>NC_081328.1:38277333-39756361 GCF_026419965.1 Kogia breviceps | reverse complement strand
TCAGGGCAATGTGGCAGAGGAGAAGGCTCCATCGTCTGACGGACCGAAGCATCAGCTGACGCACTCGCCGCAAGGGACGCTGAGACTGCAAGTGTACCCTCCCGGGCCCCCCGGGGGGCGTGGTCAGGAAAGAGGTAACTAACGCCAGCGCCGGCTGCCACCCGCTGTGGGGCGGGGCTGAGGGTCCCAGGCTCACGGTGCGCCCGCTTCGTAGCTCCAGTCGTGACGAGCCCGACGGTGGCAGCGCTGCTGCTTACTTACCGTAGTAATAAGTTCGAAGGTCGGTACCGGTTCACAGCGTGGGGGGATGGGGAAGAGACAAGGCACGGAAGACGCCATGGCCTGTTAGCCTCGCGCCTCAGGCCACCTTTTTTCCGTTGGCCCTGGAAGCGTTTTTCAGGAGAAGGAGAAGGGTACTTTTGCACCACCACCCGTTGCAGAGAAGGGGGGGAGTGAGATCCGCCGCCCCTGAGCGCCCCCCCCCCCGTGCTTCGGAAATCCTAATAATAGGTTAGTAGCTCCGCGCCTACCTTCACTTGGAAACCAGGACCCCCAGGGACCTGGCGTTTCACTCACCGTGTGTTTTTCGACGGGGCGACTGGAGCGCCGGGCAGCCCCCCAGCATCCTTTTCAAAGAGAGAAACACGAAGACCAAGCGCGAGCAGCGCGCACTTCCCGCCCCAACGGAGATTACACATTTACATATATATATATGTGTATATATATATATATATACATACACACACACGGAGAAAAAAAAAAAAAAAAAAGTGCGGCAAAGCGAATACACAAAAGATCCTAAAAAGAACTAAAAAGAAAAAAAAAAAAACAAAAAACAACAAGGGCAAGAAGGTACGCCAGAAACAAAAAGAAAGACAGCAAGTAACCCCCAAAGACACCATCTACTTTTCACTCTGCAGCTTACTCCCCGTGAAGGGAGGTGCACCGTTCCTGGAGATACTGCAATACCAGGTCGATGCGTGGAGTGGACGGAGCAAGCTCCTATTCCGATTCCCAACTCCAAAAATCCATTTAATATATTGTCCTCGGATAGAGGACGTATCAGATATTAAACTGATAAGAACAGATACTACACTTGATCTTAGCCAAAAGGCCGAGAAGCGATACCACCTCTCCGCCTCTGGCCGTTGCCGTCCTCCCTTCATCCCTATTCAAGCCACGGTGAGCGCCCCCATCCTCACGCCTGCGTCTGACTCCTCTTGCGTCGTCCACAGTGCTATCACTAGACTCCTGTGCAGACTCTCTATTCTCTACTTTCGTGAGGAGAAATTCTGTGTACTTGATTGTCCCGTCATTCCCGCGCCGAACAGCCATTTCTAATCTGCATGCTCCGCCCTCTGTCGCCCGAGGACGCGCCGCTACCGCGGGCGGACTCCACCCTCCGGACCGGCTCCTCCCGCCCGGAGCCCAGGCCGGACCCGGAGCCCGCCTCCTGGCCTCCTGGCCGGTGCACGTCCTGCCGCAGACCGGAGACAGGGGCGGCAGCCGGAGAATGCGAGGGGAGGGCTGACAACGCTAGCAGCTGTCACGGTTCGAGCCCCAGAAATCAAGAACTTGCTTTTGTCCACCGCTCTTCCCCCACGCACGCACCGCACATTCAACAAACGTTCAATGAGTAAGGGTGCCTCCTCCACGCTTAGCCAGTGCCCGACACACGCCATGATTACGGCGGCTCTTCAGCCGCCACCGCCGCCACCACCGCACCCCCTCGCCCTTCCTTGCTCGGGGCCGCTCTGCTCGCGTCGGTGTTCTCCCGCCTGTCTTCTGCCCGACGGTTCGGGTCCCCTGGGGGTGGGGGTGGGGGTGGGGGTGGGGGTCCTCCTGAGAAGGGATGTCCTGGGTGACAGTCGTTGGAATGCAACACTGCCCGTCGCAAATCAGTAACTTAGCATCTCCGTTTTCGCAGCGTGATTCACTCCCGCAGAGTTTGCTCAAATCGACGTGCACGGACCGAAGGGCCTGCGAATCGCGCCCGGCCCCCGTGCACGGCGCTCTGCGGAGGCCGGTCGCGTGCCCTTGTGCCCTCACGGTGGTGCAGGGCCGTCGCGGTCCCAGCCATCCTCACTGCAACGGAGCCTTGAAGCTCGGCAGATCACGGACGGTGACCGGAAGAGCAGGCCAGGCGTTCCCCGGCAGCGCCTCTTTCCCCAGCCTCGCCAACAGCCCCACGTGGCATCAAACCTGCGAATGCTCTTTTGGTGCGGGGTGGGGAAAGAGAGAGGGGTCGATCTCATAGGTGAAAATGGTACCTCGGCGTAGTTTGGATTTGCAGTTTTCTAATCTTGGGTAAATAAGGTTGAGCGTCCTCTCCTGTTTCAGAGACGCCTTTATTTTCTCTCTGTGAACTAACTCCTTGTTGAAGGGGTCTTCGGCCCTTTTCCTCCTGGATTCTCGGTTGGGCTTTATCCTAAGGGCGTGGATCTGCAATTTACACATTCAGGGGACTGGCCCTTTGTCTGTAATGGAAGCGGTGAATATTTTCTCCTGTTGGGTATCTGGCTTTGGCTTTACTTAAGGTGATGATTCCATTGCTTAAAGGTTTCATGGAAAGTTCTTTTTGTATCATCATATCTATCAATTAAAAAATATCTTTCAGGGCTTCCCGGTGGTTGCGAGTCCGCCTGCCGATGCAGGGAACGCGGGTTCGTGCCCCGGTCCGGGAAGATCCCACATGCCGCGGAGCTGCTGGGCCCGTGAGCCATGGCCGCTGAGCCTGCGCGTCCGGAGCTTGTGCTCCGCAACGGGAGAGGCCACAACAGTGAGAGGCCCGCGCGTACTGAAAAAAAAAAAAAAAAAAAAAAATTGGGGGAGAATGAGAGAAAAACGGAGAAAGGGACGCTCAGTTACCAACAGGAAATGAAACGGAGAGAGACGACAAGGGTGAGTGCGAAAACAGCCAAAGGACACAGAGACGTAGGGCAGTCAGCTTCCGGTCGTTGGTCCTTCTGCCAAACAGCACGGAAATCCTCTCGACGCTGAAAAGTGGGAAATTGTGAGAAGAGAGTTCTCTCAGTCAGCGGTTCTTTTCGCTACCCGACTAACTACTCCTTTTTCTGCAAATAAAACCTATCTATACAAACAACTCTACAAGAGAAACAGACGCAAAAGACTTTAAAAACACTATTGAGAATGGAAAGGTGCTCGTCCACTCAGACAGAAAAACTTCGCTAAAGGAGCGCACAGCGACACACGGCTTTTTTTTTTTTTTTTTTTTTTTTTTTTTTTTACAAATTTAAATGAAGTAATTTTATAAAATATTGAAACTAGCTAAAATTACATGCATAGGTATTTAACCAATAGTAAGAGAGGAAGAGCAGTGGAACTTAAATGATAGGATTTATCAACAACAAACACTTTTAGTGCAAATAGTGCAGAAAAATTTCTCAAAGCAAAGATCATAGCAATCATTCTAATCTGTACAAAATCAGTCTCAGTTCTGTATACAATCTATATCGTGTACCTATGAATTCAGCCACTGTAATGAAATGCCAATTTCCAAATCATAAATATAAATGTGCTTAGTTTTGTGTCCCATTCCTCTCTTGGCAGTTCATGTTTTCAGGAAAATCTATAGTGGAGCATGAAATTGGCTGTGCATTGCTATCACTTGTTGAAGTTTCTCTTCCTTGGCTCTTCTACAGTGACCAATTGTTCTCTTTTCCATGAAGCTACTGAGAAAATCATGTGTATCAGTTTTTCCCTCCAAGAAATCTTCTGCAATATTATCAGAGTCTTCCCCAGCTTCGTGTGCAGCTACTTTCAATCTTGCCTGTAGGGCACTCGCACTACAGCCCTCGCTAAGTTCATGCTGCCTTTGCATCTTCTTTCCAAAAGTTGATTTCATTTGTGTGCAATTCATACTTATCTAAAACACTTTGGCTTCCAAGCTGGGCTCCAAAAAGGAGATTTTTTTTTTTTTTTTTTTTTTTTTGCGGTACGCGGGCCTCTCACTGTCGTGGCCTCCCCCGTTGCGGAGCACAGGCTCCGGACGCGCAGGCTCAGCGGCCATGGCTCACGGGCCCAGCTGCTCCGCTGCATGTGGGATCCTCCCGGACCGGGGCACGAACCCGTGTCCTCTGCATCGGCAGGCGGACTCTCAACCACTGGGCCACCAGGGAAGCGCCAAAAGGAGATTTTTTTCTTGCTAGCTCCTCAATACTTTTCATTAAGTCATTCGCATCAGTAATAATTTGTTTTAGGTGAGGCAAAGTCGGAAACTGTTCTAGTAATATCTCCTCTTGTTCACTCATTTCTGTAAGTTGAGATACACTTTAGTTCTAAGACTTCCGGAAATACATCAGGGATATCAGCCATCTTGTAACCAGAACCATTTTGGCTTATCGGTGCTGAAGTGCCTGCTGCGGCAACAGGCAATAGGCAGATTTGAAAGAATGCCAAATGAAGAAGCAGCAGGTTTGGCGGCTGTATGACTTGCCGCAAAACAAGGAACAGCGTCAGCAACAGATAAACAGCTGACAGGCAGCCCTGGTAGTTTCTAGAAGCACAAACGAAGCAACCCAGCTCTCCACCATCCCCGCTTCCACGTCTCTTAATTTCTGAGCGTCACTTAGCTACCCCCGGGGGAGTGCTGTGCACCAGCCCTGGAAACACTGCAATACCAAGTCGATGCGCGGAGCGGACGGAGCAAGCTCCTACTCCGACTCCTCACTCCAAAAATCCGTTTAACACGTCGTTCTCGTGTAGAGAACGTATCAGATATTAGACTGATAAGAACAGATACTACATTTGATCTTAGCCAAAAGGCCGAGAAGCGATACCCTCCGCTCTTGCCAGCCCTCTCACCAATCCTCTCATCCATATTAGACTCAGTGTGACCCCTGTCACCGCTCACTCGAGGTCTCACTTCCTTCGCTTCGGTGACAGCACTGTGGGTGGCACCACACCACACTCTCGTGCAGAGTTTTTATTCTCTACATTGTAGAAGAGGAATTCTGGATCTGTGGTAGCTTCGTCGTTCTCGGGCTGAAGCGCCATTTCTAATTTGCATGCCCCGCCCCCGTCCGCCCTAGGGGGCGTGGCTCAGGCGGGCTGACCTTATCCTCCGGGCTGCTGCGGGGGAGCTCCTCTTTGGCATCAATGCAAGCGGACACAAAAGGCCGAACCGTAGGGGATTCGGGGTGGGCGGCTAGAGGGCCCTGTGGGAGGAGCCGTTGGCTGAGAGTTTTCCTGAAGACGAGGTCGCAAGACACATCCGCGAGAAACGCCCAGACTGCAATGTGTTAAATAGGCCTCCGCTTCGTAGGGTCGGATGGGGCGCTCATTCTGAGTCCGGGGAGCGGAAGATCGGGGGGGGGGGGGCGCTTCCCAGGGCCGGTGGGGTAATCTCCCTGCCAGGCGGAAGGCGGATGGCCCACAGTGGGGAAGGGAGGAGGTGGGTGGATGCGGAGGGCCGGGCTGAGCAGCTGGAGGGATTCTCTCCAACTCAAGCGCCTGCGTCGGTCGGTGCTTCTACGAATGAACCCAGATCCCGGGCTTCCTACAGAAAGCTTCCTCTGCCTGAGACCTTCTTTCCCTACACCTCCTCCTCACCGGTCTAACTCTTACGCAGCGCCTCTGGGCTCCGCTTCGGCTTCAGCTGCCCCAGCAAGCCTTCCTCATGGGCTCTTCCGCACCCCACCCCGCCCCAAGGTGATTGCGGCCCTCCTTTGTATTTCATCCCACCCCGGACTTCAAGCCCACCATTCACCACTCGTTGGGGGCAGTCCTTTATCTCCGCCGCTGAAATCTGAGATCCTTGAGGGCGGCGACCCCTCGTCAGCACTTAACCTCTGTATCCCAGCACCAGCCCAGTGCCCGGCCTGTAGGAGGTGCACAGTAAACGTTTGTTGAGTGAACAAAAGGTGTGCAGAACAGACTGAATCGGGGAAGCACTTAGGAGGGTCCTGGCCCGATCCAGGGGTGAAGAGGGGAAGATCTGGCCTGGGGTGGCAAGACACCAGAGAGGAGAGTGACTGCCAGGGACGCTCTGGGCATCAAGGCCCGTAAATAAATTAAGGCCTCTGGCAAAGTGGGGATAAAGTTTCGCAGCGGCAACGCTTCTCTGTGGCAAAGGCTGCAGGCTGCCCAGGCAGCGTAAACCTTTTCCAGCCCCCTTCCTAACAGAGCTTCACTTTAGTTGGGGAGTTTCTATTTCTTCCACTGGATCTCAGAAGACCTAGAAGGCATCATTGATGCAGGACTGAAACCCAATGGGGTCGTTTCACCCTGCCGCAGGGAAAGCCTGATGGCGGGCGCTGCCTGAGCCCTTCCCAGTGCCCGCCCCTCTGCCGAGCGCTCCGTGTGTATTAACTCATTTGATTCTCCCCATAACTCCACGGGGTGGGCATTAGTATTATTATCCGGGGCCAGGACTAGGTGAGGCCAGTGAGAAACTAGCCTTCGGGGCGGGCGGGCGAAACATTTAAGGGAGTGCCGCCCCGAAACGCTCTTCAGCAATCAAGATAAGTAATATTTTGATACAATTCATTTTACCTGGATTCTAAGATAACCGAGAGATTTATTTTGATTACTGCGTTTTTGGTGCTCCCTGAAATTTTTGGGCCAAGGCAAGCGCCTCACTCGTTTCCCTCCGCTCTCATCCCCATTCTGTTGACCTGAGCTGTCACAGCCACTAGCCCCTCGCAGCTAGGGAGCACTAGGAAGGTGGTTCCTCCTAATCCATATGTGCTGTTAAGTGTAAAATACACATGGGATTGCAAAGGCTTAGTATTAAAAACTGTCAAATAGCTCCGTAATTTCCGTATTAATTACGTGTTGAAGTGGTATTTCAGATATCTGTTTTTGTTTTTTTGTTCTGTTTTTGTGGCCGCGCCGCAGCTCCCGGTAACCCCGACCAGGAATCAAACCCGGCCCCCACGACCCCGACTCCTAACCACTGGACCGCCAGGGAATTCCCAAGGTATCTTGAGTTAAAGAAAATATTAAACTGAATTTCACTCGTTTCTCTTTATTTTCTAACGTGCCTAAGAATATTTAAAGTTAAGAATATTTAAAGTGTGTGAGGGAATTCCCTGGAGGCCCAGTGGTTAGGACTCGGCGCTTTCACTGCGGGGGGGCCGGGGCCCGGGTTCCATCCCTGGTCGGGGAACTGGGATCCCGCAAGCCACGCAGCGGCGCTGTTAAAGACTGAAGTGCTGCTGAGAGGCCGAGCAACTTGCGAATGTGAAACAAAGTCAGGGTTTGCATTCAAGCATCTCACTAAACACTTGGGGCCTCGGGTTTTTTTAAATTGGGGATCATGATTTTTTAACTGGGGATAATGATAATGCTTCTCTGATTAGGGGACTTGTGAAGCTACGCGTGGAAATGCAAGCACATGGGAATGTCTTGATAAGTACACTCTAGGGAAAGTCACTTGTTGCCTGTAAAATAGAAATAATTCCATCTTACAGTGCTGTCAACTACCTCCACCTACCCACCCTGAGCATTCCTGTTTCACATCCCACTTCACCTGGTCTTATTTCTCTGCCGGCTGCCAAGTCGTTATTGACACCTATGATTGTCACGTGGCATAGACAGACACATAGATACGGACACACAGACACATAGGTTTGTAGGTCTACTCACACATATTCAGATATGAGTGCCGTACTGCTCTTCACCTTGATGGTAAAGGTTTTGTTTGCTGCTCTTTCCTCAGCACCTGTGGTAGTGCTCCGTATGTACTTGGCACTCGGTGAATATTTGTTGCACGAATGGATGAAGGTCAAATGAGACAATGTGTGATGTGCTTGAGAAGGCTCTTCAGGCCCCCCGTCCCATGAGCCCTGTTCAGATCTGTGTGCATCAGACCACCTTCTGCTCAACTCATTTGGCTTCCCTGAGAAGGAAGGGGTGGCTCTGGTCCGAACACCCCAACCATCTTGTTCATCTCTCACTGGCCTCCTCCTTGTCCTGCTTGGTGTTCTGGCCATCTGGGCAGGTGTCTCAGTCCCCATCCTGGGTTGGAGGCGCCCTGAGGGCAGGAACGGCTTCTGGCCTGCCTCTGTCTACTCCCAGCACCTGCCCAGGGGTGTCACATCACTTACAGGTGATTAATGACAAAACAAGTAAGAATAAATATTTGCAACCCCAATCACAGAAAAAGTACTTACCTTTCTAACACATAACGAGCCCCTAGAAGTTATTATAAAAGAACAACCCTTCAACAGGGAAAAAAATGGGTGAAGGCCAGGCACAGAAGTATTTTCCATGTCACAGAAAATAAAAAGTGGCTCTAAATAAATTCCCTCATCTCCCCGCGCCCCCGCCCCCGCCCCCATTCTTATCCTCCCGCCCGGGCCCGCTGGCTGCCCTGACCGGGACAGTCTGGTCAGCTTCCAGGTCAGGAGGCCAACATGAGCGTTGCATCAAGGAGTTCCAGTCCAGAGGCCAAGAAACCGTTCGTGGGGCTCAGATCTACTCACCGACGGTTTGTTAGTGCCTCTGTGTGTGAGCCAGGCACTGCTTATGGCACATTCCTGGTCACAATCTCATTTTACCTTTACAGTACCCTGAGGAAGTGTTATCACCCCCAAGTCTCAGAGGGGAGAGAGGCTGCCTGACTCACCCACGATGCTTCCAAAGGTCTTCCAAGGGCAGAGGTCTTCCCCCGAGGCCCGGCAGCCAACCGTCAGGCGCAGCCCTTGGCTCATCCATTCTTGCTGAGTGCCTCTGACAGGCCAGAGCTGTTAGGAGTTTGGGGTTATAATAACAGATCGCCGTTGTAGATTTACAGGAGAACATTGACAGTACTCATCGTCAGGGAAAATCTACAGCCTTTAGGGTCACTTTCTAGGAATCTGTTCTAGGCCCTTGCTGCTCAAAGTGCGGTCTGTGAACAGCAGCGTCCGCATCGCCCAGGAGCTGGTGAGCAATGCAGGATGCAGGCACCAAGTCAGACCTCCGGTCTTAGTTTGATAGGGCTGCCAGGGCTGCCAAAATAAAATGCCACAGGCTGGTGGCTTTAAGAACTGAAATGGGGCTTCCCTGGTGGCGCAGTGGTTGAGAATCCGCCTGCCGATGCAGGAGACATGGGTTCGTGCCCTGGTCCGGGAAGATCCCACATGCCGCGGAGCAACTAAGCCCGTGAGCCATGGCCACTAGGCCTGCGCGTCCGGAGCCTGTGCTCCACAACGGGAGAGGCCACAACAGTGAGAGGCCCGCATACCACAAAAAAAAAAAAAAAAGAACTGAAATGTATTTTCTCACAGTTCTGGAGACTGGAAGTCCCCGATCAGGGTGCCAGCCTGGCAGGGTTCTGGGGAGATCCCTCTCTTGGCTTGCAGATGGTGGACTGCCCTCCCTCTCCTCATGTGTTAGAGAGAGAAGGAAATAAGCTCTCTGGTGCCTCCTCTCATGGGGGAGCTAATCCCAACAAGAGGACCCCACCCCTCATGACCTCTTCTTAACCTCACTGGCCCCAGAGGCCTCCCCTCCCAATAGGGCTTCAAGATACGACCTTCGGGGGCACAACTCAGTCTGTGACCCCTACCGAACCAGACTCTGCATTCTAGTAAGGTCCACAGCGGACCCCTGTGCACATTAAAGATTGAGAAGCACTGATTTTTAAAGTCACACACACTGGAAAAGAAATGGCAGTCGGGATAATCTCTCTCTCTCCTCATAATCTCTCTCTCTCTCCTCATAATCTCTCTCTCTCCTCATAATCTCTCTCTCTCCCCTCATGATCTCTCTCTCCTCATGATCTCTCTCTCTCTCCTCATGATCTCTCTCTCTCCTCATGATCTCTCTCTCTCCCCTCATGATCTCTCTCTCCTCATAATCTCTCTCTCTCCTCATAATCTCTCTTTCTCTGTCCTCATAATCTCTCTCTCTCCTCATAATCTCTCTCTCTCCTCATAATCTCTCTCTCTCCACATAATCTCTCCTCATAATCTCTCTCTCTCCACATAATCTCTCCTCATAATCTCTCTCTCTCCTCATAATCTCTCTCTCCTCATAATCTCTCTCTCCTCACAATCTCTTTCTCTCTCCTCATAATCTCTCTCTCCTCATAATGTCTCTCTCTCCCCTCATGATCTCTCTCTCCTCATGATCTCTCTCTCTCTCCTCATGATCTCTCTCTCTCCTCATGATCTCTCTCTCTCCCCTCATGATCTCTCTCTCCTCATAATCTCTCTCTCTCCTCATAATCCTCTTTCTCTGTCCTCATAATCTCTCTCTCTCCTCATAATCTCTCTCTCTCCTCATAATCTCTCTCTCTCCACATAATCTCTCCTCATAATCTCTCTCTCTCCACATAATCTCTCCTCATAATCTCTCTCTCTCCTCATAATCTCTCTCTCCTCACAATCTCTTTCTCTCTCCTCATACTCTCTCTCTCCTCATAATGTCTCTCTCTCTCTCCTCATAATCTCTCTCTCTCCTCATAATCTCTCTCTCCTCATAATCTCTCTCTCTCCTCATAATCTCTCTCTCCTCATAATCTCTCTCTCCTCATAATCTCTCTCTCTCCACATAATCTCTCCTCATAATCTCTCTCTCTCCACATAATCTCTCCTCATAATCTCTCTCTCTCCTCATAATCTCTCTCTCCTCACAATCTCTTTCTCTCTCCTCATACTCTCTCTCTCCTCATAATGTCTCTCTCTCTCTCCTCATAATCTCTCTCTCTCCTCATAATCTCTCTCTCCTCATAATCTCTCTCTCCTCATAATCTCTCTCTCTCCTCATAATCTCTCTCTCCTCATAATCTCTCTCTCCTCATAATCTCTCTCTCTCCTCAAAATCTCTCTCTCTCCTCAAAATCTCTCTCTCTCCTCATAATCTCTCTCTCCTCATAATCTCTCTCCTCATAATCTCTCTCTCTCTCCTCATAATCTCTCTCTCTCCTCATAATCTCTCTCTCCTCATACTCTCTCTCTCCTCATAATCTCTCTCTCTCCTCATAATCTCTCTTTCTCTCTCCCCATAATCTCTCTCTCCTCATAATCTCTCTCTCTCCTCATAATCTCTCTCTCCCCATAATCTCTCTCTCCTCATGATCTCTCTCTCTCCTCATAATCTCTCTCTCTCCCCTCATGATCTCTCTCTCCTCATGATCTCTCTCTCTCTCCTCATGATCTCTCTCTCTCCTCATGATCTCTCTCTCCTCATAATCTCTCTCTCTCCTCATAATCTCTCTCTCCTCATAATCTCTCTCTCCTCATAATCTCTCTTTCTCTCTCCTCATAATCTCTCTCTCCTCATAATCTCTCTTTCTCTCTCCTCATAATCTCTCTTTCTCTGTCCTCATAATCTCTCTCTCTCCTCATAATCTCTCTCTCTCCTCATAATCTCTCTCTCCTCATAATCTCTCTCTCCTCATAATCTCTCTCTCTCCTCATAATCTCTCTCTCTCCTCATAATCTCTCTCTCCTCATAATCTCTCTCTCCTCATAATCTCTCTCTCTCCTCATAATCTCTCTCTCCTCATAATCTCTCTCTCCTCATAATCTCTCTCTCTCCACATAATCTCTCCTCATAATCTCTCTCTCTCCTCATAATCTCTCTCTCCTCACAATCTCTTTCTCTCTCCTCATACTCTCTCTCTCCTCATAATGTCTCTCTCTCTCTCCTCATAATCTCTCTCTCTCCTCATAATCTCTCTCTCCTCATAATCTCTCTCTCCTCATAATCTCTCTCTCCTCATAATCTCTCTCTCTCCTCATAATCTCTCTCTCCTCATAATCTCTCTCTCTCCTCAAAATCTCTCTCTCTCCTCATAATCTCTCTCTCCTCATAATCTCTCTCCTCATAATCTCTCTCTCTCTCCTCATAATCTCTCTCTCTCCTCATAATCTCTCTCTCCTCATACTCTCTCTCTCCTCATAATCTCTCTCTCTCCTCATAATCTCTCTTTCTCTCTCCCCATAATCTCTCTCTCCTCATAATCTCTCTCTCTCCTCAAAATCTCTCTCTCTCCTCATAATCTCTCTCTCCTCATAATCTCTCTCCTCATAATCTCTCTCTCTCTCCTCATAATCTCTCTCTCTCCTCATAATCTCTCTCTCCTCATAATCTCTCTCTCCTCATAATCTCTCTCTCTCCTCATAATCTCTCTCTCTCTCCTCATAATCTCTCTCTCTCTCCTCATAATCTCTCTCTCTCCGAAAAAAAAAAATTAAAAAAAAAATGGCAGTCGGTGGTCGATGTGTACATATATTACTCTGTACGTTTTCTAAGGAAGATTCAACTGGCTTCCTGGGCCAAACGAACGGCTACGAGGTAGAGAGAACTTAGTGTATACGCCAGTCCCCTGACTGAGTACTTCACACATTTCATCTTACTTCTCACTCTCACTTACTTAATTCTCAGGATGCCACTATGAGGTAAGTATCTCCATCCCGTTTTACAGAAAAAGAAGTTGAAGCTGACAAAAGATGAGCCTGTCCACGGGCTCTCACGGGGCGATGCTAAGGCCAGGCCTAAAACGTCATCTCCCCCCGTCAATGACCTCGGTAGGGCCATCCCCAGACCAGCAGCATTCTCATCCCCCGAAAACTTGATAGAAAGGCACATTCGTGGGCCTCAGCACCCGAGACGCACAGAATCACAAAGTCCGGAGCGTAGACCCCAGTAACCTGTTTTATCTGCGGGTGGCGTTGTGTTTCCACGGCTGCGCGCGGCGCGGCGCGGTGCGGCGCTGCGCTGCGCGCGGGTTTCTTCCACACGGAGACCACTCGTTCTCTTCTCCACCGCGGTGAACGGAAGAAAAGTCAAACACAGAGCAGGCAGAAACTCCTCTCTACTCCGTGGGCTTTGTTTTGTCCCCCAAGGAGATAAAACGATTTTCCCCCCGCTGCCCCAACGACAGACGTGTAAAAAAAAAACAACAAGCTCGCAGGAACACGCACTTCCTTTTCCCTCGCACTACTCACGCCTGTTCTCGAAAAACGACGCTAACATTCGTTAATGTCAACTACTCACTTTAGACTACTAGACAGAGAAAGCTGGCACGAGGAAACTTTGAGAAGACCAGAAACAGAGAACAACAAACTGCATCCTTTAACTGTCAAACACTGCACTACAAGAAAACGAAAGAACAGAAACAAAAACAAAAAACAGGGATCACAGCTCTTCTTTTCAACAATTCCAATGCTTCCCCAGACGGGGTGCACCGGTCCTGGAAATACTGCAATACCAGGTCGATGCGCGGAGCGGACGAAGCAAGCTCCTACTCCAACTCCTTACTCCAAAAATCCGTTTAATGTGTCGTTCTCGGATAGAGAACGTATCAGATATTAAACTGATAAGAACAGATACTACACTTGATCTTAGCCAAAAGGCCGAGAAGCGATACCCTACGGCCCTGCCAGCCCTCTCACCGGCCTCCTCTCATCCATATTGGACTCAGTGTGACCCCTGTCACTGCTCACTCGAGGTCTCACTTCCTTTGCTTCGGTGACAGTACTGTGGGTGGCACCACACCACACTCTCGTGAAGATTTTTTATTCTCTACATCGTAGAAGAGGAATTCTGTACCTGCGGTAGCTTCGCCGTCCTCGGGCTGAAGCGCCGTTTTTAATTTGCATGCCCCGCCCTTTCCGCGCGGGTAGGTAGGTGTAGCCGCGCGGGTTGATCCGCCCAGCCCTCGGCACCGCCTCGGCGCGCATGAGCGGAGGCCGGGCTGGGGCGGACCTCTTCTTTGGCACCAGCTCTCGCGTAAAGACAGAATTCAGGGGAATTGGGGTTGGGAGAACAGAGGAGGGCGTCTGTGGAAATGATTTGCAGCAGACTGGTCCGAGTACGAAAAACGTCATCTGGTCTTCACTGTGAAGACGATAGGGTCCCACGGGCTGACTCTGTCCAGGCAGAAGACCCAGTCGAAGGCCGGGAGTCCAGGAGTGCCTGTCCCGTGTCGCCTGGCAGGGGCTGCAGAGAGAACTTGGGACCCGAGATCGCGCCCTGCGAGCACCGCTGACCTGGTTGTCAGGACCCCCGCCCTGCCCCGGCTGCAGGCCACTAGGGCAAACTCCTTCACCTCCAGAGCCTTAATTCCCCAGCTGAGAAGTGGAAACCTTAGTGCCTACCGTGTGGGGTTGAGGGAGTATAAAGGGAGCTCATGAGGCGACCTTAGTTTGGTAGTCTAGAATGTGGGCCCTAGTGTCCAGCGAGGTTCCAGTGAAGGCGTCATGGCTGTGACACTGAAACAACTGAGCAACTGTGTTGCCTGTAACAACACAATAGGAAACATTTATTGTTTGGGCCGGGCTTTGCGCTAAGTAGCTTTCCTTATATCAGACTTTCAAAGTTTACCTACAGATGGAGCGGTTGACACAGAGAGGGTGAGCAACTTTGCCCAAGACTACACAGCTAGTTAGCGGAAGAGGTCGGATCCATCTATGAAGAGCACGGGACCTAGAAAAAGGCACCAAAAAGAAAGAGAAGTTGTTCTTGTGTGTCCCGCCCACTATGAGAGTAAGTGTTGCTGAGCCTGACACACAGGTCTGTCTGAAGAGAGACAGGAACGAGCTGTCTGGTGCAGCGGTTAAGAGCAGAGACTTGGAACACCTAGTCCCTAATCCCTCTCTACCTGTTAATTATCATGTGACCTGGTGCATGACTTGGCCTCCCCGCTTAACCGTCTGTCTTCGATGTAGCCACATTATCTGTAAATTGGAGATAAGGAAATGAGAAATCCCTAGACATAATCTTAAGAATTACGAGACATGCCTGGAATATGGTATTCCTGTAAGTACCAGACATAAGGGAAAATATCGCAGGCAAGTCACTTCTCTGTAGCGTACCCTCTTCATCTAGAACACGAGAACAGTAACATACAGTCCCGCGCTTAATCTTCCCTCATTCACCCACCTGGTTTTATTTTACTCCATAGCACATATCACCTGACATCGTATACATTTATTTGTTTATTGCCTCCTAGCCTAATAGCATGTAAGCGCCAGAGCAGGGAACTTTGTCCGTTTTGTCCACATTTACCTCCTCAGTGTTTAGAATAGGGCCTGACATAGACTAGACACATGAACACATGAATTTGGTTGAACACACGAATGTGTAAATATTAAATAATGCGATTTGTCCATACAGAAAGAGATTAGCAGACCTCCTGGCTTGTGGTAATTATTACGACCCTCACTGTGTTTCAGTACATTTCTGCTCGCTTCCATGTTTATCAGGTCATCTTGTGCTCACCAATTTAGCTTCCTAGGTATTTTGATCTTTAGAATGAGGTACCTTGGATTGCAGACATGCACGTTCTGGCATTGCAAAGGAGTATCTCCCTTTGTAAATTAACGACTTAGCATTCTAACTCATGCACCAGCTTCTTGCGAGTTTGGTTAACGTGAGTCGGTGCCCCTCAGCCAGCTCACATCCATGTGTACAGACCAAAGTGCCTATAAAAGTTCAGGCAACACCAGCACGTGGCTGGCTGGTGAGCCTTTGTCCAAGTGTCCTACAATCTCAACTAGGGACCCAGTTATCATTGCTGCCAGGGAGTTGGAAATGATAAGCCAGAGACAGAGGCTGGAAGAGCACAGAGAGCCTTCTCAACCACCGCCTGTTTCCCACGGCCTTGCCCAACCATCATGTTATCAAACTTTTGCATAGTGTCCAGTGTTATCTCTTACTATGAGCAAGGTTGCACAGCTTTTCACGTGCTTGTGCTTGAGACCCGTTATTATTATTTTCTGTGAACCGCACGTCCCTATCCCCTGCCCACCGTCTTTTGAACTGCTGATCTTTTTGCGTTTCCATCTCTAACCTACTTCACATTTGCCCTAGCTTTTTTTTTTTTTTTTTTTTTTTTTTGCGGTATGCGGGCCTCTCACTGTTGTGGCCTCTCCCATTGCGGAGCACAGGCTCCGGACGCGCAGGCCCAGCGGCCATGGCTCACGGGCTTAGTTGCTCTGCGGCATGTGGGATCTTCCCGGACCAGGGCACGAACCCGTGTCTCCTGCATCGGCAGGCGGATTCTCAACCACTGCGCCACCAGGGAAGCCCTGCCCTAGCATTTGAGTTCAGGTATAGATCTGACTTTATCTTCTCTGGACGGCTACCCAGTTGTCCCAATATCGTATCTGAAACAGTCCATCTTCTCATCAGTTTCAGATGCCAACTTTATCATATTAAAAAGTGTGTGTATATACATACATATATTTATATCTATCTATACACGTTGGACTTCTCTTTTTCTTAAAAAAAAAAAAAAGTCTTCCGATATCCTGTTTTTACGAGTCTTGACTCAACTGATTCTCTGGCATCACACCTAACTCTGTGCCTGTCACCGTGTGGGTCCTGGGATCACGCAGGTGAACGTGACCTCGTTCGGCCCCGGGGTCAGCAAGGGGCGTCCGACGTGTCCTTCCATTCCCCTCCTCTGGCTGCCACTCGACCACATCCACTGCTCTTTGCTGCCGGGGAAGCCTTGCACACTCAGATAAGGTCTGCCCATGCCCGGGCTGCCAACTGCCAAGTGCTTCTAAGTGTTCCATCCCTGGGCATCAGAGGTCTGCTGGGTGCCATGCCAGCTGAGGAGGACAGCCTCTTCAAGTCCAGGCCCCACTGTATCTGTTTGTCCTGGCCCTGCAGCAGCCCCGCCTTCACCTCAAGTTTTACCCTGACCTCTTGGACAGCTCCCCCAGGTTCTCTTCATCACTTGTCAGCTTTCCCTCGTTGAAGAGACAGGGAGGGAGAGACCCTTTCGTTTTCTCTGACCTCCTCGCCCTTCTCTCGGACCCCGCCCTCTCGCCCTCAATCCTCCTTTCTCCCGCCTTCTCCTTTTTCCCACTCACAAAACAAAAGCTTCCCCTCCTGTGACTAGCAGCAGAACTGGATCACTCTGTCTGACTTTGCACAGTCGGAAAGGGAGATCGTTTTGCCCGGCAACGTGATCGGGGGTGTGCGGGGACCAGCAGACCCACCCCCTGCCTCCCCACCCGCCCGCCCCCACCCCGAACGTGCTCGGGGGTCCTGGCGCTACAACGTACGAGTCTGTGTGCTGGAGAGCAAGTTTCCTGTCCAGCTAGACCGGATCCATCAAGCCAGTTAGACTCCACCAAGAACCGGGCTTTTCAAAACTTGCCTGCCATCACGGAGGCCAGCAAATCCCCACATTTTCTTTTCGGCCTTTCAACAGGCCCCAGCAGAAGGCATCACACCTCCATAGCGATGCCTGATTTTGTCCATCCCAAGACGCCCATCTTTTTCACGTCTTTACATCTCAGAAACCAGGACGCGTCTTACGTTCGGTGCCAGGAGAAAGCACTGTCGCCCGTTTACATCGCAGCACGTCTTTCTTTGTCTCTTTCGTCCTGTCTTTCTTAGGGCTAGGTAAAATAATGGTACCTCTCTCACAAAAGATGGCATCTTAAATTCGTGAGCTACCGTAATAATCAAAGCCTCTGTTTACTGAACCCGATGTGTGACATGGATTATTTCCTGCCATCATCACAACACCTCTAGGATGGAGGTGTTCTTACCCCTACCCTGCAGGGGAGGAAACTGATCAGGGTGGTGGAGCCGCTGGATCACATTCGCACGCCTGATAAATGATGCAGCCGGTATTTCATTAAGATTTACCTGGCCCACGCTTCTAACTACACCCCGTTCTTTCCACAACGAAAGATTCTGGGTCTTGTATAATAAACAACAAGCTCTATTAAAAATGCAACGTGCAAGTGGCTGCAATCAGGTTGACGGCACGGGAAGTTCCCTGAGGGCCGATAGGAGTTAAAATCCAAATTGACAGGGGGTGGAGTGGGCTACGGAGTAGAATCTAGAGCTGGAAGGAGTTCTGAGGTCAGGGGTGGGGCTGGGAGAGGCAGCGTGCGCACAGGGAAGGCCTGAGAGGGGCTCAGAAAGGGAGACGAGAAGCGGGGAGGGCGGCGCAGTCTTGGCCGATTTGCCCTGAAAAATCCCTCCTCTCGCAGGAGGACTGGCTCAGAGGGCTGCAAACGGTTCCCCAGACGCAGCCCGGCCCACCTCCCCCACCCTGAGCGTCTCCACGTCTGAGCCCTGTTCTTTCTAAGCTAGGAGGACAGTAAGAGGGAAATCGACGGAGGAAGAGATACCAACAGGAACCCGCTTCCTCTTTCGCCCATTTAATGACTGAGACAGTCAAGTGCCTTTCTCTCTCTCTCTCTCTCTCTCTCTCTCTCTCTCTCTCGCTCTCTTAAAATAGGTACTTTCCACCTAAATGTCTGCAGAATTCGTTTATAGGAAGATCAATGTGCTGTGAAAATAAACGTCCAGTGACAAGCCTCCATTTCATTTCTTGTATCTGGAAACCCTTGTGTATCTGTTGTTGCAAATGACATCCCTGGGTGCTAGGACGAGGAGAAGGGAGTAGCACCTCTTTGAAAAAGGAAGAAAGTTTTCTAGCAAGGCTCGGGTCCCGCTGGCCCCTCAGCAGAGCTGGGGCACCCCTAGCAGCTGGCCACAGCCAGATGCCCACTGTGACGGCGGGCACTTCCCAAGCATCCTATAGTGTCTTCCAACAACCTTCGGAGGAAAGGCTCAGAGACGCCGAGTGACCTGCCCAAGTTCCCCCCGGGTAGTCGGTGACACAGGCAGGATTGGACCTGAGTCGGTTGGACTCCAGAGCGCTACGATGACTCCACTAGACTGGCTGCCTGAATTGACAGACAGACTCTCTGCCTGAGGTTCAAACTCTCCGTCTGAACCTGTTTTCAGGTTCAAGGGCTGCACCCTACACCCTCCCCTCCACCACCGGCAGCGTTTGAGGCTGAGGCTGGGTCGAAGCCCCTTCGTCACCTATACCCTTCCTTCCCTTGCTTCCAGTCGGACTCGGCCTCTGCTGTTTCTAGAAAAATCTGTATCTCTGGGGAAAGACCAACAGTCAACCCAGTCCCTGCCCCCAGAAGCCTTCCTGGGCTTCATGAAATGACACCCTCCCCTGGCCACTCCACCTCCTGGAGACCCCAGGAGTTCAAGATGAGTAGTCTCCCCAGAATGTGCCACTTACTTTGGCCTGGGGTTATTTGGGTTGAAGGCAACGGAGGCCCCAAAGACACAGGAAGAGCTTTTTACCTCCCCCTCAACTGCCTAAAAGAATTTAGAGAGGGGGCCTGGCTCAGAGAGAGTTATTCTCCGAGACAACTTTTATCTGAGAGACCCATCTATCTGCGTAGCAGGGCAAACATCCCATTACCAAACGCCTGCCCGCCCTTTCTTTTTGTCCCGGGGACCCACCCACCCTTCTCTGCTTTGAAGCCCTAGGCCCTTATCGCATTCCTTAGCTCAGGACGGCATATAAGTAAGGGACCCAGCTGCCCTCGGGTCTCATATCCTTATGGGATCCCCGAACATGTGTCATCAGACTTGTTTTTCTCCTGCTAGTCTGTCTGATGTCAACTTGGTCTTTAGACCAGCCAAAGAACCTAGAAGGAAGGCTAGAGGACGAACTTTCCCTGCCCAACAGGATGCAAATCGGGTAGGGTAATAAATAATACCAACCCGTAGCTGAGCAATTTTATATTTCATTTCACATACCTCTCATCCATTGACCCATGTGGGTCCCGTGTGAACCCCGTGAGGAAGGTCACAAGTGCTACCCTTCCGGTTTTCCAGGCAAGGAAACTGAGGCCCAGAGAGGTAAGCTGAGTCCAGGGCCAGAGGAAGAGAGAGAGAGGGTAGGCCTGAGGCCAGCATATTAAATCCCCAGAACCAGGGTGCTTTCGAATAAGCCACTTTGTCTTCACAGAGCTCAGACCCCAGTGAGAGCTGGCTGGGTCTCGTATTGTCTTTCTCTTTTTTTCTTTCGTGGCCGCACCACGCGGCATGCGGGCTCTTAGTTCCCCAACCAGGGATGGAACCTGTGCCCCCTGCAGTGGAAGCGCGGAGTCCTAACCACTGGACCGCCAGGGAAGTCCCTGTACGTTCTCGAGTCAGCCCACGGCGGGCGGTGGGGGTGGGGGGGTGGGGAGACGGAGGACTGAGGGAGGAGGGAAGGGAGGGGTCGGCAGAGGGCCAGATGAGGAGGCTGGAATCCTGGGAAGGGTAGGAGACAGAAACCAGAGAGAAAAGCCAGACCACTTGGGGACTGTCCCCGGGGTCCACTGAAACTCAAGGCTAAGGTGGAAAGGTGTCTTCTACCTGCCCAGGGCCCTGGAGAGAAAGGTACTACTTTACAGATGCCCTCTAGGAGGCTTGGGAAGAACGTCCCCCTCCTTCCCCCCAAGGCAGGCGGGGCGGGGGGCGGGGCGGGGGGGGGCGCTGCCCGGTTGCCCCGGTAGCGGCCGCACTGTGAGGTGGTTCTGGTCACAGGCCAGGGGGTTGAGGTGGGAGGAGACGGAAGCGGTGGGGGCAGCGGCAGCCTCCTGGGCTCTGCCTGAGCCCAGCCCCTGCCTGGGGCCTTCTGTCACCACCACCATCATGGGCAGCGCGTACCACTGGGAGGCCCGTCGCCGGCAGATGGCTTTGGACCGGAGGAGGTGTCTGATGGCCCAGCAGCAGCAGCAAGAGCAGGTGCATGAGAGGGGCCCCGCTCACCAGGGTCCCTCCGGGGACACGGAGGGGATGGGGAGGGAAGACGGACCCCAAGGAAGCTGCCTATTACCTGGTGAATGTTGTGCTTGGGCTGGAGGAAAGCAAGGTCCTTTGATGTCTTGGATGGACCGTAGGAAAGCAAGGTCCTTTGATGCCCTGGGTGGACCGTGTGTGTGTGTGTGTGTGTGTGTGTGTGTGTGTGTGTGTGTGTGTGTGTGTGAGAGAGAGAGAGAGAGAGAGAGAGAGAGAGAGAGAGAGAGAGTGAGAGAGAGAGAGAGAGCGCGAGAGAGAGCGAGAGAGAGTGAGAGAGAGAGAGAGAGTGTGTGTGTGTATTGGGGTGACTCAGCTTTGCTGTTGTACTAGGCTGAGGCCTCACGCGGGATTGAGGGGTCAGGCTCGGGAGGTCCTAAAGCTGCGCTGTCCAGTAGGGTGGCCACCAGCCTGTGTGCTATAGCCCTTGAGACGTGGCTAGTGAGACCGAGGAACTGAATGCTAAATGTTACATACATTTAATTTATTTAAATATACTCCTTAAAACAAATTTTCATTTTATGTACCGGAACATTTTTAAGTATGTTTGGAACAACGTGGATATGCGACTCTACTTTTTCGACTGTAAATTATCTGAACTCTACATATAGATCAAATATTTTAAATCAAAATGTAGTGTCTAAGTTAAGATGTGCTGTTGAGTATAAAATGCCCTCTGGGTTTTTTTTTTTTTTTGCGGTACGCGGGCCTCTCACTGTTGTGGCCTCTCCCGTTGTGGAGCACAGGGTCCGGACGCGCAGGCTCAGCGGCCACGGCTCACGGGCCCAGCCGCTCCGCGGCACGTGGGATCTTCCCGGACCGGGGCACGAACCCGTGTCCCCCACATCGGCAGGCCGACTCTCAACCACTGCGCCACCAGGGAAACCCGCCCTCTGGGTTTTGAAGACTTAATCCAAAAACAAAGACTATAAACTATCTCATTAATATTTTCCTATTGGTTTTACGTTTTGGCTGTATTGGGTCGAATAAAATATATTATTATACTTAGTTTCACCTATTTCTTCTTACTTTGTTATGTATGCGGCTAACAGAGCATTTTAAATTATATATGGCCCTCGTTATATTTCCACTGGACAGTGCTGTTTCAAAGCATTTGCAAGAGATTATTCTTTACCCTCTGGCACCGGCAAACGGTTTTCAGCGCGCGCGCGCAGCTCCCAAGCTAGGAGGTAGGTGGCCAGAGGCTGCTGTTTCCTGGGCAGGGGCTGTGCCGGGGGCGGGGGGGGGGGGCACTGTTGCTATAGAAACAGTCCTAGGGTGTGGGTGGGTGAGGGGAGAGAGCTCAGGCTCCAGCCTCAGCCTCCAACTCCAGGGAACAGAGACCCTCCAGCCACCTCCACCTCTGGATTCCCTTGCCTTGCTCCCCTCAGTGCCTCTGGCGGTGTGTGTGTGTGTGGGTGTGGGTGTGGGTGTGGGTGTGTGTGTGTGTGTGTGTGTGTGAGACTGGGTGGGGAGGGAGGAGGATGCCACTTGCGGGGGTGGTTCTTGACAGAAACTGAAGAAACTCCAAGAAGAGGAACGGCAATTTGAAAAAAACCCCCAGCCATCTCGGGAGTCGCCGCAGGAGTCGCGGCCACCGCCGGCGCCATCACAGTCGCCACCCGCGCAGCCGCAGCCGCCGTCGCCGCCTCCGCCTCGGCCAAAGCCACAAAATGCCCAAGACCCTCTTACTCAACGCACCTCCCGGTACATTCTCCAGGATTCCCAAAGGCCGGGCGCCCACAAGGACAGATTCCAAGGAGGGGTGATGAACCCTCAAGGTGCAGGTAAGTGAGATGCCCGGGAGCGGGAGATACTGAGGAGCGAGCCCCTGGCTAGAGTCCAGAAGCCCCATCTGTCAACCCCGCCCTTTGACCCTCCCTGGCACCCTTCACCTTTACCTGGGGGGTGGGGGGGGGCTCACCCTCTGAGTGGATCTGCACCGAGCGAGAGCTGCAGAGAAACCCGCTGACTTCCGCGGAGGGTGGCTCAGAAGTTGTCAGTCCCTTCTCCGGCGTGAGGGTGACAGACGGGGTCCGGGCGGCCAGAGGGTGGGATAGGAGGTGTAGGCTTAGCAACGGGATATCCTGAGCCCCGGGGGGTCTGGAACAGGGAAGCACCCGTCGTCGGCTTCCTAGTGGAGAATGCTCGGTGGGGGCTGGGACTTTGCCTCGCCCCAGCTAGGGGCCTTGGCCTGCCCCCAGACAGGTGGTAAAGAGTCCAGCTGTGGCACGTTCCATTCTCAGGAACTGCCAGATGAGTAACGTGTGCTTCGTTTCATCAACAGGTTTCAGGAAATCTGGCCCCGATACACACACCAAATACCCACGATTCACGGTGAGACGGACTCAGAGTGTGAAAGGCAGCTACAGTTCGGCGGCGGGTCTGAGTGTGCTTGCGGGTTAGTGCAGGTGGAGTCTAGAAAGGCTTCCTTGGCAGGAATCGCGAGAGGGGACTGAAGTTATTCAGTCACTTCTGGATGGCCCGTTTCTCCATTCCATGCCCCCATAAAAATGTCTCCGTAGGCCCTGTTGGCTCAGCACTCAGTATTAAGCGAAGGAGCTGACCATCTAGTTAGTTGGAAAGATAGGACAGGTGCCCGGGAAGCAAAATCAAGGGGCCGTTCGAAACGCTGATGGGGTAGAGCCAACTGGAGCGGGAGGACGGTGAGACGTGAAGTCAGAGGTTGTGGTCTCAGTCAGGATCACCGCTCTCTGGTAGCTGCCCCACCCATAACATGAGACTGATAATACCACCTCCTCAGTCGAGGTGTCACGAGGACTGAATTAAAAGGGAGAGCATCCAAAGCACCTGGCTTACAGCCTGGCTCATTGTAGACCGTCAAAACCCAGGAAGGGGCTTCCCTGGTGGCGCAGTGGTTCAGAGTCCGCCTGCCGATGCGGGGGACGCGGTTTCGTGCCCCGGTCCGGGATGATCCCACATGCCGCGGAGCCGCTGGGCCCTGAACCATGGCCGCTGGGCCCTGAACCGTGGCCGCTGGGTCTGCGCGTCCGGAGCCTGTGCCCCGCAACGGGAGAGGCCACGATAGTGAGAGGCCCGCGTACCGCAAAAAAAAATAAAAAAAAAAAAATCCCAGGAAGACTCTTTTTTTGAGAGACTTGAGAATTACATAAAACAGGGTAAGCTTTGGAAAGAAGCTTTTTTTTCCTGACTCAGGTGCCAAGGATGGGAGAACCTGATCCTGGCCCTTTAAGATGAGGACTGGGCTGCTACATTTCGGCTTGATTACTCTGGCTGCGGAGGGCTTAAGACAATGTTCTGAAACCAGCAGGCCCAGGAGCTGCTAACTAACCTGTTTTGCCTCCTGTCTCTCCCTCTTCTCAGTCAACGAATTACATCCAGCAGTGGTGATTCAGAGACAGACCCCCAAGACCCCACTGGCCATCAGCAAACATCAGATGAGCAGCCCCATCTTCTTACCTCCCAGCAACGTCTCCACTTCAAAAGCCAACCCCTCCTGATCCACTCTGGCAGGGGAGGCTAGCTGGGAATAACATGTGATCTCTTCCTGGAAAGAATCAAGAGACTGGCTGGGCTCCCTGAGACTGAGACCCACGAAGAGGATGGAGAGGGGGTGCGAGGAGAAAGTGGAGGGCAATTCCATGCTTCTCCAGGCAAAGCCAATGGGAGAACTTGGCCTTGGGCCCCCCGGGTCTACAGCTCCACTACTGGCCCTTATTTAGCAGCGATAGGCCTGCTGGGGGCTCAGGTTTACGACTCTCACTGGAGCCACCAGCCCTTCCTCCTGGCCGACGCTTGCTGAGATGCATCCCGGGGAAGCGCGGGTTGCATCACACCAGAGCAGACCTGGGACCTGGGGCGGCATCGGGAAGAAGTGGCAGGCAGGGGCCTCCCCCAAGTCCAGTGTCATGCCTGGTCCACTGTGGGCACTCGGCTGTCGCACGGAGGATGGTTGGAAGGGATGGAGAGAAAGATCTCAGAGGAAAGGAGGACTGTAGCCTCAGGCACAGGACACCTGACCTTGGGAAGAGGGGGACTTGCCCCCCCCCCCAAATCCACAGGCCTCTTCCTCCCTGGGTCTCGGCCTTTCCGTGTAGCAGAGGCAGCCGAGAGGCTCCGGAGGCCCCAGGCGTCCCCCTCACCACTGCCTGAAACTGACACCTGGGGTCCCCCAGCCCTGCTCCCTCTTTCCACTCTTGACCGGTGAGGGGGACGCCTGGGGCCTTTCGTTGTAGCCTCGCCTTTGGGTGAGACTGAAGGAGCCTCTCAGGGCGGTGTCTCCTGAGAGGAGCAGCTGGGGGAAGCGAAGGAGACGGGGCGCACGGAACAGGAGCATTCACGTCGGGAGGGACTCGGAGATACACAACGAGGGAAAGGCAGAGAGAGCGAGCTCCTGGGAGCGGCCTCCCAGAAGGCAGAGAGGCAGGGCGTGTTCCCGAGGGGCTCGGGGACCGGGGAAGAGACCGTGACGCCCACCTGGATATTAAGAAACAGGCTGTGAGATGGGGAGCGTCCACCAGCTCCCTTCCCACTCACGGGAGCCTTTTATTTTCCTTTCTTAAACATTGTTAAGCACAGTTGATCGACTCCAATATAAATCCATTACATGTGGCGAACTCCACCCAGCGTGAGCTCCAGCCCGGCCCTCGTGGACTTCCGTGCTCTTACCAGCACCACCTCGACGCCAGTCACCCAGGCGTGAAAGCGTGCAGACAGCACGACCTCCTTCCTTCTCCTCATCCCCCCACCCCGGCCGGCTCCTCACCAGGTTCTGGCCCCACGTCCCCTTCTCCGCCCTTCCTACTGCAAACTCAGCTTTCCCTGCTGCTCAAGCTCACCTCTCTGCCTGTCTGAGTGATGGAAACCGTAACCGCCTTTAGTGAGCAAACACAAACTCCTGCTCGGCTAAAGAAGCTGGGGGTTGGTTGCCTGGGGCTTCTCGCCATCTGAGTGACAGCAAAGAGGGGACGGCCTAGACCCTTCCCGACGGATATGCAGCTCCGTCCTGGCAGTGCCCAAAGGAGAGCAGAGGCCTCTGGGAGCACAGGGTGCCCTGGGACTCGGCTGGGGGTGCCGCGGACCCAGCAGTTCGGCCTCACCTCTGCGGGTTTGACCTGCAGCTGCGCCCACCGTTTGACCTGCCGGTGTCCCCTCACATGGGCTCAGGCTTGTGGCCTCCTTCCATAAAAAAAAAAACACCTTTTTAAATGACTCTGGCTTTGTTTCTGTTTTTCCTGTGCAGGCCCAGGGGGTGCCCGGTGCCTCCCTTTCCCTCCCCTCCCCTCCCCTCCTACTTTGGTTCCTGCTATGAAGAGAATAATAAAACTCTTTTCTGGAGAGGAGAAGCTTTAGCCGCAGAACAGCTCTGACTTCCTGGGGACCCAGACAGTCTTTAACCAGGAAGGCTGCAGAGCCAAAGGGCCTTGGCCAATCTTGCTGTCAGATGGGTGGGGTGGGGTGGGGTGGGGGTCGGGGGGACAAGTTACCAGGCGGGAAGCAGGCCATCACCATCACTTTGTCACACGACCAAAGCAGGGCGGCGTAGGAGAGCATCTACGGTTCCCTAAAAGGCCCTGGGGACAACACTGGCTGTCCCCCAAGTCACTTTCTCATTACCAGGTGGAGAACTTGGAAAGGATCCATGTATTAAAAGCCAGACAAAATGAAAGCTTTTTCTCCACATTCAGGCAGGACAAAGGTCTTCCCTGGACGAGCTGGGCAACCAAGGTGCTCCGCACAGAAAAGCGTGGGTGCCACCTCATGCCTCTGAGGCAGCTCTGAGCAAATGTCAGATCAGACTGTCCTCAAGACAGACCAAGGGGAATATCTGGGGCTGGCCTCTAGAAGAACCAAGCTTCCGTTCCTGTGGAAATCAGAGAGGGTGTGAGGGTGTGAGGGTGTGAGGGTGTGAGTGTGTGTGTGTGTGTGTGTGTGTGTGTGTGTGTGTGAAGTTAACGTCCACAGAAAGCTTCCTCTGCTGGGGGTGGACAGGGGGAGGGTATGATAAAGCAGAGCTTTTCCTTTGGCAAAGTCACTCTCGTCCTATTGGGTGCCACGGAGTGGTGGGAGATACAGACCAGGCCGGCAGGTGCCCGGAGCTCGACGACAGCAGACAGGTCACGGCGGGCGAGGGACCAGCAAGTGGGGCTTGGATGCGTTTCCCCGGCAGTCCACGTATTCGTAGCTCTGGAAGACCAGCTGCTCTGAATGGCTCAGGTAGGAACAGGTCAGGGTGCCCCTGGAGAGGAGACAGGGCTTTTTTTTTTTTTTTTTTTTCTTCCCCAAACAAAACCACACCAGTTTTATTTGGAAGATTACAGAGCTTGAGCCTTCACCCCACCACCCAGCTTCCGCTTCCACCGATCTAAGGATCTGCAGTTGGGGTAGGAGTGAGAGAAGGAAGCCGGGAGGGGAGGGCAGAGACCTGGTGGCAGCCGAGGAAAGGAGTAAGATGGCGGCTGCAGAGCTCACGCCACCCTACGCGTGCGCCTCACTGTCTTTACTCCCGCACCCCACAAGGGTCTGGGAAGAAGAGGAAAGCCCTGGCCCCGCGCTGCTCTCTGCGGAGGGCGGGCTTCCTCAGACCGGAGCTGGCCCTCCCTCCGCTCCCCGCTCTGCCGAAGCTCCTGGGACAGCTGCTCCCCCAAGGGCTCCGGGCACATCCGTGGCTGTCCCGTCAGTGGCTCGTAAGCAAGGTGGCCCTTAGGGGAGGGGCTGGACCCGCTACCGCCAAGAGCCGACACAGACTCACGGGATTCGCTGCGATGACTCCTCCCACGGGGGGCAGAAATGGGAGAGGGCAGGTACCAGGGCTCCAGGCCCTACTTACTGGATGTGCAGGAGCACGTGGTGGACTTTGATTTTCAGCCAGGTACAGATCTTGCTGAGAGAGAGAGACACACACACACACACAGAGAGACAGAGAGAGAGAGAGAGAGAGAGAGAGAGAGAGAGAGAGAGAGAGAGAGAGAGAACCTGGGCCCACGTTTCACACACTGAGCAGCCTGTCAGACAGCTCGGAGGAGACCCGCAGTCCCAGCCCCCCTTTTGCCTCCTTTCCATCAGGGGCCCCACAGGCCACCCCCACCCCTTCCCTCTCCCTCTGCCCAAGGTGGGCATGTCGCCCCTGCTGCAGTATCACTCCTCCAAGCCCCGCCGGTTTGGCCCAGGCACGGGCTGGCCTCTCCCTTAGTAGAAAACGGCGAGTCAGGCTCAAGAGCCCAAGGTCATACATCGTGAAGTATTAACCAGATTCTAGCCTGGCTTTCATTCCAGTCCAGCTCCAAACAGGCAGAGGCTGGGGGCCCTGAATGCTTGTACATTGCAGTCTTGGCCACAAGAGTGCAGGCCACATGCTGACTGCAGGGTTTGCTAAGCAATCAGAACGTCTGGTGGGGATTCAAAGTGGGTTTCCAACCAGCAGAGAGGCTAAGGGAGAAGGGATCAAGGGCTACTCACTATGTGTTTTCATCCCATATCCTGTTGGCTACTGTATAAAACATCTGTCAACCAAATGGGTATCGGGTTAGCCCCAGCTCCAGCCACCCCTTTCCTCCCGCCACCCGCGTCCACACCCCTGTGGGCAGGGCTGGCCAGCAAGAGGGAGTCACCTGCTCACTGGCCAAAGGGCCGATGCGGAGGAGAAGGCTGTGGGAGACCTGCCCCACCACGAGGGACAGGTGCAGAACCTCAATGGTCAGCTGGGTCACAGCGATGGGGTAGTAGTTGTTATTGGAGATGCTCAAGATATTCTGGCGAGGAAGACAGGGAAAGGAAGGGGTTAGGGTAGCACCAGCCTTGGCAAGAAGAAGTCAGACGGTTTCAAAACCCCGCAGCCTGACTGAGCCCCACCCCCCAATGTGGGCCTCGGCTGCCCAGGCCCCGGTGCCGGGAGCCCCTCGGAGGGGCTCTTAATGGCGAGGGGTCACCTTTCACTGAGACATGAAGCTGGCTCAAAATCCAGTCTCACCCTGCAAGGCTCTCTCTGTTCAGTCCTGCCCACCCAGGGAGTCTCAGGCACACCGACTGCACCCAGGCATTTTTGGCTCTGGCCTCAATTCTAACCCCTCACAGTTACAATCCTGCACAATCTGTTAGGGTGTTCATGGTTGCTCCTGCTTCTCCCCAGGCTTCTGACATCCTCTGAGTGCCATAAGATCCCTGGCTACTGATGCCCAGGGTGAGAACACTGGACAAGGGCTACAGAGGAGTGTTTCCAGGAAGGTGGGGTCGGATCCCAGGGGCACAGGCACCCACCCACCGTTATATTGAGGTGGATATTGGCCTCGTCAACAGTCACCGTGGAGGCGTTGAGGCCTACAGGCTGCACGGCGATAGTCCGGGGGAACAGGAAAAAGACGATGAGAGAGGAGGTCACCAGGCAGATGAACACTGCCAGGAACACGGAGAGCTTCCTGTGGGAAAACAGGACCCGGGGTAGAGGAGTGGAGAAGTCTGGACACCAAGGCAGCCTGGGCCGGGGGCGTTCAGACACTCTTCTCTCTATATATAATGCTCTCCTCCGAGTCCCCCCTCGCAACTGTACACTTAGCTCCCCAGGTGTGGAGGACCAACGTAGGCTCAGATGTGGCCCAGAGTGGGTAGGAGCACCAGATTGAGATGCTGGCAGCCCGGCTTCCATTCCCAGCTCTGTGTACCCACTGGCCCAGCAACTCTGAACAACCCACTCAACCGCCCTAAGCCTCAGTTTCCTTGTCTATAAAATGGGGATAATTGTACCTACCTCATACAATCTGTTATGGGCTAATGTATGAAAAGGCACCGATCCCTGGTCCTGGCACATAGCCAAAGGCTCAACCAATGCTAGCTATTCTCACTGGAAGAAGTAAGCCCATGTGAATTTTGGCAGTTCTGAATTTTAATATTCATATTCAGAACAAGACATCATCTGTTCATCTAATTCAAAATTGAAATATGCATTAAAGAGAGAGCACCTTGTTAGCACTTTCTAAGGGGCACTGCCAGATTCGGCTTCTGGTGCACTGGTGAGGGCAGGCTGGGTGGTGGCTCCCTCACGGAAGCTGAGGACCCTGGGAGGAGGTTGCAGGGATCTATGTCAAAGGACCCAGATGACAAACAGGGTCACGGGCCCCCCCAGTGAAACTCAGCGCTGCCTCTGAGGTTCTGAAGTGTCCCAGAACAGAGAGCAGCTGGTTTCCCATCTCTACAGGGAAAAGAACAAGCGGGTCTGAGCTGCCGTAGCAAAGGAAGGTCTTAGGAAAAATCACTTCCCAAAACCAATTGCAACCACAGCCACTCCCTCCCTCCTGGAAGGACTTGCAGAGTCAAGAGGTCCTCTCTGTCTTCAAAAGGGAGCCATGCTTCTTGGAAGCAGTGATGCTCAGGACACCAAGAGGCCTCAGGTGGCATCTGCTGTGCACCGAGCTTCTTAAACTAGGAAAATCCTTGGAAACAGGGAGCTAATACGCCTGAGGCCAGTGAGGCTCAGGCTTTCTGGGGGAGAACCAAAGGAGAAAAACTAGGGGGGAAGGGGGATTGGGGGAGACAAAGAGGAAGAGCCCCCAGGGGCAATGCGTACAGAGCTAGGATAGGAAGAGGGGCTTACGTGTGCCTGGGCTTCAGCCTCTGGTCCCCATAGGGGATGAGGGCCACCAGCTGCTTCTCTAGTTCTGTAGAAAGAGGGTGAGAGGGAGGGCCAAGAAGTGTCCATGACAAATGTTTCCTGTGCCAGCCTGCCAGAAGCACCCCTCCATCCCACAGAGCAGTGTCAGAAGCATGCCACCTCTGCCTCAGAGCAGGACTGGGGATAACGGGCTGTTGGCAGCTCAGCTTTGCCATCTCTAGAATGGAGGCGAGATTTTCATTAACAGGTGTGAAGAATTTCTGCACGTCACCACAAATCAGAGAAGCCCAATTTCTTTGGAGAGGTCATTGTAATTTCTTGAATCCTAAGGCAGTGCTGCTAAGAGAGCAGAGAGGCTGGAAATCCCCTGGGTTTGGGCAGTACAACCAGGGCAGGAGGGGGGTCTCTGCAGCGAGCCCAGGGAGGGTTAGCATCTCCCTGGCTGGCCTGAAACTCAGGGACTAGGAGCTGGGAGAGCCAACCCCATCCAAGGAGACTCAGAGGGGCCTGGCACTGGCCAGCTGGCTGCTAAGAGCTTTTCCTGGATCCCAGGCTTCTTCCAGAGCCTGGGGCCACTCACCTCGAGGGATCTCCCCACTGCCCTGGCAGGTGGGACAAGTCACAAAGCTGACAGCAGCAGCCCTTTCACAAGGCACACAGGAACAAAAACGCTTGCTGCTGGTGGTGCTGGAGTAGCTGGCAGCCTTGCTGCCAAAGGCTTGGTCGGAGGGCAGGATTGACTTGTTCTCATCCTTCCGAGAGCCCAGCTGGGAGAATGTCTCACCCATTGTTCAGGGGTATTTTTCACTGATGAGAAAAGAACAAAGTTCACTTAGCACTGATGCCAGGAGTCACTCTGGTTTTAGGTTCTTGAGATTGGCAAGGAGCCCCACCACAATTTCAGGAAGCTCAAGCCTAAGGAAGTGAGGGTGTGGAAATTCAAGCAGTTACACATGACTCTTGGATCAGGAATCTCAATGCATTTCAACCCTTTTTTTTTATAGTAGGAGAGCTCAATCGGCCTACAAGAGGGAAAAGCAAAGCAGAAGTTATTTCACTTTAAGGGAATTTCATAAGTGAAAGAGAGCTTAATTTTGTTCTGGAAAAGTTGCTGAGCTGTCATTCACTGCAAGGGAAGGGAGTTAGATAGGTCTTGGGGGCAGCAGCCAGGAGAGCCCCTTCATCCTCTGCAACAAGAGGACTCTGAACATGTCTCTAGAGCACCCGGGCAAAAATGCCCGAGGTCTCCAGCCTGGGTGTGGAAAGAAAGTTTACATTCCTGAGCCTGGGCAGGTGCTGGCGTAATAGGAAGGCAGGCATTCTTTGGAACAAGAAAGAGAAAGGAAGCTAGGCTGGCCACAGGTGTGGCTAAAAACCCTAAAACGATTGTGGAAGGGAGCATAAACCTTTTCCGCTTGCTTTCTGAACTGGAGTGGGAAAGAATGTCTGGGGGAGGGTGGTAGCAATTTCAGGGTCAGTCCTTCACTAGGACAAGTCACAGCTAACTCCAGATTCTTCCCAAAAGACTGGTGGCAAATGAGTGGGCAAGGCGAGCCGAACTCAGACCTTCTGGGCTTAAAATAAAGGAAGCCTCACCAGGTCTGAGATCCTGGGCTCCTCTCAGCTGCAAGAGGGCTAGAGATTTCTGGAGTACGTCTTTGGGGAGGAGGGCCTGTAAGGCAGGGTGGCTCCAGGGGCCACCAGTCCCCTTCCCGTAGAGTCCTGGGGACCGACTGGACCACCTCCTCCACCGCGTTGGAAGAGGTGGGGAGCAGCGACCCTGGCCTCCCCAGAGGCTTCACGCCCTACTCTGGGGCTCGGCCATGGGCTGCGGGGTCGGAGCGGACTCAGAGACTAGAATTTCATTGAAGGAGGATTTTAAGTCCCACCAGACACCCCGAGAGGCTGTTAGTAGAGCTTGGAACCTGCGTGTTGGGTTAGGAGGAGGCACAGAAGGGGCCTGGGCCCTTGCATGCCGAAGGGAAAGAAGGGAAGGAGGGTCCCGAATCGCCTTACCCCCGAGCAACCGCAGCGACAGGAACGCCTGCAAAGCAGAATCGAAAGTGCGGGAGCCGAGGTTTCGCCCCAAGCTTCCGCTCAAAGCCTTGGGAAGCTCCGCCCCGGCTCCTCCGGACCCGCCCCTCCCTCCCAGGGCCCGCCTCTCCCTCCCAGGGCCCGCCTCTCCCTCCCAGGGCCTGCCTCTCTCGACACAGCAGCCAGAAAATTTCTCGGTTCTTCAAAGGCCACGCGAGGTTCCGGGCGAAAGGACCAGCCAGTCCAGGTAGGAGTTTCAAAGTTTATTTCACCATTCTTTAAGCGGTTAGGTACAAGTACAATGGGACAGACGACTGGACCCCCGGGCCCTCCTGGACCCCTACAATACAACTCAGATGGTCAAGACAGATCCCGTCCCAAATCAACCCAATTAATTACACACACCCTGCCGCTCAGCCCCTACCCAGAAGCCCCCATAAAAACGTTTTAAATAATAAACAGGCTGGTTGGCTTGCAGTCTGAATCCTGGCTTATTTAACAGCATTCAAGAGTTACACTGTAAATAAACATCATTATGGCCAATGATCAATTTAAATCACCATTTATTTTACTATCCTTCCCCCTTCAGGCTGGGGGTCAGATTCTTCTTTTCCTGCAAGTAATTTTTTTTGGTTTTTTTTGGCGGTACGCGGGCCTCTCACTGTTGTGGCCTCTCCCGTTGCGGAGCACAGGCTTCGGACGCGCAGGCTTAGCGGCCATGGCTCACGGGCCCAGCCGCTCCGCGGCATGTGGGATCTTCCCGGACCGGGGCACGAACCCATGTCCCCTGCATCGGCAGGCGGACTCTCAACCACTGCGCCACCAGGGAAGCCCCATCTGCAAGTAATTTTTATGACTAAAATCTGTAGTGTTTTTTGTTACCTCTTTACCAGCTGCTGGTGGTGGTGGGTTAATGAGCACACTCCACCCTCCTTTCTCAGAAGTGCAGAGACCAGAAGGTGGATATTCTTAAACGCATCACTGGGGGTCTTTTGAAAAACAACAGTGCCGGTTACTAAGACTTGCAGGGGAACGACTTTCTCCTTGAGAAGGGAAGAGGAACAAAATTCCTATCGTGCCCTGGGTGTTATTTTAATACCACACAGCTATGAAGCTTGGGATAGGTTAGAAAAATTATGAGAATAATTCTTGAAAACAACTTCCAAGGTTATTTTTTTATAAACTGACAATTAACAGATATCCTCATAAAAACATCCACATTAAGCAAAGAAAAATACTCAACTTCAGTACAAGCAGGAAGAAAAATGGTTCTATAGGAAGTTTAAGTTGCACTTTTCAATGCACTAAAGCACATTTCAATGCACTAAAACGGAGAAGAGTTTTATCCAGATCAATTGAAAAATGCTCTTCCTACAATTCACCTAATGTCTAAAGTGAAAATTTAAGTTCTGGCCTTTGATTTGCTCCAAAAAACACTGCAAGGCAGGTATTGTCTTGATAGTTCAATGATGGGCTCTATGTAGATTCATCAGATTAAAAAATAAGCAAGGGCCTCCACCCCACACCCCCAAAACAGAATAAAGATCATCTCTGAGCAGCAGGCAAAGTTATTTAATACGAGGTCACTCCTCAGTAGCGGTGGCTATACCAGTCGTTGTTGTTGATCTGAAGGAGTTCTGTCACAACCTGCAGGATGTTGTAATTGTGTTTCTTCAGCAGCCTTAGGTTTAGCTGCCTGTCACAGAATCCCATTTCAAAGAGATGGGACATCAGGGCTGCTGTCTGATCTTCGGAAACTATTGGCTGTGTAGAGTCAAGAAAAGCGGAACAACATTTTTTGTATAATTTGTGTTTATCTTGTTAAGTCATACTAATCTTTCAGATTTATTCAAAATACTAGGTAATTAGGTGCAAGACTATGGCACTCCTGTCCACCGAATACTAATGGGTCTTCTGAGGGGATAAGAAGGACTGGGAAGGCCCTGCTTTGGATTAGGTATGTTTGCACCCTAAACCAGGTGACTAATGAACTGTCTTTAGAACTAGATGAAGGAAAAGATGCTAACGAACTCTGGAAACCCTGTGAAGTTAAAGGTAATCATGACAATGGGGCAAGAAGAAGCAAGAGATGGTAATTGGAAGAAAGCATGGGAAAATTGGAAGAAAGTATGGCCAGTGCAAGTCTTAACCACTGGACCACCAGGGAAGTCCCTCCCACGGGTCTTAAAATAAAATCCAAATCACTTAATACAGCATCCCACCTACATCATTGGTCTTTTCTCTTCTTGGCACAAATTCACCTTCCAGGTTCACATTTCCAAGTCTCTGTATTGGCTACTCTGTCTACAATGCCCTCTCTAACCCTCTCTCCTGGCACACACTCATTTTGTCCTTTAGGACTGAGCTCAGGCGTCATCTATCAGGACACCTTCCCTGGCCCCACCATGGGGCCGACACCAAGCTGAGGTGTTCCACTGGTCTGAGAACACTGGCACAATATCTTACACTGCACAATAAATGTTTTTTTTTCCTTAATTGAATGGAAGATTCTTTAAATTTTATAGTGCTTTGCAATTTTCAAAAGTTTCACAGATAAATGTCTGTCTACAAATTTCCCACTGTCTCTCGGCAGGAACTGGTGTCTGATTCACCTTGTAGTGCCGGCACCTGGGAGAGTGACCCCAACACAGTAGGTCCGCAACCAACGTTAGGTCTCTTTTCTTTCCTCCCTTAAGTAACTTAGCCAAAGTCATACAGCTAGAAAGTGGCAGAGTTGTGCGTTAAAGACCAAACTTAAAGCTCGTGCTTTCTATGATGCCATGCTACTCTCTCCAACCCAGGCAGACGCCACTGTTTTCACTGGTAACTTGGATTTGGTTCAGGAAAATAAAACATACACTGACCTGTGCAGTGACTGGTGGTCCAGCAAACAAGGCCTTGTATGCAGAGGCGGCAACAGACAAAGCCCCCTTCACCAGCCCTCCAGCAATGCTGCTCCCGTGGTGGTGCCTGCGGGGGGAAAGCCAAATTGTCTCCCTAAAGAAACGTGAATCGTGAATCGTTATCTTCCTACGGATAATCTGGGCTCTAATCCTGGGAAGAAAATGAGATTTCCCTGAGAAAAAAATCAGATGTAAACTGAGAGTGCGACTATCTTCCTATCAGTTTTATAGCTACAAATCTGGGCTTGATGTAGGGCCCGGCTCTTACTGCTGCAAGATATGGGCCCTGCAGAAAACACATCACTCTGGTTAGCATGCCAGCTTTCAGCCCCAGCTGAAAATTAATGTGGTCAGCAGCACACTGAGGTACTGGCAGTCTGCATGCTCAGTTATCATCTCAGAGGAAACACCTTCCAAAGGAAATGTGATTTTCTGAACACTGTACGTAGGGAGGAGCCCACCTTGACACTGCTCTGAGATGACTGGGAGCAGAGAGGCAGGTATGTCTAAGAAAAAGTTATAAAGGTGCACATGGGCTGGGCCTTCCTGCCTTCTTCCCTGGTACTAAGCAGGAGCTGAATCTGAGGGAACTTCCTCCTGGTCTGGAATGTGAACACTCTTAAACATCAACATTAGCCCTCTGGCTCAGTGTTGCTCACAAGCTTTAGGAGAAATAAGAACAAGAAGGAATGATGGCTCTCCTTCTCTGCTCTCGGCAGGCGGCACATGCTCGGAGAGGCTCGTTTAAGCGGAGGCAATACTAGGATATCCATCTGCTTCTGAAGAAGAGGCTGCACAAGTAAGCCCCAGTTACCTTGAGTGGTCATAGCTCTTCTGTCTGCTGTTTACAAGTCCTGATGAGCCTCTGAGCTCTAAAAGCAAAAGAGCTGTTGGTTAGATGCAGCATCCATAAACACCTGGTGTTTCCTAACTCACAGCAAGGCTATTTTTGAGGCAGGTGGCAATCTGATTGCAACGTTTAAAGTCTTTTTTTTTTTTTTCCTTTTTAAATATCTGAGAAATTTTGCAGGTGGTTTAAGTAAATGTTAAAGAAAACTGTCCAGAATGCAATGCAAGGTGACTGTTTAGTGAATCAGAAAAATTAATTCTATAATCCTATCACAATAGTTTATTAGTTCTAAAGTACTTTCAGGTTTTGTTTTTTGAGGACGAGAGGAAAGCGACTTTGAGGGTCTACTCACTTCAAAGTGCTATTCTCTTTATTTTGTAGATAAGGAAAGAGACCTTCAGGTCTTAGAACCCTGCTGAACCACTGCAAGGTCACACGGTGAAGAAAGGTGGAGCTGAGGCTGGAGCCTAGACTAGTCTGGCCCCAAAGCCTGTGTTCTTTCCACTATAGCACAATGCCAACCTCTATGGGATTTCGCTTAATAAATATTAAGCTAGAAGACAGAACAGAAGAGTACGAGGGAGGAGCACAGAAAAAGTCAAAGGGCAAGTTTCTAAAAACTGCCAAGAATCACAAAGATAGAGTGCCTATTTATACCTGGTTCCATTAGAAAGGAGCACAGAAAAAGAGAAAGCTCAGGCTGGTCATTACCTCCTCTGCTCTGATCAGGGACTGAAAAAACTTCTGGTACGGTAACTGGTAAATCCACTCCGGGGGAACCGTGATGCTGTGCATACGGAGGACTCCTTTCAGAAAGACACAATATTGAAAGTAAGTTGAAAAGGTGCCTACAGTAACGGTGGAGAAACAGTCAACAGAGCACAGCAGTGCCAAATTCTCTACAGAGGCTTCACATTTCTGATCCAGATCACATGTCTGACTTTAGGGACCAGGTGAGAAGGGCTCATTCTTCTGGTTTTCCTCTTCAGCCACAGTCAAGCTAGAAAGACTGGCTTCAGTCTGGTCACTTCCCCCTGTATCAAGTGGTGCTGATAAAATATCTAGCTCCCTGGGAGAATGTTTTAAATTATAGTCAAGGCTCCACCATATTCCATACTGTGAGAGAGCAGTGATACCGACAGAACCAGTAGAGAAAAATAGTAACTTCTACCTGGTTTTGTAGTATATTTGTTTCTATAACAGATTAAACTTCTTATTCTACTTTGTTTGGATTAGTATGAGAATGAGTTTTTGCTGCTTTTGCCCATGAGTCAACAGAACAGGGAGGAAGGTCCAGGGATGTTTGTGTTTAAGAACTGGCTCTCAATGATCAAAACATAAGTAGATAGATTATACTCAGATAATTAAGGTTAACTAAAACAAGTATTTCTTTAAATCCAGAATACACAAATACTGGGAAGTACAACTTTTATTCATCAGACTTTACTATGGGAAATAGACTCTTCCCTTGCTGACAAAGAAACAGGTTTTGAGATCAGGTTGAGTCCTCTCTCTTTATTCCACCTCTGGAGAACAGCCCAGCAGAGCGGGGTGTGGATGGTACCTGGGCAGCCGTGGTGGAGGGCCTACCACCTCTGGGGTCAGGGGCACTGTGTCCAGAGTCTGTGAGGTCATAAGGATGTCATTGATGCTGTGCCCCTGTGGCTGGTTCTCCCCTCCAGGGGGTCTCTCCCCAGCCTCGACTGGTTCCTGCCCAGCCTCAACCCCAGGCTCGCCTTCAGCCCCTCGCTCCAGGCCTGGCTGTGAGAGAGCAGAGCTGTACATGGAGTCCCCCAGGGGGCGGCTGGTGTCAAAGCACTCGGGCAGGATGATGATGTAATCCTCTGAAGAAGCAGAGGACTGACTCTGAACTTCATCTTTGAGCTCCTCCTCCTCCTCCTCCACGACAGCTTCTTCTTCAACAATACGGACAATCTCTTCCCTCTCGTCTCCAAGTGGTCCCTCTTCGGGTGAGGCAAATTTCACTAAAGGATGAAAGCAACCGATTTTAAGGTATAAGCTAAAAGCAGCCCCTGTGCTACCCTTACCCCACCAAGCCCTGTAGGTCATGAGCTATAATCAGGAAACCCAGAGGACAGGGACAAACCAGAGGGAAGGGCTGCTGAAACCATAGTCATGGCCATATTCTAAACCTACGCAAAGCCACATAGAACCAAAGTTCACAAAAACAACATCGGCAGAAACATCGAGGCTTCTGAGAACACTATGAATCTTAAAACAAGGAGGCCTCATCCCTTTTCCTCTTCACGTGATGGTTAACATACTGAGACGGGTTCAAATCAAAACTGATATACTAGCTAACAGTGCTATAAGAAAATGTTTGGTGGTAAATACTTCAGGACTGTATGACTACTTTCCTCCTCTTCTTTGTGAAGTAATGAGTAGTCATGATAGAAAATTGGCAAACGTGGATGAGGAAAAAAAAAAGGAAATAAAAAAGTATCTATAATCTTATCAGAGATAACTACTGTGAACATTTTGGTGTAAGTCCTTCCAGACTTTTTTGTTATGCATTTGTACACAAGTATGTGTGAGGAAATACATATATTTTTAAAAATATACAGTTTAAATATAGATATATAAATGAAAAAGTGAGATAAATCATGCTTAAAGGTATAGGTCAAATTTCACTATAATAAACACAAGACATTTTTTCACATTATTTTGATGTAGTAGAATTTGAGTTTTTGGATAATACTTGAAATACATGACAGTGGTTCTACCTATCTGACATCTAGACATTTCTGCCACATAGAAATTTATTACAGCAGAATTTAACCTTGAGAAACTTAGTCTGGTGCTCCTGTTTCTGCCCACTATTTCCTGACTGCTGCCCTTGGAGAAAGGAGACAACTCAGCAGCCAGTGGGGGTCTCTGCTGAGGGGTTCTGTCAACTTACAAGAAGACTCCTTACTGCAGAATCCAGGCAGCACCACTGGCTGCTGTTCCTCTGTGGCGTGCAACTGAAATTCTGCCCCTGGAGAAGTACAGAAATAAGTTATGGTAGCTGCTTTGCTCCTGATGCTATAAAATAAAATGGTCAGTTAGCATATGTAGAGCCCAAAGAAACAACCATGATCCGAATTCTAACAAAGATCCCGCTATCTCCACTCTCAGTAAAGAAGAACACTTCTATCTGCTCAGGTCTGGCAATCACAAGTCAGGCGTCACCTCAATTTGGTGGCAGAGGCGGATTCAGGGACACTCACTGTGCGTGGACTTCTGTCTGCAAGGTGGTTTGTGATCCGGGGCAGCATCCAAGGTAAGGGATCGGATTACAGTCTCACACACGAACTGGGTCCCACTCAGGTCATCTTCTGCTTCCTCCACTGAAGAAATGTTCTCAGCCCTCTTCTTTACTGACACTGTGGAATCTGAAAAAGACAGGAACTTTGTCTGCAATTGGTGTTTAAAGTGTTGAAGATCTTTCTCCAGTCATGTACCCATGCTGATGCGATGCCAAGGAATAGCTGCTATCGGTGCCATGTGAAGGTGAGGAGACTTCAAAAAATGAGATCCTACAGAAAACCCACTCACACAGCAAGGAGTAGAGGGTATGTGTAACAACAGGGTGTGGTATGGAAGGGGAGGATGCAAATACTTTACAAATATTTAACCCCTTACCAGGAAGTTCTTTAAATCCCGCCCCTTCACTCTCTTCCTGTATCTGCCCCAAGCCTGGCTTCTCTATTAAAGGACTGTCATGTGGCAGAGGAGACATGCAGGGAGTCATATCTGGAGAATGAAGACAGGAGAACCATCAACCACGAAAAAGCATCACATCATCAACAGTCAGTGTCCAGAAGCAGCAGCTCATAGGCTTCTTGCCTCCTGCATGGCTAAAATAAACCCAGGTACACTTCAAGGCGTTCTAAAGAATTTCTCCAGACCATTAGGCATACAAGTATCTCAGACAGATCCATCAATGCAGGAAGGATCATAAACGGCTGTTGGGCTTTGGAAGACCATGGCCAAGACACAGAGCCATGAATGCAAAGGAACAAAGGGACACAAATATCCAGAGAAAAATGGAGAAGAGGGTCCCTTTATAGTGGGGAAACTTTGCACAAACTGGTATTGTTGCCTCTGACAACAGGGAGAGGAAGGAAAATGAACCAATGGGGGCAGTTTTAATATCACATTGTGGGAGAAATCCTTGCCAACTATTTCCTCAGAATAAAATACTAACTACCAGAGTCAGGGCTGCAGTATTTTGGGGCCTGTTAATAAAATAAACAAGGTGGACCGAGTGCCATTCTTACCCACAGGGGTGTTGTGGGGCACTCTCTCCAACTCTTGGACAATATTTATATCCAACAGCTCAAAGGACAGCAGGTCCTGAAAAAAAAGGAGCAAGGTTAGGCTACTTGCAGCACACGCTAGAGCCATGTTTTGTCTTGATGGGTCCTGCAGGCCATTGAGTTCTGTATCATCCCAGATTCAACTCTGTTCAAATTCATGCCTCACCTCAGTCAAGTGAAACCAAGAAGGGTTAAATGGGAAGTAGGCATTCAAATAACCAAATGGCAGGAAAGAGAGCAAATGCAGTGTGGGTGAAGGTGAACCAGTTAGGCAGAAAAGAAGAGGCAACTAGAGGGAAGTTGTGGGAAGCACAAGATAAGTTCCCAATTCAAAGACGAAACATTTAGTTTAGAAGCCTGCCTCCACTGGTGATGACTTTGCCCTTCTGTGCATCTGACTAGATCAGAGTGGGCATATCTCTAACTTCCTGGGTACCACCTATGGCTCTACCACCTTTTCTTCAACAAGTTAAGAACTCTTTCCCCAGGCCTTTCTGTCCCTTGCCCCTCAAAGTGCTCAATCTTCCACCTGGGCAGTCAGAAGGTCCACAGATGGGATGTAGAGCTCCCTCTCGCTGGCAGCATTTTTGGCCTTCTGTGGGATGCAGGTTCCTGTCCCTTCTGTCTGCTCAGTTGTTTCACCAGGTGGAATTTCTTCTTTAGCCGGAAGAAGAGCTTCCTATGGAGAGAAACCATTGGGACACATTTTAGGCCCTCAACAGAACTCAAAAGGCAAACTGACAGCTGCCTCCCTAAAAACAAAAGCACTGCATGTATTAAAACTTTTAGTTTTGTTATAATTTTAGACTTACAGAAAAGTTGCAAGAACAGTACAGAGAGTTTACTAATTACCCCCTTCACCTAGCTTCCCCTAATGACAATAGCTTAGATTAACCATAAAAACAACAGTCAAAACCAGGACATCAACACTGGGTAGCTAAATTTAAGTAGTAAACAGGGAAGCTGCCTTAAAAAACTGTGCACCAAGAAACAACCAGGGTAAGACTTCATTAGTATTTAGGAAATATACACAAGGGATATACAGGAGAGATGACTGTTAAGCAGCAAAGGCATCAGCTCAGCAGGTCCACAGGCCAGGCAGCCCTGCTTTCCCTCGTGCAGCACAGAGGCTGGCCACACATCACTACAGAGATACGAAAGCACTGAGGGACGCCTGCACCAAGATGCGAAGGAGACGCAAACCAAGCCCCTGAGGACTAGGCTCAATATAAGCATACGATGTGTTCGAAGAAGGGGAGAAGCTGGCCTCTCCAGACTTCTGGAAGAACCACCAGCTGTGAGTGGGCTCTTTTGGTTTTAGTCACCCTTCCAATGCTCACCTCTTGCTGGCAGGTGAGATCATCACCTTTGCTTGAGCTGATTATGCTCTTTTCAATGTTATCAGGGCTCTCTGTGGAGGGGAAAGGATCCACTATGATACTGCACCAGACCCGAGGCCCAAACTGCTGGCCTTTGTGAGAAAGACGCCAATGGGAAGTGTATGTTCCCTCCAGGGTTGGGGCAATGAACTCCACAGACACAACTCCCACATGGCCAGCCTTTAGGCAGGGAACCAAAACATCCTTCTTTTCTGTAGAAGCCAAAGTCAGGTTTCCCCACATGAACTTGAGCTGAAAATAGTGACAAGAGAAAGAAAGCCTGTCAGGTAAACACACTGCCACCTCAGATCACTTCATCTTCACGTTTTGTGGGGAAAAATACCTTTGTGTCTGTATTCCACTTTACATTTCCTGTATTTTTCATCCTCCAGTGTTTGATAAACTTGGTTCCTGGCTGCAGGTGAGTCCCGTCAGGCAAATTCTCATCCACAAATGCTGCACTGAGGGTTGGCATAACTGAGGCACAGGGCTGCAAAGGGAGCCTGAACAGAAATTCAAATATTTAGTCACTTGCTGCTGGGTGTGATGTCTTCTGAATACCCAATACAGTGGTTTGAGACGCAGACAGTGACCCTGGAGGATGTACCAATGCATCTGCCTTAAAAATAATACTAACAATGGGAATCCCCTGGCGGTCCAGTGGTTAGGACTCCGTGTTTGCACTGCAGGGGGCGCGGGTTCAATCCCCAGTTGGGGAACTAAGATCCCGCACGCCAAAAACAACCCCAAAAAACAACCTCAAAAAAACAAAAAAAACCCCAAGGGGACCTGACTCCTAAGCTAAAAAACTATGGTGAGGATAACTAAAAGGTCCATAAATTAACTAAAGAGTTAGGCTCTTAAAATATTTGCTTCTTTTGCTTCAAATCCAGACTGCCTCCAGTGAAGAGAGGTCACACCAGCCAGTTTCTGAACCTTACTGGTTTGTTTTTCTGAAGAAGGCAACAAAGCAAGTGTCAAAGATAACTACCAAACCACCCTTTAAGAACACCAGGATCGGAAAATGGGAAGTTTTAAGGGTTTGGGTGTTATGCGTTACCGGTAAATAAGACAGAAGTTGGCTTAAGTTCCAGTTTTAGAGGGCTGGACCTAAAGTCCTGGCTCCTGCCCTGGCCCTGGGCTTACATTGGGGTGTTAGACTGCAGCAGGCTCTCGGGTCGGCCCAAAGGAGACTTGGGGCTCTGGAGCCCATGGATCGAATTCCACAGATGAATCTTCCTGTGGAGTTTAAGCTGCTTTTTAAGTTCCTTGACCTCTGCTTTACGCTGTTTCTTCTCAGCTCGCAACCTTTGCTTTTCTGCTTTAAGAAAGTTCTTGTCAACCTGTTTCTGGAGCCTGTGAGATAAAAAACACAGTCTTAAAAAACAAATCTCACAAACAAATCTTGACGCTATTCAGGAACTTCCCTGGTGGTCCAGTGGGTAAGACTCTGCGCTCCCTATGCAGGGGGCTCGGGTTCAATCCCTGGTTGGGGAACTAGATCCCGCATGCATGCCACAAAAAAAAAAAAAAAAAAAAAAAAAATCCCACACTCCACAATGAAGATCCTGAGTGCCACAACTAAGACCCGGTACAGCCTAAATAAATAAATGAATAAATATTTAAAAAGTCTTGAAGCTATTATGAGCCACTTGTGGTCTCCATCAGCATCAGCATCAGCTTCTAGGTTAGTTTCTTAATTTCTTTCTGTAGTTCTCATTTCCATCTCATTATCTTTGGAGGATAATTATCCCCATCTCTGCACATCAACTGGAAAGGAGTGGGAACTAAAGAGACTATTTGGTTTTTTTGTTTTGTTTTTGGCTGCACCACGCGGCATGTGGGGCCTTAGTTGCTCGACCAGGGATAGAACCCGTGCCCCCTGCTGTGGAGTTCTAACCACTGGACTGCCAAGGAATTCCCAGGAGACTATTTGTAGTTTTGTGATTCATACCCTGTCACCAAAACCAAGAAACCAAACAGAGAACAAGCATCCCATGTACATATGGTTTTACCTGGCCTGTTCCAGAGCAGCAGGAAGACGAGGAGTAGAGAACCTCGAGTGAGAGAAGGGTTCAGAGGAAACCACAACAGGTCTCCGCAACTTCAGCAGGACATGGTTGGAATCATGGGCATACGGCCCCGATTCACAATCTTCACAGATATTGTAGGATGGGCAGAGGCTGTGAGGAAAAGAAAGGCACAGTGGGAAGTACCTGAGGTTGGGCGATAGGGACCCAGACTTCCGTATTTGCTCTATTACCAGCTAGGTGGGAACCTGAGCACATCACCCATCCATGCCATGTCTCAATCCTCATGAATAAAATGAGGATAGTAACACTTCACCTGTATCTATTTCAAAGGACAATCCATGGGAGAAAACGAGATATGAAAGCATTTAGAATACGGAGATAATCCTTGGGGATCCAATTTTGTTTTGGGGAACTTAATTTTGGCTCTTTTAATTCAAAAGTATATATGAACACCACAATCTGAATACCCTTCAAATAGTTATTTTCTCTTGTGGATGAACAGTAGCTTGTTTCCAATCCAGAGCTGCTATGGCTGATGCTCAGAGGTAAGCACACCCTTTACCTCCCAGAATACTAGAAGGCCCGCCTGCTCTAAGTTCTACTAAGAGCTATTCATTGCCAAGTTACTGGTTTACCTGCACTGGTAGCGCACACCAACAATCCTCCTTTGGCAGCTGCTGCAAGCAATATGCCAGTTGAACTGGTTTTCTGGCAAAAACAGTGTTTCCTCTGAAATAGGCATTGAGACTTCTGAAGGACAGGAACCCAAGGATGGATTCTGGAGGATAAGCTTCTCACGTAATTTCTGTTCAAGCTTCTCAACCGTTTCTTTAACCACTTGCTCTCTAAACTAGAATACAGAGAAGATGGGGGAAAAAAACCCTCAGTTCCAAGACTGGAAAAAGGCATGAAAATATCAAATAGACCTGAAACCTCACCATCTCTGGTATAAGAGCATAATAAACAGATAATAGCTACTGAATGAAGGGAGAGAAACAAAGCAAAAAAAAAAGTCTATTCCTTCCATAGCTAAACTGGTTCAAATAAAATACCAAAAAACCCATTGATGAGTAAATTTCTAACCCTTCTCAAGCATAGAAATTTGTCCCTTTCCCTCACATCCTTAGAATTAAACTCCCCCCTCTTTTCTAGTACATTATTGCGAAAGCTAGGAACTTTCTTGACTGGAACTGCTCTAGTTTGGATATTATTAGCTACTACTCTTCATTCAACTGTACCAGAGGCAGCAGCCATCTGGATTTAGCTTTCTGTTTCTTCCATATTCCACCTGTTCCAACACTACTGCTAAAACCCAAGCCAGAAAGAACACTCACTGTCTCTAGGTAGCTTGTGAACCAGTCTGGGGGCTTGTCTTGAGGCTGGTCTGCGTCACGTGGAGCAGGTGGAAACTGCTGCAAGTAAACATAATCGGAGATAGTTTTTTTCTTTTTCTGTTTAAAGTAAATCTCCTGAAATGTATTACTTTGAGGTTTCTGTTGCCAAATAATATAAATATATGGTCAAAAAAAATGAGCATGAAAGAGTATAGGAAAAACCAAAGTCTTTATGTCACCCTATTCATGCTCCTCTCCAGAAGTAACTACTGTTACTAGTTTCAAAAAGTCAGACGGAGGGACTTCCCTGGTGGTGCAGTGGTTACGAACCCACCTGCCAATGCAGGGGACACGGGTTCGAGCCCTGGTCTGGGAAGATCCCACATGCCGTGGAGCAACTAAGTCCGTGTGCCACGACTACTGAGCCTGCGCTCTAGAGCCCGTGAGCCACAGCTACTGAGCCTGCGTGCCACAACTGCTGAAGCCCATGTGCCTAGAGCCCACGCACTGGAACAAAGAGTAGCCCCCACTTGCCGCAACTAGAGAAAGCCCTCATGCAGCAACAGAGACCCAACGCAACCAAAAATAAATAATAAATAAATTAAAAAAAAAAAAAAAGTCAGACGGAGACAGTCACAATAACTCCCAAATATTTGATGAAGAGCTCAAATCTTAGACTAGAGACAATGAAACACAGGTTAGAAAAATCATAGAGACAGGTCCATTCCCTTCGTACCTGTGCTGCCGGCTCCTCTGGGGTCTTCATGTCTGATCCCAAGACTCTCACCAGTGAAGAATAATGTGCAAGTGGCTTCTTCCCTGTCCTTGCAACTGGTCGTTTTTCTGCTCCAACTGGGGGTGGGGCTTCGTAGACAACACGATAGCCTTCATGGACTTGCATCTGCAGTTGGTTTCCCTGCTTAACTGCCATCTGAGAGCATACGTTATGAAATTAAAAACAATATTGTGTGATTCTCCTTTCCTAAATAAAATTTCAAAGACACTTAAACAGAAGAGGTGTGGTAAAATATGCTGGAATTCATGCTTCTTTTATTAAATCAAATGACAAATATGTTAACAGTCTGCAGTTTCTTTGCCAAGAATGTTAACTAGGAATGGTTTTGTTAAAAACAAAAGGGTTTTAGTGTAGCTCTTCATTAGGTGAGATGTTTTCATTAACTGGGTTACTACTTTTCTGTTTAATTTTTTAAATTTAAGTGTAATTGACATATATTAGTTTCAGGTTACAACATAATGATTTGACATTTGTATACATTGTGCAATAATCACCACAGTTTGTCTAGTTACCATCTATTAACTGGTTTTTATGTAGGACTCCACTTACGGATTCTAATTTCAACTTTTCAAAAGTCAATTCTAGACCCAGGAAACTTAAAGCTATGTCCAAAGTTAAGCGTCTACCTTCCCACTAAGAACAGTATTTTGGAAAGCATGCTTAAGTGGTCACCTCTTTTTGAAGAGCATCTTCTTAAATATCCTATTTTGAAAACTCTACTTCAAGGGGCATTTGAGATTCCATGAAGGTACTCCAGCGTCCAAGAAGAGATTAGGGGGTCAAGTCCATGGGGTTCTAGCTCCTCCCACTTGCTACCCAGTGACAAGATTTGTTCTTCCTTTATCTATTTTCATACACTAGACTTATTAATATTCCATTTAAAAACAGCATTCCAGGGCTTCCCTGGTGGCGCAGTGGTTGAGAGTTCGCCTGCCGATGCAGGGGACGCGGGTTCGTGCCCCGGTCCGGGAGGATCCCGCGTGCCGCGGAGCAGCTGGGCCCATGAGCCATGGCCGCTGAGCCTGCGCGTCCGGAGCCTGTGCTCCGCGACGGGAGAGGCCACAGCGGTGAGAGGCCCGTGTACCGCAAAAAAAACACAAAAAAACAAAACACAACAAAACAGCATTCCATGTCCCAAAAGTCTGAAAGCTATTATCTTAGGTCAGGGATCAGCAAACTTTCTTTTTTCTTTTTTTAATTGAAGAATAGTTGATTTACAATGATTCAGGTACACAGCAAAGTGATTCAGTTATTTATATATATACATATATATATATTCTTTTTCAGGTTCTTGTCCATTATAAATTACAAGACACTGAATATAGTTCCCTGTGCTATAGAGTACATACTTGTTGTTCAGCAAACTTTTATTTTTTTTTCAAGTCTTTATTGAATTTGTTACATACAATATTGCTTCTATTTTTTTAATGTTTTGGTGTTTTGGCTGTGAGGCATGTGGGATCTTTGCTCCCTGACCAGGGATCAAACCCACACCCCCTGCATTGGAAGGTGAAGTCTTAACCACCAGACCACCAAGAAAGTACCCAGGAAACTTTCTTAAAGGGCCACATAATAAATATTTTAGGCTTGCAGGCCATTCAGTTTCTGTCACAACTACTCAACTCTGCCATTGTGGCACAAAAGTAGCCACAGACAATACATGATGAATGGGCATGACTGTGTCCTAATAAAACTTTACTTATAAAAATATGTGGCCAGGGTGATGCTGGCAGCAAGGTGGCAGACAGGGATTTTTGGGACACATTACAAAGGAGTTTTACCGGCAGGATTCAGAAATAAGAATGTGAAACAGAGCACATGGCAACCTAACCATCAACCATCTGTAGGCCTTCGTGGGGAAAGTTTGCAAGGAAAGGCTTTACATTTTGAAGAAAACTAAAAAGTCAGAAAAATTATAAGAAATTGCTACAGCAGGAAATGAAGCCTCAAACCTCACAGGAATCGCAATTCACAGATTTATATCCTGATCATCTGAAACACCTCTACTTAGATGTAGAGGAAAAACTCAGGAAGCCACCTATAAAAGTTGACCGGCCCTTATCAGAAGAACAAGTTGACCAGCCTCTGTAAGAAGAATAAGTAGATCAACCTTTGCCAAAAGAGCAATATAGTATTGACCAGACTGTCTGAAGAACACTGTAGCTTTGAGCAGCCTTGGCCAGAAGAACAGTGTAGCATAAGAGTAAATTCTCTTGCTATTCCAAAGAAAAATAAAAAGAAAACATCAAATCAAACAGCACAGGAAGAATGTGAACAGGTACAAGCTAAGCATGCTGTTAAAGAACAAGAATTAGGAGGAAAAAAGAGAGAGAAGCAGCTCAAAGCCTCTACTAAAGAGGGCCAGTATTATCTTCTTTTTGTTATTTGACCGCACCATGTGGCTTGCGAGATCTTAGTTCCCCAACCAGATACAGAACCCATGACCTCGGCAGTGAAAGCTCGGAGTCCTAACCAGTGGACCACCAGGGAATTCCTACCAGTTATCTTCTTTAAAAAACAAAAACAAAGGGGCTTCCCTGGTGGCGCAGTGGTTGAGAGTCTGCCTGCCAATGCAGGGGACATGGGTTCGAGCCCTGGTCCAGAAAGATCCCACATGCTGAGGAGCAACTAAGCCCTTGCACCACAAGTACTGAGCCTGCGCTCTAGAGCCCGCGTGCCACAACTCCTGAAGCCCGAGCGCCTAGAGCCCGTGCTCCGTAACACGGCTAATGCAATTCAGAATTCAGAAGCCACTGTAATGAGAAGCCCACGCACCACAACGAACAGTAGCCCCCGCTCACCGCAACTAGAGAAACCCCATGTGCAGCAACGAAGACCCAACGCAGCCAAAAATAAGTAAATAAAATAGATTAAAAAAAAAAAAAGCAAAGAGGAACTAGGAAGACCACGTGAAAACTGGGGCAGAAGGAAATTTTTTGTTGTTGTTCTGTATTTTTTAATAAAACTTGTAATCAAATGGACACACAAAACTGTGCTGAGAAAATGTTTCATAAATTAATAAGTGTTAGGAAGTTGCAGGAGAGGTCAAGGTCACAGGAAGAAGGGAAGCCAGTCTTTTGTACAGGCTTTTTTTTTTTTTTTTTTTTTGCAGTACAGGGACCTCTCACCGCTGTGGCCTCTCCCGTTGTGGAGCACGGGCTCCTGACGCGCAGGCTCAGCAGCCATGGCTCACGGGCCCTGCCGCTCCGTGGCATGTGGGATCTTCCCGGACTGGGGCACGAACCCGTGTCCCCTACATGAGCAGGCGGACTCTCAACCACTCCGCCACCAGGGAAGCCCTGTACAGGCTTTTTGTGTGTGTGTGACACTTCCAAATGGTGGGGGCAGGGCCCGTGCTGTAACGAAGCGCACTTCTACAAATGAGTGACAATACAAAGTCTGAGTATGAAAATAAGATTTTCTCTGAAAACACACTTTTGGCACAGATTAAAAAAACTGTACGTTGTGGAGTTTGATTTTTAAGTCAGTATTATATATATTTATATATATTATATATTTATATATACACACACATCCCAAGTCCTGCAGAGGGAAATTACGAAGCATGAAAAATTACTAACAGAGACGGGTATTTCGACTAAGAGAAACCAGGAAAGGGCCTGAATGCCTAAAACCAAGAGACTGGCTGGTAAATGAGGATTTCTGAGTAAAAACCAAGAAGACATTGGCTAAACTTTTGAAACAAGTGGCACTCAGAATAGCAATTCTGACCAAAAACCAGGAAGGGTAAATCCAGCTTCTGATTAAAAAAAATATATTGCCTTTCCCTCCCTAGACAAAAAGTGATTATGGAAAATGGCTTAGCCTGGATTAGAAGTTCAAAAAGGATAGTCAATGAAAGGTCAGCTTAGCACACCTTAAATAAGTGACCTTGAGGAATACTCTAATTCATCACTGACATACAAGAGATTGTAACTGGATGGTTTATACCTTAAATTCTTCCACATTATAGTGTAACATTCGATAGGGAACAAGGTGAAGGAAGGAGATAAATGCCAGTACAGTGGCATCAAGACCAGCAATGAGATGCAATGATACTGGAAAGAAACTTTATATTAGGAGGTACCTTTTGCTGAGTGGTATGCTGAACTCATCACAGTCTCCCTAAAAATGGGTTTTGCTGTGTTTATAGTCATTAGTTTCTCCACATGGCTAATGGAATTCAGGCTCAAGTTTTAGTCCATAAACATTTTTAAAATTATTTGAAAACAAGATGAAATGATCATTACCTTAAGTGCTTCTTCATATTCTCCTAAAAGGACAAATATATACATACTGTGATTTTTTTTACCAGCCCAAAAGATTCTATTAAGCATGGACAATTCTTACTTTTAAGAATTCTTAGCTTACAGTCCTTACACATGAACAGCTACTACCTTTTTGCTGACAAATTCCCTTCTTATTCCATCATAAATAGAAGCTACCTGCAGATTAGTTCTCCCCCTTAAATCCCTCTCTCTGCTACTAGAGTCTTCTAGTTACAAAAACTCAATCCAGCTCCCTCACACTAGGCTTAGTGAAGCTCAGGACTCAAGGAAGTTCAAGGATGGTGTTAATACTATCATTTCAGCTGGTTAAAATAAGCTTCTGGGGGCTAGCCTGGGAACCTAAGCTTCAAATATAACATTGCTCCTGTGGGAAAATGCACCCCATGCTCTCAAAACCCAACCATCTTATTTATAACTTGACTTTAATATATATACCAAGTCAAGGACAAAAGCAACACCAGAAAAGAAGTTAAATGTGTTGAATTGGGAAACATGTTTTTCAAAACATTAGCATCTTAAATATAAGAGAACCTCTCATTAAAGCTGTCCTTTGGGCCCAATCAAGGCACCAACCTATACACAAAAAACTGTTATAAAATAAAAATCTCCTATGTAACTAATGCCTATGGGTAAGTGAGTGCATTTATTGCATACCAAATTCTACTCTAAAATAAATACTGCAACAAGATTTGAATGTAAATGGAAATGCCAATGCCTATGACCAGATTAAGGCTTTTAAATAAAGATGAATAGGTTCTCTCTTAGGGACTCACCTTGACTGTTGATGGATACCTGTAAAAGGAAAAAAAGCGACAGTGAATTATAAACCTCTCATCAACTGAGCAATTCAGCATATCCAGCCTCACAGGATAGATACAAAACCTCAGGTCAGCCATTCAGCTTTTCCAGTATCTGAACTAAATGTTAATAATTAAGTAATTTATTGCTTAACTATTATATCCTCCTTTATTTCAGGTAGTTAAGAAGCAGCATAATATAGTGGCTAGGAGCCTGGGCTCTGGAGCCAGAGAGATAATAAAGTATGTGTATCAGAGGGTATGAGTAGTACCCTACTCCGCTATTTCCAAGCTTTAGTGCCTTTGGGCAAGTTACTTAAACTCTCTGTGCCTCAGTTTTCTCATGGGTAAAATAGAGATAATGATAATAGTACTGCTGTTAGTCTGACACATTGTAACCACTAAATAAGGGTCTGTCATTATTATTTTTATTACTAGAAACTAAATAGCAGCTTGTGATATAGTTGATCACTATATAGTTTTAAAAGTTATCTCTCAGATTTTCTTCAATGTCGCTTCCCTATTTCTCAACTCCATCTCAGATGGCACAAATCAGCTTAGAACATGCAATTATCAAATATGTTTAAACTCCTACACAAATGAATAAACATTATTCTGAACTTTTTGAGCTCCACATCTCTCCTGAGAAATAAGATCCCTATTCTGGATACCTGGTCATGGGTACCATAATATACTTTACCTCTTCATTTTCCTCATCCAGGTATTTTATTTGAATAGTGTTCAAATCAAATGAAACTTTTACCTGCAAATGAAATGTACACATTATATGACCAAGTTATCAAAAAGGCAGGTTGTAATAGAACCCTAGAAGTCATAAAATAAAGGTTGACATATTTCACTACATAAAAATTAAACATTTTACATGGTTAAAAAAAAACAAAGTCAAAAGACAAACAATAGACTGGGAAAAATATTTGCAAACCATGAGAGACAAAGGGTTAATATCTGCAATACACAAAAAGCAACTGCTGGGGCTTCCCTGGTGGCGCAGTGGTTGAGAGTCCGCCTGCCGATGCAGGGGACGCGGGTTCGTGCCCCAGTCCGGGAAGATCCCACAGGCTGCGGAGTGACTGGGCCTGTGAGCCATGGCCACTGGGCCTGTATGTCCGGAGCCTGTGCTCTGCAACGGAAGAGGCCACAGCAGCGAGAGGCCCGCGTAACACAAAACAAACAAACAAACAAACAAACAAAAAACAAAAAAAACCCTGCTAATCATAAGATCTTAACTGGTAAAACTGGGCCAAAATCTACAGAAATTTCACAGAAGAAATCAGATATGCCTAACAAATACATGAAAAGATGTTTAACCTTAATGGTAGCCAGAACAACCTAAATTAAAGCAATGAGATGTCATCTCAACAGAATGGCAACACAATTTTTAAGGCTGTAACATGCAATGTTGGGGAATTCCCCGGCAGTCCAGTGGTTAGGACTCCAGGCTTTCACTGCTGAGGGCCCAGGTTCAACCTCTGGTTGGGGAACTAAGATCCCGCAAGCCGTGCATTGTGGCCAAAAATAAAAACAAAGATATCCAATGCGGATAAAGATCCAGGGCACTGTCATGTGCTTCTGTGGGGTCCTACCATTGTTCTGCAAAGCATGTAGCAGTATCTATGAAAATTTAAAGTCACACGCTTGGTGACCCATTAATTTCACTTTGGGAAACTTTATCCTATAGAACAGTGTATCGTTATATATACAAAGAGGAAGCTCCTGTAGTTTATTTTATAGTGGTAAAAGGAAAAAAAAAACCCAACCTTTTTGGAAATTGAGGCATTATGCTAACTGAAATAAATCAGACAGAGAACTACAGTATAATCTCACTTATCTGTGGAATCTTAAAGACAAACAACTCATAAACTCATAGATACAGAGAACACATTGGTGATTGCCAGAGGCAGGGAATGGGAGGTGGATAAAATGGGTAAAGGTGGTCAAAGGTACACACTTCCAGTTATAAAATAAAGTCCTGCGGATGTAATATACAGCACAGTGACTACAGTTAATAATATGTACTGTATTGTATATTTGAAAGTTGCTAAGAGAATAGATCTTAAAAGATGTCATCCCAAGGAAAAAAACACTGTAACTGTGTGTAATGAATGTTAACTAGACTTACTGTGGTGATCATTTTGCAATATACACAAATATAGAATCATTACGTTGTATACCTAAAACTAATATAATGTTATATGTCAACTATATCTCAATTGAAAAAAAATCCACAAAAAACCCTAGAAACAATCTTTCAATAAGGGATGGTTAAATTGTTGTATAACACCACCAGGAGCTTGGATCCTTGTCTAATTCATTGAGAACTGTGGCTATAATAAAGGCTGGGTAAAAAAAAGCAAGCTGTGGAGTTACTCAGTTTTCCTGGGTATCACTCATGTATACAGGAGGTATGCATGTTAGTAAACCACTACTTGTTTTTCTCCTGTTTTTTTTTTTTTTAAATTTTATTTATTTATTTTCTGCGGTACGCGGGCCTCTCACTGTTGTGGCCTCTCCCGTTGCGCAGCACGGGCTCCGGACGCGCAGGCTCAGCGGCCATGGCTCACGGGCCCAGCCGCTCCGTGGCATGTGGGATCCTCCCGGACCGGGGCACGAACCCGCGTCCCCTGCATCGGCAGGCGGACTCTCAACCACTGTGCCACCGGGGAAGCCCCTGTTTTGTTTTTAAAAAGCAAGTTGTAGAATAATGTTCATAGTATGGTATGATAACTGTATGAACATGGAAAATGTGGTAAGTACATACAGGGCTGTTAACACTGGTTACCCCCAAAGAGGCTGGAATAGCGGGTGGAGGGTGTGGGGAGTGGAAGGATATTAACGTTTTCTTTATATATGTTTGGATTGTTTCACTTCTTATATTGGGCATGTATTGTACTTTTATAATTTAAAATTTACAATAAAGAAAAAAGGCAAGCTGTCAGCTCATTTAGCTACTAAGAAAAAAAAGATAGCTGTGTTTGATTTTCAGATCATTTGACAAACAAGAACCAACTTTCTGGATAACCATCTGTCCAGGGTAGTATAAAGGAAATATTTTTCCTGGAAGACAGAGGATGAGATCAGATCATCTTTTGAGGTCGCTCCTCCATTTCTTTTCCTTTTTGGTTACCATAACACATAACCAGAGAAAAGTAGGTTTTTACCAACCAGGTAAAACTAGGTTTTTACCAAAGAGTTTCATTAGACAAACACAGTTACACAGGAAGTAAAACATTCACTACTGCAAATCAAACAAAAACAGAAGAGTACAAAGGGCAAAAGAGGAAAAAAAAGAGGAAAAGCACTAACAACAACCAAAGTGATAGATGAGCTGCTATCTGAACACCCGTGCGAGTTTTTCCTGCTCAACTTTGAGATATTCATCCTCTGACCTAGCAATAACAGCAATCGATCAGCTCTTGCAAAACACAAATTACATCCTTGGCGGTTCAAAAACCACAGTAACCTATCTGCTCTCAAGCAAGAGAACATTCACCTCAGGCCTCGTTAGGGTGGAGTCCACACCAATTCATTCCTCAGGCTGTTTCTAAAATAAACAGGATTTCTAAGTCCTATCTCACTGAAAAAAATAAATTTACCTTTCCTTTCTAAACTCCTCAGAACGAATGTTTGTTTCCTCTACCAGGGCACATCTCCTATATGAATCCCAAGCCCCGGTCAAAAATAATTTTCCAAAAGGCCCAGAAATGGTAAATATGACAGACTTTATTTTAGAGCTAGGGAGCACAGCTAAAAATAGCTACCTCTGGAAAAAATATTTCCGCTTAAAGGATGGACAAACTCACCATAGCTTCCACATCAGCCCAAGTTGTATTTTCTGGATCAGAAACTAGAAAGCTTTGAGTTTCATTTTTAAAAGTCACATTTAGAGTAACCTGTGGTTCCATGCTGTGGGGCTAGAGAAGAGAGGATGGGTGAGAGAGAGAAAACACATTAGAAAGAGTTCTATAAACTGCATAAACATTCATTCAACAAATACTTGAGAGGACCTAATACAGACTAGGCTAGGAGGACACAGCACTGGGTGTGAAGATAATGTCCCTGCTCTTCTGCTATTTACAGTCTAGTGGGTGGTTTAAAACAAATCTCACTGCCACATGTTTGCAGAGAGAATGTAAATTTTGGCCACATTCACAGAAATCATCTAACATTTGTAAAATCCTTTAAGATTTTAAGAACTTAATAATGATTGCTTAATTAAACAGATACCTACTGTTACATATTTACTAGTAGGTTACCAAGATGAGTAAGTGTAGGTCTCTACCCTTGGGGAATTTATATTCCTAAAGCCTGAAAGTGATGGTCTATATATCTCTTGGAAAAGCAGCCTTTTCCTAAATTGAGCAACCAAGGTTCTCTATTAGATCCATTTAACAAGTTAGAGGCTGAACCACTCGCCAAGAAACTATACAGGGGTAGCATTCAACAACCTTCATCGAAGTTCATGTGTTTTGTTTTGTTTTTTTTTGCAGGCTACTTTTTTTCTTTTATGGAGAATTTCAAACATACATAGAAGTGGAGAGTAGTGAACATCTAACTACAATGATCAACTCAAAGCTACCCTCATTTCACCTAAACCCTTCCATCCCCCCAATATGGATTGACTGTAGTCAACTAATGTTTTAACCAAACTCATTTCATCCATAAAATAACTGAATATTTACCTCTAAAAGGTAAGAATTTTAAGGATTACTTATGAGTTGTTAGATTGGTTTTTTTTATGACTTTATGAAAAAAGTTTGTTTAAATCTAAACATAAGTTGTAATGAAAAAGACCAGCTTTTTAATATGTTTTTAAAAAAACATATTCAATAAATCTTGCATCTACAAAGCATCTACAAAGAGCCAGGTTCTGCTCCAGGCACAGGACAGTGGAGAGGAACAAGATTAAGTCTCAGGAGTTTACAGTGTAATGAGGGGAGGGATCACAGGGGTTTAGAAGAGCTGGGTTCCAGACCCAGCTCTGGCACATTACTAGCCATATAAGTGTGAGCAAGTCTTTTAACCTCCGAGCTTCAGTTCCTTAATCTGTAAAATAGGTCTAAGACCTCTGCTTTGCTAACCTCACAATGTTATCATAAGGATCAAGTAAAAATGTGTATGCTATTTCTTTGAAAACTGTACTCAAATATAAAAGTTATTATCATAATAAATCAGGGCCTGAAACAGTCCTGTTTTCCACAGTGTAACGAACTGCCCTGTGAAACAATACAACTGTCATTAAAAAGGATCTTGAACTCTCTGAGGATCAGGGATTTTTTTTTTAATCCAAAGACAATCATCCTCCAACATTTTCCATTCTTTGTCTCTACCTAGAGCCAAGGTCACCATCAAAATAGTTTCTAGCACCAATCCTGCTGACATCTAGTATTTCATTCATATGGAATGCAATTCTTGGGGTCCTTAAAATTTGGACAGAACTCCTGGCAACTCCCCAGAATCTTGGGCAAAAAATCAGGAAGATTAAGTGACTGATTCACTCAGCCAAAAGTGGATATTCGAAAACACATTCTCACTTTTCAACTTCTGAGAAACACACTTCCACACTTTTTAAAGTCCAAAAGGAAACTAATCTTCTTTGCCTTTTCTCAAATTACACAGTTGGATATTAGTTTAGATACTCTGGAGCTCATCCAACTGGTTGGCTGGCGAGGAGAAAACAGGAAGTGGGAGATTCTAGTTTAGCTGGACCATATCCAGATCTTCATAAAGAGCTGCCTATTTCTGTTTGCCTTATATGTGAAAATTGTTTCAGCAAGAGCATTAGTCTTGAACTTGTGGAAATACCAAAGCTATGGTTAGTACCCTCTCTGTCCCTGTAGTTAGTAAAGTCAGGTAGCTGGGGCCTCGGCCTTCAGCTCTCATTAACTGGCATTATATTAAGTTCATGCCACTGGCTCATCTTTGCTTGGCATAGATCAGCTTTTCCTCTATGTCGATTTTTCCAGGATATCAAAATTCCTTTTAATGAATCTGACCTGGGAACCTGCGCTTTGATTACTGTCTCCACCGGAGGCCTGTACAAGCTATCCTGGAGTTAAAATGTGTGACCTGAAAGCTGCGTGTTCGATAAAAAGGAAAAACGGTGCCTTTCCAATACCAAAGGTCCCTGACCAAGGAGACTTCCTTATGAGGTTGCCCAAAAGTGGGATGAGGGGGAGTAGGAAGCTGTGTGGGTAGTGTCATTTTTTTTTTCCTTGAAAACTTCATCCTAGTCTTCCACAACTTTTCCTGGCACTCCATGTCCCCAAGACAGTATCACCAACCCCCGAAGACTCTCTCTCGTTTTCTTTGCCTAGGCCCTCTTTGTACTGGGGAGTCTCGGCGTCCTTCAGAAGAAGCCAGGCGTTCTAAGCCACGGACCCGCCATCCCTCCGGTGGTATCCGCCCCCTTGGCCCCTCGGAACACGAAAGGCTCTCCCATCCGGTCACTGAAAAGATCGGCTGCCCCCAGACACGGAAAAAGTCGCCCCTCTTCTTTGCAGGCTTCCTCCCTTGAACTTCCCCAAGCCCTCTCAGTGCGACATGACACCACCCCTAGGTAACCGCAACTGCTTCCTTACCAGCTTCCTGCCCCCGGGGGGCGCCTGCCCGAGGCCAGTGCAAGAACCGTCCGCAGCCAGCTCTGGGGCTATCCCTGCGGGGTGAATCTAACATGGCGGAGAGAGACAGGGCCTAGTCCCCTGCGTCTCTGAGTTTCCGACAAGATGATTGGTTCTTACCGCTTGTCCCTCAATACTACCACCCCACTGATTGGTCGAAAATGAGTTGGCGGAGGCGGGGCAGGAGCAGCCCTAACCTCACAACAACAACAAACACTGGGGCAAAGGGGCGGAACTACGAGTGCGCAGCCGTGGGCCGATTTCCCCTTCCCAGGTAGAAGCTGCGCCGGACCGTAGGTCACCTACTTTAGAGGACGACTTGCCGCAGACTCGCGGGGATGGATGGGAATTGTAGTCTTCCTAGGATTTGTAGGTTCTTTAGCCTATTATCCGCTCTCAAGATACTAAAACATAACACTCCAATCCATATCTGTTGACGTGCATAAGCGGGCGGAGCTCTTCAATTTGTCAACTGGGCTGTCGTTGAGATTCGTGCCCACTTCCCGTGTCGGAAGCTCCTCTCCATAAGACTACAGTTTCCAAGGGACACTATGGCCAAGGCCTTTCGATCCGCAATGCATGCTGGAAATCATAGTTTTTCCCCCACAACCCTTTTATTTACCAAAACTGGAGACTTGCATTGCGACGCAAAGGGCGAGGGAACGGGGCCTCTTCCTGCGACTCTTTTAGGCACTATCTTGCGCTCATATTCGGGCCTCAGGTAGCGATTCCGACCCTAGTACAGCAATCACTGTGACATAATAAGCCGCAACTGGAAGCTTAGAGGTAAGGGGTCAGGTGCCTGTTAGAAAGCTCGAGCAGAATTCGTTCTCTTCCGTCTCTTTCTAATTACGTAACGCAGGGAAAAAATGGGTGACCAATCGGGAACTCCGAGAGACTCAGCTCTTTCTGTTCCGCCCTTCCGTAACGTGTTTCGTTCTCGCGTTCTGAGAGGCTCTCGCTAGGCGCAGCGGCCGGTTTCCGTGGCAACAGGAAAGCGCGGGAATTACAGATTAATTGAAACTGCGACTGCGCGGTGTGAGCTTTCCTGACCAAGGGCCGTCCGGGGGGTTTTTCCGAGAACTGCGCCTCTGGGCCCGGGAACCACAGGCGCTTTGCTCTGGGTAAAGGTGAGAGAACCCTGGGGAAGGGAGAGGGGCCCACAGGGTGCTCCGGGGGACAGGCAGTAAACAGGTGTGGAGACAGCAGGGGAGAGGTGACTCCTGAAGGCGAGCAAGATGGGTGTTATCTGGCAAGGGGCGGGCGGAAGATGGAACCTGAGAAACCTAAGATGTTGAGTCTGGGGAAATCGTGGGGAGGGAGGTAATTTGTGGGTCACGGGGTCGGGGGGAAGCGCTGAGGATAAGGGAGGGGGCAGGGTGTGTCCGAGGGGGAATCCTGACGGTGGAAACTGGAATGGGTCTTGAGGGGGACATAATGGTGTACAAAGACGGGCTGGTTTATGTGAGATGGAGACCCAGAGGGAAAGCGGGGTGCAGGAATGTGTCTGGGAAGAGGAGGAAACAGGATTTTGTGGGAGGAAGAGCCGTTAAGAACTGGATTTATATGCGTTTCTGAAAAGGGACAAGAAGGAAGTAGAGGGGCGAGCCTCCCTAGGCACATACGCTGCTGGCATGGATGTGCCTGAGGAGGATCCTGAGATGAGTGTAGGCCAGTGGGAAACACTGGGGAAGGACAGGGGTGGGGAGCATTGGTTGGTGTTGATTTTGATTTTAAGCGAGAAAAGGAAAACAGCCGGGATGATTGGAGAAATAGGTGGCTACCACCACTCACCCAGTTAGTCACCCCACTGTGGCTTTCCCGTTCTTGGAGAAAGGAAAAGACCAAAAGGAAGTGATTGGAGGCTAGATGTGAAAAAACAGAGAATTTAAATGGTCTTAGTTACAAAAAACTTATAGGATTTTTTAAAAATAAGGTTTTTGTCATTAGTTCTATGGTTGATCTGATACTAAAGCATTCCAATCTTAAATGGCACTTAATGAAACCAAGCTTTTAAACCTTTTAACGTGATTTATTTACATATATATTTAAGTTCATGTGTTAAAGTTCATGGGAACAGGAAGAAATGGATTTTTCTGCGGATCACGTTGAAGAAGTACAAAATGTCCTTCATGCTATGCAGAAAATCTTAGAGTGTCCAATCTGGTAAGTCAAGAGTTTATTAATTTGAGATTCTTCCTTATATCCGATGCAAATGAATAGAATTGACCTTAGATAGAAAGGAGAAAAAATTATAATGTTTATTAACATTAAGCTATTAAAGTTGCTGCTTTTCTTAACTGAAGCGCTTTAGGAATATAAGAAATTACTCCTTTTTCTCCACTCTAACCTTCCCTCTGAACACCTGAACACACACAGCCCCCTGTCTTGAATGTCCACAGACTGTCTTGATTGGCTCTACATTGGGGCAAGGATCTGGTTTGGCTTAAGTGGCATTTGGGCATTTCATCCATCTCTACAACCAGCTTGATCACTTGGAATGGACATAGTTAATAATGGCAAAATAAAATCACAAATGCCTGGTGTCAGTGAGTGGGTAGCTCTTGGGAGAACCTTTGGCTGAAACTAGCCCTGTACTATATTTAAATAAGAATACTGTGAGTCCTCAAAGCCTTTAGCAAATTTCTTTGACCCCACCCCCCAGATTTATTCATTTATTTAAATTTTTTTATTTTTTATACAATTTTTAAAGGTTACTCTCCACTTACAGTTATTACAAAAAATTGGCTATATTCCTCATGTTGTGTAATACATCCTTGTAGCCTATCTTACACCTAATAGTTTGTACCTCTCACCCCCCACCCCTATACTGCCCCTCCCCCCTCTTAGACTTTCTGAGTGAGCCTTTGTTTCCTTCATCTACAAAATAAGGAGGGGACTAGAATACTAAAGGGTTTTTTTAGATTGAGGTGTAATTTACATACAGTGAAATGCAGAGCTTAAGTGTACAAGTCTTTGAGTTTAGGCAAGTGTATATATATCTGAGTAACCCAGTCAAGATATAGACCATTTCTGGGCTTCCCTGGTGGCACAGTGGTTAAGAATCTGCCTACCAGTGCAAGGGTCACAGGTTCGAGCCCTGGCCGGGGAAGATCCCACAAGCCGCGGACAACTAAGCCCTTGCGCCACAACTACTGAGACTGAGCTCTAGAGCCCTCATGCCACAACTACTGAGCCCACATGCCACAACTACTAGTCCATGTGCCTAGAGCCTATGCTCTGCAATAAGAGAAGCCACCACAATGAGAAGCCCATGCACCACAACGAAGAATAACCCCGCTTGGTGCAACTAGAGAAAGCCTGTGCACAGCAATGAAGACCCAACACGGCCATAAATGAATGAGTGAATGAATGATATAGAACGTTTCTATCACCCCAGAAAGTTATCTTGTGTGGATTCAGGAGCTCTTAACTTGCTGACCCTCCACGACCCTTGGAGGCCTATAGATAGAACTGTATTCTTTTTTTTTTTTTTTTTTTTTTTTTTTGCAGTACGCGGGCCTCTCACTGCTGTGGCCTCTCCCGTTGCGGAGCACAGGCTCCGGATGCACAGGCTCAGCGGCCATGGCTCACGAGCCCAACTGCTCTGCGGAATGCGGGATCTTCCCGGACTGGGGCACGAACCCATGTCCCCTGCATCAGCAGGCGGACTCTCAACCACTGTGCCACCAGGGAAGCCCAGAACTGTATTCTTATATAATTAGTTTTTTATGTAATTTTGTATTTTATATATTTAAAAGCATTGCTGTAAGAAAGGGGTTCATGCGCTTTACCAACTGCCAAAGGGGGTCCATGGTACAACAAAGGTTATGAACCCCAGGTAGTCACTAGCTGACCTCAATGGTATCTCTTAAATCTATAAAATAAATTAAAAACCACACCTCAGAATTTCTTGGTAAAAAGCCAGAAAGGCAATTTAGGAGGATTACTGACTACGCTCTTCCCTCTGTTCTCTTAATTCTGGTCATTCTGGCCTCTTCACTGCTCTTCAGACATGTGACATATTCTCCTGCCTCTGAGCTTTTATGCTTGCTACACCCTCTGCCTGCAACATTCTTCCCCTGGTGATTGCATGGCTCACAAATCTTGATTGAAATACCATCTTTCAAAGAAGCAGACAGTCCCAATTTAGAATTGTAACACTCCCACCCTCAACACATCCCTTATCCCCCTTTTTTTCCATAATGCTTATCTTTTACATAACTTAAAACAATCTGACATTCTGTATAATTTATCCTTTTTCTTAACCCCCATAGAATATAAACTCCCAAGGGCAGAGGTTTTTATTTGTTTTATTTACTTCATATCTTCAGTAGTTAGAACAGTATCTGGGACATAGTAGCCACTCAGTAAACATTTGTTGAAGGTATTAAGTAATAAACTAATAGGTTCTTTAATAAATTCGTGGTTTTTAACATGGTGATAGTGGTGGGTAGTATTCAAAAAGTAAATTGAAAAGTTTTACCTTTCCTTTGTGCTTCATGAAAGTTGTTTTTCATATTTGGAGTCAAGTAAATAAGATTTAAAAAAATGCAAGTTGTGTTTTCAGAGAGAAACAAGATTTATAAGTAACCTACCTTCTGCTCCCCTGCCTCTCAACATTTCAGCTAAACAAGAACCAGAGCTAAATGAGCTTTACAGCCTAATTTACGAAACATCAGAGCCAGGCAAGCAGGAAATGACAATTGGAAAAAAAATTGCTTTTGAAAAAACATAAAACTTACTCCTGATGATTACAAAGAGTGATCAAAAAGTCCTTAATAGTATGGCGTTTGGGTCCATTTATTTTACATTTCCATGGGACTCAGTCATAATAATGTAATGTTCTTTCTCATTCTGGCAAAGTAAACCATCAAATAAAAAACTCAGATACATAAAAATTGAAGATGTGAGAATGAAAGTTAATGCTAAATTTTTATTTTCAGTCAACTACTGTGTATTTTCCAGCTCCTTATTTATTTTTTCAATCTGTTTTTTTCTTTTTTTCTTTTGGCTGCATTGGGTCTTGGTTGCTGTGTGCGGGCTTTCTCTAGTTGTGGAGAGTGGGGGCTGCTCTTCCTTGAGGTGCACAGGCTTCTCATTGCAGTGGCTTCTCGTTGCGGAGCACAAGCCCTAGAGCGTGCAGGCTTCAGTAGTTGTGGCATGTGGGCTCTGTAGTTGTGGCTTGTGAGCTCTAGAGCACAGGCTTAGTAGTTGTGACGCACAGGCTTAGTTGGTCCGCAGCATGTGGGATCCTCCTGGACCAGGGATCAAACCCATATCCCCTGCACTGGCAGTCGGATTCTCAACCACTGTGCCACCAAGGAAGTCCCTGAATCACTTTTATAGTAAACATTTACTTTCATCAGGACCTAGAAGAGAACATTTTAATTTTTTTCTATTCATTCCCATTCTCTCTTCAAGCTTTTCCTTCAACAGTAATTACTTTTTTATGTATTGGAGTTTTCATCTGTTCAAAGTTTGTGTTTACAGTATGTTTGTATAGCTTGGTTTTTAATTACTGTACTGAAATATAATTATCTCAGAATTGAGTCAGTGGTGAGAATGAAAGCCATCTGGTATCATAGCTAAATCCAACTTCTCTTTTACTGAGAATTTCTTTTGCTATCTAGCCTATCTGAGGAATACTGATTTACTAACAAATCAGAGTTTTCTTTGTTTTTCTTTTTTAAATCACTTTCAGTCCCAATAATAATACTAGCATTGGTACAAGTCATCTCAGGTTGTAAACATTTTCCCAAGTAGCATTTAATTTTATTCTCAGAATAACCTCAAGAGACTGGTAGAGTGGGTGACCAAGAAGGAAACTGAGGTTCAGGTAGAGTGGTTGGCCTGAGATCACTCTACTAACAAAGAGAACTGTAGTAGAAACCCAGTCTTCTGACTTACTCTGGTATTTTTCTTTTCATTGCCCTGTACTGCGTCAGAAACCCCATGATTGCGAGAGTTGTGTTACCAAACCCTTCATAAGGAGGCTATTGTCCCCCAGCTTTTCTTGTGATCCTTTTCTAAAAAGTTAAACATTTGATGAACCACATTCCTATGGCATACACAGATTACCTGTTCTTTGATGTCTTGCCTGAACTTTACCAAGAATCAGTTTCTGAAACTCTCATTCAGAATAAACACTGAAGACTTAAAATAGCCTGTAGGTTCCTACACGCTCAGGCTCCCACCTACCTCTCTGACTTCTTCTACTAGTACTCCCCCTTGATTATCCATCCTAGACCTTGGCCTACTCGGTGTCCTTCAAAAACCCTGGGCATGGTCCTGCTCAGTCTGTCTTTTCTGCTCCCTCTGCTGGAATGTCCTTCCCCCAACTGTTGCACAGCTTGTTTCCTCATATTGCTCAGCTGTCTGCCAGTGTCACCTTCTCAGTGAGGCCTTTCCTGACCACCCTGTATATACCCTTCCCCCAACACACTGCACTCCCTGTCCCCTTACCTTGCTTTATTTTTCTTTTTAACACTTATTCCCATATATGTTTGTTTCTCAATCAACTGTCTACCACAACTAGTATGTAAGTTCTGTGAGGGCAGGCTTTTTTTTTGTGTGTGTGTGTGGTACGCGAGCCTCTCACTGCTGTGGCCTCTCCTGTTGCGGAGCACAGGCTCCGGACACGCAGGCTCAGAGGCCATGGCTCACGGGCCCAGCCGCTCCGCAGCATGTGGGATCTTCTCGGACCAGGGCACAAACCCGTGTCCCCTGCATCGGCAGGCGGACTCTCAACCACTGCGCCACCAGGGAAGCCCTGAGAGCAGGCTTTATATTGTTCGCTGCTGTATTTGCATCTCCAAGGGCAGTGCTCGCACATAGTAGATGCACAATAAATACTTGTTATATTAGTAAATGAATTAATCTAAGGAGGGCCTTGAGATTTTGTGGTTAGATGGGTAGGGATGAGAATTTGAGTGATGTATTTTCTTTTCTGGAGATTTTAATATTTTTCTAAGTTTATTATTTTCTAAATTTTCTTCAGTGAGTACTTATTACACTGTTCTTACAAAGTAATCACAAACCAAACATCATGTACCTCCGGAAGTGAAGTAATAAAAGTACACAGAACCATCAGTAAAGTGTTCTTGCCAAAAAATTGAACCCAATTTTGATTGAGCCTGTAGGTCTAGTTTACAGGAAATAGAGGTTAGAGGGACAAGTTAAACCACATCATAGGGTTATAATCAGAAAAATCTAGAATGTGGGAAATTCTAGAGGTCAAATGACCTAGTTTTTTAAATAAATGACAAGGTAAAAAAAGAGGAGAAATCTGTAAAAGAGACTTGAGATATATCAACCAAATGCAATGTGTGGATCTTATTTGGATCCTGATTTAAATGAATTTAATTATTAAATTTTTATGAGACAGTGAGGGAAATTGGAACATTAGTTGTATATTAGATGATGCTAGGGAAATTATTTTTTAGGAGTAATAATGGTTTCATGGTTAAACTAAAAAAGTCTTTATCTTTGAAAGTTATATTCTGAAATATTTATAGATGAAATGCTATGACAGCTGGGATTTTAAAAAATATTTGTTTATTTTATTTATTTTGGCTGTGTTGGGGCTTAGTTGCGGCATGTGGGATCTTCGTGTGGCATGCGGGATCTTTTTAGTTGTGGCGTGCAGGTTCTTAGTCACAGCATGCAGGCTTCTTAGTTGTGGCATGCATGTAGGATCTGGTTCCCCCACCAGGGGTTGAACGTGGGCCCCCTGCATTGGGAGTGTGGAGTCTTGCCCCCAGGACCACCAGGGAAATCCCCTGGGATTTATTTTAAAATAATCTTGGCTTTGAGTGGATTTTGGTGTGGATGAAATAAGATTGGCTGTGAGCTGTTAATTGCTGAAATTGGGTTATGGTACATGGAGTTCATTTTACTGTTTTATTTGTGTAAATGCTTGAAGCCTTCCATATTAAGAAATAAAAAATAAAAAGGCTATCACATGCCAAAAAAGTGAGGGAATGAGGGAATTCAAAAGAAATATAAGAAGTTTTTGTCTTTGTGGAGCTTAAAGTTTAGTTAACATATAGGATGTGCACCCACAATGATAGCTCAAAAAAGGTATCAGTGAAAACTAATATGAAATAATATCAGCTAATTTTTTAAATGCTAAAGATAACATAGAATATAGAAAAGAATGATATACTCTGTTTTGATGTCTGAAAGCTCAGTGAGGGTAAGGATCCTATTCCCTGCTTTATTTTTGGTTCCTAGTACAGCAGACATTTAATAAATATTTATTGAATGAACTTAAAGCCTTACTTTGACTCAGTTATAGCAGCTTAAAGTTGAACTTCTTTATTAAGAATTCATTTATTTTTAAATGAATTATTGAACCTCATTTCTTTTCTTTTTTTTTTTTCCCTACCCTTCTAGTCTGGAGTTGATCAAAGAGCCTGTTTCCACAAAGTGTGATCACATATTTTGCAAGTAAGTTTGAATGTTTTATGTGGCTCCATTATTAGTTTTTGTGCTTATCACCTTCATAACACAGGAAACACCGAGCTTTATTAAAGCTTTAGCTTCTTCGATTATGTGAAAAAGAGTCGTAAGTTTTTGTAGCCATAGTTTGTGGTAAAATATTGGCATATTTATCTAGTGGAATATGAAATCACTTTGAACAGCTGTTTGTTTTTTGTGTCCATGGGTGAAAGCAGATTGTAAGCAGTTACGAAATAAGCAAATTGTGTTTCAAGTGTCCCAGTTTCTCCTTTCTGTTCATTTCTGCATGTCCTTCTTCTCTCTGCCCTCTAAGGTTCAGTGTTTGCCTGCTTCATAATCCTTGTGAAAATAGGAAAGGACCTGATACCAGTTTATATTTAGGCTGAAATTCATGCATACCAATGATTCAAGTTACATTTACATTTTTAAGGATTTTGCCCTTTGAAATGGATATGTTTCTTGATGGAAGAATTTCAGAAAAAGTTTGGTAGGTAATTCTGTGGAACAGGGGTTTTTCTCCTTTCCTTGATGTTAAGCTATGATTGAGACTTGCCCTGAATGCCAACTTATTTCTTTTTAAGCATTTTTTTCTTTTTTAATTGAAAAGGCAAGCCATGTCAATGGTAATGAGTTTACTAGCATATATGATGCAAAGTATTTTTCCCTCCTACCTCAAACCCCTGCTTCTCCCTTCCCTCCCCAGAAAAAAAAACACAATTATCAATTTCTTATGTATCCTCTAAGGAATTTTTAGTTTTTATTTTTGTTTGTTTGTTTGTTTTTGTTTTTGTTTTTTGCGGTACGCGGGCCTCTCACTGTTGTGGCCTCTCCCGTTGCGGCGCCGGCTCAGCAGCCATGGCCCACGGGCCCAGCCGCTCCGCGGCATGTGGGATCTTCCGGACCCGGGCACGAACCCATGTCCCCTGCATCGGCAGGCGGACTCTCAACCACTGCGCCACCAGGGAAGCCCTAAGGAACTTTTAGATTCAAGAGTTTGTAACTTGGGATTCATGAATGGTTTTCATGAATTTCCTAGAATTATATTGAATTTTAAGTTCAATTGTATTAAAAACTATGGGCCTGTGCAGTTTTCTGGGAAGACAGTTCATAATTTTCATCAGCTTGGAACGTTTCTGTAACCTAAAAAACATGAAAAGCTTCTGCATTAAGGATAATGAGGGCTGGCTGAAGCTGGAGGAAACCTGTTCCCTTTGGAGGGATATCCTCTGAGCACAAGTCTGCCAGCTGGCCAGCCCCTTCCTTCCTCTGAATCTTACCTTCTTGCTATTTATCTGTCCCAACAAGGATCCAGAGCCCATTTCCACTGTCTCTCACCCCTTTTCCAGGTCACCACACTGGCCTAGATCTGTTTCCAACAGTTTCCTTCTCATTCTTCAGGCCCTTCTCCCTGGTCGGGTGTCTGTAAAGAATTTTTAGTTTTGTGGCCTCTAGGGGGAAGCTTCTCAAACTGTCTGTGGTATAGGGCCATTTTCTTTGTAGATCAATACCTTTATAAAACAAAATTTTAAAGTCCCACTATTTAAAAGGTTACAGATGGCTGAAGACTAACCTTTTAAATGCTGGGACTTTCACTGTTTCTTGACAAGAGTCTTTCTGAAATGTACTGTATGCTTTCCTGTCACCTTGAATAATGAATATACGGTATTACAGTGTGTAAAGAAGAGATTAAATTATGAACATTCATTACTTTGAGAGCTTGTGGAAGAAGGCAGTTTCACAGGCAGAGGAAATAATATGAGCAAAGGTATGAAGAGAAGAAAGAATATGTTCAGGAAAAAGAAACTAACTTTTCATATATAGAGAGAGGAGTTGTATTACAAAAGGAAGGAGCCCTCAGAGGGGAGATGATATTTGCAAGAGAGAAAGATCCAAGAGGAGACAGAGGGATTGGAACTAGAAAATGGATGCTAGAAAGAGAAATGGTTGTTATTCAGTGAAGTTGGAGGTAAAGACATCTGTTGAGATTGAGAAGGTTAAAGTTGGCAACTGGAGGAGAGTGAAAAAGGCTTGCAATTCCTAATATAGAGGATAGGAAAAGCAGAATAGCCAGCCATATTTTAAGTGATACGTTAGAATTAAAAGTTTAGTATAATGCCTGTGTGATAGATCAACTTTTTCATGAAATATCTTCCCGTAATACCTTTATAGTCTGAATAACACCTTGATCTATATGATAAGAAAGCTCAGAAAAATACCCCCAAGCATTAATTGTATTTTCTCAGGGGGACTCTAATTGCTAACAATAACGCAGCTTTATTGACCGGAGTAAGCCTGTAGTTCTGAAATCTTTCAAGAGATATACAAAAAGTACAATGGTATCAGTTTAGAAAATATTACTTAGGCCATTCATGCATTAGCTTGCAGTTTCCAAACAACAGATGGAATGTGTAATACTTTTTGAAAGATCTAGACCACATTGTCCAAAGAGATATAATCTGAGCCATATAAATCTAACTTAAATTTTCTAGTAGCCACATTACCAAAAGGTTTTTTTTAAAGGTGAAATTAATATAGTTATATATTTTTAACCCAATTATGGCTAAAGTTTTATCATTTCAAAATATAATATAAAAATATTAATGAGATATTTGACATTCTTTTTTTGTAGTAAGTCTCTGAAAGCTTGTGTTTTTCCATACTTACAGTACATTTTAGCTCGGACTAGCCATATTTCAAGTGCTCAATAGCCACATGTGGTAGCTGTATTGGACAACACAGCTCTAGAAACTAACTACTCAAAGTGGAACTCATGGGTCTGTAGCAACCACATCACATGGGAACTTCCTAGAATCTCAGCCCTACCCCAAACCTCATGAATCAGAATTTGCATTTTAACAGGATCCCCAGGAGATTCTTATGCACGTTGAAGTTTGAGAAGCAGTGCTCTGGAATGATAACCTTTCTATACACTAATATGGAGGATACTAAGAGGGACTAGACTAAGGAAGGCTGAGGTTTAAAGGCCAGATAGACCAAGTAAGGCAAGGCTTGCGGTCAGTTAACTGAGGAGATCCAGATAAGTGGTGAGTCAGTGTCGGGGACGTTTCATGGCTGGATACATTAGATCATGACACCAGGGAATTCTGTAATCTAGTAATAGGTCGGTATGTCAGAGGTCCAGAAATAGGCAAGAGATGGATAATCTCGCAAGTAGATTGAACATAGTCTCTCAGGAGTCTAGCAGCAGAAATGAGAAGTTCAGGGTGGTAGTTATAAGGGAAGAAAAGTAGCAGGGACCCAGCCATAGGAGGCTGAGGGTTAGTGGTAAGATTCTCATCCCTAGGAGACAAGAGCCTTGACTCAGGGGACTGGGATACTGGGCAAGGAACCTAGGCAGAATCTCCCAGATGAAGAGCTCAAGATAGCTTCTTGGTGGGGGAGGGATAAATTGGAAGATTGGACTTGACATATACACACTACTATATATAAAATAGATAACTAATAAGGACCTACTGTATAGCACAGGGAACTCTACTCAATACTCTGTAATGGCCTGTATGGGAAAAGAATCTAAAAAAGAGTGGATATATGTATATGTATAACTGATTCACTTTACTGTACACCTGATACTAACACAGCACTGTAAATCAACTCTACTCCAATAAAAATTTAAAAAAAGAAAAAAAGATAGCTTCTTAATTGTTGGAACTAAAGTACAAACCAGAGGTGTGATGAAAAAAACAGAGCCCTGGGCTTCCCTGGTGGCACAGTGGTTGAGAGTCTACCTGCCGATGCAGGGGACACGGGTTCATGCCCCGGTCCGGGAAGATCCCACATGCTGTGGAGCGGCTGGGCCCGTGAGACATGGCCGCCGAGCCTGTGCGTCCAGTGCCTGTGCTCCGCAACGGGAGAGGCCACAATAGTGAGAGGCCCGCGAACCGCAAAAAACAAACAAACAAACAAAAAACAGAGAAACAGAGCCTTAGGACTTCCCTGGTGGCGCAGTGGTTAAGAATCCACCTGCCAATGCAGGGGACACGGGTTTGAGCCCTGGTTTGGGAAGATCCCACATGCCATGGAGCAACTAAGCCCATGCGCCACAACTACTGAGCCCATGTGCCACCATTAGTGAAGCCCATGTGCCTAGAGCCCGTGCTCCGCAACAAGAGAAGCCACCGCAATGAGAAGCCCATGCACTGCAACGAAGAGTAGCCCCCACTTGCCACAACTAGAGAAAGCCAGTGCACAGCAGCAAAGACCCAACACAGCCAAAAATAAATAAAATTTTTTAAAAAGAAAAGAAAACAGCTTTATTTATACAAACTGACAGGGTTTGGTGGGACCAGCAATGTAAGTGGATGCTGAGACGCTAAGCTGTGGCGCTCTCAGGGTCTTTATTTCCTTTAACGAGGGACCATATTTGTCTACTATCTTAGCTCTGTTGATAGTAAGCCAGGGCACCCAATATAACTGAAGGTAGCCAAAGGTCAGCTTGCCTTTATTTTGCCTATACTTAGAACTATTAATTCATTGCTTCCTGCCAGGATAGACTTGGACAAGCAACCCCAAATTAGATGAGTTTCCATAACTTGTTAAACTGTTCAGGGTGTAGATGTGCTCAAAAATGAGTACTCTGAGAAATCCCCCAAATTTGTTTGTGGCACTGTGATTTTACTATTCTCCATCAGCGTTTTCTTAAAAAGCTGAAGCTGCCCTTTAGAAAACATACTGTATTTTCTTTAACAATGTATTGCCTTTCCTTAACCATTGGGCTTTGGAAACCCAAGAATCCCAAAACTTTTCTTAGACCTTTTCACTAAGAACCTTATGTCGAATTTGTATATGTGTTTTCATTTAATTAGTGCATCACATAGATTCCCCAGGGCTCTAAAACAGAGTTTAATAAATTCTTCTGAGCCCTGAAAGACATGCCACTGTTCTGTTGATCTGTCAATATTTTCCTTAGCTCAGTCTTTTCAAGTCATGTACAAGTTCATTTTGTCTTTTGAGTTTAGTTAATAACCTTTACGAGTCTCTTCTTTTTCTAGCATAAAGAAAGATTGGAACTCGTAATATCTTGGTTGATTTCTACATATCTGGTTCTCCTGTGTTACTTATGTAATTATTGTACAGGCTGCAACATCTATAGCTTGGCTTATCACGAAATATCTTAGCTGCTGTATTCTGCAGTATTATGTTTAGGGAATTACCTCCCTACCTCTACTCTGAATTGTTGAATTGTACCATTTGCCAGTGTGATGCATTGATGCCTCCTAGAGCCATTATGGTAGAGTGCAGGTAGTATTTGCATCTTGTCAAGGAGTGGTAGCCTCTATTTTGTGGCTCTTTAAATGGACTTTATGGGACTTCCCTGGGTCCAGTGGTTAAGACTCTGCGCTCCCAATGCAGGGGACCCAGGTTCGATCCCTGGTCGGGGAACTAGATCCAGCATGCCTCCCGCATGCCGCAACAGAGGTCCCGCACACGGCAACGAAGATACCCCATGCCTCAACTAAGACCCGGCACCGCCAAATAAATAAATAGATGTTTAAATGGGCTTTATATACAAAGCAGGTAGCTTTTTTTTTTTTTTTTTTTTTTTTTTTTGTGGTACGCGGGCCTCTCACCACCGCGGCTTCTCCTGTTGCGGAGCACAGGCTGCGGACGCGCAGGCCCAGTGGCCATGGCTCACGGCTCCAGCCAGTCCGCGGCACGTGGGACCCTCCCGGACCGGGGCACGAACCCCGCGTCCCCTGCATCGGCAGGCGGACTCTCAACCACTGTGCCACCAGGGAAGCCCACAAAGCAGGTAGCTTTTTGATACCCCTGTCCCCTAAACTATAGAATTGTTGTCAAGTGCAATGTGGTAGTTCAAGCAACTATATAAGTGAAGAGGGACCCCTGGGTCTCCTTGACCAAACCTACCTACATTTACTTTCTCTGGTGGAAAAACCATGGGCTTTGCTACAGTTCAGTCCTAGATCCAGTATCACCTTTACCTCTTACCTGATTACTGTATGATCTGGGACAAGTCTCTACTGTAAAATGAAGATAATGCTTCAGGGTTGTGTAGACTGAGAGAGAGCAATGCATGTTAAAGGACCTGGCCAGTAAAAAGTGCTCTCTAAGTGTCTGCTGGCTCACCATTCCCACTACCTTTTCAGCTCCCTAAATCTTCTTTCCTGGCTCTCTTCAATGTCGGTATCTTCTCTACTCCTTTCCCCAGTCACCTCCCTCGCCATAATATTATGTCCTTTTTAATAGCAGGGATTTTGTTTTCCTTTTCCACTGAATTTCTCGCATCTAGAACAATACTGGACATATAGTAAATATTGGTTGTATCAGTGAATCACTGCTTTTAATAATCATCACCACAGCTACTTCTGCTCTCGTCCCTTTTTTCCATTCTACCTCTCTTTTGAGTCTTCTTTTGTCTTCTTCCTAAGGGAATGTTGATCTTTATGGACACCACCAGCCAATGGGAGCAGTATTTTCCTTTCTTAAGGAAGCTGACTCAGGACTTCCCTGGTGGTTCAGTGGGTAAAACTCCTTGCTCCCAATGCAGGGGGCCCGGGTTCGATCCCTGGTTGGGGAACTAGAATCCCTCATGCATTCCAGAACTAAGAGTCCTCATGCCACAACTAAGAGTCAGCATGCTGCAGCTAAGAAGCCCGCATGCTGCAGCTAAGACCTGGCGCAGCCTAAATAAATAAATGTTAAAATCTTTATTTAAAAAACAAGGAAGCTGACTCTGAACGTGTTGCATGTCATCTTCAAGTCTTCTTAGCCATATTCAGCGTCTGAGAAAAACAACAAAATTGTTCTTTATCCAAAGCCATTCTAAAACCCTGAGTGAGCCTCCTTCATTCCTTAGATGTCTAGTGAGCAGCTTGCTTATGCCAGATACTGTGTTGGGCATTGTGAATATAAAAAGGAGCATGTTTTCTTCCAGCCTTGAGGGGTTTTTATTTTGTTTTGTTTTTTATTTAATTTAATTAATTAATTTATTTATGGCTGCGTTGGGTCTTTGTTGCTGTGCGTGGGCTTTCTCTAGTTGTGGTGAGTGGAGGGCTACTTTTCGTTGCGGAGCACGGGCTCTAGGCGCACAGGCTTCAGTAGTTGTGGCATGCGGGCTCAGTAGTTGTGACGCACGGGCTTAGTTGCTCTGTGGCATGTGGGATCTTCCTGGACCAGGGCTCAAACCCGTGTCCCCTGCATCGGCAGGTGGATTCTCAATCACTGTGCCACCAGGGAAGTCCTGTGTACAAGTTTTATGTGGACTTAGGTTTTCATTTCTCCTGGAAAGAAACCTAGGAGTAGAATTGCAGAGTCTTATGGTAACTCTTTGTTTAACATCTTGAGGAACTGTCAAACAGTTTTCCAAAGTGACTGCGTTGATTTATATTTCCACCAGCAATGAAGGAGGATTTCAGTTGCTCCACATCTTCGCCAATACTTATTATTATCTGGCTTTTTAATTAGGGCCATCATAGTGGGCATAAAGTGGCATCTCATTGTGGCTTTGATTTCCTTTTTCCTAATGACTAGTGATATCGAGCATCTTTTCATCTGCTTATTGACCATTTGTATATCTCCTTTGGAAAAATTAGTTCTTCATATCCTTTGCCCATTTTTTTAATTGGGTTATTTCTTTTTTTTTTATTGAATTTTAAGAGTTCTTCATATATTCTGGATACAAGTCCCTTATCAGATATATGATTAGCATATATTTTCTCTCATTCTGTGGATTGTCCCTTCATTTTCTTCATAGTGTTATTTGTAGCACCGAGGTTTTTAAGTTTGATGTAGTCTAGTGTACCCATTTTTCCTCTGATTGTTTGTGTTTTTGCCATTTATTTATTTATGAAATCATTGCTTAACCCATGGTCACAAACATTTATAGTTTTAGTTCTTACATTTAGTTTTGTGATCCATTTTGAGTTAATTTTTCTGTATTGTGTGAGGTAGGAGTCTATCTTCATTTTTTTGCATGTGGATATCTAGCTGTCCCAGCACTATTTGTTGATAAGATTATTCCTTTTCCATTTAATTGTCTTGGTGCTATTGTTGAAAATCAACAATAGCATAGATGTATGTTTGTACTCTTATTCTATTCCATCTATGTATATGTTTATCCTTATGCTAGTACCATGCTGTCTTGATTACTGTAACTTTTGTATTGAGGTGCTGAGTTTTTAAACTAATTATAATCATTTTACTTGAACCACTTACCATTTACGTCTGATTATGCAGCATGAAATAATTATGAGTATATCATTAAATATGCCATATTAACTTTTAATAAGTTTTATTTGATCATAACAGTAAGCCATATGCATGTAAGTTCAGTTTTCATAGATCTTTGCTTATATAGTTTGTTTTCTGATTATACAGCATCTAAAAACAATTAAAGAAGGCCATTGGTTGTAATTCACCTGCCATTACCTTTAAAATGGCTCTTTTTTTGGGGGGGGGGGTTATGCGGGCCTCTCACTGTTGTGGCCTCTCCCATTGCGGAGCACAGGCTCCGGATGCGCAGGCCCAGCGGCCATGGCTCACCGGCCCAGCCACTCCACAGCATGTGGGATCTTCCTGGACCGGGGCACGAACCCGTGTCCCCTGCATCAGCAGGCAGACTCTCAACCACTGCGCCACCAGGGAAGCCCCTAAAATGGCTCTTAAGGGCAGTTGTGAGATTATCTTTTCATGGCTATTTGCTTTTTGAATATTCTCTCTGCAAAAAAAAAAAAAAAAATGTAACTTGAGTTGTTCTTTTCATTCTTTAAAATTTATAGATTTTGTATGCTGAAACTTCTCAACCAGAAGAAAGGGCCTTCACAGTGTCCTTTGTGTAAGAATGATATAACCAGAAGGTATATAATTTGGGTAGTTGGGAGGTTGGAAGTGACAACAACAGGAAAAAGTATAAATTCTTTAATAACATAGCTGGTATTCCTATCAAACCACTCATCAGTAGAAAAATATATAAAAAAGGGTGTTTAGCTGACAGGGTAAATTATTTCTAAAGTCATTTTTCTGAAAATTTTGCAGTACATCTGCCTTATACAGGTACTAGCAATTCATTGCCTTTTTCTAATCCTTCTAAATGATGCAAGAACTTGCAGTCTTATCTAATATAGGACTGTACCACCCTGCCTCCATTGTCCTGATCCTGCTTTTATTTTTCTTCCTTGCGTATATTTCTACTTATTTACACACACATATATGCAATGCATTTATATATTGTGTGTCCCTCTGGCCAGGATGTAAGCTCTATTAGGGCACTAGCTTTGTCTGTCTCAGTCAACACTGTTTTTCCAGTGTTGGACACATAGTAGTCACTCAGATATGTAAATGAATAAATAAATTATATTGTCCGACAACTGTACTAAACCAAAATCTCTCTTTGGACATTGTTATCTATCTGTGATTTTGAAATAATGTAATCATCATTTGGCAGAAATCCCTGAGATCTAGAAGTGGCAGTTTGGGTGGATGGGATTCAGATGTTAAGAATAATAAGTTCTCTATGCAGTGGATTTATATCTACTGTGGATTCAAAGTACTATTATTTTAGATAGTTATAGGCTTTTGGTAAGTTTGAATGGCCAAAAATAATTATAAAAACAATCAATATGCTATGTGGTTTATTCTGCTGTCAATGATGTTTTGATTACTGTGATGTCACTAATAGCTCTGTTCTTTTCATAGTTTTTATTTTAACTGTTGCTACTTCTTTTTTTATTTGTTTACATGTCTTTCCTTATTTTGGTGTCCTTAAAAAGTTGGTAATCACTTGCTAAGTGTGTCTTTCAAACAATTTACTTTCAGAAGCCTACAAGAAAGTACAAGATTTAGCCAGCTTGTTGAAGAGCTATTGAAGATCATTCATGCTTTTGAGCTTGACACAGGATTGCAGAGTAAGTGTTGCATAACACCAGGGGCTAATGCTCAAGTGGTCATCTATTAAAATGGAAGTTTGTGGAATTATTTTATATGAATAGGTGATAAGACCTTTTGGTCTAGGTTAACTTTAGCTCTTTATCTGTAATCTATTTTTAAAATCATTCCCACTGGTCTCACACCTTATTTTATCCATCCTAAGATGCACGTTTTTTTATTTGCACATCTCCAAAATTGGGAGCAATTTACCATCAATGGTGTCATTGTTTAATTTAGTGTTTTCTTTCTTAGTGGTACAGAAAATAATGGTGCATTTTATATCACTGGTATCTTAGTTTCAGTGAAATATGGTATTAATAGGCAAATTTGTTAGTATTAAGGTGGGAAAAAAAGGAGTAGAAATAACTTTGGTCTGTGTGTTCATTTCCTAGCAGTAGAACTTCTGAAGCTCATTTTTTTAAAAAGTATAGGCAACCTTTAATGCATTGTTTTAATATTGTACAACAAAGAGCATACACACACTTTCTCTTGGTTTTGCTTACAATTAATACATATTTTTCTAACTGCAAAAATAATGTTTTCCTTTGTAATTCACAGTTGCAAACAGTTATAACTTTTCAAAAAAGAAAAATAACTCTCCTGAGCATCTGAAGGAAGAAGTTTCTATCATTCACAGTGTGGGCTACCGAAACCGGACCAAAAGACTTCAACAGAGTGAACCTGAAAATCCTACCTTGGTAAGGCCATTTTTGTGTATTCTGATAACATCTCTTTATTGTGAGTTGGTGAGTATGCTAGATGCTTATGGATTTACATAAAAAGTCAGTAAACAAGGGAAGATGGTAAATTAAGTGGCCAAACAAGAGTTAGAGGAGACGAGAGAAGGTCCCTGGTTTTAGTGCTTTGTTCATTCTGATGAACATATTTTTGTTCATATCTGTCTAAGATAGCCACAAGGACACTGATGGTCAGCTTGCTAGTTTTTAAAATAACCATCTTATGGCAGTTCTCCAGGGACAAGGAAATATCTTCTATTTTATTTCCTCTGAAAAGTTAACTGGAAAAAAAAAAAAATCAGTTTTTAACATTTGAAAATCACTTCAAGTTAAAAGAGTAACTGTCAAAAAAATGCAGAGATTTACGCTGTTGTTATTCATATGTGAATGAATAATGAAGATCTTAAAAATAATAGTTCTCTGGTTTCTCTGGTGGCGCAGTGGGTATGAGTCTGCCTGTCAATGTAGGGGACATGGGTTTGAGCCCTGGTCCGGGAAGATCCCACATGCCGCGGAGCAACTAAGCCAATGAGCCACAACTACTGAGCCTCCGCTCTATAGCCCGCGAGCCTAGAGCCTGTGCTCCGCAACAAGAGAAGCCACCGCAATGAGGAGCCAGCACACCACAGCGAAGAGTGGCCCCCGCTCACCTCAGCTAGAGAAAGCCCACGTGCAGCAAAGACCCAATGCAGCCAAAAATAAATAAATTAATTAATTTAAAAAAATAGTTCTCGTAGTACCGGCATTCATTTTTCGGTAGATGTTGAAGGGCTTAAAAAGAAGAAGGAAAGCTTCATCAGAGTAAGGTCCCATTTCTAAATATTCTCTCCTGTACTGAATATTCTTAGGCTTGCTGGGTTTCCTTTATTTTCATTTATCCTTTTTAAAAATTTACTTTATCTTAGTTACCACCCCTATTATCGGATATGATTAGAAACGTGTACTAAATCAACCTCATTCCCTTTCTATGCTATAATATAAAGTATTAGCTTCAAAATATGCTTTCCCCATAGAACAAAAAAAGAAAGACAATGGACTTCCCTGGTGGCACAGTGGTTAAGAATCCACCTGCCAATATAGGGGACACGTGTTCGAGCCCTGGTCTGGGAAGATCCCACATGCTACGAAGCAGCTAAGCCCATGTGCCACAACTACTGAGCCCACATGCTGCAACTACTGAAGCCCCCACGCCTAGAGCCCGTGCTCCACAACAGGAGAAGCCACCACAATGAGAAGCCTGCACACGCAACGAAGAGTAGCCCGTGTAGCCCCCGCTCGCCGCAACTAGAGAAAGCCCGAGTGCAGCGATGAAGACCCAACACAGCCAAAAATAATTAATTAATTAATTAATTAATTAAAAAAGAAAGCAAGACAATGAAAAACAAAACCAAAAAGAAAAAAAATGCTTTCCTTATCTTTAAAAATATTATACAATAAATAAATAAATAAATAAATAAATAAATAAATAATAAAAATATTATACAGATAATACATATTTAATTTAGAAAAATTTAGAACAACAGAGAGGGCAAAAGTATTCAAAGCACACAAAACTCATACATTCTGGTATGTAGTCTGTGAAGTGTTTTTTTTCAGGTGTCATAAATGTTAGCTAATTGATAATGGTCTATTTGTTTTGTCCATGGCTTTGAGTTTCTGTTAAGAAAAAAAAAGCACAGAACTGGCCAACAATTTGTTGATCATTCTTTACTGCTTAGCAGGAAACCAGTCTTAGTGTCCAGCTCTCTAACCTTGGAATTGTGAGATCTCTGAGGACAAAGCAGCAGATACAACCTCAGAATAAGTCCGTCTACATTGAATTGGGTAAGAGTCTCAGATTTTGTAAGTTTAGAATAATAGTTGCTGGATTCTTTGTCTAAGAGTTTTACCAAAAACCTTGGTCACAAGTTATACAGTGGCAGGGAGCTCTGGGAAGTGAAAATAAAATAATTTTACTAGCCTTATGGTGTGTTATAAATAATGTAAAAGATGCAGGTCTCACCTTAAAGAACCTTACTTTGTAAAGAGAGCAAAAGAAAGGATGTCTGGTTATAAGTATATGTAAATATACTTTGGAAATATGGAGAGTAGGGCTAAGAAAGAATGTGATGAGTGGGCTACAGCATTTGGAGGGATCTAAGATAACTTGTACTAGACTAGAAAGACTTTTAAGAACAGCTGAGCTCAGTTCAAACAGGTCTCTTTATGTCTTATCCTTTAGAGTATATTTATAATTGGAAAGAACGGCCCTCCTTTGAGCTCCCAAGCACTGATGTTTGCCATAGCACTTATCAGATTCTTTCGAAATTTGTGTCTCCCCCCCCTCCTTTTTTTTTTTTTTTTTTTTTTTTTGCGGTATACGGGCCTCTCACTGTTGTGGCCTCTCGCGTTGCGGAGCACAGGCTCCGGACGCGCAGGCTCAGCAGCCATGGCTCACGGGCCCAGCCGCTCCGCGGCATGTGGGATCTTCCCAGACCGGGGCACGAACCCGTGTCCCCTGCATCGGCAGGCGGACTCTCAACCACTGCGCCACCAGGGAAGCCCTTTTCCCCTTTTAAGATCATAAGTTCCTAGACAACAGGTATTGCGTCATAAAAATAATCAAAATAATTATAATAGAGAATATTTAGGAGCACCTACTGTAGTGTACACACTGGTGTGTTTTACTTGTGTAACTCATTTAAGATGCATGACAAACCTGAGGTGATTACTCCTATTATACTTATTTTACAGATAGGGAATTAAGGCACAGAGAGGTTAAGAAATTTTGCCATGTTCATAAAGCTAGTAAGTGACAGAGTCATGATTCAAACCTGTGCTTATGACCACTTATCTGTATTGCCTGACGTATGTCTCATTGTGCCTGCCATGTAGTGGGTGCTCAGTAAATATTTCTTGAAGATTTGTTTTGCAACAAGTGTATTTTTTGAGTTTAACCCTTTCAATAAAAATCCTTTTATTGATTTGTTATTTGGGGGTATTTGGGGAATTTTTTTAGGATCTGATTCTTCTGAAGATACAGTTAATAAGGCCAGTTATTTCAGGTGAGTCAAAGAGAGCCTTTTTCTAAGCTGGCATTTTTGTATCTAGTTAATATTAAGGATTGGTATTCCTTTAGGTTAGAATCATGGCATTGGAATAGACCTTAAAGACCATCTACTTTAATCGCATTTTCTAGCTGAGAAAATATTCTTTTTAAAAATATTTATTTGTTTATTTGTTTGTTTGTTTTTGGTTGCGTTGGTTCTTCATTGCTGCTCGCGGACTTTCTCGAGTTGCTGCAAGCGGGGGCTACTCTTCAGTGCGGTGTGCAGGCTTCTCATGGTGGTGGCTTCTCTTGTTGCAGAGCATGGGCTCTGGGTGCGCGGGCTTCAATAGTTGTGGCGTACGGGTTCAGTAGTTGTGGCTCACGGGCTCCAGAGCACAGGCTCAACAGTTGTGGCACACGGGCTTAGCTGCTCTGCGGCATGTGGGATCTTCCCAGAGCAGGGCTCGAACCCGTGTCCCCTGCATTGGCAGGCGGATTCTTAACCACTGCGCCACCAGGGAAATCCAGAAAATATCCTTTTTGCTTCGTTGGTTGGTTTCTTAGTAACGAGTTTGAAAGAGTTTAAAGTAACAGTAGAACTATGCACAGACTTGCTTCCAGCAGATGGTTGTGCCCTAGCTTAGTTCCTCATGTATGGTAGTGTTGACTCAGTGATAATTGTGGCTGTTGAAAACATTAGAGCACTCAGTTTTCAATTCTTTCCTTCCTCTGTTCCTTAATTCCGTCTGTAACTCAAACTTTGTCTACATAAATTAAACCATAATCTACAAGCAGCCCCAACTGGGTTGTCAAATTGCTTTCCTTAGGAATTACTGCTTGACCCTAAGATCTGTGATGGTGTCATTGCCAATCAGATTTTGTTTGCAAATGACTTTTTCCTGATCTCTCAATTGGGAGAAAATGGTTTTTAGCCTGAAAAGAAGCACAGAAGGCAGTGCTGCAAAGTGGTGTGCTTTTGCATTCTATTGGAATGTCTGTCCCATCCCAGTGCTCCCTTTGTTTAGATAACTTTGTACTTGTATTCTCATTAAGATATATTTTAAGTTTTGTTGGTTTTCTCTTTACTATCTTTTAGCTATTATTTGGCCATCATTTAAATTTTAGTTCTCATTTGTATGTCCATAAAGCAATGTTCTATACTACTGCTGATTTTTGTGACGGTATGTTCTCAGTCTTTGACCATTTCATTTTGACTAGAAGTTACCAAAGGAGCGCGCAGATTGCAAAAAGGGAATCAAATTGATCACCCTTATTGCACCCCTACCTAGAGGAGCTAAAATACTTGATCATGTGACAACTATGTGCACATATAAACTACTGTTTCTCACTAAGGCTTCTATCTTTTCCCTATAGTGTAGGAGACCATGAACTGTTAGAAATCACCCCTCAAGGAGCCAAGGCTGAAGCCAGTTTGAATCCTGCAAAAAAGGGTAATGGCAAGTCTTCCAACTTAACAGGCACTAAAGAAAGAATAGGTAGATGCGGTACTGTAATTAGATTATTCTGAAGAACCATTTGGGACGTTTATAATTCACAACATTTCTTGGCAGAGTTAGAATATCGTTCTTTCTCAGATGTCATGGTACAGCCTGACAATGGCACTAGACTGATATGGTTATAACAGTACCCTTTGTAATTGGTTGTTGCCTTTACTTTTAACTGCTGTGTTTTTATTTCGTACTTTGCATACTGGTATTTAGATAGAGGGAGTATGAATCTGAAGATAGAACAGAGCACTATATGTCTGATGCCCAAACTGCATTTTTTTTTTTTTTTTGATTGAAGTAGAGTTGATTTACAATATTGTGTTAATTTCTGCTGTACATCAAAGTGATTCAGTTTTACATATATATATGTGTTTTGTAATATTATTTTCCATTATGGTTTATCACAGGATATTGAATATAGTTCCCTGTGCTATACAGTAGGATCTTATTATTTATCCATTCTATATATACTAGTTTGCATCTGCTAACCCCAAACTCCCCCTTCATCTCTCCCCCACCTTCCCTCCCCCTTAGCAACCACATGTCTGTTCTCCATGTCTGTGAGTCTCAAACTGTGCTTTTAATTCACTGTTAGAGTTTAGCGAGCTAGGAGATATGGTTTATGAGTAGGGAGAATTCTGAAATTAAAATTCTAATTATTTTGAATGGAAATAATGAGAATCTAGATAAATAGGAATGAAGCAGAAGAGTATGAGTTACATCTTCAGTATACTTGATAGTTGAGGTTTCTCTAAGAATAGGCAGTTCCTTCATTCTCCCTCAACCAAGTTGTATTACGTACATATATTTTTCATAATGATTCAGTTTTTAAGCACCTTGGTTTTTTTGTGTTTTTTTTTTCCAGCTGCTTGTGAGTTTTCTGAGAAGGACATAACAAAGGCTGAACATCATCAATTCAGTAATAAAGATTTGACCACCACTGAGAAGCATGAAACTGAGAAGCATCCAGAAAAGTATCAGGGTATTTCTGTTTCAAACTTGCATGTGGAGCCATGTGGCACAGATACTCATGCCAGCTCATTACAGCATGAAAACAGCAGTTTATTACTCACTAAAGACAGAATGAATGTAGAAAAGGCTGAATTCTGTAATAAAAGCAAACAGCCTGTCTTAGCAAAGAGCCAACAGAGCAGATGGGCTGAAAGTAAGGACACATGTAATGATAGGCAGACTCGCAGTACAGAGAAAAAGGTAGTTCTGAATGCTGATCCCCTATATGGGAGAAAAGAACTGAATAAGCAGAAACCTGCATGCTCTGACAGTCCTAGAGATTCCCAAGAGTTTCCTTGGATAGCAGTGAATAGTAGCATACAGAAAGTTAATGAATGGTTTTCCAGAAGTGATGAAATGTTAACTTCTAACGACTTACGTGATGGGGGATTTGAATCAAACACTGAAGTAGCTCGTGCAGTGGAAGTTCCAAAGGAAGTTGATGGATATTTGGGTTTTTCAGAGAAAATAGACTTAATGGCCAGTGATCCTCATGGTGCTTTAATACGTGAAAGTGAAAGAGTCCATTCCAAACCAGTAGAGAGTAATATTGAAGATAAAATATTTGGGAAAACCTATCGGAGGAAGGCAAGCCTCCCTAACTTGAGCCACATAGCTGAAAATCTAATTATAGGAGCATCTACTGTAGAACCTCAGATAACACAAGAGCGCCCCCTCACAAATAAACTAAAGCGTAAAAGGAGAAGTACATCAGGCCTTCATCCTGAGGATTTTATCAAGAAAGTCGATTTGGCAGTTATTCCAAAGACTCCTGAAAAAATAATTGAGGGAACTGACCAAACAGAGCAGAATGGTCATGGGGTGAATATTACTAGTAATGGTCATGAGACTGAAATGAAAGGTGATTGTGTTCAGAAAGAGAAAAGTGCTAACCTAACAGAATCATTGGAAAAAGAATCTGCTTTCAGAACTAAGGCTGAACCTATAAGCAGCAGTATAAGCAATATGGAACTAGAATTGAATATCCATAGTTCAAAAGAACCTAAAAATAGGCTGGGGAGGAAGTCCTCTACCAGGAAGATTCATGCACTTGAACTAGTAGTCAGTAGAAACCCAAGCCCACCTAATCATACTGAACTACAAGTTGATAGTTGTTCTAGCAGTGAAGAGATGAAGAAAAAACATTCCAGCCAAATGCCAGTCAGGTGCGGCAAAAAGCTTCAATTCATGGGAGATAAAGAACCTACAACTGGAGCCAAGAAGAGTAACAAGCCACACGACCAAGTAAATAAAAGACTTGCCAGTGACACTTATCCAGAACTAAATTTAACAAACATACCTGCTTTTTTTACTCACTGTTCTAGTTCTAATAAACTTCAAGAGTTTGTTAATCCTAGCCTTCAAAGAGAGGAGAACCTAGGAACAATTCAAGTGTCGAATAGTACTGAAGACCCCAAAGATCTGACATTAAGTGGAGGAAAAGGTTTGCATATTGAAAGATCTGTAGAGAGTTCCAGTATTTCCTTGGTACCTGATACTGATTATGGCACTCAGGATAGTATCTCATTACTGGAAGCTGACACCCTAGGGAAGGCAAGGACAGCACCAAATCAACATGTGAGTCTGTGTGCAGCAATTGAAAGCCCCAAGGAACTTATCCATGGTTGTTCTAAAGATATTAGAAACAACACAGAGGACTTTCAGGATCCACTGGGACATCACGTTAACCACATTCAGGAGGCGAGCGCAGAAATGGAAGAGAATGAACTTGATACACAGTATTTGCAGAATATGTTCAGGGTTTCAAAGCGTCAGACGTTTGTTCTGTTTTCAAATCCAGAAAAGGAATGTGCAACAGTCTGTGCCCGCTCTGGGTCCTTAAGAGAACAAAGTCCAAGAGTCCCTCTTGAATGCAGACAAAAAGAAGAAAATCAGGGAAAGAGTGAGTCTAAAATCAAGCATGTGCGGGCAATTAATACAACTGTGGACTTCCCTGTTGCTGGTCAAAAAGATAAGAAGCCGAGCGATCATGCCAAACGTAGCCCAAAAAGAGTAACTAGGCTTTGTCAGTCATCACAGTTCAGAAGCAACAAAACTGAGCTCATTATTGCAAATAAACATGGGATTTCACAAAACCCATATCTTATACCATCACTTTCTCCCATCAGGTCATCTGTTAAAACTATATGTAAGAAAAACCTGTCAGAGGAAAAGTTTGAGGAACCTGTAAGGTCACCTGAAAGAGCAATGGAAGACGAGAGCATCATTCAAAGTACAGTGAGCACAATTAGCCAAAATAACATTCGAGAAAGCACTTTTAAAGAAGTCAGCTCAAGCAGTATTAATGAAGTAGGTTCCAGTACTAATGAAGTAGGCTCTAGTATTAATGAAGTAGGTTCCAGTGGTGAAAACATTCAAGCAAAACTAGATAGAAACAGAGGACCTAAATTAAGTGCTTTGCTCAGATTAGGTCTTATGCAACCCGAAGTCTATAAGCAAAGTCTTCCTATAAGTAACTGTCAACTTCCTGAAATAAAAAGGCAAGGAGAAAGTGAAGGCACACTTCAGGCTGTTAATGCAGATTTCTCCCCAAGTCTAATTTCAGATAACCTAGAACAACCTATGGGAAGAAGCCATGCTTCTCAGGTTTGTTCTGAGACATCTGATGAGTTTTTAAATGATGACAAAATAAGGGAAAATAGCAACTTTGCTGAAAGTGACATTAAGGAAAGATCTGTTTTTAGCAAAAGTGTCCAAAAAGGAGAATTCAGAAGGAGCCCTGGCCCTTTAGCCCATCATACATGTTTGGCTCAGGGTCACGAAAGAGGGGCTGAGTCCTCAGAAGAGAATGTGTCTAGTGAGGATGAAGAGCTTCCCTGCTTCCAACACTTATTTGGTAAAGTAACCAATACACTGTCTCCATCTACCAGACATAATGCTGTTGCCACAGAGGGTCTATCTAATGAAACAGAGGAGAACTTAATATCATTGAAAAATAGCTTAAATGACTGCAGTGACCAGGTAACATTGGCAAAGGCATCCCAGGAACATCACCTTCATGAGGAAGCGAGATGTTCTGATAGCTTATTTTCTTCACGGTGCAGTGCAGTGGAAGACTTGACTGCTAATACAAACACCCAGGATCCTTTCTTGATGTTTGATCCTTTTTCCAAACAAGTGGGGCATCAGTCTGAAAACCAGGAAGTTCTGAGTGACAAGGAGTTGGTTTCAGATGATGACGAAAGGGAAACTGGCTTGGAAGAGGATAATCGCCAAGAAGAGCAGAGTGTGGATTCAGACTTAGGTATTGGAACCAGGTTTTTGTGTTTGCCCCCGTCCATTTAATAGAAATGAACTAAATGTTTATGCCTTTGGGGGAGCACATTTTACGAGTCTCCAAGTACAATGAAAGTAACTGCTTCTTAAACTTTAAACATGTTCCTCCCAAGGTGCTTTTCCTCAAAATGCCCTAATTATTGGTGGACTTGCTTCTGGTTTTTACGATTCCTAAGAGGAAATCCGGTGTCCCCAAAGAGTATAATCATTTTGTGTGACGTGAATGTGAAGTTTGTCCTGTCAGTGAGAAGAAACAGGTACTGCGAGTTGGAGTATTGGCTGGCTGTTTTTACATCTGAATCTCTGTTTTTACTCTCATTTAAGATGAAGCAGCATCCGAGTATGAGAGTGAAACAAGCCTCTCTGAAGACTGTTTGGGGCTGTCCTCCCAGAGCGATATCTTGACCACTCAGGTAAAAAGCACATGGGGATGTGTGTGTGGTGTTCTCGGTGCTATGCATCCCGCATTCGTACATTTGCTTATATCACCTCTTAGAATTAATGGTATAACAGTTGTGTGTGGGAACTTGTCTCCTCCAATTGGATTGCAAGCACCGAGATGGAACACGTTACCTCCTATTTCATACACATACATACACACACGTACATACCAACATGCTCACTGCGGAACACTAAATACTGAATTTAATGAATAAGTGAAACCTTCGAAACCCATGTGCCCTATAGCAAAAACATATAGGAAAGCACTACTGTATCAAATGGAGGGGTGTGTTTCTTCTCAGTACCAAATTGACACCTACAGAGTTCTCTTCCTCTTAGACACTATCTAGCCTTTCACTGTTTGGTGGATACTTCTTTTTGTTTTTTCTTTTTAAATCGTATAGTTATTTGTTCTTCAGTGCCTGTAAGTCATCTTTTTTCTTTAAAAAAGTACACAATTTTACCTCTTGTTCCTAGTGGTCAATATCCAATATTGTGGTGACTTGTGAGGGGGGTAACAGCTTTGTCATATCTACAACATTTGGTAACATGAATATTTCAGTACTCCAGGCAGAATAGTCTCCTAGAAAAAGCATCCTCTACCACAGCATCTAAAAATTAACATCATATTCCTCACAGAACCTGGCTCTGTCTCCTAATTTTTATGTTGTAGGAGTGGCACCAAAATTTTCTAAATTCTCACTTTCAAAACTTCAGGCTCATTCAGCTTTATTTTCTCCCTTCCTTCCTTCCTTCCTCCCTTCCTTCCTTCCGCTGCACCAGGTCTTTAGTTGTGCCATGTGGGATTTTTCAGTTGCACCATGCGGGATCTAGTTCCCTGACCAGGGATCGAACCCAGGCCCCCTGCATTGGGAGCGCAGTCTTAACCACTGGACCACCAGGGAAGACCCTCAACTTATTTTTTTAGAATATGGACACAGTGGTTGCTGGTGGTAATATTGGTGAGAGTTCTGTACCTGGCTGTGTTACTCTAGGCAATTTACTTATCATCTCTGAACTATAGTATATACATTCTTAAAATGGAGATATCTGGACCACATTGAATCAACTTCAGGTTGTTCAACTTGAACAACTTCAGCTGCTAGCAAAAAATGACATTTTTTTCTGAACTTCCTGAAATACCAGATTAGATAAAACTGAGAAAAGCTGATAGTCTTATAATATTGTATATGTGCATCATAAAAAACTTAGAAAATACAGAAAAATAAAAATCATCCCTGACAGTCCAGTGGTTAAGACTCTGTGCTTCCACCGCAGGGGCACGGGTTCCATCCCTGTTGGGGAACTAAGATCCCACATGCCGCAGGGCAACTAAGCCTGCGCGCCGCTACTATGGAGCTTGCGCACTACAGCTAGAGAGCCCACTTGCCACAGTGAAAGATCCTGCATGCCCCAACTAAGACCCAACACAGCCAAAAATTTTTTAAAAAAAAAGAGAGAGATTGGTTCGGTAAATTTTAACATTAATCTCTGGTATGATATACAAAAGACAGGTAATAGTTGTTGCCTTCAGTTGGGGAAATAGGTGATTGGGAGGAGAGGGAGGAAGCCTTACTTTTCTCTGAATATCCTTTTGTGCCTTGAATTTTATACCGTGAACTTGTATTAATTATTTTAAAAATTAAATTCTATGCATTAAAAATCATTACCATTAACTTATTGGTATATATTCTTTCTTCTTCCTGTTGTACACAGGGGTGTGTGTGTGTGTGTATACCTTATCTTTAAAAAACATTCAGATGGTACTCTACATACTTACATTGTTTTTACTATGTCACTAAATTTTCTTCAATGAATTTATTTTTAACTACTATATAGTATTCTTTCCTTGTGTACACCATGATTTATTCAACCTATTGCTGAATATGAGGGTTTCAGGGCAAGACACAGTTTGCTATCATGTACAGCACTGTATTATTATCTTTAAAAAAAATTATTTATTTATTTGGTTGCACCGGGTCTTAGTTGCAGCAGGTGGGCTCCTTAGTTGCAGCTTGCCAGCTCCTTAGTTGCAGCACATGGGCTCCTAAGTTGTGGCATGCGAACTCTTATTTGCGGCATGCATGTAGGATCTAGTTTCCTGACCGGGGATCAAACCCAGGCCCCCTGCATTGGAAGTGCAGAGTCTTAGCCACTGCGCCACTAGGGAAGTCCCCGTATTATTATCTTGATAGCTAAATATTTGCCCATATCCCCAATGACTTCCTTAGTATAAATTCCTAGGACTGGAATTTTTCTGTTTGATACATGTTATTAAATTGTCCTTTAGAAATACTGAACCAAGCTGTGCTCTTCAAGCCCCTGTGGTACTTGGTAGTTCCCATTTTCCTATACCTTTGCCAACACTGGGTAGTATCCAGTTCTAAACTTCTGAGTCTTGGCATTGCTATGAGGACTATAGATAGGGGGCTTGTCTTCTACTGCCTGTTTTCAACAAAGAGCACATCCCTCTAGGACTGAAGCCTGCTGGAGTCAGGAAGAAACCTCTGAGACCGCTGCCTGTTCTGTGCCTGAATTGTCACCTGTATTCTCCACTTCTGCAGGATTGCCATGGTGACTAAATTAATGAAAAGATTTTGGAGTCCTTTTCTTTTTTTTTCTCTTTTGGCTGTGCTGCAGAGCTTGCAGGATCTTAGTTCCCCAGCCAGGGATCGAACCTGTGCCTCCGGCGGTGGAAGTGCAGAGTCCTAACCACTAGACCGCCAGGGAATTCCCTAGGAGGCCTTTTCTCTGTTTGCAATTACTATGATCCTTTCTCAGTGTGGATTTGGGCTCTGTCAACATGACTTTCACCTTTTTATCCCTTGTGTTTTGGAGTTGTAGTAGTGTTCGGTTTCTGATTCCATCTGCCTTAGCCATATTGTATCGTATTTGACATTCAATAAACTACCTTCTTGTTTTCTATATTTCTGATCTTGTTCCCAGAGATATATGTCTATTTGTTCAAGATTCATTTTATAACCTGTTTTTATCAAGCATCTACCCAAAACAGAGCCAAAGTCAGATTTCAGGGCTAACTTAAATCTAGAGTAGCTCCAACAAGCGAAATGATTGAAGTGGCATCTTTTCCCAAGGTCTGTTTATACGGAACTGGGGAGACATATATAGGAGATAAATCCTAATTTGGTATCATTAGTATCTGTTCTTTATCAAAGACTGATTAACTATATTTGTTCATTAATTCATTTCTGCATTAAACATTTACTAAATGCTTACTGCCTGCTGGGTGTTGGGGATACAAAAATGATTAAGGAAGGATTCCATCCATCTAGGAGGAACAGGTATTCCACTTCGGTATACTAATGCACTAGCAGTATAAATGAAGCACTGAGGGGTCATCTGTTCCTGACAGGAGATGTATTATTGGTGGGCACTTTTGAAGGAGATATTCAAGCTGGACCTTAAAAGATGAGAATTTTTTCCGGGTGGAAAGAGAAGAAAGGCAGTAAATCAAGGCAAAGGCACAGAGGCATGAAATCATGCCCAGGAAACACAAAGTTGTCCCATGTGAAAGATAAGATCAGAGTGTGGAGGCCCTTTTGATTGACTGATTTTGGGCTGAGTTGGGTTTTCGTTGCTGCGCGTGGGCTTTCTCTAGTTGTGGCGAGCAGGGGCTACTCTTCGTTGCAGTCCGTGGGCTTCTCATTGCGGTGACTTCTCTTGTTCGGAGCACAGGCTCTAGGTTCGTGGACTTAAGTAGTTGCAGCATGTAGGCTCAGTAGTTGTGGCACGCAGGCTTCAGTAGTTGTGGCTCACGGGATCTAGAGTGCAGGCTCAGTAGTTGTGGCACATGGGCTTACTTGCTCCGTGGCATGTGGGATCTTCCCGGACCAGGGCTCGAACCCATGTCCCCTGCATTGGCAGGTGGATTCTTTTTTTTTTTTTTTTTTTTTTTTTTTTTTTTTTTTTTTTTTTTGTGGTACGCGGGCCTCTCACTGTTGTGGCCTCTCCGGTTGCGGAGCACAGGCCCTGGACGCACAGGCTCAACGGCCATGGCTCACGGACCCATCCGCTCCACGGCATATGGGATCTTCCCGGACCGGGGCTCGAACCCGTGTCCCCTGCCTCGGCAGGCGGACTCTCAACCACTGCGCCACCAGGGAAGCCCTGGCAGGTGGATTCTTAACCACTGCACCACTAGCGAAGCCCGTGAAAGCCCTTTTGAATGCTGTGCTTAGGAATTTGGAATTTATCGTGAGATCAATAACGAGTAATAATTATACAGTATTCAGAAAGTGTTAACTTTATATGAGCAGTTGTATACAACTAAGCTAATGGAAAAAAGAGACATGATAAACATGGCTTTTAGGGAACTTTAGCTGTATTAAAAGTAGATATCAGAGTAACACAGTGGGAATAGAAAAGAAAAGTAGGACTAATTCAAGAAACACAAGAATTAGAATCAAGAAAACTTGGTAACCAATTTGGGTTTAGTCTCCCAAATGTATCAGGTCAATTGCCTGCAGGGGAATTTGTCCAAGTTATAAAGTAACTGCTTCGGGAAAACCCAAAGGAAAGTTATCTACCTATAATTCTCCCATTACTTTTCTGATTTTCTAACCTATTTAATGGCCACAGAAGTTAGATGTGATGGTTGTGGCAGTAGTGACTGATAGAGCTCCTTGAAGCTTATCAGGTATCCTGGTTTCATTCCAGATATACTGAGGTGAGCCCTTGGCTAGGATTTGATCAGTGATGGAACTACTCACAAGACACCACGTGGTGGCAATGGTGCTGCTGTGGACATTGGCAGCAAAGCAGTCTCAGGGTAGCAGTGGAAGCCTTTGTGGAGCAGGGAATGCATTTCCCAGTCATAAAAACCTCCTAAAGACTGTGAACTCAGTGTAGCAGGAGAAAGTAGATGGCTTGTTTTTAGTAGAGGGCAAAGTCATTTGCGAGGATCAGAAGAAACGGTGAAACAATCTGTTTCCCCAGGGTTTGCTGGCAGCTATACATGCTCCTTCTAAAAGTAATGAAGAAATGTGTATGTTGGAGAGCTCCTTACTTACCAAATACTTCGCTTATCAAAAACCTTAGACTTAGCAGATTTCTTCTTCATATGGAGAAATAAACATCAGGAGCCTCATAAGCAAGAGGAGCCCATTATCTTGAATTGAAAACAATAACTGGCCTTACAGGCTTTCTGAGGGCTCTTTCTGCTGGATCCTTCCATATAGCCAGTTCTTCTCTGCAGCCATCTCTAGGTACCCTGTCCCCATCTAGAATGGCAGCACCATTCTAGGGCTGTATCCCCAGTGCCTAACACATAATAGGTGGTCAACAAATAGTTGTTGAATGAATAAATAGATTAATTAATTAATTAGCTCTTTGCTTGTCTGTTAGAAACTAAATGTTCAAAGAATCCCAGAAAAGGAAGAGACCCCACAAGCCAGAGATTAGACATTTTTATATGGACTAACCCAAATCTCTTATGAGTGCCACAATACCAAATTTTTGAAATGCAGCCTGTGGAAGATGTTAACAGAATCATGCTAATTTTAAATACTAAAAGTGTTTTAAGTACCTTATTTTTTCACTCCCTAGCTTTAAAAGAAAATAACCAACTTCAAAAGGACATCACAATAAAACAAGCCTATTTGGGAGAGTTTGAGGAATTTTTTCTCCCCCTCTAACATCTTTCTGAAATAATTTCATGGGCATTAATTGCATGAATATGGTCAGATTAAAAGGTGCTCAGGGCTTCCCTGGTGGCGCAGTGGTTAAGAATCCTGCCAATGAAGGGGACACGGGTTTGAGCCCTGGTCCAGGAAGATCCCACTTGCCGCGGAGCAACTAAGCCCATGCACCACAACAACTGAGCCTGCGCTCCAGAGCCTGCGTGCCACAACTACTGAAGCCCGCGTGCTTAGAGCCCGTGCTGTGCAACAAGAGAAACTGCCACAATGAGAAGCCCACTCACCACAAGGAAGAGTAGCCCCTGCTCACCGCAACTAAAGAAAGACCACGCGCAGCGACGAAGAGCCAACGCAGCCATAGATAAATAAATAAATAAATTTTTAAAAAGTTGCTCAGCCAGAACTCATAATTCCATACTAGGTGATTTCAAGTCCCATGCTAAAATTAATTGCTGTAATATATTGTTGATTTCTGGCAAGTTTCTAAAAGAGTATAACTTTCTTGGTGTCGTTTCTCGTGTCTGCAGCAGAGGGATACCATGCAAGATAACCTGCTCAAGATCCAGCAGGAAATGGCCGAACTGGAAGCTGTGTTAGAACAGCATGGGAGCCAGCCTTCTCACAGCTCCCCTTCCCTCATAGCCGATTCTTGTGCCCCTGAGGACCTGCTAAATCTGGAACAAAACACATCAGAAAAAGGTTTGTAATATTGGCCAATCTGTTACCTTAAGCAAAATTCTTCCCTCCCTAAGCCTTTATCTCTTTCTGAAAAGTATGGACCCAGCTCCAACATTTTATGATCTTTGCTCAGCATATATTTGCTGAGTCACTCCGTGGGAAATCTTAGAGCCTTGCTTCTAGTCCCTGCTTACAACTAATTCACCATGCAGAGGGCCCAAGACAGTCAGCAAGCATCGTCATCTGAGTACCCACAGCAAGGAAATGCTATGGGGCGCCCACAGGAAGCTGAGTGTCATGGGGTAGATTGGAAATAGGTAACCCCATCATTTTAGAAAGCTTGTAAAAAACATTCAGACATGTTTCTTATAGCACTGGTATCAGATCACAAAGCCCTATTTAATCTGCTTTCTGGTTTATAGAGAGAGACGTCTATATATACTTCAGGAACTGCACCTTGATCCACAGAAAGCCCAATTATGTGGCAGAGACAGCTGCTTTATAACAACATGATCGTTATCAACAAGACGAGGCATTTGGAGTAACTGGGCAGGTGGAGCTGCTCTGAGCTGACTCCCTATAAGAAGTGAGCACTGAGCTGAGAAATAACCTGGCATAAAGGAAGGAAAGTGAGATGAAAATCTGAGTTTTAACTGGAAAAAGCCTGTGAAAGACAACACATCAGGCAGGGTTTTAAACAGGGGCAAATACACAGACACGCAGTGAGAGGCTAGGCATAGGCCTGGGTTCCAGGAGGGAGCTGGTGCTTGGGAACTAGCACTCCCGGAGTGCTAGCTACCCAGCTAACTTATTGTTAAAGTCCCTTCTTCTTCTCCCTTCCTCAGGCCTACAGGGGGCCAAAGGGCCTTCCTTTGAGTCTTTCTAGGAACTCTACTCTTAATTATTCAGGAGAGTGGCGTTGGTCCTGGAGTGTGCCTTGTAGTGTTTTTATGTTCAGAGAGAAACAGTAAGTAGCTCATGCATGAGAAGCTAGGAACTCTGTTGCTATGGCAGTGGTTCAAAAATGTATTTCCTTAAATGCATTCTTTGTAACTATCTTCATTTAGTTCATTTCCCAGATAATGTAGCCCCAAGTCTCGTCACCATCACAATTCTCGTTGGTGCTTTCACCACCTTCAATCTAAAAACAGACTAGACTTTCAATTTTAATGCATCAGATATAAAATGTTATTGTCTGGCTTTGAATATGTGTGTGAATCTACTATCTCATCTTTGTTGGGGGGGGTAGTCTATTTTTTCCTGAAGATCTGTACACAAAATGTTTCTTTGTGGCTTTTTTTTTCATAAGTGCTATACTTTTATATATTCTATTTTACTATGGATTTGAAAAACTGAAAATTTCCTCTGAATTTCTACATAAAACATTTTTTTTTTTTATGAAAGAGCTTTTACTCTATCCTTTGTGGTAAACTTAACTCATTGGTCTACTTTCTCATGAAATTATAACATCCTCAGAGTTTTGAGGTAGGTGGGTAAATGTTGAGAGGAGGGAGGAGAGGCTTATGAGAATTTCTCCATTAAAAAAAAGTGTCCCCTCTTCCAACTCCACAGAGAGTGTCTGCCATGGCCACTTATATTTGCACAACTTGAATATGTTGTTCAAATTGCTCAAATGCTACTTCTCAAGGAGATCACCTATAACCACGATATTTTTTATTGTAATTTTTAAGTCTCTGACTTTTCCGGCCCCACTTTACCCTGTTATACTGTTACGTTTTTTCATAGCCCTTATTAACCTTTTTTTTTTTTTTTTAAATTTATTTTTGGCTGTGTTGGGTCTTCGTTGCTGCACTCGGGCTTTCTCTAGTTGTGGTGAGCGGAGGCTACTCTTTGTTGGGGTGCGGGCTTCACATTGCAACGGCTTCTCTTGTTGCAGAGCACAGGCTGTAGGCGCACAGGCTTCAGTAGTTGCGGCGCACAGGCTCAGTAGTTGTGGCACATGGGCTTAGTTGCTCCACAGCTTGTGGGATCTTTCCAGACCAGGGCTTGAACCTGTGTCCCCTGCATTGCCAGGCGGATTCTTAACCACTGTGCCACCAGCGAAGGCCCTTAACTTTTAACAATATCTAATTTATTCTGCATATTGTTTAGAGTTCCTCCTTACCTCCCACTAGAATGTAGGCTCCATCTGGGCAGAGAACCCTTACACCTGAGCCTGGAACACAGTAGGCACTCGATAAATATTTTAATTCACATGATTAAAACTCTGAAGCCCACTCTAGAGTTACTGAAAGAAAATTTCTGGGTATGGATTCTGGAATTTTGTGGTTTTATTTCTGAAACATTTTGAGCATCAACTTAATAGCTCAAGTATTGTGCCTTTTTCCCTCTTAAATTGGTGTGAGTCTAACTGAAATTCAAGCAAACTTCTTAATCCTGGGAAAAGGAGTTTTGTTTACCTTCGGCTATACTAAAATGACTTATTCTTTAAATAAATGTTTTATTTTTGAATAACTTTAGGTTTACAGAAAAGCAGCAATGATAGTACAGAGAGTTCCTACAGGAACTCTACCCCTTACCTAGTTTCAGTTTCCCCTAATGTTGTCATCTTACATTACCATCGTACTTTTGTCAGAACGAAGAAACCAACATTGGCACATTACTAGTAATGAGTGAAACTCTAGACTTAATCATATTTCACCAGTTTTTATTTTTTAAGAATCCGTATTCTTAATGATGATGAAAGCTCCTTTTCCAGGATCTTTACATCAAATGTCCTGCCGTCAGCCTAGATCTGCCCTACTGTTTACCTAAGGGTCATTCCCAAGCCTGCATAATATTTTTGTGCAAACGTGTATTCTTACCCATTATGAATGATGTGTACCTCCCTCTGCAGGTAAAGCTATTTCATATCAGGCACTTTGTTTTTATTTTTGTTTTGTTTTTTTCCTCCTGAATTACCTGTCATTCATAAAGCAAACATTAGCATTTGTAACGTCGTAGTCCATTACAGCTGAAATGATTTTCAGACACATCTGAGCTTTTCTGCCCTACGGTACGTTCATTCCTGAAAGCTTATAGTTTATCATTTCTCAATATCTCTTTCCTCCTTTTCAATGCCTTTCTCTTTGATTCTTCCCAATACTTTTCAACAATGCTTATTAGCACCTAACAGGCAGTCAGTAAATTTATTAAATGTCTGGTCTGGCCCATATTCCCTACCCATGAAGAATGTAACATTTTAAGACCCACAGATAAAGGAATGATTTGAGGGGGAACTACAGCACCGTTCCAGTACTTGGGCTCTGGGTCACTGCATCTATGAAATAAGGATTAAGGAAAAAGAAGAGCAGAAAAGTTTTTCCCGGTATTTTTTAGGTACTGTTGAGTTATTGAATCCTAACTCACGTTAGCTTATTTTCTTTGTAGCTTGGGCCCCATTGTAGTGAAAAGAGGAACTTGTATGTTAAATGTCCAGGTGATGGAATGACTTTTTAATATCTGTTTTTGTGTCTGAGGTCTTTCCCTCCCCACCCTTTCACTTAAAAAAATAAAAAAGCCCTTTCCAATAGTTCATTCTGTCACTTTGCTGTACACCAAAAACTAACACAACATTGTAAATCAACTATACTTCAATAAGTTTTCTTTTAATTAAAAAAATAATTAATTCTGTTTGGTGTGATTCCTTAGACATTGCACATTACCTTTTATCAGTGATCACCTAGTATTTAGGGGGGAAATGATGCCTATATTAAAAACTTTACATTCTAATTGGAAGAAAAACCTACTGGTTCATGGTTAGACCCTTCTTTGTTTCAGCACCTTACAGTAGCTCCAGGCAGAGTTCTTGTGTTCCTAGAAACTCACAGGTCCAGAAAAGAAGACTATAAAGGAAACTATAAATAATGTATTTGAGGATTAACTCAGGAAATCAATGATTATTTCCCCCCAGGCTACCCAGTGTCTTAAAAACATAGTTTAATTAATACAGCCCTTTGTTTAAATTTTTCTGCCTTTATTTATGGATTTTGGCTTTTCTAATAAAAGCTCAAAATAAATTATAGTCATCAGTGACTTTGTAATGGATAGAAGGCATTTGTAATTTTTAAGTATTTGATTTTGCTTTTTAAATATTTCTGCCTTTAAGCCACTTCCTAGAAAGCAGTGGCACACTAATACATTTGGAGGAATTAATAAATAAAAAGGATGTACTAACGTGCCAGAATTTTGCCTTGGGTCTGTTCTGTGTTTTTTCCTTTCTTGTGCCAGTTCATCATTAGTTCCATGTATTACTTCCAGGTTCCTTATCAGTCGGCACCTTGTGTTTTTGTTTGTATTAGTTTTTCGGTTTATTATTTTCTTAGTAATTGAAAATGTGAAGCAAAATGTCACCTCTTTTTTTCTTTCTCATCTGACCCCTCCCTCATTTCCACACACATGCAAAAACTCAAAACCCCATCCTATACAGTCTTTTGAAAAATCATATATTGAGTTTATTTGTGCTCTAAAATATTTAAATATCAACATGCACCTTTCCATTGAGTGATTTCACGGGTTATGCCCAACATAGAACTTGGACAGGAAATCCTTCGGCCTTGGTGCTTCTGTTTCATGGAAAAACCACATGACCTGTGTCCGCTGCTTCCACACTTTGTTTCTTCCATTTCCATCTTTCCCTTAATGACCAGAAGATCAGCCACCGTGGGGTCTATGACGTGGGCATTCTTCATAAACATTTCTCGGACTGTATCCCATCCCTGTTTCACAAAGATGTCTAGCTGGAATAAATGCATAGTGTTCGGCACCTCCCGATATCAGGCGTGGTAGAGCTCACGCAGCCTTCGCTTAGCCTCATTCGTGTCCCGATTAAAAATGGTCTTCACCGAGGTGCTGGCTGCAGCAGCAGCAGCTAGGCGGAGGCCGCTCATCTTGCTAAAGCCCTATACAGTCTTTGATGTGGAGGCAATAGGGATGGAAAAGGGAGTGTGCTTTGTGCTTTCCAGTACTTTCTCTTCCCTATTGTCTGAGGTGATTTTAGTATAATTTAGTTTGCTGCAGAGATAAAAATTCATTTCCTATTCTTACGTCCTTATCATTCAGGGCCAAAAAATATATTATTTTTTCAGGCTTGTCTCAGCTGGGTATCTTTATTTACCCAGTTTTAAAATGTTCCTTTTATTGTTGCTATTATTTTTTAGTCATTGAGTTCCATTTGGTACTGTAACACTTGTGTTTATAGAATTCTGTCTGATATACCTGTTTAAAAACCAATCTGATTGGGACTTCCCTGGTGGTGCAGTGGTTAAGAATTCGCCTGCCAATGTAAGGGACACGGGTTCAAGCCCTGATCTGGGAAGATCCCACATTCCGCGGAGCAACTAAGCCCGGGTGCCACAGCTACCGAGCCTGTGCTGCAACTAGAGAAAGCCCGTGTGCAGCAACAAAGACTGAACTCAGCCAAGAATAAATAAATAAATACTTTTTTAAAAAAACAATTTGATTGTCACAGATTGCTGCTTTTGAAAAAAATTGATATTCTCACCTGAATTATCACCATCAGGACAAAGCGGTAAAGTAGATTTCTTTGTTTTCTCATTCCATTTAAAGCAGTATTAACTTCAGAGAAAAGTAGTGAATATCCTATAAGCCAGAATCCAGAAAGCCTTTCTGCTGACAAGTTTCAAGTATCTCTGGATTGTTCCACCAGTAAAAATAAAGAACCAAGAATGGAAAGGTAAGAAGTAATAAATGTCAAGTTTGGTAGTTAAGTAACACCTGTACTTACATGAAACTTAGTGTTAATTTTTTTTCACCATACTTTCTCTAGTTTTTTGTACACAGACATATCTAACCTCTCACTGCCCTAGGACACTTCTTTTGTTTAATTGTATGTAGGCTCTTTGGACCTGTACAAGGCATGAGCTACAACATGAGAAATGCACAGTAGATCTGTCCCTTTTCAAGGTCAGAATAAAAAACAGATCTAAAGCCTCAACAGGCCTGGAGGCTGATGGTAGACTTCTCCAAGGCCGCCCTTGCCCTAATTGAAGTTTTTGCCTTCCTAGAAAAAGTTTAGCTATTGATTTACCCTAGTAAATATTCAGAATATCTTCCAGGGATGTTGTTCACATCACTATTGATACAAGACTGTGTAACACTTCACAGTTTTAAAAATACTTTATCTACTTCTTCATTTGATCTTTATAAAAACACAGTGAAAGTAAAAGGACAAGTTCTGTACTATTATTCCAAATTGATAGTTCAGGATAGAGTCTCAGAACTGATAGAGTCACACATCTCATGACTCTAGAAAGGAAAAGGAATTCATATTTATTGAATTTCTACCAAGTGTATGTATATTTTCACTTATCTCTCTGGGAATAGTGACAAGTTGCCAATAATCTAATCACACCATCTTTTCCAAGTGTCTTGGATTGGATTGAGGATATATTTTTGAGGGTGTGATAATGGCCTGATGGCTGTGATAGAGAATGAAAAGATTTGACCTCCATAGGCCCATGATTAGAGGTAATGACCTCATTGCTGTGCTTTAACCGATTGAGCTAACTACCTGTTTAATATTCAGATGAAATATTCCTCTTCCTCCTCCCCCACCCCAGTATACCCTATAGAGACTTCTATCAAAAAACCTACACATTGATTGAACTTCCTCTGCTAGATTGCTTGAGGAATAGTTCAGATCTTGCTCATCTTTAATCCATGGAGCCTAGCTTTAGTGCCTGACTCATACTAAATACCCAATAATTGTTTGAATCAGTTATCTGATCTCTGAGGTCCTTTAAATCTGTTGATAAGTATGTTATTCAGCAAAGTTCTAAACACCTGAAAGAGTAGAGGAATTACTGTGTGCATATGCTCTTCTAATAATATGTTATAGCTGGCTTTTATTTTTAGAATGACTTTAGCCATCGAAAAGGTAGGAGGTAGGGATGATTCTATGAGTTCTGCTAAAATTGGATAGAAAGAATGAGTGTAGCAATGTCAAAATGAATCAACTTATTTTCATGAGAGAGCTGATTCTCATACATTCATTTGAAATAGTGTATAGAATTTGAGTGAGTGGCAGTGAATAATTTGGTGAAATTTGCTGACATGCTTTTAAACAGCTAGGAGATACACTGCCTCAGACCAGACCCTAAGGAGAGATGTTATATGTCAGCCCTGACATGTTGGCAGACATCGTGAATCCAGACTCCTAGCCATCTCTCGCGTTCTCTCTTGCTAGTCATCCCCGATCTCTGACAGTGAGCTCTTTCACTTATGCCTTGGCTGCCTGGGAAGTATGATTAGTCCTTTCACAAGCTACAGTGATTGTTTTCTCCTTTCATCCTTTTTTCTAGGTCTTCCCCTTCTAAATCGCAGTTGTCAGATAATAGTTGGTATATGCACAGCCTCTCAAGGAGTCTTCAGAACAGAAACTGCCCACCTCAAAAGGAGCTTGAGGTTGTTGACGTGGAAGAGCAACGGCTGACTGAGTCTGAGGCCCAAGATTTAATGGAGCAGTCGTATTTGCCAAGACAAGATCTAGGTAATATTTCATCTGCTCTGATGGAGAAAACACTTTTATTTTACTCCGAGTCTTAACCTAAAGATATTCTGATGAATCAGCTTTCAAATGTGGTAGTCTATCATGAATGCATCTGTTATACTTAAACCCATTAGAAAAATAGCTTGAATGTTAATCCAAGTTGAACATTATTGCCGGTCTTAATCAGTCTATATTGGTTTAACTCTAACAGTTTTGAGGATGGGAGAGTCTTGGCGCTCTCTAAATATTTTACTTCGACTGTTCGATAAGAGTTCTAGGGCCCTAGGGTAAAGTTTTAGGCTTGACCTTTATTGAAAAATGAGTCAGATCTCTAAAGTAAGCTCTTGTTTTATGAATTAATGAATATAAATTGCTATATATTTTATGCCTTATAAATCACTGTAACTGAACAGTGTGTTTTATGGCTTGTAAATCAAGGTTTTAATCAGTAAAGAAAGTTTTGTTTTTTGGGGTTTTTTTTTTGCGGTACACGGGCCTCTCACTGCTGTGGCCTCTCCCGCTGCGGAGCACAGGCTCCGGACGCACAGGCTCAGTGACCATGGCTCACGGGTCCAGCCACTCCGCGGCATGTGGGATCTTCTCGGACCGGGGCAGGAACCTGTGTCACCTGCATCAGCAGGCGGATTCTTAACCACTGCTCCACCAGGGAAGCCCAGTAAAGAAAGTTTTAAATTAATCCTGAAAAACACATTATCATAAAAGGTGTTCTTAGACATGTAAATGTTTTTGGCCATGTTCACTAGGGTCATTTAGGAATCTCATACATTCTACTTAGCTGTGCTTACTTGCTGATGGAGTGACATTTTCTGAAATGTTTCAGGGATGGTCTGTTTTTAATTTGGTAATGATATCTGATGATTTATTAAGTGAAAAAGTTAATGATATCATGCATGAAGAAACAAAAATCATTTTGATTGTATTTATTCAACTATTTGTATTTGGTGTTTCTTTTTAAAGTTTCAGTGATATAAGAAGTGCCAAAATATTCAGAAGCAGCCCAAAGATTAAAGTATACATTTGAGTATAACTGAATCACTTTGCTATACACCTGAAACTAATACAACATTGTAAATCAACTCTACTCCAATATAAAATAAAAATTTATTAAAGTATACATTTGAATCAAAACCATCCCCTAAGAACTAAACTGATAAATGACAGAAATTATAGAAAGCAGGCTTTCTTATAATATTGCATTTAATATCTAAGATGCAAACATATTTCATGTTAAAACTGAAATAGGGTAGCATCTTAAAAATCAATGGTATCTTTTTTTAATTTTTAATTTTATTTTTAATAGTGGTAAAAAAACATAAAATTTACCTCAGCCATTTTTAAGAGCTCAGTGATGTTAAGTATACTCCCATTATTGTGCAATAGATCTCTAAAATTTGTTCATCCTGTAAAACTGAAATTCTGTACCCATTAAATAGCAACTCCCCGTTTCCTCCTCCCCTTATCCCCTGGGAGTCAGCATTCTACTTTCTAAGAGTTTAGATACTCTAGATAATTCATGTAAGTGGAATCATACAGTATTTGTCCTTTTGTGACTGACTTTTTTCATATAGCATACTGTCCTCAAGGTTCATCCATGTTTGTAGCTTTTTAAAAACCATTGTGTGTGTAGATAGATATAGATATATACATATCTCACATCTTCTTCATCCATTTATCCAATGATAGACATTTGGGTTGCTTCCACCTCTTGGCTGTTGTGAATAATGCTACAACAAACATGAGTGTGTGCATTTCTCCATTTTATTGTAATTAAATGTAATAGGTGAAGAGTAGTTCATTGGAATGGATGTGGCATAATTTATTTAATCTCATTGTACATTTAGTTTCTAAAACCTTACTGTTATAAACAATGTTGCAGTGAACATTCCTATGACTACACTTTTACAGACCTCTTTTATGTCCTTAGGATACATTTCTAAAACTAGAATTGTTGCCTGCAAGTATAAACACACAAGGCTGTTGCTACATAATGCCAAATTTCCTTTAGAAAAGTTAAGCTGCTTTGCACATCTACCAACAGTGTTATTAATGTACCCATTTTTCTCTTAACCTAACTTAATCTGTCTTTTTAATTCTTAGCAGAGACTAGATGTTATAATTCAAAATTCACTGTCATATAGATTACATTTCTTTCCTCATTCCTTTCAGAGGGAACCCCTTACCTAGAATCTGGAATCAGCCTCTTCTCTGATGACCCTGAGTCTGATCCCTCTGAAGACGGAGCCCCAGAGCCAGCTCATGTTTGCAGCATGCCACCCTCCGCCTCTGCACTGAAATTACCCCAATTTCAAATAGAATCTTCCAGGAGTCTGGCTGCTGCTCATACTACTAATACTGCAGGGTATAATGTGAGGGAAGAAGGTGTGAGCAGGGAGAAGCCAGAGTTTATATCTTCAACACAAAGAGGCAACAGAAGAATTTCTATGGTGGCATCAGGCTTGACCCCAAAAGAATTTGTGAGTGTATCCATATGTATTTCCCTAATGACTGAGCCTTCATTAACATACCACAATGGCTTTAAATAGGTACTAGCTGTGAATAACCTATAGGAAGAAATCTGGCAAACAAGCTCATTACTATGTAATTTAATTTCCACTACTAATTTGTGAAAACTTGTACCTAGATAAAGCTATAGCATGGATTATTTTGTATGTATTTAGTAAAGGAAATAATTATTAAATATTAGCAGAAAGGTTATGGTTTTGAGTATAATACAGAGCTTTTTAATTTTAATTTTCTATCTAAAAAAGCAAGGAGGTATAGCTCTACTCCCCAGAAGGCATCTTATCCCCACTTTTGTTCACATCTGAGTGAACTTACCAGCATGATTAACTAAATTTAAACTGGTTCCAAGTACATGGCCAGATAGTGGCATTTCTCCAGTGTTTATTTATCTTTATCCTGGCGTGTAACACTGTTATCCAATAGCTTGCCCTGTCAGTTCTACCCTACAATAACCCATCCCTGTTAGGATTTTGACATCTCCTGCTAGAAACAGGAATTGTTTTGTGCTGTGGAAAAATACCCATTAAAATATTAAGACCACTGAAACGTTGTTTCTACTTGGATTGAGCATAGATTTCAGACATCATAGGAAATTTATCTCCCCTTAATTAATCACAATTAATCATTAATTGAGTGAAGATTTCTTTAAAACCATGATACCACACCAGAGTTTCAAACAGATTCAATAGTGGATGCTATTTATTGCACACTGAGAAATGATTCAGTCATTCTTAAGTATCTTTCTTAATATATCCTTCCTGGAATAGAAACCATTTTTCATCCTAGCTTCTCTATAGGTTAGCAGCTCAGCATGACCTCTGTGACCAGATGTGTCCCACTACTAAAAGGGCAAAGTAAGCTGTATCTGCCCTAGTAGATACAATGAAAAATTCTCATCAGTAATGCCAGAATTCTCATCTCACAGCCATGTGCCCAGAACAGCTATTTGCTCTAAAAATTCATAGCTATGTCTGTTTATATTGCTCTTGATCTTTTGCCAACACATCTAAAATTCCCATTTATTCACTGAAAATTAGCATTCCTTATTCCTTTGTTTTGTGAGATCAGCTTTTCCGGAGAAGGCTAAAATGATCTAATCTTTCTTGCCATGGGCAATCCTGAACTGCAAATGAGACTCTAAGTGGCTTGGGTACATATTGTCTGTAAACAAGCAAAGAAGAAAACTTTTCAGCTCTATTCAGACTTGCCGAAGTGTGGTAAATTTATTATGAAAGCTGCTGACTGTATTACACATGATTAATTCCGAAGCCCATATTAAGATGATCTTTTCAGCAGTTGCTCTTCTAACTGAACGCTGTTTCAAGGCTGGGATTTCAGCAATTAATCAGTTCAGGATTGCTAATGATGCTGGCAAAGGGCAGTGGCAAAAGGGGGAGGATGTCATTAGCTTCTCCAGCTTGCCTTTTTCAGTGCCCTGTGGCAGTATGGAGTGAGGCAGCATGAAAGAAAGACAGCCCACCCTCCATTGCAATCTCGTGGGGCACATAAATACTGGCGTGGGTGGTGATGGCTAGAAAATGATGGCCCTTGGTAAACAAAGTAATTTACCAAGCAGTAGCTGCTGATTATGTCAAATGTGTCTATAATGGATCTGGTTAATTTCTTTTACTGCCTATTGATTTTTTATTTGGTTGATAGATAATAGCTAGAAGGCTCCGGATTTCTTTTGGGAAGAATATGAGTTCTTCCAATCCTTCTAGAACCTTAAGAGGAATTGATAGTTTTTGTACTGACCTTTAGAAGCATCTTGACTTGAACGTTTTGAAACTGTCAGCAGGTTGAATCTAGTTCTTAAGCCACATATCTCAGCATAACTTTCTGTATAGGCAAGTTACCTCTCAGCTTATAAAGTGTAGGCTGATAAATCTAAATTATAGTATAGTAGGGTGTCACCCTGCAAAGAAACTGTCTTAGGGAATCAAATGATATCTGTTATTAAAAGGAAAGTTAATATTATTTTGAATCCTTGGTTATAATTCCATGTCAGTTAGCACAGACTGTTTTAGAGTTTCTTCCTCTGATTTGTACATAATTTTTATTAAATTACTGTTTATTTTGAAACTTCATATTAGAATAAAAAGGATGTACCTTTTGTCAGAAAAATGGAGGTTCAAAGCTGGGATAACTAATACTCAAGCTGTGTTCTAGATGTAATTTATTACAATGTAATATTTGATTTGCTTTCAGGTGCTTGTGCACAAGTTTGCCAGAAAACATCACGTCACTTTAACTAATCTAATTACTGAAGAGACTACTCATGTCATTATGAAAACAGGTACACCAAGAACCTTTACAGAGTATGCTGCATCTGTTGCATAAAACTACCTGAAGAAATGGGCGTGTTTGTTAAGCATAGCATGGGTGACCGACCGTCTTCCAGTAGTCAATCAGTTATTGCTTGATGAAAGAAAAATAATAGTTTTGCTATTTCCTGACCCCCGTTTATTTTGGGTTAAGATTGGAGAGTGGTGAGCCAGAACGATGAATCACTCCTCCTAGTCCACCCTGCCTGGACTACACTGTGTGAGGGCATTCTGGGAAGGCAGAGCCCGAGTCCTGGAGGAACAAATGGGGCAAAGAGGGGAATGAGCAGAAGTGAGTCTTCACTCAAAATCTGGGTGGTTGGGAACCCTAGCTCCATGTCCTCACTCCACTCCAACTCCTAGTTTGAGTGTGGTTGAGACTTTTATAGGAAACAAGTCCAGTTATCAGCTCTGAGATAGCCTAGCATATGAAAAAGAAAAGAGTGAAGGGGAAAATTCATTTGTCCTACACCTTCCCCTTTTTAAATCTTAAGTATGACTTGTGTGATGACAAGGGAAACCTCAGAGGCTTTTAGTTGACTGTAAGCTAAATCTGAGTAAACATTTCAGGACTGCTAACAAAGCTCATTTGAAATTGGGCCTTACTGATACAAGCCTAATGTCCAGCAAGTGAGGTGACGATCCCGACACCCCACCCCACCCCCACTGGAGCGAACACCTGGAGGGTGTGTGCTCTTGTTTTGAGCAGCATGCTTTCTTTTCATGCTGGTCCCTGACAACGGGAGAGTGTTTATCCAGAGGTAGATGAAGAGAATGGGGAAAAGGAATTCAAAACAATGTCATTTGAAGGACAAATGAAGGAATGGGAAGACTTAAGGGAACAAGACAAGTGTCTTGAAAATATCTGAAGAGTTGTCTGGAGGAGGAGTTAGGTTCACTCATGGGCTCCAGAAAGCAAAGACTGTGTGCCTATGGCACACAGAAGATGCAGACTGAAGCTCAACTCTTAAAACCTTCCTAACAAAATGGACTCTATGGTCCTCTCCAGGGTGTTTCTGTTCATACAGCTGAAGGTTCTTGAGCATAGGGTCCAGACTCCTTGGCAGGGACATGCTGCCTTAGAACCTCTAAGAGCTTAGGTTTCTGCTGTGTAAAGATCATACTACAGGGTCAGAGGATAATGCTCACAGGAATCCGATGCCAAAACCAGTTACCATGAACTAAACTGTTTTAGAGATGAATGTCATTAAACTGGAATATATCTTAAGCTATGGATTTGGATCAAAGCTGCTGATAGGTGAAAAGAAAACTTTAAAATGCAAATTAAATCTAAAGTAGTTCAGTGTTTAAACTCAAAGGCAATACATTTGCTACTTTTAAGCTAAAAATGAGCTAAGATTTCTGAGTTTAAAGCATATTATTAAGTCAACCTTCACAACAGTTAAACAAAGAGCTTTAAAAATTGTGAAGAAAGAGAAAAGATTTTTTTTAATTTGTGAAGAATTCGGTTAGGGAGAATGGCTGTTGCTACTACTGGCAGATGGCCTGCTGTGTTTAGGATTTAGTTAAATACAGTTCTCCTGTTTAAAACTAAGTGTTCTTTCCTGAGTTTGCTTAGTCCTTCAAACGGGCCTTTAAAACACTAAAAAATAAGCAGAAGTGATTCTTCAGCTACTGCTTTCTGAAATACGTCGAAAGGAGAAAAACTATGAAAATACTTTGTTCTTCTGCCTTGCAGGGGAATTAAGAATTGGGGGTTAGGATTCTCCAAGTAGAAGTTCTGGGGGTGACAATTCATCACTTACATTGACATTTCAAATTTAAGATTTCAACAATACTGTTTTCTTTTCCTTTCACATATCGTCATCCAGTAAAATAGATCTTCCCGTTCCATGTGTATCAATACTACCGACATGGGTAATTCCTTGAGCACAATGACAGACATCTTTAGCTGGCCTTCGCATCTAGAAGATAGGGCAGACATTTCCTGTGGACTTAACTTCATATCAGCCTTCTCCAGACTTCCAAAGATCCACACCTGCTGGTTAGAATTAGGGGTGCTTCCAGCCTCTGAGTCTATCACCAGAGGTGTTGGAATCATCAATCCAGATTGATCTCAAGTAGCATAAGGAGCTGGGGTGCTTTAGCTTCTTATGGCAGCCCTTCCTGATTTTATTTTCAACTTCTAATCCTTTGGATGTTTTCCATTCTGCAGATGCTGAGTTTGTGTGTGAACGGACACTGAAATATTTTCTGGGAATTGCAGGAGGAAAATGGGTAGTTAGCTATTTTTGTAAGTACCATATAATTTCTCCCCTGCTCCCTTTAACACCTCAGAATTGCATTTTGACACCTAACATTTTAACACCTAAGATTTTTGCTGATGCTGAATCTGAATTACGAAAAGGTCTTTAGTGGTAACACTAAACTAGCTTTATCTTTAATGCATAGCTCTTTGTTCAGATAGCTGGTGATGTGGGGGAAAATGTATTTCTTTTTATAACTAATAGGACCTAATCTGCTCCTGGTAATGTTAACATGTGAACTAGGGATTTATTTAATTGTAGGCAGAAATCCATGTGTAGCAGGCACTTTTATAATGTTTAAATTAAGTAACCACAGTGTCTCCAAAAGGAAATCTATTAAGGAGCTGTGGCTTTATAGAGAGAGGACCTCTATTCAGTGTTATTTCTCCCACACTTTTATGTGAATCACTTTACCATCTACCCCCATGAAAGTAGGTCTTCTGCTCTTGTGTGACCTTTTTCTGTGATCTCTTTAGGGGTGACTGAGTCTATTAAAGAAAGAAAGATTCTGGATGAGGTAGGTACTCTGTTTTACAAACTAATCAGAAAGACTTGGTGCCATTGAGTCATACTAAGTCACGAAAATTTATCTGCTTCCTGCCTTGCACTACTTTCTGAAGATTTTCCTTGATGATGTGGATCATCAAGAGTTATGCGAGCAGGGACTTCCCGGGTGGTCCAGTGGTTAAGAATCCACCTTCCAGTGCAGGGGATGCAGGTTCAATCCCTGGTTGGGGAACTAAGATCCCACATGCGGCGGGGCAACTAAGCCTGTGTGCCACAACTAGTGAGCCTGAGTGCCACAACTAGAGAGAAACAGGCCCACCTAAATCTTTTTTTTTTTTTTTTTTTTTTTTTTTTTGTGGTATGCGGGCCTCACTGCTGTGGCCTCTCCCGTTGCGGAGCACAGGCTCCGGACGTGCAGGCTCAGCGGCCATGGCTCACGGGCCCAGCCGCTCCACACCATGTGGGATCTTCCCGGACCGGGGCACGAACTCGCGTCCCCTGCCTCGGCAGGCGGACTCTCAACCACTGCACCACCAGGGAAGCCCAGGCCCACCTAAATCTTACATGCATACACCTTTGTAGAAAACTCTTTCACAGTTGAAAAGAATCCTTCATATTAACATGCAAATGTATCTGTTTAGAAATCCGATTCCTTCAAAGAGATTTTACTCTTTGATACTGAGAACAGTGAGAGGTAAATAAGATAGAGCGTAGGAGGAGGAATAATTTTAGAACAGCCATCTTAGAGCTGCTGGTGACAACAGATCAGGCAAAATAAAATTAGGAAAAGCAGTTTTAAACTATTATGCACTATTCAGCATATTCATAATTAATTAATTGATGTTTCTGTTGGTTTTAGCTTTCATTCAGTGACTTATATTATTGGGAGCCTACTATGTGCTGGGCACCAGGGATACAGCAGTAAATAAGACTGATAGGTCCCTGCTGTGGTGGGATTCATGTTTTGTGGAGGGGAGATGCATAATAAATAAAGATGTGTTTAAAATACCAATAAACACTATGAAGAAATATACAGAACAACAGACTGGCGGTTGACTGGGGACACAGGTTGACTATTTAGGTAAGGAGACCCAAGAAGGCTTTCTGAAAAGCTTGAGATGAAACCTAAAAGACAAGAAAGAATTGGCCTTGAAAAATGTAGGGGGCTTCCCTGGTGGCGCAGTGATTGAGAGTCCACCTGCCATTGCAGGTGACACGGGTTCGAGCCCTGGTCTGGGAAGATCCCACATGCCATGGAGCTACTGAGTCCATGTGCCACAACTACTGAGCCCACGAACCTAGAGCCCATGCTCTGCAACAAGAGAAGCCTGCACACTGCAATGAAGAGTAGCACCTGTTCTCCACAACTAGAGAAAGCCCGCGTGCAGCAACAAAGACCTAATACAGCCAAAAATTTAAAAAATAAATAAATAAAAATAATAAATAAATTTTTTTAAAAAAGAAAACAGCAAAAAAGAAAAATGTAGGGAACAAATGTTATAGGCAGAGTAGCAGCAAGCATAAAGGTCCTAAGATGGGAATAAGCTTGGTTTATTAAAGAAAAACAGGCCAGTATAGCTCGAGAGTTGTAATTGGTGAATCATATGTAGGCAGATAGGTTAGACAAGGGGTTGGAGAAGGTCATAGACAAGGGCCAGATCAGGTAGGATTTGGTGTAAGTCGTGATAAGGAATTTGAATTTTACTCATAGAGTAATGAGACCTGGAGATGGTAAGAAGAGTTTGGTTTGAGATGTTTGGAAGATAAGACTTACTAATAGGTTAAATTGGAAGATTAGGTAAAGACAGGAATTGGGGTAACGCTTAGATTTTTGGCCTGAACAATGAAGTGGATGTTAGTGATGTTAATTAGATAAGGAAGACATGGGGGAGGAGCATCCTGGGAGGCCGGAGAGCAGGAGGCAGGAGTAGAATCAAGAGCTCTGTTTTAGGTGCATGGATTTGGGGATTTATATGAGACCTCCGGGTAGAGAGGTTAGTAGGCACAGGGGTACAATCAGGGCTATAAATTTGAGGGTCATCTTCAAATAGATGACGTGTTTATCACTAGACTCTTCTCGCTCACGTGACTAGGAAATATTAAGAGCTCTTTCACCTAATAACAACCTGTGGTTATATCCATGACTTTATTATTCTTCATAATTCTCTTGGCAACAGATGTGGTCTCCCCTGCAATCTGAGTTTTAGTAAGAATTGTTTCTAAGCATTCTTCCCCAGAATTCTCCCCAAACCTCTAACCTCCCTAATCCTATTCTTCTTTTTTTTCTTCCTATTTTTCTTTATTCCCCCAGCCTTGACCAGTCCAAATAGTGATTATGAAAAGCCTCTTACTTTCTTCAGTATTAAATGTATATTTTATTATATTGGTTTCATTAACTGTAAATCTCTCAATGGAAATCTGAGAAGCCCTTATTTCTTTAGATGGTAACACACGGTGATTTAAGAGATCAGGAATTCTCCAGTTATCTTTATAACAACACAGTATTAGCAGTTTAAATGCTAAGTGAATGTTCTGAGAGGAGATAGATGTTGCAAATTAAAATATGTTAAGTCCCAGTGAGGTGAAAAGCCAATTGTTAGTTTGTGCCCACAAAGATTTGCTTCAATGAATTGATTTCAGCAGCTGAGATGCTGGTCATTTCATGCAGTCCACCAGAAAAGATGATTTGGGGGGAGGTAGGGTTCAAAACTGCCTGGCAATATTTGATTCCTTAAATATGACATATCTCCTCCGTTTCCATTGAAGGAGGCTTCTCTTTCTCTGACCCCTGTGGTTTGGGCTTGGTTTCTTTCAGCATGATTTTGAAGTCAGAGGCGATGTTGTCAATGGAAGAAACCATCAAGGCCCAAAGCGAGCAAGAGAATCCCAGGACAGGAAGGTAAAGCCCTCCTCCCCCATGTTGGCAAAAAACCTACCCACCCCTCTGCATTCCTGCCCACTTCATGGAGATGGTCTCATTCATCTTGTAAGGGGCCTTACAAGATGGCCCCTTACACTGCTAGAATACCAAGTAGGTGCATTCATATAGGTTTTTTTAGTTCTCTCGGCCCAGCAGAGGAAATAAATACAGTCATTCCTCAGTACCCTTGGGGGATTGGTACCAGGACCCCCTGCAGATACCAAAATCCAAAGATGCTCAGGTCCCTTTTATAAAATGGTATAGCATTTGCATGTAACATCCTCCCATATACTTTAAATCAACTCTAGATTACTTCTAAGACCTAGTACAGTATAAATGCTATGTGAATAGTTGCCAAAAAGAAGATTCAAGTTTTGCTTTTGGGAACTTTCTGGAAGAAAATTTTTTATTTTTCAAATATTTTCCTTTGGCAGTTTGAATCTGTGGATGCAGAACTTGTTGGATACAGTAGGCCAGTGGGCCAACTCTATTATCCGATTTATGAATGAAGGAGCTTAGAGGTTTAGAGAAGTTATATAATTTGGGTTTCATTCTAGGGTGCAAATCTTAGCTGACAAATGGCAGAGCTGGGATTTGAGACAGATGTGAATCTAAAACCTTTGCTCTTTGTACTTCACGGTGGTGTCTTTCTCTATAGCAGTGTGGTAAGTGCTGTGAGGGGGATGTACCCAGGCTGTCTGTGGAAGCACAGAAGAGAAAGTGATTGATAATCAATAGTTGACATCTGTGTAATGTTCCCTATATCCAGGGACTGCTCCAAACACTCGACCCTATCTTAACTAATTAACAATTTTACAACAACCCTGGGAAGCGTGTACTTTAATTATGCCTATTTTATAGATGAGAAAATTAAGGCTCAAAGAGGTTGAGTAGGGCTTCTCTGGTGGCGCAGCGGTTGGGAGTCCGCCTGCCGATGCAGGGGACGCGGGTTCGTGCCCCGGTCCGGGGGGATCCCGCATGCCGCGGAGCGGCAGGGCCCGTGACCCATGCCCGCTGGGCCTGCGCGTCCGGAGCCTGTGCTCTGCAACGGGAGAGGCCGCGATGGTGAGAGGCCCGCGTGCCACAAAAAAAAAAAAAAAAAAAAAAAAAGAGGTTGAGTAAATTGCCCAAGCTCACACAGCTAGTTGTGAACCCAACTAGAACCAATCTTCCTCCAGAATCTGAGCTCTTAATGGCAATACCATAGTTTCCTGGCACATTATAGAAGTTTTCACACAGGAGAAAAATTGATTATTCTAACAACTTTACAAATGAAAGACTAGAGGCCCAGGAAGATGCAGTGACTTTCTTCCCCAGATCATACTGTAACAGATGATGTAGCCAAAATTATGTCGTTCTCTCAAGGAGAAATCCAGGCAAGATTTCACACCAGCCTGTCAGGCCTGAGCTGGCTGCTCTTGGGTCACTGGCTGAGTGCTTATGCTCCTGGTCTGCATTTCTTCCTTTTTCAAGTGTGTACCACTGGGCATGTCAGAACATCCACATACGGAGCACCTCCTGTTCCTTTATAGAACTTGAGAGAGAACCAGCAGAGGTGATTTTCTAAGGAAAACTGCTTTGGGAGATGATCACAAATCAAGCCCTGGAGCTCTGAACCCTTGGGGTCAGCCCATCCTCACCCTCTGATCCTGTCAAGTAACTTCCAGATGCCAAGAAAAGCTGCTGGCCCTGTTTCTCCTTCTGCCTGCACCTGAGGGGAGCTCTGTGTGAGCCAGTCATATGTTTTATTCCAGTGGATACAAGGCAGAATCAGCACCAGATTCTTCCCTCCTTGAAAGGAAATTCCAGCATTTGGAGTTTTGCCCTGAATTTAGGGTGGCAGTTGTGGAACGTGCCTGGTCAAAGTAGTGTCATTCTGAAGGCACCATGTGTCACTGTAGTGTTTTCTTGTGGAAGATAAATGTATTTGTAGAGGTGAAACTTCAAATTTCTAATCTCATAACTAGACATCCTCATCAGTGAGTGTCAGCCTGGATGTAAAAATTCCTAATCTTGGGCTTCCCTGGTGGCACAGTGGTTAAGAATCTACTTGCCAGTGCAGGGGACACGGGTTCGAGCCCTGGTCTGGGAAGATCCCACATGCTGTGGAGCAACTAAGCCCGTGCACCACAACTACTGAGCCTGAGCTCTAGAGCCTACAAGCCACAACTACTGAGCCCACCTGCCACAACTATGGTAGCCCGCGTGCCTAGAGCCCCTGCCCCGCAACAAGAGAAGCCACCGCAATGAGAAGCCCATGCACCACAACGAAGAGTAGCCCCCGCTCGCTGCAACCAGAGAAAAGCCTGCGCAGCAATGAAGACTCAACGCAGCCAAAAATAAATAAATTTTTTTTTAAATTCCTAATCTTTTGTACTTTTTGTGTCAACATTTGGCTCCAGCTGGCCACCTGGGGAGAACTTTTAGCATTATGAGCATCTAGATCCTGCCAACAGGTTGGAGATGCATTTTATTCATACAGATAGTGAGAATGGCACAGATGGAGGCTGTCACTTACAACAGAAACAGACTTGTCCTGCTGTCTGTCCTTGTTCCTCTGACTGAGATTGAAATGGGGTGGTGGTAGGAGGAGTGGGCATTTCCTAAAAGGCCATCATGTGTTTTTAGCTTCCTGATTTTTCTCTACCCCAGTCTCTCTTATTTAAAGGGAGGTGAGTTCTAGGCCTAGACAATTTTCATTTTAGTGGAATGGGGAGAAAGAAAGAGGGTCAAGAGAACAAAGGTTACCTAAATGGTATGTATGCAGCCAACTGACAGAAATTTCGATTTGTTCTTTGAAATGATACCCAAGTCCTTCCCTAAGAATTGGTGCCAAATCATGTGTAAGAATTTGCCTGTCCAACAGAGTAGCCACCAGCCACAAAGCTGTTTACAGTGTAATTACCTAAAATCAAATAAAATAGGAAGTTTAGTTCCTCACTCACCCTAACCACATTTCAAGTGCTCATTAGCCACATGTGACTCATGGCCACCTTCTTAAAGCAAATATAGAATATTTCCACCAAAACAGAAAGTTCTTTTGGACAGTCTGTTGAGCACTGTAAGTGGAAGAGGTACCTGCAAGGTGCAGTGTGATCTGTGTCTCCTGGAAATTAGGCAGTAAGCTCAGTGAGGAGAGGCAGAACCAGGCTTCCCTTCTAGATTAAAAATGACCTAGGTTGCTGAAGGAACAAGGGCCATTCGTAGAGCAGTGTGAAGGCAGGACAGATGTTCTGGGACCAGGAGAAAAGGAGCAGGTACACATAAACATAGACCTCTCTGCCAGTTAGGGTCAGGGTTAGTATTGATGTATATATCAAATCTGGATAAACACCTAACTTCAGCTGTTAGTTTGAATCTCTTGTCATCCAAGCCTTTTATTAAACATAAAGGAGGACCCACTTTTTTCTTCTTGTCTCTAACGAGAAGTAAAATTACCTGCAGAGGTCATCAGGGAAGAGCCTGGACCTGATTGGTGGCAAGGTGGGATGCCCAGCCCTTGAATGACAAAGAATGACTATAGAGTAGATCAAATACATACACACATGAAAAAAAGTCTAAAATCCATCAGTGTTTTGGACATTGGGCTGATTGTCTCTGGGAAGTAGCAGCAGAAATTATCAGGTGGTAAAGAAAAGAAAAGGAAAGTTCTTATGATATCGCTTATATGTAGAATCGTAAAAAAAGGGGGGGGTACAAATGAACTATTTACAAAACAGAAGTAGTCACAGATGTAGAAAACAAATATGGTTACCAGGGGATAAGTCGGGGGAAGGATAAATTGGGAAATTGAGACTGACATATACACACTATATATAAAATAGACAACTAATAAGAACCTGCTGTATAGCCCTGGGAACTCTACTCAATACTCTCTAGTGGCCTATATGGGAAAAGAATCTTTAAAAAAAGTGGATATATGTAAATGTGTAACTGTTTCGCTTTGCTGTACACCTGAAACTTAATACAACACTGTAAATCAACTATAATCCAATAAAAATTTTAAAATTGTTTTTAAAAAAGCAAAGTTCTTCATTTTTGAGAGTCTCTATATTGCTTTTTATAAAAACCCGTATCTTTTATAACTAATGTTTCTTTCTCTCCACCCCTCTGTCCCTCTCTTCTCCCAGATCTTCAAGGGCTTAGAAATCTGTTGCTATGGACCCTTTACCAATATGCCCACAGGTAAGAGACTGGGAGAACTGCTGAATCTGGCACCAGCCTTTCCCCTACGTCATCATCTTAATGGGGGTTCCCTCATGGGTGAGATATTCCAGAGGTTATTCTATTTCTCTACCACTCATCAGACAAAACTGCAGCAAAATATTAGCCCATGGCAAAAAAAACTAGCCCTGTGCCCCTTCTCAAGAGCTAGAAGGCAGTGAAGAGTTAGGATCTAGGACACAATATGTTCTGTGCTCAGTGGGGTAGAGCTGCTCCTACTGCCCTTTGCTCTAAGAAAGGGGAGAAATAATAAGTTAGGGAGAATATACCTTCTGGGTTTGTAAATGTCAAGAAAGAATTCTGCTCCTCCTAAACCATCTTCATTTGATACAGAGATGAAAGCACAACAGCTGCATAAGCCCTGTGGGCCTGGGGCCCCACATAGGCCCAGAGCAGAGGAAGACTCTTGATGAACATTTTCTAATTAAATTTGACACTGAATGTGATGTTATGTTGAGGAGTGCTGTGTGGCTCAGCTCGGAAGTTGTGAGGCACTGAGGCCCTGGGGTGTGTCTAGATTTGGTTCGTTCTTTTTCAAACCTTTGCCTCTGTACCCACTTCTGCCTCCAGGATCAGGTCCTCTTACTCCCCCGAAGTCAGCCTTGGCATCTGGTCAGGGACAGATGAGTGGCAGCAAGAGAACGTGGCAAAGTAATTTTGCTTCTGTCTTTATTGGTTATTGATTGGGTGTTCATGAAATTTCCAAGTGCCACTCAAAGCTTTCTCAGGGTTTTTGTACTTCGGTATAATGAAAACAAGGGTCTCTAGCAGCTGTCATTTTGGAGGTAAGTTAATTGACCTCGGTTCACTCAGCCAAACAGGAGCACCTCAGCAATCCTCAGAAATGGGCTGATGGTAAAGAGAACCCAGAGGTGACCAGGAGCCACCCAGTGGTCAGTTCTGCTGCTTTTCCAGGTCCAAGTGGAACATCTCTAAGATCTCTTCTGATTTTTTCAAGTGATTTGATTCCAGCTCAGCATATAGACTTTCCCCACTGATGTGCTGAGGCTCTGTCCAGGATGACTTGTATTTTTTTCTTGACTGAATGAATTATCTTCCCATCTCTTGACATTTACAGTAATTACCACCAAGTATGGTGCTGTCAGTGGCTGTGATTATCAATTACCAACACAGAATTAGGCAAGGAAGGAGGGATGGCAGGTAGGTATTTTTTCACAGTGTCTTAGACAGCAGTTTAGCAAATTAATGGAAATGAGATCTTCGATTTTTTTTTTTTCTTTCTTTCCAAGTGTTTCATTTGACTTTCAGACCTTATCTACCAAGTGGCCTTATGAGGACTGATAACCAAAATAGGTAGCATATCCGTAACAAATTGACTTAGAATTTGTAGTTTAAGCCCTTTCCGTCCCTTTGGAGCAGAGAAACAGGGACTCTCCCACTGAGAAGTCTTGCTGTAAGCCTTCATCCAGAGGAGTGTGGGGTAGAGAGCCCAGTTAAATATGTAGATTACTGTGGTGATTTCAGGTCTAAATGTCTTATTTAGATCAACTAGAGTGGATGGTGCATCTGTGTGGGGCTTCTGTGGTGAAGGAGCCCTCATCATTCACCCTCAGCCAGGTAAGTGTTTGGTGCCCTGTCGGGGGAGGACACAATATTCTGTCCTGAGATTGAGCAAAAGGCAGCACCTTTCAGTCCCTTTGAACCCCCCAGTGTAGCCTTAGAAGCCTCACTTCACCCTGACCCTTCTCTGACCACGTACCTGTGCCAGAAGACTCCATCTGTAACGGATAAGTAAAGACTTGAGAGCTACAAATATTAAACAGACCCAGGGAAGGCTCTTTCCCTCTGACCCTTCCTTTTTGACATGTGCCCTTCCCCCTCCTTTGTGTGGTTGCCCCCAGAGTAGTCTGCTTCAGCAAACTATCAAGAAATGGTGACGTGACTGTCGTACAAGTCCTGCTGTGATACACTCAATGCTGTTTTCCTTTCTGGGGGTGCAGGGCACTCAACCAGTTGTGGTCGTGCAGCCGGATGCCTGGACAGAAGGTGGTGACTTCAGTGGTGAGTCTTGCTGTAAGCCTTCATCCAGAGGAGTATGGGGTAGAGGGCCCAGGTTAAGTGTGCAGATTACTGTGGTGATTTTAGGTCTAAATGTCCTGTTCAGATCAACTGGAGTGGATGGTGCACCTGTGTGGGGTTCCGGAAGGCCATAGGCATGTACCTGCGTCATATGGGGTGGGAAGAGTTTGATTCAACACAGGTCACCCAGTGCTTGATTAACATAGTTCTCAGCACATTCTAGGTGCTCAATAAATATTTGTTGAGTGAACGAATGAATGGCTAAAATGTCCTTTTAAAACTTTTTTGTTGTTTATTTTGCATTATAAAAGTAGTGCATGAACTGTTTCCACGGTGGCGGGTGCTTAAATATGAAAATTCATCACATAAAATATAAATGAGCACAAACACAACAAAATAATCCCAGCAATCCCACCACTTGGAGATGATCACCAGAAAATTCTTCCAGGCCTGGGTGTGTATGTATGTACACACATGTATTTTATACAAATGTGATCATGCTCATCATACTGCTTTGCTTTTTCACGTAAGACATGGCAAACATGTTTCCCCGTCATTAAATTGCAATGCTATGTTGCTCTCTCTGGTGACTTTTCCTTTAAGAGATTGGAGCTCCTGTTAATAAAGTTGCCAGAGGCTTTAGGCTTCCACCAGCAGTCAGTCCTCAGGCTTTTGAGTAAGGTTCTATGTCCTGAAGCACTGCTGAAGATCAGTGACATTGCTCCTGCCTAAGTCACTCTAAGAACTCATCCAACCAGTTGCCCCGAGTAGATTGACTAGAGTCTGGTGTGGGGAAATGTGAATTGACACTAATCTCTGCTTGTGTTCTCTGTCCCCAGTCACCGGGCAGATGTGTGAAGCACCTGTGGTGACCCGAGAGTGGGTATTGGACAGCGTAGCCCTCTACCAGTGTCAGGAGCTGGACACCTACCTGATATCCCAGGTCTCCCAGAGCTGCTATTGATTCCAGCCAGCCATGTGTACAGGGGATAGGGCCCATCTCTGCAGGACCTCAAGAATGAGCTTAAGAAATGACCTTTTTCCAGGCCCAGGGAAAGCCCTCTTCAGTCCTTCCACAGCCCTGATTCCTAAATATTTTATGTACATCAGCCTGAAAAGAACTTCTGGCTCTGCAAGTGTCCCTTAAAGATTTTCTGCTTCAAGTCTCCCTTTGAAATCTGCCATGAGCACAAAATTGTGGTAATTTTTCACCTGAAAAGAATTTAAAACCATTTAAACCCCACCAATTGAGCAGTATGCTGATTCATTATTTATCAGCCTTATTCCTCGTCCTGGGACTGTCGGCTTTGAGCTGGAGGCACAGAGTGGTTGGTCTCAGGAGAATAGCTGCTTTCCCTAAATTTGTTTCTCAAAACCCTTGTGTTCTTAAAGTCCAGGAGTCAGATTCTTCAATGGAAGGTGAGTACATGGGGATCTGTGCCATGACTTAAAATCAGAACAGTCCTTGGACAGCTCTCAAGTGTTGGAGTGGAGCATCGGGGAGGAAATCCAGAGGCGGTAATGGGTATAATATGAAATTTGAGGGTTAATTAGAGGAGAGGGGAGTCTTGCTGACCCTGATCTCCAAAAGTCTGGGCTATAGTTGCTGGACTTCTAAAGAATTTCTTAGCGCTGATGTGCTCTGAAACAGCAGAATCTTTTCAAGAATTCTGGTGTCCAAAGAGGATCTTCTGATTCCCCATTAGTGACAAATAAAATGTTTATTGTTGTAGCTCTGATATGTAACCCATTCCTCTTGAAATATAAGATCTCTGATATGCATATTTCATGTCTGTAAGATGATGGATCCCACCAGGAAAGGAGCTGTTTGCTTTCCTTGAGGTAATTTTTTTTCCCCTTTGCTCCCTATTGCTGAACTGTACAGATTCATAAATAATTTTATTTGCTGAAGGAAGAGAAAGTGTTTTTCATAAACTCATTATCTAGGACTGTTTATAGCTGTTGGAAGGACTAGGTCTTCCTTAGCCCCCCAGTGTGTGCGGGCAGTAAAGACTTGATTGTACAAAATATGTTTTGTAAATGTGCTTTTCACCTGGAAATAAACTTGGTAGCAAACACGTCCACCAAGTATGACTGTTCTGAAGGGCCACACCTGCAGACTTTCTCAGAGCCTTTTCTCACTGTACTTTCATCTCCTCATCTGTAAAACTGGGATAATAATAGTACCTACCTCCTGGGGTTATCAAGGGGACTTCAAAACCTTATTCTATTTGTTTTCTATTGCTGCCATAACAAATTGTCACAAATCTAGTGGCTTAAAACTACACCCATTTATTATCTCACAGTTCTGTAGGTCAGAAGTCCAAGTTGACTCAACTGGTTTCTTTTTTCGGGTCTCATAAGACCAAAATCAAGGTGCCAGCAGGGCAGGGCTGTGTTCCTTCTTGGAGGCTCTGGGGATGAATCTGTTTCCAAGCTCATTTCATGTTGTCCGAATTGTTCCTTGCACTCCTAGGACTAAGCTCTCTGTCTCCTTGCTGGCTGTCGGCCAGAGGTCATCCTTAGCTTCTAGAGGCCACCCACATTCTGGACTCATGACCCCATACCTCCATCTTCAAAGCCAGCAATGGCTGATCAAATCTGTCTCACTTTTGGAATCTCTCTGACTTCCCCTTCTGCCTCATATCTCTAACTCCTGCCAAAGAAATTTCTGTTTTGAAGGGCTCAAGTGGTGAGATTGTGCCCGCCAGGTAATCCAGGGTGATCTCCCTATCATAATGTCCAGAACCATAATTACAGTTGCAAAGTCCCTTCGCAGCATTACCTAGCTTAGTGTTTGATTGAATAATGCCGGGGCCAGAAATCTAGGGAGGACATCTTTGGAAATCTGACAACCACTCCTGTTTAACATGCTTAATCCACTGATAGTCTGTATCACCTTTTGTTGGCCTTTACTCTGTTCAGGGATTGGAATTCTCTTTGAGGCAAAGAGGATGAAATCCTTGCACAATTCAGTACTGCCTTATTTGTAAGGAGGGTGGTGGGTAGATGAGGGGAGAAGTAGAGAACTAACTGCCATTATTACATTTATATCTCATTTAGTCTTCATCACAACTCTGTGAAGTGGGTACTTGTCACCTCATTTGAAGAATAGGAACTGGAAATACAGGATTTTGCTCAGAGTTTGCACAGCTAATAAGTGACAATGCGAAGATCCGAACCCATGCCCTTTCCATCCCATGATTCAGCTTTCCACCTGCATCAGTCACTCACTGACCCCAGGTCAGAAGGCACTGGTTCAAGCCTCAAGGGAATTTGGGGAGAGGAGCGGACTGGGAGGGGAGCTAGCACTCTCTGGCTTTATGGCCTGTGGTAGGAGGCCGTAGAAAGTTCCTGCCTCCAAGTGGCAGCTCTCCCTGGGAAAGCAGCCCTAGGCAAGGGGATTTACAGGCTTGGATCACGGCTACTTGTATTGTCCACTCCCATCCAGCTTCCCAGCTTAGGGTTTCTTATCTTTCAGCTGTCAGGACCTGCCAGTTCAGCCTTGCCCACTGTGTGACCTCTCGGGCCCACGCCAGCTTCCTGTCCACCTAGCAGGGAGTCCATAAAGGCAGGCAAGAAGCAAGTGCGTCCTAGTCTTCGGTCAAAAATGTCTCATTTCCAGTGACAAGCCATGGCTTACTGGACCCTGGGGGTAAGCTAGGCCTCATCCTGCTTCCCCCATCACTGATGGGTTAATAGAAAAAGCAACATCTATGTAGTACATCCTGCCTTCCCAGGAATCCTGGGTGAAAGCAGAGACAACTAAGATACATTTAGAAGTTTTCTGTAATTGTCTCTCAAGGTCTCCCAACAAATGTCCACCCAGTCTGTTTTTCCAGCTCTGCATAACCTCTCCCAGAAGTTAGCTTCTGGCCCTGGCCTCAGGATGCTTGGCAGAGCTTAAGAGTCTTATCTGAAGATGGAGTAAAGCTACCTGCTTTTTTGACCTCTGGCTTTAAGATATCCTCCCACTTTTCCATCCCACAGTCTTCAGCCCTTTCTGGGCACAGCTGCATTTTGGGAACTAGTTCCTGTACTGCCTTTATCTCATTTCACGAAATGAACTGCAAAGAAGCTGGAAAGAAGGAGAAGAGGAGAGATTATCATGCAGGCGCAGGGAGGGGGGCCTAGGGAAGAGCTCATAGATTATCTCCCTCCCAAAAAATGCAACCAGGATCATCCACAAAGTATGGGCTCAAAAACATGCAGGGGAAGAAGAAAGGAATCAGTGTTGGGGGGTTGGAGTGGAAGGAGCCAGGCTGCCCAGAGTGTGTATCCTGTGAAGGCTGCGAGGAGCAGATAAGGGCACCCCAGAGGCAGGCAGTGAGGAGAGCAGGGCAGGGTGAGGGGGAACTGCAGGTCTCCCCTCAGAACCTGAGGGAGAATGGGGCTCACTGGCCAGGGACCGTGGGAGCTTGCTTATCAACGGCTGTAAAATGGCTGAGCCAGAAGCCCCTGTGCCGTACTTCAGGGATGCCTAGCTCCCTCCAACAGGCTTTAAATCTGCCCATACCAAGGAGAAAATTATAGAAATGGATCTGGGGCTTCCCTGGTGGCGCAGTCGTTGGGAATCTGCCTGCCAATGCAGAGGACACGGGTTCGAGCCCTGGTCTGGGAAGATCCCACATGCCGCGGAGCAACTAAGCCCATGAGCCACAACTACTGAGCCTGCGCGTCTGGAGCCTGTGCTCTGCAACGGGAGAGGCCGGGGCAGTGAGAGGCCCGCGCACTGCGATGAAGAGTGGACCCCGCTCACCGCAACTGGTGAACGCCCTTGCACAGAAATGAAGACCCAACACAGCCATAAATAAATAAATAAATTAAAAAAAAAAAAAAAGAAATGGATCTGGGCAAACAAAATTAAGGAGAACTGGAGAGAAAATTAAGGAGAACTGTGGAGAGCAGGGATTAGGGTGGTGCAGGAGGAAGCAGATCCTGAAATGAGTCTCAACGATCAAGAAAATCTAAGTAATGGTTTGAGGGGCTAGAAGAAATGGAAAACAGGAGAGACTCCCTGCACGTTATGGGGGCCAGCAAACAAGAGCTCTGGAGACCTAGTTTCAGGGACACAGAATGATAAGGCAGTTTAACATGCAGGTTAGGACAGTGATCTCAAACCATGGTCCCCTGATGGGGAATGGGGTGCAGGGGCGGGCGGGCAAAACCTGTTAGATATGCAGATTCCAGGGCCTCACTCCAGACTTACTGAATCACAACTAGGGGAAGAGCCCAGGAGTCTGTGATTCTGAAGCAAGCTCAGGTTTGAGAACCACTGGCTTAGTGTAAGGGGCTGCTAATTGGTATAAAATGTTACCTACTGTCTATTCTTTTGTCTCTAGGAAGATCTTGGGCCTGTTAAGGAAAACTAAGGTTCCCACGCTGGTGAGTGGTTCTTATCTACAAAGTTGCAGCAGCTAGCTCCAGTTGACTCCAGAATGGCTCTTTAAACAAATACAAAGCAAAGGACAAAGATTAAATTATATTAGCAACCTAAGAGAAGAGCCAGACTGCTTAAAACAACAACTAGATGTTTAGGAGGTTTTATTAATATTTAAATTGAAGTGAAACCACAGCTGCAGCTTTTGACTCCAGCATAGAGATATGTAAATGTGGCTTTCCAAAGAAAGGCAATTTCGGACAGCCCTCCAGGTAATGAGAACAAGTAAAATAAATGATTTTGTAATTTACCTTTATTGACTGATGGAGATCAAGGTACAGACAATCCTTACCCAGCGGAGAGTCGGCCACCAGCAGGCCCTGTGAGGGGAGAAGGGAAAGCTGGCCTGGAGGGAGAAAGGCAGGGAGACAGAATGATGACAGGAAAGGCCCAAGGAGGGCAAAACAGGAGGCAGGTGGGAGATGACTCAATTAAAAGGGAAGAGAAATGGGGTCTGTGGACCATCGATCTTGCCAGCTCTCAGGAGCAACAACAATAATAATCATAAGTGACTGTCACGTGCCACACTCCTAAGTGCCAGGCACTACTCCCAACTTAGCAATGAGGAAAATGGCACTTTGAGAGGTCAAGCAGCTTGCCCAAGATCACACCACAAAAGGAGGTGGCAAAACTTTGATGCAAACAAAGATTTGTGTGAGGTTAAACTGTGCTGGGAACCAGTCCTAGGAGGTGATAACAAGGTTAATGACTGAGGGGGCCACTATGTGCCCGGTTTCGTAGTGGACTCTGTGTATGCTAGGGCTGTGGAAGGGAGGGAGGAGGAGCTTACTATTCAATGGGTGGAGCAAGGAGGCCACCTATAACCCTTGCAGAATTGTGTCTTCTGGTTCAGAAGCCCCTTGTGGGCTGTGTGGTGGGCTCTGCCTGCTGTGGAGGCACCTCACGCCTCCACATTATGGGGGCCAACAAACAAGAGCTTTGAGACTTAGTGTCGGCACCCAGGATGCTAAGGCGGTTTTGATATGCAGCTTAATGCAGTGATTCTCAAAGCATGGTTCCCTGATGGGGAATGGGAGTGGGGGCTAACGACATAGTCTAGGAACTTGTTAGATAGCAAATTCCAGGGCCTCACTTCAGACCTACTGAATCAGAAACCGGACATGGGGCCAACAATCTATGATTCCGAAACAAGCTCAAGTTTGAGAACCACTGGTTTAGTATAAGGGGCAAAGCATCTCAAGCTGGCTCTTGGGTAGGATTTGGCCAGGTGAAAAGCCAGGAGATTCCAGAATTCCCAGTTAAGAGCCCCCAAATAGCAGAATTATGGGGAGGATCCAGAAGAAGATTTGGGAGAATCTTCTAAGGATCTATTTCTCTGACCCACCCAGTCTCCTCAGGCTGTCCCTTCTAAGCCGAAATCCACCCTCACCAGTGCCTCACCTGCTGTTTCCTTTCAGGCACCCTGGCCACCAAATATGGGGACCCACAGATTTTGCTCACATTCTGTCCTGTCCTCAGTTAGTCCTGCTCTGCCATCTCTGCAGGCCCAAATACTGCCCACCTCCTCCACAGAGCCCTCCCCACTTCCAGGCCAGAATCTCCCCTCTCTGAGCATCCCAGAAGCTTTGCTTTATTTATGATACTTTCTTCCCTCAGTAAGTTATTTTGTACATACTGTATTGTCTCTGTTTGACTAGAAGGTCCTTATGGGTAGGATTAGTATCATTTTATCTTTGTTATAACCCAGCTCTGTTCCTGGCAGACACCTTGTTGTGTACTCGAATGAATATTTGCTGAATGCAAGAGTTAAAGAATGAATGAATGGACTCATTGAGTAAAGGCCTTATCCAGCTGCTAGCCCCACCCTCAAGAACTCTAGTCCTGGAAAACAAGCCACGTTCTGCCACTGAGAGTGCTAATTCCCTTCAATCCCTCCCACCCATTTTTCTAGTACCCAAATTTACTCCAAAACCAGAACGAGAGATCTAAACGTCCAAGAATCACTCTTCCTCTTCTAAGCCCACACCTACAGATTTCCTGCTTGATTCTCTTTTGCCTATCATGAAGCTTACTGCTTTGTGATGAATCAAACCAACACCCACGCAGACAGAGAAGGTGTTTCCCCTCTCCATGTGTCCTCCAGCAGGGCCTCCTCCAGGCTAGATACTCAAGATAGATAAACTGCTATGCTGCTATCACTGGAAAAATAATTAGGATGCTCATGATAATCTCTTTGCAAGTTCAAAGCCCTGGCACAACCATTATTTCTCTCTCCTTGCTAGGGTAGAGATTTTTATCTCCGCTTTATAGGTAATAAAACAGGTCCATGGGAATTCCCTGGCGGTCCAGTGGTTGGGACTTGGCAGAGAGGGAGTGTGGACTCCAGTTGAGTGGGGGTAGGGGCCAGGGAAGATAAAAAAAAGTTTGTGACCCTGTAAAGTTTTTTCTCTGCGATGCTGCAGCAGTTGGCTCTGGTTAATTCCAGAAGAGTTTTTGTGAGTTTTTTTGTTTGTTTGTTTGTTTAAAGCATTACTACATGTCCCGGATTAGGGAAGAGGGAAAAAGAGGTGAATCCGAAGGTAACACAGACACACAGGTAAGCAGATGTTTGCCATCTTTTGAAAATAATCTAAAACCAAATGGCAAGAGAAACTCAAATTACAACTTCTGTGGGTCTTCCCAGCTGTTAGGCTGTAGGACTTCTGCAATAAACTAGTGCCAAGTAGGTAGAAAATCTTCCCTTGGTGAAGCCTGGGGCTTGGTGAGGAGAGGTCTCTCCTGGAGGCAAAGGGCTTTGGGGGGCCGTCTTACGGCGCTCCGCAGCTGCCAAGGTGAGTCGCCTGCTGGTGGGGCCATCCCCAAGTGCCCAGAGGCTCAGAAAGCCATGGAAGCCAAGATTTGTGCTGGAACCTCCTCTGGTTTCCAACCAAATGTCAGAAAAATTAAGGGAAAAAAATCTCTACAGCAATTCAAGAGGCCATTTCCTAAAGATGTGGCCCCAGGGCTGTGCTGGGGAAAGCAGTGATGATCTTTTCCCTTCCCACCAAAGCCCAAGCTTTCTCCCTGGGCTCCGTTCTAAAGAGCAGGCCTTGTCCTCTTCACCCCAGGCCAGCTCTGGGCTTTTCTCAATCTTTAGCCCAACACCAACCTCCATTACTCCTCAACCCTTTGCTGAGGCCTCTGCAGCTTCCCTGTGCCACTGGAGCTTGTAGGGTGTGGAGATGGGCAGAGGGGCATGGCACCCACGCCCAGAGGGGTGGTGGTTGCACAACAGTGAATGCACTAAATGCCACGGAACTGTACACCTTAAAATGGTTAATTTTATGTTATGTGAATTTCACCTTAATTAAAAACAAAAACGGAGCTGCCCTGGGAGCTCTTTGGGGGTGAGGAGAGAAGCTGGGCCTCGTGGAAGCTGTGAGGGTAGAGCCCCCTTGCCGGGAGTGGTAATGAAGGACAATGGGAAGGGCAGTCTGGGCCTGCCCCCTCCTCCTCCAGGACCAGATGGGAACTGGGGCTAAGGAGAAAGGCCCAACTGGGGCAGCGCTGAAGAGAGGCGCTCAGTGAAAGCGAGGAGGCCGCAGCCGCCGCTCATTTGCATCATAAGTGATTGGTTTTCCCTGCTCGTCCCTCATTAGGACACAATGGACAGTTGTTTGCTGGCGCAGCAGATCTATTTACCAAGGGAGGGAGGACACAGCAAGAGTGACCGATGGGCCATAGTAACTTGCTGGGGGTGGGGGGGCGATCCCACCTCCTCTCCCCTGCTCCCCCCACCAACCCGCTGCCACTGGGACTCCTGTTCTCACACAGTGAGAAGGGACCCAGAGAGCAAATCAACCCCTCTTTTTACAGATGAGGAGACTAAGATGCTAAGAGGGGATGAGACTTGCTAAGGTCAAACAGCGAGCAAGGCAGAGCCAGGGCTTCTGGAATCTACAGTGTGGATTCTAGACTCTCATTTCAGGGCTCACTCCACTGCTTGCAGTACCTTCTCCATTCCCAGCTTGCGGCTCTGTATCTCTGTGTTCTATCCTTCTGTTCCAGGCCTTGGGTTCCATCACTTCTCTCTCCTGTGTCCATCTAATCTCTTTCTCTGTTCCTGCTCCTCTCTGTATCTTTACCCCCAGGTTTCTAGGCAGCCAGGATAATTACTAAACTTCTAATTCGCCCCTGCCCAACAAGCATGTGTCTGGCAGGAGAAGCAGCAATTTTGAAACTGTCTTGGTATGTTTTAGGGATAGGTGGGGAGAAAACAAGTATGTGTGGGGGCCTATTGTAAGCCAGGCACTAAGACAGACACATGACACATTTTATCTCATTTCTTCCTTTCAGTCTTGCAAGGTGGTGTTCTTGGAGATGGGAAAATGAAAGGCTCAGAGAGGTTGGGTAATTTGCACAAGATCACCCAGCTGGCAGATGGCAGCTATCTGACTCAAAAATCACCTCACACCCTGGCACAGGGGCTAAGTAGGGTAAGGGCCCCCTGATTCCAGGCTCATGGGAGGTAACAACCTTTGTTGTTACCTCCACCGCTTTGTTGAAGGAGGCCACTGCTTTGTTGCTCCCCTCTGGGCAGCACCTGCCTCCCCCCTCCCTACCTTCAGGCTCCCACCTTCCTCTGGGCCCCTTCTGCATGGTGGTGAAATCTCACAAATGCAAGCTTTTGCCCCTGGTGGGAGTGGGGGACTGGGGAGATAGCATAGTCAAGAGGGAGAAACCTGACAGGCCCAGACGGTGGCAGTCTCCCTCCTGCTAACGCCCCCTCCCACTTCCCTGTCTGCCCCTCCCCTTTGTGGTTCAAGCTTGCCAGCAACTGCCTCTGTCTCATTGTGCTCTGGGGGAAGGGGAGAGTCAGTGAGTGGGTGTCTGTGTGCATGAACATAAGGCCTCTGGGTTCATTCTGACACTGAATGAAAAACTCACCAATTATTCGTCCAATCTCATTAATATGCAGACAGACATCTGTTATTTAGGAGTCAACAGCAGAGGCATTTTCTTGGGGGGAGGGGCACTTATGTACATGTCCCTCTTGTCTCTTTGGCTGCTGGCGGGGGCGGGGGGTGGGGTAGCTGCTTGGGAATCACCCCACATGCCTGGACCTGGTGCCTCCCCTCTCTCTGACCCTCACCCCCAGCCTTGAGGAGAGGGAGTAGGGGATTGGCTAGAAATAGAGAGAGACCTGGGAACCCAGCTGAAAGGGGGAAAGGGGGGAGAGGGGCTGCACTGTGTAGAAGAAACTCCTTTGTTGGCAGAGAGGGAGGGGGGTATACTCAGAAGAGCTGAACCCCTTTCCTGGGGAAGAGAGAGTAGTGTAGGGGACAGCTGTACCAGGACTGCCTGCCAGGGTCCTGGTGTCCACTGGGAACCTGTGGGACATGACCCCTTCCCCCCACCTCCCTCAGCCTGCAGGACCAGTCTGCGTGTATCTGGAGTGGGGTCACTATGGCAACCTGGTGCCCTCACCCAGACTTCAGAAAAGGTAATGGGGAGTTCAGAAAAATGGGGACCAAAGGATGTCCTTTGGAGGAGTCACTAGACCTCTCTCTCTAGCCCTCAGGATAAGTATGGGGACGAGACACCTGACCTGCCCCTTCCTGTCTTCTGGCCTTCCTCCAGTCTGAATCCCAGCACAAGAGGCCCTTTCCAAGAAGCCTTTCCTTATTCCATCAGGCCCAGTTCAGAGGCACTCAAGTCTGGATGTGCAAGTTGTAAAGAATAAAGGTCGATATCATTTCGGCCCCCTTTAAAGGGTCAAACAACTTTTCTACATCCTTTCTCCTCTCTGAATCCTCCTCAGCAACACAGTGAGGCAGATGTGGAAATCAGCTCCCTTTTCCAAGTGTGAAAACTGAGGTTCAGACGCCTGCAGGGCCTCACTAAAGGCTCCCCAGGGAGGAAGCAGCAGAGCTAGGACCCAGGCCCTCCGACCTCTGCCTCCAAATATCAAGCGCTTTTCATGACTGTCCGTCCTGGAAAGGCTGGAGTCATAAGGGGGATGACCCTCTGTCAGCCGAAGCATTTCAGGTGTTAGACCAAGTCCCCGCCTCTACCCCATTCCTTCCTTCCCCCTCCTCCCTCCTGGGCAGGCTGATTGCTGAGGTTAAGAAACACTGGCAGCATCACAATGTGATTAGTTGTTTATTTCATTAAATGATTAATGAGGCTACATTGTTTCCCAAAGGGGTTTCCAATTTGTGGGGGAAACAGCTGCAGAGGAGGAAGCTGGGTCTGACTCCTGCATCTGGGGTGGGGTGGCAGAAGGTCCCCTCCTTCCAGCCTGCAGGGTCCTCTGAGGATCTAGGAACAGCCCCATTTCCTCCTCTCAACCCTCTGGGCTTCTCAGCCCAGAGGCACAGCCCCCTCTGTGGAAATAAAACGTCTGGCAACCCAGACCTGCAGAGGGGACCAAAATCTGTTCCCGGTGGTACTGGAAATGTATTAAACTTTGGGGGTTCCTCCAGCTGATTTATCTTCCTAATTATGTTTGTTTTAGGCAAATATTGAAACGTGTTTGCATTCCCTGAGCATGGCAGGAGAGGGAGGTTGGGAGAAGAGACGGGGTGCAAACACTCCGTACTTTTTTTTTTTTTTTTTTGCGGTACGCGGGCCTCTCACTGCTGTGGCCTCTCCCGTTGCGGAGCACAGGCTCCGGACGCGCAGGCTCAGCGGCCATGGCTCATGGGGCCCAGCCGCTCCGCGGCATGTGGGATCTTCCCGGACCGGGGCGCGAACCCGCATCCCCTGCATCGGCAGGCGGACTCTCAACCACTGCGCCACCAGGGAAGCCCTACACTCCGTACTTGGAGCCTGGTTTGTACCAAAGTCCAAAGTGGAGATGAGAAGCCACAGACAAAAATCCCAAGACAGTCGTATGTCAGGCCTCTGGGACCAGACTGAGATCCACCTAGCTGAGCCCCAGCGCTCTCCAGCACCCTCAATCCAGGACTCAGTATCCTTGCAGAGGATCTTGGAGTCAGCCCCTAACCAGGTCTCAGTTTAAGAGAGTAGGGTGCCCGGTGCCCTTGAAGCTGTCCCAGAAATCCTTGAGGAGATTGGCTGAGATGGACCAGGACAGGGTCTTGGAGGAAGAAGGAGGATAAGGAGTGTTTGATGAGCCAGGAGTGGGTGGGGATTTCCTTTCCTCTCAAGACTGGGCCCTGGCATAGGGAAGGGAGAAGCTATTTTATTTGTTTATTTTTTGGCCACACTGCCTGGCATGCAGGATCTTAGTTACCTGACCAGGGACTGAACCCGCGCTCCCTGCAGTGGAAGTGCAGAGTCTTAACCACTGAACCGCCAGGGAAGTCCTGAGGGAGAAGCTATTTTAAATGACACATCACAGAGCCAAACCCCCTAGATGCCCTCCCTGCGCCCCCCACCCCCACCCCAGCCCCCCATCACCTCATCCAGATAACCATCTATCCACAAACCAAATCTGGTCCCTTCATTCTCTGCTTGAAATCCCTCATGCTGCCTCACATCCTCAGAATGAAGCCCTGGTTCCTTTGTGGGCCCTGCAGCGGCCTCCCTGTACCTTCCTAGCCTTGTCTTCCGCCCTCCCTGCCATGGCAGCCCCCGTCGTGCCATGCTCTTCCTCATCCCCACGTGTTTGCACATGCTGTACCCTCTGCTCAGAGTGCCTTTCCTACCCCTTCCCTGCCTGGCAAACTCCTCTTCAACCCTCAAGGACCTGGCTCAGAGGATGGGCTTCTGAGGCTGTAAGGAGCTTCCACAACCAAGGAACCATCACACCTGAGGTACCTCTCTTCCTCACCGGGCTGGCCTCCAGAGCACAGAGACTGGTCCTTTCAGAATCCCAAGCCAGTGTCTGGCACACAATTGGTGCTCAGTACACATTTGCTGAATGAATGAGGGAAAGATGGGCTGTGAATTAGGTGGGGATCCCAGCAGATGGGGGGGTAAGGTCTGTGTTCTCTCTCAGAGTGTGTCTGAAGAACTGGCTGGGGCTGGGGGAGGGGAGAGCCATAGATGGTTCCTGGGGGAGAATGTCACCAAAAAGAGGCCAGTGGGATCAGAGCCAGGGAGGGAATACAGGACAATGTGAAACCAGACTCCGGAGAAAACAGACCAGCACTGTCTTTCCTGACAACAAGTGCTCTGGCCGGCCCCTCCACCGTCTTTCCTTATGTAGGGGGTTGGGGAGGTGTGACCCTCAACTCACATCTTGTGCTCCCTCCAAAATCATCAAGGAGCTCAGGATGGAAAGAGGGAGAGAGCCCCTGCCCCAGCCTCCAAGGAGACCCCAGAATCAAACTACTGTTCCCTTGGGAAACCACTCTGTACAGGGTCACCCTGATGTGGAGGCTTTTGATGCCCTCCCTATACCCACAGCTCCCAGGGCACCAGCAGATCCCAAGTTGGGGCTGGACATGGTGAGCAAGGGGCCTGGACCTCTTCAGCAGGACCCTTCCCACATTAGCAGGGGGTCCCAGATGGGCTGAGTCATGAATTGCACATCAGTCCACTTTAAAACCCCCTAACGGCTTTAGGATTGCCTGGCTCATTAACTGACATGAATATTCCCAAGATATCTCTCTCTCCCACCTCTGGCTCCTAAAAGGACACTACTGATCCAACCCATAGCTTTTTCCTCTGTTCCATCTGTGGGCATCGACAGGGAAGTTCTTACTGAAGTCTAACTTTCCCTCCTGCTGCTAGAGACTGGTAGATTGGTTTTTTTAGAAAGTAACAAAACTAAAGCCACAGTCGTTTTCCATGGACATGGGCTTTATTTGGGGACTCTTGGGGGAAGGGAGGGAGGGAGCTAAGACTGGTGGGTAAATCGGGGGAGAGGCTTCTCAACTTGCTTTTTAATTTAGTGCATGTTGCCTGGAGGTTAGGATGAGTGAGAACAGCTGTAGAAGTGAGAGGAGAGGAAGAGGGAAGGTCAGAGAATGGACTCTTTCCTTGGGGAAGGAAGCCAGGACCAGGATATGGGAACTGAAGGTGGGGAGAGAAGGCACCCTTCATATACTGAGACTCAACCAAGATCACTGCTTGATGCCAGCTTCCCCAACCCCCTGGCCCCATCTCAGCTCCCAGCCCAGATGCCTGTTCTGCTAGCTCCCTCAACTTGCCTTGGAGAGGAGCTGAATGAGGATGTGGGGAATGGCGGTACCCTCTGCCTCCAGCTTCCCTGCCCAGGAGAACTGCTCACTCGCCCACCCTAAAGTCCCAGCCAGAGTCAGGAGGTCAGGAGGCCGGGGTCCAGCAGGGGGACAACTGTGCCGACACCTCCCCTCGTCACAGTCTGCCCACGGGGCCCTTCACATGAGGTTGCAGCTCTTGGCTCTATCCTTGTGTATCTCGCCCTCGTTTCCGGTCCCATTCCCGTTCCCCCGGTCCGGCCGTCCTGCCAGCTGAGTAGATCGCTGAAGTCCCCGGCGTGAGTCAGTACGGCGCAGCTGCCTATGGCCCCGGCCGAGGGAGGCCACTGTGGCCACGTGGAAGACATCTCTGACGCTGCGCTCAGAGGACCGGGAGGAGCACTCCACGTAGGACACGGCCCCCACCTGCTTGGCCAGCACAGTGCCCTGGAAGGATGGAGTGAGTGGAGAGAGTTACAGGGCTTAGCCTGCAGCTCAGCAAGGGGCAGGGAAGCTGAGGGCAGGGGGGTGGGGGTGGGGGTCAAGGGATCAGGTCAGAGGCCAGGGCAAGGGATTAGCCAAATAGGGTGTTTTCAAAACAGAGGCTGAGAGGGGCAGAGGTGAGAGGTCTAGGCTGGGACTAAGTCAGAGATCAAGGGTCCCACCTGTTCATGTGTAACAGGGATAAGCCTCTGCTTGGACAGCTCCCTCAGTGTGGCCAGGTCGGTCCGCATGTCTAGTTTACAGCCAACAAGCACAACCTTGGCATTGGGGCAAAACTCCTGAGTCTCCCCTTGCCACTATTTGGAGGAAGAAAACAGCGTTATGCAGGGGTAGAAGGTGGCACAGGGTGAATCCTTGCTCACATCATGCAGAAACCATGCACCTCTCTGGGCTCTCCCATGTAAGTAAGCAAGGAGGTGAGAGTGGTGGGCTTGGGCTGAAAGCAGGAACGGTGTGGGAGAAGGGAAGGGAGGAGAGGGCAGGGGTGGGGCCCTGCTTCTACCTCAGTGGCCATGAAGCGTCTGCCACCCCCTTTTCCAAATTTGCTCCTGGGAACAGACCAATCCCTCCCTCCCTTCCCCTCACTGGGAACTGGGGCTGCCTTAGCCGACTTCTGTCCATTCACCATGGGCTTTTCTCATGGAGATAGGGGCCTGGAGAGGAGACCACAGGGCTTTCCTGAGCTCCAGCAGCAGCATTCCTATCCTCTCCATCTGGGGCTTCCACACCCAAGAAGATGGGGAGGGTGGACAAGAAGTCCCTTGAGTACTTCTCCCTGTTGTCCCCCATCTCCCCCAGATGCCATATCCAGCTCTGAGGACTGATTTCCAGGAAGTCAGGGGGGGATTGGGAAGGGTGAGAGCTTCACACACACTCTCCCTGAGGGCCACGCTCAGCTGTAATTCCCTCCTCCTGGCTCATGTGTTTTCTGGTCCCCCCCAGTCTAGCTGTCCTGCTTCCCTAGGCTCCCACCTTCTTGAGGACACTGTCCAGTGTTTCTGGTCGGCTAATGTCGAAGCAGATGAGCACAGCATCCGAATCAGGATAGGCCAGAGGCCGGACGTTATCATAGTAAGAGGAACCTGAGAGAAGACAGGGAGGGAGGGGACAGACGAGGGTCCTGAGTGTGCAGAAGGCCTGGAAGGGAATGGGAGACCTTAGCAATCCTGGTCAAGGGATTCTGAGCAGAGAATGGAAAAGAGCAGGTATTAATACCCATCAAGGAGTCTGTGTTTCTCCAAGGAAGAGAGTAGACAGAGGGGAGGTTAGATGGCAGAAAACAGCTCTCCACTTCCCTAGGGGGTTCTCTAAAAGTAATCATTCTTGATCTTTTCTGAGTCTTTGAGAAGCTCATGAAATCTCTCAACATTCTCACAAAATTTTGCATGTGCTTTCTGGGCTTTGACAGACATCTTCTAAAGCTCTCCAGGGCAGCCAAGTAAAAATTTAAAACAAAGCAAAAAACCCCTCCTTTTTGTAGGGGAAGGGGCAGGGGCAGAGCCCTCCCCCACTCCCGGGACTTGATCTCAGATTTCTATAGTTCAGTCTAGAGAAGCAGTTTCCTGCCCGCGAAAGAAATTCTAAATGTCTTTCCTAAACCCAGCCCTATCTCCTAAGAAACATGTTCCCAAATAAAAACCATTCCTTCCCAACTTTCCCAGGTATGCAGAATCGAGCTGAGGGGATGGGATACTGGGCTTTCTCCTTCAGGACAAGGTTTCTATGTGTCTCTGAAAGCTCTGCCTAGTTTTCCTGGCTTTAAGCAGAAAATTAATCTTCCTTCCTCCTAGAATAGGATGGATGGGCTGGGTTGACCTGGAGCCTAAGGGTCTAGCCCAGGGAGGGAGCAGGGTGGTGGCCTTGGAAGTCAGGGTGACCCCGAGGGACTTGGCTACCTGAAGTGTCCCACATGTTGAGCTCAATGCGGCGCTTGTCGATCTCAAAGCTCGCGGTGTAGTTCTCAAACACGGTGGGGACATAACTCTGCAGACACGAATGGCTCAAGATGAGATCCTCCAGTCCTCACCCCAGACAAATGCCCTCCTCATTCCCACACCCCGTGCAGCCCAGCCCGAGGACACAAGTTGGTCCGGTGTTGGGCAAAGGGGAGATCCCGGGAGCGTCTGCCTCAGCGGAATCTCTGCTAGGCTCCCAGACCCCCTCCCGGTCCTTTCAGGCCCTAGTTCTTCCCCTCTCCAATGCCCAGGACCCCCGACATTCCCCTAGCGCCCCCTCCGGGATCCTCCGGTTCTCCCAAACCCCATTCATCTCACCCTGCTCCCCAATGCCTCCCACCCCAAACCTCTGCAGTCCTTTCAGAAACCCCAACGCTTTCCCCAGTCCTCCAAGCCCCTCTCTCTGATCCCTGGTTATCCCAGCACCCATTTCCGTCCGTCCCTCAGGCCCCAGTCACCCACCCCCGCGGCCTCAGCGCCCCACTCCCAAGACGCCGGTTCCTCACCCCGGGGTAGGCGTCCTTGGCGAACACCTGCAGCAGCGCCGTCTTGCCGCACTCCGCATCCCCCACCACCACGATCTTGCAGCGGCCGCTCTGCCCCTCCATAGTCCCGGCTACGCGCCGGCCCCCCGCGCAGCCCCCCTCCCAGGCTCCGCTGCCGCCTCCCCCGCCGCTGCAGCTGCAGCCGCTCGGGCCGCCGACACCGGCATCTCTCGGGCCCGCGCCGAGCCCCCGCCCGGGGCCGCGGCCCCCCCTGCGCCCCGCCCCCAGCCCGGCGGCCACGCCCCCGGCCCCGCCTCCCGCCCCGCGCTGCCTGGGGGCGGGGCCCAGAGGAGCGGGGCGGAGCCCTGGGGAAACTGGGGCCCAGGAGAAGGGTTCTAGCGCGCGGGTGTGGTCTAACGGGCCCCTGCGGGTTTGGGACGTGCTGGATCGGGTTATTTGAATGAGTTGACTTCCTTAGGGTTGGGGGAGGGGCAGACTTCGGGGAAAGTTCTGAGGGGTAGGGTGGGAGCTGCACAAGCGCGAGGCTTGGGCCTTCTGCGTACCACGCGTGAACGCCTGTGTGCTAGTGCGGACACGGGCGGGGGAAGCCATCCACTTTCTGAACAGAAGGGGGCGCGAGAAGGTAGGGGGATAAAGGGCGTCTTTTTGGTTCGGTCTCCCTCCCCCACTCTGAAGTCCCAGCAGGGAGTCTTGGGGATGTATAGGCAAGGACTCCAACACACCCACCCGGACAATGGTGACGCCCCGGCTTTCCGTTCCCATGGCAACGGACGGCCTGGCCTGGGGCTGCGGTGATTTAACCGCGGGCGAGCAGGGAAGCAAGGACTGAGTTTCTCCAGCCAAGCGCAGGGTGGAAAGTTTTGGGGAAGCTGCGTCCTCTGGTGGATGCTTCGGGGAGACGGAGACGGGGACAAAGAAGAGGAAGATAGGACTGCCCCAGGGTGACAGCCTTGCTGGAGCCAGAGTCAAGCTCTAAAGTCATTTCAGGCTTGATTCGGAGTCTAACAATAATCAAACCTCTGTTTTGTATTTGCATGGCATCTTTTACCGTTTAAAAGCGCTTCTTTAAATAGAGGATACTCGATTTAATTTCATCTTTACCCTGTAAAGATTAAATAGAGCAAGCAACACCGTCACCATTTTACAGAAAGGACACTTGAAGCACAGAGCTTTAACAAAGTCAGATGGCTCGGTCACCCTGCTCCAAGTTTGCCACTGCAAGCAAAGAATGGGTCTCATATGGGTCGTGTCAGAGCCTGAGGAACAACTTGGTTGGGTTCCGCTCCACAGGTGGCTGGCTCCCCACATCTGATGTAAGCTCAGGTTTTGGGATCGTCCTTCAGACTGTCCCTTAATATATTTTTAGCTTAATTATTATGAATAAATAAGTAAATTAACTCGCAGTCTTCATGATCCCAAGAAGGACCTCGCGTGGGCCCGTACCCAATAAGCGCCTCCTCTCCACTTCTCGCGCTCGCGCCGCACCTGCACTGTGGCCCTGGCCCTTTAAGTCCGCGCTCGAGGCCCCGCCCCCGTCCCGGCGCCCCACCCCGCCCACTCCGAGTCCGCAGCCTTAGCAAGTCCTGACTCGCGCCCCGCCTTCCCCAGCGGTGCACTCTCGGTCCAGCTGTGAGCGCACGTCGAGCGTCCCAGCCATGTCCGCCGAGAGGGAGGTAGCCGAGGAGGCCACCGTGGTGGCGGCGGCCGAGGCAGGGGCTGGAGAAGATGCCTCTTCGCAGCTCCTGAAGGCGGAGGCAGCCGGCGACGCCCAGCCACCCGCGGCCTCCGAGGGGCCCGTCGCCCCTTCGCCGCCGCCGCTGCGCTGCCTGGTGCTCACCGGCTTCGGTGGCTACGACAAGGTGAAGTTGCAGACCCGGCCGGCCGCTCCCCCGGCCCCCGGGACCGGCCAGCTGACGCTGCGCGTCAAGGCCTGCGGGCTCAACTTCGCAGACCTTATGGCCCGGCAGGGGCTGTACGACCGGCTGCCGCCGCTGCCCCTCACTCCCGGCATGGAGGGCGCGGGCGTGGTGATCGCTGTGGGAGAGGGAGTTAACGACCGCAAGGTGAGCGGGCCAGGGCAGGGCAGGGAGAGGCTGCGCGGGCCACGGGGCAGTGGGGCACGAGTGGGCGGGCGCCATAGGTGTGGCAGAGCGGGGCGAAACTGGCACGAACCCGGGTAGATGGGCATGGAAGACGTAGGAAAGGAGCCTGTGCTCTGAGGCTCCTGGAGAACTGGATTTATATTTGGGGGTGGGAGGTTGAGATGAAGTAATTGCCCCCTCCCCAAACATTTTAATTGTGGCCGCCGCCCCGAAACGGTGCTGGTGCTGGGTGGGTGGGGAAACAATAAGGAGCCTATGCGCATGCGCACAATGTCCTTTAGGCCCCCTCCCACCACCCGTGAAACCTATCCTGTACCCCTGCCCACTAAACACTCCGCGGGTAATTGTGGTCTGACTCTGAGAGACGGTCGGTACCTTTTTCCCGCGAGGGAGCCTGAAGAGCTATGTAGTCGGGGTTGGGCGGGGTCCCAGGGCCGTGCCAGAGCCCTAGTCACATGCAGCCCCGTGGTCTGTGGGGGTGTGAGGCGGCCCCTCCCAGAGCAGGGCCTTAGAGACAGGCACGCCCATCATGGAGGAGAGGGAGTCTGCCACCCCCTCCTCCCGCGCACCGGCTTTATACTGCCAGTCTGATAGGGGGTGGGGGTGGGAGTGGGGACGGGGTGGGGTGGGGGCCGAGATTGGGTGTCTGGATCTTTGTCTTGGGATCTCTGTCTCCCGTGACTGCACTGTCTCCTCCTCCGGTGACTCAGCCAGCGGACCACGACCCCGGGATGCCCTTAGGAACTTTCGGCGGAACCCACCTCTGTCTTCTCGTAGAGGACCCTCTACTCAGAAACCGGGCCGGTGCCCATTTGGACTGGGGAGGGGGGTGTGGCACCGTGAGCAGGTTGGCCCAGCTCTGCCGGTCTGTGACTCCTTTTTGTTTATCATTAATCTTGGCGACAGCCCCAGGCACCGGAGAGTTTCAAATGGCCAACTTTTTGAGAGACTTGGGGTGAGGCCTTTGCACGTCATTTGTTTAGGGGTTTCTTTTCAAATCTGGCCCCTGCAAGAGAGACTCATCAAATGCAGACTTTCTTCTTGCCAGACCTGCGGGTCCCAGAGCTCAGAGCTGGAATTTTTGGATTTATTGTACAGGCATACGTCTCCTTCCTCCTTAAAGGGCTTCTCCGTGGAGTCAGCTCTGGCCCCACCCTTTCCACTGACTTCTAAATAATCCTACTCTAAGAAGGTGCTAAGGATTTTTTTTTTTTTTTTTTGGTTGGGGGAGTAATAGTTCATGTTACTGCTGAAGGCCAACCACCTGACCTCTTTTCCCCACACTTTCCGCTTCGTAAATACAGGATATCCTGTCCAGGGTAAGAATATGATGTAAGAGGCCGGATTCAGAGGGGAGAGCCTGCCCTCCCTCCTGATATCTGGTCTGGGGAAGGGTCATGGGCCTGCCCTGTAATGGGCTGAGGGGTGAGCATTAGCCTGGGTAAGTGGACCTTGTTCTGGGCCAAATCTGCGACTGGCCACCACCTGGACTGATCACTACACTTTCCCCCGGTCTCCTGGGTTATTTCTGAGTCCGCTAGTCCTGAGTCCCGGGGTGGGATGCTTCCATTCCTCAGACCTCATCTCAGGCCAGTGCTTGCAGAGAAAGGTACTACTCTGCCCTCAGTACTCCTCCTCAGTGGAGTGTGGACATGAAAAAGGATATGTGTGGGAGTCCCATCCCCCTGCCCCATGGATCCCAAGTCTCATTAATGTACAGAATTCCCATCATTCCTGGCAGGGACCAAGACAGACTGATTGTCCTGGAACAGCACCCACACCTCCCTCTCCATGCTCTTCAGAGGACCATGAGAGGCCTTCCTCCGGAGACTGCCCCCTTTCCCCTGTACTCCCCTTGACCCCAGTTGTTAAACTGGAGGGGAAGGTTCTGTTTCCTTTGCTCCCTTTCCCTCCTGCAAGGAGGCTCTTGTGCAGGTGGCTGAGGGTGTGGGGAAGGGGAGGGGGGATGCCTTTTCCTGGTAGGTGGGATTGTGTGGCTCTCCTTGGCCATCACTCCTCCCCCCAGTCTCTGGGTGAAGCTTCTTTCTGAGCCCCCAGTGGCGGCTCAGATATTTCTCCTGAGGTAACAGCCCTAACAGCTCAGAGACCTTTACCTGCGCTTCGGTGTGGCCCTTACAGCAAGCATACAGCCCTCTTCCTTCAGTTAATGGATTGGTGACCTTCCTTCCTTGCTTCTGATATTGTCATCGTTGTTGTCCTTATTATTAGCTAACACTACGAAGTTCTTACCATGTGTCAGACATTAGGCTAAAAACCACTGAATGATTTTTTGCTACTTAATCCTCATTAACTGCCCTGTTTTACAGATAGGAAAACTGGGACTCAAAAAGGTTAGATAATTTTTATTTGCCCAATGTCATAGTGTCAGTAAACAGTGGAGCCCATTTTTTTTAAAAAACCAAAACAGTTTGGTCTCTTCACCAATATTTCATGCTGCCCTAACTGTAAGCTTCTTGCATTCAGGGATCTTACACAATAATAAAGTGTAAGATCTGTAAAATGGAGATAAGGATAGTATCTTCCTCAGGGAGCTGACATGAGGATTGAGTTTGTATGTAGAGCACTTACAATAGGGCCTGGCCGTTGGTAAGCAGTCAATAAAGATAAGTTGTTATTGATGATATTATTATTACTATTGTTATTATTATAACCATTACCACGAGTACTGCTGCTGCTTGCACTATTACTTCATTGCCAGGAAGAGGGCCTTGTGCATAGTAGAAGGTCATAAATTACCAGTGGGTGAATGAATGATGCTCTTTTTCCATTTTTTTTTTTTTAAATTAAAGTATAGTTGATCTACAATGTTGTGTTAGTTTCTGCTGTACAGCAAAGTGATTCAGTTTCTTTTTCCATTCTTCAAGGTAGGGGACCGGGTGATGGTGTTGATCCGGTCAGGCATGTGGCAGGAGGAGGTGACTGTGCCTTCGGCCCAGACCTTCCTAATGCCTGAGGCCATGACCTTTGAAGAAGCTGCTGCCTTGCTCGTCAATTACATCACAGCCTACATGGTCCTCTTTGACTTTGGCAACCTACGGCCTGGCCACAGCGTCTTGGTACACATGGCTGCAGGTGACAGGCACCCTCCATTTATCCCCTTTCCTTACCCCACCCAGATCTCCTCCCAGGCCTCTTCCCTGCTGCTTGTCTGGACTGTTGTCATGGCAACACTAGCTGCCTCGGCCTGTGGTGCCCAGAGGCCTCTGCAGTGTTGTTGCCATGGTAACATTCAGGCACCAGGTCCAGCCTGGTGTGCTGTCCTTGCCCAGCACCCCCTCCTTGCCAGCCACCCTCCCCCCAATTCTCAATCTTGGAAATTAGACATGGGATGATGGGAAAAAGCCTCAAGATGAGCCCAGGCAAAATGAAGGTGATGGGCTGGATCCTTGAGAGGTGAGAATGGAGAGTGGTGGCTAGACGACTCTATATCCCCTCCTTATGAAAGTATCTTGCTTTAGGGGGTGTGGGTATGGCTGCCTTGCAGCTGTGCCATACAGTAGAGAATGTGACGGTGTTCGGAACGGCCTCAGCCAGCAAGCATGAGGTGCTGAAGGAGAGCGGAGTCACACACCCCATCGACTACCACACGACTGACTATGTTGAGGAGATCAAGAAGATCTCTCCCAAAGGTGGGGTCAGGGAGTGGGAAGGGGTAGGATGGCATGGGACAGGGAGGGGCGTCTCCAGATCTATGGATCCTAACGCTGTTCCTGGGCTCCCTACTTTGTGACAGGAGTGGACATCGTCCTGGACCCTCTGGGTGGGTCAGATACGGCCAAGGGCTACAACCTCCTCAAACCCATGGGCAAAGTAGTCACTTATGGTGAGTTAGTGGGCCGGGGCTGGAGGGGGAGTGAGGGGAAGCAGGATGGGGTCTGAGGGGTAGGATATAGGGGCCCGGGGCTTTTGAATGCAGAAGGGACAGAGACTCTGGTGCTCTGTAGGAAGCATCACAGTTAGGATGGTGCTGGATATTGCATTCAGATTGCTCCCTCCTGGGTGTAGCTACTGTCCTTCTCGTTCATGAGTCATAGCAAATTCTGTGTTCTTTCTGTGTTCTTGTTTGGGGATTATTCCTGATGCAGTATCAACCAGTCTGCCTTCCTCTGTCCTACCTCCTGGGCTTCTTGGGCAAGTTGCATTTCCATTTAAAAAACTACTTCACACCCCAAATGAACAAAATCAACAAATATATAAAGCTTAGAGCAATCTTTGAGTCGGCTAGAGTCCATCTGGGCCAGGTAGCCAGCAGGTGGGAGGTTCTCCTGTCACTCCCGGGCGCCGGTATGGATAATTGTAAGGGGCCCGCAGGGGGCAGATGAGCTTGGATCCAGACACACACCTGGCACCTGGATTCACAGGCTGTGTCTCCTCGTCCCTCAGGAATGGCCAACTTGCTAACGGGCCCCAAGCGGAACCTGATGGCCGTGGCGCGCACATGGTGGAATCAGTTCAGCGTGACAGCTCTGCAGCTGCTGCCGGCCAACCGAGCCGTGTGTGGCTTCCACCTGGGCTACCTGGAGGGCGAGGTGGAGCTGGTCAGCGGTGTGGTGACCCGCCTCGTGGCTCTGTACAACCAGGGCCACATCAAACCCCACATCGACTCCGTGTGGCCCTTCGAGAAGGTGAGTGTGATGGCCCTGCAGGGAGGGCCTGGGTAGGACCCGTGAAGGCTGGGGTTCCGAGGGGAGGAGTCCTGGGAGGAGGAGGGTTGACTCCTTTAGGCCGTCTCCCTGGACGGGCCGAATTGCGCTGGGAGCAGAGTCTTTGTCTTCCTCTCCAGGTGGCGGATGCCATGAGGCAGATGCAGGAGAAGAGGAACGTGGGCAAAGTCCTCCTGGTGCCTGGGCCGGAGAAGGAGAACTAGGCAGGGGGCTGGGAGACCCTCAGGGCCCGGGGAGGAGAGAAGCTGGGAAGCCACGTGCTGTTGGCCACCAGACCCTCGCGGTTCATCCTCTATCACAATGCGCTGCCCTCTTTTCCCCCCAAGGTCTCTGCGGTGATGTCCTCTCCCCTGCCCTGTTCTTTCTCTTTAGTCAGGGCTTCCCCCTCCCCGCTTCCTGCCCTCTGAAGAGGTTGGGGAGTGACCACTTGGATGTCTGGGCCCTGCCAAGGGGACAGGGAGGGTCGGAGGGAGGCCGGCCGCTTCCTGCCCCCACCCTTTCCCCGGGCCTCGCTGTGCTGCTTTTGTGCCAAGGTTAGCCAGTCCCTCCCCGTCCTGTTCCCTGTGCTTCCGCCTCCCCCCGTCTCCCCTCCTGCCCCTGCCCCACACCTCCCCAAAGAATCGAAATGCCAGCTCAGGATATGGGGCCAATCTGTGTGAATCCAGCGTGTCCCTGTGTCGCCCTAGTGTCCCTTCAACCCGGGCCAGCCAGCGCCCACCTTGTCGTAAGGCCTCGTCCTCTTGTCCCCAGTTTCTCGAGCACAATCGGGCTCCCCCCACCTCCAGGGGTTCTGCCTCTTCCAGCAGGGGCGGGAGTCAGACCTGCTCCCTTAGGTCCCCACTCTATGGGAGGGACATGGAGCCCCCTCCCCTTCACTGAGTTCTCTGGATTTGTTCTCAGTGCCTTAGCAATGGAAAGCTTGCTTGTGTGTGTAGGGGTCCCTGCCTCACACCTCCTCCCCCCGTCCTCCCCAGTGCCTTCCTTGTTCTGCTGGAGCTGGGGTTTCGCTGCTCCCCAGTCCCATAGCACTGCCAAAAATCTGTGTGTGTGCCGGTGGGGGGGGGGCAACCCCTAGCCTCTGGGGGCCTGTGCCATGTCCTGTCTCTGGGGCTGTCATTTCTCTATGGTGGTTGAGGCGAAAGAGGCGGGGAAGCTTTCTCAGCCTTGCAGCTAAGTGTGGCACTTACCAGCCAGAGCTCTGAGAGGCAATGCCATCTGTCTCTTGTTCTGGGACCAAAGTAAAAATCGAAGCACGCTCCCCATGTAGTCACGGAGGCCCACTGTCTCCTCAGAGCAGGGAGGCAGCTTTTCAGACTCAGCCCCAAACTTTGTTTACATGGGTGGGGAGATGGAACAGGGGGTCAAAGCAGAGGTTTAGGACCTGGGCCACTGGAACCAAAGTGGGGACTTCCCGGGGCTAGGGGTCTAAGTCCCTCTGTCCTTGGGTCTGGAATTAGGGCGCGTTATTGCCCAAGCCACTGCCCTTGGGAGGTGGGGGGAGGGGCTCAGCCTCTTCATCATCTGAACGAGGCCTAAATGTGTGAAGTGCGATTTTCACTTTTGTGTACCCACCCCATTACCGTTACCATTACCGTTACCGAAGCTGCCTTTGTGTTTGTGTCAATAAAAAGCCAAACCCTGGGTCCTGGATGTTGCCTATGATAGTGGAGGGGAAGGGGAGCTTGTGGAAGGCCAGTGCTGCTAGTGGAAGGCTAGGGTTTCTCCCTCCCCCCAGCCTTCTTCCATGGCCTAATCGAGTTTCCTTTCTTGAGATGAAAGGAGGAAGAAGGTCATGCAATGCAGGCGCTTTTACTGTTCTCAGGGCAGCGTTTCACAATTCATAGTCCCTCCTGCTGTTGACCGGCATGATCTCTCTCTCCTGTATATGCATCCAACCCCAGCCTGGTTTGAGAACCTTGGCAGAGGGGCAGGGGTGATGAGGAGGGCAGGCCTCTAGCCCAACTTGTCAGTGAAGACCGCCAGGCCCTGCTGTCCCAGGGGCATGACTGTCACGGCTTCCACCTCCCCGCCCCCACGGGTGGGCTTCTGGAAGTAGATCTCCAGCACGTCTTGTAGCTCCGGGCCATCCAGGACATCAGGGACGTTGAGCACCAGCACCGAGTGGGGCGCTGGCAGGGACCTGACCTGGAAAAGGAGCCGGGAGCTGGGCGGGGGCTCGTGCAGCTTGGGCTGGGGGGTCGGGGGCGGCAGAGGTCGGGGCAGGTGGCGACCGTGGGAGTATGGGAGGGGGCAGGAGGCCTGGAGAGGTTGGCGGCGGGTAGGTCAGTGGGGTTTCGGGGCTGTGATCCTTCCCTGGGCAAGTTTCTGGCAGGCAGACAGGTGACCGGGTCCAGTCCCCATCTTCCACCTTCCCACTTACCTCAGCCTTCTGGATCTTTCCACTCATATAGGGAGAGACTCTCAGAGGGAACTGCTGCTTACCCAGTGGCACTGTGAACCGGCCCGTCTGGCACAGGTGCTGGGCCACTGCAGGGACAGGGAGTGGGGGACCTTTGGCATCAAAGGGCTCTCCCCTCCCGTGGCCTGGTGCCCCTGCTCTCGCCTCACCGACAAGGTCCTTACCCGTATCCTTAGTGAAGCCCAGCATGACACTGCCTTGCAGCAGTTCCCGCGTCTCCACGTCACCACCCCCGTTCTTGCTCTTGCCAAAGAAGATCTCCAACTTGTCCAGCAGCTCCTCCTCGCTTAGCTTAAGCCCGGCAGGAAACCCACTGACCAGTACTCTCTGTTCATTCATCTGGCTGGACACCTAGGGGGAGGCAGGAGGGAGTCATCCCAGGCACACCCCACTCCCTTGGGCCCAGGTGCATGGGGCCCCGTGCAGATCCCAGGGCCCTGCCATTCTGTCACCTGGATGGTGGTCAGCATGGGCAGCTCCAAGGGCTGGACCTGCACCCGCAGTCGGAACCCTTCCACATCGATCGTGTGCTCCGTTTGCTGCAGCACCTGCTTGGCCACTGGGTGGGGGAGCAGGGTCAGTACTTAGGAAGCCTCCCAGCCTCCCTCCCAAGGTTTCCCAGAGCTCACCATTGGGGTCATCAAAGGTGACCAGAGCGGAGCCTCCAGGCAGAGGGTAACAGATCCGCAGGTTAGAAACCACAGACTTGCCCGTTTCCTTGCCCTGCTGAATGTCTCCTCGGAACACTAGGGTGGCCTCAGGCACTGGGAATGGGACCTGGAGGTGGGGGAGGAGAGGCTAATGCAGATTTCAGGGTTGGGAGAGCGCCCCACTCCCAGGAGGAAAGCACCCCCAATTACATGCCGCTGATGCTGAGTGCCAGGGATGACTACTGAAAGAAGAGCTGGGTAACTAAGTGCATGAACGTGGGTCAAGCATGTACTGGCGCTTTACATACAAAATCTTAGTTGGTCCTCACACAAGCCTGTGAGGTAGGTAGCCCCACTTTACAGAGAAGCAGACAGGTTCAGAGAGTTCAAGTTACACACTCGGGGTCACACCGCAAGGAAATGGCAGAGCCAGTAGTGAAACCAAGACCTGCCCAGCTCTTTCTACCAGGCCATACCACCTCCCAGCTTACCTTGTCTTGGGGGTTGTCCCTGAGCTTCCTTTTCAGCTCCTGTAGCCTGGTCTTTAGTTTGGCCTGTTCCTCCTGAAGGGCTTGGAGGGCCTATTGGAGGAGAGGGGAACAACCAGACATCCACCTGCCTTTCCAGAGAATGAATGAGCCAGGGAAAGGGGGCCGCTATTCTGGACACTGCAGGAGCAGAGTTGATGCTCAGCCCGAGAACAACCCAACCCCTTTACCCTGCCCTGGGCTTTACTGGCCCGGCCTGGCTGCCCCCATCTCAGCTGCTCTGAAAGGCAGGAGCCTTTGCAGCAGCCAGGGCTGGGTCATTCCGGGAGACCTAGAGCTTAACAAACACTGATTGAGCTCCTGCTATGAGGTACTGGGCACGACACAGGCAGTGGAAGAAAAGGGTCCAGTGCTTAGGCCTGTATTAAACGGTACTCAAGGGACTTCCCTGGTGGTCCAGTGGGTAACACTGTCCTCCCAGTGCAGCCTGTCTGGGTTTGATCCCCGGTTGGGGAACTAGATCCCGCATGCATGCCACAGCTAAGAGTCCGTATGCCGCAACGAAGATCCTGCATGCTGCAACTAAGACCCAGCGCAGCCTAAATAAATAAATATTTCAAAGAGACAAACAAACGGTACTCAAGACAGTGCACAATCACACGACTGATGGTGGAGGAGAGGCTGATGGTGGAGGACAACGGGAATTTGGAGGAGGGACCGTCCCAAAGGGGTTAACACAACTAGGGAAGCCTCGAGGAGTAGTAGGGGCTTACAGTTGCAAGATGTCGTAAGACTATCAGCTAACATGTGCTAAGCCCTTTATATGGATCATACCACTCATGTCTTGCAACAACCTTATGAAATAAACACCCTCTTCTTATTTTGCAGATGAGGCAACAGTAGCTCAGAGAGGTCAAGTGACTCACCCAAAGTCATTTGGCCCTAGGCAGTCTGACTCCAGACTCTTAATCTGTGCTTTACAGTGAAGAAATCAAACTCAGAGTAGGGGAGTAATTTACCCCACATCTCCCAGCTTGTCCCATGACTGCCACCCTTTCTGCTGTACCAAGCAGCCTTTCAGGCTGGGTGTGATTTGGAGCAGATCCAGAGAGAGCTGACAAATGGGCAGGGGAGTGACACCAGGGATGGGAATAAATGCACCTTTGTTTGTGGGATGGAGAGCTCACCCTGTGGTTGGAAGCCTGATAAATAAGGTCAGCTCAGGGAAGTGTGAGCTCACTGGGGAGGACGGGACTCTGTCCTGGCCATCTCTCTGTCCCAAGTGTTCAGCAGAGTCCCTGGCACAAAACAGTCATTCAGTAAACCCGTGTTGAACGAATGAATGAAGTGAGTGAATGAATGAAGTGAACGAATGACAGACCGGAACATATTACAGTGGGCATTGAATAATTCAGTGTGGGTTCACTCTATTTTAAGCAGAGGAAAACTAGGGCTTGACCAAATAATGCCGGTTAATGAGTAGTGAGAAATATTCAGTGACTTTCAGGGCCAGTTACATGACATCAGTGAGTCAGGGGAGCAGGTGCAGTGTGATATGGAGAGGAGGGGACCCTTACATCCTGCAGACAGCATGTCCCAACTAAAGTGGCAACGCTTCTCGGCTCTAGCCAAGTTTTTTCACATGGAATGTGGTCTCAGTATCCTATATCTTCCCATTTCTAAGGGAAACCAGAAATCTGGATTTTTATTTGAAAAAGATGGCTTGATTTTAAATAAATATGAAAAATAAAAGTTGGATTCAGTCTTTAATCCATCCTCTTTTTACTTCTGCTTTAAATCTTGATCTAATTATACATATTGTTTGAAAACCTAGTAATTGGCAATGCTATTTAATAAATAGCTTTAAATAAATAAATAAATTTATTTTTAAAAGCTTCATAAATACAGTTTAAAAAAACATTCAAAAACGTCCATCCACCGGTGAATGGATACAAGGAAAAACAAACAAACAAATTCAAGCCAGAGAGTTTATCAGTGGGAAAATGGGGAACTAGTGAAGATTTCTGAAAGGAGGAGTGAGGTGATAGACACAGTGTTGAAAAGAGCGCAATCTGGTCATCAAAAAATGGACAGAAGACCTAAATAGACATTTCTTCAAAGAAGACATACAGGTGGCCAACAGGCACATGAAAAGATGCTCAACATTGCTAATTATTAGAAAATGCAAATGAAAACTACAATGAAGTATCACCTCACACAGGGTCAGAATGGCCATCCTCAAAAAGTCTATAAATATGGGCTTCCCTGGTGGCGCAGTGGTTGAGAGTCCGCCTGCTGAAGCAGGGGACGCGGGTTCGTGCCCCGGTCCGGGAAGATCCCACATGCCGCGGAGCGGCTGGGCCCGTGAGCCATGGCCGCTGAGCCTGCGCGTCCGGAGCCTGTGCTCCGCAGTGGGAGAGGCCACAACAGTGAGTGGCCCGCGTACCGAAAAAAAAAAAAAGAAATAATGTCATTTACAGCAACATGGATGGACCTAGCGATTACCATACTAAATGAAGTAAGTCAAGATGAGAAAGACAAATACCATATGATATCACTTATATGTGAAATCTTAAAAAAATGACACAAATTAATTTACTTACAAAACAAAAACAGACTCACAGACATAGGAAACAAACTTATGGTTACCAAAGGGGAAAAGGGGTGAAGGAGGGATAAATTAGGAGCCTGGGATTAGCAGATGCACACTGTTATGTAGAAAATAGATAAACAAGGACCTACTGTATATAGCACAGGGAACTATATTCAATATCTTGCAATAACCTATAATGGAAAAGAATCTGGAAAAGAATACATACATGTATAACTGGATCACTTTGCTGTACACCTGAAACTAACATAACATTGTAAATCAACTATACTTTAAAAAAAAAAAAAAGAGCTGGCAGTGATGGCAGGATGAACTGGAGCAGCAGGAACCGGGGAGTGAGGAAAACAAGACCAGATCTGTGGCTCTAATTCTCACAGACGTGACAGGAGCTGACCTGAACCTCCGGCACTGGGCACAAGCACACACAGATGAGTACATCTCAAGAGGAAAAGCTGCCAGACTCCGGATGTTGTATTAAAGCGACAGAGGGGACAGACTGGAGAGGCGATGCAACACTGAGGTTGCAGACTTGGGTGTCCAAGGATTTGGTATAATGTCATTGACCCAGCAGGCAAGGGAAGAGAGCCAGTAGTTACTGGGGACCTGCTAAATGCTCGGCACAGTTGGACTCCATCCCATTTAAGTATCACAAAACTGCCTCCTGTCTCCAACTCCCAACTGAAACTTCTCTATCACAGACTTCTTGAGGACAACACAGGCTGACTGTAGTCACTTACTTGAATTCAACTATACATGCTATTTATTTACTTAACATGATAACTTGGTCTCTAAATGCAAGCCAGTATCCATCTGGTACTCAACTGAAAAAAAAAAAAGGGATCCGTTTTACACTGAGCTCATTGAGAGACTGTAAATTCTGGATACTTAGGGGTGAGTTAATGATTTCAGGTTCATTTGACTACATGCATTCTTCTGCCTTACTTGCCAAGCTTAGAACCTAACCACCCCTAAGATAAAAATTTCATGCTAGGGCTTCCCTGGTGGCGCAGTGGTTGAGAGTCTGCCTGCCGATGCAAGGGACATGGGTTCGTGCCCCGGTCCGGGAAGATCCCACATGCTGCGGAGCGGCTGGGCCCGTGAGCCATGGCCGCTCAGCCTGCGCTTCTGGAGCCTGTGCTCTGCAACGGGAGAGGGGAGAGGAGGGGAGAGGCCACAACAGTGAGAGGCCCGCGTACCGCAAAAAAAAAAAAAAAAAATTTCATGCTCTCTGTGTTCATCATAGCAGTACTGAGAGGCAGTGTAATATAGCAGTTAAGAGCACAAGTTCTGGGGCCAAACCTCCGGGGCTTACATTCAGCTTCTCTTACTACTGCCAAGACAATGGGCAAGTTATTTAACTCTCTGTGCCTTGGTTTCTTCATCTGTAAAGTGGGAATAGCAATTTCTACCTATGTATAATTCTATTTGGAAAAGTAGTTCCTGACATATGATGAGTGCTATGTTAAATGTTTTGTATTTTAATAATCCCCATTTGATAGTTGAGGAACCTGAGCTTCATCAAGGTTAACGAATGGGGGGAGTTCCCTGATGGCCTGGTGGTTAGGATTCCAGGCTTTCACTGCCGTGGCCCGGGTTCAATACGTGGTCGGGGAACTGAGATCCTGGAAGCCACGTGGTGTGGCCAAAAACAAACAAAAAACCCCACAAAAACCAAAACCAACCAAACAAAAAAACTTTGGCTCTAATGGGCCAAAGTAAGTCAAGGCTGTTGAAGACACAGAGTGTCAGGGACAGGACTTGGTGGATCGGACTCTGGGTTAGAACAGTGTGTGGTAATGGTAGAAGCCAAGAGGATGGAAGAACTCATTCAGGGACAGAGCCCTTAAAAATGTGATCTTTGAAGGTACCTAGTCAGGTGTCAGGAAAGATAAAGGAATGCAGAGAAGAAAAAGAAGGCATGGGGACTTCCCTGGTGGTCCAGTGGGTAAGACTCCGTGTTCCCAATGCAGGGGGCCTGGGTTCGATCCCTGGTCGGGGAACTAGATCCCACATGCATGCCGCAACTAAGAGTTCACATGCCACAACTAAGAGTCCGCATGCCACAACTAAGATCCCATGTGCCGCAACTAAGACCTGGTGCAGCCAAAATAAATAAATAAATGTTAAAAAAGAAAAGAAAAAGAAGGCATGGTCAGGGCCAGGGCCAGTATTAGGTAGCATCATAGACACAAAGGAAGAGGAGTGATGAAACAGAGGTAAAAGAAAAGGAGGGCTACAGAAAGTCCCCTCCCTCATTTGCTTCCTTATTCACTCATGCAACGATCAGCTATCAGGCATCTACCATGTGTCGGGCCCTGTTCTAGGCTCTGGGGATACAGTAGTGAGCCAAACAGACAAAGCTTCCCTGTGGAGTTTACATTTTAGGGGATGAGCCAGATAATAAGTAAAATCTGCAGTATGTTAGTGATAAGTGTTACGGACAAAAACAGAGAAGGGAGCACAGAGACTATTGGAGTACAGTTTTAACTGGGGTAATCAGAGTAGGCCTCGTTGAGATCTTTGATCATATCATATTTGATCATGCTACCTAATCCTGGCCCTGGCCCTGACCATGCCCAGTAGAGACGTAGAGTGGTGGTTGCCTCTATGATGTGGCATCCAGGGAAGGGGTCCAGGCCATGAGTATAAATTTGAAAATTATCCAAGCAGAGATATTTAAAGTCACAAAATTAAATGAGATCAACACGTAGAGGTCCAAGGGCTGATTTCTGGGGCAACCAACACTAAGAGATCAGGGGAACAAGGAAGAACCAGCCGAGGAGAATGCAGAGGAGGGGCTAGTGAAACCTGAGGGAGAGCAGGTATGAAGTACAACACGTTTAAGGCAGAGGAGCCCACAGCTGTGCCCAGGTCTGCTAACAAGCCTTCTGTCAGGAGGCATGAGAATGACCGCTGAGATTGAGCAACAAAAAACAGTCCTGCTTATCATAAGGAGATGGTCAGTCCACGTACAAGGATGATTATTGTAGCCTTGTTTACAATGGGAAAAAAAAAGAAATCTACATGTACAACAAGAAACAGCTAAATATAAAATATTTAGCAATTAAAAGACTAATAAAGAACATTTAACATGAAAAAATGCTCACAATAAGCAAAAAAAGCAAAATATAAAGCTGCCTATACATACATTCCTATTCTGTTGATTTAAAATGTTTTAATTCATGACGATATTTATTAATGCATAAAAATGCATAAAAATTCTGGGAAGATAGACATCACAATGTCATTAACAGACTCTGTCTCTCAATAATGAATTTAGGGTGATTTTTTAATAATACAGTTTCCTGAACCCACCTTCCTTCTTTCCTAATGTGTAAAGGTCCTTTAAGAGAGCAGTTTTAGCAGGGTGGGAGGAGTGAGGGGTGGCTGAACTGGGGAACTGGGGATATGAAATTGTTGGCGATATTAACGATAATGAACATGTATTGAGCACTTAGTATGTGTCATGCAGTGTGCTCAGTTTTTACTGTATATTTTAGGGATTGTTTAATTCAATTCTGGCAGGTAGGTATTCTTGTGTGGAAGTGTTACTATCATTCCCACCAAATAGATAAGGAAATGGGGCTTAGACTGTAAACTTTAGAGAGGCTAATAACCTACCCAGGGCCACACAATTGGAGGAACCAGGATTTGGAACCAAGCAGGCTGGCCTCTAGAGCCTGTGTCTTCCTTCAACATTTGAGGGGCAAATGAGAAATTTCCAAGCAAGAGACCTATATATTTGTAACAGACGGGGTAGTATCAGGGAGAAAGATTGAAGAAACTAGGGAAATGAGATTCATTCACTCAACAGCTGTTTATTGAGCACCTACTGCATGCCAGGCACTGTGCTGGGCACCAGGGATCAAGGGTGAACAGGCTGAGACAGAGGACCTGCCCACAGAGGGCTTAGTCTAGCACGAGCGGGGGCAGGGGCAATCAGGGGTCGGGAAAGGGGGGACCACAACCACAGCAGATAGGGGGAAGGTTAGGTCTCAGAAGAGTAACACTTCCCCTTGCCCTGAAGAGGCCAAGGTGACATTTAGATGGAAATATAAGGAGGGGAGGAACTTGTTGAGGAAGATCTCAGGAGATAAAGGTGTGAGCAATTCTTAAACTTTTTGGGGTCACAGAACCCTTTGAGTATCTAATGAAAACAATGGATTCTTTCTCCAGAAAAATGCACATCCACACAAGGAATTCATGATCCCGAGATGCAGGTTACAGAACTGTCTTGAGGCAATGGATTAGGGGACCAACTCCCTAGCTGAGAGGTCATCCCAGATGTCTCTCCCCAGACCTGTAGCAGGTCTAAGAGATGGGTAGGGAGAGGGTTGCCTGCCAGGCCCTGGGATACCTGTAGATTCCTGGCCAAAAGGAGCATTCCTCTGATTCTCCCCACCCCCAAGACCCTCCTCTCACCATCATGGTCTAAGGTCCAGTTAGCAAGGGCTGAGGCTTCAGAGCTGGCACAAAGTGGCAGGGTCCAACGCAACTAGTCTTGCTTGCAGTTTGGAGTTTTGGTCTCCCCGGCAGAGCCTGAAAGACACTTCTTCCGGTTCTTATGCAGGCTCTTTGCTTTCACTTTCATTTCAGTAAAGTCCCTGCCCTTCCGTACTCCACCCCTGGGTGGCTTCCTGGTCTTTGAACTTCCCCCAGCTGTGAGGCCTCAGGGGAAGTTACCCCCACAAGCAACTACAAACGGAATACTGGCCCCAGTCAGCCATTCATTCTCAACCTAGCAACCCAGCACAGGCCTATTGGTAGAATTTTGTCTGCTTTGTTAATGGCTATTTCCCAAGAGCTTTGAATGTTGTCCACAACATGCAGATGTTGATAACTGAATGAGAAATGCAACCAGGACAGATAAAGCCCCATCAAGTTGACGAAGCTGTAGCAATAGCCAGCACTTGAGAGCTGTTATGTACCCAATACCAATTCTGTTTTTCATGAATTAACTCAACCTTCAAAACAACCCCTTGAAGTTGGTTCCATTTTCCCGACGAGATTCTAAACTTGTGAGGCACAGAAGTGTAGAAACCTGCCCAAAGTCACATTGCTAGGAAGTGATGCATGTATCCAAACCTGGTTGGAACAGTATTTAAACTTGAATTTTTAGTTAAAAGAGGGTTTAAATATAGTTCCATTTGTGACTGTGAGTTACTTATTGGAGACATCGAACACTTAAGGGTGAGGGGCTTCCCTGGTGGCGCAGTGGTTAAGAATCCGCCTGCCAACCCAGGGGACACGGAAGATCCCACATACCACAGAGCAACTAAGCCCCTGTGCCACAACTACTGAGCCTCTGCTCTAGAGCCTGTGCTCCGCCACGAGAAGTCACTGCAGTGAGAAGCCCGCGCACTGCAACGAAGAGTAGCCCCCGCTCACCACAATTAGAGAAAAGCCTGCGTGTAGCAACGAAGACCCAATGCAGCCAAAAAAAAAACCAAACCAAAAAACACTTAAGGGTGAGATGAGTCCAATGAATAAACATAAAACAGTGCAGGATAGGGCTTCCCTGGTGGCGCAGTGGTTGAGAATCCGCCTGCCGATGCAGGGGACACGGGTTTGTGCCGCAGTCCAGGAAGATCCCACATGCAGCAGAGCGGCTGGGCTCGTGAGCCATGGCCGCTGAGCCTGCGCGTCCGGAGCCTGTGCTCCGCAGCGGGAGAGGCCACAACAGTGAGAGGCCCGCATACCGCAAAAACAAACAATAAAAACAAAAACAGTCCAGGATACAAGTTTTCTATTTTGACCTAGTCCAGGGCCTCCCACTCAGAGTAACTTACTGAGCCCCTTTCTCAAGCCGCCATCCCTCACCCCAGCTGAAAATGTCCCAAGTGTGAAGCTTGGCAAATAGGGCCATTTGAATCCTAGTTCCATTTAGTGACTTAGTACCAGCTTGGCTGGAGAACCAGTCACAGTTAAGTATCCAATGAGAGGTAAAATGCTATAGAAGGGCCAAATGCCTTTCCTGTAACACAGTAGTGACAATCCACAGCCCAAACCCCTTGAATCACACCCTTTCTTACCTGTCTCTGATAGCCAGACCATTTGGGGTCCTCTCCTTGGTCCCACTAGGAATGGCTGCTCTGGGGCTCAGGCCTTCATTGTTGGTGTCCATCCCCATCTAGAGCAGTTCTCCAGTGTGGTCCTCGACCAAGCAGCACCAACATCACTTGACAAGATGCTGAATTCTGACCTACCAAATCTGGCACTCTGGTTCAACAAACCACCTCAAGTTAGTGACTCTTAATCCAAAGAAGATGGTGTCCACTCAGAGGGGCCTTTGGTTGTCACAATGAGGGGGGGCGGCGGTGGGGGGGAACAGTTCTCTAGATATATCATGGGTTGAAGCCAGGGATGCTTAAACAATTCCACACCTAAAAATGTCCAGAGTAGCTCTTTTGGGGAAACAGTTCAATATCACATTTTACCCATTGAGCAGCTAGACCATTAAAGGATTATGAGGCTATGGACAGAAGTAGCCCATGTCTCACAAAGGCAGATTTACCTTTTATTTTATATATTCCCACAGTCCCTCATCCACCACCCAGTGTCTCTCATGGTATGAATGTTCTTTCCTAGTCTAATAACAAGAAGCAGGCAGACGCATGGATTTTTTTTTTTTTTTTTTCTATTTTTAATGACTGAAACAAGACAGACCTAAAACCGCAGCTTCTGAAAGAACCATTTGTTCTTGCCGGTCTTGTATCTAGAGCGGGAGAAGAAAGGACACTTATGAGGGGAGGAATCACAGAAGACAAAACTGTCTTCATGGAGAACAGTGAAACCATACTCCAGCACTCACTACCAAAGCCTACTTACCTCTCCTCAAACTTGACCTTGGCCTCTCGTCGGGCCTTGCGTTTGAGAGCAGGGTCTCTGAAGACATCCTTGTTGACAACAGTTTTGTCCAAGGGGATATCCACAGAGTACCTGGGGACAATGGCAGGAAGGTAGGAGCAGCCCACATGCTGCCAGGGCCTTCACCCCTCTGCCCCACTCCTGGGACATTGGCATGTTAAGGTCTACTCTATAGGAGCTATCATCAAAACTGTGCTAAAGTCCTGATGATATTCTTTGGAAATGCCCAGTTTTAACAAACTCATTTACATAGATTCAAGCCACTGAAAAACTTCACAATTCATTCTCAGTTTCCCACAACTACTCTACCCTATAATAACTATTATCCTTGAGAGTGGAAGAAGGCAGGCCAGATTCTATGCCTGTGTTTACTGTGGCTGGAAACAAATGGAACAACCTCTACTCAACACTTCAAAGAATTTTCAGGTGAGGACAGACAGATCAAGAGCAAGTTTGGAAGAGGTTTTTCAATCCGGCTTTGCCAAGTCAGGGAAATCAACAGAAAATGACAGGAAAGTGAACACTTCCAAGATGGATTAAAGGGCAACACTGGAAACCACGGCCAAATGACAAATTGAAAATGTTGTCTCTTCCACTGGAGTGGCCACAAGGGTGTCTCCTTATTCAGCAGGGCAGAGAGTGGGAAAAGTTAGAAAAAGTCACTTTCATTTCCATTCTTGAAATGCTCACCTTGTGGGCATGAGGTGATTATAATTATAAACTTTCACGAAAGACTTGATCTTTGACCTCTTGGCAATTTTCTTCTTGCCCATGGCAGCTGTCACTTTGCGGGGATAGCGATCAATTCCAGCCACCAGAGCATGGCTGTAGGGTCGGTCTGAGGTGCCATCATCAATGTTCTGAATGAGCAACAATTACATGTTATTGCTATTTAGGCCCTTTGCTAGATGTAGAGCGTGTATGGAAAGAACACCCTCAACCCCTAGGCCTCTGAGACCCACTATTATAAAAACCACACATGGGCTTCCCTGGTGGCACAGTGGTTTAGAGTCCACCTGCCGATGCAGGGGACGCGGGGTCACGGCCCGGTCCAGGAGGATCCCACAAGCTGCGGAGCGGCTGGGCCCGTGAGCCATGGCTGCTGAGCCTGCGCGTCCGGAGCCTGTGTTCCGCAACGGGAGAGGCCACAACAGTGAGAGGCCCGCGTACCGCAAAAAAATCCCCCAAAACCCACACAAAGCAGACATTCTAAGTGCTATGCTAGATGCCCAAAGAGTAACAGCAAAAAGGGTGGTATCCTTCCCACCAGGAAAAATCTGGAAGGGTTCCCGGGAGGTATGAGATTTAAAATGTAACAACAGTTAACAATTATGAAGTGATCGCTATATGCTAAGCACTAGTTCTCAGGACTTTACATCTCTTAACTTCCTCCAGGATTGCACTGCTAGGAACGGTTAGAGGCAGGATTCCAAACCTGGCTGCCTAACTCCAAAACCAGCCTCAGGCAGACAGAGGAAAGGGAACCAAGGGTGCCCCGGTGTCCCCAACAGTCAACAGCAGTGGTGTATGTGGCCAAAGCTTAGGAAAATCTCATAATAGGCTAAAGACGTAGGTAAAAGGCAAACAGTGAACGGCTAGATTATGCTAAGTTACTATTTTAACTAGAAACAATTTCTCCTCTTTTTACGGAGTCCCAGCTGCAGCACTTACTACCTGTTTGACCTCAGGTGAAACTTACATCTCTAAACCTTCGCAGCAGAAAGTAACCTTGTGGTTACCGAAGGTTACCGCAAGGATTGCACATGACGACACCTATAAGTGCCAGGCACCAAGCAAGCGTTCAATAAACGTCAGCCATTAGTATTATTTTAAACCTCTTTGATAGAGAACGCGTTGGGTGTTAGCTGTCCAATTCAACTCCCATTTGTTATTTTGCGTCTTTCTCTCTCAAAAGCTCTCATGCACTCACCCCCCCCCGCATCATTCGCAATGCTCAGTGGGTAATGCCCCCAAACTAGGTCTTGGATTCCAAGTTGCCCAACCGCCCCATTCACGGGATACAAAGAGGCACAGGTTCGCAAGGTTGGTACCTTCACGATGACCGCTTTGCGTCCGGAGTAGCGACCGGCCAGGACCAGCACCACCTTCCCGGGTTTCATGAACTTGCCCATTTCTGCAGAAGAAAGAGAAGGGGCCGCTCATGAACCCGCCAGCTCAGGCTGTGGGCCCGAAACTTCAGTGGCGCTCACTATCGTCTCGGCTCAGGCCGCCCGCAGGTCCTGCTCGCAAGACAGGATCCGCTACGAAGCCGTCAGAGACCGAGGAATGAAAAGCACCCGGTACCACCCCGCAACTCGACCCCCAAGCCGCGGATGGCGGCGGATTGTAATACCCTAACCCAGCCGCTACTCACCGGCAGCAACCTCTCAGTACTACAGCAGAGGAAGAAAGGGCACTTCCGCTTACCTTTCACCCCGGGGAGGGTGACCTCACTTCCTGTCCCGCCCCCTCGGGCTTCTCCCCGCCTCTTGCGTGGCGCTCAGAATCTGTGTTGAGGGCGGAAGAAGCTCTTGAAGGGAAAGGAAGGCCTGGCAGCTTTTTTATTCAAATAAAACTTTATGAGCAGCTCCAGCAGTAGAAAGGGCAAAGGAGTTCCGCCTCCCCCGGAAGGCTTTTACGTGGACGCAGCGGCTCCTCTGCCCCCTTGGTTGTAGTTCCTTTCTCTGGCGCTAGCGGGTGGGGGAGGCACAGTTTGAAATTTACTTTTTTTGCTTTGGAACAGTAAGAAACAAAATAGGACATTTATTAGTACCAACTGTGTACAGTTACGCATAAGGAAGAGACGAAGATCAATCGAACAAGGGAACTTGCCCTCAACATTTAGAGTCTAATGATGTCAGAGACATTTCCGACCAGAATAAAGGAGGGAGATGAAGGACGATTATGGTGATACTAGCAGACGTGTACCCTGTCAGGCCAAGTTAATCTATTTACGTGTATTATCTCTTTTGATCCTCATAACGACACTAAGAGATAAGTAATGTTATCTCCATTCCACAGTTGACGATACTGTGGTTTGGGGAGGTTAAGTAATTTGCCCCAAATCCACAGCTAGTACGGGATCAAGCTGGGAACTCAGATTCAAGCAGTCCTCCTGAGCCCATACTGTTTACCCAGTCACCAAATTGAGTACCCACTCTGTGCCAGGCAAGATGCTAGGCACTTTAGGTAAGTCAACTGCTATTTAATTCTCAGGAATCTGCATATTGGGTATTTTCCTCCCATTTAGACATGAGGAAATTGAGATTTAGAGAGCCTAAGGCTCTGATCATCAAATCTGGGTTTGAACCCAGGTGTAGTTGGCTCTCAAACTGAATTATTTCCCATCACTTACTGGAAGAGTGTTTTTAGATGGCTCCTTAGGTGTCTTCCGAGTTCAAGAGAAAGAGAAACCATCTTATAGTTTTTGCTCATTTGAACACTGACGAATCTATAGGATGGGTCTTGGGCAAGACATGGGAACAATCAGGGTTTCATCATTTCTCTTCTTCAGGCTCTCCAGGGACCAATTTCCCCTGCAGCCCTCAGGACTTCATTCCAATAGTTTATCACCCTAATTATGTACTTATATTTCTATATTTAATGAAAATGTTGTTTTAATTTGTAATATGACATTGTAGAGTTGGAAAGGAACTCAGAGATCGTCTACTCTGTCCTCTCAAAGATGAAAGTTCTAGAGCAGCAAAGTCATGGAGTTGGTGGCGCAGATCAAGGTTCCCCCGTTCCCAAGTTGCTCTTGCCACTGCACCACACGACCCTGTCCATTTCCACCTCCATGGTCTTCTTTCAGCCTCATCTGCTTCTGTCTCTTTTGTTGTTTCTCTCTTGGAAAACAAAAACCAAACCCTGAAATCTTATCATTGCTTTGAACTCTTATCACACACTAAAACTCTCCAAATCAAATTAGTAACTAAATCCTGTGAATTTTGCCTCGTGTCTTTTAAATCTTTTCTATCCTTTTATACCTGCTCCCTAACTGATCCAGCTTCAGTTCTTTGTTTTCTCCAGTCCCTCATCAAAACTTTGGGTGGGTCAAAAATTGCTTAGGATGCTTATTAAATATGCATTGCCAACTGAAGAGATTCCAATTCAGGTCTGGTGTGGAGCCATGAGCTATAGATCTTATTTTTAGAAAGTTCTCTAAACACAACTCTTAAGTCCGCCACTTACCTGCCTGAAATCCTTTGTTGGCTCTCTGTACCAAAGTTTGAACTCTCACTCCCTTCCTCTCTATCTTCCTTGCAGTAAAAGCTCCTGTCTCCTCCACACCCTTCACATACCACCTGGGTTCCAGCCAGCTCAACTACTCAAAAGATCCGACCCTTCTGAGCGCCAGGGTCTTGACGCAAGCTGTTCCATGTTTCATTATTCTTCTCCTCCACTGTAGCTGGGCAAAATCCTATCCATCCTTCAAGGCCACTCTAGAATTCTCCCAGGCAGAATTCATCTCTTCCTTCTCTATGCTCCCTCAGCAATCCAATCCATACTTAATTTTACTATAGAACATATTTCAGTTGGTTTGGATCAGTGGTTGTCAAAGTGTGGTGCCCAGACCAGCAGCATCAGCATAACAGGCATGGGAACTTGTTAGAAATCCAAATTCTCAGAGCTACTGAATAAAAAACTCTGGGCATGGAACCCAGCAATTTGTGTTTTAACAAGCTACTCAAATCTCCAACTGGCTTGCTACCTCCTTTGCTAAACCTTGTGTTCCTTGAAGGCAGGGAGAGAGAAGTTCTGAGCACCTAGCCTGGCCCAAGCAGTTGGTGGGTGCTCAATAGTGAATGAATGAAGGCAGAGCATCTTGGGAATCTTTAACGATGCCTTGCAGATCATACAATGGACCCTGCACTTTCACTGGATACATATCCATGGCTCTCTTTCATTCTGTTCTTGCATAGCCTTAGACCTCGGCTGACAGTCCCTCCTCTCCTCCTTCATCCTGTCTGCCTCACTACAAGCCAAGCACAGACCTCTGTCCTCAGTTATAATGCAGATGTTATTAGTGACTAGCAGGTATGTGACTGCTGGCCTGATGGCAGGCTTGTCTCTGTCTCTACATGTCTTTAAGTTTCATGAAGAACTTGGCAGAGCAATGGCTGTCTGCCCATCTCCCTGCAGCCTAGTCCTTTGGCAGCTGAAATTTCTGGAAGGCATGTGGAAAATACCTGTTCATCCACAAAGTGATGGTGAAGTGAGGGGGTAGATAAAGGAGAGAGAGGAACAAAATATCTAGAAGCAGCATGATACAATGAGGTAACTTAACAGTATAAAGACCATAGGATTTGGATTCAGGCAACTTGGGTTCAAATCCCAGCTCTTCCAACATGTAAACGTGGACAAAATATTTAACCTCTGCAGTTCGGTTTCCTCAGCTATAAAATGCGGATAATACTGTCCTGCCTTACATGTAGTGAGAATTAAATTAGGATGGCACACACACAAAATGCTTCTCATGATATTAGCATAAAAACCTTAATACCAGTTTTTGTGAGGATTGGTAAAAGATAATACAGGGGTGATCCAGGGCTATGCCATATGACTATAGCACTTATCACCCACCCGAAATGGTATCCAGACAAGTGAATTTAAAAGCGCCAATTCCTAAAGTGGCATGTATGGTGAGATCTGCTGTGGGGATAGGACTGTAGGCCTGGGAAAGATGGGATGATAATGCCAACGACACTTTCTCATGAATTTGTTCAAGGGGGGTAGTGGGGGAAACACCACCAAAGCTGAGTTGATCCAGCACAGGGGGCAGAGAAGAGGCAGAAAGGCCAGGAGCCAGGCATTGCTCAAGGAAACACTGATCTGGATCAGATACGTTGACAATGCCCAGACTTATAAACCAAAGCCAGCAGTCTCTAAGGTCTTTGCAGAGAAGCTACACAAAATACTATGATTTTATTAGCAACCACAGATACCATTTTTCAAAACATTTTGCACTTATCCTGTTTCACATGAAGGAGGACTAATTCTAATGAATTATCAAGAATATATCTTAAATAATATCTTACTGAAAAAATTAAGTTAAAATGCACTACATAATAGTGCAGACACAAAGTGCAGCTGGCAATTTAATATATGAAACGATGCTGAATCAGTAGTGTTGGGAACCCACTTGGCTTTCCAGAAGGTGATACACTTTGCACATCTTTGCTCAGTCCTGGAGCAGGATGCAAGCTGAATGGCAAATATGAACTAAAAAGGCTAAAAGAGATCCAATAGGACCAGTCTAGAGTTAGTTTTACAAGGAAATGCCAAGCCCCTTCTTTGTCACCAGTGATCTGCCACAGTTCCCACCCCCGCTGTAGTATGATCACATGGTCAGACCTCCTCCACCATCCAGCCTCCAGGACACATGGAACACACCTTGAACACGTTTCCTTCTGAGGAGCTGGGAGGTGTGCAGAGGAAAGGTTACTCGCCAGAGGACATGGTACCAGATGGTGGCTGTCCTGGTAAACCAGTTCCAAAACGGAGAGACCATCGTCTGGGCTGTGAGGAAAGGACCATGCGGTCAGGGACAGATTTCAGTTCTTACCTCTACATGAAAAAAGGCTCATATTAAAATCAACTGTGGGGAATTCCCTGGCAGTCCAGTGGCTAAGACTCGGCTCTTTCACTGCTGTGGGCACGGGGTTCAATCCCTGGTCGGGGAACTAAGATCCCGCAAGCTGCTCGGCACAGCCAAAAAAAAAAAAAAAAAATCAACTGTGGTAAACACCCTTACAAATGCTGTTCTCAGATATTCCCACTCCCAGTTTTAGAGGCAGCTATGGAACACACATGGCCTCCCTTGACCTTGGGGTCAGGAAGAAAGAGGCATCAGTATTCACAAAAGGAATTTGAATTGACCTAGGACTCTCTCAAACCTGCTTCAAGTGAAGGAAGATGGCCCGCAACTTCACTGACAGGAGCCTTAAGTTGAACGTTTTCCAGGACCAACAACTCACTCATGCTGTCCCTCACCACCGTGAAGAGAATGGTTACAGCAACCGGATTTTCTACAAATCAGACATGGCGTGATGAGTGTGTGCCATGACTGACTTCTTTTCAACAGGCTCAAGTATATGTGCTCACATGTGCACCGTGGATACACGCCAGAGCAAAACCTTTTAACAAGAGGGTCTCCAGCATATCTTTCTGAGATGCCAAGTTGATGGGGGAGAGAGACTTTGCATCATCTGGCTAGGGAAGTTGTCTTTAGCCCCTCCTCCTAATTCTTGCTCTTATCCTAGAAGACTAACCATCTATCCTTACTGAGCAAGATGCTGGTCTGGGGCCAAGGCATTCTCATCAAAAGGCATCTTTGATGTTCTTGAGCTGGCGCACAGCCAGGTCTACAGGGAGGCTGAACTTGAGGCTGCTGAGGCGGCTGAGCAGGTTGAGGGCGCTCTCAAAGCCCGTGTGTGCCATGTAGCTCCAGGGCTGGTAGTGGGGCTCGATGAGCGACCCTGACTTGCAGATGAGGTTCACCCAGGACACGAGACGCTGCTCATTCAGTGCCATGCACACCAAGGCCTTCAGCTCCGAGTCTGCACTGCGCTTAAAAGGGCCGTGCTCCGTCAGCACCACATGGATGGCTGTCAGCAGGCTCTGCTTGGGTGTCACCACAGTGCCTCCCATGACAGGCAGGGCAAAGGACTGTGAGAGCTTCCGGGCAGGGGACTCCACATAAGCACGGCCGTTCTTAGCGTGGTAGTACTTTACAAAGAGCTCCCAGGGGTGCATGGCCTCGGGGGCCGAGGAGAAGGCCGGCAGCAGACAGGCAATAGGGGCCATGACGAGGCTCATCCCCGGTGAGGAGGCGTACAGTCCATGGGCCAGCAGGTCCCTCACGGCCACAGTCAGCTCCTTCCGCACAGCCATGGTCAGCTCGTCCTTGCCTCCCAGAGAGAGGTCCTGGAGGCCGGCGGAGCTGCTGAAGTGGTCGTGCGCCTGGTGCCTCAAGGCCAGCTGCTTCACCCTGTCTACTGACACCTCCAGCCTTTTCAATAAGGGAGAGTAGTCCCTGTCATCCTGGTCCCTCTGCCACAGAGTCTGCGGGATCTGGCCTGTGGCGCAACCGAACTGGCTAACAGCAAAGATCTGGAGCACTGCCAGCACTCGCCGCATCAGGTGCAGCCCCGTCTCCCGAACTGTCTTCATGTCTTCTGCTTTCGCTGCGTAGAAAACACAACGACTCATCAGTGAGAGGCCACAGTCGTCAGAGGGACAGTCAGCAAGTCACAAGCTGAGATCCAGTCTTGCTTCTGAGCCACAGCATGGGTCCCACATAAAGCCAAGAGCCACCTAGGATGTCGCTGGGCTTACTTTTTTTGGTTAGTAATAACTATTTTGAGATATGATTCACATAACATTCAACTTACCCATTAAAAGTATATAATTCAGTGGTTTTTAATATATTCACAGAGTTGGGCAACCATCATCCCCCCAAAGAAACCGTGTACTGTTGGCATTTCCCACTCCCTACTTCTCCCCGATCCCCCAGCCTAGGCAACCCCTAATCTACTTTCTGTCTCTATAGATTTGCGCATTCTGAAGTTGTACTTACTTTTGCTGTTTCCTGGAGGTGGTCTGCTGCTGCCAGTTCTGCAGGAGCAGTTTCCTGTCTTCCCACTGGCCTTGCACTCACAGTGTCCACTACCTGTCTGTAATGGGCTTCCTACTTCATCTGCAATAAGAAGTTACAAAGAGGAGACATTTATTTAGCCTCTTTTTGGCAGATTTTTAAAGGAGAAATACTATTTACTAGTGCCTACCACGTGACATGACTTTTACAAATAGTATTTCATCATGTGGAACAGTGACTGGCATATACTAGCTGGCTCAATAAATACCTGCTGAGTGAAGGAAGCATGAATCATTTTATGGAGGAGGAGAGTGGGACTGAAGAGGTTAGGAACCTGCCTAACCTCATTAGTCTACGAAGGACATGAAGCCAGTAAGGGGCAGGGCTGAGATTTTAACTCTCTGGTTTTAAAATCCATGTCCTTTCTACTCCACCATGCTGGCTCCCTTGCCGAGTGATCAAACCACTTACATATACATCAAGGACTGACACCTTTAGGTGTTAGTACTCAGAATACACATAATTATGATGACATCCAGCCACCCTTCTCTTTCCATCCCTCCTCTGACCTTGGATGAAGCTGATGAACATCTCGAGGTCTCGGATCTGAGTTTTCAGCTGCTCAACCAGCTGTTCTTTCACTCGGGCTGGGTTGACGATCTGAGCTACAGCTACATCCACACGCTGCCGAAGCTCCTCAGTGGACAGTGAACTGAGGTCCTCATTCAGATTCATGTCCAGTTTCTTTATTAACTCATCGATGATCACCTATCAAGACTACAAACCATGAGCACACCCTTTGGAATTTTCAGGGAGAGGATTAGGAAGAAGGAGAATCTTTACTAGTGTGCTTCCCTCCTACCCTTAAATGGAAATCAAATTTGTGAGAAAAATGGTGCAACTGCTGATCAAGGTGAGGGCATAGAGGCCTTTTACTTCTCTTATAGCAACAAGGACTCCTGGGTCCTCTCTGACAGAAATGGCTCCTCTCACTGCAAATTTTCTACTAGGCCAGGTAAATTTCACTCAAGAGAACAACAGTGTGAATGATCCAAAGTGGCTGATGATCCCAAAAGCCCCACAGTTAGCTTCCCCCATGGCCTCCAAGAGAATAAATACTGATTTCCCTTAGTTTCTAGTCCTTCTCATCCCTTCTTGCCTTACTACTCTAGGCAACTAAAGGAAAAGCTCTACGAAACATCCAGGCACGTTACAGTCAAAATATCCTAGTGACAATATGAGGAACAATTTGAAAACCGGATAATGTATAACTCCAGCCCTGCCCGAAAAACAGCCACATCACAGCTCCAGAGAGACAAACATGTAAAGGAGACTGTGTTCTGACTAGCAGATTTACCTGTCTGCCCAGGTGTTGCTTTAATAAATAGAGCATTGAAGTCAGGATTCCTGGAATATTTACTGACTGGTGCTGGGGGAGAAAACTAATTTACATCGTATGAAGTGCCCAAGTAGAACGGTTTCAATGATCAAATGAAAGAAATTATTGCTGTTATTATTATGTATTACTACTATTATTAATAATAATAGCCACCAAAAAAAAAAGAGCTCAATCATCACATTAGAAAGCTTTGGCATGTGTGTTTCCACGTGTGAATAAAGACTGGTCCCAGGTAGCAGCAAAATTTCCCTTTGATATGGGCCAGCAGTGAGGCCGAGGGTGAGCAAGCTGGACAAGGCTGTCCTGTGAACGCTGGAAGGGACAAGGTAACCCGAGGCAGTGGAGGAGGTGCCTCTGGATCTGCTCACCCGCTGCCTTTCCAAGACCACGGACTGCGGCAGGGAGTCGTAACTGCCTTCCTGATAGGCAAACGTCTCCAGGTCATCGAGCTGGGTTTTGAGCTGCAGTATCAGTTCCTTCTGCTTCTCCCTCTGGGTTTCCAGATGTTCCCGTTTCTCCTGCTCACTCTAAGACGGGAAAAGATTTGGGTTGATTTCGTAGGAAAAGAAAAAGGGCACATTATGAATTCTCTCGGTTTTTTTATATGAATTCTCTTAGGCCAATAATGACTAGTAAAATATAAAATGTTTCCAAGTAACTCGAATGAAATACAGAATTCATGGGACAGGTTCAAAAATGAGAATAATTGGGCTTCCCTGGTGGCGCAGTGGTTGAGAGTCCGCCTGCTGATGCAGGGAACGTGGGTTCATGCCCCGGTCTGGGAAGATCCCACATGCCGCGGAGTGGCTGGGCCCATGAGCCATGGCTGCTGGGCCTGTGCGTCCGGAGCCTGTGCTCCGCAACGGGAGAGGCCACAAAAGTGAGAGGCCTGGGTACCGCAAAACAAAACCAAAAACAAAACAAAGCAAAACTAGCAAATCATTTACAGGTATAAGGCTGCATTTTAAACTAGATGTCTATAGGATATTAAATTTAATCTTAAAATGGTACTTATCAAGGCCTCCAGAAGTAAGATATGAACAAATGAAACAATATGAACAAATGAAAAACAACAAATTAACTTTTTGTTTAGCTATTTAAAAAGCAATCCTCTTGCTTTAGCTTTGCTCAACATGAAAGCAAGCCTTTTCTCAGGGGATACTGCCTCTCCAAAGCTTTCCCAGTGTTGTGGGTTTTTTCTTAGAACCCTGTTCTTCTCCCTTACTTAGTGGCCTAGCTATTGTTTAAGAGGTTTCCTCGATTTCCCCAGGCAGAACCAATCACTTCCTCTGTATTTTGTACACACTTCTACTCTAGCTCATGTCACATTATAATGATTTGTTTAGGATTCTGTCTCCCCAAGTCTATGAACTCCTTAAGGGCAAAGGCCCTGACTACCCCCAGGGCCTAGCACTGTGTCTGGCACAGGGTAAGCTCTCAGTACACATTCGCTGTATGTTACTGAACGCAATCAGGTCCAGAAGGACACGTTCCAAATAATGAACTCTTATGGAAAAAGTTGTCTAACCAGCCCAAAGGGAAAGGACTAGGGAAACTTTGTTTTTGTTTTCATTGTATCCCATCCCAACATTATGAAGCCAAAAAAGAAAGAAACCAGCCACAGATCCTGATTCCATTTTCATGAGTGTGTCTGCTGAACGCTGTTACCTGCCGTAGTAATTACTGAGTATGCGATTTACTGGAGTGTGGGCAAACATGTTTACTAGGTGAGAACAGTGAGCTCTGGTGCAAGGCAGGAAATAACAGAAATAATTTCCAGTATGAAGCGAGAGAAAATACTGGTTAAAAAAAACAAAAAAACTGGAACTGATAAGTAGTAAATCGTTTGGTTCTAACATGTCCCCACTTTGGCACCACCTGTTCATGTGTCAATATATGCACACAAGATTACAGCTGCTTATTAGGTGTTTTGAGCACTACAGGTTTTTTTTTTTTTTTAAGTTGTACACTGCTTCTAAAAGTAAAAATGGACAACCAAAAGGGCACCACATCCACACCAAACCTTTGGTGCTCCTCACTCCTGAACAGGGCCTGACCACAGAAATTCTTTCTATCCTACCTGTTCCTTAAAAGTCTGGCAATTTGAGGACTTGTGCAAAGAGCTGTGGGTATATGGAGAGAAGGGTGGAACAGTAAACACAGGACTGCACTGGAAACATTTCAGATTAAAATAAGCAAGTCAATATCTGCTACTGATAAGTCTTCTTGGTTAAAACCAATTTAAGTGGGAAGAAAGCCACATATGGGTTGTAACCTAAAAAATAAGAAGGTGGAGAAAAAACAGCGAGTCTTTTCCAACAAGCTACCTACAACTGTGCACTTCCAGAGGTTCAAAGACTGTAAGGAAACATCCCCTGGGGCTGTCATACAAATTCTCAGCATTCAGTGTTGACTAACTGAATGAATCTTGTCACAGTTACCAAAGGGGCTTCCTTTAGAATACCTAGTTATTAAGTAGGATGGGGAAGGAGTTTTAAAATACCAGCATTAGGAAATTCACATAATTAGGACTTGTGTTTCTTACAATTACTAAGAGACCTTGCTGTTCACCAAAGCGCTCACCCAGACAAGAGTCTGAAGATTAGAGACATTCTCTAGATTCTTGGAAAGCACGGACAGGGAGTAGATCTAAATTTCCATGGATTTCAATTCACTTGCTCTTCCCTAAGCAATTTTCTCAATCTCCAGGGTCGGAGGACTCCATCAGCAAATGTGCTGAGGGCTTAGGTTCTTGAGGCGACGGCAAGGTGCGCGGGAGCAGCACTATTGCAGTTGGCTGCTCTGTTGCCCTCTGAATACTCTCCTCGCTCATCCCTCTTCTGCCTCTCACCTCATCACACCTGCATCTCCTCCCACACCTTTGGTGAACATCTCTCACCATCAGCTTCCCAGGCCTCTCTGTCCTCTTGCCTTTCAGCAGGCCCCGAACACCTGTCTGGTCTCCTCTTCTGGGACACGCATACCCACCTAGACGAGCCGGCTTCTCACCAGTGCTACCTCCGTCCGCGTTAGCATCGCCACCCATCCACCCCTCTATTCCCATATCCCTTGGGGCCCGGCCCCAGCTGTTCACCTGGTCCTCGCCCCGCAACCGTGGCCGGTCCCCCGGCATCCCGTCGCCATCATCGCTGGCGAGGTCCTCTGGGCTCCCGTAACCCAGGACGTGAGGACAGCCGCGGAAGGCGAAGTCCTCGAGCTCGCTCAGGAGGCGCTGCTGCTCCGCCGGCGCCCCGCGCACCACCTGCCGCAGGCGGAACTGCACCTGCGCGAAATGCGAGGACAGCGCGAGCAGCGCCGAATCCAGCCGCCGCCGCTCGGCCCGCAGCCGCCTCAGCGTCCGGCCCGGCGAGTCCGGTGGGGAGCCCGGGGCCGCTCCGGGCTCCTCGGCCGCCGCCTCTTCCGAGAACGCCGCCGCCCCGGGCCCGGCCTCTGCCACCGCCCCAACCGGCGCCCAGCGCACTGCCTCGCACGGCGGAAGCGACTCCTCTTCCTCCTCCTCTTCGTCCTTCGCCTTTGGTCCAACAGCCGCCACCCCCGTTACCGGCTCCGCAGCCGCTTCGAGAGCCGCCATGTTTGAGGAAACGCCGCCGCACGTCAGCCACGCCCCCTTCTGCCATGGCAACGGTGCTCTGGCTGGGAAACCTGGAGGAGCGGTTGGGCGGGGCCCGGACGTCACCTAGTTCAGACGTCATCTAGGGCCGGCCTTACCTCGGGATTTAATTCTGGCCAGTGGGTTTTTTTTTCTTTTAATGAGCGCCTGCTGTGTGTCGGGCACTGAGTGTACTAAGCATTGGAGAAACAGGTGAATGAAGCCGGGACAAGTCCTTCCGTGTGTATCGAACTCTAATCTTTGACCTAGTCCCGGCGGGCGGGTCATCTATTCCTAACGTGTGTGTTTCTGGAGACCCCAAGATGTGAAGGGCTGCAGGGACTATGCTCTCCCAGAGTCTCTTCGGAGTGCGGATCCCTTGGCTTAGCCCACGTTCTCCCTTCCTCTAAACCCTTTCCCCAACCATGTAAGGAGAGGCAGCTGCTGGGGGCGTCCCCAGGATCTAAAGATAGCAGCCCTTGCCTCGGATTCCAAACGCCTCGGGGCAGCGGGAGCCGCCATGGCACGGTAAGTACTTCTGGCCGCCTCTTTCACTAGAGATTCCTTTCCCCACGTTTTCTGGGAGCTCCAGGTTCTGCGAGGTCCCATGGGAACCCCGGACCCCAGGTCTCTGTACCCTTGGGGTGGTGAGGGGAAGTGTGACCTGAATGTTCTCCATTACTCCCTACGTCTCTACTCTCGCACTTTCGGTTCTCCTCAGGTTCATCTTCACCGCACACCCCAGTCTCGTCACTCCCCCTTCCACCCCCTTCTGTCTTATTTAGCTCCGCTTTGACCGTGCTGTAGCATAAAACGTCCCTGTATTTTCCCCAACCTTTCCCTAATGCCCTCAGTCTTCCCTCTCGCACCCCTATGAAGCCCCACCTCAACTCCTCTTCAGGCAGCATGCTCGGACCCTGTGGTACGACAGGCCCAAGTATGTGTTCATGGAGTTTTGTGTTGAGGACAGCACCGATGTCCACGTGCTCATCGAAGACCACCGCATTGTGTTCAGGTAATCCCCTCCCCCTCCACTGCTGCCAAGGCCTGGCTTCTTGGGAACCTTTCCCTTCTCCTAATGCCTCCACACTCAGCCTCCTCATCTCCTTAGCTGCATTGTCTCCTCAGCTGCAAGAATGCCGATGGAGTGGAGTTTTATAATGAGATTGAGTTCTATGCCAAGGTGAACTGCAAGGTAAGGGTGGGGTGGGGCAGTAAGGGCTGGATGGGAAGGCTGCTTGGGAAATGGAGATTCATTCTAAACCTCAGACCCTAAGAATGATGCTCTCTATCTGGCAGGACTCACAGGATAAGCGCTCTGGCCGCTCCATTACTTGCTTTGTGAGGAAATGGAAGGAGAAGGTGGCCTGGCCCCGACTCACTAAGGAGGATATCAAGGTGGGTGTGTGGGAAGTGGCCGCTTTTTCTCCTGTGCTCTCTATCTGTGTACCCAGGTAGGCAAGTTAGGTCTGGGACTCACCCTTGGCTCCTTTCCCACCAACATTCAGTTACTCACCAGGTCCTGCCTATTTGACCTCCTAAATAGAATCCATGATTTAATCTTTTCCTAATTCAGGCCTTATCCATTACTGGGTAAGGTTTGTTGCATATTTTCAGCACCACCCTCAATCCATCCTCTGCATTCCTCGCAGCATGGTCTGTTTAAAACACACATTTGACCCTGTCACTTTTCCTCTTAAGACCCTCCAGTGGCTTCTTTTCCCCTAAAAGTTGAAAATTGGCTGCATGCTGGCTGGATCTGCCTCTCAAATTTGTTTTAGCAGTCTTCAAAGTGTTAAAAATTATTTTGATGGGCTACTGACATTTTAAAATGTGAGATTTCAGACATCCCTGATGACTCAGTGGTTAAGAATCCACCTGCCAGTGCAGGGGACACAGGTTGGAGCCCTGGTCCTGGAAGATCCCACTTGCCATGGAGCAACTAAGCTTGTGTGCCACGACTACTGAGCCTGAGCTCTAGAGACTGCGAGCCACAACTATGGAGCCCACGTGCCACAACTACTGAAGCCTAGAGCCCATGCACTGCAACGAAGAGTAGCCCCTGCTTGCCACAACTAGAGAAAGCCTGCGCACAGCAACAAAGACCCAAGGCAGCCATAAATAAATAAATAAATTTTTTAAAATGTGGAGATTTCACCTTTCAGCCAGGACCACCATTTTCCAGTAGCTCACCAAAATGACCAACACAAAGGGAAAGAGGAGGCCACCCACTATATGTTCTCTAGGCCTTTTAAAAAACATGGAGTTGTTCCTTCCATGCGAATCTACAAGAAAGGTGGTATTGTAGATATCAAGCGAATGGGCTCTGTTCAAAAAGGAATGCCCCACAAATGTTACCATGGCAAAATTGCAAGTCTTCAGCATTACCCAGCATGCTGTTGGCATCGCTGTAAACAAACAAGTTAAAGGGCAAGATTATTGCCAAGAGAATTAATGTGCATATTGAGCATATTAAGCACTCTGAGAGCAGAGATAGTTTCCTGAAATGTGTGAAGGAAAATGATCAGAAAAAGAAGGAAGCCAAAGAGAAAGGTACTTGGGTTCAGCTGAAGCACCAGCCTGCTCCACCCAGAGAAGCACACTTCGTGAGAACCAATGGAAAGGAGCCTGAACTGTTGGAACCCATTCCCTATGAATTTATGGCATGATAGCTTTAAAGAAAATAAAAGATCTAGATTGTAAAAATAAATAAATACATAAATAAAAATTAAAAAAATAAAAACGTAGAGATTTCACCTAAAAATCCAGATTCTCAGCTTCTCTTGGAAACTGGAGACCCTGGCCACACTGGTCAAAATTCCCAAATGCCTAGAGTTGGAGCTTGAAATGGGGCATGCATTCCACTTCACTTCACTCCTTTTCGTTATCTCCCTGACACTCTCAGGCATTTGAACTTGTAGCTTCTGCCATTTGGGTTAGAGTCTAAGCACCATAGCATGGCATATAAGCTGATGACTTGGCTGTTCTTTCCTTCTGCAGCCTCACACCCCTTTACTCTCTGCCTTAAATGTCACATTCCAGCCACAGCAAACTGCTTGCAGCTGTCTTCCACACACCAGGCTATTATGCACCTCAATACCTTTGTTCAAGTTATGCCTTCTTCCTGGAAAGTCTCCATCACCACTACCTTTGCCCACCTAACCCCTGCTCATCCCTCAAGGCCCTGCTACTCCAAGAAGGCTGGCTTCCTATAATATCCCCTACAGAACCCACCGTCACACTTTCCACACTGTATTATAATGATTTATTTACATTTCCCTTCCCTCCTTGCTTCTTTTTTAAAAAATAAATTTATTTATTTTTGGCTGCATTGGGTCTTCATTGCTGTGTGCGGGCTTTCTCTAGTTGTGGCGCGCGGTGGCTGCTCTTCATTGCGGTGTGCGGGCTTCTCATTGCAGTGGCTTCTCTTGTTGCGGAGCACAGGCTCTAGGCTCACGGGCTTCAGTAGTTGTGGCACTCGGGCTTAGCTGCTCCGTGGCATGTGGGATCTTCCCGGACCAGGGCTCGAACCTGTGTCGCCTGCACTGGCAGGGGGATTCTTAACCACTGCACCACCAAGGAAGTCCCCTACTTGCTTCTTGATGGCTGGGACTGTGTAGTGAACATTTTAAAAATCCCAGTGCCAGCCACAGTATGTGTTCAATAAATACCTGTCAAATGAACGAGTAAATAACTTCTTTCCCTGTCTAAATGTGGGAACTTGGAATATGGGCCTCAAAGGGTTGTCCCTGATTCCAGGGAATGCTGCTTGGTTGACTCCCAGGATGCTTTATGATACAGTTATCTTTCTAGTCAGTTGGCTCCTGGAGGACAGAGATTCTATGCTTTTCCATCCCCTACAATGCCTGGCATTGTGCTTGGCACTTAGTAAGTTCTTGGTAAATCTTTGCTGCTGCTGATGACGTGGCAGCGTGGAGGGGGGTTAACTAAAGGGGTGCTGTTGGGAAGATGATACCCCCATTGACCCTCTTTTCCCCAGGCATGCTCCCACACACATACCCACACTCATCTATGCACTTCTGCTGCTGCCTTCCTGGCCTGTGACTCTCTGTGCTTTGTTCCTGCAGCCAGTGTGGTTGTCTGTGGATTTTGATAACTGGAGAGACTGGGAAGGGGATGAAGAAGTGGAGTTGGCTCAGGTGGACCATTACGCAGAGGTAATGCCGTTTTCTGCCTATCTCAATCATTCTCTGTGGCGCTCTGCACACATTGCTCTGGGGGGCTAGGCAGAGGGATATGATTTCCCCAGGCAGGTTGCTCAATGCTGTGATAGTCTTTATGTTTTGTGCAATGTTTATTTAGTAGGGATGAGAGAAGTGAATATTGTTAGTGAAATTGTATACATAGATTCATTCACTGTTTAGAGTAGAGCCTGTTCTGAAAAAGCTTGGCAAAAGCTTTTCCTACTTTTCTGTAATTCTTGTCTCTTCTGTTTTCTTGGTGTATGTGTGTGTTTTTCCTGAGCCAGATAGCTTCATGGGAAGCTCAAACTACGCAGTATAAAATTTCACATCACAAAATAAATCACCAATCCCCAATAAATCGCACCGTGCTGTACGATATTTGGTTTCCAAATTTCAGCTATTTATTCAAGTTGCAAAAACACTAATAGTAACCCAGATTAATAAGGAGGTGTGTGTGTCTAAATTTCCTTTTATTTATTTATTTTTGCGGTACGCGGGCCTCTCACTGCTGTGGCCCCCCCTGTTGCGGAGCACAGGCTCCGGACGCGCAGGCTCAGCGGCCATGGCTCACGGGCCCAGCCGCTCCGCGGCATGTGGGATCCTCCTGGACCGGGGCACGAACCCGTGTCCCCCGCATTGGCAGGCGGACTCCCAACCACTGCGCCACCAGGGAAGCCCTAAATTTCCTTTTAAAAAGGGGGTCAATTTCATATACACACTGCTATAATTAAAATAGATAACCAACAAGGACCTACTGTATAACACAGGGAACTCTGCTCAATATTCTGTAATAACCTAAATGGGAAAAGAACTTGAAAAAGAATAGATACATGTATAGGTATGACTGAATCACTTTGCTGTACACCTGAAACTAACACAACATTGTTAATCAACTGTACTACAATATAAAATAAATTTTTTTTAAAAGGGGGTTATCAATTTACTTTTCTCCAGTTCATTCCAGTGATGTATTAGGGGCTTTAAAGCTGGGCCAGTTGTTTGCCTGGGACCATTTTCCTGTGGTCCGTCGATATGCAGGTTGCTCTACCTTTGCCCCTCTTCTCTCTTGTGACTACTTTTCTCTTCCCACCAGCTTTTGGAGAAGGTCAGCACCAAGAGACCTCCCCCTGCAATGGACGACCTGGATGTAAGTAAAGCCTGCTCCTTAACCTTTCCCTTTCCTTTTAGCCCTTAAAAATAAGATACTAGAAAGCTCTTGTCCCAGTCTCTAGCACATAGTGGTTCTCAGTGCATGTTAGCCAAATCTGAATTTGACACAGGAGGTCAAATGTTCTTCTCCATGCTCTAGAACACCCCAGTAAGACCCTTGTCCCTTCCATCTCCCCTTCTGCTTCTCCAATCTAGGGCAGACCTGGCCCTGTTGACTATCTTTATAGCTATAAGGACCAGTAGCATTCACTGAAATTCTGGCATTAAATGATGCATGGCACAGTGCTGTTTACTGAGTACAAGTGTCTTATTTTTATCATACAAAATTTAAATCCTTCTGCGTTAGGCTCCCAAGAAGTTGTGTGACTCAGAAAATTACCAAAGAAAACCTGGAGAGCTGGAGGGAGTGAGCAGCATTTGTGAACATAAATGTCCACTCTTTGCAGCCTCTACAGGTGCTTTTGTCTTTTTTTTCCCCCCAGGATGATTCTGACAGTGCGGACGCAACAAGTAATTAACTTTCTGTGACAGCAGAGCTGGGGAGGAAGCTGTGGCTATCTTCCAGTCACTCTAACAAGCTAGGGCCTGGGTCTTTCTCGGCTCTTTGGCTGTGCGCCAGGGCCCTCTGGGATCTCCGAACTTTCCTAGAAGCTCTTTATTAAGGGTCCTCCTTCATGCTTTATTTTTATTTCCTAGGCACTTGACTATGGCTGCTGCATCAGATGACAGGATAGGAGAGGAGTAGACAGGTGGGGCTTCTGACTTCCTACCAACTGGCTGTAATCTTTGTGTTTGGGCCACTCATCAGGGCTTTCTGGAGTATTTGAGCTTCTGTGTGTGTGTATGTATAAGAGCAAAAGCCATACAAGCAGCATATAGATTATAATAAATCTGTAGGAACTGTTCAGTGTCTCTTTCCTTTTTGTACTTCTTCCTCCTAGAGGCAAGCCTCTTCCTGTCTATAGCTCCTCTCCAGTGGAGAGGTGGGTGTCAGAGATCCTGGCCCTTACTGTCAAGATTGGAAGAAGAAAGATGTTGGGAGCAGACTTATAACCAAGCTGGGGATCTTCCCCATGCTTGGATCTTCAGGGCAGAAACCAGCCTTTCACTGTATAGCTAATACTGCCACCTCTAGAACCAGCCAGAAACCCACCTTAGCTTCCTGCATACTCCAGAAGTATCTTTACATGTTTGTTTGTTTTTTTGCACTTAAAAAGCAGTTAGGCCATTTATTGGCACTAGGAGAGCATTTCTTTAAATATCTTTACACTTTTAAAGCTAATTGTTACATTAGTTAATGCCTATGTCTGTTTACTATATTCATCAGCTACCCCATTCATCCACAAACATTTTCTGAGGGCCCAGTGTGTACTTAAACTGTGACTTAAACAAAATGCAATACTCAGGCTTTGCCCTTGAATTCATGGTAAAGTACTGAGATTTGTTAAAAAAATTAAAATCTAAAGTTTATTTCAGTAATATATGGACATAATTTTAAAAATTAAATAGCATAGAAGGGTGTAAAATTTAAAGTAGAATTTGCACTCCCTCAATAACTGTAACCACTGTTAACAGTTTCTTCAATAAATTTATATATTTATGTCTATATCTTTATATCTATATATTATACCTGTTATAAATTCCATAATACCTATATTTTATATAATTATATAGTTATATATAAAACATACAACATATCTGGAACATAAACTTATACAATATCATGTCTTGTTTATATACAGTACAATATATCAATATATTAAAATTTAACACATAAGCAAATGCAATGCGTCTGTATGTACACAATGGGAATCATAATATTAATATACATCTTGTACCCTGCTTTTTTTCACTTAATATGTATTGGAGCTCTTTCTAAATCAGTATACATAGATCTGACTCTTCTTTATGGCTACATGGTATTCAGTTGAATATACTTTCCATAATTTAACTGGTTCCTTATCAAGGGATATTTAGGTTGTTGTTAGTCTTCTTCAGTTTTCAAACAAGGCTGCAAGGAACAGTTTAAAAAGTAGATCTTTACATATTTGGCAAGAATATCTGTAGGGTAAATTTTTTTTTTTCCCCCGGCCACACCACGCAGCTTGCAGGATCTTAGTTTCCCAACCAGGGATTGAACCTGGGCCCTGGCAGTGGAAGCACCAAGTCCTAACCGCTGAACCACCAGGGAATTCCTATAGGGTAAATTTCTAGAAGTAGAATTGCTAGGTCAAAGAGCAGATAAACATTTTGAAAGCTGTTGCCAAGTTGCTTTTAGATGAAATTATATCAACTTTCACTTCCACCAAGAGTGCTCCATTCTCCAAAACCTTTTAGATATTTGCCAAGATAAAATTATACTTGGTTTAATTTGCTTCATTTTTTTTCTTTCTGGCCATGACGCAGGACTTGAGGGATCTTAGTTCCCCGACCAGGGATTGAACCCGGGCCCTCAGCAGTGAGAGCACAGAATCCTAACCACTGGACCGCCAGGGGATTCCCTGGTTTAATTTGCTTTAAATTATGAGAGTGCTCATTGTTTATTAGTGATTAATATTTTTTTTAATGTGCTCTGTCCACGTCTTTTGCCCATTTTGATATTGACATTAGTTCTTAAACTTAAAAAATAACAATGCAAATCTGTATTTGTATCATGCTTTACAATTTACTAAGAATTTTAATATCATCTCATTAAAAATTTTGAACTTCATATCAACCTTGTAAAATAATTACGTCTTCTCTTAATAGGTGCTCAAACAGGTCACAATAAGTGGCAAAGCTGGGACGTGAACTGGTCCTTGCCCACAATTCTGAAAACCGAAAATTTCTAAAAACTGACTTAAAAAAAAAAATTAACACCAAAAGTCATCTGGCAGCAAAACATGACCTAAAATGATATGAGGCTATTTATAATCTTTGTTTATTCCATTTAGCGTCTTTATTTCTCAGCATAAATATTTACATTTGATCACACGGAGTTGCTCCAGAGTTCCAAATGGAACACATTACGTAACACATGGGTATGGTTTGCATTACTGCCTAAAATCAGAAAAACCCTAAATTCTGAAACATGTGGGAACTTCAAGCTTTTTATTACTTGATTTAAAAGAGCAGAAAGTTAATCTTAACTTTTAATCCATTTAACGTTTTAAGGCACCGATTGCAGTTAAACTTCTGTTAACTTCTGTTAACCTCTTTATTTGCACTGTCCAATCCCGTAGCAGTGGTCACACGTGATTATTGAGTACTTGAAATGTTGCTAGTCCGAACTGAGATGTGCTGTAAGTGTAAAATACATACCAGGTTTCGAAAATCTTGTATGGGGGGAAAAACTCACTTATTTTAAAATACACATTATGGGCTTCCCTCGTGGCGTGGTGGTTGAGAAGCTGCCTGCCAATGCAGGGGACACAGGTTCGAGCCCTGGTCTGGGAATATCCCAAATGCTGCGGGGCAACTAGGCCCGTGATCTACAACTACTGAGCCTGCGCGTCTGGAGCTTGTGCTCCGCAGCAAGAGAAGCCGAGACAGTGAGAGGCCAGCGCACCGCGATGGAGTGGCCCCCGCTCGCCTCAACTAGAGAAAGCCCACGCACAGAAACGAAGCCCCAACACAGCCCAAAATAAAATAAAAAATACACATTACATGATGAAATAATATTTTGGATATGGTGATTTAAATAAAAACATTATTAAGGCACTTCCCTGGTGGCGCAGTGGATAAGATCCCAGTGCTCCCAATGCAGGGGACCGGGTTCAATCCCTTGTCAGGGAACTAGATCCCACACGCATGCTGCAACTAAGAGTTCGCATGCCACAGCTAAGGAGCGCGCCTGCCACAACTAAGACCGAGTGCAACCAAATAAATAAATAATTATTTTTTTTAAAAAAAGAGCTTTAAAGAAAAATTAACATATGTGGCTTGCATTACATTTCCATTGGCGGCGTTGCTGTCTATCCAAGCCAGTACCATCCCCACTTCTATCAGGCGGGCTTCCGCGGGGCCGAATTACGTACATCCCTGGAGTCCAACGGGGCCAAACAAAGTGCTATCTATGACAAGTTCAGGCCGCAGTTTTGTTCTGTCTTGTCTTCTGGTTTTCTTCAACGTCTTAAAATAGTCCCTCAACATTTTGAGCGCCTGCACTTCGCGTTTTCAATAAATTTGTCCAAACCACACCCCGTTCTTTGCCCTTTTGCTTCTGCGCAGAGACGCGCCAGGAATGAAGATTGTCCCGCTTCGCTCTCCGTCCGGCGCCAGGTGTTTCAGTGTGCAAGGTTACCGGCGTCCTGGGAGAGAGCAGCGATGGCGTTCCGGTGTCAGCGGGACAGCTACGCCAGGGAGGTGCGGCCGGCGGGCGGGAAACCTGATGCTCCGAGCGGGTGCGGCGGTGCGGGGAAGGGGGCGACGCGTGGAGCGGGCACCGAGCTGGATTCAGCCTCGGTGCGCTGAGGGTTGGGGTCGGGGTTTACTCTCGCATCCTTCTCTACCCAGTTCACCACCACCGTGGTCTCCTGCAGTCCCGCAGAGCTGCAGACCGAAGGAAGCAGCGGCAAGAAGGAAGTGCTGAGCGGTTTCCACGTGGTGCTGGAAGACACGCTGCTTTTCCCCGAGGGCGGGGGACAGGTACCAGGCCCGTCCCTTCCCCTTTCCTTCTGCCCACTCCCAGGAAACCCCTAATTCTTTCTGAGCAGGTTGGAAATGCTCTCCTGGTCCTCAGTCCTAGCTGTAATGAATACAGATGGAAATTAGTTCAATTCAGTTCATTTGTTTATTCAGCAGTTATTTATCAACAAATAGTTATCTGTCCGTAACAAATGCTGGGTACTAATTCAAGCTCTAAGGATAAAAGCTGAACAAGAAAGTGTCTCTGCATACGTAGAATATTTACTGGAGAAAACAGACAAAACGGTGAATAGATAAGTAGTATGCCGGTATGATAAATGCTATAAAGAAAAATAAAGGTCGAGGGAAAGAGAGTGATGGGATTGCCTCCTAGGTAGGGGGCAAGTTATTTCAGTTGAGAACTAAGTGAGGTGAGGGGGTAAGCCATTGCCATTATATAGTGGTGCTGGTGGGGGGTGGGGAGTGTTCGGGGAGGGAGAATAAGTGCAAAGAACCTGAGGTAGGAATTCGATTAGGGTGTTTGGCATGGACTGAAAAAGTTTCCCCTGAAGGAGCACAACAGAGGGCAGGCAGACTTATCAGTGCTGTGATGGGGTAGGGGCAAGGTCCAATGAGAACATGGGAAAGGAGAATAATAACACCAAAGGTGGGCATTGTGGGAGAGGCTTTCCCAGCCGAAAGAATAGCACAAAGGCAGGGAAGCCTGTAAGAATTTGACAAGTGTAGTTAACTGCAAAGTAGTCCCAAATAGTTGGAGCCTCTGGTGTGTGTTGAGGACAGGCTGGAGGTGGCTTTGGAAACGTAAGTGGGGGCCAGTTCAGAGGGCCTTGAAGGATGTGTTAAGGTGTGTGGACTTCATTCAGGAAGCTATGGTGAGCCATGGAAGTACTTAGGCAAAGAAATGATGTGAGAGAACATATTCAGTAAACTTGATTGTGAGAAACTTCCAATTTTTCCCATCATGGAGGTTTTCTGATCTGCTGAAGGAAAACCTGTGCCCTCAGGTATCCATAGCAGGTCTCAGTTTATATATCACCTCTTCCAGGAAGTCTTCCCTGATTCCCCAAGACTGTTAGGTTCCTTTTCTTTGAGCTCTTCTAAAATAATGTACATTTTTGAACTATGGCATGTAGTAGATCATATTGCAATTGCCTGTTAGCATGTCTCTGTTCTTCTCCAGACTTTTCAGTTCCATGAGGGACAATGTCTTATTTACATTGTATTCTTGGGTAGGCACAATGTCTTGTAAGCAGTTGATATTTTGTAATATTTGATATTTTTAATGAATATTTTTGAATTTAATTCTAGTATTTTAGAAGATAGAGTGGAAGAAGGGAGAAAAATTCAGGTCAGTTTGGAAACTATTGAAAGATAAAAATCTAAACCAAGGCAATGAGAGGGAGGATTAAGTTTCTTTGGGTTTTACTAAAATTTTCGTTGCTGTAACATTTTTTTTTCAAATTTTATTTATTTATTTGTTTTTGTGTTCCATGTGCTATACAGTAAGTCCTCATTAGTTATCTATTTTATGCTGTAGTTACAGTTTTTGTATTCATTCTGTTATTTTATTCTGAAGAACAAAAGGTGTTCCAAGTGAAGAGTATAGAGAGAGTCCCCTCATGAACAAAGTGGACCACCTCACTTGGCATTGCTTCTTCTCCCTTAGGGAATCTCAAATTCTGGGTGCGTTTCTCACAAACTTTTGCTAGAGGGTCTTTGTATCCAGGAGTTAGGGTGAGCCCTGCCTTCTACCACCGATTATTTTTACTTCTTTCCCCAGCCTGATGACCGTGGTACAATCAATGACATCTCTGTGCTGAGAGTGACCCGCCGGGGCACCCAGGCTGATCATTTCACCCAGACACCTCTGACCCCTGGGGCTGAGGTACAGGTCCGGGTGGACTGGGAACGGAGGTTTGACCACATGCAGCAGCATTCAGGTAGGTGGGGTGGGATGGGGCAGTTGCTGCGTGTGGGAATGTCACCATGATTGAGACGTGGTTTGGGTTCTCTAAGGAGTTAACCTTTTGGAAGAGACAGACATATTCAGAATCAGCTCCAATTCAGGAAAGATGTGATAAATGTTATAAAAGCAAAATGAGCAGTTAAAGTATTAGAACAACTGCTGGATTTAAGTATTACTGACTTCCCACTTGATATCTATATCTGTATACATTTCATAGCCTTCTTAAACTTAGAATGTCCAGAATGGAATTAAAAAGCCACCCCCTCCTCCAGATCTGGTCTTCTCTTCACCATGTTCAGTGCATGGCATCAGCATCCACCCAGTTGCTCAAATCCTGGAAGTCAGTTCGGACACTTCTTTAGGGATAGCCAGCCAATCTGAGTCATGTCGGTTTATTTTCTAAATACTTCTCTATCTGCTTCCACCGTCAACACAGACATCCTCGTCCCAGCTTTCATGTCTCTCCCCAGCCCTCTGTAATAGCCTCCCGGCTAGTCTCCCCCATTCTCCACAAAGCAGCCAGAATAGTTGTTTTTTTTTTTTTTTTTTTTTTGTGGTACGCGGGCCTCTCACTGTTGTGGCCTCTCCCGTTGCGGAGCACAGGCTCCAGACATGCAGGCTCAGCGGCCATGGCTCACGGACCCAGCCACTCCGCGGCATGTGGGATCTTCCCGGACCGGGGCACGAACCCGTGTCCCCTGCATCGGCAGGCGGACCCTCAACCACTGCGCCACCAGGGAAGCCCCAGAATAGTTTTTAAAAATGAAAGTCTGATCAGGCCACTCCCCTGCTTTAAAGCTTTTCAGAGGCTACCTGTAGCTCGTGATGACTGCATCCTGGCCATGCTGGCCTTCTCTCCATTCCTTTAACACATCCTGCTTGTGTCCTCCTTCAAGGCCTTTGGCTGTCTTGTTCCCTTTGCCTTCACAGTTGATTCCGCCTCCTCTTCCTCGCTGTCATCGATGAGGGATAGTGCTGTATCTCTAGTGCCAGGCCCTGTGCCTTGCACGTGGTAGGCACTTGATAAATTTTTGTTGAGTGAATGAATCTGGGACAGTTAGAACTCGAGTTCAGATCCTGCCTCTGACGAGCTCCTGTTGTCTTGGCAAGTTGTTTGATTTCTCTAGACCTTGGTTTCCTCATTCAAGAAATGGCATCATAAAAAAAAAAAAAAAAAAAAAAAAGAAAGAAATGGCATCATAAAGCCTCTTGCAGAATTCTCCTGAGGGTTTTCAATAAAGTATCTCTCAAGAGTATTACCCAGTGCCAAGCAGGTCTTCAGCAGGAGAATTTCTGTGATGACATTGACATTGGGATTGTGTCACTCGTGATCACTTCTCACTTCTTCTCCCATCTCCTCCTCTTTCTGCTCAGGGCAGCATCTCATCACTGCGGTTGCTGATCATCTGTTTGGGCTGAAGACAACATCATGGTGAGCAGGAGGCATAAGACTAACTGTCAGGCATGGGTCCCTGACTGCTGGCTCCTTTCCTAGTAGTGAGTCAGCGGTAGGAGGATAAAAATCTGTTGTGCCCACCTGTTCCCCTCGAAGATGGGGTGGTGGATGACTTTGTGTTTTCCCTGAGAAACATCTCCCTTTGCTTAGAAAAGAACACGGACTTTGGAGCTCCGTGACCTAGAGGGTGAATCCCTTGCATGACCTTGATCATGTTCCTTATCACCCCTCACCTGTAAAGTGGAAATGAGAGTCCCTACTTTGTGACATTTTGGTGAGGATTAAATAACAGCATTTACATGAACATGTTTTGTAAACGATAAACTTCCTTCTATTATTAATTGTCCCCATCAGCATCCTGTGACCACTCTACTTCTTCTTGCAGGGAGTTAGGGCGACTCCGGAGTGTCATCGAGCTGGACAGCCCCTCTGTGACTGCGCAGCAAGTAGCTGCCATTGAGCAGAGTGTCAATGAAAAAATCAGAGATTGGCTGCCTGTGTATGTGCGAGAACTGAGCCTGGATGATCCCGGTGTGGAGCAGGTGAGGGGAGAGCCAGCAGGGTGGCTTCTGTAGAGTGGCCCTCCAAGGGCTCCTCATCCAAATTCAGACAGCCCTCCTCCCTCCCTTGCGTGCCAGGTGAGGGGCCGGGGTTTGCCGGATGATCATGCTGGGCCTGTTCGAGTTGTTACCATCAAGAACGTTGATTCCAACATGTGCTGTGGGACCCACGTGAACAATCTCAGTGACCTTCAGGTAGGTGAGGAAGGGCTCTTGAGTGGGTGGGAGAGAGGGTGTCGGAGGTCGGGGATCACAGTAGGGCTGGGAGTGATAGAGGGGGACACCTGAGGGGTCCTGAGTGAAATCACTCCTTATTGCTTCCGAGCCAGTGGGGAGGTCTTGATCTCTCCTACCCTTGGGTTCCAGCACCTGCTGCGGTGTGTGTGTGTGTGTGTGTGTGTGTGTGTGTGTGTGTGTGTGTGTGTGTGTGTGTGTTCGTGTTCTTGCCTCATGTAGGTCATTAAAATCCTGGGCTCTGAGAAGGGGAAAAAGAACAAAACCAACGTGACCTTTCTGGCTGGGAACCGGGTGCTGAAGTGGATGGAGAAGAGTCACAGCACTGAGAAAGCACTGACAGCTCTGCTGAAGTACGCCCCCTTCCACTGCCTCCTTTTCTCAGTGCCTGGGCAGCCCGGAGCTTAGCCTTCCCACCTGTAGAGCAGAGAGAATACTCTTATCTTTAGGGGTAGGATGCAATCATAAATGCTAAAGTGCTTTGGATAGTCAATCAGATGCACACAAAATGGTTTCTTCCTTTACATCCTCTTCCCCAACAGCCTGAGGCTTCCTTGGAGGGTCCCTGGGTCCCATCAAGAAGGGTACCATTGATTTATGCCTGACACCAAAAGCAGTTGGAAAACTGGGCAGGCCTCCACAAACCTTTCTCTTGCAGGTGTGGAGCAGAGGATCACGTGGAAGCAGTGAAAAAGCTACAGAACTCCAGCAAGCTCCTGCAGAAGGTGATTTTTCCATGGAGGGTGGCGAGGGTGTGGGCTCTGCCTGGAATAGGCTCCCCAGACTCAGCCCTGCCACCTAACTGCATGTGCAGCATGTTAGTGGGCAGTGAGTGGGGACGGGAGGGGTGGAGAGATGGCGCTCTCTCTGTTTACCCTTTCCCCACCTGTCAGCTGAGTTATGGCATCCTTTTCAGAACAACTTGAATCTGCTCAGAGACCTGGCTGTGCACATTGCCCACAGCCTCAGGAACAGCCCAGACTGGGGAGGTGTGGTCACATTACACAGGTGAGGCCAGGGGTGCTAGGCTTGGGGCTCAGCCTCTCCCCTGTATGCAGTGCAGAGTGGGAGGCGGGTCGCCCCTGCTGTTCTTAAGGCTGAGAAGACCCGAAGAAGTGTGTTGCCTTGCAGATTTCCTGGGTTTGATATAAACATCTTCACTATAACTTTCATTAGAGCCTTCCCTCATCTCCTTTGCCATCTAACAGGTCTCCACTTACCCGGGTGAATCCTGTTTAGGGAAGACAGAAACAAACGCAAAACTTGTTATAATGTGCCGAGGCTTAGAAAGATGCCATGCTGGCCCTCAGCACTTTCTTTCTCTGGAACTTTGCACAAAAGGCGGCAGTGTGGCCAGCCTCACGAGGAGGAGCTGGGCTTCCTGCAGTTTCCTAGCTCCCCTCGCAACTTGGATGTGATGTCTTTGCTCTTTGTTTTAGGAAGGAGGGTGATTCTGAGTTCATGAATATCATCGCCAATGAGATTGGGTCAGAGGTAAGAGGAGCATGAGGTTCTCTGTCCGCCCCGGGTGGAGACCTAATGAGGGGTGTCAGGTTAGCTGAGGTCCCTCCGCATGAACACATGAAGAATAGGGAACAGAAATTCATTCAACGCTGTTTTCTCAGCACTGACTCTGAGCCAGGCTCTGTTTTAGGTGCCAAGCTCGGTCAATGGTATTGACCTTTCTGGGGCTGTGACATTTACCAGCTTCAGAGCTCCTTTTATCAGAACTGGAAGTCCTCCGTGCCACCACGTTTATATGTGCTGAGAGCTGATTTCAGAAATACGGGGGTGGGCTAGGCCCTTAGAAGGCCATCCCTTCAGTTTTCCTTTGCCTCTGGCTTCAGCCACCCGTCCCGGTCCTGACCAGAGCTTAGTGGTTTCCAGGTCTCTCTTTTGCATTCACTCTGGAAGCACTTGGGAATATCTACTCTGGGCCAAGCAGTGTGCGTGTGTCTCTCTTCTTATTTCTGTGTAGAGTACTGATTCTCAAGGAGCTCACTCTTGAGTCTGGGAGACAACTGTGTATGCCGACATTTATAATTTAGGGTGGTCAGTGCTAGAGGCAGAGGAGCGCATTCCCTGAAAGGCTGGGGAGGCTTCAGGGGAGGGGCCTAGAAGACTGCTTAGCGGTCATTGGCAGACAGGGGAGCCGAGGTGGCCAGGCAGAGGGAAACATGGAGGTTTCGGCGATAGCAGACACGGGGTGCAAGGGGTGGGGCGGGGAGCGGGGGTGACCAGGCTGCAAAGTTTGGCGGGAGTCAGATCATGAAAGGCATTTTATGCTTGGTCATGGTCAGCAGCCTTCTGCCCCCTTCTTAGTATTCAACCTAAGTTCCTATAGCCACTCTCAAAGTTTCTTGTCCCTAGTGGGCCCCAGAGTGGAGGGGCTGCCTTACATTCATCAGGAACATCACTTGTGGTTTAGGAGGGAAAAACCTGTTTTTCTTTTAATTGAGATGTAATTGGTATGTAATATTGTATAAGGTGTACACTGTGTTCATTTGGTATCCTTATATATTGCAATATGATACAAGTGTGTTCTTGAGACTGAAGAGAGTGCAGTTTAGGGGGGATTGACTGCACGTCTTTTAAGTGTCAGGGCTCATCTTCTTGTCTTCCATCCTAGGAGACCCTCCTGTTCCTAACTGTGGGCGAAGAGAAAGGTGCTGGACTCTTCTTACTGGCAGGGCCAGCTGAGGCTGTGGAGACCCTGGCGCCCAGGTAATCTTGCGTGGACTTGCTTTGCACGGGTTGAAGAGCATGTAAGCCTAATTTACTAATAGCACCCTTGTTGGATGCAAAGGGCCACCACATCTGCATCTCATTTTTTAAAAAATTAATTTATTTATTTATTTTTGGGTGTGTTGGGTCTTTGTTTCTGTGCGAGGGCTTTATGCAGTTGCGGCGAGCAGGGGCCACTCTTCATCGCGGTGCACGGACCTCTCACTGTTGCGGCCTCTCCCGTTGCGGAGCACAGGCTCCAGATGCGCAGGCTCAGTAGTTGTGGCTCACGGGCCTAGCTGCTCCACGGCATGTGGGATTTTCCCGGACCAAGGCACGAGCCCGTGTCCCCGGCATTGGCAGGCGGATTCTTAACTACTGCGCCACCAGGAAAGCCCCTGCATCTCATTTTCATTCACATCACAGCCATGTGATGTTGCCTGAGCAGAAATAATGATCACCACCATCATTCCCAGTTTTAGAGATGAGGGACAGCACATTGTGTGCCTGAGATCTCGTGGTTAAAGTGGCAGAACTGAGACTGGAGCCCAGGACTTTCGGTTCCAAGTCTCACATGCTTTGTGTTTTTTCTTTTAGAAATTGAGATTCATAAGTGATACATGAATGCAGGTGCTGGATGCTCACTAGGCAGTTGAAGCACCTGCTTAAGGCATCAGCAAAGCAGAGGCACAGACAAACTTGGGGAAAAAAATTAGGGTTTTGAGACTGAATCAAAAAAGGTATTGATGTAGTTATAGAAAAATTAGAATTGTGTTGGACTTTTTTACTCTTATATTGTTTATATTTTCTTATTTTAAGTTAGATATGGAGGTGGAGTGCCCCATATTCTTTCTGGCATTTAGGGTTTTTGAAGTCCTGATTGGCTCTGATAAATATGTGTTCATTGTAAAACACTGAAGGAAAACAGAAGTATTTAGAGCAGAGGTTCCTGACAGGCAGCCAGCTGTGGCTTATAGACTGGTTTGGCCTGTGTACTACTTTAAATTTTCAAAATTAGTTGCTGCATTTTAAAATTAGGAGATTTTGGGCTTCCCTGGTGGCGCAGCGGTTGAGAGTCCGCCTGCCGATGCAGGGGACGCGGGTTCGTGCCCCGGTCCGGGAAGATCCCACATGGCGCGGAGCGGCTGGGCCCGTGAGCCATGGCCACTGAGCCTGGGTGTCCGGAGCCTGTGCTCCGCAACGGGAAAGGCCACAACAGTGAGAGGCCCGCGTACCGCAAAAAAAGAAAAAAATTTAAAAAAAATAAAATAAAATTAGGAGATTTTTATTTAAAAATAGAGAGTTCTAGCTTTTCTCAAAAAAGGAAGAAAAAAAGGCACACTTTTGCAACACTGGACTGACGTTCCTGCAGGTTAGTATCTATGAGGACATGAGCGGGGGCTGCCTATTCAGACGGCACAGGCCCGGCCAGTGCCATAGGCCCACCTTTCTCGCTCAGCCCCAGTTGCTTCCCTGCTGTTCCTGCAGGCCTTTGTGTCTACAGCTGTTTACTCCTAATTACGCTTGTCCTGTTCCTTGGAGGTTGCCATAATTTAGCCCATTTCTAGACACTTCTGTTTTTTCCAGTAATTCACTCCTTTTTTTAAAAAAAAAAAAATCATTAATTAATTTATTTTTGGCTGCGTTGGGTCTATGTTGCTGCGTGTGGGCTTTCTGTAGTTGCAGCGAGCCAGGGCTACTCTTTGTTGCAGTGTGCAGGCTTCTCATTGCGATGGCTTCTCTTGTTGTGGATCATGGGCTCTAGGCGCACGGGCTGTAGTAGTTGTGGCCCGTGGGCTCTAGAGCACAGGCTCAGTAGTTGTGGTGCACGGGCTTAGTTGCTCAGTAGCATGTGGTATCTTCCCGGGCCAGGGCTTGAACCCGTGTCCCCTGCATTGGCAGGAGGATTCTTAATCAGTGTGCCACGAGGGAAGCCCCCAGTTATTCGCTCTTAAATAAATATGGTACCCATATCTTTGTGCACAATGTGCAAGTATTTCTAGAAGCCATTTACTTTTTCTCTCCCCCCAGCCCAAGGGGAAAGCCTCAGGGCTGCCCTTGGTTTTCCTGTGACTTTTCCCTCAAAGGCTGCCTCCCTGACTGTGTCTCTGCTCCCCAGGGTGGCTGAGATGCTAGAAGGCAAGGGAGCGGGGAAGAAAGGCCGCTTTCAGGGCAAGGCCACCAAGATGAGCCGTCGGGCAGAGGTACAGGCGCTTCTCCAGGACTACGTCAGCACGCAGAGTGCAGAGGAGTGAGGGCTCGGCTGCCTCCCTGGTTGTCCATTGACAGCCGGCCTCCTGTGACCACAGAAGGAGTCTCTTGGACAATAAAATAGTTTCACTTGAAATGATTGTGGCCCCATGTATATTTACATGATGGATATGAATTTACACAGTATATTCCAGTGTGCTTATGTGATCGGTGTCTGTGAATAAACAGCTTTATTTTTTAAATTTATTTTATTGAAGTATAGTTGATATATATACAATGTTGTGTTAATTTCTACTGTACAGTAGAGTGATTCAGCGATACATATATGTATTCTTTTTCATAATTTTTCCATTATGGTTTATCACAAGATACTGAATATAGTTCCCTGTGCTATACAGTAGGACCTTGTTGTTTATCCATTCTATATATAATAGTTTGCATCTTCTAATCCCAAACTCCCAGTCCATCTCTACCTACCCCCCAACCCCTACTGTGGCATCCACAAGTCTGTTCTCTATGTCTGTGAGTCTTAAACAACTTTCTATTTCAGCTCCTGTTAGGCACACCCTATCCTTGAGTGTTATGTTGATGAACTGTAGTAATTTATCTAAACGCAGCTGCAGTCTTTCTTCATGTAGAAATGCAGCTGCCTAAGGAGATGTAAGTCAGGCCAGAGGCTTGGCTTAGGGCTTAGACTCACATCTCCTTGTTTTCTCTTATTTTTTCCTTATTTCTTTTCCTAGCCTTGTGTTTCAGAATTAAAAGGTATCAATGACTTTGTAAATAGGTCAAGAGGGCACGAAAATATATAGTCGAAAGATGTTCCAAGTCTGTTATTGAGGCGGGAAAAGGATGGAAAAAGATACCAGGCAAGACTAACCCAGAGAAAGCTGGGGGCATTATTAATATGAGGTAAATGAGACTCTAAGGCTATAACACTTTAAGAATCATTATTGGCCCCGCCCCCCCAGAAAAGAAAAAAAAAGGAATTCCCTGGCGGTCCAGTGGTTAGGACTCAGTGCTTTCACTGCTGTGGCCTGGGTTCAATCCCTGGTGGGGGAAGTAAGATCCCGCAAGCTGCACAGCGTGGGCAAAAAAAAAAAAAAAGAATCATTATTAGAGACCAAGAGAGACATGTGGTGATAAAAGGAAGATAAAATAGTTCTAAATTTACAGGTATCTAATAACAGCCTCAAAATACCTAAAGCAGACATTGACAGATCTAAAAGGAGAAACAACTCCATAGTTGATAGAAGATTTAAAGTCATCTTTCAGCAGCTGATAGAATAAGAGGAAGCATTATCTCAAGGTTAAGAGCATAGACTTTGGAGTTCCACAGACCTGAGTAGTCCTGGCTTCGTGCATCTATAGGTGGTAGAACTATATAACAAAAAGCAAGGAATTGATTTAAAAAGTCAGGACAGCATTTATTGATACTTCTGGGGAGGGAGTGAAGCAGGACAAAGAAGGGACCCAAGGTGGGGGTGGGAGAGTGGTTTCTGGGGTGCCGGCAGTGTTTTGTTTCTTGACTTGGGTGACAGTTAAACATAGGGCTTTGCTCTATATTTATGCATTGTAGTCTACATTTATGATTTATTCCATGAGGTTATATTTCACAATTTAAGAATACAACTTAAAAAAAATCTGGTTCTGTTGTTTACTTACTTGGGAGAGTTATATTGCCTTTTCAACCTTCACTTTCCTCACTGGTGACATGGCAGTAATGGGGTGCCTCGATCTCTGTGTTGTTGGGAAGTAACATATTCAACTGTAAGTGCTCAAGAAAACACTGGATTCCTGGAGATGACCTAGAATGGGGTTTTTTTTGTTTGTTTGTTTGTTTTGGTACGTGGGCCTCTCACCGTTGTGGCCTCTCCTGCTGTGGAGCACAGGTTCCAGACGCGCAGGCCCAGGGGCCATGGCTCACGGGCCCAGCCGCTCCGCGGCATGTGGGATCTTCCCAGACCGGGGCACGAACCCATGTCCCCTGCATCGGCAGGCGGATTCCCAACCACTGCACCACCAGGGAAAACCCAAGAGTGGGTATTTTTGATTACCTAATGTTCAGTTCCTCTTTACCTGCAAATCGAGGATTGGTTGTAACAGCAGGAGCGGCTGCACTTCCGCCACCTCCAGGTGAGCTGCATCCCTGGGCAGTGCCCCTGTGGATGGACGTGTGTGCAGGCACCTCCTATGCTTCCCCAGGTTATTTTGGAGCTATGATTGAGGCCAAGGGAGGCGTCTTTTGAACCCAGCAGCTACCGGTGAATAGCTTCAGATTAGATGTCTGTCTCCTTGTTCACAGGAGGACTTTATTCAGGTAAAATTCCCACATGAGGAATTTCTGCTGCATTCCTGCTAGGGAAACTGAGGCAGGCAGGGAGTGTGGCTTCATAGAATTTGGCTGCATGGAATTGAGTGGTTACCTAGTGCAGTGGCTTTCAAACTTTTGTCATCAATTTAAAGGAAGCTTTTTTTCATGAGTCTTACATATAACAGCCCAATTTGGAAATGGTTGAAAGTTGTGTTGATCTGGTTGGAAAAAGGAGTGGAGGCTTGGAGTTTTGCAGGAGCTTAGAGGGCCCTGAGGTACCCCCATGGAGCCACAGGGCACCATTTGGAAACCATTGATTTAGTGTAACTACCTTATTTTATAGATGAGAAGGTTCAGGGAAGTTAGGTGCCAATGGGTATATAATTAGTAATAGTACCATAGAGCAATAAGCATCCAAGGTAGTTAAAAAGATTAGCTTCACGCTTAACAAGTATTTTTTGATGTGCCATTCCATTTCAAAGTATAGACCAATCCTCCCAAACAGCCCCTGTGTTTTCCCACACAGGGCATGTCAGCTTTGATGTTTGTGCTGGTCCTATAAATCAAACTTATGGTTGAATCCTGGGTCCCCGGATGAGGTTACGTGCTTACGTGTGCATGTGATATACCTCTAGGAAGTTCAGGGTGGATACAGCTCTGGTGTGGAATCATTTTTTCCTCCTGTGTCAAGAGCCCCTAAGGAGAGAATGACGGTGTCCAGTTAGTTTTCTCCCAAAGTGAAAGAAGCTAAAACAGCTTGTCTGGTAAGACTGAAAGCCACAAGGCAGCCTACTTGGCAGGGACAGAAGTCCAGAGTCTGAGACTTCAGCTGGAGCCAGGAGGAGGATGAGTGGGAGAGCTGGGCTGCAGGCAGGTGGCCAGAAGGAAGAGAAATTTGAGTTTCTGAGGCAAAATTTAGGCATTGATATTACATTAGTAGGCTGCGGAGGGGGTATGAAAGGCATCAAGAGTTTTTTTTGTTTGTTTGTTTTTTATAATTTAAAACATATTTTAATGAGAACACTTTCTCACCATCTTTAAATAGAAATGACTTGCACTTTTTACTCTGAAGCCATGAGGCCATCAGGACTTACTCACTTCCTGGTCCGTGGGGTTCTGAAGCCACCCCCCCACCAGCTCTCCAGTGCTCTTGAGGCACGTGCTGTACATGTCCTCCTCTGTTGGGAGACCTTGTGGCAGCTTCAGGGGCTTGATTCTTATCAAATGTTTAACTACTTTCAGTTTTGCATCCACCGAAGGGATATTCTTGTGAACTCGAGGAGTATGTGCTTTTTGTAACCCGAGCATCTTTATTATATCTTTCTCCCAATATGGACGTCTTTTTGTACTTTTTATTCTGGTAACAGTATGCAGTTTATGAGGTTGCTGTGGATCTCCACCATATTTTTCATGATCTTCAGGTGAAGGCTGAAAAACTTTATCTGGAATTCTTGACTGCGTAAATTTGTGACGAATCCAGTCTGTACAAACAAGGGGCTCCACGCCTTTTGTCACCATTTGTAGTCTGCCTGGGGGCCTCTGTTCGAACTATTGAGCGCAAAATCCCTGCCTTGAGTGTTGTGACTGTTCTCCTTAGGGGCAGCAATTCCTAAATGTCTTTCAGCCTCAAGCTCACCACTCAGGGGACAAGAGATTTTTTTTTAATGTATTTTTATTTATTTTTATATTTTTAAAATTTTTGGGCTGCACCACACAGCATGCGGGATCTTAGTTCCCCGACCAGGGATCAAACCTGCGCCCCCTGCAGTGGAAGCAGGGAGTCTTAACCACTGGACCGCCAGGGAAGTCCCTAAAAAACATATTTTTAAAAAGTTTTTCTCCAGCCCTGCCCCTGCCCAATTTTCCTTGCCAGAGACAGCCACTAATTTCTTATATATCCTCTGGCAGTATTTTTTTTCATAGATGTGTATAAACCTCCCCTCTTTTGAAACGTACACTCCTCTGCATCTTGCTTTTCTCAGTTAAATGAGTATCATGTTTTAAAACAAAACCATAGTGTAAAAGTTATGCAGTACAAAATGGAATCGTTGATGAGAGATGGGGAAGTATTATTTGCTTCACAGAAGGGTTCCTACTTACAGAAGGACTCAGGCAGGATTCCCTTCAACAGAGACCCAAGGGAATTCTTTTTTTTTTGAGGGAGGGTTGTTTGTTTGTTTTTTGGCCGCATGGCTTGTGGGATCCTAGTTCCCCTACCAGGGATCAAACCCGGGCCCCCTGCAGTGGAATCGTGGAGTCCTACCCACTGGACCACCAAGGAATTCCCATGAGTTCATTTTCTTGTGTGTGTGATCTCCCTCTCTCCCTCTGTGTTTCTGTTTCATTGGGGTGTAATAAAAATAGCAGTGAACCGGGCTTCCCTGGTGGCGCAGTGGTTAAGAATCCACCTGCCAATGCAGGGGACACGGGTTCAATCCCTGGCCCAAGAAGATCCCACATGCTGCGGAGCAACTAAGCCCATGTGCCACAACTACTGAGCCTGTGCTCTAGAGCCCGTGCTCCACAACAAGAGAAGCCACCGCAATGAGAAGCCAATGCACCGCAACGGACAGTAGCCCCTGCTCACCACAACTAGAGACAGACTGCACGCAGCAATGAAGACCCAACGCAGCGAAAAATGAATAAAATAAATTTATTTTTTTTAAAAAAAGCAGTGGACTGGGGCCACCCTTGCTTGCCACCACTCAGGTGGGTTCTGGTCACGTAGGCTTAGAATGACCATATGATTTACCATCCAAACTTGGGGACTTCTAAGAGTGAAAGGGGCGTTCCACACATCTCTCCAGAACCACAAATCAGGTTGGTCTCAGGCAAACACAGGGTGTATGGTTTCCCTGTTGAGACTCTCCCTTACCTTCAATTTCTTAACCTGCAAGTGGGGATGTGAACACGGTGTCTTAAGAAAGAAGGAATTTTCTGAAATAACTCAGTTAGGAAAATGCATCAACATTTGAGCTAATTATGTGAAAACAGTAACTAGTTGTGTAAAGGAAGGGAAAATAAAGCAGCACATTTTGAACTGGTGATGTCATTCACACCTGTCAAAGGGGCCCTAATCCAATGCCCTGGGGAGAGGTACAGTTTGTATTCAAGGGACGGGGTGGATTATCTTTTGTGAGGTTCACCAGGAAATCAAGCAGAGTGAGTTTGATCATTTACTAGAGTAACATTAAATGAGGACCATGAGAATAATATGTATTAATTATCACAAAATGTAGTAGAGTTTTAGGTACACATATACACACATAGATTGCATATTCTGGAACATTGCTAGAATCCACTTTTACAGCATAGAAATAGTGAGAAAGGGCTCCCTCTTGGCTAAGAAAGTTTTATGACTTAAGTACCCATAAATTGCTGAAGGTAGATGCTGTGTCTCACACCAAGGTGAAGGTCTCCTTTGTAACTATGTGTGCACATGTAGGTGCTGGATCAGATTTTAGTATGAAGGACAAAAGACATCAGATGAAAGCTGGACACAGAGCGGGAGACAGCCTGAATTCAGGCAGGCATAGTGCCTAAATGTCCTGTAGCTCCACCCCACCCTTTAGTCCTGAGTGGAAACGAGAGAGTCAGCCAAGTTATGCTAGAATGCCAGGTCTTTTCCTTAATAAGAACTTAAATAAACTGCAGAGCCCTGCTGGGAAAACAGACAGCTCACCATACCCTAATGAAATACTCTTGCAGAAAGCTTCTGTGTCTCCCATTCCTTTCCTGAATTGGATCCAAACTATGACTAAAGTGCCTTCGATGGAGGGAAGGCTGATGGAGTGAGTCATATATTTTGGGCACCTTTTACTTGGCTGTTACAAGGAGGCAAAGAATAAGACAGACATGAAGCTTGTGTTGCTCTTCACCCAAATGAGCCTCTCCCACCAATTTTAGGCCATTTCTTCTGGTCCCCAGAGGCCCACCTCCCTCCCCATTAACAGAAGGTAAATCCTGTGTTATACCCCAGCAAAAAGAGGGTGACAAAAACATAGTCTGAAAAAGACATCACAAAGACAAGGAAGTTACACTTGACAAAACCCTCTGCTAATTGCAGTTCCAAATAATGAAAGCAGACTTCAGTGCCACTGCCTAATTTTTATTTTATTATTGTTTGGTATTGCTTAATTATTGGTTGGTGTTAAACATATATAGTTCTGCCAGGCGTTGTTCGAAGCACTTTATAAATATCAACTTATTTAATTCGCAGAACAACCCCATGAGATGGAGTCCATTGTCATCCCCATTTTACAGATGAGGATACTGAGGCACAGAGAGATAAGGAGATTGCCGGGGTCACACGGCTAGTAAATGGCAGGGCACAACTTTGAACCAGCAATCTGGCTCCCGAGCCCATCTGCCTAACCACCATGTGTGTGGCCTCTGAGTAACATAGCTAGTATATTTAAGTAGTTATGTAAGTATTTGTAATATACTTTAAAAGAGCACACAAATTATATATATATATGTATATATATACATACATATATATACGACCAACATCTTTTTTTTTTAATTTTAAAAATTTTATTTATTTATTTATTTTTGGCTGCACTGGGTCTTCATTGCTGCACGTGCGCTTTCTCTAGTTGCGGCGAGCTGGGGCTACTCTTCACTGTGGTGCGCGGGCTTCTCATTGCGGTGGCTTCTCTTGTTGCGGAGCACAGGCTCTAGGCACACGGGCTTCGGCAGTTGTGGCACGCAGGCTCAGTAGTTGTGGCACACGGGCTTAGTTGCTCTGTGGCATGTGGGATCTTCCCGGACCAGGGCTTGAACCTGTGTCCCTCACACTGGTGGGCAGATTCTTAACCACTGTGCCACCAGGGAAGCTCCAACATCTTTTCTTTTATAAACTAACATCTCTCTCATGGTTAAATAAGTGATTTCAGGACGGGGGCATTTAAGGATCTTAAGGCTGTCTGGTGCTTTTGGCAAGGAAGAAGGATCAAATAAGCAAGCTATAAGGAGAAGAGAAAACCTTCCATTACAATGTTGCCATGTAGCTTCTAATTTTACCTCTGTTAGGGCAGGTACATACCTTATCATGCTGAAAGCCAGAGGGCCCAGAAGAGAAGCCCCTAATTCCCTACATTTAATTCTAAGCCTGTCTGTCTCCCCTTTCTGTTACTCTTGGCTCTATTTCTATGAAGACAATATTCCATGTGTTTTACAAATGGTGCTCGAAAAAGTGTACTTTGCCTGTTTTGGATCCTTGGTGTGGGTGAGTCAGGGATTTCCATTCAGCTTTGGAAAAGGCTGAAAAGTTGTCTTGCTGGAAAAGTTCCACTGTCCTCCCGTTTTCCTTGGCTGTGTCTTTGCTGCCTGTTACCAGCAAGATTAACTCGTCCTGAAGTTTTGCATGAAAACTAATTTTGAGTTTCTTTTGCTCTTGTCATTTGCTTCTTGCCCCAAACCAGAATTCTCTAGTGGTCTCAGTCCCAACAGCAAGGCACTGTCCTCTGTACTTTAACAGCAGAGGGTGCTGTGAGCCTGTGGTTGCCCAGGCCTCCGCCAGAAAAAAAGAAGATGAAAGAGCCCCCGCTGATTCAGCCAGCCTGAAAGAGGGCTTCTCATTGTCTTGGCCCCTTGTGGCTACTGAAGATCTTGCCTGGGGGACGTGGAGGAGTGAGACGTTTCTCGAAAAGCCAGCAGGGAATGAAGAGACAAGGTGTGGCCTTCTGGAAATGATTTGTCATTTGTATTTTTGAGAGTTTTAACCCTTCTCTGGTCAAATTGATGCTTGATATTTTATGCCCTTACCTCCATGAAGACCAGAGATTCTGAATAGTGCTGAATCCTAACTTAATTCAGAAAACAGCATCTGCTTTCTGGGCTCAGCCTTAGTTTGCAACGACAAAGCTAAATGCACTAAGGAGGTCAGAATCATCGGTAAATATGGGACCTGTTTTGATGCCTCCCTCAGGAGAATGGTGAAGAAAATTGAAATCCACCAGCACGCCAAGTACACTTGTTCCTTCTGAGGTGAAACCAAAATGAAGAGCTGAGTTGTGGGGATCAGGCACTGGGGTTCCTGCATGAAAATTGTAGCTGGTGGTGCCGGAACCTCCCAGCCCACTTCTGCAGTCACAGTAATGTCTGCTCTCAGAAGACTGAAGGCATGCAAAGGCCAGTAAAAGCTCCACCATTTGAAACATTGCTAGCCCATAATAAATAGCTTGATTTATGTAACAAACACACAAAACAGCATTCATTATTCCCATTTTCCAGGACCCCCTGGAAACTGCCCCCTGAATTCCTCTATACTGATGCTATCAGTGGCTGCAGTAAGACAACAGGGAACATTTCTTTCTTTTTTTCATCTTTTTGTAAGCTGAGGCTTGAATGCTACCTCCAGGTTATCTCTCAGTTTTTCTCAGTCTTCCTGAAATTCTGCATCTTTAACTCTTTTTTTTTTTCCAGCTTCTTGACTTCCTACAATGTTTTCCATGTCTTGATTATTGACAGAAAGCAATAGCAATGTTTTGTATTTCTGGCTATTTCAGTTACCTTTGCTCTAAGCAAATTTTGCTTTATAAGATGTATTTTTATAAAATCTTTCACACCAGGCTTTCATGGCAGGATAGGCTGATAAGTTCATAAAATAACCTGATGGACACACTCAATTTGCTATTTCTGACTAGTGTAGAATATATCTATCTCGGAGAGCTGGCTTCGACTGTTTCTATGTGATTTTACAACCACAGTGAGATAAGGGGCTATGGGCATGCAGAGGGAACTTGGGCAATGTGTGAGAAAAGTTGTGGTGGCAGACTGGCCTCTGATGGCATCAGCAATCACCTGGAATATAAACTTGTCAAGATTCTAGACCTGAACAAAGCAAAGATACTGCTGGACAGACAAGGACTCAGAAAGGTTATTGCCTGTGCTCCCTTTCCAGACAAACAAACAATATTTGATTTGATGTGTTGGATAAACTCCAGCCAAACAAGAGAAGAATTCAACAAAGAGGGAAACATAGGATATAAGAAACGGAAACTGAGAACTGCAAGGAAAGAAAAGCTGCTTTACGGGGCAGCGAACATTGAAGAGCTGATTAGAAACATCTGAACAATCACAAAGGCACACTGTTCAAGAAAGTCACGATCTGAAAATAAAGCAAACTATAGTTTTTGTGGTACGCGGGCCTCTCACTGTTGTGGCCTCTCCCGCTGCGGAGCACAGGCTCCGGACGCGCAGGCTCAGCGGCCATGGCTCACGGGCCCAGCCGCTCCGCGGCATGTGGGATCTTTCCGGACCGGGGCACGAACCCGTGTCCCCTGCATCGGCAGGCGGACTCTCAACCACTGCGCCACCAGGGAAGCCTGCCTTATCAGGGCCTCTTCATCTAGCCTGGGGGTGTGGGGTGCTTTCCTTGAGAAACTGCTATGGAATGGGAAGGAATTTTCTTGTGAAGTGGGGGAAGGGTGTTCTGAGAAGAGGGCTGTGCAAAAGCCCCGAGGAACCAGGCTGTAGTACACAGACCTTGTAGTACACAGACCTTGTAGTACACAGACCGAGGCGAAGGTGGCAAGGCACCACCCAAGGTACAGATCAACCTGACTTTTGGAGGCCATATAAAGATTTTTTTCTTTTTTTGTGGTAAGAGATTTATTGAGATCATTCACATACCATAGAATTTATTTATTTAACTTGTACAGTTCATTGGTTTTTAGTAGACCCACAAAGTTAAATAATCACTACAACCAATTTAAAAACATTTTCATCACCCTCCCCCCACCCCCAAGGAAACTTCATACCCTTTGGCAGTAATCGCCATTCTCCTCATTTTGGTTCTGGACCCAATTTCAATGTGTGTATGTGGGTGTTTCCCCAAACATCCAACAAGCAATTGTGGGGACACAGCCTGGGTGTCCTACAATTCAACTCAATTCTGACACCGTCTACCTGGACATTGAGGTTAAGGGCTCAGTTCTCCAAGACTGCCCTCCCCTCCAACCCTCCATTCAGAGGCCAGTCTTTTTTTGTTTTCTTTTTGGCGGTGCATCATGCGGGACCTTCCCTGACCAGGGCTCGAACCCCTGTCCCCTGCACTGGCGGGCAGATTCTTAATCTCTGCGCCACTAGCGAAGTCCTCAGAGGTATAAGCCCAGGTTGTCACCTGTGCCTCTGACCCACTGATTATAGATCAGAGGTTCCACTGACCCCCTCCTTGGGTTCGACTAACTTGCTAAGTGGCTTAGAGAACTCAGAGAAACATTTTACTTAACTAAGTTACCGATTTATTATCAGAGGATATAAACTCAGAAACAGCCAGACAGAAGAGATGCCTAGGGCAATGTTTGGGGAAAAGTCATGGAGCTTCCATGCTCTTTCCACACACCCCACTCTGCCCAAATCTCTTAGTGTTCACCAACCCGGAAGCTCTCCAAACCCCACCCTTCCGGGTTTTAGGGATGCTTCATTACTTAGGCATGACGGATTACATCATTGGCCATTGGCAGTTGATTCAACCTCCAGTCCCTCTCCCCTCCCTGGAGGTCAGGAGGGTGGGACTGAAAGTTCCAACCTTCTCATCACGTGGTTGGTTCCCCTAGCAACCAGCTCCCCCCCCCCCCCCCGTCCTTAGGTGCTTTCCAAAAGTCACCTCATTAACATAAACTCGGATGTGGTTGAAAGAGATTTGTTATGAATATCGACACCTTTATTGCTCTTATCACTTAGAAACTCCAAGGGTTTTAGGAGCTCTGTGCCAAAAACCAGGGACAAGCATCACGTATATTTTTTTATTACATCATATACCTGGCTGGTATGTTTTGAGGTTGAGGCACTGTGAGAAATTCATGTTAAATGGGTAGTTGAATGAACAGCTCTAGAAAGCAGTGGAGACTGGTCTGGAAGCAGATAATTTGAGTCACTGGGAGACAGGCAGAGGCCCTGCAGGAAACAGATGTATGATCCAACTGCTTGCTTTGAGGAGAGTTTAAGAAAGGGGCTGTTGTAGGGTTGAAGGAAATCAATTAAAAAAGAGAGCAGGGACTTCCATGGTGGTGCAGTGGTTAAGAATCCTCCTGCCAATGCAGGGGACATGGGTTCGAGCCCTGGTCCGGGAAGATCCCACATGTTGCGGAGCAACTAAGCTTGTGCGCCACAACTACTGAAGCCCGTGCGCCTAGAGCCACCGCAATGAGAAGCCCGAGCACCACATCAAAGAGTAGCTCCCACTCGCTGCAATGAAGACCCAATGCAGCCAAAAAGAGACAAATAAAAAATAAATAAATTTAAATATGGCATGTTTAAAAAACAAAGTACATAACTGGAGGGATTATATTTGCAGAACAGAAAGTAAATATTTAAAAATAAAAAGAGAGGATGTCCTTATTCTTAGGAGCTATGTGAAGCGCTTAGAAGTGAAGGAGTCCTGATGTCTGAAAATTACTCTTAAATGAATGACCAAAAAAAATAATATGTATATATATATATATATATATATATATATATATATATATCTAGTGAGAGAGAGTGATAAAGCAAATAAGACAAAAATGTGACTAGTTGGTGATTTAGACAAAGGGCATATAAAAGTTCATGGCACTTTATTTTTTATTTACAAAATTTTCAAAATAAAAAGGGAAAAAACTAACACCTGCTTAGTATAGAGCAATTGAGAAAAAACAGAAACATGGAAAGAAGAAAATACCCATGATTCCACCACCTAAAGATAGTCAATGTTGACATTTTGGTGTATTTCCTTTCATTTTTCTTAGGCACTTAAAAACTGTATTTGATGTTACTATATATACACACAGACCCACTGATAGTTTAAATTTAAATGACATGTTTGAATAACACATTGTTTCAACTTAGATGAGTAGAAGGGAACAGAAATAATTCTAAACATTCAGAAGTTTTTTAAAGAACCTAAAATTGGGGACTTCCCTGGTGGTCCACATGTTGAGACTCTGCACTCCCAATGCAGGGGGCCCAGGTTCAATCCCTGGTCAGGGAACTAGATCCCGCATGCAGCAGCTAAGATCCCACATGCCATAACTAAAGATCCTGCATGCCACAGCAAAGATCTTGCACGTGGCAACTAGGGTCTGACACAGCCAAGTAAATAAAATAAATAAACGAATACTAAAAAAAAAAGAACCTAAAAAATTCTATATTCTAGTGCATCATTTAACCATGTATGAGCCATTTTTCTATTGCAGTACCTGAGGCAGTGTGGTACGGTGGTCAGAGCCCAGGCATGGTGGTCAATTGCCTGGGTTTGAATCTGGCTCAGACTAGCTCTGTGACCTTGAGGAAGTTTCTTAGCTTTCTGATTCTGCTTCCTCATCTGTAAAGTGGTGATAATAATTGGTGTTGGGAGGAAAAAGCAAGTTATATGTGCAAAGTCTTTAGAAAAGTGACAGGCACCTCACCATCCCCACCATCATCACCACCATCACCATCATCACCACCACCATCACCATCATCACCACCACCATCACCATCACCACCACCACAATCACCATCACCACCACCATCACCATCACCACCATCTTCACCACCACCATCATCACCACCACCATCACCATCACCACCACCACCACCATCACCACCATCATCACCACCACCATCACCATCATCACCACCATCACCATCATCACCACCACCATCACCATCACCACCACCATCACCACCACCACCACCATCACCATCACCACCATCATCACCACCACCATCACCATCATCACCACCACCATCATCATCATCCCTATTATTAGCTCGAGGAACCAGGTGGTTAGGATGACTCAGTAAGTTATTTTTTCTTTTGTTTTGATTCTTAAACCAAAGAGACCAAAGTCCTCAAGCATTCACAATCCTTAGAAGTCACCTACAGATAGTGATTAACCTGTATCTCAAAGGCACAGAATCAGCTTATTTCTCTCTCTACTGGTGCCATCACCCCAAAAGCAGCAATGACAAGAAAGCAAGTCCTTCCCTTTTTTTTTTTTTTTTTTTGGCTGCAACCAAGGATCGAACCCATGCCCCCTGCAGTGGAAGAGTGGAGTCCTAAACACTAGACCACCAGGGAATTCCCTTTTTTAAAAAAAATTTTTTACCTCCTTTCTGTTAATTTTCCACCTCTCTCCCTATTCTCCTTACCAAGTCTTCCTGGTCAGTTGTCACTTGCCAGCTTTAAATTCTCCTCAAAACTATCTCAGCCTCAGATATCGTCAGCTGACATTACTTCCCAGAAACTTGGTGTCATTTTCTATTCTGCCTGGAATACAGCTGCTTCACTCCAGCACTTGTGGGGTAGCATTCTAGCAAGTTAACCTAAAAGAGCTCATCTCTGGCTACACAAAGAGTGCTTCCATCCTTATTTTTGTTTTGTTTTGAAATTTTGTAACTGCCCTCCCCTACTGAAGATTATGGAAGAATAAGAGAAGATAAAAGTTAATCTTACTGTATAGCGTGGGAAACCTGTTTAGACATTTGAAATGCCCAAATATACCACAATCTGCCTAGAGAATATTCTGGCAGTGGGTAACAACAGCTATGAAACTTTTCAAACCTTTGACCCAGTATTACCAGTTTTGGGAATATACCCCAAAGAAATAAACTAAAAGGGAAAAAATGTAACTTGTGCAAAGATGTTTGTGTGCTGCTATTTTTAAGAGTGAAGAATTGGAAATAATCCAAATGCCAAATAAGGGAATGGCTTGGCAAATTATGGTATAGTGACATAAGGAGAGAGACACCAGGGAATGATTTTCAAGGACAGGAGTATAGCCTCTGCTGGCTCTAGGGAATGCGTAGATTAAATTATTTTAAGTGACAAAGAACAACAAATGAAAAGTTTGTAGCTGTGTAAAATGTGTGTTGTGCAGAAAAGTTTGGAAGTGAATTTTGAGGAAAGGAAAATGTAGTTCAGAGTTGAGTGTGATACCTCTGCTGTAAAGCTGCGTGTGAATTACTGGAAAGTTGTGAACTGCCATAATGTTGCAAACATCTACTGCAGTACCTTCTGGGGTCTGACCTTTTTGACAACTGTAAGAGCATAGAAAATAGTTAATTATAATATAAATCAACCAGTGGGCTATGTTTTGCCCCCGCAGTGGAAGCACGGAGGCAACATCTTCATAGTTCTGTGCCAAGGCTTGGGAAAATATGAACTCTGGCATCAGAAGTCTTCGCTCTAGAATCTGGAGACACCAAGAGCTGCAGAAAAGACATGCTGGGGGTTTCCCTGGTGGCGCAGTGGTTGAGTATCTGCCTGCCAATGCAGGGGACACAGGTTCGAGCCCTGGTCTGGGAGGATCCCACATGCCGCGGAGCAACTAGGCCCGTGAGCCACTACTGAGCCTGCGCGTCTGGAGCCTGTGCTTCGACAAGAGAGGCCGCAACAGTGAGAGGCCGGCGCACCGCGGTGAAGAGCGGCCCCCGCTTGCCTCAACTAGAGAAAGCCCTCGCACAGGAACGAAGACCCAACACAGCCAAAAATAATTAAACAAATTTATTTAAAAAGACATGCTGTGTATTAAAACCTGTTTGGAATCAGTGTCTGATTCCAAAACAGGTTTTATTGATCCCCTGGCAGATCAATACTCAGACCTTGCTGAGGGCTCACCAATAACCAGGCAAGTGGCAGGGACCTATTTTTTTAACAGGGAGAGAGGAGAAAATTCGATTTCAGAGGCCAGAATGTATGAGACATGCCCAAGAAACATTTACCAAAAAGTAACACAGACTCTTCAATTGCTATTTACAGACTGAGGCCTACAGTAGACTCCCACTTCTTTTTTTAAAAACTAGGAATGCAAGAGTTCAGAATAGGAAACTGGACAGTCATAGCAAGAAACTAAGAGGACATTAAATCAAGGCGCTGTAAAAAACAGGAAGGTTGGATAGATATTTGTGGCAAGTTCAGGGGCGTATAGAATATTTTTAAAATAATATATCTTGGATATGAGTTAATTATTAACAACTAGAAAACAAGGAAACACGTTCACTGGAATGAATTATTATTAGGTGAAGTTTACACATCATTTAAAAAACATTTTATTTATTTTATTTATTTATTTTTGGCTGTGTTGGGTCTTCGTTGCTCCGTGTGGGCTTTCTCTAGTTGCGGGGAGCGGGGGCTACTCTTCATTGCGGTGTGCAGGCTTCTCATTACGGTGGCTTCTCTTGTTGTGGAGCACGGGCTGTAGTTGCACAGGCTCAGTAGTTGTGGCTTGCAGGCTCTAGATTGCAGGCTCAGTAGTTGTGGTGCACAGGCTTAGTTGCTCTGTGGCATGTGGGATCATCCTGGACCAGGGCTCGAACCCATGTCCCCTGCATTGGCAGGCAGATTCTTAACCACTGCACCACCAGGGAAGCCCGACACATCATTTAAAGTCATTTTTTCTAGTGAAGTTTTATCTCATCATCATCCGAAGGGTATTTGGCCTGGGATGGATTTTTTTCTTTCTCAGCCTTAACTGGGGCAGTAAGACACAATCAAATTTGCATTTTTTTCCCATCAGCCACTAACAGAAATTAAAACAGGAGTTTGTACCAACACTATTGGACACTGAATTTTGTAGCGATGAGACATCAAAGTATCCAATCACTTCTGTCTTCTCCAAAGAAGTCAAGTCCAAGCTCAGCAGAGTTAAGCGCCTGTGTTATGCAGTGTGTCTTAACCAAGTTCTTTGTTCAGCTAAGAATGTGTTTTGTTTTACTCATTCCTCTCCCTGGTGATTTAACAACAATGTTAAGTACATCCAGAGCCTTTGGGGCCAGAGTGGGGTTTGTCTCCCAAACTCTTGCAATTGGTGGCTCCCTGCCAAGATACCGCCCCTCTTTCTGGCTGGAACTCTCAACCCATCTACACATTTTATCCTGTGTTTAATGACACCCACATCTATGGATACCTAGAAAGACATTCAGCTTCAGGGTCTCTACAAAAGTCCTGGAGTCAAGAGTAGTTTTACTTATAGGAACCCAGTTGCAACGACTCCTGTTACTTTCACAAGCTGACCTTGTTGGAGGGAAAGGTTTTAGAATTTAGAGGGATAAATCTCCCACCTCGAACAGAACTGAAAGAGGGGCTGCCTGGCTCACCAGAATGACCCCTTGGCACAGAGGTGCTCGGACGCTGAGTTGAAAAACATTCACTGGAGGAAAGTTCTTTCAAGTAAACTGTGATTGAACCGCTTCTTCTCTGGTTTGTCACAGTGTTTCTCAATCCTGGCGTTATTAACATTTGGGGCGGGATAATTCTTTGTTGGGTAGGGGGAACGGGGAGCTGTGCATTGTAGGATGTTTACAGCCTGTGTGGCGTCTACGTACTAGATGCCAGTAGCACCCCCTCCAATTATGACAACCAAAAATGTCTCCAGGTATCTATCGTCAAATGTCACCTGGGAGGCAAAATCACACCCAGTGGAGAACTATTGGTTGATTAGGTATTTTGTGTGGACATGATGGTATTTGGGCAATAGTGTGAGATTCTCCTCCATCTCTGAAATGAATGGAACATTCCAACTTCATCTACTCTGCCCTTGGCTTCCCAGCTGGCTCAGCCCAAATAAAACTTGTTTTCAGTCCTGACTCTTCCCCTCATCAAGCTCTTCCCCAACACCTTTTTTTTTTTAAAAAAAATTAATCTGTTTATTTATTGGCCGTGTTGGGTCTTCTTTGCCCCACGCAGTCTTTCTGTAGCTGCCGAGAGCGGGGGATACTCTTCTGGGCGGTGCGCGGTCTTCTCTTGTTGCGGAGCACAGGCTCTAGGCTCACAGGCTCAGTAGTTGTGGCGCACCGGCTTCATTGCTCCGCAGCACGTGGGATCCTCCCGGACCAGGGCTCAAACCCATGTCCCCTTCATTGGTAGGCGGATTCTTAAACACTGCACCACCAGGGAAGTCCCTCCAGCACTTTCTTATTCTTCCTCAAATCCATGTCCCCCAGTTAATCTTCCTCAGGGATTGGGTATTATTGGCATTCCCCCCAAAGAAAACCTGTAACTATTTGGAAACCTTGAGCTGTTTCAGGTGAGAGAGCCCAAAGTGAGCAGAATCCTCCCCAGGTCTTTTGTTTTTCTTAAAATGGATTGAGTTCAGCCACCCCCCCACCCCCCACCCCCCGCAACTCGAGGAATTAACTCACCAGTCTGACAGTTATTATGCTTGGGGTCACTTGCCCTTTGGAATTTCTTAGAAGCATATCATGCAGCTGTGTGGAGCTTTGTAGGTAGGAAACGAGAAAGGGCAGAGTTCTGGAGATAACTGTTTGGCGGCCACTGTAAGTAGGGAGGCTGCTGACAAAGCTTGGGGAGCCAGATCAAAGCCTGGAGCTGCAGCGTCAGCCTTTCCTGAATCAGCTCTGATACCTGTCAAGAGCCTCACCTAAGGAACCTCACCTAAGGCTCCCCAGAGCAAGGGAGCCCTTTGGAGGCTCTGGTGCAGTGGCCATGGTGGTTTCACTGCAGTCTATAGGGAGACACGATGCCATTGTCATTTCACCGCAGTCATTGTGTGGGACAAAATGGACTGGAAAGGAGGGCATTGGTAGTCTAAAGACGTTGAGGCAGACTGGGACCTGAGACCCTTTGCTGCAGTGCTACAATGCCTGCACCTGGACAAACGTCTCTGAGCAACAAAATACAAGGAAACTGTAAGGGACTAAAAAAAACTGCATGCATGTTGCAGTTGGGGCAAATTCTGGACAACAAGATATAAAAGATACAAAAAGTCCTAAAAAACCCAACTGCCACTTCTGAAGAGCCGGGAGCAACAGCAGGGTACTGGGCATGACCCCTGCACTCAATACCACCAAAGGGGTGGGCAGACACCTCAGCTGCCCCTCTGGCCCGAGCCCTGGAAACATCCCTACCCCTCACCCCATAGAGGGAACCAGCTCTCCCCTCCTCCAGGAGTGAGCAAGGGAAACTGTTACTTGTTTTCACTCCCCCCTGCTGTAGCAGGGGCCCCAGTAAAGCCTTGCCTGAATTTCTTGTCTGGCCTCTAGTCAATATCTATTGCTTGGGGAAGGGTGGGTAACAATGTGATCAAAATAAAGAAAAATAATTTATGCCACTTGGACTTTTAAGTTCGTGAAGCCAAATCACACTTGTACAAAAGCTCACTTAAGTTCATTACTAGGGTGGATCCAGTAGGGATAAGTGGCAGGGTTGCCTATGGGGTGGGGTTGAAGGAGGAGATTAGAGAGAAAGACAGAGGAGCAAAGACGGAATTTTGGTGGCCGTCCTTGGCTAAAGAGTCCAAAATGGTTCACTGTGGAGGAGAAGGAATTAGATTTTCATTCTTTTTGCTCTGGAGAGAAGGACTGCAGCTCTTGAAGACTGGAATCCCAATTCTGTGATGGCACGGAATGAGAAAAGCCTGGCCAGCCTTCAAATGTTGAAGTGCAGTTGAGCTGATCGGAAGGCAGTGACCATGGAATGTGAAGATCAAAAGAAGAAAGCCAGAAGACAGCAGAAAAGAAAGCATTGAAAATTTGCTGACTGGAAAAATACCCTCATGCTAAAAAAAACCCCAAACCCCATAAAAACATCAAATCGTTTCATGTTTTTGTAGTTACACTCCTGCCCTGGAAAGATTTATGAAAGCAAAGGAAGAGAGGAGCACATAACGTAATTAGGAACAGGCTACCTAGAACACAGTTATTCTAGCTGTGGCTTAATTTGCTTAACAGACTGTGGTCCTGGTTCAAATAAGCTGGCTCTGCTATTCACTTATGTCTTTCACTTCTGTGTCAACAGCTGCCTGTTGACCCCGCTGCCCAGGTAAATGCCGGAGTCAGGCAAAGGGGAGATAGTTCTCTGCTAAGAATCAGGAGACCTGAGGACAGATTACTCATGTGACTTAAAAGAGCTATTTTACCTCTCTAGGTCTTCATTTTTGTATCTATGAAATGAAAAAAAATTTTTTTTGAATAAATAATGAACAACTTTAAAAAAAATAAGGGCCAATTCAGGAAAAAGGAAAATATTAAAAACTGTTTTCTTTTTATTAAGAAGCCAGCAACCCAGAGGCAGCTTTTTTATCTTTCACTCTGAAATTAGATTTTTTTTTTTTTTTTTTTTTTTTTTTTTTTTTTTTTTGCGGTACGCGGGCCTCTCACTGTTGTGGCCTCTCCCGTCGCGGAGCACAGGCTCCGGAAGCGCAGGCTCAGAGGCCTTGGCTCACGGGCCCAGCCTCTCCGCGACATGTGGGATCTTCCTGGACCGGGGCACGAACCCACGTCCCCCGCATCGGCAGGCGGACTCTCAACCACTGCGCCACCAGGGAAGCCCTGAAATTAGATTTTGGACTTTGGGTTGCCCATCATTGGACTAGACTATTGCTAGTTTCTCTTCCAGATAAATTAGGTCCTTGGTTCCCTAATGGAAGTAACTTTTATTGACTGCTACTCATACTGTTTCTAGTCAATTCTTTCCTTAACAACACCGTCAGAAGGCTCTTTGGCCAGAGTGTTTTCTGTTCTCAAGAGGCTCTTGAAAAATTCTTGGATACAAATTATATTCTGCTATTTGATTTACACATATAGGCCTGAAAGGCATCTGTCTTAGTTTGGCAATTACTACAGAGTGAAACCAATAAATATTAACAATTTAGCAGCTAACGTAGTGATTTTCAGAAAACAACTCAGCAAAGTTTGACAGGTTACAAACAACTAGTCAATTGATAAGGACTGGAACTTCAACTATCCAGGCGTGTCTTCAAATGAAATCCTCTTGGAGCAATAAAGCCATTGCCAACAAAAGAAGGAGGCTCCCACTGATATTTCTTCATGTAAATCTAATCACCTGATCAATCTTGATTTGAAACTCTTCCAAAGCAAAGAATTAGACAAAATTTTGATATAGGGTATGATCCTAGGAAACCAAAAGAGATGGCAAAACCAAAAACACTGTAAAACTTTTCCTTCCTAACCCCTTGGGAAAACAGTTTGGTAGCTCCTTAAAAGTTTCTAGTAACTTCTTCTAGTTTCTGCTACTTTCTTAAACATAGAGTTACCATTTGACCCCGCAGTTCCACAACTAGGGATATACTTAAGAGAAGTGAAATCATGCAACTACATGAAAACTTGTATGCCAGTGTTCCTAGCAGTATTGTTCATAGTAGCCCCAATGTGGGAACAATCAAAATATCCATCAGCTGATGAATGGATAAACAAAATTTATCCATACAGTGAAATATTGTTTGGCCATAAGAAGAAATGGAGTACTAATAAATGTTACAACGTACATGAACCTTGAAAACATCATAAGTGAAAGAAGCCAGACCCGAAAGGTTACATGCTGTGTGATTCCATTCATATGAAATGTCTAGAATAGGCAGATCTATGAGTCAGAAAATAGATTAGTGGTTGCTGAGGGCTGGGTGGGTTGGGGTGAAATGGAGGTGACTTCTAATGAGTGTGGGGTTTCTTTATGGAGTGAGAAAGAATGTTCTAAAACTGATTTGTGGTAATGGTTGTACAATTCTTTGACTATGCTGAAAACCATTGAACTGTCCACTTTATTATTTATTTTAAGTTTTTTTTGGATGTGGACCATTTTTTTAAAAGTCATTATTGAATTTGTTACAATATTACTCCTGTTTTATGTTTTGGTTCTTTGGCCTCGAGGCATGTGAGATCTTAGCTCCCCAACCAGGGATGGAACCCGCACCCCACCCCCGGAATTGGAAGGCAAAATCTTAACCACTGTACCGCCAGGGAAGTCCCTGGACTGTTCACTTTAAATAGGTGAATTGTACAGTATGTGAATTATAGCTCAATAAAATTGTTATAAATTTTTAAAGCTATTATAAGTTTTGTTTAAAAAAAGCAAAAACAAAAATTTTATGCCCTTGGTTTCTCTGCAGTGAAGCAGCATTGGCCCAGGCAGCAGACATTGCATTTCCTTTTCTTTTTTTAAAAAAAAAAAATTATTTATTTATTTATTTTTGGCTGCGTTGGGTCTTCATTGCTGCGTGGGAATTTCTATCGTTGCGGGGAGCAGGGCCTACTCTTCGCTGTGGTGCACGGACTTCTCATTACAGTGGCTTCCCTTTTTACAGAGCATGGGCTCTAGGCACATGGGCTTCAGTAGTTGTGGCCTGTGGGCTCTAGAGCACAGGCTCAGTAGTTGTGGCACATGGGCTTAGCGGATTCTTAACCACTGCGCCACCAGGGAAGTCCCAGAAGTTGCATTTTCTTAATGGGTCTGTTTTCCTAGGTCAATAATACAGTTGTATAGTGTGTGTGTGTGTGTGTGTGTGTGTGTGTGTGTGTGTGTGTGTGTATCATCCTCAAACCTATTTCCCTAAAATGGATAGACTGCTAGACCAATCTATCAAATTGTGCTATAATATAACATGGACCTTGGTTTAAAACGGTCTTTGGTCACTTAAACTTACTTCCATTTTGAGGATTCACAAGTCATTTCTAAAGCAAACATACATCTGTAACTTGGGGAAAAGATCTGTGTTCAAAATGTGCTAATACATTGGCTATATTACAAATTGATCATGGCCTGACACTCTGCTCGGCTTTACCCATCACAAATTCTTAGCCCTTAGGGCTGTCCATTTCTAGACTTTCCCTGTCCCAGTGAAAGGTAGCAGTCCTGTATTTGTGGAGTCTCTGATCTAAATAATCTTCCACGGTGTCTCTTTACTTTCCACTCCTGTACATGGCTCTATACCAAAAGTTCTTTGTGGTAATTCTGCCTTCTCGTGCTATCTCGATTGTAGAAATAAGTTACTTACTGTCTGACCCAGATAGGCTGAGCATGGCTTTTAAGCTCTTTCTTGAAAGAAAGAAAAGAAATAGCTAAGGTTGTTTTAGACACTGCTGTTAATCTAACATGGTCATGCCTGTTCCAATAGTTAGTTTATGAAATTAACTTTGAAATACGGTATCTTCATACTTAGAAACAAATACTAGCTCCCTGGGAGGATCACTCTGTGTTTGTTTGTTTTTAATTGGAGTATAATTGCTTTACAGTGTTGTGTTAGTTTCTGCTGCAGGATGATGTGAATCCCCTCTTGGACCTCCCTCCCTCCCCTGCCCCCTTCCCACACCTCTAGGTCATCACAGAGCACCGAGCTGAGCTCCCTGAGTTATACAGCAGGTTCCCACTAGCTGTCTATTTTACACATGGTAGTGTATTTGTGTCAAATCTAATCTCCCAGTTCATCCCACCCTCCCCTTCCCCACTGTGTCCACACATCCATTCTCTACGTCTGTGTTTCTATTCCTGCCCTGCAAATAGTTTCATCTGTACCATTTTTCTAGATTCCACATATATGCATTAATATACATTATTTGGGGACTTCCCTGGTGGCACAGTGGTTAAGAATCTGCCTGCCAATGCACGGGACACGGGTTTGATCCCTGGTCCAGGAAGATCCCACATGCTGTGGAGCAACGAAGCCTGTGTGCCACAACTACTGAGCCTGCACTCACTACCGAACCCATGTGCCACAACTACTGAAGCCTGCACGCCTAGGTCCTGTGCTCCACAGCAGGAGAAGCCACCGCAATGAGAAGCACTCACACCACAACAGAGTAGCCCCTGCTTGCTGCAACTAGAGAAAGCCCGTGTGCAGCAAGAAGACCCAACACGGCCAAAAATTAAAAACAACAACAACAACGATATTTGTCCTTTGGCCACAAGAAATCAAAATCTCTGTGGTCTGAATGAAGAATTGTATCTGGTATTGGAGGATGGTTTGATGCAGCCATTAGTCTTACTGTCATCTGTGGGGTAGAGGATAGAGGATGAACTTGGAGTCAGACTGCTTAGCTCTTAAACTGGCTCCTCCATTCTGGGCAAGATACCTAATCCTTCTGTGCCTATTCATATGTACTATGAATATAAATTCTAACACCCTCCTCACAGAAACCTTGGGAGAATTAAGGGAGTTCACTGTATAAATAAATAAAATACTTAGAATAGAGCCTGGTATATATTAAGCACAAATTTCATCTTTTATTATGTGTTTTTATTAACCTCACCAACTGCTGGGGGCAGGGACATTATTTACTTTCTGCCAGAATCCTATTGCAAGGAACCTGGACTTGGTCCCTGAGGGCAAATAAATCATCCAGGATGGAGGCCATGCCCAAGCAGTGGGGTTCAATTCAGACAGAACAAGACCATTTCCCTTCATCCTTGGTGAGACCGTTAGTGTCTCGGAGGGGCCTGGCGCCACCCCTGAAGAAATAAAATTCAGTAGGAGGGCTCAACTTTCCCTAAAGATTCACATCCCAACGTTCTGAAGCGAATTGTCAGACTCACTCTCAGTAGATCCAGAGATATGCCTATGAGTCAAGGCTTCTGGAGGTGGGACCCTGCACCCAGGATGAGATAAATCCTGCAGAAATACTTTCAGTAGCTCCTTTGAGCAGCCCTCGGTGCGATCACTTGCCCTGTTCAGATTTTCTTTAACTATAACCCCAAATCTTACTGACACTGCGTTACTGGATTCCACGGTCCGCTCAGTTTTTTTGGGGGGCCAGGACCAGGGCTTGAACCTGTGCCCCTTGAGGGGGAAGCGCAGAGTCCTAACCACTGGACCACCAGGGAATTCCCTGCTCAGTCTTGATCTGCTGCTATGACTTACATTCCCTGATTGCTTAGTTTGGTAATGATCTTGCCTGTCTGCCCTCAAGTTGCAGTTTTGTAACAGGAGAGAGCCAATCCTGACTCCATGTTGGATCTGTTCCTTTTATTTTAAGCTTTGCTTCCGGTTGCCTTTGTTCATTAAAAGGATACTGTCTATACACAGTGGTCTGCCTTAGGGAACCCTGTCCCCTCTGCTTGAATGTTAAACCAAAGGGCCTTTGTTCAGGGAAACATCCTGACCCTGTCCACCTGTGCATGGCAGCAAGAAAGAAGAAATGAACACGTCCCCTCCCCAGGGCTGACCATTCCAAGGGACATTCGCAGACCTTATGGCCTTTTTACTTTACTTCCTCATCTCCTCCCCCTCTGTTCTATGAAAGAAACTGGCATCCAAACCCTGATAAGATGGGTTTTTTTGGAGACATTAGTCTGCCATCTTCTCTGTCTGCCAGCTTTCCGAATAAGCTCGTATTCCTTGCCTCAGCACCTCGTCTCCCGATTTATTGGCCTGTCGTGCAGCAAGCAGAGCGAGCTTGGACTCCGTCACAGTTTGATCCCATAGAGCAACTCATGCTGCCCTGTGGTCTGGTAAATAACGTTCAGCCTTGGCCAACTAGAATACCACATTGTGACTATGTTGATATGCTCGACTCTACCTGTGCCCCTGTGGACACTTTATAAGTCTCCGCAGCCCTACTGGGACTCCTGGGCAAACCAAGACAAAACACCTTCCTTTTGCAAGAAGAAAACATAAGTATATAGAAACCAAATTATTTGTTTCGGGAAATAGAGAAAGAGCTAGAAATTTAGCTAAGCCAGAATTAGAACCTTCAGATCACATTGCCTCTAAAATATAGTAATCAACAAGACTTCATTCTTAAGTAAAATGTTGTTTTAATAAAATACTGCACGTATATATTTTTCTTTGCAAAGATGTTATGACCAGGATGGTTGGTGTGAATGATACTATATGGTAAGCTACATAATTAGTAGAAAAAACAAGGACTCTCAAATAAATAGCCTTCAACATTTGTTTTAAAGGACATACTCTGCAAATCAGTTGAGACTAGAGAATAGGCAAAGAGGAGGAGTTGACTTTTCCTCCAAGAATGCACTCTTGATTGGCTTGGGATAGAGAAGGGAGTCATATTTACGTCCTGGAATCAAAAGTAACATTGGAGTGACCTTCTGGAGAGAGAAATCCTGGCCCTCTCCTTGCCATTTTGCCCAAGATTTCAGAGCTTAACTGAAACAGACAAAAGCACCACTATAGAGTCACTTTTAGGCATCTGAGGATCCAGCAGGGTGGGTGTGGAATCAGTGGAAAATTCTGGGGAAAGCAGAGCTGGGCTAATAAGGAGAAAGATCGAATGTTATAGAGGAGAAGCTGACTTTGCCTGAATATTCTGACCTAGTACAATATCCAGATCACTGCAGCCATTCAGAAATCCCAGTAAATACAATGACCATGGATATATAATAGAAAAATACAAGAAGCAGAATTATTCCACTAAGGACCTCATTGTACTTTAAGTTGGTCCCCCACCGTTGAGAGCCCTTTACCTAAAGATTCGTATATAATCAAAGCCATTAAGATATGGTTTGACATACAATTTGCATGATATGCAAGATATTTAAAAATCCTCCTTAATCAATCCTTCTTGCCCTATAAAATCCACTGCTCCTTTCTCCTTTTCTGGGTAAGGATGAGCATGAGTAGAAAATTCAGTGTGTCCCCAGCCTGGTGTTATGAGCTGGCCCTACCAAGAAGTCTTGCTTTTGTATATTGGACAAAAGAGTAAGTATATCTTCGTGGAAAAAAATCCAGAACGACCCAACCTCCAATAAGGCTCTCTCAAATAGCCTTATTAGCTTTTCAAAAAACCATCACCCAATGCAATTAGAATTGCAAAGGGAGAAGGGGGTGTCGCCTGAGCTGACTCTATAGTACCTCTGGCCTCACAGCGGGCTGGCAGAAGGCCCTAACCACCTTCAATCCTTGGTGCAGTCGTCGACTTTTAAATTCTGAAGACTCCACATCCCTTTACAAAGTCTTCTTGTTCGGCTGGCCCAGGACCTGGGCCAGGCAGTAGGGGATGAGACTGACAGATGCCAGGGGCACTGCCGCACTCTTGCAGAAGGACAGGACATAGAAGATCAGCTCGATTTGGGATGGGGGTTTCAAAGAGTCGAAGAGATGCAGGAGGACGAGGGAGGCCACAATGCAGCTGAGGCGGAACGGGAACCACTTGCTAAGCTTGCCTTTGCAGCTCTCCCTGTACATGCTGGAGTTGAGAGCCAGACCCAGGCCAAAGAGTGTCCCCAGGTTCTTGAGGAGGCTGGCAAAGGGCGTAGTGTCAATGTGGACCCATTCTGGCCTCTCACACCTTCGCTTGGCTTTCTCCAGGGTCCACAGGAGGTCGACCCCCAGCCCCTTTAGCAGCAGGTAAAATCCAATGGCAAAACTGAACAGGAAGAAGGTGATGAGAAAATATTTCTTGAGACTGGCGTTGTAGATGCTCCGGACGTGGCGGAAAGTCTCAGCAACCGCAATGCCTGAGCGGAAGAAAGAATGTCCGTGAGAACTGGGGAAGACGCTGGCCCTTCAGCTAGAGGTGAATTTGGAGCAGTGGGTGACGTGCCATCCACCCCACCATTGTGGAGTTAAATCACAGATGCCAGATTAGAGGGTCGTTTGGTTTCTTCCCATATGTAATTCCAGCCTGTCCTCAGCCACGGATTCTTTCAGTTGGAAGAGTCATGTCATATACTTCCTCCCTCCACATGCAAGTTTCCTGTGTGTGTGTGTGTGTGTGTGTGTGTGTGTGTGTGTGTGTGTGTGTGTGTGTGTGGTCCTCCTGTCTCTACTTGAATACCCTCAGTGATGGAGAGCTCACTCCCACTCAGGGAGCCCATTTCATCTTTGCATGGATTTGATCATTAGACAGTTCTTCCTTGTGCTGAGCTAAATAAAACCTCTCTCCTTCTAATGATGTCTATTGGTCTCAGTTTTCTCCACAGGCGTTAATAAGTGGTAAATCTAGAGCCTCTGTCAGCACATTTAAAGATACTTATTCTCAGCGGTGAGGGATAAATTAGGAGGTTGGGATTAACATATACACACTATATAAAATAGATAACCAACAAGGACCTACCCTATAGCACAGGGAACTATACTCAATATTTTATAATAACCTCTAAGGGAAAAGAATCTGAAAATGAATATATATATGTGTATGTATATATATATAGGTATATATACCTGTATATGTATCTGAATTACTGTGTTGTACACCTGAAACTAACATGATATTGTAAATCAACTATACTTCAATTAAAAAAATAATAAACTGGGGGAAAAAAAGAAGAGACTAAGACAGATTGGGAACTCAAAAAATAAAATAAAGAAAGGTAGTTGTTCTCCTCTCTAACTTAAACATTCCCGGATCTTTCATGTAACATGAACTTCCAGGTTCTTTCTCAAACATGGAACCCCATGCTAAATGCTGTGTTAACTTCGTGGTTGCCTTGAAGCCATCATTTCCCTTGTTCTCAACATGCTTCTGTGAATGCTGCCCTGCTCTGCTTTTTCAGGTCTCCAGGGGAAAAATTCTGCATTTTCCTTAAGGTCTTATACTCTAATGCTTCCCACAAAGTCAAGAAATTCTTTCTTACACTTAACCAAAGTCTTTTCTGCCCCTTATTAACTGGATCCAAGAAAACAAAATATTCAAAATTCAGAACCTATAATAAAGACCAGCTGTGGGTATCTGTTAGGTTTGCAAATGAATTTATTTAAATAAAGAGCTTTCCAAGGACATGGTGTTAATTTGTTAAATATGGTAGCTTTTCTTAAGACTAAACTAGGGGCCACTTTCAACTGAAGACCAGTAAGAAATAAAGTATGTAAATATCTTGGAGATTTCAAGCGAATTCAACTGGGTAAGTTAATTTTCTGTATTGCCATGTTTCTGGAACATACTTAATTGTGTACATCTAGGCACTCCTATAGAAATGAGTCATTTCAAATCGCCCACCCTTGACTTTCAATCCACTGAAATGCTAATAGCATTGATTATACACAGAACATGGCAGGAATGCTGGGATTTTGTCCTGATGAGGGAGGAATGGTATAGGTGGGGAGATGGAGGGAGGAAGCCAGAGCCGCTGGTACCTGACAAGACTCCAGCAACAACTTGATGGGGAAAATGAGCAGCAAGGTAGATTCGTGAAAGACAGACATTCAGCTGCACTGCCCAGAATCCCAACCACAAAATGATGTTCAAGCACCTGCAATGGAAGAGGCAGCCATAAGAGAACCCAGATATAGATCCTTCAGCAAAGAGAACAGCCTCAGCAGGAATGTTGGAGCCTGGCAAACTCAGGTTTCATCCGTGGAATTTTTGTAAATTGAAGCCTGTACTCAAAATTCAAAGATAACCATGGCAAGTGGTGAACCCCTGTGTATGTGAATTTTAACCTCCCTATTTTATGTTTCATAATTAAGGATTTGCACAGTGTCTGCATACCCAGAAGTCCCCATAGAAGGGATGTCTTCTGCTTCTTTGTTTATTTTAACCTGGATGGGGCATCTCAATTGTTGGTACAGAAATGGGTTTTTGTTTAAAGCCTGCTTCTAGCTCACTAGCTGATCTCGAGAAACCCCTCTGCTACGTTAGGCCTTTTTTACTGATCTCTAAAATTAGGTGTTGCCCATTCACAACATTCATTAAGTGGGTCCCTTCCAGCCCTAACATTCTGTGACTCTAATATTCACTCTCAGCAGAAATGCCACAACTCTTATCAGTACCAACCTAAGGCATGGGGTGGGCTGGGGGCATGTGAAGGAGAGCAAGTGGTGTGTCAGCTACAGAGAGCCACCTCCTGCCCTCCACCACCCACAACCCAGAGCTGAGTTCTTACCGAAATCTGTAGGTTGGCTTTTTCTTTCCCCGAAAGATAGAGAGGGTGGATGTGACCATCACATAGTATACACCCGCTGTACCCATGGCGTGGCCAGAGGGACTCCCTAAAGGATAGGAAAGAGATGAGTGAATGAACCAAAGGTTAAAAGTCTCCATCTGGGAGATTGCTAAGGGGCATCATGTATCCATCCAATCATCCATCTACCCATCCTGCCATCCATTCATTTATCCATATAGTCATTTATTTAACAAATATCTATTGAGCTCCTACTACGTGCCCAGCACCATGCTAGGCTTTGGGAGTACAGTGGTGAGCAAAGTCAGAGAAGGTCATAGCTCTTGTGGTTATATACAATCTAAAGATTACACAGGGCTTCCCTGGTGGCGCAGTGGTTGAGAGTCCGCCTGCCAATGCAGGGGACACAGGTTCGTGCCCCGGTCGGGGAGGATCCCACGTGCCGCGGAGCGGCTGGGCCCGTGAGCCATGGCCGCTGAGCCTGCGCGTCCGGAGCCTGTGCTCCACAACGGGAGAGGCCACAGCAGTGAGAGGCCCGCGTACGGCAAAAAAAAAAAAAAAAAACAACAAACAAACAACTAGAGATTACACAAAGAATCAGCATGCTGGGTATACAATCACAAACCGATCTGCCTTCCATTACCTCTCTTCCACTATCTTTGCTTAGTCTGCTCCAGCCATGCTGGCCTCATGGCTCTCCTTTAAACACACTCCCACTTCAGTGTCCCTGTGATGTTGGCCTTTCTAACCGGACACCTCTTCCTTCAGAAATTTACTGGCTAATTCCATTGCCTCTTTCAAGTTTTTGCTCAGATTCTCACCTTCTCAATGAGTCCTACCCTGACCACCTTATTTAATACTGCATTCCATTCCTATTCCTGAGTCCTCTTCCCTGAAAGATGGAGGGTCCTGAGATGTGCCACTCAGATCCCCTTCTGGACTGAAGAGCTTATTTCCCCTTTCTCTTGTCGAGAGTGTGGTTGCAGATGGCTCTCAGCTCTCAGACTTCTCTGGGAGTCTTGCCCTGGGCTGAAAAGAGCTGTCTTGATCACAGCTACCCTCTCCCTGGGGGGAATCTGCACCCAATCACTGGTCTCTATTGGGGTATAAGGGCCTGGTCTCCTTGAATCAATTCAGAGCTCCTATGGGGTTGGCTGAGACTGAATCGCAACTAGGTTTCTTCTGCCCAGGTGGCTTCTGTCCCTTTCCTCTATGAATGCTGCTCCAAAGAGTAGCTTACCTCCTGCTGATCTCCATCTGAGTCTGCTTTCCAGGGAACCGCATAGGTAAAGCCTTGCCTTTCTTTCTTCCTCCTCCTCCTTCTTCTTCCTCTAATATCCTAAGTATTTTACTTGTGTATTATGATTTTTTTTATAACACACACAGACACACACACACCCCATTCAAATTTTTTTTTTTTTTGCCACGCTGCATGGCTTGCAGGATCTTAGTTCCCTGACCAGGAGTTGAACCCAGGCCACCACAGTGAAGGCACCGAGTCCTAACCACTGGACCACCAGGGAATTCCCATGGGTAGGGATCTTTGTCTGTTTTATTCACTGAGGCATTTCAAGTACCTAGAACAGTGTTTGGCGCAGATGCTAGATAAATAACATTTGAATGAATGGATATGCTCTGAAGTGAATCAAGGATTTGTGAGAACAAATAACTAAGGGCCATGCCCTCGTCTGGGGGTCAGTGATAGGGTGTTTGAGGAAGGGACACTAACACTGAGACCTACGGGTGAGCAACGGGGCTGAGTATTCCTTTCCTTACTGAAAAATGAAATCTATCATGTGGCTGAAAAACGCCTGTCTGGGTGTACCTAGTGAAATACAGACAGGGTGTGGGACTGGACAGTCAGCTCAGAAGGCCACATCTCCCGGGCCAGGCCTCTGGGAAGGACAGCCAGGGGCTCAGGCCTCTGCCATGTTCCCTTCCCTGGACAAAGGGCCATAGCACATTTACTCTCCTGAGCCCTTTGCCTGTGAGGGAGCCCTTGCCTTTCTGGACTAGCAATTTCGGTTCTGGAAACATTAGGCAGATTTCCAAAGTGGCAGTCATGGGCTATTTGGGAAGGCCTTGCTTCAGTGAATTCAAATGGAGTTGTATCGGACTTTCTTGGTGGTGCAGTGGTTAAGAATCCGCCTGCCAATGCAGGGGGCATGGGTTCGAGCCCTGGTCCAGGAAGATCCCACATGCCGCGGGGCAACTAAGCCCGTGCACCACAACTACTAAGCCTGTGCTCTAGAGCCTGCAAGCCACAACTACGGAGCCTGCGTGCCACAACTACTGAGCCCGCGCCCCTAGAGCCCATGCTCCGCAACAAGAGAAGCCACTGCAATGAGAAGCCTGTGCACCACAACGAAGAGTAGCCCCCGCTCGCTGCAACTAGAGAAAGCCTGCGTGCAGCAACAAAGACCCAACGCAGCCAAAAATAAATAAATAAAATAAAATAAAATAAATGGAGTTGTACCAAATCCAAGACCATGACCAAAGCTTGCAAGAGTGGCTCTGCTCATGTCCCCCTCAAAGACAGCTTCATCCAGAACATTTTTACCAGGTGTCCACTGTGAGCAAGGTCCACCCAGTTTCTGTCTGGACAAGGGCTGAGACTCTCACCTGGGCCGGTCTCACAGGTGACCGGGAACTGCTTTATCAGCGGCACGGAGGTGTTGCTGTAGTAGTCGGTGTCCAGGACCCACCAGTATGGGCGCTGTCCAAAGAGAATCCTGTGAAAAAGCAGAACCGATATCTGGAGTTATTGAAGCAATACTTTGTCCCAATGCCACACCTTCGAGAAGAGAGAGTAGCTCAAGGAGAAGACCCATGTGATCCTACACAGAACACTGGTATCACGGGCACCTCCAAGAAGGGGAACTGGATGGCTGTAGAGGGGCAAGGAAGGGAGACTTTTATGGTGCACCCATTATATAACTTTCGAATTTTGCACTATTTGAAGGTATTATTTATTCAAACATAAATAAATAAATCCAATATCCTCAAAACCGTATTAACAGCAACTATGTGACTTTTTTTTTTCTAAACCCCAAGAAGAATTTGTCCTGGCAGGATGCATAGGAACTACAGTTTGCAACTTGGACTTGCATGTTCTACGGGTTCTCTTTCTGCTGGCCTCCAGAGTCTTGGGTTTCTTCCAGACACCAGAGAATGAGCCCCAGCCCCAAGGACAAGCTCCACCAGGAGATGTGATCTCTGTTTCCATCAGAATCACCCTCTGTAAGGACATACATAGCTTCAGGGGCTTGTTCTGTATCCTCTCAGCTTTGAAGCAGAATATCTCAGACAAACCTCTTTCCCTTTCAAAGCATGTTTTTCAGTGTGGAAACAGGTGTGAAGGGTTGGTCAGGATGCCTCCTTTGCCCTGCAGTGGAGGAAGAGTGATTTCTCACTAAAATCAGCCACTAACTCTGACCTCTTCCAACTCAGAGAAAATCCAGGGTTCTTTACATGAAATTAGATGTTTGGAATAACGTTTTATCTTTTTATTTTTTAGAGTTATGCTATTGAATACCAGAAGTTACAGACAAAGTCGATTTTTCAACAGGAATTTCAGAATCCCACCAATACGCCTTGGGCCCAGTAACGATGTTCTTTCCTACCCTAAAGGACTTTTCTTGTTTATGGCCAAAGAACATTAGAGCTAGAAGAGAACTTAAGAATCACCTGCCAGTGAATAAAGATAATTTTAGGGATGGTAAAGATCTTAGAAGGCAGCTGGTCCAACCTCTTCATTTTCTAGACGAGGAAATAGCGGCCAAACCAGTAATGTGTTAGAGTCATCTGGTACTGGCTAACAAATGTAAAATATTCAGGATTTTTGCAAACTGGACCCAACGGTAGCTTGAAAGTGGGATAATATACACAGTAGAAACTGGCAAATACTAAAATCAGGGCTTTTTACCCCCAAGAGTCAGTTTATCAACACTGGATATAACATAGTACGTAAGAGCCTTGCCTCTGAAACCAGCCTGCCTGGGCTTCAATCCTGCCTCCGACACCACCTGTGTTTTTTCTAGTCGTTTAACTCAGTGCCTTAAAGTGCTTAGCACATGGCCTGGCACATACTACGTGTTCAATAAATGTTAATAACTATACTAATTATTAAGGTCCCAGAGTTAATCTAAGTTTACAGATTATAAAACAGAAACTCAGAGAGCTGCTACGAGTCGTCCAGGACATAGAGCTGGTAGGTGGCTGAACAAGAGTTTCCTGGATTACTTCTCATGACCCCACACAACAAGTTTTGAAATCGCCTGTGTTTCCTTTCTTCATACCTCATTTTTCTTCCTTCGTACATCTATCTTTATGTCACCTATGCTGTTTCAAAGTAATAAAACGGTGTTTCTTTGCTTACAGCCTATAATTCACAAGGTCCAGCTGGCCTTCCATCCATATGACATAGCCTTTCCTGTATCTTCAGGTCACTGACAGGGTTTTCTCTGTCTTCCCTCATTCTGTAGAGGATCCAAAGTCAGGAGGGGAGTAACCTGTGGCTTCCTTAATAACATGGAGAAGGCAACATCTGATGGACAGACATTTCCAGAGAGAATGCCAGCCTCTTTTCCTTGCCGAGCTCCTCTTTGTCTGGCTCTTACTTACCACTTAAAGACGAGGTTGAGCCAGTCTCCAATCACAGCTACCCAGAGGAGTTTGATGCCCACAGCTTCTCGAAGATGGAACCAGATGGGGAAGAGGACATAAAAGGCATTCCTGAGGTCTGCGATCACAGACACCAAGATGAACCAATCCTGGGAGTCCTGGTAATTCACCTGGAGGTAGCGCGTTGACTGGATCCCAAAGTCATGCAGAGCATTCATTCCCTCCTCCATCCTCACTCAGGAAGCCTTTGGCTGTGCCCTCGCAGTTATTTCGGACTTGGTGGTGATTGCTCTGCTATCAGCCTGCGCCTTGCCTCTGTTTTATACACTCTGTATCCAGTCTGCAGGTCAACCCAGCCCTGATCTTTGGACTCAAAAACCGCTTTTGTCTAAAATCTATTGATCAAAGGTGCATCATCAGTAGGTTGGTGCAAACATGTTCAGCGTCATTTACGTAAAATAGAGAAACAGGTGCACAAAACAGCCTGACCGTCCGCGGGCTGGCACAGCCAATTATTAACTTTGGCACTGTTGCTTGACAGTGCAAGGGGCTGCCCTCCTGGTTCCGAAAGCCGGCCAGAGACACAGGACAGAGTCTAAATCTGCCGTGGTTCTTGCAAAGATGCCTAATTTCCTAAGTCTGCAGCTGCACTTATTTTGGAACAAAGAGAAGTCTTGGTGCTCTAGCTATTCAACTTTTAAATTATTAATTTTAAAATATAGTAAGTTCTATTGTACTGGGAACTGTCATGTTGCTGGGCATTTCTTAACTGCATTAGGGTCTAGAAATGCCTCTGATTTGCGAGATCAAACCCCCTTCACAGTATTGGCTCTGTATCTCTTAGGGCCAGAAAATAATCATCTTTGAATGCACTGATTAATTTTGCTGTTGTTGTGTTGTTGGCAGTGCCACGTGGCTTGTGGGATCTTAGTTCCCCGACCAGGGATGGGACCTGTGCCCCCTGCCGTGGCAGTGCAGAGCGCTAACCACTGGACAGCCAGGGAAGTCCCCCTTTGGGGTTTTAACACGTAAGTTTAAGCAACAGAGTGAGTGCGTGTTCATGCAAAAACAATATGGTGAATGTGTGGTTCTAAATAAACACACCAGCAAACTGGGGACTGGGGACTCCGGAAAGGGCTCTGTACTGTGAGCTTTCTTTCATTTGTACCTGGAGATTAGGTATAGATATAGGTATGATATAGATATAGATATAGATACAGATATATCAATATATACAAATAATCACCAGAGAGTAAATACAATGTTACAACCATGGATGTAGACAAGGAATAAAGTAACAAACACCAAGTTATGAGAAGCAATGATGCCTGCTCACCCCTACAAACAGAAACCATCCTGCAGTAGCCTAGAGACCAAAACCTCACACTCGGATGACCTAGGACTGTGAAGGGAGCAGGGGCTGACTCGGGTGACAGACTGATGCATTTTCAAGAATAAGAGCCAGTGGGAATAAAACTTGTTAAAACCCTCACGAATTCCCCATGAGGAAGTCCATGATTGCTTTGTAAGGGGTAGTTTGGGGACAGGGAAAAGAAATTCAGAGCAAATGAGTTTGTAGCAAAGGTTGACCACATTCCATGCTGGAAATGATTAAAACCTCATCCAGGAGGTATGATCTGGAGTCTTATCCCCACCCCACCCCCTGGGCTCCTACCCAGCTCAAGCAGAATCCAACTGCCCTTGACCACATTGTCTCTTCTGGTCCAAGCAACCCTCTCCTGCCATGCCTTACCTGGAGAGGAGGGATGATGGTGGTGGTGGCCTGGTGGGCTGCAAATGATGCGTGTACTCGTCGTGTTGAGGGGGGAGGGTGTTCTGCATCATTGGGACTGCCTGGCCACAGGTAGTGGGCCCTGCAGAAGAGGTGACCCCTTCCCTCTATCCAGATAAGCCTTCCTAGAAAGTATTGAGTAACTCTTGTGTGATCCCTGGGGACCGAAGTTTCTATGGTCTGAGGTGAGTCAAGGGCAAATAGGCCAGATGCTCTGATAAAATGTTCAAAGGCCACTGTCTGGGTCTCCCCTGGGCCGCTAGGAGCCAGCGTGTCTGAGTTGGGCGGGGTGGCCATCACGTGCTCAGCATATAGGGAGCCAGGGGAAAACCCTATCTTCTGGAGGAAACTCAGGGAGCATGCTCGTGTTGATAAGGAGTTCAGGTGGAGCTGATATCCCATTCTGGGCACACTGGGCAGTGGGGGAGTTGGGGAGTCCCTCTGGCAGGCTGCCCGCCAGGCAGGGGGACTCTCTTCATCAGAGCAATTGCATACATCATGAGACTATTTGTCAGTCTCTACCTTTCTACTTCCACCCCCTTCCTGCTGCCTCCAGAAAACTTTTATCACGTGCAGAAAGAGGTGAGTCCCCAAAGGACTTGAGCCTACTGGGAAGCTGACTGAAGAGAGAAACTGTGGAGCTCTCAAGTCCTCAGAGGACTTATGGATATTTGTGGCGAATACAGTGGAAGAAGCATTTGAGTTGCTGGAGGTTTTGTTGAGAATTCTCTCATTTAAAGAACTATCTCCAGGACTTCCCTGGTGACGCAGTGGTTAAGAATATGCCTGCCATTGCAGGGGACACAGGTTCGAGCCCTTGTCCGGGAAGATCCCTCATGCCGCGGAGCAACTAAGCCTGTGCGCCACAACTACTGAGCCTGCACTCTAGAGTCCGTGGCCACAACTACTGAAGCCTGCGCTCCTAGAGCCTGTGCTCCACAACAAGAGAAGCCACCGCAATGGGAAGCCCGCACACCACAGCGAAGACCCGCTCGCCACAACTAGAGAAAACCCGCGCATGGCAACAAAGACCCAATGCAGCCAAACAAAGAAAAAAAATCTATCTCCAGAAGGGGGATTCCATCATCTCCCTCCAACACCTGGCATCTTTCCTTTCAAGAAGTTCTCCAGGGACTTCCCTGGTGGTCCAGCGGTTAAGAATCCACCTCGCAACACAGGGGATGAGGGTTCGATCCCTGGTAGGGGAACTAAGATCCCACATGCTGTGGGGCAGCTAAGCCTGTGCCCTGCAAGTAGGGAGAAGCCAGGCACCACAACTACTGAGCCCTCGTGCTGTGGAGCCCACGCACCACAACTAGAGAAGCCCGCGCACAACAGCGAAGAGCCCGTGCAGCCAAAATAAAATTTTTTAAAAAAGATTTTTAAAAAAAGTTCCCCAGTTTAATTCAACAAATATTTCTTGAGCAAATCGCCTCGCTTGGCTCTCTGAGGGATTCAAAGTTAAATCACAGTTGTCCTTAGGTATTTCCACACCCTCTCTTGTTGGGCAGGGAAGCCATTTACTTAACTATGTAGACTGGGGGATCCTTTGATGGAAACGGAATCCATTTGTAGAAATATCAGTGAGCTCCCTATTATTTTGTCCTAGTTGCAGATGACTCAAGACTTCTTAATGTCCTCCAGGGAAATGACAGCTGAGTCTAGGAATCAATGAAGATGGAAAATTATATGGGTCCCTCTTCACCAGGCACGTTAGCTGGGCACTCCCCAGGCACTCTCTCCACAAACAGAAATTCAGAGGCTTGAGGATCTTGGTTTGGGCAGAACATGAAGGCAAGTTTCCAGAAAGTACAGTCAGATCTGCCATTAACTAAGTGCAGCTGGTTCCAGCGTATCTGGCACCTTCTTCCCAGAGCAAGTTTGATTCATTCAATCAGACAAGCTTCTTTGCTGACAGGAAAGCAAAAGAGAGGGAGTCGTAACTGACTATGCACCTCATCCAAAAATTACATTTATTACCAAAAAGAGATTGTGACTTTATCTACAGCCAAATCCTCTATTCTGACTGGGGCTCTGGGTTCTATTGAGAGAGGAGCTGCCTTTCTGCTCAGTGATGATCACGAGAATGAGTCTTGTCTGCACAAGGTAACAGGGAGGCCAAACCCAGCTTCAATCTAAGGCTTTGTCTGAGTAACAGCATAGATGTCTCTCAAGGGTGACAGGCTGAACTGCAAAATGTATAGTTGTATTTTTTGAAAAATTTATTTTCAGGTGCTTTTTTTTTCCCTACGAAGTGATCATTGGTGGGGTGGGGTGGTGGTGTTTAGGGGTAGACAGAAATTGGCTGGATCAGCTGCTGTCACCTTTGACGTGAGTGACCCAGATCATTTTTTACAAAAACATGTTGGTAAAAACAGGTGGAGGGAGAGGTGGATTAATCATTGCTAGCCAGTGAAAATGGCTGATTTATCTCCAGCGTAGTGGGAAAGTTCAGCTGCAGGACCTTGAACTGTGCATCTATTGACCAGGTGGAAGGAGAATGGTGCATGTCTCAAGATGAGCTGGACATTTATTTTTTCTAATTAATTAATTAATTAATTTTTGGCTGTGCTGGGTCTTCATTGCTGCGCGCGGGCTTTCTCTAGTTGCGGCGAGCAGGGGCTACTCTTTTTTTTTTTTTTTTTTTTTTGCGGTATGCGGGCCTCTCACTGTTGTGGCCTCTCCCATTGCGGAGCACAGGCTCCGGACGCGCAGGCCTAGCGGCCATGGCTCACGGGCTTAGTTGCTCCACGGCATGTGGGATCTTCCCGGACCAGGGCACGAACCCGTGTCTCCTGCATCGGCAGGCAGATTCTCAACCCCTGTGCCACCAGGGAAGCCCTGGATGCTCCTTTTAAAGTAGCTCCAATGATGTGGTGCTTGACTTTTCATGATTTAACAGAAGTAAATGATTCATTATTGCCAGAAGGAAAAAGATAAATGTGTTCATATCTTTTTTTAAAATTAAAACAATTTTTAAATTGAAGTACAGTTGATTTATAACGTTTCAGGTGTACAGCAAAGTGATTCAGTTAAGAATATATATATATTCTTTTTCAGATTCTCTTCCATTATAGGTTATTACAAGATATTGAATATAGTTCCCTGTGCAATACAGTAGGTCCTTGTTGTTTACCTATTTTGTATACAGTAATGTGTATATGCATATCTTTTAAAAAATAAATTTATTTATTTTTGGCTGCATTGGATCTTCGTTGCTGCGTGCAGGCTTTCTCTAGTTGCAATGAGCAGGGGCTACTCTTCGTTGTGGTGCGTGGGCTTCTCATTGCGGTGGCTTCTCTTGTTGCAGAGCACAGGCTATAAGTGCACAGGCCTCAGTAGTTGTGGTATGCGGGCTTCAGTAGTTGTGACTCACGGGCTTAGTTGCTTCACAACATGTGGGATCTTCCTGGGCCTGGGCTCAAACCCATGTCCCCTGCATTGGCAGGTGGATTCTCAACCACTGCACCACCAGGGAAGCCCACTGCATATCTTTTTTTTTTTCAGTATGTGGGCCTCTCACTGTTGTGGCCTCTCCCATTGCAGAGCACAGGCTCCGGACACACAGGCTCAGCAGACATGGCTCATGGGCCCAGCCTCTCCGTGGCACGTGGGATCCTCCCAGACCGGGGCACGAACCCGTATCCCCTGCATCGGCAGGTGGACTCTCAACCACCCCGCCACCAGGGAAGCCCTGCATGTCTTTTTAATTAAAATATTTTCATAAGTAATGTATCCACATGGTTAAAAAAAATTCAGAATTTGAAAGATCATTCAGTGAAGTCAGTTCTTCCTTCCACCTCTGGGCATCTTCCAAACATGGGTGCTACCAAGACCCAGCTGCAACCTGAGGTACACTGGGAGTCAGCGAAGCCCCCAACAATTCTCAAGGGGAAGTCAGCTTCCTGCCCAGAGCCTGGCATCCAGCTGTGATCCAGATTGGGAGAGGAGGTCATCCCTTCCACCTTCTTCTCTTCCACCTACTGTTTTTATCCCCCAGCTCTGCCCTGTAGTCCTTTAATCAACTCTTTAATTTTCAGAATTTTCATCCTAACCAAAACACCCATGTTGTATAGTCAGTTATTAGTCCTTCCCTCTTCCGGAGCCCAGTTGGGGGACATAATTAGGAAATTAGTAGTCTCGGACCCTGTTAACCCATACCTTACCCCCTCTGAGAGCTCCCAAATATGGACTGTGATGCAGAGAAAGAGGAAGAGGTGAGGCCCAGAATTGTCATGAAAACAAACAGTGAGGTTTCCTCACCCTGCAAGGCTGGAGAGCGTCAAGGAACTATTCTGAGCTATGAAAACACAGCAGGGCTCTGCTAGGAATAAACAGCTGTCTGTCCTGCCAACGCCTGTCTCCCTGGACATGAGTCCTGACAGTGTCTGATCTCTAGCCAGAAAGTGGGATAGACAGGGAGAAAGGCGAGGAGAGCCTAGTGTGCCTCCCTCCTTTAGGATGGAAAGGAAAGCTTGTTTTATTTTTAAGATTTTAAAGATTTTCTTTGCTTTAGTAGGTTTGAAGTGGAAGGAGGGAATTGCCAGGGTCATGTGAGTCCAGGGAATCTCTCCAACCTTGAATTCCAGAGAGCAGGATGTGAGTTGCTCCCTCCTCAGCCTTGTGCAACTTCAGCCTCCTCTGCTCTACTGGGAAGGAAACATGACCTTCTCGCTGTAAGGTCTGCTGGTTGACCTTTTCTCACCCTTCTTCTTCGTTAATGTTTGGCCACATCTGACACTTTAGACAGACGAAAAACACTCACACTCACCCTCACTGTTTCCAGTGTCTCTCCACCAAGCTCTACTCTCCTTTCTCCCCTTTCTCCTCCTAACGTCAACATGATGTTAGGCCCCCCTTGGCCACCACCTGGCTGCTGTATACATTCCCCAGATCTATGAGTTCCTTCCAGACCAGTTCTTCCTCCAGACTTCCCTGCTTTGTAAATACATCTCTACCTCCTGTGCCACCCTACAGGCACTGAGCCTGGCAACCTTTGAGTCATCCTTGATGCCTCCTCATCAGGTCTTGTTTGATTTACTACTCTGGCGGCAACTCGTCAACCCCTCTGCCTAGACCTACAAGTCCCTTTGTTACCTAATGATGGCCTACGCCCCTTCTCAATCCCCAACCTGAGCCATCCTACAGACCACTGGCAAAGGCAAAGGAGTCTTCTTCTTTTTTAAAAAAAATTATTTATTTATTTATTTATTTATTTATTTTTGGCTGCATTCGGTCTTCGTTGCTGTGCGCGGGCTTTCTCTAGTTGCAGTGAGTGGAGGCTACTCTTCGTGGAGGTGCGCGGGCTTCTCACTGTGGTGGCTTCTCTTGTTGCAGAGCATGGGCTCTAGGCACACGGGCTTCAGTAGTTGTGGCATGCGGGCTTCGGTAGTTGTGGCTCGTGGGCTCTAGAGCACAGGCTCAGTAGTTGTGACTCACGAGCTTAGTTGCTCCACGGCATGTGGGATCTTCCCAGACCAGGGCTCGAACCCATGTCCCCTGCATTGGAGGTGGATTCTTAATCACTACGCTACCAGGGAAGCCCCCAAAGGAGCCTTCTTACAATACAGTTCTTTCCACTTATCACCCAGAAAACATCCCGTGACCCCCCACTGCCTTCAGAATGAAGTTCAAACTCAAGCTCACCCACAACCCGACCCCAGGTTATCTTTTCAGCCTTATGTCTTGCAGCTCCCCTTCATGGACCCCTCATTCCAGATACACTAATGGTCTTGAATTTCCCAAACATACCTTGGTTTGCCTAACTTGGCTCTTTCCTCCAACTGGAATATAATTCCTCCCATCTCCACATGTCCAAATTCTAAACATACTTCAAAGCCAAGCTAATAAAGCCTTCTCAACCCACTGATGCCCACCCCTCATCAGCTATAAAGGATCAGTCTGACCTGAACTCCCCTAGCCCTTAACCATTCCTACCTTAGGTCACTCAGCATGTTCAAACCTTGCATTACAGTTGTTTGCATATTTCTTTACCCTTTTCCTGCTATCCTGAGCCCTGAGGGCCAAGAAAGCATCCCTTCCAGCACCCAGAACAGAGTTCTGCTTGCATATCTGGGGCCAGTATGGTAGCTTGGTTAGATGCCCGCAGTGGTTCCTCCCATTGCTGATATATATCCCTTTGCACTGTGACTTTGACTCTTTTCTTGTCAAGACGTGAAGTTTATGTCTCCATCCTTTGAATCTGGGGTTGATCTTGTGCCTTGGCCAATGAGACATTAGCAGATGTGATGTAAGCAGAGGCTTGAAAAGCATTCGCTCACTAGGATTTGTTCTCTTTGGGCTACAGTTGGAACCCTGTATCACAAAGGGGAGAAGTCCAGGCTGGCGTGCTGGAGACACACTGCTGTCATGTGTGGCATGTCTGACAACTGGGCCCAGGTCCAGACCTGTGAGTGAGGCCATCGTAGACCATCCAGCTCCAGTCCATCTGCCGGGTATCTGCAGCCACAAGAGTGATCTCAGGAGACTCCAGCAGAACTGCCAAATGAGCCCAGCCCAGAGGGCCGACCTACAGAATAATGAGCAAATAAAATGGTTTGTTGTTTTAAGCCACTATTTTCCAGGGTGGCTTGTTGTGCAGTAACTGAAACACCCAATAGATGCTGGTTAATAAAATATCAAATAAGGAAAATTCCCTGGCCATCCAGTGGCTAAGACTCTGAGCTTCCATTGCAGGGGGCCGTGTGGTATGGCCAAAATAAAATAAAATAAAATATTAAAAATATCAAATGATAACTAGCGTTCAGTGAGCATTTACTATATGTCAAGAACTAGTCTTGGAAAATTACATGAACTAATTCATTTAATCCTCATAAAAATCCTGAGGTAGATTTTATTACTGTTCCCATTTTACAGGTGAGAAAAGTGAGGCACAGAGAGGATACATAACTTGTCCAAGGTCACACCTGCCAGTCCCAAACCTCAGCAATCTAGCTCCAGAAACCATACTACAAAACTCTATACCATGTTGCAGAATGAAGAAAACTAACTCATTGCTTTGCTGCCTCAGAAACACCCTTCCTTACATACATGCCAAATTCGATAGCATTTTGGGGTCCAACGTCCAGTCTATGCTTCAAACCCTCCCATACCACGCGCCCTTGGGCCTACCCCAGGCTCCGGGTCCCTCCTACCTGTTTCACGGAAAACCCAGTGTGGGGAACTGATTTACAGACCTGCCAATGTCCACCTACTCAGAAACTTTTCTGTCCCATCTCCTCCCTCCTGCAACCTTGGCTGGGCTGCTGGTTCCAGCAGTGCAGGTCTCATCTGGAAAGGAAATATTCAGGCTAGTGTGTCAACGTTGCCCTTTGGCCCTGTGTCCCAGCTTAACCTGTGCAACCAGAGTGATCATTCACTCAGGATCTTTGGGCTTCTTTAATTCTTCCTTTTTGAGGTAATCAAAGGAGAAACTGGATATGAAATGTTTTTTTTTACAAGACAATGAATTACCTGAATATAAAAACTGTCATTGTTTCAACAAAGATGTATTTAAGCCCCCGCGATGGGCATGACACCATGCTGGGTATCAGGCCACCAAGGCCAACAGGACATGGTTCTTGCCCCAGGGAAGCAAGGGGAGGACACATGTAGATAATGAACTAGAATTCAGCGTGTGACCCTCCATTGCAGGATTCTTTCCAAAGAACCAAGGGTGCAGGGAGAACAAAGCAACCAGCAGGGAAAGGTGGATGGGGATGATATTTGAGTTGGGTTTTAGAGGATGAATAAACCTTCACCAGATGAAAAAGGGAGGAAGGGGAAAGAGGAAGGAACCAGAGGAAGGAAGGAGGGGAGCGCATGGGCAGAGGCATCAGTGGATGGGAATGGCCTGTTTGGGGAAGGTCCCATGGTTGGGGGCGTCTGGTGGGCAGGGCATCAGGATGGCAGGAGCTGCTGAACCTGGTCTGTGAATGGCCTCATAGGCTCTGGAGAGAGTGGGAAGCTCTGAAGATTTATAAAGGGCAGTTGGCCAAGGAAAACTATAGGAGGGGGACGTAAGGAAGGTAGGAATTCGTTTACAGTGAGTCTGGGCTCAGGAATCTAGTTGCAGAGTCTGTGGCGAGGCTGGTGTGTGCCGTGTCAGGAGGGTCTGGCTGATGTCCCCCGGGACACCCCACGATGGTTTCCTGGTGAATTCACCACAGTCCAAGGGAGGGGCCTAAGTCAGAAACCAGATTTCTCAGCTCACCAAGGGAGATGGTCTTTTAGGGAAGATCTAAATTTACCAAAGTAACACCTGGGAATTCCCTGGTGGTCCAGTGGTTAGGACTCCATGCTTTCACTGCCAAGGGCCCGGGTTCGATCCCTGGTCAGGGAACTAAGATCCCTCAAGCCTCACGGTGGGACCAAAAATTTTTTGTAAATAAATAAATTTACCAGAGTAACACCTGAAGGCCAATCTCCATTTCCAGTAACTGTCAAAGCAAAAGCAATTAACAGGATACCAATTTAAAGAAGATATATATATATATATATATATATATATATATATATATATATACCTATATATACCTATATAGATATAGGTATCTATATCTATATCTGTATAATCATTTACACAAGAGCTATAACAGACTTGCCCATTTTCTTTCCACGACTGAGATGTGGTGGGAAGCTGGCCCACTGCGCTGCGAATCAGAGGCAGCGGTTGGTTATGAGTCATGAGAGAGATGTGAGAGGGCCTGGAGCCCTCATGCACGTGGCTATTGTGCCTCCAGGGCTGGACAGTCCTGGCCTTGGGCTGGGTCCTCTGCTCCAGACACGGGTGGATTGTCACTGGCAGGGCAGGCTCTGTAATGCTCCTCTTCTGTGCCTTCTGACAGCCACATTCTTTTTTAGATTCTTGGTCACGCTCCTCTGGCAGGTTTGGAACTGAACTGCTATCCCAGGGTTTTCTCAGCCTTGGTTTCATGTTAGAATCAGCTGGGGGAAATTTAAAAGCTGCTAGTGTCTGAGCTTCACCCCCAGAGATTCTAATTTTATTGGACCGAAATGCAGCGTGGGTGTGTGGAGTTTTACAAGCTGCTCAGTGATTTCAGTGTCCTGTCAAGGTTGAGAGCCTTTGCTTTAAGGCAACTGCAGAGCTCTGTTCTGGTCCACCGAATGCTGATTTTTCTTTTAGAGGGTCACTCACTTACCATGGTTCAGGTGCCTAGTACTTCTAAAGCATGACCTTGTTTAATTCTTTTTTTAAAAAAATTCATTATTTATTTATTTATTTATGTCTGTGTTGGGTCTTCGTTGCGCAGGCTTTCTCTAGTTGCGGCGAGCTGGGCCTGCTCTTTGTTGCAGTGCGCGGGCTTCTCATTGCAGTGGCTTCTCTCATTGTGGAGCACGGCCTCTAGGTGCGTGGGCTTCAGTAGTTCAGTAGTTGTGGCTCACGGGCTCTAGAGCACAGGCTCAGTAGTGTGGCACACGAGCTTAGTTGCTCTGCAGCATGTGGGATCTTCCCGGACCATTCCTTGAGGGTCCTTGAGAAAGTGGGGGGGGTCCCCTGTCATATCCTGGCCCACAGACTATGGCCAAGGAGCATGTTATTTTAAAAATTATGAACATCAAGAATGGCTTTAATCATAGTGTTAATTTCATTTTTCTTCTGCTAATCAATTTTATGTACAGTAGTTCATATGTTAAACAGTATGTGTACCAGAATTAGGAATATAAGCCCTGGGCTTCCCTGGTGGCACAGTGGTTAAGAATCTGCCTGCCAATGCAGGGGACACGGGTTCGAGCCCTGGTCCGGGAAGATCCCACATGCCGTGGAGCAACTGAGCCCGTGTGCCACAACTACTGAGCCTGCGCTCTAGAGCTTGCATGCCACAACTACTGAGCCCGTGTGCCACAACCACTGAAGCCTGCGCGTCTAGAGCCCGTGCTCCGCAACAAGAGAAGCCACCACGATGAGAAGCCCACGCACCACAACAAAGAGTAGCCCCCTCTCGCACCTCTAGAGAAAGCCCGAGCACAGCAACGAAGACCCAACGCAGCCATAAATAAATAAATATATATTTTTTTTTTTAAAAGAGGAATATAAGCCCTTCCTAATGAGGTACACTGAGAGTTGGTTAAAGAAAAATAATTTGCAGTGGGGAAGGTGTCTGAGACCCAAGCTCCACTGAGAACACTACAGTCTAATTCGCTTCACAGGGTCCAAGGTGTGGGGAGGAGGGACGGAACAGAAGCTGCAGACACCCACCTGCAAGGCCTGAGTGGAGCAAACACTTGGCCCAGGCCAAGGGGCAGGGCGGGGACACGAGGCGGGCACCACTAAGAGGCCAGGCCAGGGAGCTCACACTGCTTGTGTTCGTGTGCAGTGTGGGTGCTTGAGGCTGTAGGTCCAACAGTCCTGGAGGGGCCACATTCCCAATCTTCCCTCCCACTCACCAGGCTCCCCTAGAACTTTGCTGCTCTGACTCTTTGGATGTCTCAGGGCTGCATTCCTCAGGGTCTGCTTGCTTCTCTCTTGTGGCTGGAAGAGTATATTCCCAGGAGAGCCTTCCAACGGGGTCGCGTCGGGGTCTGTGCCTGAGCCTTCTCTGTGCGCCCTCTCCCTTGGGGCGGCTCGAGCTATGCCTTTTGACCCCAGTGGGGAACCCCATCGCACACACGTTGGTCAGCAGCAGAGCTCCCGATGCAGACATCAGCCTAGGACCACATGTCTCCTCTCTCTACCCATGCATGTGGACAGGCCGATGTGGAACAGCCAAGAGAAGCGCCCCTGACCCTCCCCCCACCCCAAGCATTTGTCTGGGGGGCAAGATGAGAGCATTTACACCCATCATGGTCCAAATTTCTTTAAACAAGAAAACACAAGAAGGTGAAAATATGATATTTATCTGGGTGAGAGGATAAAGAGACATTAAATCACTGAACCGAGAAGCAGAATAAAAATAAGAATCAGCAACAGCAACCCAGCTCGGCCTTAACCCCTTCCCCATCTGAGCGCTTTTCACCATATGCTGCTGTCAGTCTCGATGGGAATGTGGCTCCTACTGCTTTTTACTGTTTAGGCGAAGGTCCCTTTGCCAGAACTCAATTCCTTCCCAGCTCACCTGGCTGGGCCTGGGTCCAGGCAGTTCCTGCAGGAAATGATGGGACTTCCGTGTGGTCTGAGCTTCCGGTTTCCCTCTGGTCACAAGCTGAGTTGGACCCAAATCTCTGTTCCCTGAACTCCCCTCTTGCCAGGGCCTGCCCACTCAGTGTCCTCCCCTAGGGCTGGGTCGGTGGCCCGGGCTTCCAGCTGGGGAAGGAACGCCCTCTCTTCCTGACCTCACAAGTCCCTCTAGAAAAGACACTGAGAGGATAGGTCAAACTATAGAAGTAGATACCGCACTCCACGTGGGTTCCTTTAGCCTGGAGGCACCTGAGAAAACTCGGTCTTTGAGGTCTACCTCCTCCCCACCCTACTCCTGCCCCCACCCTCCTTTCTGGAAAATGTCCCAGTTCTTATTTATAGCCATCCAAAGTCCACGCCCCAGGAGGGGCAGCAGGGATGTGAGGCCCTGGAGACTTTCCCCACTGGGACACACCTGGTTCCACAGTCCTCTGCATGCCCAAGGCTTCCCCATCCCAGGGACAGAGGAGGACACCAAAGCTGAGGGGATTGGGGGTGGGGGATTACAGGACCTGAGGCAACAGGGACTCCCCCCCAGGACCTCAGAGGGAAATAGCAGGGAGTAGAAGCTGAAGTAGAAAGAAGAGGGGAAGGAGGAGGAGAAGAAAGGAGAAAGAAAGAGGAAGCTAGGGTGACAGGGAATTGAGGGAAGCACCTTCCTAAGATCTGGGACACAGGCCTAGTGGGGACCCTGTCCTGGGGCTCCAGAGAACAGCTAGTCTCTAGATGTCTCGCCTTCATATTCAAGACCTAGGGCAAAGGAGGAGCTGGGGAGGCCCGAGAAACTTCTGAATGTACTTAAGGTAACTGAACTGTACATTTAAAAATGGTCAAATGGTACATTTTATGTTGTGTGTAAGTATGTTGTATAAAAGTTTAAGTAAAAGTTTTATGTTATGTTATGCAAAAAAAAAAAAAAGAAAAGAAAGGAAATGGTACAATTACTTTGGAATGGTGTCTGGCAGCTGCTCAAAACGTTAAACATAGATTACCATGTGACTCAGCAATTCGGCTCCCAGTTATATACCCAAGAGAAATGAAGGCATTTGTCCACATGAAAACTTGTACACAAATGTTCATAGCATCACTATCCATAACAACCAAAGAGTGGAAACAAAATATGGTCTATCCATACAATGGAATATTATTCGGCCATAAAGGAATGAAGTACTGATTCATGCTACAACATGGATGCCCCTCAAAAACGCTACACTGAGTGAAAGAAGCCATCCACAAAAGACCACTACTGTATGAATATATTTATATGAAATTTCCAGAATCTAGGCAAATCTGTAGCGACAGGAAGGTTAGTGGTTGCCTAGAATTGGGAATGGGTTGGAGGGAAATAGGAAGTGACTGCTAACAGATTTTGGAGTTTCTTCATGGGGTGAGGAAATTGTTCTGGAATTAGAGAGTAGTCATGGTTGCACAACTTTATGAATATATTAAAACCCATTAAACTGTACATGTTAAAAGGGCGAATTTTATGGTATATGAATTACATCTCATTTAAAAAATAAGATTAAGTACTTCCCTGGTGGCGCAGTGGTTGAGAGTCCGCCTGCCGATGCAGGGGACATGGGTTCGTGCCCCGGTCCGGGAAGATCCCACGTGCCACGGAGCAGCTGGGCCCGTGAGCCATGGCCGCTGAGCCTGTGCGTCCGGAGCCTGTGCTCCGCAACGGGAGAGGCCACAACAGTGAGAGGCCCGCGTACCACAAAAAAACAAAAACAAAAAAAAGATTTAAAAACTGTTAAAAAAAACCCAGGCGTCTTCTGGGAAAAGTATGGCTTTTATCACTTTAGACTCCCGGCTGGCCATTCCTCTCTTCTCTGCGACAGGAACCCAGGAGGTTTGAGGTCAACAAAGCTAAGAACCCCCTGTGTCAGGCGTCACAGATTCAGGATTCTCCCAGCAGGGAGGGGGAGGGAAGGGAGAATGATGCGAGAGAGAGGACTGCCCCATCCAGTGCCCACCCCTGCCCCCCAACTCACCTGCCCAGCAATGGTCTCGTTGTTGATGAAGTCAGTGAAGTCCAGGTTGGGGGTCCAGGGGTCATTCAAATTATAGCTGCTGATGCTTCTGGGCTCCTCCTCCTTCCACTGGGTCACAGCCAGCTGGTACCTGCAGGGGATTTGAATTAGACCCACAAGGTCATCGACCCATCCTGCTGCCTGAAGCTGCACTGAAGAGAGGACACAAAGGGGAAATGAGCATAAAGGTCTTATGTTGTCCAGCCTCTTTATTGTTCTCTGCTCACTTCCCTCTCTCTCTCTCTCTCACAAAGTTCCCGCATTTGCTCAATATCCTGTATCTCAAACATCTACCGGCCCATTGTTCAGACTTCAGGTGGGACTGTCTCTCACGCATCCATGCAGATGGGAGTCTGGGCCTGGATGCATATGCACAGACATGGCCTGATTTCCATCTTAGGTTAATTTCAGTATCTCATGTGCCTGCATTTTAGGGAATATTCCCTCAGATCTGTGCTCCTCTCTTTGTTTTCCCCTCCAACCTTGATTGTGAATATTTTAAACATACTGAAAAGTTAAAAGAATAGTCTAGTGAACACCCATATACCCACATCCTAGATTCTACGTGGAGCATTTTGTCATATTTGATTCAGCATGTATCTTTCCATTCATTCATCCATGGAGGAGGCTTCATTTTGAGCGGCCTAAGATTGTGGCTGCAGGAATGTGTGTGTGTGAATGTGTGATTGTGAGTGTGCATGTGTACACACACCCATGGGAGGTGGGGGAACCTGGGTTCCCAGCAACATGGAGCCTTTTGTACAGTCCGACTCCCCCAGTGCCTCTCTGACACCCCATCCCCCACCTTGCCCAGCTCAAGGCTCTCTCCAGGGAGCTGTTCTGGGGCAGGGGCTCCCCAGCAAAGCTGACTGTCTGGATGCGGTAGCCCCTCGGGTGCCCCCACTTGTTGCTGTGATTGCTGGCCAGGTACAGGTAGCGAGGGGAGGGACCTCCCAGGGGGAAGGCGGCCTGCTCCTCCGTCTCCAGCAGCTTCCGGGTCACCTGCAGCCTCTGTATCTGGTGCTTGGGGCTCCAGGGTACCGCCGTAGGAACAAAAGCCATGTCCTCAGCCCAGACCCAGTTCTCCAGTCCTGCAAGAGTGTAGGTGGGGGGAAGGGTGGGGGGGGAGGGAGGGCTGGTCAGGCAGCTGCCCCCCGCCCCGCCGCTGGACTCTGTCCCCACCTGGCTTCAGAGTGGGGGCCAAAGAGAAAGCCAGACTGAGTGTGCCCCCTCTTTCCTCCCCTCTCCCCAAGATGTCCCTGATCCAGAGATTTGGAGAAGGTCTTTCTTCTTGATATAATCTCTGGTAATAATCCCAGATGCCTTGTGACTGGGCTTCCACTGACCTTCCCCTTCTGAGGAGCTGAAGGGAGGGTGGTTTACCTGAGGTTGGAGCAGTCTAGCAGGCAACGTGCAGGGCCAGGTTCTTTCTGACCTGAGGGAAGGGTCTGCACCTCATATCTGAAGCCCTCCGGCATCACAAGAACTGCCTTCTCATGAAAATAATCACAGCAGTAGCTCATATTTGTTGAACTTGGAGGAGCTCTGCACAGGCAGTGTGTTGAGGGCTTTACATGGATTGATGCTTTACTTGCACAACAACCTGATGAAGGAGGAACTATAATTGTCCCCATTTTACAGATGGGACAACTGAGGCTTAGAGAATTTAAATAATGTGCCCCAGTTTGTCACCAAGGGCATGTGGTTAGTTTCATGGCAGTGCCGGGGGCCCAGGTCTCAGTCTAGCTCTATGCTGCCTGCACTTCAGTACCAGAGGAAACCAGCACAAAGGGGCTCCCCCACACATGGACAGCAGACACGCAGGTCAGAGGGAAGGGAAGTCAGACCCCAGGCCCAACACTGCTGGAGCTTTGTGGTGTTTTCTATTGCTTGGGGATTGGCAAGGAATAAGGGGCAAGGCCAAAGACATAGTCTGTTGCCTGAATATTTGGAGTTTTGAATGATTTTATTGGAGTCCAGCTAGGTTCCATATTAGGACTCAAGTGATCTGAGACCAAAGAGCAGTAAACGGAGACATGCAGGAAGCTCCCTCCATACTTTCCAAAGATCAAAGAGTGCAGAGACCGATTCAACAAACCCTCAGTTTCCCTTTGTGAATTACTGCTCCTAATCCACACTCCACAGTTTCTACTTGTAGATGACAATTAAAGGTCAAGAGTCCCCTTTCTAGTACATCCACACAAGCAGGCTCATGTGGATAATAATAATAATAATAATAGCTAATACTTCTCTCTGTGTGTCAGGCACCATTCCAAGTGCTTTAAGAGTTGTCATAATGTGTGCGTCTGTTAGAATGCATACATATATTTTCTAGCTAAGTCCAATGAGAGAGCCTAAAAGCAATGACATCCCAGTAATAATGAGCACACCTGGTACCCAAATCTGAACCAGAGATTCCTGGAGAAGTGGTTGATTTCAGGGCTGGAGCAGGGAAAATACAAGATGGAACTGGAACATCTTGTGGTGCCAGAAAGTAAAGAAGTGCTCAAAAAAGGGTGGAGGCATGTGAGCAAGACACAGGACACCAACCTGAAGGCTCTCCCAATGGTCAAAGCTGAAACAATTTAAGGAACAAAATAAATGATAGTATGGGGTTATAGCCCTTAGAATAAAATATCCATGCGTCCATACAGTTATGAATAAATAATTACATACATAAATAAAGTAAAAAAGAGGGATAACACTTTCTTAATGGAGAATTCCAATTAATAAATGTATAAAGAATAAGAGAAAAATGTAAATGACACAGCAATAATAATTGATGCAGGAAAAATCCACCAATAGATGCTAAAATTCGTGGACAAGAGTTTGAGAAGAAAGAGTTTGAGAAGAAAAGAAATAGTATATTTGCATAGCATCAAAAATTTCCCCCAAATATTTATTAATTGAAAATGGAAAAACAGTAACTTTTGCAATGGAGGAAGCTGGAAAACACCACCTTAACCAAGTACTTGAGGCCAATATCACTGGCAATAAGACATATGGACATCACATACCCTTTGATATGATGCTCTGAGAAGGGTATAAAGTCATTTCTGTGGTTTTCTTACTGAAAAAACCTCCACAAAAACAAAAACACAAGCTCAACCTAATCATGGGAAAATATCAGAGAAACCCAAATTGAAAGACATTCTACAAAATGATTGACTAGTATCTTCTAAAGTGTCAGTTCCTGAAAGACTAGGAAAACCTAAAGAACTGCCAGATTGGAGGAGACCGTAAGGAGATAGGACATCTAAGTGCAATGTGGGTTGCTGGTTTAGATCCTGGAACAGAGAAAGGAAATCAGTAAAGAACTGATGAAATTCTCATAAAGTCTGTAGTTTATAGTATTGTAATAATGTTAATTTCCTGGTTGTGATTGTCCTGGGGTTATGCAAGATGTTAACATTAGGGGGAGCTGGTGACGGGTATATGAGAACTCTATATAATGTCTGCAACTTTTCTGTAAGTCTAAAGTTATTTCAAAAGAAAAAAATGGCGCTTCCCTGGTGGCGCAGTGGTTGAGAGTCCGCCTGCCAATGCATGGGACACGGGTTTGTGCCCCGGTCCAGGAAGATCCCACATGCCGCGGAGCAGCTGGGCCCGTGAGCCATGGCCACTGAGCCTGTGCTCTGCAATGGGGGAGGTCACAACAGTGAGAGGGCCGTGAACCGCAAAAAAAAAAAAAAAAAAAAAAAAAAGTTTCTCTCACATTTTCCAGGAGCTCTCCACGTGTTCTCCACTCCTCCATTACAACCTAAGCCTACTGAGAGAGCAGGGATGTTGTTTCTTTTGTTACCTTGTTTTAGTGCAGTGCTTGGCACAAATAGCCTTCATTCGGTAAATATTTGTTGTTTGCCTGACTGTAATATGTTGTTATGTGAGAAATTAGAAGTGACAAAATATATGTACATTATGATTGAAATTTGGTGGTAAAATTCTAAATATGTATATCAGTATATCATATATACATAGTATACACTAATATATTCTAGATTGCAGATGCACGATTTTAAAAAAGGAAAGACTTTTTTTAAGCATGAGAGAATAACCATCTAAGGGTGAAAATCTCTGAGGAATTTGATGACTTTCACATTTTCTTCCTATACTTTTACATTTTTAATGTTGCAATGACAATTTTTAAATCTAGGCATGGAAACTTCAGCCCCCTTTACTGGAATCCTGACCTCCACCAGGATGTCTTACCTCCCACGTCCAGATCCACCTTGAAGTGGGCACTGTGGGTGTGGACGGTGCCCAGCGTGTGCTTCCCAACCTGGTTTCCGTATCTTCGGGCAGCACCAAAGAGGAACGCTGAGCTGATGTAGCCTGTGGCGTGGAATTTGACTTCGATGGCCCCACTGGGGTGCAAGACCATATCCCACACGTAGTCGTAGTTGAGCAAGGTCGACACAGATCTGAAGACCAGCACTGTCTCCACAAGGCCCCCAAAATAGTGGGAATGAAAATCTGAGTGGTGTCGCCTCAGGGGCAGGCCCTGGTTCTGCTCAAACACACAAAAGGCATCAGGTAGTGTCTTGGGGGCTTGGGACTCCAAAAGGAAGTGCCAGTCCACGTAGGTGGCCAGATAGGGGCAGTCCACCCCACGGGTCAGGGTCGTGGAAAAGTGGCCCAAACCAAAGTTGCCATCTGCGTACCGGCCTCTCACAGCAGAAGGAGAATTTCCACCATAGACTGCCAAGGTCGCCTGGACACTGACGTCATAGGTGACTCTCTCCCCTTGGAAGTGATGTCAAAGATCCTTGGCCCACTGAAAGCTCCGAGGCCAAAGGAGAAAGTCCACAGTGAGGAGGTCACTTGACTCCCCTGGACACTGAAGCGGGGGCCCTGGGGATGGAACTGCAGAGGGGGAGCCGGACCCGGAGGCGCCTGGGATCTCAAGGACCAGGACCCACCTGTGCCATTGTCTGGGATCACCACCACATTCACCAGGTCGGCCTCAAACTGCTCCTCCAGATGGGCCAGACTCTCATAGTAGCGGCCTTGAAAGAACACCTTCTGGATGGTCCAGCGAGCAGGGTCCAGAGCCTTGTGGTCTACCAGAAGCTCCAAACCTACGGGGTGCAGGAAGAACCCAGCCCCTGAGATGTTGTAGTAGAGGCCAAACCAGGTGGCCCTGTCCCCTGATTGCAAGCCACGGGGGGCTGTGGTCATGGTCACCAGGTTCCCTCCTCGGTGCTTGTAGAAGCAGCAGTGGTGGAGGACACCAGCAGCCTGGGGCAGCTCTGTGTCGAAGATCATCTGGTCTATGTCCAGGTACTCTCGCATGAGCACGGGGCGTCGGTGATAGGGCAGGGGGCCCCCGTGACGCTCCACGGTCACGTCCCGCAGGTAGGAGGGGTGCGGCAGCGGCCCCACCAGCAGCTCAGTCACATTGGGCTGGGGTTGTCCACCAAAGAAGACGATGGCCAGTGCCTCCCGGGCAGGCGGGGGGCTCCCCCTGTCCAGGTGGGCCAGGGCTGCAGCCTTGGAGGGCAGCTCCAGCTCTACCGAGAAGATGCAGTTGTCTGAGGGTTGGGCCTGAGCTGCATCCACCAGGCCCGGCCCCAGCTTCTGGGTCAGAAAGCTCATCACAGCCGTCAGTTATTCTCGGCTCAGGTCTGCAAACAGCTGGCTCTGGCCAGGGTGTGTCCAGGGCTGGGCACTTGGTGATACGGAGGGGCAGAGGGGAGGCAGGCCGGGATGACACTCCTTCCCGACTCCTTCCTCACTCCCAGCACCACCTTCACCCATGCCCAGCACCAGCACACTCCACAGGGACAAAAGAATAAAGACAGCCACAGCTAAAGCTCCTGGCTGCCTCCAGGCTCTTGAATCAGAATGCAAGATAGAAAGACAGACAGACAGACAGGACCTGGGTGCAGGATGCCCCTTTCAGTCTCTGGAGGTTCCTGGCTCTGGGTGGGGCTTCTGGGCAATGGCATGATGGGTACATTCAAGACAAGCCGCCAAGGGCAGAAGCTTGGCAGGGGGTGGAGGTTGGGGGAATCAGTGGTCAGGCAAGGCTCGGGAGGTGGAGCTGATGTAGGAATGTGGACTTTAAGTGGCTCACGTAAGCCTCTGTCCTCCTGTTGCAAAACAAACACACAGGTTCAGGGTTGGGGAATGAAGTGGGGGAGGGATCGGTTTGGGAGATACAGCTGGAGAGAGGCAAGCAGAAGTGACAGGGGCAGAAGGGGACTGTCCTTGGGCTCTTCCTCCACTCTCCAGATGCGGCCTTTCTCCTGGCTACAAGGCTGCAAGCAAAACTCACCTGTGCACACCCCTCCAGCCGGATTCCCTCCTTCCGTCCTCTAGCTGATGAAGCCCTCATCACAGTCTACGGCTTCCCCATCAACCAGAAACTGGCTGTGAACGTAACCTAGCTGCCCACAACCCTCATTTCCAGGAAACCTGCCTCCCAAATATTGCAGAGGCAGAGAGCAAAGTTGCCTCCATTCTCGGGCAGGGGATGTGTGGGACACTGTCATCCTCTGTGCAGCCAGGTCCTGAGGGGAACTAGGAGAGACTGAGGGATCCGGAGGGAGGACATGCATCTCTCATGAGTCTGGAGGAGAATCCTTTGCAACCTGGACACGTCCAAGAGCACTTCCCCAGGAAGCCACGTTAGACCGACCTTGTAGACAGAGTGCGTGCGCCTGCAGGAGACTGGACAGGGCATTCCAACCGAAGGGAACGGAAGGTGCAAAGGTACAGAAACTTGAAACAGCCTGGGCCTGGGCAGGGAACAGCCAAGGCCAGCTTATGGGGTGTAAGGTGGGGATGGGAGGGGGGCAGGCAGAAGAGGTCAGGTCAGGAAGCTTTGTGAGGTGTGTGTCTAAGCAAAGTAGTAATTGAGGGAAGACAGTGAGAAATCCCAGAACATGTGAAACCAGGGAAATCAACACCAGAAAGGTCAGATTCTCCAAAAATCATCTGATTATGCAACCAGCTCTATTTTGATATGGGAATTCCACATAAGGGGTCATTTTATTACTGACCCGTGTCCTTGGACTCTTTAATCAATAGAATTGATAAGAAGCCGGAGGAGGCAAGGCTTTACTGGGACTCACGCTGCAGCAGGAAGGAGTAAGAACAAAACACAAGATCCCAGGACTTCCCTGGTGGCGCTGGTTGAGAATCCGCCTACCAATGCAGGGGACACGGGTTCGAGCCCTGATCCGGGAAGATCCCACATGCTGCAGAGAAACTAAGCCTTGTGCGCCACAACTACTGAAGCCCGCGTGCCTAGAGCCCGTGCTCCGCAACAAGAGAAGCCACCGCAATGAGAAGCCCGCGCACTGCAACGCACAGCAGCCCCCACTCACCGCAACTAGAGAAAGCCTGCGCACAGCAACGAAGACCCAACGTAGCCAAAAATAAATAAATAAATAAATTAATTAATTAATTAAAAACAAACACAATTTCCCTTGCTTGCTCTCTGTGGAGGTTGGGCTGATTCCTCACGTGGGGTGAGGGTGAGACTGGGGGCAGATTGGTGGGTCGGGCCCGAGGGGAGGCTGAGGTGTTTTGCCCACCCCCTTGGCGGTGCTGTGTGCAGGGGTCATGCCCAGTACCCTGCCTTTGCTCCCGGCACCTCAGAAGTGGCAGTTGGTTTGTGGCTTTTTTGTTTCTTATGGTTCATAATTGCCCCGATTGCCCACGCATGCAGGTATTTTTAGTCCCTTGTAGTTTCTTTGTGTTCTGTGGCTCCAGGAAGCATTTGTCCAGGTGCAAGTGCAAGCACTCCGGTAAAGGGTCCCAGGTCCCAGCCTGTCTCAATTTGAAATGGGCCATGTGGACTTCATAATGAGCGGGAGCAGAATCTAAGGTCAAACCCAGCCCCGGCCACAAGGCAGGCATTTCCAGCCTAGGAACTTCACTCTGGGCCCTTTCATAAGTGCTGGTCTTACCTCCCAGCTAAGAACACACCTTTAAGAGGACGGCTAATGTTTTATGTCCCGACCAGTGCTACCAAGCACAGGTCAAGAGTGTCCACTCTGGTGGGGTATCCCCAGGCTCTCCTATGGGAGGTGGGTAATGATCAGGGAGTGGGAGGGAGAGCCTTCGCCTTGCCTGGTGGGGGAACTTGTACAGAAGAAGGCGTCCCCTCTGCCCTCCTCCCCTAAGTGTCTCGCTGTCACATCGCTTCCTCTGATATCGTTTCATCCTAGGCTTCACGATCATCATGTCAAACACCCTAAAAAATGTGTTGAAAGGTTGTCCCTTTTGGAGAATTACTCAGGAGATAGGACCACACGTCCTGCTCCCCCCACTAGGTCTTATTTTCATTTGGACCAACTTGGCCCCAGCCTCTGTGAATGTGTTGAAGATGTGTTTATCCCTGGGAGCCAGAGCTCACCCCCCAGCCCACAGGCTGAGGACTGGGCCCCAGGGTGTGGTGCCTGAGTCGAGCTGCTGCCCCAGAGGCCCTGTGTGGCCAGCGGGACCATCTCGGACACCCAGGTCACTGCACTCTGATCTGCATTCTGAGGACATGGCTCTGGCTCCAGTGTGGAGTGGGGCTTGGGTGTGGGACAGACCGGGGGGAGGACACTGGACAGGAAACAAAGGGCCAGGATGAGGCCAGTGACCTCGAGGACAGAGAGGAAGGGAGGGGTCTGAGCGATGTGGTGGGTGGAGTTGACAGGACTCCGTGTCTGATTGGGTGGATGAGTGAGAAAGGGCACAGCCTCTTAGGTGACACAAGGACACAAAGGTTGCACTGGGTGACTTGCGATGGTGGGAGACTTGCCTCAGAAGAAGGACATACGGGGACTTCCCTGACGGTCCAGTGGTTAAGATTCCGTGCCTCTGCTGCAGGGGAACTAAATCCAAAAAAACTAATGCCAAAAAAAAATAGCAATGTTCTTCCGTTCAGGAGGTCAGGGGCCGCACGGAAGCAAGGACCTGAGTCAGTGACCAGGCATCCTTTCTTACTTTCCCTGTGATCTCAGCAGAAGTTGGGATGGGAGGGGGGCATCCGGGATGGGGTTCTGATCGGGACACTCTGCAGACAGGGCCTCCTTGGGCCACATTCTCACAGGAGAACTCCCCCAGCCTCACCCTGAATTCAGTCCACCATCATTTCTTCCCCCTGACCCACCTCCCTGTGCTTAAGCCTTCTGTCAACGCTATTCTTTGTATCTGGGCCAGAGGTAATGTCCTCAAAGGCAACGCTGACCGTGTCACTCCCTTGCTTAGAATCCTTCCATGGCTCCCCATTTTCCTTACGGTAACTGTGGCTTGCAAGGACCTGCCTCCTCTGCCCCCTGCTCGGCCCTCCAGGCCCTGCTCACAGCCCACACACATGTCAATGAACTTGGGTACTTGGATGGGGCCAGTTGGTCACCTCCTGGCTTCTGAACATGCTGTTCCCTCTTCCTGGAAGCTTATCTCCGCTCTCTTCCTTCTCCCTCGGCCAACTTCTACTCCTCTGCCAGGATCAGCTTAGACATCAGGTCCCTGAGGAAGTCTTCCCCAATCCCTAAGTCTGGGTTAGGAGCCCCTGCTATGTCCTCCTCCTACCTCCCCTGGAAAATTCCCTGATGTAATGGACCCTTTACTGGCCCCTCTCGTGCCTGAGGGTAGACATTGCGCATCTCATTCCATAACGTATCCTAGTGCCTTTCAAGGTACCTGGTATGTAGGAGGCACTGGGGAAATCTTTGTGGAATGCATGTAGGAATCCTTCTCCTGCACCCTCAGAGGGGGCCCTTCCCGGGGGCTACAGGAGGAGAGCAGAGGTAGGCGGACATATCTTGTGCCCCTCACAGGGGCTTCCCGCTTCTACGTTCCTAGACGATCCAGTTACGCCTCTGACCTAAGCCTCAGGAGTCCACTTGTCCAGCTCCTCTTAGGACAATGGGCCCAAGTCCTAAAGATCTGGGCCTTGGGGACACCAGGTATTTCAGAACCTGACATCCTGGGTTACTATTCCCTCCTATGGCTTCACCAGAAGTCTGAGGCTAACAATCCAGCCAGGGGTTTAGGAAGAGAGCGGGTGGGGTAGGGGGCTGGAGGTCCACCTTGCAGCCCTCCTGACCCCAGCGGGCTGATGAGCTCATGATCTACATGTCCACTGACGCCTGGGCCAGGGCTGCCGTCACCTGCATGGAGGGTTGTCACCTCCATGATGTGACTGAGAGACACACCACAGTCCCTTTCTCAGATCAAAGCTTGTGAGCGAGCGTTCACACACACTCGCACACTCACCGCTTGCAAACACTCACGCTCTGGGGTCTGGAGATGGGTTTCAAGGCACTGAGTGTCATGCTATGAAAACAGGATGGGATGAGGGGTGGACACCAGCATTCCTTTATTCCTTTTCCCTCCAACACTGATCGCTGTGCAACATAAACAGGAGGCAGAGGAGGTGGAGACAAAATCATAGGCATGTAATGGAGACGTGAAATTACTCAGGTCAGAGGAAGTAGAAGCAGAAACTCAGTATCAGAGCCACGGTGGCCACAACACGCCTTTTTCTCCTCGGTCTCAGTCTTCAGTCTCTCCTTGTCCTCAATCTCTCTCTGTCCTCTGTCACCCTGGCTTCCACCCCAGCCTGCGTTATAAATTCATCCAGCCATCACTGGCCCTCCCTCCTGACTGAAGTCTTTCTCTCTGTTCTTTGGAACCTAGTTTGTCTCCAGCTCACTAACTCGTCTCCATCCGCTGTTCTACTGACCCAGAAATGAACCTGGGCTTGGGGCAGGACAGAAGGTAGCAGAAGCTTCTGTGTTGTCTATGCTCCCTGGATATGATCTCCCTCTGGTCAGAAGCTGAGAAGTGTCCGAAATCTGTTTCCTGCATTTCACCTCCTAGCCTGGCCTGGGCTTCTAGCGGGCAGAAGTCACCCCTCCTCAGTGCTTCTCATTGCCCCCACTTCTAAGAGAGAGAGAGAGAGACAGGGAGAGGGAGGGAGAGAGAGCAAAAGAGACATTGACTGAGGTTTAACATTTTCTTGCAGATGTACAGGCAAGAGGAGGCAAAGCAGTTACCAGAGGCCATAACCCATTTCTCTGAGTCTCAAATACTTCAGAAAATTGAGTCCCTGGGGCTTTCTCTTAACTCACTCTACCCTCCCCCCCCACCCCCAACACCTTCCTAAACGACAAGTCAGTTTAAAAAAAGAAGTCAGGGGGCTTCCCTGGTGGCGCAGTGGTTGAGAATCCGCCTGCCGATGCAGGAGACACGGGTTCGTGCCCTGGTCCGGGAAGATCCCACATGCCGCGGAGCAACTAAGCCCGTGAGCCATGGCCGCTAGGCCTGTGCGTCCGGAGCCTGTGCTCCGCAACGGGAGAGGCCACAACAGTGAGAGGCCCGCGTACCGCAAAAAAAAAAAAAAAAAAAAAGAAGTCAGGTGTTGTTTGGGCCCATTTATTATTTGAATAATAATAAATGAATAGATAATACAGTCACATGGTTCAAAATTCAAATGTACAAAAGGGTATATAGTACTAAGTCTCCTCCCTCCTCTGTCCCAACTTCCTGGTTCCCCTCCACAGAGGCAATCAGTGTTACCCGTGTCTTCCGAATATGCATCTATAAGATATGAAAATATGTATTTATATGATCCTTCCCTGTAAAACACAAACGGAAGTGCCCTATACACACTTCTGTGCCTTTCCTTGTTCGTTGGAAGATTATTCCCTATAAAGAGATATAATTAGTTTTACAGCTGTGTAGCATTGCTTTGTAAGGCTGCATCAGAATTTATTTAATCAGTCTTCTAGGGACGACAGTTCTGCTGCTTCCCATCTCTGGCTATTTGTAGAGGGACCCCCAATCCAGACTGCTCCCACCCACCCCTCCACAGGGACAGCCGCCAGGGAGGCTCCACCCCCAGAGGCCTTGGCTCATTTGCATGCTCACACGTGATTGAACCCCTGGCCCTATGACTGGAGTCCCTGGTCTTCCTGCTTCTCATCCTTGGTGTCCACCCAGGCTCCCACGTTGGCTACTGCAGAGCACACAGGGCGCTGGTCACGCGCAGACTTGGCACAAAACGACCACTCCTCTTTACCACTGCACCCGCAAAGCCATCTAAAGCGCTAACTTGAGCTGCTGCTGTCTCCGTGGCCATCCTCTGCCAGAGAATGCAAGGCAGGTTTATACAAATGGGCAGAAAGAACTGTGGGGAAGCACATCCTGCCCCAGGACTGGGGGTAGGGGCAGCTCCCAGACACAGGGACACAGACGGGGATTGTCCTCTCAAACTAGATGTCCCTTGCATTTTGAGACTTCCACAGGCCTAGAACCAGGAGAGGAGACCAGGGGTGAGAAATGAGGGCTGAGTAACATCCCCTCAGGGCTGGGAGGGAAATCCCGGGATATAAGAACAGGTAGAAACAGGAGGAGGCTAGGCGAGAGGGGAGAAAGAGAGAAGGAGGAGGAGGCTAGGCTGGAAACATGGGCCAAAGAGCCCCTTCCAGCTTGATTCCTAGATTCACGGGCCTGGCAGGAACCCTGGCCCAGGGTCTCCTGGCGGTTATCCCCATAGCAGGGCCCCCATCCTCACCTCCCAAGTGAGGACTGAGGAGTCTCAAGAGAAACCTGGGATGGCTAAGATTTGGGATACCCAGAAAGCAAAAATAAAAGGAAACAAAACAAAAAACACCAAAAACAGGAGTCTTCTGGAAAGTTTAACCATGACTCCAAGCTCCTGGCTGGCCCCTCCTTTCCTCTCTGCAAGAGGAACTTAGCAGGTCTGGGGTGAACAGCGCTGAGAGCTCCCTGTGTCAGGCATCACAGACTCAGGATGCTCCCAGCAGGGAGGGGGAGGGAAGGGAGGACAATGGGAGAAAGAAGACGCCCGGAATGTGAGGAGGGAGAAGACATAGGCTGCCCCATCCAGTGGCCCTCCCCTCCCCTCCACACACTCCCCGACCCTGGGGTGCCAACTACGTTCCCCATCCCAGGAACCACCTAGTCGTGGGAGAAGCCCGCGTGGGAGAAGGCAGGGAGGTGGGGGGCACAGGCCGCAGCCTGGGGGAGGCAAGCCAGGTGGTTGACCTCACAGGTCCCAGCATCCTGGTCCTCCTGGAAGTAGACGGAGTCAGCAGAATCGAAGGAGGGGTCCTGGTCAAAGAAGTTGTAGGGTCGGAGGAAGAAGCCCACGCCGTTCCCCACAGTCACCGTGTTGGGAATGTCCTCTGCATGGGGGATGTGCAGGAAACCAGCTGTCACCCAGGCCACCAGGTCCTAATGGGGGTGGAGAAAGAGGATCATGAGGTCTGGCGTTGCTAAGGACATCCCGGGATTCACTTTGGCAGCCCACCTTTGCTCAAGAAGATTTTAAGTCTTCAAACATTTTTCCTACTAGTCCAGAAATCATCGCATAAATGGTCAATTTCATATTCGGAGCAACACCTGTCCCCCATCCCAGCCTGCACCCTCCATCTCTGACATTCCCCGTGACATCACCATCAGCCTACACGCCCCCAGAGGAATGGTGACACCCACGGGTAACTTCAGCTCCTTTCCCCTGACTCAACGAGAGCTCCCAAACTCTGACAGAAGGAGGATGAGGAGGGAAGATCAGGGTTTGGGAGGCAGAAATTAACTTCGAAATTAATCCTTTAATGGTCAAGCCAGCAACAGAGAAGCTTTCGATATAAGAGATGTGGTCTTTTCTGGTCACTTCCAGCCCTCCTGAGTCCTGGGGCCCTTAAAGGACTCAGTCCACGACGCTGAGACTTAGAGAGCTGTAGAGTCTTGAGGATAGGCTGGAGCCTCAGCCACTGTCTGCAAATGAACTTCCAGCTTGGGAAGATTCCCTCAGCAGGTAATGATCAGATCCACAAAAGCACAGAAGCCAGGAGTCAGCTCCGTCCTTGAGTTGATGGTTTTCAGGGACCTCCCCAAGAGAAGGTGGGGCTCATCTCTGAGTCCCCGAACCCCTCCCTCAGCCTCCCACAGCCAGCTGACCTCTCCAGCTATGGTCTCATTGTTGATGAAGTCAGCAAAGTCCACGGTGGGGGCCCAGGGGTCATTCTGATTGAAGATGCTGCTGCTGCGGGGCTCCGCCTCCTTCCGCTGGGTCACAGCCAGCTGGTACCTAGAGATGCTCTGGTCAGGCCTCCATGGTCACTAAGCCCATCCTGCTGCCTCATCATCATGGAAGGGAGCCGAGCCCATAGACCTCAGCATTCCCATCTCGTTCACACAGTCACTCTGAGATGCCACCCTGGTGGGTGGCCCGATATCATTCCATGTCCTGATGTTCACCCCTTGCCATTTCACAACATGCCCCCTCCCAAACAGAAAAGACTTTTCCCACCTGGGCTTTAGCCTTCCAAGGGGACCATGTATCCACCGTGGGCCTTTGGAAAGCCTTTTTGAGCTCTTACCTCACTCACCTCGCGTACAGTCTGAACTGAGTTCCCAGTTGCCCCTCCCAACACTCCCTTCTCACTCTCGTCCCCTCCTCCGCCCCACACGCATGCCACATCACATCCCCCACCTTGCCCAGCTCAAGGCTCTCTCCAGGGAGCTGTTCTGGGGCAGGGGCTCCCCAGCAAAGCTGACTGTCTGGATGCGGTAGCCCCTCGGGTGCCCCCACTTGTTGCTGTGATTGCTGGCCAGGTACAGGTAGCGAGGGGAGGGACCTCCCAGGGGGAAGGCGGCCTGCTCCTCCGTCTCCAGCAGCTTCCGGGTCACCTGCAGCCTCTGTATCTGGTGCTTGGGGCTCCAGGGTACCGCCGTAGGAACAAAAGCCATGTCCTCAGCCCAGACCCAGTTCTCCAGTCCTGCAAGAGTGTAGGTGGGGGGAAGGGTGGGGGGGGAGGGAGGGCTGGTCAGGCAGCTGCCCCCCGCCCCGCCGCTGGACTCTGTCCCCACCTGGCTTCAGAGTGGGGGCCAAAGAGAAAGCCAGACTGAGTGTTCTCCCTGCTTCTCTCCCCTCTCCCCAACATGTCCCAATCTTTCAGCCAAACCTGTTGACCTGTGAAATATTTCTTCAAGGATTTCATTCCTTCATCCTTTCACGCTCATTAGTGGAGAGGCCTGTGCTCAGCACTGGGGACACACTGATGAGTGAAACAACATCCTTACCCTCCTGCTCTCACAGAAGCCCCAGAGAGGCCAAGCCCTGAAAGGACTGTAGATTGAAGATTGAAGGTTAGAGGAACACAGGTACAGGCAAGAATAGAGGGCTTCCTGGGTCACTTTTCAGCCTGGCCTTAGAGGATGTCACCGGCAGAGATGACATGGCAGGGCATTCTAGACAGGGGCAAAACAGGAGCAAAAGCAAAGAAGCGTGACTGTCACATGTGGTGTGCATGTCCAGGGACAGGGCGGGTGTGTGTCTTAAGCAGCACAGGGAAGAATGTGAAAGGCAGGCAGTAGCTGTCCTCTGAAGGGAAGGGCCTTGTAGGTCCTTCTGTGGACAGGATCCTATAGGGGATGGGGAGAGTGGGAAGTGTGTAAGGGAGCAGGCTGGCATGGGCTGGTAGGTCCCTCTGAGCGCAGGGTGAGCCATGGATCTGAGAGGAAGAAAACTCGAAGCAGCAAAGAGAGGGCTGGCGCCCACAGGGGGCCAGTAGCGGGGCCAAGCGAGTGGTTAGAAATATTTCAGAGGCAGAAAAAAATCTGGTGATGAACTCAATGTGGGGAATGACAGTGAAATGACCAGGACTCTGAGGCACCGTGTAACCCTTGGCTCTCTGTGACCACAAACTCCAGGAACTATCTGGAATATTCCACAGTAGCCACTCTACCCCTCACACTTAAATGTATTGTGCCCAGAGATGGAAACTCAGGGAGGAGAAAGGTCCACCTCCCAGGGAAATGTATACCCCGGGGGCGTTCCACGATTGGCCTGCAGGTGCCAGGGACGCTGAAGAATGCAAACAGATCCTCCCCAATACCTACACTGCAGGCCAGGCACAGATAAGCTGAAAAGCAAATGGCTGCCTCACTGAAGTGGGGCCCATATAAGTGCCAGGGAGGGAAGAGGGCAAAGGGGACCCTTAGCCTGGATCCTGCCTCTTCTCTGAACTTAGCTGTTTCCCAAGATTTTCTGATGAGGTCATGTGGAGGGTGGGTGGCAGCTCCGTACCCAGCCAATGAGCTAAGATCTCAGTAAAATTCAGCAGCCAACTCTCTCCCATTCAGCTAAAGAGGAAGCATGAAACTCCAAAACATATACTCATGCTCAGATCTTCCTTTCCTGGAAAACCTCCAGCAAACCCAAAGCAAACAGAGACAACCCTTCAGCCCCCTATCTGGGATCCTGGCCTCCACCAGGATGTCTTACCTCCCACGTCCAAATCCACCTTGAAGTGGGCACTGTGGGTGTGGACGGTGCCCAGCGTGTGCTTCCCAACCTGGTTTCCGTATCTTCGGGCAGCACCAAAGAGGAACGCTGAGCTGATGTAGCCTGTGGCGTGGAATTTGACTTCGATGGCCCCATTGGGGTGGAAGACCATATCCCACACGTAGTCGTAGTTGAGCAAGGTCGACACAGATCTGAAGACCAGCACTGTCTCCACAAGGCCCCCAAAATAGTGGGAATGAAAATCTGAGTGGTGTCGCCTCAGGGGCAGGCCCTGGCTCTGCTCAAACACACAAAAGGCATCAGGTAGTGTCTTGGGGGCTTGGGACTCCAAAAGGAAGTGCCAGTCCACGTAGGTGGCCAGATAGGGGCAGTCCACCCCACGGGTCAGGGGTGTGGAGTACTTGCCCATGCCAAAGCTGCCATCCATATAGCGGGTCAGCATTGCCGCTGGGGAATTTCCACCATAGACGGCCAAGGCCTCTTGGAGGCTGATCTCGTAAGCCAGCCGTTCTCCCTGGAATCGGATGTCAAAGATCCTTGGCCCACTGAAAGCTCCGAGGCCAAAGGAGAAAGTCCACAGCGAGGAGGTCACTTGACTCCCCTGGACACTGAAGCGGGGGCCCTGGGGATGGAACTGCAGAGGGGGAGCCGGACCCGGAGGCGCCTGGGATCTCAAGGACCAGGACCCACCTGTGCCATTGTCTGGGATCACCACCACATTCACCAGGTCGGCCTCAAACTGCTCCTCCAGATGGGCCAGACTCTCATAGTAGCGGCCTTGAAAGAACACCTTCTGGATGGTCCAGCGAGCAGGGTCCAGAGCCTTGTGGTCTACCAGAAGCTCCAAACCTACGGGGTGCAGGAAGAACCCAGCCCCTGAGATGTTGTAGTAGAGGCCAAACCAGGTGGCCCTGTCCCCTGATTGCAAGCCACGGGGGGCTGTGGTCATGGTCACCAGGTTCCCTCCTCGGTGCTTGTAGAAGCAGCAGTGGTGGAGGACACCAGCAGCCTGGGGCAGCTCTGTGTCGAAGATCATCTGGTCTATGTCCAGGTACTCTCGCATGAGCACGGGGCGTCGGTGATAGGGCAGGGGGCCCCCGTGACGCTCCACGGTCACGTCCCGCAGGTAGGAGGGGTGCGGCAGCGGCCCCACCAGCAGCTCAGTCACATTGGGCTGGGGTTGTCCACCAAAGAAGACGATGGCCAGTGCCTCCCGGGCAGGCGGGGGGCTCCCCCTGTCCAGGTGGGCCAGGGCTGCAGCCTTGGAGGGCAGCTCCAGCTCTACCGAGAAGATGCAGTTGTCTGAGGGTTGGGCCTGAGCTGCATCCACCAGGCCCGGCCCCAGCTTCTGGGTCAGAAAGCTCATCACAGCCGTCAGCTCTTCTCGGCTCAGGTCTGCAAACAGCTGGCTCTGGCCAGGGTGTGTCCAGGGCTGGGCACTTGGTGATACGGAGGGGCAGAGGGGAGGCCGGCTGTGTTCACCACCATCTCCTCCCCTGCCAGCTAGTAAGACACACACCAGGGCAAAGATGGTGATGGCAGCCAGAGCCAGGAGCACGAGGGTGGTCTTCTGGTTCATTGTCCCATGAGCATAGAGACAGAGGACTGAACCAAAGTGGAGACTTGTATTCTCAGGCCAGCAGAAGAGGGTCTCTTTTGCTCCTTGTACTGGGGGCTCCTAGACTCTGGCTGAGGTTCTCAGTGTTCTGACGCAATGGAGACTGAGCATGGGAAGAGCATGGGAAGGCTGGGGGGGGGCGGGGCGGGCTGGGGTTGGGAGGCGGGCCTAAGGCAGGGTAGCAGTGATTTCCACAGACCTTACATGGCTTTGTGTCCCAGGCTCCAACTCACATTCTGCTCTCTGGGTCAGGGTTGGAACAGGGGAGAGCTGGGGTAGGAGGAAGGGGTGGTGGGGATTTCAAACTAATGCGGCTTACAAGCCTGAGCACAGACATGCTCTGACATGCACAGAAATGCCGGGGAGGAGGCAGCCCCTCTTTCTCCTCCGCCCTTCTTTCCCCAGTGCCCATTTCTCAGGGCCAGATGTTCCCTTTCCTGCAACTTGGAACTACTGTCCTCCTTCCAAGGAAACCCCACCCCCAGCTCTTCAGCTTCCCAAGCAGCATTTCTTGGCCAGGTCTGTCCCCCTTTGCCCCCTCTCCTCCATGGCTAATTTCCTTGGCCAGAGTCCTTAATATTCTCTGGGGGATTCAAGATACTTCAAAAGTCGAAGAGAAGAAATTCAAGTAGAAGTCTTGTAATACTTTTTATTATAAATTACACACACCATCAGTTTCTACAAAATTCTATCTATTCTTCCATTTCAATGCACATGCATTAAAGAAATGTCCGGTATAACATTCACCAAATGTGAATGCTAGCTGTTTCTGAGTGGTAGGATTTGTGGTGTTTTTGCTTGAGTATTTTAATAACAACATCATTTGTATAAATTCATCATTTAAAAAAAATGAACTGGAAATAAGAATTAACCAAAGGATATATGGGGGTTTATGTGGTAGGAGGCGCTTTCCCAAGGGTCGAGTGTCAGGGGAGCAGGGAGTGGGAACAGAGAGGAAGGTACATGTCTCGGCACCCCCTCTCCGCCCCGCCCATGGCCCACCACACACTCAGGGCTACAAGTCTTGGTAAGAGAAAGGCGGCAGGTCCGGGACACAGGCCGCCAGGTGGGGGATGCAGGCCACGTGATTGACACTGCAGAGCCCAGCATCCTGGCCCTTCTCAAAGTAGACGCTGCCAGGGGAGAAGATGGAGGGGTCCTGGTCAAAGAAGTTATAGGGTCGGAGCAAGAAGCCAACTCTGTTGCCCAGAGTCGCTGTGTTGGGGACATCCTCAGCGTGGGGGATGTGCAGGAAGCTGGCTGTAACCCAAGCCACCAGGTCCTGCAGGAAGAGGAAGAGCTGCAGACTTTGGAGGCGAGACCCAGAGAACCCCCCCCCCCCGCTCAGCCACAATCCCCAGTCCCCAGTCTCAACCCTGCTTCCACTTCCACCAGCCGCAGGCCCAAATAACAGGCGTGGTAATCCATATGAGAAGCTGTAGGGTGGTCCCCGGGCTAATCTCACCCCCAGGAGGGATGGCCCATGTTGCTCATCAAGGAACTCCCTGGCCCCTAATCTAAGAACTGGAAACCTACCATTCCCTCCATCCTACAGCCAGGGGCCGGGCAGCCGAGACGCCAGGCTTAGGGGAGCTCCTTTCCTCTGCCCCTAGAGCTACCAACCTCTCCTAAGAGGGTCTCATTGTTGATGAAGTCAGCAAAGGCCGTAGTGGGTGTCCAGATGTCATTCTGGTAATAGATGCTGCTGCTCTGTGACTCCTCCTCCTTCCTCCGGGTCACCACAAGCTGGTATCTGACCAGGAATGTTGTAGGAAGGTGGTGTCAGAAAATGTCAAGGGCCTTTACCAGCCCAGAAATCCTTTGGATCAGATTCTGTGAGACCATTCCCGTCCCCTATCTACTTGGATCTGAGAAGAGGTCCAGGGGTGGATGATCGAGGTTAGTGAGTTGGGGTCTTCAAGAGCTGGGATGGGAAGGGGACCAGTCCTTCCCTACCACCCAGTACCCAGGGCCCTCCTCACCTCCCCCAGCTGAGGGCCCTCTCCATGTCGCTGTCCAGGGGCATGTGTATGCCAAGAGGACTGTGGATCTGGATTCGGTACCCGCGCTGGTGACCCCAGGAATTAGTCTGGTTGCTAGCCAAGTAAAGGTAGCGGGGAAGGGGTTTCCCCAAGAAAAAAGCTGTCAGGTCCTCCCTTCCCAGGACCTGCCGAGTCAGCTGTGGGCGCTGCAGTTGGTGCTCCGGACTCCAAGGGGCTGCCACAGGTTTAAACACCACGTCTTCAGCTACCACCCAGTTTTTCAGCCCTGCCAGGGTGAGGGGAGGGAGAGGAGTTCCACAGCAGGTGAGACAGGTCCCTGGTTTTCTCCGTGATGCCCCCTGCACTGGCCTGACGGAGGGCAGCAGAGCTCAGCAGAGAGCGCTCCGCGCTGGGGGCCAGGTCTGCACCCCGCCTTCTTTGAACCTGCCCTGTCCAACACAGTTACCACCGGTTACAAGTGGCTCTTTCAATTTAAAAATTCAGTTCCTCGTCACACTATCTACATTCCAAGTGCTCAACAGCTTCACGTGGCTAGTGGCTAACATAACGGACAAGGCAGACGTATAACATTCCATCATTGCAGAAAGTTCTACTGGCACTGGTCTACCCAATAGACTTTGGACCAATTATTTGCTTCTCTGATTCTCACTTGGTGAATCGCTACAATGGGCATAAGAAAAGCTGTTCTGTGGCTGAGCTCTATAAATGGAAAAGCACACACAGGTGGCTAATAACATTCTTCTAACTATGAAAGGGATATTTGCCTTGGAGAAGCCGTCCATAAAAACCCAGTCCCCTTCCGTGGTGCCCTTTACACTCCTCCTGGCTCTGAGACTTTGATTTTTTTTCTCAGTATGGCTGATACCACTTTGTCTTTTTCACAAGGAAGTAGATTTATATCTTTAAGTTGTCTGGGAGATCCCCGGAACACTTATACTCTTTCTGAAGGCTCGGACTGCCAGCTCCTTCTGGCGTGACTCCTGTGACTGCGCTGGCACACAGGGAACCTCCTGAAGCCAGTGCCCTTGCCAGGTGTCCTGTGTGCACGGGCCTCACACAGACTCTCTGGCTCTTCAATGCCAAAATGCTGGAAAGAAAACTTCAAACCAGAAAATAGTCATATTCCAAATATGTCAAAGAATAACCTAGTTAAAATGCATGATTTAAAATAGCATTTCAATCATGCTGTTTTCTTAGCTCTCTCCCCTCCACCAGCACAGCGCACACACACAGATGCACACGCACGCCATCTTTATACTCAAGAGAATATGGAAATGTTTCACAAGAAATAGGCTGAGTTACGGTGCATTATACTTGGGCAGCCACTTCCTGACCCATCTCCCCCCACCCTCTTTAGTTTCCATAACTGTAAAATGGAGAAGGTCTGATGGATTCCTAATTTTCTTTCTGGGCCTAATAGTCTTCACTTGGTAATTATTTTGTCCTGGACAAAAATCTGTCAGGAGCTTTAAGTCCCCTTTGTGCTTAGAGCCTTACTTGAGAAATCCCTTTCTACACTTGCAGCAAGCCTATTGCGTGCCTGCCATGTCACCAGAGAGCCCACTGTGATGACATGTGCTGGCAGGAATGGGATGGTCCTCCCCAGGAGGCAGATGGGGCCCCTGTCTTGTATCCTCAGTTGTTTGAAATCCTGTGGAGCAGCCCCCAGCTAGCCCCTCCTTTTCTCAGGCCCCAGGACCACCTCCACTCTGAGAAGCTCTTTAGACAGACTACTCCCTATCTCTGTTCAGGCCCCTGCTTTCCTCACCTCCACTGACTCTCAGAATTAGGAAGAACTCAGAGCCCCAACTCCAGCCGTGTCCAGCCTCAGACAGGCAGGGCAAGTTCACCACCCACAGACAGGCTAAGGCAGCCAGCTAGTACAGCGCAGCCATTACATTTGGTTTCACAATTGCAGCGGGTCAGAGGGGCTGTGTGGCGGAATCCTCTCTACCTTTTGCCAAATACCCAGTAAGCCCAGTATTTAGGCTGACTGCAGTTGAATACACTCAGATCAGTCCCTGCTGTTGCCACAATAAATTGTGGTGCTGGAATGCCACCCTCTTGCCTCTTCTGGCTTGATGTGCAGGTCTCCCTTCCCTCTGGCCCACCCCAACTCTCAATCCTCATCCCGTGGGCACTCACCTGCCACATCCAGGTCCAGCTTGAAGTGGAAGGCATGCGTGTGCACCGCCCCTAGCACTCTCTCCCCAACGCGGTTCCCAAAGAGGAGGCTCTCCTCGCCCCCGCTCAGGAAAGCTGTGTTGATGTAGCCTGTGGCATGGACCCGCCCTTCAAGCGCCCCATTTTGGTGCAATACAAAGTCCCAAATGTAGTCATAGTTGCCTATAGAGGACACAGACCTGACTACAAGGGCCGAGCCAGCCAAACCACCATAGAAATGACTCTGAAGGTGATTGTGGTGCCTGCGGAGGGGTAGTCCCTGGGCCTCCTCAAACACACATACAGCTCCCGGGAGCAGCTGGACTGCCCCTTTGCCCACTAATACGTGGATGTCCACCATGGTAGACTGATAGGGGCAGTCCACTCCCCGCACCAAGCCCCGGCTGTGATGGCCAAGTCCATAGCTGCTATCCAGGTATCGGGTCATCATTGTCTTGGGTGAATCGGCACCATAGATAGACACACACTCCTGGACGCTGACTTCATAGGCCACTCGCTCACCCTTGAACCGAACATCAAAAATTCTCATGCCACTGAACACTCCATGGCCAAAGGTAAACGTCCAAAGGGAGGACGCCACTTGGTGCCCTTGCACACTGTACCGGGAGCCCTGAGGTGAGAACTGAAGAGGGGGAAGAGGACCTGGGGAGACCCGCGATCGCAGCGATGAGGCCCCAACTGGCAGGGGTAGAGGAACTCTAACCACTTCCAGCCGGCCAGCCTTAAACTCCCATTCCAACTGACCCAAGTCTGCATAGTAGTGCCCAAGGTAGAAGACCTGCTGGACAGCCCAGCGGGCAGGGTCCAGGGCCCTGTGGTCCAGCAGTAGCTCGAGCCCCACAGGGTGCAGGAAAATCCCAACACCTGAGATGTTATGGTAGAGGGCTATCCAGGTAGCACGGTCCCCTGAGCGCAAGCCACGAGGGGTGGCGTGCAGAGCTGCCAAAGTGGAGCCACTGTAGTTGAAGACAGACGCCAGGAAGACAGGTGCCTTGGGGAGCTCCACCTCTTTCAAATGCTTCCACATCTGGGCAGACTCAGTTCCCAGCATGGGGCGTCGGTGATAGGGCAGGGGGCCCCCGTGACGCTCCACAGTCACGTCCCGCAGGTAGGAGGGGTGCGGCAGCGGCCCCACCAGCAGCTCAGTCACATTGGGCTGGGGTTGTCCACCAAAGAAGACGATGGCCAGTGCCTCCCGGGCAGGCGGAGGGCTCCCCCTGTCCAGGTGGGCCAGGGCTGCAGCCTTGGGGGGCAGCTCCAGCTCTACCGAGAAGATGCAGTTGTCTGAGGGTTGGGCCTGAGCTGCATCCACCAGGCCCGGCCCCAGCTTCTGGGTCAGAAAGCTCATCACAGCTGTCAGCTCTTCTCGGCTCAGGTCTGCAAACAGCTGGCTCTGGCCAGGGTGTGTCCAGGGCTGGGCACTTGGTGATACAGAGGGGCAGCGGGGAGGCTGGCTGGAGCTACCTTGGCTGGTCAGCAAGACATAGGCCAGGGCAAAGACGGTAATGAGGGACAGTGCCAGGAACACGAGGACTACCTTGAGATTCATGGTGAATGCCGAGAGCTGAAATGAAGAGTCCCACCAGCTGCTCCTTTAGTTACTGACAGCAAATCAGGGCTTATATTCAGTAGGATGGATAGGAATAGTGAAAACTCCACCCTGTGGGTTGGACGGGAAATTTCTGACCTTGATTTCCATAATTCTGCTCCAATTTTCTGTTCTGTGGTTTGGCTCAAGGTACTACTTCCACGTGCGTAGCCTCTCCCCATCCGTGAACTCCTCCCAGCAGCACAGTCAGTAGCCACTACCGACCTCCATCGTTTAGACCAGATTAGAGGGCATTTGTATACACACTAAACTCTACCTTCCACCCAGAATGGGTCTGAGGAAGAATGCAAATCTCAGACGCCCAATCAAGTCCCATGTACTACATGCAACCGCTCTAACTGTCCACTTTCCTACCTCCTGGCAGGCACTCCCCGCACAGTATTTTCAGGATCCACTGCCCAGTTCAGCAGTAAGCACTGTGCTCTGCCAGATGACTAAGACCAAGCCCTCGACCTGCAGTCTCAGGCCTCTTCCATCTAGTCGGTGAGAAAGGAGTGGTGAAGGCCTGGGCACAGCAGTCAGATTTGTACACCAATCGCAGGTCCCTAAGCTGTGTGACTGAGGGGAGTTACTTATCATAAGTCTCAGTGTCCTCACCTATAAAGAAGGGATAAAACTACCCTAGAGATTCATGGAGAGTAAATGCGATCAGGCACGTAAAGTGCTTAACAGCCTGACGCGGGATAGGCATTCAAAAATTGTCAGCTACTGGTACTGATCTCTGACAGAATAGAGCATATGTTCCTCCATTGTTCAAGACCTTAAATCTTTTTTTGCAGAGGCAACAGATTCCAGATCATTGGATACCAGAATGCTACTCTGCAAGGTGGAAGTTAAGGAAACTTTATTTCAGAGGGAGCTACGGTCCTAGATAGCCCTCCAATTCATTTGAAAACCAAAAACCAGGAGTCCCTGGCATCTCCGCAAGAAACTTAAGACATTATTCAGAAGGAACGTTTAGTATAGAGCAAAGAAAATGACGGGGTCGGGTGTGCCTTGAACCAGGTGATTCCCCACACATGGAACTAGAGCAGCCTCTACTGGCAGTTCATGGGTATCACTGGGGAAGGAAGGAAGGAAGGAGGGAAGAAAGGAAGGAAGGAAGCAAGGAAGGAAGGAAGGGAGAAAGGAAGGAAGGAAGGAAGGAAGGAAGGAAGGAAGGAAGGAAGGAAGGAAGGAAGGAAGGAGCTGGGATCTTGTGAGGGTAGAAGGCAGCTTAGGTTTGGGAAGAGCTAACTTTCATTTAATTCAGACTGAAGGCAAATGAAGGACCCACCCTTGCCTCTTGGTAGGCAGAAGCCTCAGCCTTTCCATTATTCCAGAGAAAAGAGGCAGCTCAGTTTGTATAAAGACACCCAATAGGGTGGCTGGAGGTATATGCGGAGGTGGGTGTCCCAATGTGCACACATGTAAGTGTGGGTATGTCCCTGGCCACCAGAGCATCGCATCAGGGTCTGCAGCTTTAGAAAGAGGTCAAAGTACCTGTATTTTTAATAATTTCTTGACATGGTAAAAGAATTTTACATTACGATCCAAGGGTGGTAAGGTGAGGAGGAGGGACATGGGAACAATCCAACGAACAAAAAGGGAAACTGAGAAACACATGGTGGGAGGACGGAACGGTTTTAGCTGGAAGGGGTCTGAGGGTGGGTAGGGGCATTGCCCAACTAAAATGCAATTGGTTTGTTACTGAGTACTATTCATGGGAAGACAGCATCCTAACTCCTTCTCTATAGCATACTGGGAGGAAAAATGATGCATCCAGATGGAAATATGATTGGGGGTTGGAAGACAGAGACGGGGGAAGAATAAAAGTCAGAAACCGACACAGAGAATCACCAGCAGACTCTCCAGTAGTGGCAGAATAAAAGTGGGGGTTGATGAGGGTTAACACAAAAGCTGTAACAAGTGACATCTCTGGAAGATTTGAGAGATAAGAGGCAACTCTTCTATGGTTTTGACTTGCCCAGCAGATTTCCACATACACACAATGTGTACATGCATGTGTGTGTATGCACACACATATACACACAAGTGACCGCTTTCCCTGGAAGCACAATACTATAAATAAGAAAACATTTTCCCAAAGGGAAAACCCAATAGGAGCAGCAGCATCTGGCCTCACAGCTGCAGACACCCCCACCCCAATTTACAACTGGCCTGGGAAGAGGAAACCGGGATTCAGAGGACCAGCCTTTGCAAAAATGCCCCAAAGGACCCAAGTCACAGAGGAAGGGGAACCCACTACCCCTGCTTCTCATCTCTCAGTTGTCCTCCAACTCACCAGCCTCGGTCACCAAGAGGCTACAATATCAGGAGACAATGGGACCTGGTGGATGAGGACTAAGACACCTAACACCTTCTGAACAGAGTGTGTGTCTGTGTGTGTGTGTCTGTGTGTGTGTGAGAGTGAGAGAGAGAGAGAGAGAGAGAGACAGAGAGACAGAAACAGGGTTTGGGGGGTGGGCAGGGTTGGGGGGAGGGGAGGGCATCAAGTAACAGAGTAGGAAGGCATGTGTGTGCTGCATGTGTGTACGTGTGTGTATATCACACACATATGATGTGAAAATCCTAGTTATAAAAACGTCGGAAGCAGCTAGGGACTTGGCAGAAGGTCTAAGGTGTTTCTTGTCATGATCAGGTTCAAGGTGCTATATATATAGATGGGTAACCCAAAGTCATCACCAGGGCAACCGTGCCAGGGAGGATGCAACGTCCCACAGTGTCAAGGGACACTAACCTCCCATCAGGAAGAAAGAAGCTGGTCCCCTCCACCCGGTCCCAGTTCCTACAAAACACCTAGCACTCTCCTTCCAGTTCCCTCAGCTTCTGACGAACTAAACGTCAAGAGGAAGAAAATACAAAGCCCAAGACACAGGAGGGAGCCAGGGAGAAAAAACACAAGTATTCTTGTGCCAACATCCTGTGTACACAAACCTGGAGGTCTCCAGAAATTAGGACAGGGGGGCGTGGGGTATTAGGGAAGGAAATAGAAGAGTTCCTGAGGCCTGAAAAAAGAGGTAAACACGTCACAGAACTACATGAGCGTTTCATTAGACTCTAACTAAAAACAGAGAGAGGTGTGATTACTACTTCCAGCCAGTTTCCCCATCACGATAGTCATGTAACAAACCAAGGCAATGTCGGTCTTGAGCCAGACTCACAGAGTCCCCTGGCCCTGGCCCTGGCCCTGGCCTCAGTACAGTGTCTCTGCATTGCTGCTCCGGGGCCGTTTGATCTTCTCGATATTTTTCAGGATCATGTCATGTAGAGTGACCTGGGAGAAGAGGGATCAGGGACTCAAACGTCTGTTGTACCCCTACCTCACTAGGAAAATAAGACACCGCCACAAACTCCCAAGCAATCACTCACATAACCTGGATCTCACTCACCTGAATCTGAATTCAGCATGGATGCCCTACTACCTCTCTTATACCCCAGGCACACCTGGGTATATCCAGGGCCCAAGAGTCTAATAAATAACATTTACTGAGCACTTAACAAACCAAGAATTGCACTGGGTCCTTTAATGTGTTAGAGATGAAGAAACTGAAGTTTTAGGTTAAACTTGCCCAAGGCCACACATTACAGGTAGGAGTGGTTCTAAACCTAAGCCTGACTCTAACGCCCACATCTTCACCCCTATTCTATGTTGTGCCCTTTCCCATCCAGGTAGAAAGGGAGATGCCCAGCTAGATACCTTCAATGACCTCGTAGCTCTCAACACTTGGCTAATGGGCAGAATCTGTTCCACTCATTTTACCTCCATCCCCCGCCCCCCATCTCAACCCCCAGCGAGTGGCAAGAAAATGGTCACCAGAACTAAGAGAAGCCAGAGCAACTGTGGGCAGGGACCAAGGTTACTTACATATTGATTCCTTAGCTCTGATATGATGAGCCGAAGGCTGATATATTCTTTCTCATCAATCTCTGTCACGGTGCGGCGATAGTCCTCCTGAGAGTGGGGTGGAGAAAAGGCTAGTTCCCAAAGCCTGACTGTCCCCACATGGCTCTTCCCAGGAACAGTCACTCCTCCCTGTCCTACTACTTCCACCCTCGGCCCACAAAACCCTTACTTACCACATGGGGATATTTAGCTATTTTAGAAACCAATTTGGCTCTTGTAATATAATATCTGGAAGGAGAGAGAAGAGGAAGAAGCTGCAGGAGACCCTGGACAGTGCTTACCACCTCATCAGCCCCCAATTCCTGGGCCAAGCCCAAGCAGCCCTACCTAGATATCTGGTCCAGATAAGATGCAGCTTCACTCTCAACAGTTCTTAGTTCTGCAACTGTCTCCTCCTGAAAAAACAACTGAGTCAAAAGTCACTTCCATATCACCCCAAGGCAGACCAAAGAGAAAGGGAAAACAGAAAAGCAGGGGAGATGAGATTATCTCCCAAACCTTCCTCTCCAGTTTCTCATGCAAGCACATTACCTGAATGGACACCCCAAAGTTGTTCCCATCTTCTATCCTAGGAATCAGGAGTTGTACCCACATTTTGACCTGGAGAGTGAGGGGACCAAAATATACATATGAGGACCTTGGCCTTTTCTACTGAAGCCACGAAGTATACAATTCATGCTGCTGGGGCCAGATGTCAGCAGCACAGGAGCCAAGATAGACTTCCAATTCCCACATCATCTCCACGCCTCCAGCCCCATATCCATCATCTTGCATAGTTCAAGCCAGGCTATTTGGGGTGAGCCCCTGCCTCACCGTGTTGCATTTCTCAATCAGCAGCCGGATCTCAGGCTTCACTTTTTCAATAATGTCCACCAGCTGCTGGTTGCTTTTTAGCATCCCGTTGGGCATCACAAACACCTTGGTTCCTGGCAGGGACATGAGGAAGGTTAAATGATTTGGATGGAAGGGCAGGACATAGCACTCCACCCCCTTCTCTCTTTCCCAGACCCATGAGATGCTATGACCTCTGCCTTTTATCTGTCACAACTCTATCTATAAACCTTGACACCCCCAATGAAATCAAAAAAAGAGAACGCATGGATTAACAAATGGGTATCTAAAGTATCCCAAAACTCTGAAGAATAAAGAAATTAAAACATGCTCTATCAGGCAGGCTTCCCTGGTGGCGCAGTGGTTGAGAATCTGCCTGCCAATGCAGGGGACACGGGTCCGAGCCCTGGTCTGGGAGGATCCCACATGCCGCGGAGCAACTGGGCCCGTGTGCCACAATTATGGAGCCTGTGCGTCTGGAGCCTGTGCTCCGCAACGAGAGGCCGCGATAGTGAGAGGCACACACACCGCAATGAAGAGTGACCCCAGCTTGCCGCAACTAGAGAAAGCCCTCGCACGGAAACGAAGACCCAACACAGCCATAAATAAATAAATAAATAAATTTTAAAAACATGCTCTATAGACTTAATATACCAACTATTACTGAAGAGGAAAAAATGATACGGAACTGTGACTTCTGTGAAAAATCTGTGATGTGTAGCCACCTCCAACCTCTCTCCCTTGGCAGTCCACACTAAGACAAACCCTCTCTATTAACTGGAAAATTAGGTTTACAGTGCTAAATAATGACAATGCTTGGAGGACTTGGGAATACTAACGTCTGGGAAATAAATTCAGATCCTGCTTCCTGGCCAGGAGGACACAAGATTCATCCTGCATCTCAGGGCTGCAGGCCAGGAAAGCCTGGGGTGGGGTATAGTGAAGGGAGCTCTTACCCTGGAAGGCCTCTTCACATTCATCCAATCTTCGCTTCTTGTAAGTGGGCTAAAGATACAAAAAGATGGGAATTAGCCTGCTTGACACCTAGATCCCCATCATAAGCTACCCTTCAAGCAAGTTTAATCCCTTCCTCGACCCCATTATTAATTTACACACAATTTACTAAGCACATACAAGGCTTTAAGAGAAGATTCTTGGGGCCTCCCTGATGGCGCACTGGTTAAGAATCCGCCTGCTAATACAGGGGACACGGGTTCCAGCCATGGTCCGGGAAGATCCCACATGCCACGGAGCAACTAAGCCTGTGTGCCACAACTCCTGCACTCTAGAGCCCGCGAGTCACAACTACTGAGCCCACGTGCCACAACTACTGAAGCCCACACGTCTAGAGCCCATGCTCTGCAACAAAAGAAGCCACCACAATGAGAAGCCCGTGCACTGCAAAGAAGAGTAGCTTCCGCTCGGCACAACTAAAAGCCCGCGTGCAGCAACAAAGACCCAACGCAGCCATTAATTAATTAGTTAATTAATAAAAAAGATTCTTGCCAAAAAGCAACTTAACTCTAGTTGGGAAGACCAACCTTTCAAGAAATGTAACAAATTAAGCAATTAGTGGGAATTCCCTGGTGGTCCAGTGGTTAGGGTTTGGCACTTTCACTGCCAGAGGCCTGGGTTCCATCCCTGGTTGGGGAACTAAGATCCCACAAGCCATGCGACACAGCCAAATAAATAAATTAAAATATTTAAAAATTGAGCAACTGGGCAGGGAGGATACTATAAAAAACAGGAAAAATGAAGCACTGAATGCAGAGTTAGGATAATTAAGGGAATAAGTACAAATCTGCTGGTTCCAAAAAGAAATGCAATATTCAATCAATAAACATGTATTTAGCACCTGCTATGTACTAGGAACAATGCTAGGTGTTGGGGATACAAAGATAATTAAGATAGTTTCTGCTTTCCAGAATTGCAAGTTCTATCAATGAGACAGTAATGCAGACAAAGAACAATACAGTACAGTGTCATCAGTGTTATAACAGAATGTGGATATATAGCTGATAAAGACTAGGCACCAAAGACACACAAAGACTAGGACTGCAGTTACACAGCAAGAACTCTTCATTCCATAACAACACTCAAGACACTGAAACGGGTAAGAAAAGTCTTGCCTAGAGCCCTGGGGACAGACCAGATCACCTGAGGGAACCTGTAGCTATTTGTCCTATTTTTAAACTCACTCTCACAGAGTAGCATTAACATATTCACTTCATGCTACAATTGAAAATTCACTTCATGCTACAATTGAAAATGTATTTTATAGTCATAACATTTGTAAGAATCCTCATTCCCAGATCCAAATCCCACTGTCCCCTCTGTTCAAACTGAGCAGGGACTAAAGAACAGAGAACCTATTGCTTCGGAACACAAAGATAAATATAGGACACTTACACCGTCCAGTCCATCATGGCTATTGGTGAGAAGAATGGGGTCAGGGACTGGGAGATTCATGTCTGAGTGGATCTGAGTTAGGTCATGGATGTTTAGGATTGGTTCCTGAAAGAGAGAAGCCCACACCCAAAACATTAGTTTTCTCAAGATGAACAAAGAAGTATTTCATTTAAAGGGCAAGAAATGAGAGCGCTTTACAGTACAAAACAAAACAGAATTAACACATGATTTGTCCCATTTGACAGAAAGACCGGGGGTAAAAAAATGGGGGAATCTGAGGAAAAGAAAAGCGTCTCTCACCTTCAAAAAACTATCAAGTTCTAACAATTTCTTTGGGAAAAAATTTGCCACCAAGTCTTCTGCCTAAAGATGAGGGAAAATACAACCGAATTAGTAACTGTGGGAAGGTCTGTCTCTACAGGTATCTCTCCTCTGGGGAACTCCTGACTATTAACCAACACTCATTTTTCTATTTATTTCACTCACCTCACTTGTGATCCGCTCCCTGAAAGAATCAACCTAAAATTAATAAAGAAAGCAATTCACTAAGAGTAAGTCAGTACCTGGCAACAGAAGTATGGGTAGGATGGGGAAACCCAAATCCAACTGTCTTCCCCTCACCTTGTAATCGTAATCAGAAGCTGAGAGACCCCCAGACTGCAAATACTTTCTTTTTCTGAGGATCCATTTCTCCATCTCAGGAGAAGGAAGCCGGGCTTGAGAGCAGCACCCGCCTGTCTTCCCTCCCTCCCTCCCTCCCTCCCTCCCTGTGTCTGAAGCTGTCTGACTTTGAGAGCAGACAAAAGACAGGTAGGTGGGGGAGGTGTGAGCTCACAAACGTGTCAACCACCATCCAAACCTGGCCCAGGATACGAGGCAGGCCTGATGCCAAGGGCAGGGGCAGCAGCAGCGTCCAGAGGTGGGGACGCTGCTGGGCTGGGGGACTTCCAGCTGTCACTGGCTTAAAGAACTTAAGTCCACCACGTGTCCGCGGAGGTCTCCCCGGGCTCTCCACTATTAGACGGGGTACAGAAGGCCATCCTATATTATCCTCTCCCCCGATGCTGTCCTGGGAGTGGGGGGCTGGGCTGAGCCGAGCGGAAGCTCAGGGCTGGTGTCCCCAGGGAGACAAAGACGCCACGGGGAGTGAGGAGCCGGTCAGACTGCTCGGGGATCGAAGCGAGGGGTAAGGAGGCCCGGGCCGGTGCCATTACCTTGAGCTTCACTTCCTGATCCACCTTCAGCAACGAGGCCATGGCCGGGCCGGGCCGTGTCCGCTCCGCTGGAGACCGGAGGCGCTGTGGGCTCCGGGGAGGGGGTTAGAGGGAGGCGGGAATGTGATGCGGCCGCCCTCGCTGGCTCACTCACTGCTCTCTCGCTCCCTCCCTTCGTGCCGTCCGTCCGCCCGCCCGCCCGCCTGCTGCCTGTGCCTGCTGCCTGCTCCCACTGTCGCTCGCCCTCCCGGCTTTCGCCGCTCACGACGGAAGTTACGTCACAGCCAATCGCCGGGATTCCGGCCAGGATGCGCACATGCCCTGCGCAGCCGCGCTGAGGTTCGCCTCTGCACATTCTTATTTCCCGGCTCCCGTGCGCTCTACGGGTGAAATAAAAGGGAGTGCGGCCAAGGGTGGTTTAGTGAGATCTGAGGCTCAAAGAGACTCGGGAATTACTTGCTTCTCTGTTATCCCGGCACTTCTCCGAAGGGACCTTCGGAGCCGCTGCCGCCTCGAGCGGGGACCCGACCGACGACGCCGTCGCGCCCCCGTGACGTCGACCTGAGGAAGCCGACGGTCCCCGCGCTGGGTTTGGGGCGTCTAGTGTGTGATTTCTGCCGCCTCCTCCTCTTGGCCGAAGCTCTAGTGTTAGGCTGGAGCCTAACAGAAGACAAGTCCTGTTGCATCAGGCTTCCCCACCTTTCTCTGCCATTTAGCCACTTAATCTCATACACTTCCAGACCTCAGTGATCAACTGCCTGATGGATGGGCAGATTGATGCCTGGAGGCCGGTAGTGCTTGTCCAAGGCTACACAGTGTTTCCATAAAATCCAAGGCCAGAACTCAGATCTCCTAACTTCTAGGGCAATGCTGTATCCGTTTTCCTCATGGAAGGCAGAGTCTCTAACCCTTAATTCACCCACTCATATGGTCTCTTAACATTGGTTATTTCGCTCTAAAATGGACTAGGCTCTGAGACAGCAGTGTCTCAGAGGCTAGAAATAATGTGTCACTTATGTAAGTTAAAATCTTCTAGCAGCCACATTAAAAAGTGAAACAGGTGAAATTAGTTTTAATCATATATTTAACCCAGTTTAACCAAATAATATCATTTCATCATGTAATCAACGTAGAAAATATTAATGAGATCTTGTACATTCTTTTCTCATACCAAGTCTTTGAAATCCAGTATGAATTTTACACTTACTTGCACATCTCAGTTCAGAGGAACTACATTTGCAGTACTTAGTAACCATATGTGGTTAATGGCTCCTGTATTGAACAGCACAGTTCTGGGAAATCAAAGGTAAACAAGACTCAAGTTCTCTAGTCTCTTGGGACTTAATACTTGGGAAAGACACCAGAAAGTAAACTGACAACATAATTGAAAAATCTGATAAATGTTAGGGAAAAAATGACTGACACAGAGAGTGCCAGGGGTCTATTTTAGTTAAAATGGCCAAGAAAGTCCTCTCAGACGAAGTGACAAGCTAAAAGGGTGTAAAAGGGTTAGCTTGGGAAGAGTGAGGGGAAGAGCCTTCAAAGGTATGGGTGCAGCACAGGCAAATGCCCTGGGGGAGGAAAGTGGTTGTCCAGTTGAAGAAATTTTTTTAAAGAGCATATTGACTGATTGATTGATTGATTGGCTGCACTGCCACCAGGGATCAAACCCGTGACTCCTGCAGTGCAAGCGTGAAGTATTAACGTCTGGACCACCAGGGAAGTCCCAGTTGAAGAAATTGAAAGACTAGTCAGTTAGTTGGGGGTGGGAGTGGGCTGGGGAGGGTTGTTAGGAAACAATTTGGATTAAGTGTAAAGGCAGGTCATCTGATTTACATTTTATCCTGAGCACACCTCTGTGTTAAGAGCAAGGGAGGGACTTCCCTGTGGCGCAGTGGTTGGGAATCTGCCTGCCAATGCAGGGGAGACGGGTTTGAACCCTGGTCCAGGAAGATCCCACATGCCACGGAGCAACAAAGCCTGTGCCACACAACTACTGAGGCTGCACTCTAGAACCCACGAGCCACAACTACAGAGCCTGCGTGCCTAGAGCCCATGCTCCACAACAAGAGAAGCCACCGCAATGAGAGGCCTGCGCACTGCAAAGAGGAGTGGCCCCTGCTCTCCGCAACTGGAGGAAGCCTGTGCACAGCAACAAAGACCCAACACAGCTAAAAATAAATAAATAAATTTATTTTTTAAAAAAAGAGCAAGGGAGATGGTGGGAATACACAGTTAAATGAAGTGTGACTGACTATGGCCTCTGGAATCAGAGAAACCTGCCTTCAAATCCCACCTCAGCTCCTTACTAACTGTGATATCTTGGGAAAATCACTGAAATGCTGAGTCTCAGTTCCCTCATCTGTAAAATGGAATTTTAATTATTGTTAACAAGTAGTATGCAATTTTGTAGGGTTGTTATGAATATTGGAAATCACATATATGTAAAAAAACTAGTGCAGTGCCTGGATACAAGGCAGGCACTAGATAAACAGTAGCCATTATCAGATAAGCTACCTGTTCATGCTTAGCATGAACTTACCTCATGCTTACCTTAAACTATATAATTATTATCAGGCCCATTTTCAGACTCAAAGTTCTTTTCCACTTATTCAAGACCACATACAATATAGCCCATATTACCCATCTTGTGTATTAACATCTAACAGTTTTCCCCCTTTTACCTCTGTTTTCTGTTAACACTTGTCCCGAGTAACGTTTCAACTCTGATCTGGAACTTAACTTCAGGAATGCTTTCCCAAATTAACTACATCCTATTGTAAGTGTGCTATTACCCTGCATTTCTTTCAGAATTGATAACTTTAGCTTGAAAACTTAATGTGTTTCTGCTTGTTGAAATATGGCTTTGTTCTCAAATAATTGTATTTTGTCTTCTTCAAGTAGGGTTGTAAGAAGATAGATACACATTCCTTTTTTATTTCCCTTTCTCCTCCCTTATCCAAGTGTTTTATGTAATGTGCACTCATTTGTTTATTCAGTGAACAATTGCTGAGGGCACCACTACATTTAACAAACTATTCATTCCTGGGTGCTTATGAATCAAACATGATCACTGATGACTGGTCTTATTTTAAATTCATGTCCACAACATTCAAAGGGGCGCTCCTGGGAGTCTCAGGTGTTCCTTGGCTTGGAGACAACCATCTTCTCACTGTGCCTCTTCACATGTCTTCCCTCTGTTCATGTCCACCTTTGTGTCCAAATTGACCCTTTTTATAAGGACAACCAGTCATACTGGATTAATGACTTAATGACCTCATTAACTTGATCATCTGCAAAGACCCTATTTCCAAACAAGGTCCCACTCACAGGTAGTGGGGGTTAGGACTTCAACATCTCCTGGGAGAACGCAATTCAACTCATAACACCTACCATTATCTGAAATCACCTTATTCATTTGTTTACATGTTTATTGTCAAATTCTCTCCTCAAGAATATAAACTATTAGAGCAGTTCACCAGTGTATCCTCCCAGACCTATACGAGTGACTAGCACATAGCAGGTCTTCAATAAATATTTGTTGAATTGATGACAATATATTGATTATTCACAATCCCTCAGGCACTACACATACTGGTTGTCATATATTCTCCAAGCAGCAGAGCACACAGAGAGTTTACTACGTGCCAGACATTGCTCTTTGTGCTTCATATTATTAGATCATTTAATCATCACACTACCCTATGTGACGTACACTATTATTATTTTAATCTTTTCTCTCTTTTTTTCTTTTTTTGGCCGTGCCGCGCAGCATGTGGGATCTTGGTTCCCCAACTAAGGATCGAACCCATGTCCCCTGAAGTGGAAGCACGGAGTCCTAACCACTGGACCACCAGGGAATTCCCTATTAATCTCACTTTACAAATATGAAAACAAGGTTCCTTGGTGGCGCAGTGGTTGAGAGTCCGCCTGCCAATGCAGGGCACACGGGTTCGTGCCCCGGTCCGGGAAGATCCCACGTGCCGCGGAGCGGCTGGGCCCGTGAGCCATGGCCACTGAGCCTGCACGTCCGGAGCCTGTGCTCCGCAACGGGGGAGGCCACAGCAGTGAGAGGCCCGCGTACCAAAAAAAAAAAAAAAAAAAAAAAAAAAAGACCATCTCTAATTAGCAATACCAGGAGAAAATCAATCTAGTCCCACATATTACATGTGATGCTAATTATAGGAGGATCGTACACATTTAAAATATTAATAGGAAAGTCACTTCTGGAAGTGGGAACAACTTTCTAAGCAATATAAGTCATAAAGAAGAAAAGCAGATTTGAATTCATAAAAACATAAAACATCCGCACATCTGGAAAACACCTTAGTTAAACAGAGCATTCATACAAATTAATGAAACATACTGAGAAAAATACTAAGAACCTAATAGACAAATGAGCAAAGGACACAAACGAATTTCACAAAAGAGGAAAACCTTCACAAAAGAGTCAATATTTACAAGTAACCAATGATATATCAACTAAAATAACAAGGAAGTGCCATTTTTTTGCCCTCATTCCTCAACTATATGATACCTACTACTGGCCAAGGCATCGTGAAATAGGCTCTCTCATACATTAACTGGAGGTAGAATATAATTATGTGCAACCACTTTGGAAAACAACTGCTAACGTTAATCAAGAGACCTGAAATAGCCAAACTCAGTAATCCCAGTTGTGAAGTTCTATCATTAGGAAACAGTAAGCTCTTCACTGCAGCATTATTGTAATCACCCAAACTGGAAGCAATGGAAATTTCCAGCAATTAAGAAACACCTTAAGGTAGCGCACTTGATGCAGTGTAATGCAGTCATGAGAAATGACAATTACAAAAACTGTGTAGCAACATGGGAAAATATTTATTATGTAATGTTAAAGTTTAAAAGCAGGATACAAAAACTGCATATAGATTACAAACATAAATACAACCTTGTTAAAATACATAGGGAAAAAAACATCATAATGGAAAACATAAAAATTATAGTGTGGTGAGATTATGGGTAATTTCCTGACACTATTGCCCTAACTTCCTGTATTGTTATATTTTCTTTCTGTAAAAAGTTTAATTTTGCTGTAAATGAATTATAGGCTTATCGTTTAAAAAACAATCTAACAATACAAACTTGTATGAAGTAGAAGTCCTTGCCCTGTTGTTCAGTGAAGGACACTGCTTGCTGTACATCATTTCATATAACATAACATTTAACATGTCATGTTATATACCACATGTTATGTTGCTTTTTGTACAAATGGAATCGTATCATGTTTACTGCCTATAACTTTTCTTATTTCAATTGATAATCATCTCTTGCCTCAATTCATGCAAAACCTCCCAACTGGTCTCCCTGCTTCTACCCTTGCCCTCCTTCAGACCATTCTCCAAGTAGTCAAATGAACCAAGTACAAAGCAAGTTACTGCATTCTTTCTAATGGTTGCATAGCATTCTGCTGAATAAACAATACCATAATTTATTTAAACAATCCCTATTACTGAAGGAAGTTTAGCCGTGAACTTTCTTGTACATCTATATTTGACCACTTGCATATCTATGAGGAAAATTCCTAGAAAGAAGTTTTATGAATCAAAGACTTTGAACATTAAAATTTTTGAAAGACATTCCTAAACTGACCTCCAAAAAGATTATGCTAGTTTACGCATGGAGTTCCCCAACTGCTCATGAACACTCGATGTTATCAACTGGTTCAGCCTTTACAATCACATAAATGAGAAATGCTGCCTGACTTGCTTGATTTTCACTGACTTAAGTACAAGTAAAATGAAATATCTTTTAATTTTTTTAATCAAACATTTGTTTTCCTGTGAGCTTTTTCATATTCTTTGCCCATTGCATTACTGGCCTATTGGTATTTTTATTGGTTGAATAGACTTCTGTATATTAAGAAAATTTACCTTCTTCTTTCTTACGAGCTGCAACTATTTTCCATATTTTTCTTTTGTAACTTTTTTTTACTGTCTTTGATAGTTCAGAAAGTTTTAATTTTTGAGTAAAATTCAGTATTTTCCTTTTCAGCTTCTGATTTTCATGTCATGCTTAGACAGACCTTCTCTACTTCAAGATTATAAAAAATATTCACTCATGCTTTCATCTAGTACCTTTAATCATTGTATTTTTGACACTAAAATTTGTGACTAACTTCGTATAAAAAGTGAAGTAGAAGATTCAGCTTATCACCATTTACATGGCTCTTTGGCCCCACCCATCACTTATTAAGTAGTTCATTTCCCCACTGATTTGAAATACTAGCTTTATCACATACTAAATCTTGGTCTATTTTTGAACTCTATGCTGTTCCACTGATATTCCTGCACCAAGACAAAAATGGTTTAGTTTTATAATTTCATAATACGTTTCAATATCTGAAGTGTTCGGCTTTCCCTAATTATAATTGAAATTTTAAAATATAAAATGAAACAATAAAGTTTACCTCCTCACTTTCCCCTCCAAGTGTGTCTACCACTCTCTCGGGCGCCCAGCTCTCTCAACGAGAAACTTTAAAAACTGACACAGCAGTGAATAATGAAAGTGGCTCCGCTCAGAAGTGACAAATCTGAAGAAAAGTCACTGCATTAAAAAACGGGAGAGTGTCCTGACTCCCTCCCAACTCGGTCCTTCCACTTCCCCTCGCAACATCAGCCCGCCGGCCGACGCCTGCCGCGATTCCCAGCCCAGCCTCTAGAGGTGGCAGCCGGTCGGAAGCGAGTGGACCAGGATTGACTCCCAGAGCAGCTGGAGCCGTCGTAACGTCACGTCCGGTCACGGCGGAAGTCCTCTGCTGGCCGATCGGGAAGCAGCTGAAGGCTGGGCGATGGCAGTCCTGGAGGCTCCGCACCCGGACAGACCCGAGGCCACAGTGCCCCCGCGGTAGGCCGGACCAGGGTGGCGGGCTCCGGGTCCCGAGATGAAGAGCGTCGGGGGCTGAACCGCTACCTTAGAAGGGAACCTGGGAACCCTCACGGCCCCTATTGCAAACCCTCCCTGACTTTGAGGTGTAGACTGCCTTTGCCGGGGCTGCCCCGGAAGCAGGTCCGCCTGGTATCCTACCGCTCCTGCAGGGAACGGTGCGGGCCGAGATTTTACCCCTTCACCATAAAAGTAAGGCTGATGGTAGCCCCGGGCCGGGGGTTCAAGGCCACGATTCTCCCTAACATCGTCTCCTTTCCACCGCCGCAGGGATGGAGGGGTCTAAGACATCCAGCAGCACCATGCAGGTGAGCTTCGTGTGTCAGCGCTGCAGCCAGCCCCTGAAACTGGACACGAGCTTCAAGATCCTGGACCGTGTCACCATCCAGGAGCTCACAGGTCAGCGAGACCCTTAGAAAGAGGGTGGTCAGGCTTTGGAGATGAAGGTCTTAAAGACTGCACATAGCCTGCCACAGACACGCCTTGTGAGCCTCAGAAGTCGCGTCGTCTCTCTGGCTTCTTGTTTTCTTATCGAGAACATAAAAGAATTTTGACACCGTGTGCTTCTGAGAGCTTTGTATAGCAAGGAAAGGTCCTTAGTTTTCTGCTTCTGTTGTTTCAGAGTAAAGGAATATGTACATTTAGAAATAAACAGCAATTGTTGAGGACTTGCCATATGCTAAGTGCGTTACATGCATTACTTTTAACCCCTATGGAGTAGTACAGTTATACTCGCCTATGGAGTAGTAGTAAAATTATCATTTTATCCATGAGGAATTGAGGCTTAGAGAGGCTAAGTGACTCACCCAGTGGCCAATAGCTGATAAATAGAGGAACGGAGTCTCAAAGTCCCAAGAAGTGAGATGAAGCTAGAAAAGAAGAAAAGACTGAATAGACAGTTAAAATAAGCTCATGGGTCTAGAGTCAACCTGTTTAGATTTAAATCCTGTCATTTACTAGCTGAATGACTTTTTGCAAGTTACTTCAACTCTCTTGACCCTGGTCTCTTGGTTTTCTTTATCTGTAAAATGTAAAACAATCTCAAGGTATTTGTAAGGATCAAATATAACAAAGACCATAAATACTTAAGAATATGCTGGGGAAAAGTACTCAATAAATATTAACTATTATTATTAATACCTGATTTTTCTTTTCTGAGGGGAATTATCTCTTTAATATATTTTAAACTTTATTATGAAAAATTTCAAACATGCAGTCAAGAGAATAGCATAGTGAACTCCCTTGTATCCATCATCCAGCTTCAACAATTAGCTACATCCTGCCATTCTTGTTTTCTGTATACCTCCATTCACCTCCCATCTCCACTCAATTACTTTGCTCTTTACTTCCTTTTTTATTAAGGTAAATTGTCATGAATTGACAATTTTTAATTGTCAAGTTTTTTGGTTTTTGGCCACGCAGCACAGCATGTGGGATGTTAGTACCCGAACCAGGGCTGGAACCCGTGCCTACTGCAGTGGAAGTGCAGAGTCTTAACTACTGGACCGCCAGGGAAGTCCCTAATTGTCAAGATTTATACATTACAAATCTTAGCTTTTTTTTTTTTTGGCTATTCCACGCAGCCTGTGGGATGTGGGATCTTAGTTCCCCAACCAGGGATTGAATCTGGGCCCTTGGCAGTGAGAGCGCGGAGTCCTAACCACTGGACTGCCAGGGAATTCCCCTTAGCTGTATGTTTTTGACAAATGTATGCAGTCATGTAACTTAGATCTCCATTGTGATGTAGAAAGCTTTCATCTTCCCAGAAAGTTCTCTCATGTTCCTTCCCACTTATTCTGAGGGAAAGGGGATGTTAACTTTTGTTATGGAAAACTTCGAAGTTTATGGTAAACCCCCATGTACTCATCACTGAGCTTCAACAATTATCCATACAGGGACTTCCTTGGTGGTGCAGTGGTTAAGAGTCCGCCTGCCAATGTAGGGAACACGGGTTTGAGCCCTGGTCTGGGAAGTCCCACATGCCACGGAGCGACTAAGCCTGTGTGCCACAACTACTGAGCCTGCGCTCTAGAGCCTGCGAACCCCAACTGCTGAGCCCATGTGCAACAGCTACTGAAGCCCGCGTGCCTAGAGCCCGTGCTCTGCAACAAGAGAAGCCACTGCAATGAGAAGCCCGCACGCCACAGCAAAGAATAGCCCCCTCTCACCGCAACTAGAGAAAGCCCGCGCACAGCAACGAAGACCCAACGCAGCCAAAAATTAATTAATTAATTTTAAAAAATTATCCATCCATATTTAACCATGTTTTCATCTACAGCCCCATCCATTCCCCTGCCACCCCAAATTATTTAGAAGCAAATCCCAAACATATAAATACCATAAATATTTTAGTAAGTATTTTTGAAAGGTAATGTGTCTCTTTAAAGACATAATCATACCATTATACTGGAAAAAATTTAACAATCCCTTAATCCGATTTAATGGGTATAAGGGAAAAAAGACAACAGATTCTTCTTTGTATAAATTGTACTTTAAGAAAAAGGGGGAGGATATTTCTGATTCTTATACTGTCACACATGCTTCTGCTCTGAGAAGACTCTTTCTGAAAGCTTCGATATTTTCCTTGCTCTTAGCTCCATTACTTGCCACAGCCCAGGTGAAACCAGGAGAGACCCAGGAGGAAGAGGCTAACTCAGGAGAGGTATGAAAACACTGGAATGTGAGGTGGATTTCTGCAGGGTACTTGGTGCTCTTAGAGCCCCCAGATGTTTTGGATCTCTGGTAAAAATGAGACATTCTGCATGATCAGGCCACTGTGGATCATTGGAGACACAGAAGTGCACCTGAAGTCACACGGTTGCTGAATGAGGCATCCATTCAAAAATGTGAAGAGAGGCTCTTCTTTATTTGAAGTGGAATTATAAGCCATTATAGGTGGGAGATGGGATGACCTGGATACACAGGTCATCCCAGGGCATTCCTGGTTTGCCTGGTGTTGTCCTAGCTAACTATTAATATCCACTCCTCTCTAGTCTCAAAAGTATCTTGGTTTGGACATTGAGTTGTATGATTACACTAGCTAGAAAGGGTTGTCAGTGTTAGAGAATGTGTAATTTTTTAAAATGTGATAACATGAGTGATAATTTTCATTGTCAGAGATCAAAGTCATACGATTTTGATCACATATAAATTATATCAAAGTACGGAAAACAAAGTATCTACTTTGTTCTATGCCATGGTAAACTTCATTGCAGTCTGCTCTGGCTTTTTCCTTGTGCCATGATTTAGGGCATTCTCTCCCCTACCTTGACTGGTAAATGCAAATGTAATAGAGTATAACATAGTTAGGAAATGCTGTACCCCGCAAAAAATCAAATGGGACTTGGAGTTTGTCTGTACCAAGGGTCCTTTTTAGTGCAAGTGTCCAAGGATTGGCTGTATAACACCCATTTCTTAAGTCTCTGTGGTTTCTCAAGTCTTGTGGTTATCAATCAAGGGTAAAGCCAAATAGTTCTGAGGCCGCTGGGGAAATAGACTCCACCTCTAAGCTGCCAGTATTCTAATGCTTCTTATTTCCTCCCCAGGAGCCATTTATTGAAACTCGCCAGGATGGTGTCTCTCGCAGATTCATCCCCCCAGCCAGGTGCCTACTACTCCTCAGCCCCCTGTTCCTTGCCAAAGGCCAGTAGAATTTTAATTAAACCCAGAATTGAGACCTGGAGCCAGGTGATGAAGATGAATCATCACATAGCCTTTTGGCTCTTCCAGAAAAGACATATTCCCTTTTACCTGGCCCATCACTTTCCAGTATCGATTGAGTTTTTCCTGTAGCCATTCACACAGTGGGAAAGGACAATATCTCTCATGATGAAGAATTGAGAAAAGTTGAGAGCCTGATTGACTAATAAAAGAGATGGGGGGCTTCCCTGGTGGCACAGTGGTTGAGAGTCCGCCTGCCGATGCAGGGGACACGGGTTCGTGCCCCGGTCTGGGAAGATCCCACATGCCGCGGAGCGGCTGGGCCCGTGAGCCATGGCCACTGAGCCTGCGCGTCTGGAGCCTGTGCTCCGCAACGGGAGAGGACACAACAGTGAGAGGCCCACGTACCGCAAAAAAAAAAAAAAAAAAAAAAAAGAGATGGGTCCTTGAAAAGTTTTAAGATAGCAAATGTTAGATGTTCAGGTTCTTAGTTATTGACGCATGTGAAGGTGGCTGGCAAGGGGTGTAGTATTAAGAAATGGTCTTTCCTGATTCTCCTTCCTTTTCTACTATAGACACACATATATCAGTTTTTGATGCCCCGTCTCCCCCCTTAGTCCATCCAGGCCAACCTTCATGCTGAGTGTCCCTGTGGAAGACCAGCATGGCCTTCCCTTGGGAGAGAGGTACCCTTGGGAGGTCAGTTGGGTTAGGAGTGGGTATGTGCCTTGAGGCCCCTCAGCTGGTGCTTGAGAGTCTCTGCCACTGGCACTGCAGTAGGTGGAGGAGGCCTCTCTGCTCCCTCATGTGGCCCATGGGCGGGGGGCTGTCTGCAGGATGATGTCTACAGAAAGTGCCAACAGCTTCACTCTGATTGGGGAGGCATCCGATGGCGGCACCATGGAGAACCTCAGCCGAAGACTGAAGGCAAGTCTGCCTCATTCTGGTGTCAGGCAGTGGGCCTGGCTGGTAGAGGGGGTGTCTGGGCAGGTAGCATGGGTCAGGCCCTACCCTGACTCTCCCACACTTCCAGGTCACTGGGGACCTTTTTGACATCATGTCAGGCCAGACAGATGTGGATCACCCACTGTGTGAGGAATGCACAGATACTCTTTTAGACCAGCTGGACACTCAGCTCAACGTCACTGAAAATGAGTGTCAGAACTACAAGTGAGTACCTCCAGAGCCCGGGCCCGGGAATGGAGCTCTGAATCTTGGAGCTCTCACTGCTCTGGGGCTGCGTGGCCCTTACCCAAGGGCTGTGCTCCACTCAGATAAAAGGAATAACAGGTTCCCTCTGGTAAGCATTCCCTGCCTGTGTCCTTGGCAGACACTGCTTGGAAATCTTAGAGCAAATGAATGAAGATGACAGCGAACAGCTCCAGATGGAGCTAAAGGAGCTGGCATTAGAGGAGGAGAGGCTGATCCAAGAGCTGGAAGATGTGGAAAAGAACCGTCAGATAGTGGCAGAAAATCTCGAGAAGGTCCAGGCTGAGGCTGAGAGGTTGGATCAGGAGGAAGCTCAGTGAGTGATCACCCTGTTCTTCTATCTTCCTGCCCTCAAGGCTCCAGGAGTGGAAATGGCTTCCAGCTGAATGTGTCTGATTAGTTTGTAAACAGCAGTGAGCTGTCATTCAGCAGCATGTCTGCTCTGGATCCTGCATATTGTTTCCAGGCCCTGTTTCTAGAGGTTGGTTGGGAGGATTACGTATGAAGGATCAGCATGAGTAAGTGGCAAAAGCATTGGTTAAATAGAGAGCTGAGAACCAGGCCTCTAGTCACAGCTCTGTCCTGTAGGGACCTGGGCTCATTTGGGTGAGTCAGCCACTGAACCCGGCATCCTCCTCTGGAAAGATGAGCCTGTTGGCCTATGTTTGTTCTTTTCCAGCTCAAAAATTTCATTGGTGCTCTTGACCTGAGAGAACCCTCTGTCTAGTGGAGGAGACAGTGTCCACAGTAACTAAGGGTGGGGAAGTGAAAGACATTGAACAAAGTTAATTTTTTCATGGGATAGTGTAACAAGTTCCATTATAAATGATGTATACTAACCATTTAAAAGTCAATAAGGATATAGAGGTGAAGTGATAGATGCTCAATTATGGCCAATTCAGGGAAGAAACCACCATTGACTAACTCACCTTGTTTCTGGAAAAGATCAGAAATCCAAGAGGTGTCTGGTCCTGGTTTGGGAGAGTCCTGTTTTCCTCCCTGTTTTCCATATGGGCAGCTGGAATTTGAGACATTTCTGTCCCTCCCAGGCAAAACATCTAGGGCAAGTATGTTCCTTTGAGTGGGATCTTTGCCAAGTGTAAAAGATGCTGTAACTAGAAGTGACCATAATCACTAGAAGAAATCATTAAGGGGGGTGGTGGGAGAGAAATTTTAGCCCCCATACAGCCTTTAATGGTCACCTTGGCTGTTCACAGGTATCAAAGGGAATATAGTGAATTTAAACGACAACAGCTAGAACTGGATGATGAGCTGAAGAGTGTAGAAAACCAGATGCGTTATGCCCAGATGCAGCTGGACAAGCTGAAGAAAACCAACGTCTTTAACGCAACCTTCCACATTTGGTAATGAGGGTTGGAGGGTGAGGAGCGTCTGGGAAGCACCACAACCTGGACGTTAGCTGCTGGCCGCTGCGCCTGGGTGCCCACCTCCCACGGAATGGGGGTCTGTGTCATTTTCACCCCATCTAGGATTCTTTCACTCCTTGTGACGGAATAGGCACAATCAGGGGATTGGAATTCTAGAGGTTGGTGACTTCCATTCTTCCAAGGAAAGGGAAAGATTGGAGCTCTCCAGCTACGTGAAAATCTGGTCATCTGCCTGGTGCTGATTTCTTGCCCCCTGGGGTCATATGTTTATTCATTTATTTGACATTTTATCCATTTCAAATGGTATCTTTTGAGCATCTACTGTGTGGTGGCACTGTGCAAAGCACTAGGAAGGCAACAGCAAGCAATATGCATTTTGCTTGGGCGAGATGGCTCGGTAACAGGCACTTGTAATACAGCGTGGTCATGGTGAACCCTGGGTGCTGTGAGAACACATAAGGGCACTTTACCCAATTTGAGGAGGCTGCATGGAACGATTCCCCCAGAGGAAGTTGATGTTTAAGCTGAGCTATGGAGTATAAGTCTGCAGAGGAGGGGGGTTGTTCCTGGCAGAGAGAACGTCATGTGCAAAGAAACAGAGGAAAGTGGGAGTGGTAATCTCCCACTGAACTGAACGGAGCTTATTGTGACTGGAGATTGAGGGTGAAGCAGAGAATGACAGGATATGAAACTGGAGCGTTACCAATTCCTAAAGGATCTTGTAGGCCTCATTAAGGATATGGACTTCGTCCAAAAGGCAGTGGGAGCCACTGAAGCATTTTAGTTAGGAAAGTGACATAAGTACAGTTGCATTTGTGAATGATGGCTTTACCTGTAATGTGAGAAATGACTTGGGGTAAGAGGGCAAGATTGTTGGTAAGGAAACTTGCCAGTAAGAATCTAAACAGGAGAGGGTGGAGTCGTAGCATTGAGTCTGAAGAGAAGTGGACAGATTTAAGAGGTTTAGGAGGAAGAATCAACAGAGCTTGGTGGTGTTGGGGGGGAAGGGAGCTGAGGAGAGAGCATTCAAGGATGACGCCCAGGTTTCTACTTTGGCGTCTGAGCAGCAGGGAGAAAGATGATGACTCACGTTTTAGACATGTATTTAAAGTACCAAGTAGGGCTTGGATATATGAATCTGGAGATAAGGAGAGAGATTTATGCCAGGTTTTAGGTGAGAGCAGGAAATTTCAGAATTTGCTAAGTTTTAAATTCTGTCTGTATTTTTCTCTGCCTTTCTTCTGTAGGCACAGTGGACAGTTTGGCACAATCAATAACTTCAGACTGGGTCGCCTGCCTAGTGTTCCTGTGGAATGGAATGAGATTAACGCTGCTTGGGGCCAGACGGTATTGCTGCTCCATGCCCTGGCCAATAAGATGGGTCTGAAATTTCAGAGGTAAGAAATGTAGTCCTTTCTTGAGTGTGGTGTGTCTGTGATATAATCTGTGTCTCCCACCTGGTACTCTTGTCCACTATGGCAAGAGCCCTTGCTCCCAACGAACTGCGAGTATTCTGTCCTTGGAGACTGTCTGCTTCTGGTTTTCCCCTCACCACAGGCCCTTTGCAATGATTGAGCAAGTCCTTGAACTGCACGACCACAGCAGTGGTCCCCAACTTCCTGTCTCCATAACCTTAGTGTTCCTAAAGCTGTTTTTCAGTTTTTGCTTCTAAATCTAAACCAGGACATACATGCATCCATAAAAGGCCCCCAGATAATTATCTAATAAATGTAGTTTGTTCGGGAAACAAAACCTTTTAAACATGGAGCCCGTGGGGAGGTGAGAGAGGAGTGGAAATAATAATAGAGGTCCTTGGGTAGCTGAAGACTGAAAATCACTGGTTATTACATCCCAGTAATCACTTTAGGAGGAGTCCTATTTCCATCTCTGTCTGCATCTCCATTTTAGGTATCGACTTGTTCCCTATGGAAACCATTCGTATCTGGAGTCTCTGACAGACAAATCCAAGGTACCCAGGAAGGTCCATTTTCACTGGAATACAGAATTCTTGTACCTCCTAACGAAATGGTTGTTTTGATAATGGCATTATTTAGTTTCTTTCTTAGACTGAGATATCTCATGTTGAGCCAATGTCTGGTTCAATGTCCTGTCTAGTTCAGGATTAGCTCTTCGGGGCCTGTAGAGAAAATTAAATTTTTACAGTTTGTTGAGAAGGGATACGGGCAGATCAGAGGAGAATATGTGCACCAGGGTGGGAAAGGCATCACTGTGCGGTAGATGTTTAATACATTTCCACTGATGGTGAAACAGTTTTAGGTGCATTGTTATTTGCCCAGGGTTACTGTTGCCAGTGGAATACAGACATAACGTGACTTGAGAGATTGATAGGATTGGGAACAACCTCCGGTAGGCTGTGTTAGGGCCACACCTGTAGCCAGTTCTCTTTTCTCGGGCAGGAGCTGCCATTGTACTGTTCTGGGGGGCTGCGGTTTTTCTGGGACAACAAGTTTGACCACGCAATGGTGGCTTTCCTGGACTGTGTGCAGCAATTCAAAGAAGAGGTTGAGAAAGGCGAGACACGTTTTTGTCTTCCTTACAGGTCAGTATCCCCCGGTGCTGAATGAACCTAGAGTAGGACCAGAGTGAGCAGAACTGAAGGGACAGTAAGAATGGAGGCAAAACTAGTACATATAGTGGGAAAGCAGAAAATGGATAAGATCACATTGACACTGATGGGCAGAGACTGATCCAACACTGCAAACAGGACAGAATGTAACCACCTGGTCCCTGGAGAAAAAGAATGTTGACTTAGATGGTGTGGGGGATTTTCTTGCTGCAGAGCTCAAGCCTGCTCTCCAATTTCAGGGAGGTTTTTCCCTACACCCTTGGAAATACACAGGAATGCTTCCTTTGATCAAATTTTGTAGGAGCCCAGAGATGGATGGACACCTTAGTTAAGAGAGTAAGGCTGAGCTGCTTCCATCACCCCAAAACAAAGCATTTCTTTTCTTCTGCCTCCCTTCTCTCCCCGTAAGTGAGGAATGCCTAGGAAAACAGTGAGGAGTACTGTAACCGTCACTTACCCTCTGCTCCAGGCTTCTCATCTGTTTGGGTGTGTGTCTTGTCCCTGTACTCTGCAATGACAATGAGGCTCTTGTGACAGCCTTCCTGATATTGGGCTTTCAAGCAAATCCAAAATACACTACCATTCCTTGCCAAGAGTTCTTTAGTAGATAAAATGACGTGAATGGTCCCATGATCAAGTCCCTGCCCATTTGCCTGAACTGACTTAACTCGGATCTCAGTTACTAATGAGTTCTGCTGTGTTCATTTGCAGGATGGATGTGGAGAAAGGCAAGATTGAAGACACAGGAGGCAGCGGTGGCTCCTATTCCATCAAAACCCAGTTTAACTCTGAGGAACAGTGGACAAAAGCTCTCAAGTTCATGCTGACGAATCTTAAATGGGGTCTTGCTTGGGTATCCTCACAGTTTTATAACAAATGACTTTCTTTTTTCCTTAGGGGTTTGTTTGCCTTAAAGGCTTTAAATTTTGTTTTGTTTGTAAAAAAAAAAAAAAAAAAAAGTGTTAAATTCGGGTACTATTAAACAGCACATGTTTACAATACCAAAAAAGAAAAAAAAATCCACAAAAGCCACTTTATTTTAAAATACAACAGATACTTTCCAGAGCTACAACATGCCATGTATAGCAACTGGCCTTTGTCACAGTTTTGACTCTTAACCCCATGCTTTCCTTTCCCTTTTTCCCCGCAAAACAACTAATTTAAGTTTGCTATTTTTTTTTTAACTGAGTTGAATTGAGATTGATGTGTTTTCACTGGATTTTATCTCTCTCAACTTCCTGCACTTAGAATATGAAATAGAAACTTTTGTCTCCACTGAGACTACAAGATGTATGAGATGCACAGTTGGATAACGTGAGAAAATGACATGTAAGCTTTGGTCACCATGTGATGGGATCAGAAGCTTGAAATTTAACACTTCTCACTTGGTTCTAGTACTGAATGCCTGCTCTGCTCTGTGTTAGAGATATGAAATTGTGTTTGATACTGTTTGAGACCTTATGGAGAGATTTAATTATTTGTAATAAAAGATTTACTGCAGTCTGATAACTGCCCAGAGGTGCACTGTTGGGTTTTTCTTTAACTAGAATAGAGTACTTTGTATTCTGGGAGAATTGAGTTCAAGTGCAGGTATGTGGAAAGTCTGTTGAAACATGTTTAGAGATGGGGTGTTAGTTTTTTAAAAAGACTCTAATGAAAAGTAGACAGCTGTAGAGAAAGCCCTATTTGTGTAGCTCTCAGTAACAGAACAGAGATGTTTAACTTTAAGGGGAAAATAAAGGCAACCTCCTTGATGCTCAGTCAAGGTCACCCAGATGGTCTCAGTTTTTGAGCCCCTGGTTAATACTAATCTCCATGTCTGATGTTCTCCCTTAATAAAATGAACAGTTAAGAGGAAAGCCATAAATATCTTGTTAAACAAAAATAAACTAATTTCACTGATATTCTAATATCTTGTCCCAGCTCTTGGACATTTTCAGTCTGGTACGACGAAAAGGACATGCTTATTCACCCTAACTCTTTCTCTGATGCAGAAAAATAAGCATCAAGTTGGAATATAAAACACAGCTCAGAAGATACTTGGAACTTCTGTACGCTGAGTATGAAAGGAAGGAAAGGGAGAGATGAGTGCAGTGACAGAAGGCTGTTTATTTTGGGCGGATTCTGCCTGCCTCATGTGTTGGAGAAGTCGCAGCCCTCAGTGCTCTGGCCACCAGGTGGGGAGGAACAGGCTGCTGTCGACCTGGAGTGCTGGCTCCCACGCTGTGAGTCAGGATTGCATAAGAGAGTTCGGCAATGCTCTCCAAGGCAATGCCAGTGATGCTTTGCAAATGGCCCGCAACCTTCAGAAACAGAGACAGATTTCTTATTACTAAATAAACATGTGTTAGTGCACAGACACGTTGCTGGGGCTGTTTTCTCAAGCCAAATGTAAATTTTTTCATTTCTCTGAGCTTACAGAGAAGATTAAATCCAGATCCCAGCATTTGCCAATGGCCAAATTACACTAGGATACCTTTGCCCTGATAGTGTTAGCATGGTAAGTTTCTGGTAGACATTTCCCTCTGCTGGAGGTAAGTTTTGTGAAATATGAGAGGGATATTTGGGTCTTGACATTTTTTCTGTTTGGGAGGATACACTTATTGGACTTTAACATAGTAGCAGATTATCATCATAATGGGAAATGAACAAGCTGAACTTGGGCCTCCATTTCCAATTTCATAAGAGGAAAACTGGAGAACATTTTTCAGTCCCACCGTAGTTTTTTCCCTCCCAAATCCTGCTCATTCATCCTAATCCTGGGTCTTGGCGCTTACCGTTTATAGCTTGTCTTCTGTTTTCCTTTAACTGAGGGGAGAATGCTTTCTATTAAATGAATTCTGACCATGCTGGTCCTGCTCAGTGGTGCATACCTGGCTCCAACACTCATGGTTTTGGATGAAAGCACTTGCTGCAATGATTCCTACTGCCAACAGCATGAAGTCTTCCTTCACGGAAATAAACTTTTCCCTAAGTGATTAAAACCATATTAATTTTGGAGCTAGAATGACACTTGATCTTCCAAATCCTAGGGTTATGGGACTTCAACTATGAGTTATTTATGTTGATCATGGAATTTCTATAGATGGAAAGAAATGGTCAAATAATAGCTAATTGATTCCCTCTTCCAACCTCCCCCAACTCAACGGATTAAAACATGAGCCTCCTGTCCGAATGGTTTACGGACCTTTTCTTGTTCCATCTGTCTCCCTAACAAATGTAACTGTGAGGCTTTTTACCAGTCTGACTTTACAGTAATCAAACACTTTTGTCCAAGTTGCAACCCTGTGACTGGCTTAAGTGGCTATAAAAGCAGTTCAGTAATCTCAAATTATAAGCAGCTATAAAAGAAGAACTAGAAATGAAAGTATGTTAATTACTAGAAGTCATTTAAATTTTAAAAGTAAAAGCCTTTAGGGTTTGGCTGATTGGGCTCAGTCATCCATCCAAACAACATATTGGATGTTAATTAGAACAAGATAACCCATGCAGGTTATCTGTGGACTGGGTGCCTTGCTAAGTAAATTCCATTTCCTAAGTTCTTGTGGTATGTTACTGACTCCCTGTTTCTGGAAGGAGCCTACAACAAAGGAGTTGCCTTACCCTTGCAGCTGAGTGGGTGTGGAGTTCTCGATTGAAGCCCTCAGCAGGCTCTCATATACAGGTTCACGGAGAAGATAGACTAGGTCAAGTAGGGTCAGGCAGGTTGCATACAGCTGTGTGGCTGGCACCAAACAGCCATTGTATCCTAGATGGAGTATGCGCATGGTAAAGAGCATTATGTACCTCTTCTCTGATCATAATCACAGTCGTCATGTGACACAAATCTGTTGAGCTGCTAATGTGCTTCCCCGTTGCTATGTTCTACTGTAAGAAACCTCTGTAGCTGGAGGTCGATTTTAAAGGACAAAGGGAGAGGTAGAAAAACCTCCAGCTACAGTATATATACAACTGGAGCGTATTTGTTTGTTTCCCTCTTATCTTATGTCTCTCTACAAAGTCAACTCTTCGATGCTACAATAAGAGTGCTTAATGAGGCCAAATAGAAGCCAGGTGCCGGGACTGGTGTTTGTTTTCCTGACAAGTACTAGAGGAAACTACTTTCCTCAGTCAATGCGCACTTACTGCTGTTCCTCATTGGCGAGTTCTGCCCACTGCCCTCAAACCCCTAGGCACATTCTTACTGCCTTCTATGGAAGACTCCAACCCACATGCCCGACACACTTAATAAAGTACCTAAAACCTCCAAGAGCATCTCCACATATGCCAGGGGAGTAGGCAGATTGATTTGGAAGTTCAGGGACTTCAAAACATCAAGCTCTGACTCCAGCAGTTCTTCTTTAGTGTGTAGATACCCTAGAGCCCGGAGGAAATTCAGGACTGTAACGTTGCTGATTATCTGAGCAAAGAAAACCAAAATTGAGTGAAAGGGAGAGCAGGGTGTCAGAATAGAGGTCATACATCTTGGCATAGTAAACAAAGCCCTTCACAATCCAGTCCATGCCTTTATCTCATCTTCTCTCTTGGAAATTCCCCCTTACACTCTACACTTGTCATATAGAATTACTCTCACTCCCCAAACCCACATGCTCTCCAAGCCTCTACACATGCTCTTTCCTGTATCTGGATCTCCCTCCTCACCCCCAGCACCCCTACTGCTCTCCTTACCTCTTCTCCCTCTTTCCTTAGGATCCACCCATCTCCCCCACCCTCCCCTTCAAGAAGTCATTTTCTCTATTGGTTAAAGTGCACGTACCAGGGACTCCCCTTGGCAACTAAGAGTTCATATGCCACAACTAAGGAGCTGGTGAGCCGCAACTAAGGAGCCCGCCTGCCACAATTAACTAAGACCCGGCACAACCAAAATAAAAAAATAAATAAAAATAAAATAAAGTGCATTACCCAAAATCCTACAGCTAACATCACTTGCAATGGTGAAATATTGAATGCTTTCTCCCTAAGATTGTGAAAAAGCAAAGATGTCTGCCCTCACCATTTGTATTCAACTTATACTAGAGGGTACAGGCAGTGAAACATTCTTGGATAACAAAAGAATAATGCATTACTGTAAGTTAATAGAAGAAAAGAATTATTAAAAATGTTTGATTAATCTCAAAGAAAGGCAGAACTGAGAGAAGCTTATCTCTAGATGGGAGTGGAGACCGAGGTTAACAACAGGTGGAAGATAATGAAACAGAACATTTGTTCTGTTGTTTGTTCCCCCAAAAAGTCATTTTTCTCTAAATACACTTCCTTGACTCTCCAAGGCTGATTAGGTGTATTCAGAGCCCTCTGTATTTACACTAATCAGAACACTTGCTCACATTATTTGCCTGTGTGTCTTCTCCCATTAGGTAATAAATTCCTTGAGAGCACAGACAATATTTTTACTCCTGTAGCCATGTCACCTAGTGCAGCATCTGGCCATAGAAGACAATAAATATTTGTTGAATAAATGATACTATACAGACATCGCATAGTGATGTGAAAACATTTTATCCTTTATAAATGTAATAGTTTGCCTTTAATACTAATAGGTATGTTGGCAATTCAGGCACCTTAACTGTCCTTGAGTCCAAGGGGAGGAAAGGTGACCTGTATGAATGATGGCATCTGTCCAGCAAGTATACTTTGGGAACAGAACTTCAGACCATTTAATAACTGCTTCTGTGTGACTCGTGTGTGTGTGGGTGGGGGGGGGGGTGTTTAGGAGGTATGCTTAGGAAGCATAATTACACTCTGGAATTTCTGCATGAGTAGTATCACCTAGCCTAGGAGTGGGTTTCTCAAAGCCACCTTTGGATGAACTGGTTTCTCTCTAACATTCAGGTGCCCATGTGCAACCCCAGCCCCTTACTTTGTAGTGGAAGGAAAGTTTGCTTGCCAGCTGTACACATGACACAAGACGCAGGATAAACTTGTTGAAAAGCTGCTCTTTCAGAGCCCTCCAATTCTGAGGCTCTGTCTTGTCTCTCAGCTGGATTGTGGCTTGCCTGCAGATCTTCTCTGCCTGCTTAACCATAAACCTATAAAGAAGGGAAAGGGGAAAGGAAACAATCCACACTCAAACTAAATGGAGTTTGTGCTTCAAACCATGTTACATCTTATCCTCTCCAATATCAATCGCTGGCTAAAAAATTTTACATTTGCAAGAAAAAGAGGGTGCAAACCAGGTCTCATGGTAAGGGGCAACTAACATTTTTTTTTTAAGGTCTGGGTACATTAGGCATTCTGAGACGTACCCCTCACAAAGGCCTTATGCTCAGGGCTTTACCTTTCTAGGATTTCTACAGCCTGGTAGCTCACGGATTTCTCCAGACACCATTGTTCAGACAGGAGAAAAACAAACTCTGCCAAAACAGGAAAGAAGAGCTTAATTCACAAGGTGCAACCAAAACGACTCTGTGAACTCTTGGCGTTGTGTAAAAGCCATGATGGGGCCCAGGGAAGAGGGTCAGGAGGTGAGAAAGATGAGACGGAAACAACCCAAGCTGAACCTGTTTCCCTTTGTTGCCAATAGGCAAATGAGAGGCATGAAAAGGAGGCTGACTGCGTGCAAAAACAAAGGCTTACTGAGCCCCCTCGGGGCCCCTTGAGCCTTCCTATGGGTCTCAGCTGATAAAAGGCTTGGCCAACTACACACAAACAAACCAGCTGGTCTAGTTGGCCTTTACACCATGCTGGGAACCTCCAGCTTCAAGAGAGATTTTGGATGGATAAAAACCCTAACCCCTATATTCTGTTTTCAGTGGAATGTTGATAGGAACAGAAAGGTCCCTCCTGGAGCTTTGATATTCTTTATAACACTGTTTGTTTAGTAACCACCCACTGGAGAACTCCCATTGCTTTACAAACACAATTCACCTTACAGCTGGACACCACTTCTCCACCACCAGTTTGTTGGGTAAATCTGTGGTGGCTGAGCCTCTCCCCAGGAGCAAGCTCGTTACTCTGAAGTGGCTTGTTTGGAAGCAACATCCCCTAAATTAGGGAACATAGCCCAACTTGGGTGGGGGAAGTCATTGGGAAGGTGGGAAGGGTAAGATACCTTGGCAAGATTTTAGGCTGCCTGTGTTTCTCTTTGAAAGAACAGCCCCAGATAGAATTCTATTTAGTTAGCAATATCATTAGAGGGTGGAAACAAGGATAAACGTTAGTTCTCAAAGCTCCTGCAGAACTAGGAACTTTTAGCATTGATCAGCAAAGAATTACATATAGTCAAATTTCCATTACCATATGTCGTCAGAGAAAATCTGACTTAGAGGGAAAAAAATCTGTAAAAGTTAAGCTAGCACAAGACAGTTTAACAATCTGCTTGACACAGGTTACACACAGATACATGTACAAAACCTTATCATTACAGATGCCAAAGCTCTGCTAACAGTGTCCAATGAAGAAGATAATTAGTTTAAGCAAAGTATCCTAGAACACATAATGTGTGTTATTAGCCAGTCCTTTTATTTGCTGGAACTTAGGTTTTATTTCTTTGTTTTCGTGTGTGTGTGTGTGTGTGTGTATAGTTGTTTGGTTTTATTGTTTTTGATCTGAATCATCTAGGCAATTGTTTCTATTTTCCATTTTAATTTGCCAAGGAAACAGTTTGGGTTAGGTGGAATGGATGAGGGTTACACCTCTTTCTTGCTACTGGCTCCACCTCCGTACAAACATACTCAGATCTATTAACTAAAAGACCCTCCCCTTCTATTCTCTTAAGCTAGGGCTCTATCTCTCTAGCTTCCATGACTGTGAAATTTCTTGAAAGGCTAGCTTACACCTGCTGCTTCCACTTCATCATTCACTCCCGAATGTTCTGCAATTTGGCTTCTACTTTTTACAACTTGCTGAAATGATCGTCTCAAAGGTCAGAAAATACATCCAAATTGTTAAATATCATGGCCCTTTTGCAATCGTCATTCCTGGTGTTCATATCTGTGAAGTATCTGAAATTGCTGACCATGAAACTCTCCTCTTGCTTCCAAAGTTCTCTAGGTTCTGTTCCTAACTCCCCAGCCATTCCATTTATTTCCTTCATGACGCTTCCTCCTACTCCACTTTCCTGAACACAAAATGTCTCCCAAGGAACTGTACTAGACCTGCTTCTCTTCTCTCCCTCTAGGAGCTCACCCTCTGCCACAGTTTCAACAGTATCATTATGGAGAGAACTCCCAAACCCTTATCTCTAGTTTGATCTCTCTTCTGACTTACTCTTTAAACAGCCTGCTAGAAACCTTCCTCTAGATGTCCCACAAGCACTTTGAAACTCAGTAGATCCCAAACCAAAGCTATTTTCTTTCCCAAACAAGTCACATTTCCTCCTGTTTTATTTATTTTAATGTATGTGTGTGTTTCTCTTAATGGCACCACTATATTTCTAGGCTCAACCCTTTGGCATAGTCATCTTCACCTTCTTCACTTCTTAAAATTCATCCATTGCAGAACCCTAGATTTTACCTCTGAAATGTTTTTAATCCATCCTCCCTTGTCATTCCCTCTGCTCTATCACCTGAAAAACTACACACAAAGACTCCACTGGTCTTCCTACCTCCCATCTCTCTCTACTCCAGTCCATCCTTTACATAACGGCCAAAATAATTTTTTCTAGGGCAAAGGTTACAGTTATATTGCTCCCATATGAAAAAAAAAAGACAAAAACAAAAACCCTCAGTGCCTTATTGTTTTCCTATTAAGTCAGGTATAAACTCCTCACTTTGACATTCAAAGTTCCACGTGGAACGTCTCCAAACCACTTTCTGGTCTGGATTTCAACTACTCTTCCACAGGCTCTGGCCAACCTGGATGACATGGACATGGTACCCACATTCACCCCAAATGTCCCTATTTCCATAGCTTGACTCATGTTATCCCTTTTCAGTAGAACCATGGTCCCGGGAGTTCCCCGGTGGTCTAGTGGTTAGGATTTGGCCCTTTCAACTGCAGAGGCCTGGGTTCAATCCCTGGGTGGGGAACTCCCACAAGCCACCCGGCAAGGCCAAAAAAAAAAAAAAAAAAAATGAGAAAGAGACACAGTAAAAAGGAAGGAAAGAAGGAAGGATGGGAGGAAGACGGTCCATATCCACCACCTTCACCAGCCAAAATGTTATCCTTCCTTCGGGGTCTACCTCAAATGCCACCGATGCCTGGAGGACTCCTTAATTCATCCTATCCCCACCTCACTCCATCTCTCCTTTCAAGCCCCATAAAAGCTTGTTTTACCTGGTATGTTACTTATCTAACCATACTTGTACCTAGTCATTTGAAGATCTGTCCTAATATCCTCCAAAGATTATATATATGGTTTGAAAGCAGGCACTAGATCTCTCGTTCATCTTTCTAACCCAGGAAGCAGGGAGAATAAGTAATCTATACGTGTTGAAATCAAGGGTAGGGTGCCGGTGAGTCTTGCTTATCACTGTACCCCCAGCGCCTTGCAAAGAGTAGGTACTAACGAAACTCATTTGAATGAATAAGGGACACTGAATCTCAAGGTCGGTGCCTCAAAGAGAGGTGCCCCAGTCTCCCATAAACCCAGCTCCCCGGCCTGCATCCCCACCCACGATCCGGGTCTCCCTGAAGCTGCCCATCCGGCCCGCAGCCTCCTGCACGGCTTGCTCATTCTGCTGGGCCAAGTGGAGCAGAGCGTCTTCGATTGTCTCTGTGGCAACAGCTCCAAACTGAAAGTCACTGAGAGAGGCCAATCTTGGCCTCACAGGTAGGTCCATTTTCAGAACCTTGTTTGTTGCCCCGGACGTCTCACTTGATCCGTCGCCCTTAGCTTCCCTTCAGAGTCTTCTGCCACACCCTGGATTCTTCGTCCCCTTCCGTGTGCTTGTCCTTCTGGCCTCAAGTCTGAGGAAAACTCATTTCCCAGCACAGCCTCAGGCCTTTCACAGCTTTTTCCCGCCCCAACGGACGCGGACCCTTCAGCCAATCGGAAAGCACGGCCTCTTCCCGCCTGCCCCGCCCTTTCCCTTGGGCCGGGAGCCGCACTCTTTGTGAAAGCAAATGCGGACTACATCTCCCAGCGTTCCCTGCGGCGGCCATGGACTGCTATTCCCAGCAAGTCCCGCGCGCCGGGAACTGCGGAGGGCGGAGCGGCAACATGGCGGCGCCGGGAGCTGGAGACCCTCTGGATGCCAAGAGCGGAAAGGCCCCCCTGGCTCAGCGCATCGACCCGACGCGGGAGAAGCTGACTCCTGCGCAAATACAATTCATGCGGCAGGTGCAGCTCGCCCAGTGGCAGAAAATGCTGCCACAGCGGCGGACCCGGAACATCGTTACCGGCCTTAGCATCGGGGCCCTGGTGTTAGCAATTTGTATCCGTCTGGACTGTAGACTCAGGGAGACCGCATTTGGGGGCAGGAGACAGGCAGCAGAGGCGTGTAGGAGGGCAGTGTGGGGGTGGCAGAAAGAGCCCGAGCTGTGAAAGTCTTGGCTACTTGTAGCGCTGAGCGAAGCGTTTAAGTGTACCTTATTTTGTCATTTTAAAGGTGCTCTTTTAATATGAATTATTAATGATAACGGAGTCGGGGTCAGGGCTCAGAAGAGCAGAGGGCAGAAGATCGAATCACTGATTTGGGAGGATGAGAGATCCACAAGGGTGGTTGAGCAAGTCTGGGAAAAGGGAATGTGCATTTTCCACGTGGTTTCCTGAACCCACCTCCCCAGATGGTTACACCTTCTACTCGGTGTCCCAGGAGCGTTTCCTGGATGAGCTGGAAGATGAGGCCAAAGCTGCTCGAGCCCGAGCTCAGGAAAGGGCATCAGGACACTGATCCAGATGGGCATCCTGCACCTCCGACCTGCTGGAGTCCCTTCACATGATGGATGATGCCCCACGACCCTGTAGAAATGGAAGCGTGCTCACAGCATTGCTTTCCTTCTTACTAACTTTGGACGATGATAGAGCCCAAGTAACCACGGGTTTGTGCATTTGGCCATTGTCAAGGGAACATGCCCACCTCGCACTCACTGTGTGTGGCCACTGGCTCCTTTTCCTAGTTTGTTTCCTTGTTTGAAGTATCTGATCTCGGCTTTTCCCAAGCTTTCTGACTTTGTGGTTTATCCCCTTCAGGGTCTGGCTGGGAGGGTGGAGGACAAGAGGTGGGCTCTTAATGGGGGTGAGGGTGGCAGCTCTGTGCAGTGTTGGAGCCTAAAGTGGGAAAAATGGGGTCAGGTTGAGAACAATAAACTGAGTCATCTCTCTCCGAGTCCAATGAGTGTGTTGGGGCTGACACTTCGTGCTGGAACGCTCTACAGGCAGTAGCTGCAGCTGTGGCATGGCCCCAGGGAGCCGTAAATGTTTAACTAGAATTGCTTTTTCCATGAGATCTTTCCACCTGATTTAAGGGAGAGATCGTGGTGGGTCACTGGGCTGTTTGAGACTGAACCAGGTCTTGGGGGGAAGGAAGGTCACTCACTCTTTTGTCCTGTACCCTGAGGAACATAGAGAGAGAGAGAGAGAGAGAGAGAGAGAGATTTCATTCTTTTAACTTCCACTGGGGCCTGCTTGTGTAGGCCTAAGGTAGAGTCTGGGTGGACTCTTAGCTTGATCAGGTGCATTATTGACCTTGCAGTTTCCTCATGAACTGCTGGCAGGAAGCCAGAAGGCTGGGCTCCACCCTTGCCTCCCGTTGTGAAACAGGAATTCCTTGTAAATCCTCCCCTGCCTTACCCCTTAAAGCTTTGCCCCCAGTTCCTAAGGCCCGACATAAAAATTCACCAGGTTTTAGGTTCCAGCATTTTTATTGGCTGCTACTAATTCTGGTGTGAGAACACCCCCTCCTCCTGCCCAGCTGGGAGTGTGCCTTCTAGAAGCATCCGGGCTTGGGTGGGACTGCTTAGTGGTTCACTCTTGGCTGGAGAGGTGGCAGGGATGAGGATGGTAGGCTGCAGAATTTATGCCTTCTACACACAGCAAACAGTTCCCACATGTTTGGCTCTTCCCTATAATGGAACGGCACTCTCCATGCCCCTGGGGCCTCCTACTCCCTCAGTGTTGAGGTCTTCTTTGCAGAGTTGTGCTGGTCAGCAGATTCTGAGAGCACAAGCTCCACGGTGGGCCCTGGTGTGGATGAGACACATGGCTTCTGTTCGGAATTCACTGGAGGGAAAAGAAAAAGTACTGAAGAAACCTCCAGGGTGGGAGGAGGATGAAGCTGCAGCCAGTTATCATTCCCTGGGCTCTCCCTCCCTTGGGCCCGCCCTCACCATCCTGCCAACATCCCTGGCGAATGTCACCCCCTTGCTCGCCCGCTGCTCCTGGGAGCCGGTGCTGCTGCCACTCAGGGAGTTCCTTCGCATGATGCCTGGGTGCAGGATGGGGAGGGAGAGCACTGAGTGAGGGAAGGGGCCATGGGGAGAGGGGGCTAGTCCCCCCCAAACTAAGGGGCAGACCCCCAGGGCCTGAAAGAAAGATCACTAGGGACGGGTCTCCAGAAAGATGGAAGTGGGGCAACTGCTGTCTCACCAGGGCCCAGGGGCTCAGAGCGCTGCAAGCTATTGCGCCGGGAGGTGGGGAAGCTGCCCTTGGAGAGGCGGCGCTGGCGGCTAGACAGCATAGCAGCAGGGGCCACGATACCCGGCGGGGGCTGCTTCCCGAGCCTGCTGTATAAGTCCTCAATTTCCTGTTTCTGTAGTGTCTGTAGTGCCTCCACCTCTGACAAGTGCCTGCGGACACATCAGGAGCGTGAGAGGGCTAGCCAAACACTTTGCTCTCCCAAGTCCACCCTTTGACCTCCATCCTCCCCAGACTCACTTCTGCCGAAGACTCTGCAGCTCAGCCCAGAATTCCTCATCCTCCCCACTGCTCTCTGATTCCTCACTGCTCAGACACAGGCTGCTGTAGGAGTAGTTCATCCACACTGGGCTGGGATGGCTCAGGGGTGGAGGGCTGCCCCCCACTCGGGGTTCCTTCCCATCGTCCCCTTCCTCTTCGGCTCCAGCCCCCAGGCCCTCGGCTGCACGGTCACTTTCAGCCAGAGCCTCCCTGGCCTCTGGCCCGCCTCCAGCACTATCCTCCGTGTCTGAGCTCTCTGAGGTCAGCTGAGGGGTTGGAGGTTTCAGGGAGCCAGAGAGAGTGGGGCATGTCGGTTGCAGGGGAAGAGGCTCAGCTGGTTCCTTAGATGAAGTCACTTGGAAGCGCCCAACAAGCTGGGGCTTTCCCTCTGTAGTGAGACAAGGAAGGAGTCATGAAAGAAGGAAGAGAAATCAGTGGCAGGATATAAAGTGACTGAGGGACTTCCCTGGTGGCGCAGTGGTTAAGAATCCGCCGCCTGCCAATGCAGGGGACACGGGTTCAAGCCCTGGTCTGGGAAGATCCCACATGCCATGGAGCAACTGAGCCCGTGAGCCACAACTACTGAGCCTGTGTTCTAGAGCTCACGAGCCACAACTGCCGAGCCTGTGCGCCACAACTACTGAAGCCCGCGCGCCTAGAGCCTGTGCTCTGCAACAAGGGAAGCCACCGCAATGAGAAGCCCGTGCGCCATAACAAAGAGTAGCCCCCGCTTGACGCAACTAGAGAAAAGCCCACGCGCAGCAACGAAGACCCAATGCAGCCATAAATAAATAAATAAATAAATACATTTATTTATTTTAAAAAAAAGTGACTGAGGGTAACGGGCAGGGGAAGGTCAGTGGTCAGAGGCCTCACCTTCAGAGATGGGAGCCAGTCTGGCTTCACCCAGGAGTGGCCAACCGAGATTTGGAGAGGCCTAAAAAGTGTGCACCCATGAGTAGAGAAATGATCCAGAATGGACGCCACACACACACCCCGCAATCATCCCTCTTGGTTCCTACTCACCTCACTCTCCATCTCAGCTGTCAGAGGTGAAGGCCTCTCTTGGCCACAAGGAGCAAGGGGAGCTGGAGGGGGCAGGCTGGGCAGGGGACCAGGAGGAGCTGGAGGAGACTGGGAAAGGAGCCCAGGGGAGGGGGACAGCAGGGACTGAGCCACAGTCATCACAGCCAGTGAGAACGCACTAGCCAGAGAGAGCAGAGGGGCTGCTGTGGTGGAGGGCAGGGGAGAAGCAGAGGGACGGGGGGGAAAGGAGGGAGGAGCAAGAGTAACCTGGGAACAACTGGGGAGGAGAGAATTCAATGGAAACTGAGCAGATGGGACTGGAAACTGGGATGCACTGGGGGAGAATGGAAGCGGGGAGCTGGGGGGGTGTGGAGAGAGATTTGAGGAGACCTGGGGAGAAACTGGAGAGAATGAGGAGGAGCTGGGATGACATGGGGGAGAAATGATGGGGAAGATGGGACTTGGGAAAGCAGGGCGTCCAGGAGAAAAGGGGTTTCCAGGAGATGAGGGGGTTCCAGGAGAGGATGGGGAGGTGGAGAAGTCTGCCCAGCTCCTCTGCTCTAGGGTGCCGCTCTGGAACTCTGCTGGGCAGGGAGCGGATGTTGAGATTCCAGTCCTCCATTCCCTGTGCCCTTCCCAGGAGCAACCCCAGGGGTTGAGATGAGTAGGGACAGAATGTAGTACATACCACTGGATGGGTCTGGGGGGTACCCTGGGAGGGCAGGCAATGGTGCTGGCTCCTCCTGAGAGAGAGAAATGTCACAGTGGGAAGAGCTGAGTCTTAGGGCTCATGAACCTCTAGGAGTCCACAGATGCGTTTCAAGGGATTCGGAAGTGTACTTGAGGGACTTCCCTGGTGGTCCGGTGGTTAAGATTCTGTGCTCCCAATGAAGGGGACCCAGGTTTGATCCCTGGTCAGGGAACTAGATCCCTCATGCCGCAACTAGGATCCCGCATGCCGCAACTAAAGATCCTGCATGCTACAACGAAGATCCCATGTGCCACAACTAAGACTGGTGCAGCCAAATAAATAAATAAATAAATATTTTTAAAAAACTGTATTTGAGGGCTTCCCTGGTGGTGCAGTGGTTGAGAGTCCGCCTGCCGATGCAGGGGACATGGGTTCGTGCCCCGGTCCGGGAAGATCCCACGTGCCGCAGAGCGGCTGGGCCCGTGAGCCATGGCCGCTGGGCCTGCGTGTCCGGAGCCTGTGCTCCGCAGCGGGAGAGGCCACAACAGTGAGAGGCCCGCGTACCACACACAAAAAAATAAAAATAAAAAACAAAAAAACAAAAAAACTGTATTTGAGAAATATGTACTGGTAAAGGGGTATGATGTCTGCAACTTACTTAAATGGTTCCCCCAAAAAATGCATGCACACACACAGATAGGGGAGAGAGGAAGAGAGAATGGTAAAGCTCATGTGGCAAAACACAACTGGCAAATCTAGGCAGAGTATCTAGGAATTCTTTGTTCATTTTTTGCTACTTCTCTGTAAGTCCGAAATTCTATTTATTTATTTTTGGCCGCACCGCAAGGCATGTGGGAATATTAGTTCCCCAACCAGGGATCAAACCCGTGCCCCCTGCATTGGAAGTGTGGAGTCTTAACCACTGGACCACCAGAGAAGTCCCCTCTGTAAGTCTGAAATTGTTTCAAAATAATGAGTTAAAAGTATGCATTGAACACATTTTTCTAGAACAAGAATCTGTGGCTTTCATCAGATTTCAAATGGGGGAAAAGCTATTGTTTTGGGGTCCCAGAGATGAAGACAAGTTAGATCCAAGGGGACTGGTAAGGGCAGAGAGTAATGAAACCTGGAGCAGAGTCCCTTCCCCCTGGAGGTGCCCAGAGGGGTCTGACCTGGGGGCGCAGGGGGTCTTCAGCAGCCTCCACAGGGCCAGTATCTCTCTTCAACAGGGTCTCCACTCGCTGGATAATCTCCCGAATCCGGTTCAGGAATCCAGCTCGCTCCGAGGGCAGAATGAACTCGTTATACACCTGGTGAGAGTCAGTAGGAAGGGGAAGGAGGGCTCGGTTATTCCACTCATCCCTCTCTCCCGGCCCCCGTCTTTAAAAACCAACCCTTCAGGGCTTCCCTGGTGGCGCAGTGGTTGAGAGTCTGCCTGCCGATGCGGGGGACGCGGGTTCGTGCCCCGGTCCGGGAAGATCCCACGTGCCGCGGAGCGGCTGGTCCCGTGAGCCATGGCTGCTGAGCCTGCGCGTCCGGAGCCTGTGCTTCGCAACGGGAGAGGCCACAACAGTGAGAGGCCCGCGAACCGCAAAAACAAAAACAAACAAAAACCCAACCCTTCAGCCCACTGCTTGTGCTCACCACCAACCTAAAACAAGTATTTAGTAAGCATCCATTGTGTGCCAGGCGCTGTGGGGCGTAAGGAGAAATACAGCTTAGAGAAAAGGAGGTAACATTCACAGCATGCATGTATATACCAGATCTTTACATATCTTATCACATTTAACACCAACAACAGCTTTCTGAGGTCTACATTAACACCGCCACTTTAGAGTTATGCTAACCAATGCTCAACGAGGTGAAGTTCAGTCTGCCCAAGATCAGGGGATTTGCACACAGACCTGTCTAAAGCGAAAGTCTGAGTTCTTTACACTGTTGCCTCACATGCTTTTGGACACAATTCCTCCTCTCATAGGGCTTATAAAGTATGCCCCACAGATCCACATACACACACAGCCCCGCAAAGTTAAGTAAAAATAAGGCAATAAATGGTAAATGTAACATTCAAGTCTGCAAATGCTTACTGAGCATGTACTATGTGCCAGCTATTTGCTAGGTTCTTTGAGGGAACAGGGAAGTATGAAACAAGGTCCTGGTCCTGAGGAAGCCCAAAATCTAGTGGAAGAGACACACACATACATAACTCAATAGACTGCAAGTCAGCCCATGGCAGGTAAGGCGTTTTTGATTGGTGTAGAGATAAAAATGCTACTCCCGGAAGGGGAAAGGGAAACCTGCTGTTTAATGGGTAGAGATTCAGATTTGCAAGATAAAAAGGTTCCAGAGATCTGTTGCCCAACAGTGTGAATATACTTAACACTACTGAACTGTATACTTGAAGAAAATGGTTAAGATGGTACATTTTATGTTATGCGTTTTTTAACACAATTTAAAAAAATTCCATTCCAAGAAGAAAGCAGTTCATACCACCTCAGGGAATAGGGGGAAGCTGGGATGGCTCCACAGCTGAAGACTGAAGGATGAGTAAGAAAAGCAACCCTTTACTGAGGACCTACCATGTGTGGACATTTCCCATACTTTTATCATCATTTCACTTCTTGTACATGCTGTATCACTTCTCATAAGTTATATATTACATCAGAACATCCTTGCAAAATAAGTATTATCCCCTGCGTTTTACTGATGAAGTTCAGAGAGGTTAAGAAACTTGCCCAAGTTTGCCAAATTAGTAGATAACAGAGCTGAAGTTTGAACTCAGGTCTTATGTGAAAGTCCACCCTTTCCCCTGTTCCATGCTGTTCTGAGGCAGGAAAGGGCACAGCACATTCACAGCACATTCAAAAAGGGCACAGCACATTCACAAAATAGCGAAGACTGGAGTCTAGCTGAGAGTGCTGTGAATTTCGAAGGCCGTGATCCAGAGTTTGGACGTTACTCTGTAACCACAGGTAGCCTCTACAGATTTGGGGGCAAAAAAGCAACAAGAGGAGATCTAAGTCTCAGGAGAATTCTGCTGCAGAGGAGTGGAGGGTGGGCTGGGAAGGAGAGAAAAGAGGGCAATGGACCCTGGGTTCAGGGTCAGGGTCCCCTTGGCTGGGTAGGATCTGAGTGGGGCTTGAAAGCCCAGTAGAGAAAGCTCCCAGGGCAAGACCCCCGAGGATATGGAGCCGGAAGCTGAAAGGCACCCAAGCCTCTTCAGAGGACTATTCAGAAACCAGTGTGGCTGGAGGAAAGATTCTTGAAGGGTTGAGTGGCTTGACAGAAGTTGATAAGCCTGCACGCCAGGTGATAGTTTATCTTTGTCCCCGACACAAGCTGAATGACAGGATGGAGAAGCTTTAGAGAGAGTTCCTGAAGTCTGACGTTTCTTCCATTCCCTTCCCTCTTTCATCCCAGAGGCTGGCATCCATTGCCCCCACTCCACTGAAACTGGTCTCCCACAAACACCTCCTCCTGGCAAAAGCCAGTGTGGTCTTGCCTCAGGCTTCACCCTATGCCTCCTTGAAACAATCTCCTTACTCAGTTTTTAGTAACACCTTCCGGAGCTCCTCCTACCTCTCAGGCTCTATCTCTGTCCTTCGATGACCTGTCCCCACCCCCACCCCCCATTCCACAACTGGGGGTATCCACTAAGACAAACCTCTATGCCTCAGGCTTTGCAGGCCCACCTTCTCTCACGCTCAACTCTGCTGAGACGCCCAGATCCACCGCTCTCTCCAGCCCTGACCTGTATTCTCTCCTATAGAGGATCTTATCTTGCCTGTCTCTCTGTCATTCAAGCTTATCATGATCCCTAAAAAAAAAGCAAGCCTACTTGCATTTTCTAACTTCCTCTCTCCTTTGATGGCCCATTAGTTCCTCTAAGCTACAACTTGCCCTTGATATCCCCTCTCCCTAACTCCCTCTCATATCAACTCAGCAAATATTTATTGACCATCTACTATGTACACTGTACCATGTCAATAGATTACTGGATTACAGAGTAATTTATTTTCCCAAAATGACCCTCAGATTCACCCCTTTTCTTCCTCCTCCCCCATAATCAATTCTCTCCTTGGACCACAGCCGGCTTCTTGTATACACCTGCCAACTGGATTCCCTACCCCCAACCCTCTCCCACATCCCACAGCAGAACAGTCTTCTTAAAACCTATTCTCACCATGTTACACTCTAACTCTTAAGACTGTCTATGATCTGGGCTCAACCTCACTTCCACAACTCTCCTACAGGAACGCTTTTCTTTTTGGATTTTTTAAAAATTGAAGTATAGTTGATTTACAATGTGTTAATTTTTGCTGTACAGCAAAGTGATTCAGTTATACATATATACACTTTTTTTCATATTCTTTTCCATTATGGTTTATTACAGGACATTGAATATAGTTCTCTGTGCTATACAGTAGGACCTTGTTGCTTCCTATAGGAACTCTTGCAATGACAAAGTCTACTCATGAAGCCCTCCTAGCCCCATATTTCAAGTCACTCCCTATATCCATGCCTTTCCTTTGCTGTACCTCCACTGGACATGCCCTTTCCACTCTTCACTGCCATTCTGACCCATCTGTCAAGACCTCACGTAAGTCCTACCTCTTCCCCTGCTGCCCCCAACCCATCCTTTACTTACAGCCACAGTATCCACGTGTATAGCGTGCACTTCACTGCACTTATGTATATCCTATGTTAGTCTCAAATTGCTCCAGCTGAGGATCCAAACCTCACTGGATAAACAGAAACCTCCCCCCAAACAAGGGCAGAGATGTCTTCAGTGTCACTGTGCTGAGGGCCAACCAGCTTTAAAACCCTTGCTGTTGGATGGGGGGGGGGAGTTCAGCAACAGGGGACATCAGGAAGTAGACTCTTGTCCCAGATCCAAAGACTCTGTCTTCATCTCTCTCCCCCTCACCATGGCAGCTGCAATCTCTTCCGGGCTGTCCCCATCCAGATCAAATCGGAAGGTCACCATCTTGCTGTTGTGCGTCTGTAGCTGGCACTCAACCACTCTGTCATTCTGGTCTGAGACCTTCAGAGTCAAAAGTCAGCAGAGGGAGGAGGTCAAGCTCTCTGTCTTCATCACGTGTCCCCACCCCACTCCAACCAAATGACAGTGGCCAGATTGGAACTGGAGAGAGGCAGATTCTGCCCCCATAGTCTTGTATTAAAAACATGACTGGCTGACTCTTGGGTACCAGTAGCACACTGCTTCTCCCCTTTTCTGGCTAACTTCCCCTATCCCTCTGACAGTTCCCTCCAGGCCCTGTAGCTTATTCCCCAACACCTGTGCCCCTTCCTTACACTTGTGACCCGAAGCCGGGATCGGGGTCTGCGCCGGAGATTTTTCCCTGGGGGTCTCCTCATCTGTTCCATCCCTTCTCCCATGTCACTAAGGCCTGATGCTGCATCTGAGGCATAGCTGGAAAAAAAAGGAAAAGAAGACAGGAGTGTCAGAGTGGGAACTGGGAGCCCAGAGCTCCATATATTTCACCCTAACACCCCAACTCAGACCAGAACTTACCTGTCTCCAGGGGAAAAGTCATTGCCAGGGCCAGAACGTGGAATGGATAGGGCAAAAGCCTGAAACAGGATATGGGTTCATGAGGTCAGGGGAGGATAACTATTGGACTCCAGGGAGATGGTGTCAAGGGTGCTGGGGTACTTGGCAGAGGGAATTAAGAAGAGGACAAGAGGGGTGAATTTCCAGGGACATGGGGCCATGTCAGGGGTTTGGGATTTACAGGATGGGAGATAGGTTATAGGATTGGAATGGCTTGGAGCCCCCCATGTGACCCCCTCTCACCGAGGGCAGGCAGAGATGGGACTCAGCGGGGCTGGATGGCACGCCCCTAGGGGGCTGAAGGGCAGGGTCTGAGGCATCCAGGAAGCCGGAGGAGCTGAGGTAGCCATCAGTCTCGCAATCCGCTGGTGGGGAGGGAGGGGATCAAAAAGTGGAAATAAAGGGGAGTGGTGGCCAAGGAGGGAGGCTGCCTGAGCAAGGAGGGGCCTGGAGCTGTGGCAGAGTTCTTTCTCAGAAGGAGCTATGGCTAGATGTGGAAGGCCGGGTAAGTGACAATGCTGTTGCCTTGAACTTCTGGGTAGGGGGCAGAGGTCAAGGGTTCTGGGACCTGGGTCCCAAGGTCAGAGGTGACTTACAGGTGGTAGATGAGTAGCTGGCATGCCGGAAGAGGAAGGGCTGGTGCTGGTCTGCCTCTGGCTCTTCGGGTTCAGGGGGGAAGACACTGGAGGGAGCAGGAGTCATGGGGACAGCTGCTGGTAGGGGCCCTGGCGCTGGGGGGAAGGCCTCCAACTCCTTAGCTTTGCGCAGCTTCTCACGCTTTCGCTGGATGGCAGCAACCCGTTCACGCACTGCACGGGCCACTGGCTGGTAATCAGCTTCGCACACTAAGCCCAGGGCCACCTGGAGTTGGGAGGGTGAGGAACACAGTTTGAGATGAGATTCCCCCTCCCCCAACAAAGACCCATCATGACACCTTCTTGAGGCCTCCAGGACATGGAAGAAAGGGAAACAACAATTATTGATTCCCCACTGTGTCCATTACCTGGCAGCTCTTCACATTATCAACATTAAATCCTTCCAGCAACCTTCTGAGGTAGGTCTTATCAGCCCCATTTTTGAAATAAGTAAACTAAGTGACCAGTTCATGGTTATACAGTAAGTCAATTGCTCTTGGGGGCTGGGGGGACACTTTGCAATGTCTGGAGACGTTTTTAATCGTCACAACTTAGGGGTAGGTACCACTGGCATCTACTGAGTAGATGGTTAGGGATTCTTCCCAATGTCCTACAATGCACAGTACAGTCTCCCAAACAAAGATGTCAGTAGTGTCAAGATCAAGAACCTCTGTATGTAATGGATCAGGATCCGATCTCAGGTCAGGTTTGAGCTATGCTTCAGAGACCGGCTCCTATGCCATATTTCAAACACATTCTCAGGTTCCCGACCCAGACCCACCAAGAGATGATTCCCACCCTTTCAACTGCACTTTTCTATCAAGAATTTCCTACTCTTTCCCTTCCCCCCTCAGGCCTTCCAAGACCAGCCCCACATCTTCTGTCTCCCATATATGCCTCTCCTGGTCCACCAGCTTCTGTTCATCATGTCCTTATTCATTTCAATAACAAGCTTTGCTGGGCATGTAAAGGCGGTGGGGCAGGGTGAGCTGACCTAAAATCTGAACCACCTGAGTCAGTTCTGCCACTTACTTGCTTGGACCTTGTACAAGATATTCAACCTCTCTGAGCTTTTATTTCCTCATCAATAAATGGAGATAAAGTCACTCCATGCAGGGTTGGTAACAACCATCAAATGCATGGGAAAGGGCTGTAAGCTGTGTACAGATGTGGGTGATTAACAAGCTCCCACCACGTGCTAAGCACCGTCAGGAATAGAAAAACCAATATACACAGTCCCTGCCCCCAGGACTTTATAGTCTAGTGGAAGAGAGAGACAGGAATGTCTCTGGTATAAAACAAGACCAATGGGGGCCCCTCCAGTAATGGAGGACCTGCTGAAGTGGGAAAAAAAGCATTTAATTTTGACTCTAGAGGGAACAGGCTTTCTGAAATGGATGGGTCTGAGCATGAAGGAAGATAGAGAAAAAGACATGGGGGGGATGGGGGATGAAAAAGGGAAAAATGGATAAGCTGGAGAGAAGGGCATTTCAGGAAAACCGGATCAGCAGGAAGTAACACAGGGAGGTGGAAGGACCCAAGGCTGGAAAAGGAAATCTCCAACTTGTGGAGAACGCTAGGTGTGCATGCGGGTGGGGTGCGTTGAGGCCGGAGCTGCAGGATGACCCTTGCGGGAGATACCGAGAGGGCTGGGTTGAGCCCCCCTCCCACCACCCAGGCACCCCTCCAGCGAGGCACTGGCCCCTCCAGTCGACCGTCCAAACTCCCCTCATATGCCCAGCCGCAGGGCAGGCAGTCTGTCCTCTGCTCACCATCTCCTGCGCCACCTCCTCGGCTGCGTCCCGGCCCAGTTGGAACAAGAACTCAATGGCCTGGTTGTCCCGGCGGCGCCCCCCTCTCCGCGCGTCCTCCATGCGCAGCCAGAGCTTGAGGTCCGGCTTCTCTCCGTCGTCCTCCTCCGCCAGCTCCACGTGGACGCCGCGCTCCTCGCGGAAGAAGGCGTGAGCCAGAAGGTCCTGGATGGTGAACCTGAGGGCGGCGCCACCGTGAGCCGAGCCCCACTGCCGCCCGCCCCCCAACCGCCCCCAACCCCATCTTGCCCCCTCCACCCACCTCTCGTTCTTATCCGTGCGGATGCAGCCTTCAATAATCTCCTTCACCTCGGGCATCTTCACCTTGTAGAAGCTGTTCGGCTTTCTGCCCTGAGGAATGGGGTTGCATGAGGCCTCCCGCCCTCTGCGCCCCAGCTCTCTGCTTGACACACCCGCCCCTGCCCGAGGCAGCGGGGCGTGCAGACGCAAAAGCACCGCGACTGCTACTAGAAGATGTGATTTCAAATCCCAGTCCCCCCACGTATCGACAGTGTGACCTTGAACAAGTCTCTCGCTGAGCCAGTGTCCTCATTTGTAAAACGCAGGGCTGAACATTTGCCCTGCGCACCCCGCGGGGCAGCAGGAAGGATTTCACATCGATTGGATGTGAAATCGTTTGTAAGTTCTAGGGAGCGCTACACACATTATTCTAAATAGCTTGTATTGGAGGGGCGTTGTGTGCATCCAATATCCTTCAGTGTTCCCCAGGGCATCTTTATGTCCAGCCTGTTTTCATTAAGGGAAAGGGCACTGACCGCGGGGTGGCTGAAGCAGGAAAAGTGTAAAGGGGACCTGTAATTCCCTCTCCTCCCTGCCCCCTCTCACCGAAGTGACCTTGCGGTAGATTTGCGCGGCATTCTGGCACTCAGAGTAAGGGTACTCCGAGGTAGCCATCTCCAGCATGCACATGCCAAACGCGTACACGTCCACGGCCTCATCGTATTTTTCCTCGTACATCTCCGGGGCCATGAACTCCGGGGTCCCTGCAGGATCCACAGCAGGTGTCAGGCTGCAGTGCCTCCTTTACGGCTTCGTCCCTCCCCTTGAGCGTACAAGAGGCTAGGCAGTTCTGGAGTGCAAGTGACCGACCCCTCCCCGTCCTCTGTGTGTGAGGGTGGGGGGTTGGGGGAGGGGTGTGGGGAAGAGGGAATGCCATAGGTCTCCCCATCTTCCCTGTGGTCTTCTACCTCCTTGGATCCCGAAAGACACTGCTAGGGGGAGGGCGTCCCCAGGCTCTCTCCTGACATAGGGAAGGCTGGCAAGGACCCCCCGGGAGGGACGCACCGATGACGCTCTTGGCGAAGGAGGCGCGTTTGAGCGTGGCCAGGCCCAGGTCCCCAATCTTAACGGAGCCTGTAGGGCCCGTGATAAAGACGTTGTCACACTTGAGATCCCGGTGCAGGATGGGGGGTACCCGGGAGTGTAGGAAATGGAGCCCCCGGAGGATTTGGCGGCTCCAGCGCTGAAGGACTCGCGGCTTCATCTCGCGGAACCGCCTCAGGTATCTAGGAGAGGGCGCATAGCCACGGCCTTGGTGGGGGACACATAGGCTGGGGAGGGAGACCACCACTGGGAAGTTCCCCGTAGCCCCACGCACTCCCCCGCCTACGCATCTTTTGCCAGCCTCTCCTAGCCTAGATCCACGCCAGTCCTCAAGCAGAAACGCAGTCGGGGCGTGTGGTAGATAGACAGGAGGTTACAAAACGGGGGTCGGGCGGTAAATGCACAGACAGGGCCGCCCCCAAGGTGCTGTGGGAGCGTCAGAAGGGATAACTAACTGCTCCGGGCGTGGGGGAGGGCTTCAGAGAGGAAATAACTTTTATGTTGAGTCTTGAAGGATGAGTAGGTGTTCAAGGGTGAAAATGGGAAGGGATGAAGACTTTCCAGACAGAAGGGACACCCGTGCTCAAAGGCACGGAGACAGCAACTGATGGGGCAGGCTGCGAGGAGCTGCTGGCAATTTGGTTTGTCTGGAACGCAGGCTGGATCCTATAAGGACTTTGTGAGCAGTCCTTAGAGAGTGTGGACTTTATCCTGAGGGCAGTGGGAAAACTCGAAAGGGTTTTAAGGAGAGAAGTGACAGTGCCAGATCTCTGCAGGCTGCAGGAAGATAGGATAGCTTGCAGAGGAGAGAGGCAGCATGGGGGAAGACTCCTTAGGGGGCAGCTGAGGCCTCCAGACGCTCAAGAGAGGAGGACGAGAGATAGTGAGCCTGGTTTTGGACCTGCGTGTAGCGTTTGAGGAGGCTGGGCTCCTCCAGAAGCAGTGGAGACCTCCCACCACCAGTCCCCCCACCAACTCCCACCACCAGGCGCAGAGCTCACGTCTTGAGCGTGCCCGAGGTCATGAGTTCGGTGACCAGCACGATGCAAACCTGGCCCCTCAGCACCGACTTCCACGAGTCGTAGAAGCGGACGATGTTGGGGTGCTGCAGTCCCTTGAGCATCTCCACCTCCTCCGAGAATCGCTGCCGCTCCGTTCGAGACAGTTTCCGAGTCTGTGGGGGTAGGGGGTGGGGGTCACAGTCACATCAGGCCCAGGACCCCCACGGAGAGGGGGGATGGGAGTACATGGGGCGGGGCTGAGGGAGAAGTGAGGGTAGGAGCCAACAGATGGGGCTGGGTGGGGGGGATCATTTGTCCACCGATTGTAGATCCCTAATTCCCGGTGTGCCCCCCTGGGCTGCTCCAAGGACACACCCACCATGGGCCTGGGGCCGCTCCCTGGACCCCCTCCTGGACACAAGCGCTTTTATGCAGCCCTGTCCAGGAGCCCTGAAGTCAATAGCGCCTTTGTAGCCGCCCAGGCCGGCCGTGGGGTGGGAGGGGACGCCCAGGGGCTGGCAGCGGGCAGGCAGCAGGCGGGCAGCAGGCAGGCGGCAGGCAGAGAATTGGGGCCGGCAAGGGGATTGGCCTCAGAAACTGGGAACTGCTAGATCCAGGCAGGAGGCAGGAGGGCTGCAGAGGGAGGTACAGAGAAAGAGACAAAGGATCCAGGACCAGGTGCCAGGAGACTGCCCCCTGCCCCATGGCTGTCTCGCCTCCCCCATCTCCCTCCTCCATCTCCCTCCCCCACCCCCCCCACCCCAGTTTGGCTGCCTTGCCTTGCCTGGCTTAGAGCCTGGGGCGCGGCACTGGCAGGCGCAAGGGGCAAGCCCAGTGCCAGGGCGGGAGGGGAGGACCCTTCCCTCAAGCCCTGTCCCCCCAGTCTGAATCCAAAGCTGCTAGCTCAGACTTAACTGGGTTCTTCCCCTATGGGAAGAAGGTCCTTCAAACCAGCATACCCCTAAAGCCTATGGGGTTCAGCACCTTTGGATCTGAGAAAGGAGAGCTCAGGTAGGCAGCGGGATTAGGAGCAGGGCTGGACTCAGGCCAGGGCTGGAGCTCCCTGTCTCCCCTCCCCCAGCTGTGGAGAAGTCCAGAAGTCTGACTGCTTCCGAAGGGGCGTGGGAGGGCCCCGTCCTGCCACAATAGCCCTAAATCATCTGGAAGTGGAGAGGACCCTGCCTCAGCTGCTGGCCTCCATCATTCCAGCCTCCTAATCTGCAAAGATCCAGGGTGAGGGAGCAGGAGGGTCAGGGTCACACTGAGGGTCTCAGGACTTAGGGGGAAGGGAGAGGAAGGGAAGAGATAGTAGGTAACCACTACAGGAAAGGGGTGAGGCCAACCACCCCTCAGGTCTGAACTGGCTCCCTACCCAATTTCCCATCCTATTTTCCACCTCTCAGGTCTGAGTATAGAGCGCGTAAAGTGAGAATGTCTAAATCCATAGGGGAGCCACCATACACCACCTGCCTCAGTTTCTCCTTCTGCAGCCCGGAATCAGCCAGGTCCATGGATCATCAGAACAAGGGGGACAAGAGTGTCTGGATATTTGACTGGAAAAATACATCCCTCTTGCTGCTGTCCCCTGGGTCTCCCATCCCAAGACCTCCAAAGGGTCCCATCCCGTGGCGTCACCGAGGGGGCTCCCAGCCGCACCTGCAGCTCACACCAGGCCACCTCCACCGTGGTGTCGGTGTCCAGCCCTCGATACACCGTCTTGAACGAGCCACGTCCAATCTCGATGTCAAACTTGAGGTATCGGCCGTCCGGGGACGTTGCCACAGCCTGAGTCTCCGTGTCCTCCTTTTCCTCCTGCTCCCGCCGCCGCTCCCGGGCCGCCGCCTCGGTGATCCTCGGCGGTTCCCGGGACCCCGACCGTCCTGCGGAGCCCACGAGTTCCGGACGCTCGGAGTCTGAGGACTTCACTGGGGCCCCCGCGGTCCACGTGCCCTCAGTGGGCTCTTCAGAGCTAGGCGGTGGACTCATTGCGGGGCCGGAACCAGCGGAGTCCGGAGGAGCAGGAGGCTCCGGAACCGGTGAGGTTGGTTGGGACCAAGAGCTCAGCAGCCCCAAGTCGACTGAGCTGCGGCGGCTGAGACGGGAGGAGCGCGGCCGGGGCTCAGCCTTCCCGGAGAAGCGGCGCGCCCGGCGAGGGGGCCCGAGGCGGGGCGGCCCCGCCGCGGCGAGAGGCGGCGCGGGCCGCAGGGCCAGGTCGGCCTCCGCCTGGGACATGGAGACCTCGGTCTCTGGGGCCGGGGGTGCCAACATGAGGAAGGGCCGGGCGCCGCAGGGCAGTAAGCTGGGCGGCTGGAGAGGAGGCGGCCTGACAGAAGAACTGGCTGGGTGCGCAGCGCTCCGGCTGAGCTACTGGGGCCCCAGCCCAGGGTCGCCTGCCCCGCAGCCACGCCCCCGCCACGCCCTATTCCCCCCCCCCCGCAGCCGCCCCCTCGGAGCCGCGAGCGCCGTGGAGCCGGTGGCACAGCCCCTCACCTCGGCCACCGCCCCGCCCCCGGCCGCTGGCCCTCCTCCTCCTGGCCTCCCGGAGCACCCGCCCTCCGTCTCATTCCGAAGCCGGAGCCGGGTGCGAGACGGCTGTGTGTCCTCCCGCACTACGAGTGCGCAAACCTGTCTGGGGGAGCACGGTACTGGGACAGGGAGATGAAAAGTGACCGCGGCTCCCCGGCCCGAAAGGGGGGTGGTGAGGAGGCGGCTACCACCAGCCTGCACGACCCAGATAAGGTAGCGCCACCCCCTCCTAATCGTCCGGAATGGCCCCAGGCCGACAATACAGAGGTCAATGGAAAGATCTGGTTTTCTCCGACGTCGCAGTCCCCAGTCCCTCCGGGCTGCACAGGGTTGGGTGTGTGCACCCCAAAGCCAGCCTCTCCCCCAAACCAAGGACCAGGTCACCCATCCTCTCCACCTCCCCACCTTGACCGCATCCTGGCCAGAGTGGCTGTTTTTGCTATGTGGGCTCTCCTTCCTCCCCCTCGGTTTGCCAAAGTTTCTAATAAACCTAAGTCCATATCCGGTTTACTCCCCCTCAGCTCCCCTTGGCCTCAACTACCCCACCCAGAGCAGATGGATGGAGGGAGGGGCTTCAGAGTAGTTCAGGACTTACACGGGGAGGTGGTGAGGGAGGGGGAAGTCATTAAGCTACTCCATTTTAGAGACAGAAAGCAGTCTGTCTCTCTGCAGTGTGCCATTGGCACTCCCCCACACAGCCCACCCAGCAGATGTAAAACCACAGGCTCACTGGAGCCCGCCAGCACTAGAGGACCTTTTCAAAGGCCATAGGCCTTCTCTCCCCTCTCCTAGGCTGGGATTCACTCAGGGGGTTAACACTTCACAGCCCTCCCTTTGCCCACTCCAGTAATAATCTCAGCAGCAGGCAGTAGGGTTAAGCTTTTTAATATCATAAATCAGTGTCCGGCCCCACCTCTCATTGCCAGGCCCCTTCCTGGGCCTCCTATCTTCACATTGCCTGAAAGGCTGCCTGCAGCCAGGGCTTTGCCCACCCCGTAGGAAAGATCCAGCACCAGCAGCATGAGACAGGAGGCAGCAGCAGCTAAAGGGGTGGGAGGGGGAAGAAACAGAAGCTTGTGCAGGTGCATGTGTGTATGTACTTACGTGTGTGACACAAATGAAGTCTGTGTTTAGGTTTACAGACTCCAGCTCACAAGAGGAGGTGAGGCAGGGAGCAGCACATCTTTTCTCCCTGGCACCTCAGCCTCACCCTATCCCAGGGACAGACACATGGGATAAGTTGGAAACCCACCCCTGGACTGCAGCCCTTTGGAGTCTGGTGGAGTCACGGATCCAGTCTGTGGGGACACTTGGTCTGTCTCCCTTTGAAAGCCCTGGAAGGGTGGGAGGTAAGAAGTAAAGGGGGACAGGTTTCTGCTAGAAGAACTTGACACCTCGGCCATCGCTGGCAGTGATGATCTCGGCCTTGTGCTCCTGCTGTAGGGCCTGCAGAGCCCGCAGTAGGGTTGCCTCATCCAGCCCGTGGAACTCTGGACAGGGAGAGATGGGTAGTCAGGGACACTCAGCTCCTTGGGGCTCAAGGCCTCTGAGAAGAGCAGTCCAGCTGGAAACTGAGAACTTTCCAGGCCAGCTGTACTGCTACAGCTGCCCCCACCCACCCTTCCTGGGTATTTCTTAGGAGTAAGGAGTGGAAGAAAGCCTGAGTCAACATGAAATGAGAGTTCATGCTTATTCCCCCTTCCTGTTTCTTCTGTCAGACTCAACCCACATGCACCCTCGCACTAACCCCCCTGCCCACTAGTGTCTGATATACAACAGTAACACCGTTTGCTTGTGGGCCACAAAGAAGGGGCCCTGACAATCAAGTGTAGGGAAGTCAAGTCCCTTGTCACTGTACACTGACCCTAACTGCATCTGCACCCATTGGGAGGACCTGTTCTAACACAAAGAGGTATAGCCATGCCTCTGGCCAGGAGACTGTTAAGGTCCAGCACAGATATCTGCCCTTTCCTAGTGAAAAGGAACAAGGCTGGGAGCCAAGGGCCAGCTGAGTATCTGGAGATAAGATACTACAGGGAGATGTGAGAGGCAGGAGGCAAGCCCTAACAGGCTTGCACACCTCACCCCCTGCGGGGGCCCAGCTCGAGTCAGGGAGCTTGCTTTCTGAGGAAGCCTCCAGCTTTGCCTGGCCTGAGTGGTGGGCTGGGCAAGGCTGTAGCACTGAAGTCATGGCATGATGGTGGGAGTAGCAAGCAGAGGCCTGCAGGAAAGCGGAGGGAGTGCGGGGGGCAAGCCAAGAGCTGTAAACTCTGTTGGGGCAGCCAGGCCTGGCAGAAAGGGGTGGTGCCCCTTTTCCCCCAGCTCAGATTGGTACTTTTGGTGATCCTGGGGATCAGAATATGAAGTCAGAGATAAAAGAGCTGAGACAGTATTTACACCATGTAAAAATCAAACAGTATACAAATCCTTGTCTGGCCAGAAACCATAGTATTCTAAAGGGCAGGGGGTGGGGATGGGGGTGCTGGCCCAATCCCTTCAGCTGACACCCATAGATCTTGAGCCCTCTATAAGAATAAAGGGTGAAAGAAAGCCTGAGTCAGCAAGGAATGAAATTTCAGGCTTAATCTCCTGCCCTAGTTCCTCATTCAGCATCTCTACCAATAATTCTTAACTTTTCATGGGTCACAGATGCCCTTCAAAATCTTATAATATGGACTCTATGCCGAGAAAAATGCACATACACCCCCACAAACAAAATCTGTGGGCTCTTTGCATGTGAATTCAGGTGGTTTATGGAAATCTTGGACATGGGTTAAGAACCTTTGTATTATTTACTATTTGGAATTTAGAGGCAGAAAAATGGGAAATCTGAATGTCAAGTAAACAAAAGTTAGATGGAGGAGGATTCAGATAACAAAACTGAGGAGAAAGGGAGAAGCATTACCCTCATCCTCTGTGTCTTCCCCATTGGTCAGTTCGTACAAGGTGAACACGGAGTTGTTCTGGCCACTCCTGGAAACCTATGGACACAGAAAACAGGGACTGAATAAGAACCAGGAATTTCCTGGGAGAAGGTAAACTCACCAGCTCCACCTCTCTGACCCAAGAATGATACTTGTTCCCAAACGAGAACTGTCACCTCAGCAGAGGAGTGGCCTAAAACCCACAAACCCTACAGGTGCTATATTTATACATGTACACACACGCTCAGAACCACTAAACCACAGGCCTTCACGTGTCTGAGGAGTGACCTCTCATTCTGGTTGTTTTCCTGTTCAAGAATGGGTGGCGTGTGTTTGTTATATTTGGGTTGTTGATGCTTCTTCCCCTCCTCTCTCCCTTGGGAATGTTTAGGGCTGGTGGTGACAGGGAATGCAGGGGAGAGAGTCTGTCCCCACACCCACACTGTTCAGAAAGTCTCATTTATATTGTGGACAGCCCCATAAGGATGTAGTGGGGGAGGGGCTCCAGGTTTTTGTGTTTTTTTTCCCTTCCTTTCCCCATTTATCTCCTGTGGCCAGAGGCTCCAGCCAACAATAGTACTCGTGGTTTCCAGTACCGCATTCTCCAAACATGGCCTCACATAGCCTCTGGCCTCCTACAGGCAAGAAAAGGAAAGTTCTTTCCAGCCAGGGAAATTGAGTCATAGAAAGAGGCTTGCCTGGAAGACCTACACTTCCTCTTTCTGCCCCGTCCCACTCTGCTCAGTCTGGATCTGAAAACACCAGGCAACTGCTGAGCACAGATTCATTCTCCTTTGTCATGGGTCACTGCGTCAGAATAGTCTCACCCACTGATAGATGAGCTTCCCCCATTCTTCTGGCCTCCGCCACATAATCAGGAAGCTAGACTTGTTCTTATCCAACCACTCGAGGTTCCCTGCAAAACAGATACTTATGAAAGCACCATGCTCTAAGAAGAGACAATGAGGCAAAAACCAAGGTGGAAGAGAGTGTAAGAGACTCAGCTTTCAGAAAGAGAAATTCAAGAATTGTTTTACTATTATTATCTGCAAGGCATCCATTCTCCTCTTCAGGTCTTGGGGCACAGATGGAGAGATTTCAATTTTGTATACCAATGGGGGAAAAGAACCCAGGGAATTGAGCTATTGTACAGAACACTCTGGGCTCCAAGCCAGGAGAGAAAAAAAAAAAGTTCTTAAAAGAAAAGACTTGCGGGGGCTTCCCTGGTGGCACAGTGGTTGAGAATCCGCCTGCCAATGCAGGGGACACGGGTTCAAGCCCTGGTCTGGGAAGATCCCACATGCCGCGGAGCAACAAAGCCCGCGAGCTACAACCACTGAAACCCGTGCACCTAGAGCCCGTGCTCTGCAACAAGAGAAGCCACCGCAATGAGAAGCCCGCACACCGCGACGAAGAGTAGCCCCCGCTCGCCACAACTAGAGAAAGCCCCCGCGCAGCAACAAAGAGTCAATGCAGCCAAAAATAAAAATTAATCAATTAATTTTCTTTTTTAAAGCCACGGAAGGGTTTTTAAAAAAAGACTTGTGCTAATCTGCCCTCAGGAAAATCCAACTAGGATGAAAAATAAGGAATCTGGGGAATTGAACCTACCTTTCTTCCTCAGCTCCTCTAATACAACCTGGATTGATTCCACAGGCAGCTTCCCTGGTTTAAGGTTAAGGGAATGGTATTAATGGAATGAACTGGGTGGGATAAAATTTCTCAGAGCCAGGCTCATGCTACAAACTACCCTTCTTCTCCCACCTACACACATAGATAGATGTGCAATACCCCAACAGGATATAAACTGGCATTTTCTGCATATTGGGGGGAGGAAGGTAAAGAGAAACTAGTGTAATTAAAAGGAAGAGCTTTAGAGAATGAAAGGTACTATCATTTCTCACCCTCTGTCCTCTCTCCTTCCTCCAGCCATTCTCTAGATATTTTAGGGATGAATTATGCAGCAAAAGAAAACAACCCGGGCTTCCCTGGTGGCGCAGTGGTTGAGAGTCCGCCTGCCGATGCAGGGGACACGGGTTCGTGCCCTGGTCCGGGAAGATCCCACATGCCGCGGAGCGGCTGGGCCCGTGAGCCACGGCTACTGAGTCTGCGCGTCTAGAGCCTGTGTTCCGCAACGGGAGAAGCCACAACAGTGAGAGTCCCGCATACAGCAAAAAAAAAAAAAAAAAGAAAACAACCCTTCCTGGGACAAGGAGAGTAGGCAGAGAAAATTACTAAAGGTCATAGCAGAGTTTGAGCCTCATACAGAGGACAAAAGTTTCAACGAGTCAAAAAGGCTCAGGTTGAAAAACTTGGTACTTGGATTCAGGGCAGAAATTCTAAGATCTGAATGACACCTGGGTACTCATCACTGCCGCGGACAAGAGGGCTTGGTGCTACATTTGGGTTGGAGTTGGAGGTAAAATGGATGTCAGCTACACAGTCTGGCTCTTTCCCAAGGCCAGTTGGGGTGGGAACCTGCCTTCTGTGGATGAAGAGGAGTGTGAAGTCTGGGCATGTGGGAAAGTGTGGAAGTGCATGTCTGTGGGGTGTGGAAGAGCCTGAGGGAGGATACGCTGTAGCTTCACGTTGTTGAAGAGCGGGCTCTCCTGAGCTTCCATCACCGTCATGCTGGACTGTTTGTGCAGGCGACAGAAGGACAGGACTAGCGAGCACCAGGCGGCCAGCTGCTTCTGCCGAGTGTCCACGTTCGGCTGCAACCTGCCGGGTGAAGCGGGTGGGACGCAGAATTAGAGGAAGTGAGAGGGCGAGCGGCAGCACTTGCCAGAGGCGCGTTCGGGGGAGAAAGTGAGGGACTGAGGGTGGCGGCGACCGGATCCGTTCTCCCCCTCCCCATTTGAAGCATCAGTGCTGAGCCCGGGGTCCGAGAGAGGGGAGGGAGGCCCAGCGGGGCTTCTCGGGGTCTGAGCCTCACGTAAAGAAGGGAGGGAAGCGATACTGCCACGGCCACTCGAAACTCATCGCCATCGTAGTAGCCCAGGAAACCCGGAACCCGCCGGCAAAGGACTTCCGGTCTCCTCTCGGCACGTCCGGGCAGAAAGCACAGCAGAAAGGTTCCGGGGAGAGGGGCGGCTCAACGGGAGGGATCGTCCTCGTCAACCCGTCCCTTGCTATTATCCCCAAATCCTTACCGTCTGGAGCAGAAAGGGCCCTGAGAAGTCTTCTGATTCCACCCCAGAGAAGGGCAGTCACTCCCCCAAAGTGGGCACAGTTAGTAGAACTGCAAGTAGAACCCAGGTCTGCAGAACCCAGCCTAGGTTTGTTTCCACTATACTAGACTTCTTTTAATATTAACATTTGTGTCATTTAACTTCAGTCCCTCGCAGTTGCCCTCAATTCCTGTGTCCTTCGACTCCATCATTCCCCCAGGAGCTCATTTGTAGCTTTTATCGCTGGAAATGGCTCTGCTTCCTTTATTCAGAGCTGCCGTATTTGAGCACAGCCACCTCCCTCTCACCTCTCCCACGTCCTCACCTGTCTAGCCTCAAGTCCCTGGACCCCTTTTGGTCTTATCTGACTCCTTCCCCAGCCTAGAATACTCAATTCTGTCCCCTTGCCTGCCTACCTGCTGCTCAGTTTCCAAACCAGAGTCGTTGATCCCTGCCCATCTCCCCACCCCACCCCCATCTTCTTTTTTTCATGCCTGGGCCCAGGAGTATTACTGAAAAAAAAAAATTCACCAGAACCTGCTGACTGAACCCCAGACTCCCTGACTGACCTCATTGCCGGGCAATCAGTGCAGCCCAGTGATGCTTTGTCTTTTATTGGCTCCCTGTCACATCCCTCAAGGTAACTCTTCAAACTTTTCCACACTCATCATGCCATTCCACCTGTTCCCATTTCCTCCATCTCTGCAGAATGCCCTTCCCTTCTATTTTTATGAGATTGAGGCCATGCATGTGAACCTCTTAATCTTTCCTGCCATCACATTGGATTCATCTCTCAAAAATTTCTCTCACTTTTACTCCTTCCTTTTGGACTCAAAGGAAGAAGTATCACTCTTCCTTTACAAGGTCACCCCTTTGGCAGCTGATTGCCTCTCCTTTCCAGTTTCCTCCAGGACTTCTCTGTATATCATATTCCCTCTTTCCCTTTTCCCTGGCTCCTCTCGTCTACAAACATGCTGACATCATCCCTACTAGAAAATATGTAGTTTCCTTGACTACCACCCTCTCAATTTCCTGTCTGATCTCTAACATCTCCCCCACCAAAGTCCATCCTTCACTGTGTACAGTTCCTGGTCCACAGAAGTGCCCAACAAATATTTGTTGAATAAATGAATGAATGAACCATTCAATAGATAATGTTCTCTTGGGACTTCCCTGGCAGTCCAGTGGTTGGGACTTCGCCTTCCAGTGCAGGGGGTGCGGGTTCGATTCCTGGTTGGGGAGCTAAGATCCCACATGCCTCGTGGCCAAAAAAACAAAACATAAAACAGAAGCAGTATTGTGACAAATTCAATAAACTTTAAAAATGGTCCACATCCAAAAAAAAAAAGTTCTCTCAAAGGGTACCATCTCCTTCGCTTCCATGGCACTGCTTTATCCTTGTTCTGCTATCTCTTTGATCTTTCCCTTTGTCTTCTTTCGTCCTCATTGTTTACATGTGGGTGTTTCCTAAAGGACCTTAGCTTCTTCGGTACACCTTCTCTCCGGGAACTCTCATCCCTTTCATGGCTTCACATGGCATTTCTGTGCAGGGGACTCCTAACCCTATATTTCTAGCTCCAACCCTTTTCTACCATTAGCAGCAGCACCACCACTCCCATTTCTAACTCTCTATGGTACATAACAGCTTGTTCCATTGTTATTCATATTATACACCGTTTTCTTCAGGCCAGCTTCTCCTGCTAATGGCACCCAGGTTCAAAGTCAGAGTCAGCTCTAACCTCTCCTCTACTTCACCTTCATATCCAAATCCCTCCCCTATTTTTAATAACCTTTCCTAATTTTTATTTTTATTTAATTTATTTATTTTGCGTTACGCGGGCCTCTCACTGTTGTGGCCTCTCCCATTGTGGAGCACAGGCTCCAGACGCACAGGCTCAGAGGCCATGGCTCACGGGCCTAGCCGCTCCGCGCCATGTGGGATCTCCCCGGACCGGGGCACAAATCCGTGTCCCCTGCATCGGCAGGCGGACTCCCAACCACTGCGCCACCAGGGAAGCCCAATTTTTATTTTTGTAATTGCTTTTTTTTTCCTGCTCACTTCTTTTTTGTTTAATTAATTAATTAATTTATATTTTATTTTTGGCTGCGTTGGGTCTTTGTTGCCACTAATCGGCTTTCTCTAGTTGTGGCGACTGGGGGCTACTCTTTGTTGCGGTGCACGGGCTTCTCATTGAGGTGGCTTCTCTTGTTGCGGAGCACCGGCTCTAGGCGCATGGGCTTCAGTAGTTGTGGCTCGCGGGCTCTAGAGCGCAGGCTCAGTAGTCGTGGCACACGGGCTTAGTTGCTCCGCGGCATGTGGGATCTTCCCGGACCAGGGCTCGAACCTGTGTCCCCCGCATTGGCAGGTGTATTCTTAACCACTGCGCCACCAGGGAAGTTCCCTACTTTTATTTTCCATTTCCCCATTCACCACTCCTTTGGTCCATGCCCTTGTTCTCTCAAACCTGGATTATTGCAATAATTTTCTAATTCACCTCCCTTTCGACTCTCTCCCATAGGGGAATGTACTCCATCTAAGGCCTAGTCAGGTGCCAACTCCACAATCACCCTCCTGTGATCTCACCTCCTGTGATTCCACCTTAGCTAAATGGGCCCCTCCTTCCTTTGCACTCAGAAAACATTTGGCTTGCACCCCTTGCATGACTCTCATCACACACTCCTCTGTTTTTATTTGTGTACATGTCGGCTCCCCTACTAGATGAAAGCCATTGAAAGCAGAAACCAAGCCTTATCTAACTTATCTTCCCAACACAATATGCAATATACAGTGTCTTACACCAACATGCCTTTGATGTATATTAGTAAAATGCATGAAGGCAAATATGGGTCAAAAGGAGCATAGATATATTCTTGGAGAAGACAGATGCATTCACGGAAATAGAGCAAAGATTTCTCCCTGGTGAAAACGCTAACTGTCCTAGGGAATAGGTATGTCTCCAGAGAGACAGATGTGTCCTGAGAGGAGAAGTGTGTCTCAGAGAATAAACAGATATGTTCTAGAAGCATATAGGTATATATCTGTGGAATAGACAGGCATGTCCCAGGAAGTGGATATGCATGTACTCAGGGAGGCTTACATTTCAACAAGGAGGGAAGGAGAGTTCCTAAAGAGGTGCCAGGTGCCACAAGGAATAAACAGGTGTCTTTTTGAAGAACCAAGTTATTCTCTAGATGTTTTTATGACCTGGCAGGTTTGTCCCAGGGACCACTGGAGAAGAAGTTTCCATGGGGAGAACTGGGCCTCACCATCCAGGGAACATATAGGAGTGTCCATATACAGAGATGGTGGGTCGCTAGGTGTATCCCTAAGAAGTGGGAAAGGGAACATAAGTATGGCTCAAGAAGCTAACAGAAGCATCCAGTGAAGAACTAGTGGTTGCTATGGGGATGACAGGTCTCTGACCACAGGGTTCAGTTTTGAGCTTCTTCCAGGCCACGTGCATCTTCTGGTTGTTAGCTTTAGTGGACACCAGGGGGCAGTGTGTGGCCAGGCTGTAGGCCACACCCACTCAGGGTCCAGGACAATGTAGGATGAGGGCCAAGGACCTGGAGGGGAAGCCCTGTGGTGAGTCTAGTAGAGGAAGCCCCCACTGCCTTCGCCCTCAATCCTGAGGTCCTTAGGGATGGACTCCTGTTGGTCAGATCAGAGCTCCTATTCCCAGGCCCTGGGAGGAAACTGAGGCATGAGGAAAGGGAAAATTCAGGGCTCCTGGGTGGCACCCCCCTCCTTCTTGCAAGAGCCACAGCAAAGAGTCCTCCCTCATTCCACCCCCCTCACCTCCCCAGCTGCTCTCCAGACCGGAAGGGAGTCTCTTCCTACACGTTTCCTGGAGCTGGGTTTGGATAGACGCAGGAAAGGCCTGGCCTTGGGAGAAGGAAGTATAGGGGTGTGGCCTATGGGTGGGGGAAGGGGTGGTGGGGGGCAGGTAAGTGAACAAAACAGTGGGCCTATCCAGATTCTTCCAGCTCTGCTGCTCAGAACGGAGGGCCTGTGGGAATGGCAGAGACTCTGGGAAGGACACAGGCCCCACTGGGATGGGAAGGGGAAGAGTGTACCAAAAACAAGTTTTATTTTGAAGATTACAGAACTTGAGCCCTGACCCCACCCAGCTTCCATTTCCACCCATCTAAGGATCTGCGGTTGGGGTAGGAGTGAGAGAAGGAAGTAGGGAGGGGAGGGGAGAGACCTGCAGAGGAAAGGAGTAAGATGGCGGCTGAAGAGCTCCCGCCACCCTAGGTCTGGGCTTCACTGTCTTTACTCCTCCACACCACAAGGGTGACGAGGAAGGGGATGAGGCAGATGGGGGCTATGATCATGGCCAGGAGCACATCCTCTGGGGGGTCTGAGAAGGGGGGCTGCCCCAGGGAGCAGTTGGCAAAGTGGATCTGGTGAGTCTCAAAGATGATCTGTTCCGCCCAGGGATTGGGGAAGCCCAGGCCAAACTCTTCTGCATTCCTTTCCAAGCAGTCTCGAAGGATGCTGTAAGGCCTGGGGACAGGAGAGGACTAGAGTGAGGGAAGGGTTGGGCCCAAAAAGAGGACTGTCCCACACTCACTCAAGGCCCACAAGGAGCAAGCCCCAGCCCTGGCCCAAGCCGTGCCCCAGCCCTGACCCAAGCCGCCCTCCAGCACTGCCCCTACCTGCTAATGAGGGCCCAGTCACACCAATCCTTTTCGATAGAGTCCATTTGAACCTTATAATCATCCCAGCAACGTAGGACATTTGTCTCATACTTCTCCTCCACTGTTTTCCCTGTGGGCAGAGATGCTGCACATTGACCACACCCCTACACCACCCTCCAAGCCCTCTGGTCCAGGTACTTCCATTGAGGAACCACTGTTCCTGTCTTCAAATATGGGAACTACCCGGAGAGCCTCAGAAACCTTCCCAAGCAAGACAGTCCTGGCTGAGGAGAGAGTCTCAGCTCAGGAAAAATTTAATGTCTTCCATGTGCCCAGCACTACCCAGCCTGGCAAGAACTTCCACATATACTTTTTCTGGGATCTTCTAATCCACCTGTGAGGTGAGGCAGCTCAGAGCTGGCTGGAGGCTTTGTGGGATGAGAGGCAGACCACAAGGAACCCCAAGAGAGAACAGAGCAGAACTTAGGGGCACCAATTGGGTTTGGGGCCTGGCTTGTGACAAAGGGACACTCCCCACTGACCTCTCTTCTCCTTGCCCTGGGCCACCCTCCCACAGCTGCTGGGTACTCACCTTCTGACTTTAAGCCGTCTGGGGTGGGAAGAAGTTGAGCCAGGGACTCCTGGGGCTTCAGGACAGCTGTGGGCAGAAAAGGGGCTGGGAGATGGGATGATGGGGATCTGGAGCCTGGAGGAAGGGGTGTGTGGGTTGGGGGCTGAGACCCTTGGAAGTCAGGGCTACTCTCAGAAGAAAAAGAGAAGCAATCCAGGCCCCCACAGGATGCCTCAGGGCCCGGAAGAGAGGGGCTGCACCAATTCATTCCCACTCACATCCAAAACCCTCCCTCCTCGCCAGCTCCAGACATCCCAAGACTTCTCTGTGGGACCCGCGCACGCCAGCTTTTCCCCAGTGGGAAGCAGCTCGCACTGCGCCCTCACCGTGGGGCCAGGGACCGTCCAAAGAGCAGCGCTGTCCGCACCCGCACCCCGGGGCCCGTTCCGGTCTTGGCCGTCCAGCCCCTCTCCCCTCCAGGGCCTCCCGCGCCTCCCGCCCGGGCCTCGGGGCGCTGCGCTTACCGCCCAGCAGCAGGAGGAGGCGGAGCGCTGCCGGTCGCCCGGCGCCGGTCGCGGGGAGCCGCGGGCCGCCGGCAGCGCGCTCCGCCCGGAGCGAGGCCATCGTGCGGCGAACAGGCGAGGAGGAGCGGCGGCGCTGAGCCGGGCCCGGGCGGGGGCGCCTATATCCCCGTCCCAAGCCGCAGGAAGCCGCGCCGCTTCCTCGCAGGGGCTGGGACGGCTGCGGCCACGTGGGGGGCGGGGGCGACGCCCGGGGCCGGCGGGCTGGAGGGGGAGTCGCTGCCCCACCCGGCCCTGGCGCCCGCCGCTCCCTCCGCCTGGCCGACGTTGGCGCACCCTTTCTGCTAGCTCACCCTGCGGGGCTGGACAGCTCCCCTCGTAACCCCAGAACCGGGATCCATTTCCTGGGCTGGGCTGCGTGGCGCCCAGGACTCGTCGGGGTCTCTGAGCCTCCGCTCCCCGGACTCTAGCAGCCCCTTTTCCTCCGCGAGGCAGCGGGGGTGTGGGGGGGCGGGTAGCGAAAAGAGGGAGGGGTTTGGGAGCTCAGAGGGCCTCTGAACGCTGCCGTTTCTAAGGCTGGGGGTTGGGGCTGTCCAGGGCCGTGGGGGAAGGGGCCCGTGGAGCTGGGCTCAGAGTTCCCTTTCCTTGGGAACACCCACTGATGTCAGCCCGCCTGCCAAAATCGAGGAGGAGGAGGAGAAGGGGGAGCCAGACCTTCGGAGTCTGGAGAAGGCCTGGGGATAGAGGTAGAGGGGAAAGCAAAGTCCGAATACCCTGCCTTCGAGGCACCCCCTGGGGCCTAGACCCACAAACCAGATTGAGTGCAGGGGCAAAAGCAAGACTGCCCCATTCCCAAGAAGAAGGTGGCCACAACTCCTCAGGGCCAAGGTTGTGAAAAGGGAAGGTTTAGAACCTACAATGTATGACTTCATTCGTGAGGTGGGTACATTATTTACAGAGGAAGAAGCTAAAGCTCAGGGGAAAGGGCCCAGGACTTGAGCTCAGAAGCTCTGAGTCCAAATTCTGTCTTCCCATTTTCCAGCTGTATAGCCTGGAATGACCTCAGTTACCTTCATGAATTCTCAGATTCCTCCCATGTGAAAGAGGGACGTTACCCTCCTCACTAATCTGTAGTGAGAGTGACACTTGTGAAAGGGCACTGCACTCACTAGGCAGATGCTAGTTTCCTTTCTTCCTTTCCTAAGGACTTGCCTAAAGCCACACAGCTGAGAAACAGCAAGGCTGAGCCTGGGGCCCCAGCGGCCCTGACTTCTGCCACACCACAGCTGTCTCTGTGTCCTGAGCCAGAGCTTCATAGGCCTGAAGCAGCCGAGGATCCCAGGAGCTGATTTGGCCATGACGTTCAACTCCAGACACAGCTGTCAGCACCGAACTTTCCTAAATTACTCCCAGACACTGACCCTTGGACTCAGCTGCTGCTGTTGTCCCAGTTTACTGATTCCTTCCCACCACAAATTATCTTGCACCATCTCTCTTCAAATCTTCATCTCGGGGTCTTAGGCTCTTAAATCAAGGCCCCTGATAACCTGTTGTTCCTCCATAGCTAGGGTCAAGAGGTTGCTTTAGCAAGACATCCAGAGGGAGAAGGGAATTGGCCCACTTGGCATGAACCCCAAAGCCCTCCTGGTGAGGGTCATCTTCTGCAATGGGCAGAAAAGAGCCAGGCTGCCTTGGAGTCCCTTCAGGCCAGGGACAAACTCCGTTCCTTCCCTCCCACCTGTGGTTGCCCTTTTCAAGAAAGAAACATGGTCAAGAGGGAGCTTTCTAGGTGATAAGATGGGAGGAGGAAGCAAGGAGGGGCAGAAAGCAAAATCAGCCATTTCCACTGGCCAGAGGCACCTGAGCCCACTGTGGGTAAACACTAGCGTTGGAATCGAGATTAAAGTTGACAAAAACAAATGTTGGGTTTTAAATAAGGCAGTCTGGTATAATGGATAAAAACAAACAAACATTGGTTAGGATTCTGAAGGCAGGTTTTGCCTCTGTCTTGCTGTGTAACCTTAGGTAGGCCATTTCACATCTTTGGAGCTCAACATTTTCATATATAAAATGACCTTAGTAGCAAAAGGGAAAATACAAGTGACTTGGTAGAAAGCGGTATTTTAGCCTAGAGTTGGAGTTAAGCTTGCATATCATGATGTGGAGACCTCCAAAGGAGAGCTTGCTGTAGTCCTCCCTGAACTTGGGAGTTCAAACCTGTTGGAGACTCTGGAAATTTCCTCTCCTCCTGATTTTCCTCTTCTCACTTTTCCTAGCCAGTTGGATGTTTGGCTGTTTTCATTTGACCCCTGGGGGCATCCTGGTAACTGTGGGGTCTGCTGCTATGGGGGTCCTTTGGGACTGAACGGGGACTAGAGACCTCACCTTTTCCAAGTTGTCATAAGAAATAGTCCCATGATCTGCAGCAAGGGGCCAGAGGAGGGCTTTGTTAGGGACAGAGGCTGGCTCTTTCATGGGAAGTCATATTTTCCATCCCTGGGGGCCCTTACCTTTCCTTTCTAAGCCCATTTCTGCTTTAAAATATATACTTTTTGCCATAAAGACATACTTTTTAATTGCAAGTCATACATAAGTATATACTCATTGCAGAATACTTAAACACAGAAAAGTTTATAACCCCATTCCTTTCTCACCTCCCCCAGGTATTTTGGACCTAAAAAAGCATAAATGGGAATTAATATCCTGTTGTTCAGCGACTTTTTAAAAATTAGTAATATGTCTTGGGTCATCTTTCCATGATACCATATACAGATGTGCCTCTTTCCTTTTAACTGCAGTGTAGTATTGTCTTAAGTCTTTTTTTTTTTTTTTTTTGTGGTACGCGGGCCTCTCGCTGTTGTGGCCTCTCCCATTGCGGAGCGCAGGCTCCGGACGCGCAGGCTCAGCGGCCATGGCTCACGGGCCCAGCCACTCCGCGGCATGTGGGATCTTCCCGGACAGGGGCACGAACCCGTGTCCCCTGCATCGGCAGGCAGATTCTCAACCACTGCGCCACCAGGGAAGCCCCTGTCTTCAGTCTTTTTTCCTTATATCTAGTAGAGCCTAGGCTTTGAGTTCCCTACACAATCCCTTATTCCTCTGTCCTTACCCCACTCCCACCCCCAGTGCTTGGGAAGAGATGGATCTGATTCTGATCCAGCTGGACATTGACCTGAGATTTCTGGCCTCAACCTATATTGACTTCTTCTGGGCAGGGATCTTACTGCCATGTAAATTTCCCTTCTTATTAGGGGCCAAGGGTCATCCTGCCTGGAGCAGGGGGAGAGGTAACTTGATCCTAAGAAGGAGTGCCATTTCTAATCCTCATCCTTCCCCCTATGCACACAGACAAGTCCAGAACAACATAGGGGGAGTCAAAAAAGCACTGGGGGCCTCCTACACAATGAAATTACATGCAGAGCATCCAGGAATTAGCTTTTCTCCTGCAGAGAGACAAGCATACACTCTGGCCTCTTCCCCAGCTGTCTGCAAAATAAAGAGCAGAGCACAGGAGAAGGTGTGGGGGAGAGCCAGGGTCAGGGAAGCCTGAAGTTCTGGCTGGGGGGAGCTAATCTTTCCAAGTCGGAGGGAGGAGACAGGCTTCTTCAGAGGGCAGGGAGGCAGCAGGGAGAACCAGGAGAGCTACAGCCAGGGAGCCAGCTGGCTAAGGGAGGGAAGACAAAGGGGTAGGGACACAACTACTCCGTCTCTTCCCAGCCTCCTCTTCTCCAGGGTGCTGGCGTGAGGAGCGTGACCACCTCCTGGTTATTGGAGAAAACGCTGGCTCTCTTATAATATCTATAAGTTATATGTAAAAAGCAGAGAAAATTGTCAAGCCATATTCCTCATCAACTGCTGGGGACTTAATAGTAGCTACATTTATTGAACAATTACTATGCGCTGCAGAGTGTGTTCCCTAACACATATGCTGAGTGATTTCCAAGCATTTCTTAAAACGTCACCACCTTAACATCAGAATTATCTTGTCCATGGGTGAAATGGGGAAAACAGGAGTGATTTGCTCAAGGTCCCAGAGGAAGTAATTGGCAAAGTCAGGATATGAACCCAGGACAGTTTGATGCTAAGCTTCATGTCTTAACCATTAGAGTTATCACCTCCCTCTCACTCCAGATCAGAATATTTATTCTTTACTGAGTCTTGAGGGGAGGGGAGAAGGGTAGAGAGTTTCTTCCAGGACCAGATGGGCCCCTCCAGAAATAAGAAGATCCTGTTTCACCCAACTCTATACGTACAACCTCCTCCCTGCTTCCTTCCCTGACCAAGGCTGGACCATGACATCACATGGTGGAGGCTGTTTTTCTGAAAAGAACCCAGGCCGGATTTACAAGAATGACGTTCAGACAGTGTGACTGAAGAGGACCATGGCCAAGAGACCACGGCACACACCCAGCAGTGCTGAGAACACTGCTGGTCCCTCGGCACCTGGGGCTGACTCATGGTTGCTGTCAGGACCCAATGCCAGATGCCAGTATTGCTTTCAACCTTCTTCCATTCCTTAGGACTGTTCTTTGAAACCATCCCCAGGAATCCTTCTACCCATTCCCAGCACCCCAGAAGTCTAGGTGTTGTATAACATGAGGATGCCCTGAGGGAGCCAAGCAGTGTGCTCAGTGCTTCATACAAATTGTTTCGCTTAAAAATCACAACTAAGGGAATTCCCTGGTGGTCCAATGGTTAAGGCTACGCGTTTCCACTGCAGGGGGGCATGGGTTCGATCCCCGGTTGGGGAGCTAAGGTCCCACATGCCTCCTGGCGTGGCCAAAACAAACAACAACAAAAACCACCACCACCACCACCATCAGAAAAACCCCTCACAACTCCATTATAGTAGGTACCATAGCAACCCACTTTACAAAGGAGGAAACTGAGGCTAAGAAAGGTTAACACCCGATGGAAGTCAACCTGCTATCCAACCTGTAGACAGAAGGTCACTTATGTGACCTTGTGCAAGTTACTTAACTCCTTTGAGCGTGCTTGCTTTCTTATCTGCAGAAATGGGGTTACGAGCATGTATCTCACTGAGCAGTAGCGATGAAGCGTGTTAAAGCATTTGGCCCGATGCCCAGCACTAGTAAGCATGCAGTAAGCGGTAGTTACTATCATAATGCGTACCACATATAGTTATGAAACTCTATCTCCAAGATATTCTGGGATCCTTCCCATTTCATAATTTTGGTTGTTTTCATTACACAACACTCTTTATTGAAAAGAATACAGGCTTTGGAGTCAGATAGTCCTATAGCCTGGGTTTGAATTCCAGCCCTCGTACTTACCAGCCATGTGGCCATGGCCAATGTTCTCAGTCTCCCTGAGCCTCAATGTTCTTCTCTGTAAAACAGGGATAAAAGTACCTACCCCCAGGCATCTTGCAAGGAGTGTACGAGATGATGTAGGTTCACATACAATCCGATAGCCGATGAATGTGTGAATGCTAAAAGCAGTTTGTTAAATGTATAAAGAAATGTGATTTATTTTTGGTTCTTTGCATACAGTGTCATGCATGGAATCTGTAGATTATGTATTATACTTTTCTTTCTCCAAAAGAGTTTCCATAGCCTCGTATCTCATCCTAGCTGCAGTGGGGTGCAAAGGGCCGTCGTGTCAGCAGCATGGGACCCTGTGGATAAGCCAGGGAAGAAAGAAGGGGGAGTCATAGAACCAAGGGGAACTCCCCTTTCCTGTCTGGCTAGGATTTGTTTGTCTTTCACACAGGCTGTCTCCTGCTGATATGGGGGTCTGTCCAGTGTCCAGCTTTGATTGGCATCTCTAGTACAGAGGAAGTAAGGAGCCCCTTGTCTATTAGGAACTGTTTTCCTTTGAACTTGCAGAGGAGAGTCCTAAACACATTTCTCTTCCTGGCGCCACCAGTGAAAGGAAAAAGCCATGGAGAAAATCCAGACTTGTGATTCTGAGCTAGAAGACCTCAGAGAAAAGACGAGGTAGAGTGGAATGGTTTAGAGAGTAGGTTTGGAGTCAGAATGATGGGGCCCAAATCCTGGCCCCGCCATTTACCAGCTGGCTGACCTTGGCCAAGTTCCAGAATCTCTTTAAGCCCTGGTTTCCTCAGTTGTAAAATGAGTGTAAGAATATTGCTAACTTCATACGGAACGAGATGACTTACTGTAAAGCACTTAGCACAATGCCAAGCACATACTGAGTGGTCAGTATTTGAAGGCTATTATTGTCTTTCTACTTCTGCAGTTTTACTGTTGAGGGCCCTGATGGCCAGGAAGGAAGCACAGCTCATTAGCTGTCCACCCGATCAGAGCTACTTCCCAGGCAGCGCCGTGCCAAAAGCGTGTCCCGTGGGATCAAGGCCCTGCATTAACTGTGCCAAGAGAGTAAGAATGGGCAGCGCCACCCTAGCTGTGGGGTTGGAGCTTTCCGAGGATATGCAAAGCAAGGCCTGAATCCCACCAAATAATCCCCCAAAGTAATTCTCCTTCCTGCTGGAATTATTTATTTTGTAATTAACAAAAGCTAAGGAGGCCCTTTCTTATATTTTGGCTTGGAGGTTCAGAGTTTAAACTTCTAAGAGCCATGGACAAGGGTTTATTGTGGGCCTGTTCTTACTTGCTGAATTGAAGGCATTATTATGATCCCTAAGCAACTAGGGGTCAGGAGATAAGTACCTGAGGCGGAAAGCTGGGTTTTTGAGATTAGAGGACAAAATGTCCAGGAGTGGAGAGGCTTCAAAAATCGAGCCACGTTTCCAGGCTCAGTAATGTCCAGACCTCAACTTGCTTTGGAGCTGCCTTTGCTCTAAGTGTTCAGGGAGGGATCTGGCACTTCAGCTGGCCCCATGGAGGCCTGGGCAGCAGCTTGTTTCTGGTGACCTTCATGCAGGCTTTTAGGCTGTACTTTGTTTTGTTTGCTTGTTTGTTTCTCCACAGCAGGGTGGCCTTTCCCTGCTTCTGGGTGGGAAATGGGGGAGGAGGGAGGATGGGTTGCTCCCATCTCCACAGCTGTGTTTACATTTCCCTGTCAGGGACTGTCTGGGGCCCAACTGTTCCTCAATCCTCTGTGTCCCCTCAGAGAAACGCTATTTGATATCCCTGTGGGCTTTACAAGGGAGGGTCTGAATGAGCAGAGGGGTGGCCGTGGAAAGGAGGAAATTTGGAAGGGAGGAAGGAATAGTGCAGAAAGCCCTGTTTGAATTCTGGGAAGCATCAGCTCCCTCCCTTTCTACTAGTGGCCTGAAGACCAGCAGGGGACAAAAGTACACTTAGAACTTGCCTGCCCCAGAAGAAACAGAACACGTGACATGTCATTTCTAATCACTGGGTGGAACAAAATCTTGCTTGTGATGGGGTTGTGAGTGCACAGAGCAGAACAGTCTTCCCTGAGGCTTCTTTGGGGCCAGTCGTCAGAGATACAGCATGTTAAAGCCAATACCATCATGCTAAAATACATGCAAATTCAAAAGGATTTAAGAAAATGGGCAAGTAAATAATGCTCTTCTTCTCCAGGGAGCAAGTTGAGCTGGTATTAATCAGTATATTAGTGTTGCTGGACTCTCGGCCAAGCCCAGGAGAATGGCTGCCAAGGCAAATCAGGCATCAGGTTTCAGAAATTAAACACATTATTTTATTTTTCCACAATAGGGAACTTTCAGGAAAAAAAAAAAAGCCCTATTAGGCTACTCAGCACACTTTGTCCAGTTTCTTTCAGCCCCAGAGGCCTCCAATTTAAGAGCAAGATGAGCAACTGGAAGCCAGGAGTGACACAGTTATTCCTTTCTCCTATTAACTGCCTGGGGGTGGGACTGGGAGGAGTGGGGCAGGGGTGATGGTACTGTTTTTCAAAGGTCCAGTAGCTGACCACTTGCCAACAGTTTTTCTACGAATTTATAGGGCAAAGACGTAAAGGGTTGGAAAAGAAAAAGTTAGAGGAAGAGCTGGCCAAAGATTGGCTGATAGCGTCTCAGGGACCATGGGCAGCTAATAAGGAGCCTGGTCTCAGGAAAAACTCTCTCCCATCAGAGAGGGAGAGAGGAACCAATTGGCAGACAAATTTTCCCCAAGAACCCAACACTTACTGGTGATGTGGAAAGTTGTTTTTATAATCCTCTAGAACAAGGATTACTAAACCCCGGGTTTAGTCCTATGCCAAAGGTTGTGATGGATATGAGAGACGTAGACAGCCTGGTAGTGAGTGTAAAGTGGTAATGGAGCTGAAGCTGGGGGAGATCCTGGGGGGCTGGCAGGCTTAATGAGGAGGTGGAGCTTGAGCTGTGTTGTACACTCTGACATGTACAGATATATCCCCGCTCCTTCCTTCCTTTCCACCTCCAAATATTTTTGTAACCGTATTTTCTTTGTTATCACAAAATGTCTTTGCATCTCTCCTCTTGTCACTTGGCACTTGTCACTTCCTGAAAACCAAGTGGTCCACTTCCATATGGTGTTAGTGAACAACAATAAGCTGATGGTTCTCAAACTGCTCTCCAGTCTCAGTCCTGACATTCAGATCTTCTGAACATCTCTCCTTAGATAACCCAGATTCTTTTTCTTAAACCTGCTGCCTGTACCCTTCCCCCGCTTTTAAACCCATATTCTTTATTTCAACAATTGTTTATGTAGTGTAATGGTTCTCAAACTCGGTTACACAGTGGAATCACCTGGGATGCTCTGAGAATTCTTGAAGCCCGAGCCAAACCCCAGCCCAATGTATCAGGCTCTCTGAAGGTGGGAGGAAGAAATCAGCAGTTATTAAAACTCCCCAGGGCTTCCCTGGTGGCACAGTGGTTGAGAATCCGCCTGCTGATGCAGGGGTCACGGGTTCGTGCCCCAGTCCGGGAAGATCCCACATGTGGCAGAGCGGCTGGGCCCGTGAGCCATGGCCGCTGAGGCTGCGTGTCCGGAGCCTGTGCTCCGCAACGGGAGAGGCCACGACAGTGAGAGGCCCGCGTACCACAAAAACAAACAAACAAACAAAAAACTCCCCAGGTGATTTCAATGTGAACCAAATTTGAGAACCACTGGTCTAGAAAGCATTTGGAATGGAAAGGAACATCATTGCAAATTGCCAGGTATTAAGGACTATTTGCCTTGATTTTCTTGTGAATTGGATATAAGCAAGAGGAAACAGCGAAGTCAAAGCTTCTGATACAAGGAAAAGAACACTAAATCTGCGATCCAGAGACCCGAGTTTAAGATCTGACAGAGCAGTTTTTCATCCGCGTGAGGCAAGTCTTTTTTAACTCCTTTACACCAGAATAGCCTCGTGTTTAAAACTGAAATCCTGGGCTTCCCTGGTGGCGCAGTGGTTGAGAATCCGCCTGCCGATGCAGGGGACACGGGTTCGTGCCCCGGTCCGGGAAGATCCTACATGCCGCAGAGCGGCTGGGTCTGTGAGCCATGGCCCCTGAGCCCCTGTGCGTCCGGAGCCTGTGCTCCGCAACGGGAGAAGCCACAACAGTGAGAGGCCCACGTACCACCAAAACAAAAAAAAAACCAAAACAAAAAACTGAAATCCTTCCTACCTACTTCATGGAGTTGTTATGAAAATTATTTGAAAAAAATGATTATAGGCTTTTAAATTATGTCTGTGGAGACAAAGTTAAGGTAATGTTACTTTGTATTTTAAGTTTTAATTTTGAAATAATTTCAGATTTACAAACGAGTTACAAGTGGTAGAGAATTCCTTTATGCCCTGGAGCCAACTTCCTCAAATGTTGAAGAAGTGCGATTGCCAAAACCAGGAATTAAGATGGACAAAATACTATTAACTAATCTACAGACCTTATTCTAATGTCATCAGTTATCCCACTGGTGTGCTTTTTCTGGACGAGGATCCAAGCCAGGATCACACATTATGTTTAGTTGTCATGTCTGCTCAGTCTCCTCTAATCTGGACAGTTCCTCACCCTTTGTCTTTTTTAACCTGGACATTTTTGAAGATTCTGGCTAGTTATTGTGTAAACTGCCCCTTATTTTGGATTTGTCTGATGCTTCCTCATGATTAACTCAGCTTATGCATTTTTTTTCGAGACAGCTATGTAAGTGATTTTGTGCCCTTCTCATTGCATCATATATTGATTGAGGGGTACCTAGTAAGAATATCTCTCAGCACTAGTGACGTTAACTTTGATCACTTGGTTAAGGTGATGTCTGCCAGATTTCTCTCCTGTAAAGTTACTCTTTTTCCTTTGGTAACTTATAGGTATCTTGTGAGAAGATACTTTGACTCAAGGCAACTGACTTGAATCTAAGTGATTGAGAAAACTGTTGACAGAAATAGGGAAGTCCGGTGTAAATAAAGCAAGAATGATAACTTAGAGCCTATAGACGGGCATTTGGGGGTATTTGTAGATGTGAAGGATCCGTATGAAGGGGTTCCAGGTTGGTTTCAAATTATGAAGTGAGGCTGGATAAAGTCTTAAAGAAGATATTAATGGCTCCGGGAGGTTTCCCAAGAGCCCTTCCTGTCCCCTGACAGCACCGCCTTGGAAACCATCGGGCTCGGGTTGCACCACCTCGAACTCCCGAGTTTGGGGTATTGGCGCCAAACCGCAGAAGTGCGAAGAAGGAAGCCCAGTCGGCCTGACCAGCGGGCGCGGGCGACACAGTGCGCACGCGCCGGGAGGAGGCGCGGGGCGGGGCCGCGGCGTGGGGGCGGGGCCTCGGCGCGCAGGCGCCCTAGCGGCAGGTCCCTGCGGCTCAGGATGGAGGATGAGTGAGTAAACAATCCTGGGCCCGGCGGTGGGGCCGGGCCTCCTCACCTCGCCACCCGGGGCCTGAGGGAGGGAGAGTCGAAGGGGTCAGACAACTGGAAGGAAGCGGAGGAGCACACTATCTGCCTGGCAGGGGGTAGCGGGGCGCCCACTCCCCGTTCCGAAGGCTGAGGAAAGGGGGCAGCGGGGCGAGAGAGCCCCCGGCGAGGACCGCGTCTGCGGCGGGGAGGGCGGTGTGTCGGGGAGGAGGAGCGGCGGGGGCGGGCCCGGGGACGGGGAATCCCGTTGGAGGGCGGGGTGGGGTGGGCGGGAGCCCCAGCGCCGGGAGGGCGTGGGTGGGCGGTGGCACCTGCGGGGGCCCTTAGCGAGGTGGACTCCCGGGGACCTGGGGCAGTGCACGGGAAGGACCAGACAACGGGGCTCAGCTTGCGATGACTTTGGGGGTGTTGAGGAAGCGGTGGCAATAAAAACAGGATGAGGCGAGTGAGGCTCCTAAGGAGCAAAATGGAAAGGGGCGCTCACTGTTGGGGTCGAGCCGGTGCTTCATGCCTCCTTCGGGTTTGCGCGCTAGGCGCCCAGCTAGCCTCCCCCTAGTCCCAGCCCTGAGTAAGAGGCTTCTCTCCAAATTTGGTCTCGCGCCAATCCCTGCCCACCCCAGAATTCTCTTGGGGATCAAATAATGTAAGGGAAAGAGCCTTGAAGCAAAGGCAAGGTGGTGTATTTGGGACATGCCTGTTTGGAAATGTGGGACAAACTTATTTAGGTAAAAAGCGACTACTGAGAAATTGTTTCGGGGGCGGGGAAGGGAAGGGAGGTGGAAGGATGTTCATGCCGCCGATGGAAATATTGAGAATGGGCTTTTCATAGGTGAAATATGGGATTGTTAATAGAGTCGCCTAGGTATGGAGTCTAGGGCTACAGGTGTGAGGATGGGGGCTAAGAGCCCAGGTAGCCGGGCCACTGGGTGCGTGCGAAGATGACCTTGAAAGTGTGGGTCTTTTCTTCCGCGTTTGCTGCCATGACGCCTTTGAAGAGAAAAATCCCCCACCCGGTGCTTTTAAGTTTAGGAAACTTGAAAGATGTTTCCAGCCGGAGAAGGTGCTAACTCCATCAGAGGTTTCTGTGAGAGCTTGTCCATTTTAAGCCTTGGAAACCCCAGGGCTGGGATGTGTGGCATTGATAAAGGAGATTACTTAATTGCGTAGAAGAAATTATTAGGAGATAAAGTACTTAAAAAAACACACACACATTTATAATAGAGGAAAGGATCATCTGTAAAGATGTAATAATACTGTTATTGTCAGGGTGTGTGCCGAGTCTGTACAGACAGCGTGAATTAATTCTCCCAGGGCAGAGATGTTGGTTTGTTTTATTCACTGATGCACTTTAAACACTAAAACACTGCGAGGCACACAGTAGGTGCTCAATACATGTTTGTGGAATAAATAAGTAGTGGGACGATCTCTGGGACTGCGAGTTGGGAGATCTGGATCCTAGTTCTTCCACTAACTGGCAGAGTACTTATAGGCCAATCATGGAACTTGATGCCAAGGCACAGCTTTAAAACTTACTGAGGTGGAAATGACTTTTTCATTATGGTGTTACTTCATTTATTATTATTTTTAAAATAAATTTATTTATTTATTATTTATTTTTGGCTGCGTTGGGTCTTCGTTGCTGCGTGCCAGCTTTCTCTAGTTGCGGCGAGCAGGGGCTACTCTTCGTTGCGGTGCTCGGGCTTCTCATTGTGGCTTCTCTTGTTGCGGAACACCAGCTGTAGGCATGTGGGCTTCAGTAGTTGTAGCACGTGGGCCCAGTAGTTGTGGCTCGTGGGCTCAGTAGTTGTGGCTCGCGGGCTCTAGAGCGCAGGCTCAGTAGTTGTGACACTTGGGCTTAGTTGCTCCGTGGCATGTGGGATCTTCCGGACCAGGGCTCGAACCCGTGTCCCATGCTTTAGCAGGCGGATTCTTTTTTTTAAAATTTTTTTAAAATTAATTTATTTAATTTTGGGGTGCGTTGGGTCTTCGTTGCTGTGCGCAGGCTTTCTCTAGTTGTGGTGAGCGGGGGCGACTCTTCATTGTGGTGCGCAGGCTTCTCATTGTGGTGGCTTCTCTTGTTGCGGATCACAGGCTCGAGGTGCACAGGCTTCAGTAGTTGTGGCTCCTGGATTCTAGAGAGCAGGCTCAGAAGTTGTGGTGCACTGGGCTTAGTTGCTCTGCGGCATGTGAGATCTTCCCCGACCAGGGCTCGAACCCGTGTCCCCTGCATTGATTGGCAGGTGGATTCTTAACCACTGCACCACCAGAGAAGTCCGGTGTTACTTTAATTCTCTTTGAAACAGCACTAGAATAAGGAGCCTAGGATTAAAAATGAAATTTTATTCCCAAGAAGACTTTCGTGAGAAGGGAAAAGGGGAGAAAATGTAGTTGGACTTCTTTCTCTTATACTTGCCTTTGAATTAGCATGCCTTTTAAAACTATTTAAAATATTATTTATGTCTCTTTAATTATTTATGTCTCTAATTTAAGTCCGGTGTTACTTTAATTCTCTTTGAAACAGCACTAGAATAAGGAGCCTAGGATTAAAAATGAAATTTTATTCCCAAGAAGACTTTCGTGAGAAGGGAAAAGGGGAGAAAATGTAGTTGGACTTCTTTCTCTTATACTTGCCTTTGAATTAGCATGCCTTTTAAAACTATTTAAAATATTATTTATGTCTCTTTAATTCCTGAGATCTGAAACCTGGCTTCCTTAGTTCCCCAGGTAACAATTCCTGCCCTTGATTTGTGCCTGATGTGAAAATTGTAACAATTTATTTCACTAAGTATATCTTTTTCCTGTCTTGTACTAAGTTTAAAAAGTTTCTACTTTGTTCATTAGCTACTTCCCAAAGAAGGTTTGAGGCAGCAATACTAAAGACACATTACATTTCTACAAAGGATAGTTAACTACAGAGAAAAGAGAAAAAAACAGGACAGAGGAGCTGAATAGGCATTTTTCCAATGGAGACATACTGATGGCCAACAGGCACTGAAAAGATGCTCGTCATCACTAATCATCAGGGAAATGCAAGTCAAAACCACAGTGAGATATCACCTCACACCTTTTAGAATGACTATTACCAAAAAAGACAAGAGATAACAAATGCTGGTGAGAATGTGGAGAAAAGGGAACCTTGGTGCACTGTTCGTGGGAATGTACCCTGGTACAGTCACTATGGAAAACAGTATGGAGGTTCCTCAAAAAAATGAAAAATAAAACTGCCATACAATCCATCAATTCCGCTTCTGGGTATTTATCCGAAGAAAATGAAAACACTAATTCAAGAAGATATTTGCCTCCAACGTTCAAAGCAGCATTATTTACAATAGCCAAGATATAGGAACAACCTAAGTTTCAGTCAACAGATGAATGGATAACATATGAGATAACACACACTCACACACACATACACAGAAGAATATTACTCAGCCATAAAATTTTTGCCATTTGGGGACTTCCCTGGTGGTCCAGTGGTTAAGAATCCACCTTCCAGGGGCTTCCCTGGTGGTGCAGTGCTTAAGAATCTGCCTGCCAATGCAGGGGACACTGGTTCAAGCCCTGGCCTGGGAAGATCCCACATGCCGTGGAGCAACTAAACCTGTGTGCCACAACTGCTGAGCCTGCGCTCTAGAGCCTGTGTGCTACAACTACTGAAGCCCACATGCCTAGAGCCCCTGCTCTGCAACAAGACAAGAAACCACCGTGAGAAGCCCACGCACCACACGAAGAGTAGCTCCCACTCGCCGCAACTAGAGAAAGCCCGCTCACAGCAATGAAGACCCAACACAGGCAAAAATAAAAACAAATAAATAAATTTTTTAAAAAAAGAATCCTCCTTCCAATGCAGGGGACATAGGTTCGATCCCTGGTCAGGGAACTAAGATCCCACATGCTGAGGAGCACCTAAGTACACACACCACAGCTACTGAGCCCTCGTGCCACAACTAGAGATAAGCCCGTGCACTGCAATAAAAGATCCCACGTTCTGCAACTAAGACCTGACACAGCCATAAATAAATATTAAAAAAAAATTTTTTTTTGCCATTTTCAACAACATAGATGGACCTGGAGGACATTATACTTCTTGAAGTCAGACAGTAAAAGACAAATACTATATGTTTTCTTTTATATGTGAAATCTAAAAGATAAAACAAAAGAACAAAATTTTTAAAAATAAAAATATGTTGAGAAAGGTGAAGAGAATTTTATCAGATTAAGATTGAGGGAGAGGGTTTTAAAAGGAAAAACTGCTTTTAGAGAACACCTCCATTCCAGAAAATCACTAGTTTTGTTTGTTTGTTTTTAATTTGTCCAAACTGTGTATTGGTCTCTTTCCTGGCTTCTTTAGTCCAACAGACTATCAGTGGGGACTTCAGTGCTCCAAAACTTAAAGTCAAGAGTTCCTTAATGGGTAGAGTTTAGTGCCTCTGATGTGTTGTGTTCTCTGACACACTTGCCCTAATATTTTGATTCAAAATGGAATAACTAAAAAGTCTTGTTTTACTGAATGAAAATGAGCAGTCTATCTATCTATCTATCTATCTATCTATCTATCTATCTAGAGTGGTTGTTTTGGCCAAGCCATGCGGCTTATGGGATTTTAGTTCCCCAACCAGGGATCAAACCTGGGCCCTCGGCAGTGAGAGCATGGGGTCCTAACCACTGGAATTCCCAGCAGTCAATAAATATTAAGCTTTATGCTAGTGTAATGCAGAACCAGCCAAGGCAGGACTCTAGCCTATTAGGAAGTTCCTTTAACTCTTCTGAATCTGTGTTGTACATCCTAAGAGCCAGCATTTGGGCCTTATAAAAACTAATCCTGCTTTGATATTTATCACCATTGTCTCAAGCGCACGTGACCTGATTCTTTTAATAAAGCAACACTAGAAAATATTAATGCTATAATTTTATTTTAAATAAGAATTCAGTGTCACAACTTCTTGTTAGTAAGGTTCTTTCTATATGTATAGTGCCCAGAAACTCAGTGAATTTTCATAAAAGTACATAGTCATATAACCTTCACCACAACCAAGGTATAGAACATTTTCATCATATCAGAAATCTCCTTTATGCTTCTTTCCATTGAATCCCTTTCTAGAAACATTCTAGTAGAATATCATATAAGTGGAATCATAAAGTATGAAGTTTTTTGGGTCTGAATTCTTTCACTTAGCATAATGCTTTTGCGATATGTTTTACATACACAGGAACTGTTTGTTCCTTTTTATTGCTGAGTAGTATTCCATTGTATGTATATACTGCATTTTGTATACATTCACCAATCCATAGATATTTGTGTTATTTCCACTTTTTGGCTATTACGAATAAAGATGCTCTGAACATTTGTGTACAGGTCTTTGTGTACATGTTTTCATTTCCCTTGGATAAATAATTAGAAATTGTGTGCCAGCTTTTACGGTAATTATATATTTAACTTTATTTTAAAAAAAAAAAAACAACTGGCGGGACTTGCCTGGTGGTCCAGTGGTTAAGTATCCGCCTTCCAATGCAGGGGATGCGGGTTTGATCCCTGGTTGGGGAACTAAGATCCCACATGCCACAGGGCAACTAAGCCCACATGCTGCAACTACTGAGCCCATGCGTCAATACTAGAGAGGCCATGCACTCTGGAGCCTGCGCACCACAACTAGACAGAAACTGGAGAGAAGCCCGCGTGCTGCAACAAAAGATCCCGCGTGCTGCAACTAAGACCCGATGCAGCCAAAACAATTTAAAAGAATAATAATTTTTTTAAAAACTGGCAAACTTTTCCAAAGAGGCTGTACCAGGGAATTCCCCAGTACAGCCAAGTCCAGTTGTTAAGACTCCGCGCTTTCATTGCTGAGGATTTGGGTTTGATCCCTGGTCTGGGAGCTAAGATTCCACAAGCCACGCAGTACACCAAAAAAAAATCATCATAATAAAAATAAAGTAAAATAAATAATGTTGCAAAGTGGCTGTACCACTTTGCATTCCCACCAGCAATGCATGAGGATTCCAGTTGTTCCACATCCTTACCAGCAATTGGTATTATAACTCTTTTTAATGTTAGCCATTCTTGTGGTTGTATAGTAGTTATGTAAATGTGGTTTTAATTTGCATTTCCCTAATGACTAATGATATTGAGCATCTTTTTGTGTGCTTATCTGTAATTTCTGTATCTTTTTTGGTGAAGTATCTGTTCAAATATTTATTTTTTATTATTTTTTAAATTTATGGCCGTGTTGGGTCTTCGTTGCTGTGTGTAGGCTTTCTATAGTTGCCACGAGTGGGGGCTACTCTTTGTTGTGGCGCACGGGCTTCTCATTGCGGTGGCTTCTCTTGTTGCAGAGCACCGGCTCTAGGCGCGTGGTTGTGGCTCGTGGGCTTTAGAGCGCAGGCTCAGTAGTTGTGGCACATGGGCTTAGTTGCTCCGTGGCATGTGGGATCTTCCCAGACCAGGGCTCGAACCTGTGTCCCCTGCATTGGCAGGCGGATTCTTAACCACTGCGGCACCAGGGAAGACCTCTGTTCAAATTTTTTGCCCACTTTTTATTGGGTTCTTTATTTTATTGCGTTGCAGGAGTTATTTAGATAAAGACTTATTTTTAAACTTCTTGACCATAATAGCATATTTTGGAGTTTATTCTCAATGTATAGGTGAGTGTAATGAAAAGCTCTTAGCTTAGTACTTAACTGGAATATAAATAGTGTTTTGTGTATATAAGTAACTAAATAACAGATCTAGTAAAATTTAAAGTATTTTTTGTGTGCCACTTCCTTTGCCTAAGATGAATAGACCCATTTCTCCAAATCTGTTCTAGTGAATGCTGAGTTTTTTGTTTGTTTGCTTTTTTTTTATGTGTAATTTTTGAAGTGTTAGTTGTTGTTAATGTCCAGATGCTATGAAAACCCACCTTATGGCTGTGTTTCAGGTGTTTATTTTAATCAAACCTATCTCTTCCAAACAGTATGTTTCATCTTCCTCATTCACTTTGTGGGGATTGGCCAACTGCCAAGTAAACTTTTAGAGACACCGAAAACCCATTAAAAAGCCAAGCAAAGTAAATATTGGCTCATGGTCACATGAGATTCAAATATCACTTCAATTGTAAAAGGAGGAAGCATGGCTTATTATACATTATGATTGGTTAAAACTCAGTGACATTTTCATGTACATGTGTGTACTGCTCTGGCCAAATAAAGCACTTGAGTAAAATTAGAAATAGTGGGGCTTCCCTGGTGGCACAGTGGTTAAGAATCCACCTGCTAATGCAGGGAGATGGGTTCAAGTCCTGGTCCGGGAAGATCCCACATGCCATGGAGCAACTAAGCCCGTGCGCCACAACTACTGAGCCTGTACTCTGGAGCCCGCAAGCCACAACTACTGAGCCCACGTGCCACAACTACTGAAGCCCGCGTGCCTAGAGCCCCTGCTCCACACCAAGAAGCCACTGCAATGAGAAGCCCGCACACCGCAACGAAGAGTAGCCCCTGCTCGACGTGACTAAATAAAGCCCGCCTGCAGCAATGAAGACCCAATGCAGCCAAATAAATAAATAAATAGAAATAGTGCCATTAATTATTAGACTCTTGTGGTGTGCTTACAGTCATCTCTTTTGGCAGACTGTAGGAGATAACATTTTAGCTATAACTCCTCTTTTAATAAAAATAGTGATGTTTTTCTGTGGCCATCTCCTCTAAGAAATCTACACACACACACACACACACACACACACACACACACACACACACACACACACACACACACACACACACACACACCCTAGCAGCTGTGGATTCTTTTCCATTACTTGGCCTCCATTTTTACCTCTTTTTTCTTTCTTTCTTTCTTCTTTTTTTTTGTTTCTGAAAAGTTTTATTTAAATAAGGGTTTAAATACATTATATAACATTAAAACTCAAGGAAAAAAAACCAGTTTGTACTTCACATGGCACTGGGCAGCTGTTTCTAGTGAGTTGCGACCTCTCCAGCTACATGACTGATACATCTGTTTGAAATTTGTTCCCTTGTCAAAAGATTAACTCTGATAGAAGGTTGGCCTCACATTCTAGTTTGGACGTCGATCAGCTAGGATATGTCTGGGCAAAAAGACCTTGGTAGCAAGCCAGCTGTCCTGTCACCTCAATAGAAGGAAGGTGGCTGCTCTAAGCTCTGCCCACCTGGTCACGTTGGAGGTACCAGGGGATCTTTCCCCTGATGATCAAAGACTCTCTCTAGCAGTACAGCTGCCGTCGCTGCCTCACCCCATCCTCCACTCTCAGCTTCACCGAGGGCTGTTCAGGTGGCGACATTCTCTTAGGGCAGGGACCTCTGTAGAGGGATTGCTGAGGAGCTTCTGGCCAGACATAGCAGTCTGTGATCTTGGGGCTCTGGACTTGGCTGAAACATCACTGTTATTGCTTTGTTTCAGGCCGGACACTGCCAGGTGCCTACTGCTTGATCTCTGTTTAAATGAAGGACTTCAAGACTAGACAGCATGGCTCTTTTCAGTTTATTGCATGAAGGAGTTACACTAGTCCAAGTTAAAAGCAGACCCCACAGACCCCAACTGGTTACATTACACAAGCTGTGAGGTTTTTAAACTTGTGACAAGGGACAGAAGGAAAATTCTACTCATTGCAAGGAAATCCTCACTTAAGCTTCAGTGAGCCAGGAGCACTTAAAACGCATGAACCTTCAGCTGATCACCCTTAGCCAGTCCAATCTCTACGAGGAACTGGCATATGTTCTTGCACTGGTCACCCTGTAGCTGAATTACTTCTCCATGTTCTGGACGCTCAATTACAGTTCCATTGCAGGCAAATTCTGAAACGCCTTCACTAGTTTCTTTTTATCGTAATCATTAGCTATCCCTTGGACAGTAGTAAGGGTCTTCCTGCCGTTTCTCTGTTGAATTCTTAGATGGCTATAATCCTCAGCGACAGCAGGAAGCAGATCATCACCCGTACTGGCATCAGCAAAAGGGTCGAAAGAGTGGAGATTCTGGATAGCGGACATACCGTACGATCCTTTTCCTTGGTGGAAACGGCCTGCGCCTGCGGAAGACAGAAGACGGCGGGTGGGGGGGACCGGAAGACGGTGGGTTGGGGGGACAGAGCGTCAGGAAGTGAGGGGGCTCGAGGGGGAGGCTGCTGAGTCCTCGGCTGCGGTTGCAGCCGCAGGACTGGGGCCCTTTCCTTCCTTCCTTTCTTTTTCTCTCTCTCTTTCTCTCTTTACCCCTCTCTCTCCCTCTCTCTATCTCTCTCTTTCCTTTTCTTTTCTTTTTTTGGCTGTGCTGCATGGCTTGCAGGATCTTAGTTCCCCGACCAGGGATTGAACCCCAGGCCCTTGGCAGTGAAAATGCAGAGTCCTAACCACTGACCACCAGGGAATTCCTGGTCTCCAGTTTTAAATGGATGGAGCAACCTACCTTAAGCTTACTGTTTCAAAAAGGAAAATGAGTGGGAGTTCCCCGGTGGTCCAGCGGTTAAGACTTCACGCACCCAATGCAGGGGACCTGGGTTCGATCTCGGGTTAGGGAACTAGATCCCGCATGCAGCAACTAAGGCCCAGCGCAGCCAAACAAACAAATAAGTAAACTTTTTTTTTTAAAGGGGAGGGCTTCCTTGGTGGTGCGGTGGTTAAGAATCTGCCTGCCAATGCAGGGGACACAGGTTCGAGCCCTGGTCCGGGAAGATCCCACATGCCGCGGAGCAACTAAGCCCTTGCGCCACAACTACTGAAGCCCACGCGCCTAGAGCCCGTGCTCTGCAGCAAGAGAAGCCAACGCAATGAGAAGCCCGCGCACCGTAACAAAGAGTAGTCCCCACTCACCACAGCTAAAGAAAGCTTGCGCGCAGCAATGAAGACTGAACACAGCCAAAAATAAATAAATTTATGAAAAAAATAAAATTTTTTAATGAAAAAAAGGGGAAAATGGGTTCCAAAAGGAATGGGAGAGGGATTGCAGTTCAAAACCAATTTTGGGGGTCATGTGGGTCTCAGTAGGGTAACCTAAGGTTTCTTAGGGAGGCAGTTTTGTCCTAGATTTGAATCATTTTTTCATTTCCTAAAGCAGATTATTATTAAGCTTGTTCATGGCAGAAATTATATGAGCAAGTACTTAATATTACATGTGTGAGCAGGGTGTATGTTCTTAAATGGTTTTTTCATTCTAAAAAAGAGTCCCTCTTTTGGTCCCCATTCCATAGACGAGTGAGAAGTACTTAAAAGATGTAGGAAGGGCTTCCCTGGTGGCGCAGTGGTTGAGAATCTGCCTGCCGGTGCAGGGGACATGGGTTCCCGACCCGGTCCGGGAAGATCCCACATGCCCCAGAGTGGCTGGGCCCGTGAGCCATGGCCGCTGAGCCTGCCCGTCCAGAGCCTGTGCTCCGCAACGGGAGAGGCCACAGCGGTGAGAGGCCCGCGTAACACAAAAGAAAAAAAAAAAAAGATGTAGGAAGAAGAGAGATGCTGTAATTTATAGGAAAGAAATTCAGGTCTGCTTAATTTTTGTTATAACCCAGCACCGTAGTACCTTAGCTTCTGAGATTCAAATTCTTAGGTTATGGTATTGTCGTCGTTTCATTCCCTTCCCCCAGAGAGATAATATTTAACTCACAGAGAATTCTGTTTTTAAGAGCTTGAATCACTTGATTGCTTTAACAGTAAACACAGTGAGTCTGTCTGCTTCTTTGCTATTCTGTCCTTACTTTATCCTTTAAGTTTAACATAGCATTACACCAATCCGTTTGGTTCTTCAAATGAAACATTCAGATATAGTTCTCTTGAAGTCCAGTAGCATGAGATATTATAATTATGATCTGATCGTGGCATATGTGTGACAGTGGGTTAAATTTTGCTGTGTTCTTGTCTGTGCTGTCATTTCTTATGGGTGAAAACAGGTAATTTAAAAATGCTTCTAGGGGACTTCCCTGGCAGTCCAGTGGTTAAACCTCTGCGCTTCCCCTGCAAGGGACATAAGTTAGATCCCTGGTTGGGGAACTAAGATCCCACATGCCACATGATGTGGCCAAATAAATAAATAAATAAATAAAATGCTTCTAAACTTTAGTTTCTCTTTCAAATTTTGGCTCTTCATAGCTCCTTGTAATGTTTTTAGAAATGTAGAATGTTAGGTGAAATAAATAGACTTAGTTTTCCAGGAAACCTAAGTAGTTGATGTAGAATAAAAACATAACCTTGCAGATTTTATTGAATTTTTACATGCACTTAATATTTGTTCTTTCTCTAAAATATTAATTGATGGGCCTGCTGGCTGAGCCTAGAAATTGGTGCAGAAAGCAGAAAAGCACACTTGGTAATTGTGAGAATATATTTGTATGTATGACTGGAAGGGCAGAATTCAATAAAATAAAGCACGCTTCTCAAATGGCATCAAGTATTATTAGAACCCGACTTATATGCAGATATAGTGGTAGCAGAGACCTCAAAGTCTTTGTAGTTCTTAGGGAGCATCCTACTGAGGGAATCAGGGTCTAAATATGCTCCACTGACTTGAAACCACTGTCTGTTCTCTTTTGAAAAGCTGAACATTTGTTTGGCCTTTGTGTCTTGCCATTCCTCTGAAGAACAGAAGACACCTGTAAAACTATACCCTTTGCCTTGCATTCTACGAGGTAGGTAGAGTGTGGTACAATAAGTACTTCTTTAAAACTATGAACCTTAATTCAAACACTGCCCCTCCCAAAAAAGTGATTTGCAATGTTATATTTCCATGTGTCTTGATTTGGAAATAAGATTATGCTGTTGTCATATCCAACCTTTATTGCTAGGCATGTGGTAGATTTAGGCAGTTTGGTAGGTGTAGTTTTATCCTGTGGGTGGATCTTTCCACGAAGCTTTTTGATAATAACTTAGTTCTTGCTAAACATTTCTCTTAATAAGGTAGTGGGTAGGCTTTCAAATTTTCAGGTAATCCAAGTTCCTAAATATCTGTGAAAGAACTTCTTGAGAGCTAAATTAAAAACAAGGTACCACAGGAGGACAGAGGCTAAGCTTGTGGGTAATCAGACCAGAAATTGCTGGTATGAAATCTTTTCTTAATTGGAACTTTCTGTTGAACTCATAGATTTGGGTTCTTTAAGCTTAGTTTTTATGACTAAATGTAATGGGAATGAAAGCATAACTGACCATGTTTATTTGAATTTGAGGAATGCCTCATTTCCAGGCAGTTGAATGCTATTTGTCTTCTCTGCCGCTCTTTGATTACAGCAAAATGGATATTGCAAACCCCCCAACTTCCAAATGTATCACTTACTGGAAGAGGAAAGTTAAATCTGAATACATGCGACTTCGGCAACTTAAACGGCTTCAGGCGAATATGGGTGCAAAGGTAAAAATACTTCTCAACTGAAAGGTTATGTATTTTAACATATTGATCCAATATGGAGAGGTTGGATTTCTTTTTTCTGACTCTTCTCTTGAAATCCTAACAGTTTTTTCTTCGGCTCTGCTAGGCTCTGTATGTAGCAAATTTTGCAAAAGTTCAAGAAAAAACCCAGATCCTCAATGAAGAATGGAAGAAGCTTCGTGTCCAGCCTGTTCAGCTGATGAAGCCTGTGAGTGGGCATCCTTTTCTCAAAAAGGTACTCCCAGTGTCTAAGCTCAGCCTTCCTCTCTTCCTTGAACTTAAGGGTTTTATTCTATATTTGTGATATTAGAAAATAAGGATAATGGATACAGCTACTGTAGTCATCTTTGAATAACTGGAATGGTAATTGTTCTCCTCAGTTAATGAGTATAATCATGAGTTTTTCATAGAAAAATAAGACATTTACTGTCTACCTTCCTGGGCTCTGTATACAAGCTTCAAAGCAACCTTTTTTGTGCCTTGTTTGGCACCTCCACTACTTTGAAATTGGGAAAGGAATGCCATGGATAGTGGATAGGAGTATATTGATCAAAGGGACATCCCTTTCTGTAAACTAAAAAATCATCCTAGTTTCTTACAGAGATAATATTTTTAAAATATAAAAAGCAGATAGTTTATTAAGAACAACTTTCTTTCCCAGAGCAGAATGTGACTGTAACCTCTATACTACTTTGCTTCCCCCTGTACTGTCCCCACCAGCTATGCAGTTAAGTTGATGTCCACTGTTTTAAAGTTTAGGTCTTCAGGAAAACGTCCTTGTCTTCCTCCTTATCTCCTAAGGACTCTCAGAGGCCCTTTGCTGTTGGGTTCAGCCCAAGGAGACCAACAGTTTTAGATTGAGATAAACATCAGTTGAGTGTGGGAGGCACTGTGCTGGACTCTGTAGAGGATGCATAGGTGAATAAGAGACAGTTCCTGCTTTCCACAGGTTTACACTTGAGTGGTTCCTTTTAGGAGCTGATTGTTACAAAACCCTAAGCTTATTAATTTGTAGGCATTCGAAGGCTACTGGGATCATTTTGGAAGGAAACTCCAGTTCTCTCTTGGGTTGTGTGCTTGCCCTTCCCTTTCCATGTCATTTCTTACATTTCAGTGTACCATAGAGAGCATTTTCCCGGGATTTGCAAGCCAGCATATGTTAATGAGGTCTCTGAACACGGTTGCGTTGGTTCCCATCATGTATTCCTGGTCCCCTCTCCAGCAGAACTTTATGGTATGTATTGAAAGTACTGGGGTGACTGTTTAAACTTAATGATTTTTTTTTTTACTGTTGATATGCTGGCACTCCTCTCGGGGTAAAGATTGTCAGAATGTACTTAACAAAGCTTGGACCTGCAGAGCAGAATGTTTTTGTAATTTATTGACTCTGAAAAACACATATTGCAAGTTGTTCTAACTTGTTAGATTCTGTGCTCTCTGAAGTGTACCTCAGAATTGATGCTGGTTCTTTTTTGAATGAAGGAGACTGGGCAAGAGTCCAATTTTCCTTTACTACCTTGGCCCAATTTTATAACATTATGTGCAGTTAAATGCATTCTAAATCAGACACTTCTTTCAGCAGGTTGACAACCCTGCTGATGGAGCAATCCTTTCTTAATCCCTTAAAGGCAAGATGCTATGAAAGCAACTAAGATAACAGAGGTGCACATGGATCTACAATCCTTTCATCTGGGCCTTTATGCTGACTCCTACTAGGATTATTTGTGGTTCTGATAATCAGTCCTCTCTAAATATGATGGCAATCGCTTATCATGCCTGGTGACAGATAGCAGTTCTGCTGACTGGAATAGGGTATAGGTTTACAGAAGGAAATCATCTCTTAGAAGAAAACTTCAGAGTAATTTTACTTGATAGTTGGAGAACTAAAAATGACTGTTCTCTGCTGAACCAAAAAATAAAATAAGATAAAATAAAATAAAACAGAATAAAATAAAAATGATCCATTAGTATTGTTTATTGCCAGAAAATATACATAGCTTGTACTGCAATTGACTTTAGATTCCCACTGAGTGTGAGTAATTTGAATTATAATCATAATTTTTTATTATGTTTATCCGAGGTTAGTCTTAGTCTATATAATAGGATATACAAATACTTTATGGTTGCCAGTTTCTGTTATAAACATTCCAGTTATACTGCAGATTATACTCTTAGAAGCCTTCCTTTCATCTGTCTCTCTACTTAGGAGAAGAATTAGAATTGAAGACCTTTTAGACTGTTGTTTATGTGATATTTGTACCTATTTCACAATGATGTTTAGTGGAGAAAATGACATAATAGATGGAATCGCTGTGAAAAAGAAATGTGCTGTCAAATTCTAGGTGTTGGTGGAAATACTATTGTTAATATCCAGCTTAACATTTGGTGGTTAATATTCTCAAATAGTAAAACTGACTTCTTTTTTTCTTCCAAGAGTAGCATTACCCGCTTCCATTTGAGGTTTTGTTGGCAAAACAAAATGGCCAGTCTTTAAAATGTAGTTAACTTTGTAACCAAAGGCATTGTCGGGGTCTTTAAAGCAGCAAAAACGGCTTGGCAAAGGTTCCTTTAAACAGGAAAGAGGAGCTTCACAGTGGATTCATGGAATGAATCACATCTGGTTTGATTTCAGGTAGAAGATGAGACAGTTTTGTGCAATATTCCCTACATGGGAGATGAGGTGAAAGAAGAAGATGAGACTTTCATTGAGGAGCTGATCAATAACTACGATGGCAAAGTCCACGGTGAAGAAGGTAGTGGCACTGGGCTCCTGGACTTTGTTAGGATGGTGCCTCTTATTTGGTGCATCATTGTCTTGCTTTTATCTGCTGCCTCATGGTGTATACACTGAAGAATATTTCAATGTCACCACATGGCTGGGAGTAAACATTTTATATTGCCAACACCCCTGTTAAATTGTGTGTGTGTGTGTGTGTGTGTGTGTGTGTGTGTGTGTGTGTGTGTGTGTGTGGTACGCAGGCCTCTCACTGCCGTGGCCCCTCCCGCTGCGGAGCACAGGCTCCAGACGCGCAGCCTCAGTGGCCATGGCTCACGGGCCCAGCCGCTCCACCGCATGTGGGATCTTCCCGGACCGGGGCACGAACCCGCATCCCCTGCATCGGCAGGCGGACTCTCAACCACTGCGCCACCAGGGAAGCCCCCCTGTTAAATTTTAAAAGGAGTTGGGGGAATTCTCTGATGGTCCAGTGGTTAGGACTCCAAGCTCTCACTTCCAGGGGCCCAGGTTCAATCTCTGGTTGGGGAACTAAGATCCCACAGGCCATGTGGCATGCCCCCCCCCCACCAAAAAAAGGGAGTTGGGACATAAAAGTAATCAGTGGCTAGAGAGAAGGTTTAGCGAACAAATAAGTTTGATCTTAGGAGTTTTCCATAAATCCATCCAAGGGTGTTTTGTTCTTTGTTTCCCTTTCTGTGAGACTGGCAATGAGTATAACCTCTGTTCTTAGATCCAGATAGCCCCTGGATCTCCCAGAAGTTAGCTATAATATTCTGACTTTCCTAAAAGTGTTACCAAACCAAACTTGGGTCTGCTCGCCTGCGTGTAGTAAAGCCAATCTTCTGACACCAGGTTGTGGTGAAGGAAAGTACAGCATTTATTGTAGGGTGCCAAGCAAGGAGAAAAGACAGGTCATTCTCAAAGGACCGGAACTCCCTGATGGCTTTCACAGAAGGGGTTTTAAAGGCTGTGTGAGGAAGGGGGCCGCAGGGTGCGTGGTCAGCTTGTTCCCAATTCTTGGATTGGTGGGCATCAGGGTGAAGTTTCAAGCATCATCAGCTTGCTGGTTTCAATCAGTCTAGGGTCTGCATACTTGTGGTCAGCAGTTTTCCTCTGGTGGGGGTCTGCTTCTTGTAAGACAACTTAGGAACATGTGTCAGGCCTGTATCTATATCTTTTGGGGAACTGGGACTACGGTGGTTCTCCTACGTTGTAGATTTATAGTCTAAACTGTTACCAGTTTCCCGGCCCAACAGCTATGCTTTGTTTCTGCATCTTCACATTTCCTAATCGTTACCTCTTGAGCCAGCCTTTTGGTGACTCAGGGAAGACCTGGGAGACTAAAGCAAAAGCCTTTTACTTCAAAGGACAGGGACACAGTGGCTTGTATACGATTTCAAAAGCAAGTCATTTGTATTTAGTTGTAGTTCTAGAAAAGGCTGTTATTGTGTAATAAGGGGAGATAGGGAGAGATTCTCCATGGATTTGCAAACCAATAGCCTCACCTGCTCTTTTGACAATTGTGGGTGCTGCTGTGATGCTGTTGAAATGCATTATTTATACACAGTGCCCCCTAGTGTTCAGAAGCTTTATCCTAAGTTGTAGTATAACCCCATATATTGATAGTATGATTTTTTTTAAAGTATGCTGTCTTTTGATTCAAAGAAGTCACTACTGACCCATCAGCAGCAAAACCAAGTACATTTTCATTTTATCATTCTTCCTCTGTCCCATTTGTATTGTTGGAACACTTTTGTGATATTTTGGACCATAAATACAGGTTGATATTACTGAGGAAGTGAAGACCCCGGTAAAAAGAAAGCCCAGGGACTTCCCTGGTGGTCCAGTGGCTAAGCCTTTGTGCTCACAATGCAGGGGGCCCGGGTTCGATCCCTGGTCAGGGAACTAGATCCCACATGCCGCAACTAAGAGTTTACATGCCACAACTAAAAATCCCACGTGCCACAAGAAAGATCTTGCACACAGCAACAAAGGTTCCGAGTGCTGCAACTAAGACCTAACACAGCCAGATTCATAAATAAATATTAAGAAAAAAAAAAAAAAAAGAAAGCCCATAACTGGATTTCCCACTCTAGCCGGCTGAACTGTTGCAGTTGTATGAGCCAATCCAACTATTGTAATTCCCTGGTTGTCCACATAAAAATGTACATATATTATCTGTCTGGGCCTCAGCAGTGAACACAGGAAAATCTTCCTAGGAGGACTAATGGAGTATAAAATGATCACTGCTCATCCATCTAAATCTTATATTTCAGAGATGATCCCCGGGTCTGTCCTGATTAGTGATGCTGTTTTCTTGGAGTTGGTAGATGCTCTGAATCAATACTCAGATGAGGAGGAAGAGGGGCACAACGACACCTCAGATGGAAAGCAAGATGACAGCAAAGAGGATCTGCCAGTAACAAGAAAGAGAAAACGACACGCTATTGAAGGTGAATAGCACGACTTCCTAATTCCACCGTGAAAGTGACAGTGAGAGGGAGGCAGGCAAAAGCAGAAGTTTATTGCTTATTAAAGGCCGTTGGTGCTTCTCACTGGTCCACTTAAAAGGAAAATGTGTTCACTGACTAATGGTTTAAGATAGCTGTGATCTAGCTGAAGAAGAAAGTAGGAGAACTTAGACAGTAATCATTGTGCATTTCTAATTATAAAAATAGTGTGTTTGGAAAATACGGACAATTGTAAAGAAGAAAATAAAATGACCCTGTTATGCTGCTACCTAGAAATAACCAGTATTAATATTTCCTTCTAGACTTAAAAAATGTATATATATAAATATACATATGTACACCTAAAATGGGTACAATATTATATATCAATTGTACCTCAATTTTTTAAAAGTACATATGTAAATTAACATACATATATGGTATATGAAATTGGTGTCACGCCACATATGTGTGTATGCACATACATAATTTTATACCCCTTACTTATTTAATCTTATACATCATGAGCATTTTCCCATGTTAGTCAATATTTAATTAATTAATTTCACATTTAATTATACTTTATGTTATCTAATTATACTATATGTCTAGACACATAGTGTCTCTCTCTTGTTATAACAAGAGAGTTATAGTATCCATCTTGTTTTTCAGCATCAATATTATGGTAGGGTCCTTCTGCACTCAGGTCTCTCCATAAAAACTTCTGTTTTCACCTCCAGATTCTGTCTGGGACTGTGGATTTTTTTTTTTTTTGGCCACACCACACAACTTGTGCGATATTAGTTCCCCAACCAGGCCCTCGGCAGTGAAAGCTCAGAGTCCTAACCACTAGAGCGCCAGGGAATTCCCCTGGACTGTGGATTTTGTTGTTAACATGTAGATGAATCTGATTTCCTTATTTACTGGTAGCCTATTAGATAGGTCCAGGTAGCATTGACCTTCTTTATGTATTCCTAAACCGTCAATGGTTAGAGCAGCTCTAATCAAAATGCTGTGACAAAAGGAAAAACCATCAAATAGCTTTGTTTGCATATTCTGATGATGGCACTCAGGAACTTTTTGTCATTTCTAACTCAGGCAACAAAAAGAGTTCCAAGAAACAGTTCCCAAATGACATGATCTTCAGTGCCATTGCCTCAATGTTCCCTGAGAATGGTGTCCCAGATGACATGAAGGAGAGGTAGGGAAAGCTGCCCCCTGCAGGCCATGTAGAGCACTGGGGGGCGGGGGGAAACTTTCATACAAGCTTGTTTTTGGTTAATAAAAAACCCCATTTCTGGTAAGTGCATTATGATTTGCCTACACTTCTGATTACCTCTGAATGCCCGTTCCCATATTAAGGTACATCGTTTGCTGGCTTTTAAGTAAGTCTGGGCAGAGAAGTTTAAAGATTTTGCCACTTTTCTGGAGAGTTACTCCAGCACCATATTTATCAAATCTTTCCCTCCCTTTACTTTCAGACACACGCCGAGCCCAGCATAATTACGGTGGTCAGCCCACTTGGTTATACATCAAGACCTATAAAAAAACGCCCATTCTCCCTTGGCAGACCATTCGCGGATGACTGTCAGTATGCAGTCTGCATTTTCTCAGTGCAAACATTCCCTTGGAAGGAACTCTCACCTCTCTTTTCTTAACTAGGTATCGAGAGCTCACAGAGATGTCAGACCCCAATGCGCTCCCCCCTCAGTGCACACCCAACATCGATGGCCCCAATGCTAAGTCAGTGCAGCGGGAGCAGTCCCTGCACTCCTTCCACACACTCTTCTGCCGGCGCTGCTTTAAATACGACTGCTTCCTGCACCGTGAGTGGGGCGACCCCGAAATGCTCTCCTGTTTTCCATCCCCAGCCACCATTTCCTTCTCTTTACTTCAGTTTATCCGATAAGAGTTCCCAGCTTCTGATCCGATGATGGTTTTACAAAGGGCCAATTCTATTTTCTCTTGTTCACTTATAGTGCAGTGTGCTTTGCGTGGTCAGGACAGAATAACCAGCAACACAGTTGTCCCCGAGTACCCCCTAGCTTTGGAAGAAGTGTGCTGATGTCAGAAATGATTTGGTTTTGTGCACCTTGATGATAGCTGCTTATATCTAAATCCTCCTTCAGTAGCTCCCTAATTCAATTTTGCTCCTCCCCCTCCTGTCAAGTGGATGAACCATTGGCAACAGGACAGTTTTGTGTTTTCCAGCTTTTCATGCCACCCCTAATGTATATAAACGCAAGAACAAAGAAATCAAGATTGAGCCAGAACCATGTGGCACAGACTGCTTCCTTTTGCTGGTACGTTTTTAAGCTGTTCTGCCATTGTTAAACTTTGTTGAAAACTGAGCAGGAAATGGTGCTTGGGCTTTCTACCCCAGGAAACACAAGCCAAGTGAGCTGCTACATAGCACCGTGGGGGTCATACAGTACAGGTGAAACATGGCTTCTGCTCTTAAGGAGCCCCCAGTTGCTGCAGCAGTAGGACTGTGAAGTTAGTCTTATGGAGTGAGGTTTGAAGAACATTGAAGGCTTTCTTGCTCTAAATATCAGATACTCAGATTTCAGAGTCTGAAACTGTCTTGTTTGAATTGGAGCTGTATGTGTGTGTGAGACACCATTTTCTTTGCTGTCTCCCTTTAAATGCATATAAATGTAGGAGGAATAACACGTGAAGGTGCTGATGTCTTATGTGAGTTAATCAACCAGATGGACCCTTCCCCGATGGACAGACCTCATGCAGCGGCATAAAGTCTCCTGCATTCATGTGGGGAGGCAGTACACTGAGAGCTCGAAGGGAATAGGTTCAGTTGGACTTGCCAAAGACACAGTTCTGCTTTCTACACAACAGGGTGAGCTTAGGTAAAGAATAAAATACCTTGATAAAATTTCTGCTACCAATTAAAATGAGGTTATACAGCCAAGTGCCTCTGGGACCATCTTTAGTGGGATAATAGAAGGAAAGATGGGAGAGAGTGCCACTGGATAAAAATCTGGAAAATGTGCCATATGGTAAAGCAAAAGAATAAATAGACTTTATCTGATTTATTTTTTCCGTAATATGTATTAACGCTTTCCTATGTGTCAAGCAGTATGCTGGCCCTTAACATATATTATCTTATTTTCATGCTTATAACAACATCTTGAGGTGGAGAAACTATGGGTTATAAAAGTTACATATTTTGCCTAAAGATTGTTACTATGTCAGTGGTGTGGCAGTGAGGAAATGCAAGCTCTGGTCTAACTCCACAGTCCATGCTTTTTTTTTTTTTAACACCATGTTATGTCAACATACCAGCATTTATATAACTCAGAAAGACATTACCCTCTCCACAGTAGTTTTCCTGGAATCCTGTGTATGTCACATTGTAGCATAGGCCCATAATATCAGATTCAATTAAATTCAAAACTTCTCTTTTGGAATTTCTTTTAGGGCCTTCTGAATATCCTTAGTAATGGTAAACCTTTATCCTTTACTTGTAGATTTAGTTTTCAGAAACAGCTAGAAATCTTTGGAAACCAAGTCTGGTGAGAAGACAGATGATCAAGCTGAATGATGTTATTTGGTCTTTAAAAAATAAATAAATAAACGTAGCTATAAAGTAACAAAACAGTATTCTTCCAAGTTTAAAATACTGACTTGGAGGGAAGTTCCAAAATTAAGTAGTAATATTATACAAATTCAGGGATTATACATTTTCTTATTGAAACAGAGACAGTGTGGTAAAATGTAAAGAACAATGAGGCCTGGAGACCAAGAGCCCTGATTCTTGTACCTACTCTGGAGTATACATGCTCTCAGCAGGTCCCTTCCCCTCTCTGAACCTCATTTTCTTTCTTTCTTTCTTTCTTTTTTTTTTTTTTTTGGCTGCTTTGGGTCTTTGTTGCTGCGCGTGGGCTTTTCTCTAGTTGCGGCGAGCGGGAGCTACTCTTCTTTGTTGCAGTGTCCAGGGTTCTCATTGCGGTGGCTTCCCTTGTTGCAGAGCACGGGCTCTAGGCACGGGCTTCAGTAGTTGCAGCACGGGGGCTCAGTAGTTGCGGCATGTGGGCCCTAAAGAGCACGGGCTTCAGTATTTGCGGCGCGTGGGCTCAGTAGTTGTGGTGCACAGGCTTAGTTGCTCCGCGGCATGTGAGATCTTCCCGGACCAGGGATCGAACCCGTATCCCCTGCATTGGTAGGTGGATTCTCAACCACTGCACCACAAGGGAAGTCCCTGAACCTCATTTTCTCATCTACAGGAGAATGTGTTCTCAAATTCCAGACAGCTAGCACACAAATGAATGTAAGATACAACTCACCGGACAGTTGAAGATGCATAGATGCATCGATTATATCTTTATAAAGATTATTTTGTAGGGCAGCTCTTTTGTGAACAGGTATAAGTTTGTAAGCTTTAGAATGTTTGTTAAGAAACTATAATGTGGTCATAATATGGTACAGAGAAAAGAAAGAAAACGAAAAAGCGTTGTTGTAAGTAAGCCCAGATATTGAAGATGGTTTGTGATGACGGGACCAATGTGGTGGCTCTGGGCCTGGTCCTGTTTCCTAACTGTGACACGGCCATTGCAGGAAGGAGCAAAGGAGTATGCCATGCTCCACAACCCTCGCTCCAAGTGCTCCGGGCGTCGCCGGCGAAGGCACCACGTGGTCAGTGCTTCCTGTTCCAACACTTCAGCCTCTGCTGTGGCTGAGACCAAAGAAGGGGACAGTGACAGGGACACTGGCAATGACTGGGCCTCCAGTTCTTCAGGTACAGTGAACAGAAAATGATCTCTTCTTTCCACACAAGGTAAACCCAGGATCCTTGCCTAGCACCTAACGCCTTTTTAAATTGTTCATTCTTTCCACATGTTCACCTGTAAGCAGTAAGGACAGGAAACATTTTTGTTCCTAATGATTCTGCCTTTAGAATGAAGTACTGAGTTTGTGGCACACCACTGATGACAGCTGCACCCCACCTTCTTCTGTTTCTCTTATTTTTTCCTTTCTTAGAGGCTAACTCTCGCTGTCAGACCCCCACGAAACAGAAGGCTAGTCCAGCCCCACCTCAGCTCTGTGTAGTGGAAGCACCCTCGGAGCCTGTGGAGTGGACCGGGGCTGAAGAATCTCTTTTTCGAGTCTTTCATGGCACCTACTTCAACAACTTCTGTTCAATAGCCAGGCTTCTGGGGACTAAGACGTGCAAGCAGGTACTGTCTGAAAGGAACAAGAACAAGCTGCTACTCTGGTGGCCCTTTTGCCTTTTTTTTTTTTTTTTTTGGCTGCCTTGGGTCTTCGTTGCTGTGCACGGGCTTTCTCTAGTTGTGGTGCGCGGGCTTCTCATTGCGGTAGCTTCTCTTGTTGTGGAGCATGGGCTCTAGGCGTGCGGGTTTCAGTAGTTGTGGCACGTGGGCTCAGTAGTTTGTGGCTCATGGGCTCTAGAGCTCAGGCTCAGTAGTTGTGGCACACGGTCTTAGTTGCTCTGCATCATGTGGAATCTTCCTGGACCAGGGATCGAATTTGTGTCCCCTGCATTGGCAAGTGGATTCTTAACCACTGTGACACCAGGGAAGTCCCCTTTTTGCCATTTTGTAAGACTGCCTGTCTGGACAAAAGCTGTCTAAGGCTCAGTCCTTCATGAACCTGTGCTTCTGGGCCATGAGGTGGGTTTCCCAAACATGGGGCCTCCTATGAATGCCAGGCCTAGCAAGGTTTGGGGATCCGCTCTCCTTGCTGAATTCTTATTTCTGTCCCTAGCCCCTCTCTACCTCTTCTGGATGTTTCTACCCTCTTCAGCTTTTTTTTTTTTTTTTTTTTTTTGGTTCCTGCCTTTCTTTCTAAATGTGGACCCATTTCCTAGAAGGGACCCCTGGGTCTTTCTGGGGGTCTTCTTATCTTGCATTTCTGCTCCTGCTTCTGTAGCTGCAGCTGCCACTGCCCCCACAACCCTCCATCAGTCTTCTCAGTTGCTTTATTCTTCAAATGTTGAATCATCAGATTTTCTAATTATGACCCCTATTAGCTGGGCCTGGAACTTATCCATCTCACTCACATCATCACTAGCATCACAATTTGATAGCAGCTACTGATACCCTGGAGGCAGGAAAAGCCTGCAGTGAGAAGACAGACTGAAGCACAGGGACAGGGAGTCAGGTGTTAGGGCCAAACTGTCCAAAAAGAGAGGAACACCAGAGCTCGAGCCCTGCTCACTTAGCTCCCTACCTTCTGAAAGTGTCTCTGTGACGCGTTCTTCATGTTCCCTCTACTTAGAACAAATAGAACCACGAGCTGAAGTGCCGTTTGCTTTCATTTTGGAGCTCATATCTATTTCCCCAAGGCACAGGTTTTCTTGACCTAAAAATCTGCAGAAATGTGTGCAAAACAATTTTTGTGTGTATTTTCCCGAGAAGAAGATTCATAGTTTTCATGGAATCTCAAGAGGGCCTGTAACCAAAAGGAGAAGAAAAAGCTGAAAATGAATGCTCTAAGGGAGGCAGCACATTGAAAGGGAACCAGCCTTCCTGAAATGCTGTCCTACTGAAATAGTCAAGGCTCTGACATCTTTACGCCAACAGAGGGAGCTAGTGCTTAGCCGGGTGGTACCTCTGGTCACGTCAGGCTCAGTCACACAAGGTACACAGTGCTGCCCTTCCTAAGAAGAGGCAGATACTGTTGGTAAGAATCGGCCCACTCAGGGCTTGGTAGGCAGAGCAGTAGATGAAAGCTACTGACCAGGAAAGCTGTACCTGTACTCAGTATTTCTCCTTCTCGAATCAGGATGAACACTTAAGAATTAACTTCAGAGCCAGTAACCCAATGTCCCAGGGCCACTCTGTCTCTCCCTACTGAAGATGCTCAGTCATCTGCCTGTGAGCTCTCCAGAACTCTCCCAAGCCCAGCACCTGGCTGGGTCCCTTATCTGACCACTCAGCTCAAGGAGAAGTGACAGGTCCTGTTGGATTTCTCTTCCAGGTCTTCCAGTTCGCAGTCAAAGAATCACTTATCCTGAAGCTGCCAACAGATGAGCTCATGAACCCCTCACAGAAGAAGAAGAGAAAGCACAGGCAAGGGTCGGGCAGAGGGCTTTCTGTGGCCGGCCTGTCCCTGTGCTCTGACCTCCCCTGGGACTTCCCTGCTGCCTCCCTCTTCAGCCACTGCCCATCAGTTCAGTGTCACCCAGCAGGGGGCCCGCCTTCTCAGTGCTCCCTGTGGGTCTGTGCCTTGGACCAGCCCTTCCCTTGTCCCTCGATGCTGTGGACCATGAAATAACTGGCTTTCCGGCTAAGCTCCCGGCTCCACCCTGAGGCCGTTTCTTCTCGCTGGGCTGTTAGTTACCACTGTGCCCACTTCTCAGCTCTGACCAGAGTTTTTTTTGCCTTTGGTTTTTTTGTTTTTGGCATTTGTGTTGTTTTTCTAAGTTGCATAACAACACTGTCTTCTAGCTAGTCTTTGCTTAGGGTTGGAAGTTTTTTTCTGTCTTTTGGTTTTTCGTGTGTGTGTCCGACACTCTGCCTGGCTTTATTCCCTGAGGAACTGACACCAGTTCTAGATGTAGAAGGAAATCCCTGTGGCTTCTCCCTTTCAACCTCCCCGTCCTGAAATGCCCCCACATCTCCACCTCTCCAAAGAGAGGGAGGGCAGGGGAGAGGAGACAGGGAGAAACAATAGCATTTTAATAGACACAGAGGGTTGGGTTTTGTTTTGCATCTGGTTTTTGTTCTTTTATGTATGTTTGTTTATTGAGAGGGGTGTTGTTCGTGTCTAAGTCTTGAGGCATAGGCCAGCTGCAGGTAGGATGGACTCCAGCTTCCATGGACCAACGTCCAAGCCTCCTGTGAAGGGATTTGGGGAGGATCCCCAGTCATCAGACCGCAGTCCCTCAGAGCAGGTCATGTTATCACTTACCCGAATCTGCAGAGTTCCCCAGGGTCATGACCCTGAGCCGTACCATCTCTTGCAGGCTGTGGGCCGCGCACTGCAGGAAGATTCAGCTGAAGAAAGGTAAGTTCCACCAGGGCGATCCGCTCAGGTCACAGCCTGTGGCCGCCCCTCCCGCTGCCCCACCTACGGCTGCACTTGTTGACCCGGCACGGCCTCCACGCACATTGCAGATCCCCCTGCAGCAGCTGAGAACAGCTCCTCACTGTAGCCGAGAAGACCTCTTAGGAGGTAGAGTCACAGGCCTGTGGTCTCTGACTGTCATCGTGGGCCTTTGCCAGGTTCTAGGCTTCGTTTAGTGTTTAAAATAGCTGCCCTGTGATTGGACCATTTCCACACTCTCCCCACAAAGCAAATCACCCCGTTGTAGCTTATGAACCATCACCTGTGATTGCTTCTCACTTCAGGTGCTAAATGTGTGTCCAAGGTTATGGTCAGAACAAGCCTCCTTTGAATGGGGGCAACTGGACCCTTGGGAGGGAGGGCAGCTCAGGAGTACGGGCACAGCAGTGTCCTGTCTGTTCTTTTCTCGCCTAGATAACTCCTCCACCCAAGTGTACAACTACCAGCCCTGCGACCACCCGGACCGCCCCTGTGACAGCACCTGCCCCTGCATCATGACTCAGAATTTCTGTGAGAAGTTCTGCCAGTGCAACCCCGACTGTAAGAGTTCTCCGTTTGCTGCAGTAGTCGGCCTCAGCATCCTAGGTTTCCCTCCTCTCTGGCCCCCACCCACCAGGCCCTTTGCTGCTTACGGGCCTTCTCATATTCTCCTTGCTGTGTTTGAAGCATTCTCCAGGGGAAACAAGATAATTAAGATCTGGAAAAAACCATTTTTTAAACACCCTGATGTGTATGATTTTAAAAGCAACAATTACACAGAAATCAGCTGCTTTTCTGACTTCACCTTTCAGGGCAGCATTAAGAAACATGGGAATCTTTTTCCTTAAAGTGCAAAAACACAGCCTCCCTCTCCAGGATATTGTTTTACAACGTATACAGGTTACAATTCTGTGTGTGTCTGTTTTAGTCTCATATCTGGAGTTTTAGCATCAGGTCAGTCTGGATGTCAGCAGAGCGTGGCACAGAGGCTCAGAGTGCTTCTCTCTCACGTCTTATCCCCGCCTGCCCTCCTCCACTCAAGGCTGAGCAGTATGATGGCAGCCCCCAGAGCTTGCAGACCTTGGTGCCCAGGCAGTTGTGCTGGAAGCACCTCCTAACCCAGAGCAGATATCAGTCTTAACCACAGTGGAGGGGTGGGTGTTAATGCTGGGAGGGCAGTGGGTGGAGGAGGATGATATAGAACGGATGCATTCTGAAAATGATTCTTGTTTTGATAATGAGGATTTACCAGTGAAAAGCACTGATTTCTTCTTCTCTGGGGCACTCTCCACCTCCCTTCCAAATTCTACTAACAAAGCAGGGGAGAGTATTGTTAGGGAATCTCTAGGAAACACATCTCCAGGGTCAAAGCTGCTTTTCTGACTTTCAGGCATGAATGTTGGTAGGCACTCCATTTTCTCTGAGAAACACTTGAGTATGTGATTATTGGGAAGGCAGCTTCTCTCCTCTGTTGCCACATACCCTTGAACCCATAACATGGACTTCCCCGCTGTCCCTTGAGTCAAACCCGAGCCCCAGCACTGGCCTGCTTCTCTCTCTACCCTTCCCTGCATCCCGCACAGGTCAGAATCGCTTTCCCGGCTGCCGCTGTAAGACCCAGTGCAACACCAAGCAGTGCCCGTGCTACCTGGCGGTACGAGAGTGCGACCCCGACCTGTGTCTCACCTGTGGGGCCTCGGAGCACTGGGACTGCAAGGTGGTCTCCTGTAAGAACTGCAGCATCCAGCGTGGCCTCAAGAAGGTGAGGGCTTTTCCCAGGACTCGGGGCCAGATGGAGTGGGAAGGACCGGCGATCCGAGTGGCCCCTTTCTACTGGTTCCTTAGGCAGTTTGTACACCAGTGTCGGTAAATCCTAACAGACACACACTTTCTGAGTTAATCAAGTGTTTGGTCCCCTTGAGGGATTAGAAAAATGATCCCCTGACCTGGCCAGGCTGAGAGGAGCAGAGAGGAGGGCCATGTCATTGACATTGTCTGTTTTTACTGGACACCCACCGTGGGTTCCACAGGCTCAGGCCCAGGAGGTCCCCGGGGCTAGAGGAAGGGGTGTCACATCTCCTTTCACCACCTCCCACCAGAACAGAATAGCTTAGACCCTTTTCTGTTTTCAGATCCTCTTACAGTTACTAGCTCTTTCCACCCTGCTCCCCGCAGCACACATGCACGTGCAGCACACATCCCCCACTGGCTTGCACACGCCCTGTAGTCTGAGGTTTGACTCCCTCTTCCCCAGCACCTGCTGCTGGCCCCCTCAGATGTGGCCGGATGGGGTACCTTCATTAAGGAGTCTGTGCAGAAGAACGAATTCATTTCTGAATACTGTGGTGAGGTGAGTGCTATCAGTTTGGCCCACATTCTTATCTGGGGAGATACTGATGAGAAACCCTGATTTTCTGTGGGCCAGACTTCTGTGAATTAACCTCGAAATAACTCAGCTGAGTTCTCATGTGGCCTCTCGGGGGATGCCACAGAACGGTTTGCAGTCCTGAAACAAACCACTCTTTCTTGTACTTTTTGGCAAGTCAGGAGACGCTGGTCAGCCTTGGTGCTGGTCAGCCTGGGTGGGTGGGGATTGGGAGGAAAGAAGCCGAGCTGTCCGTCCGACGATTCTCATCGTGGTCCTCAGTAAGCGCCCTCCCAGCCCTTTCTAGAGGTGGGGTGCGGTGCCCTGAGCAGACAGCCACATCCCCTGTTTGTTCCTTGTCTGTCTCTGCAGCTCATCTCTCAGGATGAGGCTGATCGACGAGGGAAGGTCTATGACAAGTACATGTCCAGCTTCCTCTTCAACCTCAACAACGGTAGGGAGGCTCTCTCCCGCCCCCAGGTGGTCTCGGGCAGGTCTTCCTACCACATTCCCCTGGTCGTAGTACAGGTTCAGGTCAGCTCTGAGTCTTCCAGCAGATGCTCAGAGCACAGTCTCTGAACTCAGAGACTCCATGAGCCACAGATCACTTGCTTTGGGAGAACCTCCATTTCCGGGTTGTGATTGTATTCAGAGCACCGAGCACTTACACCTCAGAAATCTCCCTCCCCAGTAGATGGGAGGGGAGGTATGTGCTTCCAGCAAGAAGAGGGACACCCACGGGGAGTGCTTCCACACGAGGCTGGTTTCTAGCTCCTGTGGGTGTGCTGGCTTCAGAGGCCCCCCTGCATTGTATTGTTTCTGTTACAGTTTAGTTGATTTCAGATTCGGGCTCAGGAAGCTGTAGAGTTGCCTGGTGAGCTCATGGTCTTCCGTGGTTTACTTTATACAGATTTTGTAGTGGATGCTACCCGCAAAGGAAACAAAATTCGATTTGCAAACCATTCAGTGAACCCCAACTGTTACGCCAAAGGTGAGTTCCCAGTAACCTGGGAGGTGGGGTAGGAGATGGATGCTTCATTTACTATGATTTCTATCCATTATTCAGTTTTTTTCATAGCTGAGTTACTTCTTTGTCCAAAGATAATCATGATTAACTTCTGGTATCATTTTGAGCCCCTCTCTCTCAGTTTTTAAATCTGCTTTTTTCACTGAATACATTATAAACATTTTCCCTGAAACGTGAGTCTTTTAAAGATAATTCTTTCCCCCTGTCACTAGCCAGAATAACAGACCTAAAAGCAGAGACAACTACCTTCATTGAGTACTTTCTAATTCCACTTCATTTATGTTTTCACTGGGAATTTGGAGAAAATCAGCCCAGACTCACTATTGACTGTTGACTTGGAGTTAAGTAGAAATCTAGCCTTGGGTTTATCCTGTTTCAGTGGTCATGGTGAATGGGGATCATCGGATTGGGATCTTCGCCAAGAGGGCAATTCAAGCTGGCGAAGAGCTCTTCTTTGATTACAGGTGAGGCAGCCAGGAATAGTCCTAGGGAAGTGACCCTAGAGGTATAAGGGGTGGCTGTTGAAATTGATTTGGGGTCTTAAGGTGAGTGGAGAAGATCTCATGGTGGGCAAGGCTTTTTCTTTGTTCTGATCTCTGAGGCCTTGCCTCAGAAGTGGGAGCCTTGTAAACTGCTGGTAGGGAGTGGGAGGGGAAGTGAAACGGGAGGGGACTCCATATTTTCAATCACAAAAGCCTTGGTAGTAACCTGGTTCCTCCTCCTGCTTTGGGACAGGTACAGCCAAGCTGATGCCCTCAAGTACGTGGGGATCGAGAGGGAGACCGATGTCCTTTAGGCCTCCTGGGCCCCTCGCCAGCACTTATGGTAGCGGCACTGTCCTGCTTTCATGCACACACCACTGCTGCCCCAGTTTCCTGCACTATGTGTCTCCCACACCGAGAAACCCCTACCCGCTCCCTCTGTAGTGAGGCCTCAGCTGTCTCCAGCGGGGACAAAACTGTCTCAGTGAGAGGGAAGACAGAGGCAGCTAGGGCTTGAGCTCCCAGGAGAGAGTTGCACAAGTGGGGACCGATCTCAGGCCTCGGAGGAAGAGAGCACAGGCTGGGGGCGGGTGACTTATGCTTGAGTTCTTATCAGCTACCCAGGCTGTGGGCCTCGGGAGTTAACTTGGATGGTTCCTAACAAGCATTAGCCTAACTTTCCAAATCAAGGGTCCTTCTGTAGTTGGGTTGCCAGCATATCTCTCTGTGGTCCTAAGACCTGGAGAGGACAGGCTAAGTGAAGTTTGGTACCTGGAGCTTATGAGTGGTCAGGGTTAAAGGCGAGCCTGGTGGGCAGCTCAGACCGAACTCAGAGGGGAGATGGGTCACCTTACTACCTCTTTCCTCCTGACAGGCTTCAAACTGAAAGAGTGTGGGTTCTAAGTAAAGATATTCAATGCTGGGAGAAGGAAAGCTGAGTGCCATCCTTCCACAGGCAGGGAGTGAGAACCAGCCTGACGACATTAATTAAATTGCTAAGCTTGGAGCCCACCCAGCAGGCTTTGAGAAACCTTCTCTGTATACTCTGGAGGTGGATAGACACGTTTTCAGATTCCCGGGAGCAGGTACCAGTGCCCTGTCAGCCCCTTCCAAAGTTCTGGCTTAGCGACTGCACGCAGGCATTACACCACCTCTGAAGAACTGGAGGGGGTCGTACAGCCTGGGTGTGATGCCCTGGTTCCCTGCAGATGTAGTTGTTTTCAGGCCTTTCATTCCCCTTAGAGGCTGGGCCCACAGGCCCACTCTTGCTCCTCTCTTCTAGGTACAGGGGTGCAGGCCTGGACTAGAGAGGGGGGAGGTTATTGGTTGATTACTTTCCTGTCTGTAGCCCCTGCTGTTGGAAGGGATGAGTTGACAGTATGTGTTTGGAGGTGGGTAAGGAGCTCCCAAATTGCACGTGTTTGGGATGGCGTCACGCATGCGGTGCAGACTGGCAGAGGGCATTTGAAGTGTCGAGAAGCAGGCCGGCCACCTGTGCCAGTTCCTGGTGCCATTCTTTCTGGGATTCATGCAAAGCACTTTATTTCCTTTAGAAGGTCTATAGATTGAGGTGGAATTTGAGCTAAGGTCTCTGGGGTCCCTGCCCAAATCTCATTCCTGAGGGAGGAGGGGGAAGGAGACAGTGGAAGACTCTCCTTCAGTTCTGTCTCATGTCGTGGGGGAGGCAGGAGGAGCTGCCTTGAAACAGAAGAACTGAGTGAGAATGGCACCAGCTCTAAGAGCCACCCCTGTGTCTACAGCTGGTGCTGAGCTGCAGGGAATAAGGAGCATTGTGCTGGGGAAAAAGACATGGGCAGGTACAGACTGGCCTAGGGAGTATTAGGTAAGGGAGCGGGCTTCTCCCTTCTCTCTGGGGAATTAGAGCCTCTCTTCCCCAGTGTGTGCGGACCACCCCCTTCCTCTAACCCCACTGGCTGTCCCATGAGGCAAGGAGTAGGGTTCCCTCTGGCCAAACTGTCACCTAGGGATTTTTGTGGGACGTGCATACGCACACACGCGTGCGCGTGCGTGCGCGCACATGCACACACACACACACACACACACACACACTCACATCCTCTCACCCGCCACACTTGTGGGCACACATGCACTCAGCACTGAGCACACACCTAGCTAGTTCCTGTCAGAAGCCTCTTCCCACCAGACTGGGCCAGCCCCCACTGTGATTCTGAAATCTACATCTGCTGTGGTTTGTATGCATTGTGTATAGGGGACACCCTCTAGCTGGACTGTGGGCTCCAGATTACTCATAAATTATAGGGAAAAACCAGAGACAGATGCAGGAGGAAGAGTTAGGGCCGTCTGAAATGCCGGGGACTGGCCAGAAGGAGCAGATGGGGGAAAAATTACATCCAGCCTTTGAGAGGCTAGGCTGACCCCACCCTTCCCTCAGTGTACAGAATCACTGTGTTTGATCCCCTCCTTCCCCAGTGACAGACCACTACTACTGCTGTTCCTCCAGCATTCCCATCCTTATCCCCTGCTGTCCCCCACCTCTGAATGACGGGTCTTAACCCCTCCCCCTCAGACATGTAATGATGGACGGAGCAAGGAGGTGTGGACCGGCGGGGGAGGCTGGAATATGTGCGGCTCTATTGCCAGTGAATTTCACGCACTTTAAAGTCCTGTGGCTTGTGACCTCTTATCTGAATAAAGTGGTAGAATCCATTTTGGCAAGTTGTGTACTGTGTGCTTCGGGGTCCAGGGATGGACCCTGGAAGGATCCAGGGATGGTGGTACAGGGGCAGCTCAGGCTGAAGCTGTAGCATTCTGATCTCCACTTGTCCACGGAGATCTGGGGTTGGGGCAGATCTGGGGTAGGGGGTTGGCAAGAACCAAGCAGGCTTCCAGTAGGTGATGCAAGGATTTTGAGTGCTCCCCACAGAGTTTCTGGAGCCGTGAGATTAGCTCCCTTAAAATCATCCCACTGTGCCCTGACCACGACGCCAGCTAACACACACAGACTTAGGCTCTGTCGCTCTGCTTTATTAGAACAGCTCCGAGTCTGAGAGCACAGCTTCAGAGTGGAGGCCGGATCAGGCTTGGGTGAATGACCAGCAGACCTCATGAGACTTCCAACACAGGAGAAGCACACTACAGACCGTGGGCACAGCACAGGACAGGACAGTCGATTGATTTTTTTCTTTTATATATAAACTGATAATTAAAAAAATTAGAGTAATATATAGAGTTTCTCTAGAGAGAGACTTTGCAACAAAAAATATATATAAAGAATATGACCTCCTGGGCAAACGAAGCAGCATCTCTGAGCGGAGGAAAGAGGGCTCCTCATGCATTGGAGAGGGGGGCCAAGCCTTTGGACAGGCACCAAGGCTACTGCATATCTTGGAAGAGGGAGGAAAAGTAGAGGGCTGGCTAGTCAGTGTGTCTGCGTTATTCTCTCTACATTGCAAGTTTTTTATGGCTTTGGCTAAAGCATGTAAAGCAGTGGAGGTACTAAGGTGCTAAACTGAGGCCTCTCGGTCTCTGTAAAAAACAAAAAACGGGGGTGGGAGACATCAGTAAAGCCCTCCCTAATCCCCAACTGAGTGGAAGCAGATGTTCTGCAGGGGAGGGGGAGGCTGTGGGGGGTATGACTTAGCAGCCTCCTCCCCCCATACCCTGTGCATCCCTGCAATCCCGCACATCTGTCCCTGCTGAGATTGAATATTTGAAGGGAGGCAGTTAATCTCCCCTGCACTCTGTTGTTAATCCCTGGCAGCAGCTGGAACAGGGATGGCAGGAAGGGCCTGTCTTAACCCCATGAGGCTTCTTTGGGGCAGGCAAACAGCCAGGAGCCTGAGGAAATTGGGATGGGCAGGGCATTGGTTTAGGCAGTGAGGCTCAGCCACTCCCTTTGGTCCCATCTGTAGCTCTGCCCGCCAAACTTGGCAGGAGGGAAATCCTCTGGATGAGCAGAGCCAGCTAAGAGGAGCCAAATGTCCCTGATGGGTGGGGTAGAGGCAGGGATTGGGGAATTTGGAGGAGATGGACTTGGTCCCTGAAGCCCTTCTCCTGATTTATTCAGACCTGGACTCCTCCAGGATCTGGGGTAGGTTTTGGTCCTGGGGGCCAGGGGCTGGGGCTGGAACTTGGGTAGAAGCTGGTGTTGGGGCCGGGGCTGGGGCTTGGGCCGGGCCTGAAGTAGGTAGGGGAGGTTTGCTGCCAGGGTGGTAATCGTGAGTGGCCTTGGGCTCATTGGTGTGGTAGGAGCCCTTGTAGCGATGATTTTGCAGATAGAAGAGCACCAACATTCCCACCAACCCCAGCAGCAAGAAGGCCACCAAAACTGAAAGAGAAAAAAAGGAACAATTCAGGGCAGATCTTTGGGGTTTCACCTATATACATACACACATGTATGCTTTTGACCTAAAGCATACGTGTACAAGAGCATCAGCTGTATGGCCACATCAAGCCATTCTTAAGTATCTGGTAGGTCTAAAGTCCGGGCTCATCCCCTACCATCTTCTATTTCTAACATTCTCTTTCCACATCCCTGGTACTTACCCCAATTTCTCATCTCTCTGGATGTTACTGCACCCCTATTTCCTCATCCCTTAGCTTTAGCCTCATTTTATTTTTTAATTTTCATACAACAGTTTTATTGAGATATAGTTTACGTACCATAAAATTTACCTTTTTCTAGTGCAGTAAAGCTCCTTGGGTTTTTTTTTGTTTGTTTTTTTTTTGGTTTTTTTTGGGTTTTTTTTGCAGTATGCGGGCCTCTCACTGCTGTGGCCACTCTCCCGTTGCGGAGCACAGGCTCCGGACGCGCAGGCTCAGCGGCCATGGCTCACGGGCCCAGCCGCTCCGCGGCATGTGGGATCTTCCCGGACCGGGGCACGAACCCGTGTCCCCTGCATCGGCAGGCGGACTCTCAACCACTGCGCCACCAGGGAAGCCCCTAGAGCTCCTTTTAATAAACAGTTCCTGCCTGATTCTGGGACCTTTTAGATATTGAACACCTGACTTTGGCGGAACATAATGACCATGATCCAACAGATAAGCATGTGACTTAAGCTGCTCATCAGGAAGTGGAGATTATCTGATCCACAAGGTCATAAAGTCAGATGTGACCAGCAATGGATTACCACTGAGAAGAGATGGTATATGGGATCAGGCATTGATGGCACATCGCTGTAAAAGCTTTAGCCCCATTTTGATATTTCATTTCAATTAAAAGTCTATAGCATCCTCAAACACTTAAAAATCTCCAACCTGATTGTCAGCTACCTTCAGCATAGCCTGTCTCATCCTTCTGGGCACCACCATGCACCTAGTGCCTTCACCACCCCTCAGCCCTGAGGATACGGGGCAGGGAGGCAACGCTGACAGCCCGAGGGTAGCATGAGGAGGTCCGGGTAGTGACAGTGCTACTCACAGCCCAAAAGTATGGCAACCCATCCGTCATCGTGGTAGTATGGGAAGTCTGAAAAAGAGAAAGCATCAGGTAGGAGAAGCTGCCTCCAGGTGAAGAATCACTTCCTTTCCCTGTTGTCCCTCTCTTCCCTTCCTTTACTGTGTCCCAGGGATGTACCTGGGGGCAGATACCAGGGGTCCAGCTCAGGTGGCACCTCTGAGACGAGACGTGGCATGGCTCCGCAGTTAGACTCAGACAGTTCTCCCTGAACGCGAAGGGCCTCAGCCAGCTCCGAGGTCATGGGTCGAGGTGCTCGGAAGTGGCTCTTGAGGGGAGCCACGTTGTTGAATCGGACACCAGACAGGCAGCCCGAGAAACCTGGTGTGTTGTAGCGCTGGATCTCCGGGTCAATCACTCCCGTCTCTGAGGGAGAGGCAGCCCAGAGAGAAATGGGCTTGGACCGCCACTAGCTCTGCCCCCTCTCACCATTGCTAGGTTCCCACTCCTCTTTATCAGCACCTCCATTGCCACTCCCCATCCTTCACTCCCCTCTGGGCTCCAGGGACTTCACCCACAGCTCCTTACCCAAAACGCCCTCTCAGCCCCAGCTTACCCATAACGCGCCCCAGATACAGGGCCTTGGGTGAGTCCAGCTGGCTGTCCACCAACAGTGAGAACTTCTGTTCTGTCAGGGGGAAGTAGTCCACCTGAGTGCGGAGGGGAAAGGAGATGAGGGGGGGAGAGCCGGGGGCAGACGTAGCCCAGGCCAGGCTGGAACTCTCCTCTCCCAGTTGGTGGTGAGTCCTAGCTCAGTCCCAGGTGGGCAACCCCTGGACCCAGACATAGGGTTTGGTATTAAAAACCCAACAACCTGGTTTTGAGCCCTGTCTTCGCAGCTTATGGTGGTTTGACTTTGGGAACACACCTCTTTACTGTCTGAGCCCCTTCGGTGATTTGTCAAACGAAGATCAGAAGAGCTGCCTACCTGAACTACCTCACAGAGCGGTTGTGAGGTCCCATGAGATAACACACACGAACATCCTCTGTAAATTGGAACGTGCTCTACAAATGCTAAACGTTTGGCATTTCCCACTGCCACAACCTAGACGGCGAGGTCGTGGTGTGAACCGGCCCGCCCCCCTTGTCCCCCTCCCCCTGCACGCACCTGGATGAAGAGGTTGCGGTAGACCCGGGTGAGGTTGACGCTGTGGGGCTGGCCGTCAGTCACGGGGCGGGTGGTTAGCTGGTACACGTAGGGACTGGTGCCCAGCTGATAGCGCAGCTGCAGGGTCCCTGTAGGGTGGGGAGGAGGAAGAGGGGGTCTCCTCTCAGCTCCCGAAGTCCCCATCTTGTAAGAGCACTTGAGTCCTTGTATTGGTCCGTCGATAGTTATGAGAATGGAGGGCACCCAGAGGCAGCTGGAATTGAGAGCGAGAGCCTCGGGGGGGCTTACCGTCTTCCTTGATGAGCACAGCCATATAGTCACGCACAAAGGAGCTAACGTAGAGCAGGACGGCGGGGGCGGAGTGGGTGCTGAAGCTGAAAGACACCTCCTCTCCGGTGACATTGTAGACAGGTCCACGGTAGCCCGGCACCGGCCGGCCAGGCCGCGGGTAGTCAGGCAGGCGGTACCCAGGGCCGTGGTAGCCGGGCACGTAGCCAGGAGTGTCGTAGCCCGGGATGTAGCCAGGCTCGTAGCCCGGCACTGGCCGGCTCAGCATGTGGGAGAACTCGCGGGCTGCGGAGCGCAGCGCTGACTGGAGGTTATAGCGCATCCAGGTGCCCGGCTCAAAGAAACCGCCAATGTCTGAAGGCAGAGGTAGTGAGGTCAGGGCCCCCGTCCCCACATTCAGACGCTGTATGTCATCCACACACACCCTCTGGCACGTGTCCCCAGTTTCAGCCACCACCACAACCCATCTCCATTCACTTTTAGGTCCTCTGGCACCCCTGTGTCATGGAATGGAATCTTAAAATCATGGGAAATGTAAAAAATCATCTAACCCAACCCCTGCGTTTTACAGCAGGGGAAAGTGAGGCTCAGAAATGGGTAGGTACTTGCCTAGGGATACACAGTAAGTGGACAGTCAAGATTAGAATCGAGATACCATAAGCCCATCTGGTACACCTGCCACTACTCACACTTCCGAACCAAAACCAAAGGCCTTCCGTGAGTCCCTTAGTACCTGTATCTCCCTGCCTCACCAGACTTCTCCCACCAGTGACCTCCCTGCTCACTCATCCTCCTAGACCAGCCTTAGGGAGGCTGCAGTCTGGGTGTATGTGCAGAATCTTGCTATGGTGCGTATCTACAACCAAGAACCAGGTTGTAGACATGTTTTAGGAGTGAAGCGATTGTCAAATAGGAAATGGCGTAGGAGGGCATTGTGCAGCCTGAGGGGGATATGCTTGCAAGTGGGGTGACCTGTGTTCCCTTGGTGACAGTGGGAAGATGGGGAAGTTATTTGCTTGTTGCTTTTGATCTTTTTAGTGCCAGCTTAGCTGTACCATCCCTTCCTTGCCCCACTTTATGCCTTTGGAGTCACCCAACATCTTCAACTGCCTGACTGCCCCAGCTCAGAGCTCAGGAGCCCAGGACAACCACAGTATTCCCTGATGCTGATTTTGTGCCCTCCTTCCTTTCCTGCCCTCCCTACATCCCATTATGCCCTATGGCTCCCTGTCCTCCCAGAACCAGCAGCACTAACCGTGGTTGCAATATGGCCCATCAAAAGCCGTGAGGTCACAGTCACAGGTGTAGTAGCTGTAGCGCTCCACGCAGCGGCCTCCATGGAAACAGGGGAACCGGGGGTGGGCGCAGTGGCCCGTGCAGTTGGGTGAGGTACCCTCAGAAGCATTGGCACGGCCCTCCAGGTTCAGAGTCACTCCATTCAGACGCATAGCCCTCAAGCAACCCACGAAGGGCCGCCTCTTAAGCTCCGCAGATCCTGGGGAAGGTGGGCAGGTCAAGAAATGGGTGTAGAGCCAGAGACAGGGATAAGTATTGGGGTTCGGAAGGGAGCCAAGGGGGCTAGAAGAACAGAATAGGTGCCAGGGACTGGAGAGGACAGGTGGGCCTTTGGCTCACTCTGAGGTCGAGGGGATTGGGACCTAAGACACAGGGTTCCTGGAAACAAGGAGAGTGGCCTTGAGAGCAGGGGAAGGTGTCAGAGGCTTCAGACCTGCCTCTGGGTTGCTGCTCACCAACATAGAGGGGCTGGTCGTACTCCAGCCAGATGTAGGTCTGCAGGGGCATCGGCCGCAGCACCCAAGGCCGGTGATCCACGCGGAGCCGGGCCTGCTTTACATTGATTTCAGCCCGGACCAGGTGCCACTCGTCATCGTTGAACTCAAAGTCATCTGAGTGCACTGTCAGGTTCTCATCCCCATTCCCCACGTCGAAGGCAAAGACCACATCCCGGGATGCTGGACAACGTTGGGGGTTAGGGGAAGAGGACTCAGACCTCCAAGATCCCTCACAGGTTCACCTGATACAACCCCTCTTCTTCACCCTCTGGAGCTCCTTGAATGTCCCTCCAATCTGTCTACAGCTTGGGACAAAACCCATAAACTGCTTAAAACCTCATACCCCAGACTTCCCTGGTGGCGCAGTGGTTAAGAATCCTCCTGCCAACGCAGGGCACACGGGTTCAAGCCCTGGTCCGGGAAGATCCCACATGCCGCGGAGCAGCTAAGCCCGTGCGCCACAACTACTGAGCCTGTGCTCTAGAGCCCGCGAGCCACAACTACTGAGCCCACATGCCACAACTACTGAAGCCCGCGCTCCTAGAGCCCGTGCTCCACAACAAAGAGAAGCCCCCGCAATGAGAAGCCCGTGCACAGCAACGAAGACCCAACGCAGCCAAAAATAAATAAATAAATAAATGTATAAAAAAAGAAAAAAAAAAAACCTCATACCCCTGGTCTCTCCCAAATACCCAGATCCCTGGAGCCAGCTTCCCAGCCCCACTTCTCAGGTTTGAAGCATAGCTCATCAGGTAGAAGACCCCCCCGCCCAGGAGTCCAGCTTCCTCACAAGTCAGGGACCTAAGGCCCAGAGAGGCTAAGTGGGTGCTCAGGGTCACGAAGCCAGCTATCAAGACAGAGCTGGGTGTAGAAGCCAGAGCCGTCTGAAGCCCTTTCCATGCTGCCTTGCAGAGGGGCATCTTACCCCTTGTCGCTTGTCCCAGCCTCCACCCACCCCACACCTCCCCCCAGGGATCTTCATCCCCCCGGCAACGGCTGCCTGCTCACTGTTGAGTTCCACCCGCACGTAAGGTCGGCGCCACTGGCAGTAAGGGCCCCCTGTATTCTCTAGGAAGACTCCTGAGGGAGCCGAGGTCCTGAAGTAGAAGGAGACATCAAGGCTGTGGTTGGCCTGGATCGGGGGAAAGCGCAGTGCAGCCCCAGTGTGGAAGGCGATGGTGTTCCAGGAATTTCCTACAAAACCAGATGGAGGAAGGCCTTGTCAGCAAGGTAGGAGGGGAGAGGGGTAAGGCAGCCTCAGGTCGGGGGGAGACAGGGCAAAGGGGGACAGCTAGGGGTCCCCAGGGAAACTGAAGGCGTGTAATGAAAGAGAGGAAGGTGCCGAGGAACAACACAGGTGTGGGCATATCACACCAGGAGCTGGGGTGTCTGGCAGTGTGCCCTAGAGACTCCCAGTGGATCAGGTAGCCTAGATTTTGGAAACCGGAGAGCTGACCCTGGGAGGGTACACAAAAAGGGTCTGTCACTTACGATCACCATAGCAGCGCAGAGGCCTCAGGAAGAACTGGGCCTCAGAACTGGAACGGTTCGTGTCCCCCACCACCACCTGAGTGACAGGCAAATGGTCCACAAAAGTCAGCAGGCCCTTGTCGGTTCTCCTGTGCGGACAGGATGTGGTGGCTCAGCCTCTGTCGCTCAGCTGTCCCTGGCGTCCTGAAAGCCCTGTCCCTTTGCCCCCCTTACCACTGGGGCTGGTCGGCGTCACAGTTACAGTGCAGAGCAGGGTCCACACAGCTCCGGTCCAGACCACAGGCACAGCGCTGAATGCCGGGCTGCGAGCCACCCCAGTAGAAGTGCTGCTCCTCATTTCGGCCAATCCAGAAGCTATAGGGGTAGCCTCCTGGGGAAGAGGTGCAGGCAGTTTCCAGGCCCTGCCCTCCATTAGCCTCTGGGATCCTCTCTCACCCTTCCAACCAGCCCAGACCCTTTCTCTAATCCTGTAGCCCAGGGCTCCCTTGAACCCTCTAATCCTCTTCTCCCAGACCCCACTGGTCTCTCCTCCAGCTCTCCACCTTGCCCTCCCCACCCCCGCCCTAACCTGCAGTGTTGAGCAGCCGGGAATTGTAGCAGGAGAACTCAATCCACTGTTCACAGTGCTGGGAAGCATTGGCCAGGGCACTGACTTCCTCCCAGGATGCATTCCAATACTGGACGGCCCCAAGGAATGGCCGCTCCATGCTAGAACCTGTCACCCGAGTTGTCCACATCCTGTCGTGCCTCACAACTGTCCACGCCCGGTTCTCTGGGGGAGGGGATGAGGCAGAGCTGTGGCTGGAGACAGGCATTCCCTACCCATCTCCCTACCCATCACCTTGCCCCGCCCCCAGCACCACTACTGCAATCCAGAGCCAAGAAACGTGGCCAGCAGCTCCATTCCAGCCCAGCTCTAGGCCCCCAACGTCATAGGCCAGAGATGAGATAGCTGGAATGGATCAGGAAGCTGGAATCTACCTGCAAGGCTGAGTGTCCCCTTCCCCCTTCTGTCCTCCTTTACCCCCACCACCATTTAATCTTACTGGCCCCTGTCCACCCTTCCATCCTTCCATTTCCCCCACACTTCTGCATTGCCTTGTCATCTGCCCCTCCACCACCCATCAGAGCCACTTACCTCGGATATCACAGTACACTACAAATGGCTTCAGGGGGCCACTCCCATCAGGATCAATGGTGAAGTTGCCAGAAGTTTTCCCACTGAGCCGATAAGCCTCACAGGATTCCTTATACAAAGCTGGTCGGTGGTGAGGTGGGGAAAAGGCAATTATAGGGTCAGGGGGCTAGGAGGGCCGGCCCCACCATCTCTAGCAGCCTCATGATTGCCAGAAACCTCCTGACCTCCCCTGTCTCTGACTCTCCCCCAAACCCAAGCTGGCTTACGTTGGTGGCAGGTCTCCCCCTTGTAGCCTGTCAGTTCACAATAGCAGATGAAGTCATCCCAAGACTGGTAGCAGCGTCCGTCATGCTCACACATATTAGGGCTGCACCTAGGTGAGGGGGTCAGCACCGAGAGAAGGAGCCTTATGGGGAGCTTGAGAGTAGGGTCTGATCCTTACAAGCTTCACTCCCAGCTCCTGGGAGCACCAAAACCCAGTGTGAAACATACTCCACCTAACAAGCTTAAATGCTGGGGCATTAGGCAGGCCTCAGGGCTCAAGTACTACTGTTTCCCCTTCCCCAAAGGAATAAATAATGCCTTACTTCCCCCACCCCCCAAATAAAACCCTCGAGGACCAAAAACAGATGCTTCATTTCCATTCTGAGCATGTGTCACTTTAAGGGAAGAAATAGGAGGTGAGAGGTCAAGGAGGAATCATCCCCAGGTGGGAGACTTAGGAGCTGGGACCAGGAGAAGGGAGATCATTGAGAAAGGCCATTCCCATCATTGGGAGACCATGGAAGAGGGCTTTGGAGGGGTCACCTCTTGTAGGGAGAGGGGCTTCTGGATACCTATCAGTGATGCCACATGTGTCAAAGAGGACCTCAGCATAGTATCCAAGCCGCCGGCCCTCCACCAGAGTCAGGTTGACCAGTTGACCATCCACCTTGAGCAGCTCCATGCAGCCATGGAACGCCGTCTGGTTGGAGTGGCAGCCCGATCGACTGGCTGGCTTGGGACAACCTGGAGCAACCACCCCTGTGAGGCCCTCCCCAGGGGAGACTCCAGCGACCCTCCCCCAGGGAGATGCCAAGGGAGAGCCAGACATGAAGGAAGGAAGGGGGCTAGTAGACAATGACAGTGACCTTCCAGTCCCCAAGGCCCCAGAGGGACAAGAGGGATTTACTGCTACAAAACTCTCCATGTAGCCCTGTCTGGGTGGACTTAGATGGGGCCTTCCCACCCAGAGACAGGGGTCTAGCCAGGTCGGCCTCCACTTACCTCCAAAGAAGTATGAGGTTCCTGTACGGATCAGCAGTGGGTATGAGACCCTGACCTCTGCCCCCTCCACATCATCAATGCTGATGACTGCATGGTTTTCCTGTGCCACAAAATTCACCTCGTGCCAAAAGCCATCATTCAGGCGGAACCCTGGACAGGACAGGAGGATGGTGTGGGGTGGGGGTGGAGGGGGGCGCACCACATTCTAGAAGAGTACCTAGAGCGGGAAGGCAGCAACCCCACTCTGTGTCCTAACAGTAGCCTATGTGCCTCCCATTTTTACACTTATCAACCTGAGTGGTGACATCTCTGAATGTCTCTCTTCACTGTGTGGAACCCCAGTGGCTGACACAAAAGTCATAACTGAATGACACCTCCAGAGACCCTCCAGAACTGGAGAGTACCAGGATTCTCAGCCTTCCTGCTTCTCCTGGCACGCTTAGCTCCTCAGATCTGCCCGCGCCGCCCTCCAACTCCCGGCAGCCTCCATCCACTCCCACCTCTTCCCAGGGCCCTGGGACCTCCTGCCCTGCTCCCTCCCTCACCCCTCTCCAGCGTGCAAAGGCTTCACTCCAGGCCTACAAACTCCTCTGCTCTTTGCCCTTCTCTGGCCTCCCTGTGCCTCCCCCTGCCCTCCGCCCCTCACCAGCAGCAAACTGAAGTTTCTTTCGGCCAGTCTGCACGATGGACACATTGACCTGCCCTTCACTGAGCATCAGCTCCACGTGGCCCAGCCCATCCCCCAAGCGGGAGAAAAGTAGCAGCCCGGTGAGATCCCAGGTACGGAAGCGAAAAGAGACTGCGAGGCGGCCTCGGCGAGGGAAGCCAGGCACTTGCACGAAGTTATGAGGACCTCCAAAGTTGATGGGGTGAGGAACCGGGTCCAGGCAACGGAATGCCACCTTACCCTAGGGACGAAAGTGGGGATCCATCAGCACCCGAGCCGATGCCCAGCCCCACCTCTGTGAGGAGTGAGGTTCCCTGGGTGCACCTCCCCAACTCCCCCAGAAACATGTCCAGCTGTGGAGGAGGTCTCCAGCCACAAAGTCGGCCTGCAGGACTCTATCCTGATCTACATCGCCTCCAGGGGCGACCACTCCTTCCCTACCTTCCAGCGTGGAGAGGCAATTTCCCGCCTGCTTCCCGGCAGCAGTGCCTGATTGTGCTCCTGAGTTGAGGTGGGGGGAGCACCTACACCCACACACCGAAACAGCCCTGGGTTCAAGTCCCTCCTCAGCCCCTGTGCAGCTGCGTGACCCCTGGCGGAGCCACTCAGGGTCGCCACACCTTATTTTCCTCAGTTATAATTGAGGAGATGCTCAGACCGGACCACAGCTTTTAACCGGGCGGTTGGGAGCTGGCCTTTCGCACTCCCTGTGAGTCAGTGATGACACCATCACCCCCACCTGAGCATCTGGCTGGGGAGAGGGGTCCTCGGCTTTTACATGATTCGCAGTATCTCTTCCCACTCCACCTCTTGGTTCCAAGCGGCTTTGACGCCCCGTCCTCCCAGATCCCCCCGCCCACTGGCCTCGAAGGTGATCCGCGAATGGCGCCGCACGGCCAGGTCCGCGATGTTGACTCGGTTGAAGATTACGTTTTCCATGCAGCCGCGGAAATTATGCCGATAGGCAAGGTTCTTCTGCGCGGCGCCCACCAGACCCCCGATGAACATCTGCGGGCGGAGTGAGGAGTGAGTACACTACAAATGGCTTCAGGGGGCCACTCCCATCAGGATCAATGGTGACGTTTCCAGAAGTTTTCCCACTGAGCCGATAAGCGCGGCAGCGCGCGCGCGCGCGACTTTCTCGCGCTCCCCCGCCGTACACTTTCCCACGCTCCAGGCAGGTTGAGTTTCATAAGACTTGAGACACGCATTGCCCCAGTATCGGTATTGAAGCTGGAAGCTCGCTGGGCCTCCCCAGGCTTGGGTTCTAGCCCTGACTCCACCACAAATTGGCTGCATGCCCTTAGGTAAGTCAGTGAACCTGTCTGGGATTCTTTATCTACAGATCAGGGCCCGAAGGGGGCAATTTTCTCATCTTGCCCGATCCCCCAAATCCAGATTTCCAGACTCCATCTCAGTAGTTCTGGGGTGGAGCCCGGGAATCTGCATGCTAATAGCAACAGCAACAACAAAAACCCAGGCCTTTCTGGGAGTTTGCCAAGAGCTGCTAGCATATTCAGACACCCGAAAGCAGAGTCTTACCTCTGGTAGAGAAAAGTGCTGTCCCCCACCGGCCCACCCAGCATCGCACTTAACCAAATGGCTCCTCCTCTCTCCGCTCACCTCGGTGTCCAGGTTCAGTCTCTCAAAGTCGCCATTGAGCACGAAGCGCTGCTCGTGGCCGTCCAGGGTGAGATTTGCGTCGCGGCCAAATCGGTCCACACGTACGTAATGCCAGTGCTGGTCATTGAGGACGCCACCAGCGCTCACTGTTGTGTGACCGGGCCTTGGCTGGATGGGGCTGCTGCCTGAGGGTAGGGTGGGGCGAGGTCAGACCTGGAACCTGGAAAACCCAAGCGAGCCCTACTGCCCAGCTAGCCCCCAGGCAGAGCAGCAGCGGGCCGCACAGAGGAGGGACTGCCCAGGGCCCAGGGCAGCCAGGGAGGGTGGGCATACAGAGATTGGACCACCCTCAGCCTGGGATGGAGCAGTGGCCATTGGCAAGTATGGACTTAGAGTAAGCCATTTAACCTCTCTGAGCCTCTGTTTTCCTATCAGTAAAACTTGAGGCACGATAGTTGCTTCTACCTCATCATGTGGATATTATGAAAAGCGATTGAGATACAAAATAATAACGCTTTAGGCGTGTGTGTATACGTATATACACAATGTTTTTACAATGAGGAAACAGACTGGGGAAGTGTTTGTCCTGCTGGTAGGTGGTAGAGCTGAGACTGGAATCCGCTTCTCCTGATCCCGAGTCCAGTGTTTTGCTAGCACCAAATTTTACACGAAAAAGGCGGGTTGGTCCAAACACTAAGGAAGGGAAGGATAAGGAGTGGGGTGCGGCTTCGCGGAGGAGGTGCAACAAGAGATGTGGGAGGAGAGCCTCAGGCTTTGCGCCGGGATGTCTGAGCTCACCCAGGCTCATGTGCAGCAGCAAGTGCGCCCCCTGCAGCTCGAGTGTCACGTAGTCGCCCTGGGCGCCCTCGGCGTGCAACAGGAGCCCGTCCTTCTCTTCGGTCTTGAAGCTGAAGGCGAACACGTCCCACAGACTCCGACTGACCCCTCGCGGGAAGCGGTACGAGATGGCATCATCACCATCGAAATAGAGCACGTCGGACTCTGCGCGAGGGGCAGTAGGTGGGTTGGGGACCGGGGAGACTCTTTGTCTCCCGGGCAACCCCGCCCCAGTCCACGACCTCACACCCTTACTGTAAGGGCAGCCGTAGAGGCCGAGTCTCAGGCCGATCTTGCCGCGCGGGTTCCAAGCCAAGGGCACGATACGGATGTAGCGCGCCGTGAAGTGGTAGTGCAGGTCGTGGCGAACCACCGCCGACTCGTTCACGTTACCGAAGAAGGTCTGAGGGGCAAGGGAAGAGGAGTGACCACGTCCCCACCCTCTGCTTGTTTCTCCACAGCCTCCCAGCCCACAGTTGTCGCATCTAGCCAATCTCGACTTCTGGAAGGCAAACACTGCTTATCTCCCTTGCCTTCGTGGCTTTACACAAACACGGTTTCCCAAGCCTAGAGCGTCCCATTGTATCCTCAAAGGTCAACTCAGATGTCACCACCTTCATGAAGCTGTCCCAGATTTTTCCCTGAAGTATGTTAAACCCTGTCACTGGGAATATCTTGCACACATGGGGAGCTGACAGCCCCTCTGGACTGAGTCCTTGGGGAGGAAATCACTGCTCCTCATCTGTGCCCTCACCACCACCTCCTGCCCTTCTTCCAAGATTGCGCCCAGCCCAGCCCAGGTCACAGAGCTGAAAAGGTTCCCCAAGTGTGTGCGCTGGGAGCCTGGAGTACCGCGTTGTGCCCTCGCTGATAGAACGGTGTCCAGCTGTCCACTCGGTCGCCATAGAGCAGCATGTAATGTGTGACCCAGTCCCAAGAGTTAAAGGAGCCCTGCGTGGCCACAGCCCGGATCCGGTGCTTCTTCATTAGGTCGATCTGGAGCCAGGGATTTGGGTCCCCAATCCGGGGAGACCATCCGCTTATGCCTATAGAAGGCGCAAGGTCTTTCACCACTGGTTCCCCATTTACCTCCAGTCCTCCAGAGTCCCCCACCCCACCATGGGGTGCCACCACGCTCACCGTGCAGCCGGGCAAAACGGGGCGCAGTGAAGAGCCCATAGTAGGAGGAGGCGCCCAGGGAGCGTGCATACAGGGGCCCAACCAGCTCCTCGTCACAGCCGTCTGGGTTGGGGTAACAGACATGTTGATCAGGGCGGCCCCTCCCAGTCTTCCCAAAGGCCCAGCACGCTGAGCAACCGGGGCTCTTTCTTCTCTCTCCCCCATTGCAGACCCAGCCCTAACTTAAACCATCTACTCGACCTGGTCTGCAGCAACAGCTGCACACTTCGGGGAGGCTGCCTTCTTCTTCTGGAAGAACCCGTAGGCCAGACCCTGCCTAGTACCAGCTGGGGTTCAGTACACCCGCAAACACAATCCCAAACCTCAGCATCTTTTAGAACCTGAGTCACCCCAAGACACCAATCCAGCCCCAGCCTTAGCCTCAATCCCAATCAGCAGCACCCACAGACCTGCACCAACTCCAAATCCAGGCCTTGGTCCCAACCCCAGCCAGTCCAAGCACCATCACCAGTTCCACGTCCAACCTTAGCATCATAAAGGGTCACCAAATACGGCATGGATCCCAACCCCAAAATCCAGCCCCAGCCTCGGCCCCAAACCCTGGTCCCTGGGCCAGCTCCAAGCCCAGCCCCAGCCCCTGGCAAAACCTTAACCCTAGCGGGGTCACTGGCACCGCCCTTATTCCCAACCCTCAAACCCAGGCACTAGCTCCCGCTTGGATCCCAGTCCCAAATCCCCGCCCGGGGCCGACTCTATCTTCAGCTCTGAGCCCAGCCCCATCGCCGGGCGCGCGCGCCAGCCTCGCAGCTGCATTGCGGAGCGCCGGGGAGAGGCAGGAAAGGATGAAAGCGCACGAGCGCGCGCCGGCCGGGAAGGGACCTGCGACCACCCAGCCGCAATGCGGTGCAGGACCCGCCCTGCAGACCTTAGACTCCCAGGCCCAACCTCGCCTGCCTGCGAGCCCCGCACTCACAGTAGCCCCAGCCCCGGGCTCCCGAGACGGCGGCGAGCAGGATGCAGAAGAGCCGGAGACGCATCATGCAGGGCTGACGGATCCCGGCGGCCGCCTCCCAGGGCCCGTCTCCGGCTAGGGCTCCAGTTCCAGCTCGGGCTTTCCTCCTGGGGTTCGCAGTGGATGACTATCTCTCCCCCTTACCCACCCCTCCCTCTTTCCTCTCTCCCCCAACCCTTCTCCCTTGTCTCTCTCTGTGCTGTTCCTGATTCTCCGCTGTTCTCGCCTCTCCTTCCACCCTCTCTCTTCTCACCTCCCCCCTCCCCCAGCCTCTGTCTCCTGGCACGCGCCGCTTTCCCGGACCCCGCGCAAGCGCGCGCCTCAGCCCTGCTGCGAATGGGCGGGGGTAGAGAGCCTCCCGTCACCGGGAAATACCCTGAATAACCCGAGGCCGACGGGGACCGTGGCCTCAGGGATGGGGGAAGGGAGGCTAGGGACGGTTAGGGGGTCCTGAAAAATCCAAGAAAACGGAGATGGAAGGGCAGGGGGTGCTTGGAGATGGGGAGAAGAGTAAGTAAAAGAATCTAACATTTTCTGACAGCAAATTATGTTCCAAGCACCCATGCTAGGCACCCTCAGCACGCTGTGAATTCTGCATTTTTACCGCACTCCACTCTGCAGATGAAAAACCTGAGGCTCAGAGAGGTCAGAAAACCTACTTAAGATCACACAGGTGGCTAGCAAACGATGATATTCCAAAACCCATTCTTTTTCTACTGGCACGGTAAAGAGAAATTATTTTTTAGGACGTAGAATAGGAAAGTCAGGTAAAGAGGGCCCACAGACCTTAATCCCCACCGCCCTCTTGGCCCTTCTCCCCGCCCCTTCCTTCCTGTCCCACTAGTTTAACTTCTGTCCCCAGTGGCTTTACCTCAGAAACCTGAGTAGCCAGAGATGGGGACTGTGCCCGCAGAGCAGGTGGGAGTGGGGGCAGGGGGGGAACGGTTACAGAGAGGGAGGGTAAGGTGAAGGGATGGGATGCCCTACCTAGCACCAGGCCTCTGCCATGCTATGACCTAGCTAGGATGCCTGGAGCCCCCTGGGACCAGGGGCCCTCCAGATAGATAGGGCTGGTAATGAGACGCCGGGGTCAGGGGACAGGACTGGGGTTGAGAGGGAGGATTAGCTGAACCTAGAGATCTAAGGTCCCAACTGAGCCCAGAAAACCTGAGCTCCAACCCTTACAACCCCCTTGTCATGAGTAGTTCAGTGCACCTGTACTGGAGGCTAAGAGGTGTGGGTGAGAAGGGGAGAAGGGAAAGGAGACATAGAAAACCTCTCCAGACCAAGCATGGAGTCCAGGGACCAGGTCTCAGGCAAAGTCTGCACGTGGGTGTTCTTCCAGGAGAGGGCGCTGCAGAGGAACTGAAGCGCTAAGATTTATTAATAATACAGATACTTGGCCTATGGAGAGCACAGATGCTTCACATTCATTATCTTTCTGATTTCAAACAACTCTGCTGGGTGGGCTGGTTAGGATTTCTAATCTCGACATTATGTATTAGGCAACTGGAGAGCCAGAAAGAGCAAGTGATTCACTCAAGGTCACTGTGGAAGCTGGATGTAGAGGCAGGAGGGGTGCAAGGGAAGCCAAGGCCTGTCTGAGAGTGTGCTAAGAAGAGTGTGGAGAAGAGTTTATGTCTTCTCCCCGGGTACTGTACCATTGTACCTGGTCACACAGGAGCCCCCAGCTTGGAATGCATGTGTGGGAGGGGGAGGTGTGTGGTGGAGGCATGCCTCATAAGGTCTCTCTTCTCATTTTGGCCTCCCCAGGTCTCCTGGGGCCCCTACTCCGGGGACGATGAGGAGGCATACTCGGCTGAGCCGCTACCAGAACTCTGCTACAAGGCCGATGTCCAGGCCTTCAGTCGGGCCTTCCAACCCAGTGTCTCCCTGACAGTGGCTGCGCTGGGTCTGGCCGGCAATGGCCTGGTCCTGGCCACGCACCTAGCGGCGCGACGCGCTGCCCGCTCGCCCACCTCCGCCCACCTGCTCCAGCTGGCCCTGGCCGACCTTCTGCTGGCCCTGACCCTGCCCTTTGCTGCAGCTGGGGCTCTGCAGGGCTGGAGTCTGGGAAGTGTCACCTGCCGCGCCGTCTCGGGCCTCTATTCGGCCTCCTTCCACGCCGGCTTTCTCTTCCTGGCCTGTATCAGCGCCGACCGCTACGTGGCCATCGCGCGGGCCCTCCCAGCTGGACCGAGGCCCCCGGTGCCGGGCCGTGCACACTTGGTCTCAGTCATCGTGTGGTTGTTGTCACTGCTCCTGGCGCTGCCTGCTCTCCTTTTCAGCCAGGATGGGCAGCGAGAAGGCCAGCGGCGCTGCCGTCTCATCTTCCCCGAGGGCCTCACGCAGACGGTGAAAGGGGTGAGCGCCGTGGCGCAGGTGGTCCTGGGCTTCGCGCTGCCGCTGGGTGTCATGGCGGCCTGCTACGCGCTCCTGGGCCGCACGCTGCTGGCCACCAGGGGGCCCGAGCGCCGGCGCGCGCTGCGCGTCGTGGTGGCCCTGGTGGCTGCCTTCGTGGTGCTGCAGCTGCCCTACAGTCTCGCCCTGCTATTGGATACTGCCGACCTCCTGGCGGCCCGCGAGCGGAGCTGCCCCGCCAGCAAGCGCAAGGATCTGGCACTGCTGGTGACCGGGGGCTTGGCCCTCGTCCGCTGCGGCCTCAACCCCGTGCTCTACGCCTTTCTGGGCCTGCGCTTCCGCCAGGACCTGCGGAGGCTGCTACGGGGTCGTGGCTGCAGTCCAGGGCCTCACCACCGCGGCCGCTGCCCCCGCCGGCCCCGCCTTTCTTCCTGCTCGGCTCCCACGGAGACCAACAGTATCTCCTTCTGGGACTACTAGGGCTGCGAATCAAGACGAGGGGGGCGGGCTGAGGAAATGATTCCAGGGAGGGTAGTGGGAAGGAGGAGTAGGTGAGGCACACTGAGAAAGAGGTAGGGACCTCAGGAATTGCTTCTGTACTTGGGCACATTAAACTGACAACATGGAAATGAGGGGCAACCCAACAACTGTTACTATTTTTGAGTCACCGGCTTGGAAGTGATTTGCAGCAGGGCAGAGCTGGTGGGTCCCACCCCCCGGCCCCGCCCCTTCGCACTCCGCCGCGCTTGGCTCTGAGTGGAAGGCGCTGAGAGCTTGGGTGGGGGTGAGGGGCTGCTGAGTCTGCTGAAGCTTTAGGCACTGACACCCCCTCCACCTTCACCCGGTCTCTGCCAACAGAGGTGAGGTGGGGAAGCTGCGACGAGGGGCGAGCGTTCCTCCTGAAATAGTGTAAGAAAGAGCTTTCTAACAACCAGAGTGCTATCCAGTAATGGCTGCCTTAGCACGTACCGAGTTCCCGGCCTCTGGAATGTTCCGGCTGAGGCTGTCGGGGACTGTGTGTGTGCCTATGCCTCGTGTGGGGGTAGGAACGGGGCCAGGAGATTACCGTTTTGGGTTGGATTCGGTTACCACTCTACAGTCCCTTCTAAGGTTCGCTGGTGGAAAGAAAACAGTTATTTAAAAAGTTGAGTCGCAGTTTTTCACCTTGGAGAAAATCCAAGGAGAGAATTCCAATTTGCAAATTTCCAAAGAGTGGTTATCACGGGCGGGGTGGGGGTGGGGTGACAGCCATTCTCCATCTTCCTTGGGGACTGGGTCAGAGGGAATGTACTGAGCCTGCCGGAGAGAGGTTAGACAACGGAAAGAACTTCCCTGCAGGCAAGGGCCTGGGATCCAGATAGGGAAGAGAGTATATGGTGTGGTGTTTCCATCCCTAGGAAGTCTCAGCGCAGGCCACTCTCATCTGGGGCGAGGGCAAGGCTGGGATGGCTTCTAAAGACATTGATTGCTGGTCTTTGTTTTACACAGTCACGACAGGCAGGATGGTGTCCACGTGCGACAACTCTCGCAGTTTAATATCCGGTCAGCCAAGCTGCCCCGACCACTCCAGCCTGGAGTCTGGGGACCCAGGGCAAGAGGGGCGGAGCGTGGCGGGGATGTCTCCAGGGAGGCGGTGGCCTGTCGTCCCCGCCCTGTCCCGCCGCGCCCAGCTCGTGCTAGCCTTCCTTCCCGGAGTCTCCGGCGGCTGAGACCAAGAACCACGGCCTCCAGGGGCCAGGATCCAGGGAAGTCCCGGACATAGCGCCGATCTTCAAAGGGTCCCACACGCCAGTCACTGGGGGCCAACCTGGAACCCTCCACCAGTGATCTCAGGAATCGCCGCTGAGTCAGCAACGCACGCGCGCGCCCGCGGTCGCCCTGGCCCCGCCCCTCCTCTGGCCCCGCCCCGTCCTCTTAGAGCCTTGGTTAACCCCTTCCTACACAGAACCGCAGGATAGTCACCCCGAGAAGCCTCCACTCCATTCGAAGACCACGGAATTCCCTAGAATCCGAAGTAACTCTCCCAGCTGGGGTTCAGTGAGCTGTGCTCTCTACATTAGATTTTATTTCCGGCCTTGGTCTGCACTGTCCCAGAGTCTCTGCCTCAGCTTCTTCACCTCAAAAGGAGGTGACTCAGATCGCGGAACTGGACTCCTTCATCCAGGGGCGGAGGGCTACCTCTAGGGCTGTGCTTGGCGCAGGTAGCTAAGGCTCTTTCCTTTCTCTGGAACCCTGAGACGAGACAGGGGTGCAGAGGGCAGCAGTCGGAGCCTTTCTCTATGCCCTATGGGCACTTTGGTCTCCAAAGCTCCTGCTCAAGTGCTTTTAATTTGTTGGTTGGTGAGCCAAGAGTTAAAACAAGAGCCTGAAGGCGGGCTTCCGTGACGTCCCTAGCAGTCCGTGTCCGACCTCCCAAGCGGGGGCGTGGCTACCATCGCATTGCCCCCTCCCTCCTTATTCCCCTGCCCCTCCCCGCTGTCACCAAGCCAGGGACACATGATGCAACCCGCCGCGGTTTCAGTAGCTTGATTGGTGGCCGCGCCCGGCGCCAGGCACAGGGATTGGGCAGAGGAGGCTGTGACGAAAGCTGGACACAGCCCTGTAAAGAAGGGAGGAGAGAAAAAGGCGGGGGGGCCGAAGGGGAGGGGGTTGGGGAGGCGGGGTCCCGGCACTGTGCTCGCGCCCCTAGCGCGCCAGTCCCGGGGCTGCAGGGAGCGCAACGCGCTCGGCCCGGGCCCCGGCCACCGGACGCCCTACCGGACACGACCCTCCCTGGAGCTTGGACAACTGCCCACCTCGGACACTGCACCGGACACTGCCCCCCACAGGGCTGGACACTACAACGGACACTACTTCCCAGCTCCGGACATTGCTCCCTCCTCCCCCACCCCCGCCTCCCCCCTCCCCCCCTGGGGGCCCAGACTCTGAGCCCCCCGCAGGCTCTAGCTAACGACCCCTTGCACCCCAGAGCCAGACACCGCCTCCTCCCAGTCCCCCTCTCCCTTTCCCTCCTCCCTCCTCATCTTTTCCCCCCCTCGGGTCGGAGCCCCGCCAGTTTCTCCGACCCCCTGCAGCTCGGCCCCGGCTGCCCGCACCCCAATCCTCCGGCTGCTCGCCCGGATGCCTCTCCCCGGGGGATTGTGGTGGCTCCTCTGCTGCCGTCGAGGCTTTACTCTTCTGCACCGGGACTACGGGGACGGCGAGCTTAGCGGGGACGGGGACGAAGACGAGGACGAGGAGACCTTTGAGCTCCGGACCCCGAGTCCAGCGGGCGGCGGGAGGGTAAGTCCCGGGGGGTTTGAAGCCTTGTCTCAATCCCTCTCACTACAACCGGCCGTCACGCCTAATCTTGCCCCAGACTCCAGCCAAACGCCGTGCTCTTGCGGACTGGGGACTCGGGAAACGTTTTTGCCTGGGGGCCAGAAGCCCCCGAGAGCTCAAGCAGCAGCCTCGCCTCGGGATGTGCCTGTGGGCCTCGCGCAGCACGCTGGGCGCTGTCCACCTGCTGGGGGCCCTGAGGCAGGGGAGGCGTCACGCCTGGCCCGACCTGGCCCAGCCTCTCCCTTCCCCGCTGGGCCCGCGTCCCATCCCGTCTCCTTCCGCCTCCGCCAGCGCCGAGGAATGTGGCGAGGCCGGCTGGGCGGCTCGGACACCTGGGTCCGCTCCGATTCCAATTCATGAGCGCTGAGCGCTGGGGCCAGATGCGGGAGTTTCCTCCGCGGGGACCTGGGTTCGTGGCGGGGACCCCATGGAGAGGGAGCTGGGGGCCACAACTCTCCGAGTCCCCTCGTCATTACCCTGACACTCAGGGCCTCCCTGGTGAGGCTCCTGGGGAATCCCTGAGGGAATGGTGAGGGACACTCGGCTCCCGAGTTTTGTCGAATCTCCCCGTGGCGAAACTGAGGCTCTATTGGTGTGGGAGACCATCATCCCCTGATGTCCCCTCTCTGATGGCCCTGCACGCCTGCAAGCAAACTCCGGGCAACCAGACTCGCGTGTGCTGTGGCCTGGGTCAGGCTCCCTTCCCCCGCTCAGGGGTCCCCAGCAGGCCCGGTGGCTCAGTGCCCGGGTGGGGCGGGCTGCGCCGCTGGGGCCGGCGCCAGCACCTGGCGGAGGCGGAGGGCGGATAAATATAGAGGGGGGGCGGGGAGGGAGGGAATCAAGGGACTGCCATTGGGGGAGTTGGTCTAAGAGAGGGGTCAGCACCTGCCCTTATGGTGGTGTGGCTGAGAGCCCCTCTCAGCCCCTACAGAAGATAAGAGGATCTGCGCCCCCGAAGGCACAGGACCCAGGCGTCCCCAGGGTTCCAGCCTGAGCAGGGTCGGCTTTGTGAACCACTGCCATTGCCTCCCTCATGCTCCACCTCCACCACCGCCCCCCTCCTCGGAGCCTGGGGACAGGTGTCCCTGGCCCCCTTCCCCCACCTCCCCCTCCTGACTTTAGCTGCCTGGATGCAATGGGACCATGGCACAGTTCCCGCCTGACCTGGCTCCTGGTAGGGTTTTAGGCCTTTCTTAGACACCAGTCTACAGTAGAAGTTCCAGGGCACAGGGGGTGGTAGGGGGAGGGCAAAATCCTGGACTGTACCTCCCATGGAGAGTATTCTTCAGCCTGGCCTGAGCCCCAGCAAAAGGACAGGGTCTTTGCTTCCTACTGAGTTTCAGGGGTCCCTGTGGGAGGATATAAGAAGCTCTTGGAGAAAGCCCTATGCCGAAAGGGTCCCTCTTCTCTTCATGCACCTCCGTGCCTACCACCTGCCTGCCAGCCTGAACGCCCGCCTGCCAATGAAGGGAAATGAGGAGGGGGTGACTTCGACTGCCAGAGCAAGAAGGGACTTCATACACCTCTCCCTCTTCACAGATTGGGAACCTAAGGCCCAAAGACTCGAAGGGGCTTGCCAGGGTTTCTCAGCAAGTTTGTAGGTCCGAGTTAGTGGTTGAGCCGGTATTAGAACCCAGGTCTCCTGACTCTCTGCCCAGTGCTTTTTCTACTCTACCCCAACACCTGATTGCCTCTTTAAAGAATCACAGAGACCGGGCGAGAGTCTTGGCTTCTTAGCTTGGGCTGTTCTGTAGAGACTGGTGGAAGGGGTGAGCCCAGTGGCTTCAGCTCGCTCAGTCACTGTCACAGTCACAGTTGCCATCCCACTCCTTGATTCCCCAATCCCCTGAGCAGCGCTGTCCTGGGCCAGAAGCCACTGGCATCCTGCGAGGAGGGTTCTTAGCCTGAGGGCCGCCCTGCCTGTTTCCCCAGGGCCCCCTGGATGTGACGCTGACTCAGCCTGTGAGGAGCGGGCCAGTCTCAGACAGGTGAACTCAGCCCCTGCGTCCCATGGTCTGGGACCCCCATCTTCACCGGCTTCCCTCCCGCGGTTGTGCAATAAGGGAAAGGCCTTACGCCGGACGCTGTGGTTTGGCCGGGGTCCCGGGGGGCGGTCCGGCTGGGGGTGCGGGGAGGAGGGGGGGGGTCCGGGCTATTTCTGGTACGAGGTCAGAACAGCCCAGCGGTTCCCACAGCCTGGGGGAGGGGTACCCAGCCCGGGGAGTAGGCACCCCTCGCAGTCTGGGGAGCCCTTAGAGAGGAGCCTCCTGGAGGCGGGGCGCGGGACCGGCAGGCTTGCCCAACCCTCGCTCCCTTCTTGCCCAGGCTGCAAAGCTGGGAGGAGACACGGAGCCTCATCCCGGAGAAGGGGCCGTCAGAAGACGACCCAGACGTCGTCGTGAAAGGTGGGGATCCACCTCATGCGCTCTAGAGGCCCCAATCCCAATCCTCCACGGGATAATGTCTTCTTCTGAGGATCCCCTTTCCCTCCTTCTCCCCGCAGGTTGGCTGTACCGCGAGCCCCGCGGAGGAGGGGCGCGGCCCTGGTTGCCCCCACGCCGAGCCTGGTTCCTGCTCACCCGGGACTCCTTGGACCAGTTCAGCGGCAGCGGGAAGGGGGCGCGGCGCCTCGGGAGCCTCGTGCTCACCAGCCTGTGCTCGGTGACCGGCCCTGAGCGCAGGCCCAAGGAGACCGGTGAGACCTCATGGGGATTCTCCTACCTCCCTAGGTAGCTGCCCCAGCCAGCCCTGATTGACCTCCGCGGCCTCTCTTTCCCCCAGGTCTGTGGTCAGTGACCGTGTCTGGCCGGAAGCATAGCGTCCGGCTCTGCTCGCCCCGCCAGGCTGAGGCAGAGCGCTGGGGGGTGGCGCTGCGCGAAGTGATAGCCTCCAAGGCGCCGCTGGAGACCCCCACCCAGCTGCTGCTCAGGGACATTCAGGTGCGAGGGAGGGAACTCCATGGAGAAAGAGGAGGGTGGTGGACCCATAAACTTTCTGGGTTCATGGTGAGCCCCCTTCTCCATCACTTTGATCATTTCCATGGCCTCTAGGAGAGTTGTGGGGACCCGGAAGCGGTGGCCCTTATTTACAGACGGAACCCAATTCTGAGGCACACTAGTGGGGCCCTGTATGCCCCACTCCTGCCCCTGCCCTACGGAGTCAGTGCCCCAGGTGAGTGGTGCCGTGGCCCAAGTCCCTTGGATGGGGAATCTGAATGCCTCACCTGATAGGGATCTAGGAGTCCTCAGGGGGCCTACGCAGGCCCTCATTTTTCAAAGGATGAAGATGAAACCAGAAGCTGAGCAGACTGATACCCAAGGTAGAGGGGGAGGAAAGCCAGCACAGAAAGTAAAGGCTCCCTTTGACCACCTTCTCTGGATCTCATTCTGACTACTGATGTTCTTTCATGAGTTTTTTACACCCTCTATTTTGCTCTTTCATTATACTCTCAACACCATGGTATACTGCCTTTACAAGTGGTGGAAAAGCCACCACCTTGGGAGAATGTGCTGACCTCATCTGGTTATACTTCTCCCCAAAAGGGAATAGTGACAGGCCCAGGTCCTCAAGCTAGGGGATTAAGGGGAGCTGGGAGAAGAACCCTGGTTTTCTGACTCGCGGTCCAACCTGTTTTCTGGCCCATGGTGAGAGCTGTCAGTACCCAATTACAGAGTCTGAAGGTTGACCCTGTGTTCTTATAGTCCAACCCTCCAAGTTACTAACGCAAAGTGCAGCCTTAGGGGATCTGGAGGGGGAGATTCCCGGGAGGCAGGGGTTGAATTTGGCTCTGGGGACGATTGCTTTCCCTTCACTCTTCCTGTCCTTCGCACTCTCCCCTCCTTGCCACCCCTGTCCCCTTACACTCCCTCTGACCTTCCCCCGGTTCACGCCTTCCTCCCAGGGCCCAGCTCTGTGTCCCCTCTCCAAACCGTCCCTCCGCCCCCGCCGTCCCCCAGGTCCGGGCTACGCTCCCTTGCGCGAGGAGGCGGTGCGGCTGTTCCTGGCGCTGCAGGCCCTGGAGGGGGCGCGGCGCCCCGGGCCCCTGATGCAGGGTGTGCTCCAGACCTGCCGGGACCTGCCCGCGCTCCGAGACGAGCTCTTCCTGCAGCTGGCTAAGCAGACCTCGGGCCCCGCAGGCCCCCCTGGGCCTCCAGCTACCCAAGACCCCGCGGCCCTGCGGTACTGGCAGCTCCTCACTTGCATGAGCTGTACCTTCCGGCCTGGCGGACCTGTACGGGGGCACCTCCTGGGGCATCTGGAGAGGTGAGAGGGGAGGCGTGGGGGTAAGGCCAAGGCAAGGGAGCTAAGGGGCTGGAAAAGAATGGCAGGTCTTTCCAAAGGGTTTGGCAGATGGAGAACTTGGACCCAGACAAGGGAAGGGACTTGCCCCAAGGTCAGGGCTCTGTTAACAAGCATAGTGCCTTTGTGGGAATTACAAGATCATACACCACTTGCGGGCGGAGGAATTACAAAAAGGCTCCCACTCTGGGCAGCAGAATTATTAAACGGCTGTTTTTCTCGGAGCTGATGCAGCCCAGCACCAGGGTTTTTAGGTTGGAAAGAGGAATGCGGCTGGAGTTTGGATTTCAACCCGAAGGAGGATCATGGAAACTTTGGGAAGTGGGAGGAGGCAGTAAGGAGAAAGCTGCCAGGGGCCTTAGAAAGTAATTCTGCTCCATACAGAGCATCGGGGTAGATTCAGAAGAGCTGGCCGCGCTGCCTTCAAGGAACTTAGAGTTGAAGGGGAGGGAATCGGCGAGGCGAAATAAACTAGAAAGTAAGAAGGCAATAGGGGGGAAGTGAAGGAAAGCCCTTGGAGCACTGACTCTCCAGTTCTCCCTAACCCAGGACTGAGCAGGCGCTCCCGGACTCGGAACTGGCGGAATATGCGCGCTTCATACGAAAAGCGCTGGGCCGGACGCGCGGCCGGGAACTGGTGCCCTCGCTGGCAGAGATTTCGGCGCTGAGCCGACGGCAGGAGTTGTTGTGCACCGTGCACTGTCCGGGGGCTGGTGCCTGCCCTGTGTCCATAGACTCCCACACCACGGCGGGAGAGGTAAGACCACAGAGAAAACCCCTGAAACCTCAACCTTCCTCCCAGCTTCCCATGCCTGGCTCTCCTGGTGCCTGGGCCCTAGGGTTTGCCCGAGTCTGAGAGTCATCAGTTGGGTAACGGCTGTGTGTGGCGGGACTAAGGGTCCTGAAAGGCCCCTCCAGTTGGACCCCTCCAGAAGTACTGGCAAGACCCCTGCGCGGTCTGGGTCTGACTTTCCTCTTATGTTCTCACCCCTCCAGGTTGCTCGAGAGCTGGTGGGGCGGCTGGGCTTGACCCGGAGCCGCAATGCATTCGCGCTGTACGAGCAGCGAGGGGCCCAGGAGCGAGCCCTGGCCGGGGGGACTCTCGTGGCCGACGTGCTCACCAGGTTTGAGAAGTAAATGTCCAGCCCCAGCCCTGCTCTCCGTTAGCCCATTCGCCTCTCGGCTTCGGTCAATCCCTAAGCAAACGTTTACCGAGCGCCTGCCACTTGCCCGGCACAGTAAATTTCACTGGTTCACAGATGGATTCTTGTCCGCCGGCGGTTTGCAGTCAGGCTTCAAGGCTCGCCTCCTCTGTCCATTCCGCCCGGGCCCCGCCCCAAACATCTGTCCCCGCCTCTTTCCCCTGGGCCCGCGCCTTGGGGGCCCCTGCTTCCCGGACGCATCGCAGCCTTCTTTATTCTGCAGCTTGGCGGCAGAGGAAGCCGGGCTGGAGGACCCGCCGGACTCCGGATGGAGACTGTGTCTGCGTCTTCACGGACCTCTGCACCCCGAGGGGCTGTCCCCAGACGGTCACGAACTGCCCTTCCTCTTTGAGCAGGTGAGGATCTCCGGCATTCACGCCCAGCGAAGACCCGCGAGCCTGAACCCCTCCCTTTCTGGGCCATCGCATTTCGTCGTTATGGCAAGCCCGGGGGAGGCGGTGCTCGAACCCATCTCAGGTTCCACACCCCGAGGTGTCTTCGCGACGGTACCCCGCCGCTCCCGGGCTGATGACCCCTGCCTCCCCGTAGGCTCACGCTCTGCTGCTGCGCGGCCGGCCGGCCCCGCCCGACGACACGCTGCGCGCCCAGGCGGCGCTGCGCCTGCGGAGCCTGCACCGAGACTTCTCCCCGCGGGCGCCCCTGCCGCGTCTGGACCGCTTGATGCCCACCCCGGCCCCGCCGCGTGAAGACCCTCTCCGCCCGGTGCCCAGGCCTCCCCGCTCCGCCGCCCTGCTGGCCGGGGCAATCTGGAGTCCGGGCCTGGCCAAGAGGCGGGCGGAGCGGGCCCGGCGCGGCGGGGCCGGCCGCACGGCGGGAAGCGTGGCCCGCGAGGGAGGAGGTGGCGCCGGCAGGGCGGCTGCTGCGCTGGGAGGCTGGAAGCGGCTACGGGGCATGGGCCGAGCTGAGGCCATGGCTGCATACCTGGCTCTGGCGGCGCAGTGTCCAGGGTTCGGCGCTGCTCGGTATGACGTTCTGGAGCTGAGCACGGTGAGGGGGAGAAGGGAGAGGGGGACTCTGGCGGCCCGAGCCCCACACCTTTGCCCCAGAGCCACAGGCCCCCATGGTGGGTCACTTCACTCCCTGCACCCAGCACGGCTGCCCATCTCAAACCCCAGGAGTCACTGGCCCTGGGCCCCTCAGCTCTGTGGAGCTGTGGATTATAGCGGGGGGGGGACCAGGAAACGTCTTCCTCACAGCCATCTCCCCACACCAAAAATAATGCTGCAGGGTCCCCTCCTTCCACCCTGACTGCCTGTCTGTCCACAGGAGCCTGGTGGGGGCGCTCCACAGAAGCTATGCCTGGGCCTGGGAGCCAAGGCCATGTCCCTCTCCCGACCGGGTGAGACACAGCCCGTTCACAGTGTCAGCTATGGCCGTGTGGCCGCCTGCCAACTAATGGGCCCCCACACCCTGGCATTGAGGGTGGGAGAGAGCCAGCTCCTCCTGCAGAGTCCCCAGGTGAGTGGCAAGAGGGTGTAGAAAGAGGAAGGAAGGAAAAGGATGTCAAGAAACATTTATTAAGCATTGAGCATGAGCCAGGTACAACTCTAGACCCTGGGGATCCAACGGTGATCAAAGACAAACTAAAGGAGCTTACATCAGAGCCAGTGATCAGACACTAGACAAGGAATCAAAGACTTTTTTTTTTCCTAATTTTTTTGGCCACACCAGGCGGCATGCGGGATCTTAGTTCCCTGACCAGAGATGGAGCCCATGTCCCCTTCAGTGGAAGTGTGGAGTCTCAACCACTGGACAGCCAGGGAAGTCCCCTCAAAGACTATTTAAGACAGTGACAAATGCTATGAAGGAAAGGGTAGTGAGACAGGAAGTGATTGGAGGGGGCCATAGCATTAGGTAGGAAGGTCAGGAAAAGATACGCAACCAGTGACACTTAAGCTAGCCAAAGGAAGATCTCGGGGCACAGCATTCCAGGTAGAGGGACTTGCAAGTGCAAAGGCTCTGAGCTGAGAATAACCTTAGGATATTATAGGAGCAGAAAGAAGCAAGTGTGGTTGGCACATTGTGAGTGAGGGAGAGCGATGATGAGGAAGGAAGGATTGTAGGGGGCAGCTCATGTAGGCCTTGGGAAGGAGCCTGGATGGAGGATGAGAAAAAGGAGAACCCAGTGTCTCCTTGTACACTCTGACCTCTGCCCTCCCTTAGGTGGAAGAGATCATGCAGCTGGTGAATGCCTACTTGGCCAACCCCTCCCCTGAGAGGCCCAGCAGTAGTCCTCCTCCATGCCAAGACCTGCCAGACACCTCCCCTCCCAGCCAGCACCCGGGCCTGGACGAGCCCCAGGGACAGTCTGGCTGTTTGGGGCAGCTGCAGGACTGAGCTTGCCAAGAGGTCACGACCTCCCTCTTGCCTCCATCCTGGACTTGGACTGCTCTGCGATTTCAGGGAACCATGGACCCTTTTGGCCCTGCAGGGACAGGGCACACGCCACACCCAAGGGCTGCAATGGGTGCAGACAATTTTCTAGTTTGTTTCTTAATTTATTTGTAGAAGAGAAGACACACACACAAAAATTCCTTATTTACACAAACCCTTTCTGTGGGAGTGTTGTCAGTGGGACAAGTTGGAGCCCCAGAGCTCAGAGCTCCACCTCTGGGGATGCCTACACTCTGGGCTTTTACTAGCACTGAGGGGGAGTCTGAACACCACAGGGCTCCACCCTCCGCGACCTTCTGGATTTAACCTCCTCCTGCCCCTTATGCTGCCCTAGGGTGGTGGGTGGGGCAGGCAAGAGGACAGTTTTGGAAGCTGGCAATTACTCATCCTTCTTCCACTGAGTGGCACAGGGGTGGTCTCTTGGCATCCCTGAGGCCCGAGGACAGTGAGTCATCAGGACTAGCACTACCCAGTCCTACCCTGGTGTCCAGCTTCTGGGTCTTGGTTGGGTCCATCTTTAATGTGCCTACTGCTTTGGGACTGGAACGGAAGAAGCTTGGGGCAGGATCAGATCCAAGAACTTCTCTGGCACAGATAAAGAATTTATCAGGATGGGCTCAGCTCTACTTTTATCAGATTGGGCTGAATTGGATTGACTCCTGAGGATCTAATCGCCTTGTGCCTGGAAATAGAGTCTTGGCTTTCTTGACCAGCTCAGAATGCTGCAGGCCGTCCTTCAGTAGCCTCTACAGCCTCTGCCCTGAGTGGAGGAGGCTGGGGCAATATGGGCAATATTGATCCACCCTAGGGCAGGAGCTTAGGCACTGAGGAGACAATAGACATCAGTAATCCTCTATAGTCTCTCGAGAGTAGGACTGGCACCAGTAGAACAGCTTGGTTCTAGGTAAGGGATGCTCATGGAAACAGTGGACACACAAAGACTGGGACTAAGCTAGAGCAGGTAAAGGCCACCCTACCAACACATGCCTGGGAACTGTGAGGCACCATGGAGATACTTTTATCGTCCCCCATATTCACAGACCAAGGCCTGACTATATTCACAATGAAGCTTTATTACTTTATTAGAGCTAAATAAGCATATCAAGGGTCAGGCATGGAAGGGAGGAAGCAGGGCCAACTCCTGGGCTGAAGAAGAACCTAGAAAGGTTCTTGGTGAGGGGAATTTGGACCAGAGGGACCAGGCATGATGGGGGCTGTGCTTACTGTCCAGGGGGTGCAGTGGGGAGGAAGTCACTGCTCCTGGGTGCCCCAGGAGATGTAGTCTGGCCGCGTGGCTGCATGATACTCATCAATAAGCTCCTGCACGACCTCCCTGGACCTGTCCAGCTCGTCAAAGTTCTCCTTGAAGATGTCCTCCTTGCGGAACTGCTCCAGGAAGGCCTCCCGCTTCCGCAGCTTGTCATACTGCTGACAGGAACTTTCAAAGAGCTGCAAGAGATAGAAATCTCCAGGAGCCAGTGCAAGACAAGGGGTTGGAATGGAACTGGGGGAGAATGAGGAAGGTGGCTAGTGGAAGAGAGTGGCCAAAGAAGACCAGGAGGCTAGGCTCACCGAGGAGATGCTGGTGTGGTTGGCCATCATGAGCCCGCTGACCCTGTGGGCAGAAGGCAGGTAGGGCGACTTCCTGGACAGGGCCACCTGGATGCTGGCTGGGCCCCAGGGGATGAAGTTGGCCAACTTCCGTTCCCGGATCCTCTGCAGGCTCTTGTGGACCTGGGGTGGGCACAGGAGTGGTGGTGGTAGCCTCTCCTCTACCCCTGTGGGCTCTGGGGGTAGAACGAAGGGGCCTCACCTACCTGGGTGGGGTCCACCTCCCCCTGGATGATGTTGAGGATGGCGATGTAGCAGTGGTTGGTCTGGCGATCCCGGCCCGTGGACACCATCACGTTCTTGGGCTGCAGCAGCCTCCTCATGACATCCAGGACCGTGGTCTTCCTCACGCTGGCCACCTGAGGGGACAGTGGCCACAGGGCAGGCCAGCAATCAGGGCACAGTCGAGAAACGCATGGACAGAGAGCAGTAGGCCACACACGTCCCCATCGGACTCGGGGTAGTTTGGCCTCTCTGGAGAGCGTCCTTAGATTCAGGTCCACACTGAGCCTCTGCTGTGGGATCAGGGATCTCAGTCCTCCCGAGCTCAGCAAACTCATGCCCTTGTGCAGGAGCGTCAGCAGAGCCCGTACGGCCCGGGCCCTGCAGGGAGCCACAGGCAGAGGGAGGAGGAGAGCAAGTCAGCCAGGAAGTCGCCCAGCCTGTGCCAGTCCCTGAGCGCAGGGCCTCTGGGGGCTGCACGGGGCAGCTCCGGTGCAGCAGGGAAAACACAAAGGCTAGTCAGGGCCTGCTGGGCCTGAGGGCTGCTCTTACCGACTGGTCCGTGGTGAGGGGTGTGTAGCCAGTCATGAGGAAGTGGAGCCGTGGTGTGGGAATGAGCGAGGCGATGAGGCCGATGAGGTCATTGTTCATGTAGCCGGGGTAGCGCAGGGTGGTGGTGCTGGCCGACATGATGGTGGACACCTGGGGACAGGGGTGCTGTGTCAAGGGCATTGTCCTGGGAGGCCTCCCTTCCCCAGATGGCACTCGGGCAAGCGGGGGTTCCAGTCCAGAAGAGTCTAGGAGTGAGGGCTCACCAGCTGGTTGATCTGAGAGAAGGATGGGTTCTGGATGTGCAGGCGGTCTGTGGCGATCCGGTTCAGGGCTGTGTTGTCCAGCACCACCTGTGGGGACAGAAGAGGGTCACAGCACCTTTTTGAGGAGAAAGGGGGCAGAGAAATAAGTTCTTTGTTTAGTCCCCCTCTAAACTCCAAAACTAGGAAGAATTCCAAAACTAGGAAGTAGGTGTGCTAATTTAAAGGGCAAGTACTGTCTCTGGGGCATCAGGAGACACGTTTCTACCACCCAGTGCATTAAACAAATATTTGATTGTCCAGCATGTGCCAGGCATGGTGCCTAGAGAAACTATGGAGAGTAAAACAGGCATGGTCTTCCCCCTCACCACATCTATAGTCTAGAGGAGGGAGACCGACATTAAATATAAAACAACAGAAAAGTATAGTTATAGCCTGAAATATGCACAAAGGAATTTGACCTTGTCTGGGTGGTCAGGGAAGGTTTTGCTAAGAAAGTGACCCTTGGGCTGAGAATGTAAGCATGAGTAGGCATTAAACAGGCTAAGTGGAGCGGCTTCCCTGGTGGCGCAGTGGTCAAGAATCCGCCTGCTAATGCGGGGGACACAGGTTCGAGCCCTGGTCTGGGAAGATCCCACATGCCGTGGAGGAAGTAAGCCCGTGAGCCACAGCTACTGAAGCTCACGTGCCTAGAGCCTGTGCTCTGCAACAAGAGAAGCCACCGCAATGAGAAGCCCACACACCACAACGAAGAAGAGTAGCCCCGCTCTCTGCAACTAGAGAAAGCCTGTGCACAGCAATGAAGACTCAACACAGCCAAAAATAAAATTAACTAATTAATTAATTTTTAAAAAACAGGCTAAGTGGAAACACGTGGGGTGGGGGCGTGTTATTCACTTTGCTGAGAGTCTTCCTGCCTAAAGGGACTATAAGAAACTTGGGATCAGGTCCTTATTTCATAATTTGGTCCACCAGGTATGGCTTTGTTGGTCCTCTGTTCTCTGGGCAAGGGCTTGGGAAGAGCAGGGTGTAGGTGTCTCTCTGGTTTGGGGAGGTCGACCAAAGCCCCCGCTCTGTCCTCGCATGCTCACCACACAGTCTGCGTTCTGGGTCAGCCTCTTGAGCGTGAGCAGTGAGTTGTAGGGCTGGACCACCACATCGCTCATCTCGTCCTGGTTGGGAAACACCGAGTATGTCTGCACCAGCTTCTTGGGGTACCTGGGGATAAGGAAGAGGGAAAGGGGAAGGTGACATAGTGAATTGGAAGGACTCCCATCACTGCCCATCTCTATCTTCTCTAGGGATAAGAGGGTCCCTTCCTTTCCAAGTGCCACCAACATCTTATACAAAAGGGGTGAGGGCAGAATTGAGTCTTCAGAGCCCAGACGCCAAAAAAAGATAAGCCTAAAGCATCAAACCTCGTAGGTCCCCTTCTCCCCCTAGGCAAACCCCCCTCCTGGGAGTTACTGCTTCCAAGATGTTCCCTGGGTGGCCAGGCTGTGTTCCTACCTACGACTCAAAGGTGGTAGTGGTAGGCCTTCCAGTCCGAAAGAAAAAAGTGATAAAAAGGAAAGATATTACTCAGGGAAACAGGGCTAATGCCCTCCCCCCAAACACAGGCTTACCTGTCATTCAGTCGCTCTAAGAGGTAGGAACCCAGGCCAGAACCGGTGCCCCCAGCGATGGAATGACACAGCACAAAGCCCTGCAAGGGAGGGATGGAGAGGCAGTCTCCAGGGATCTGGCGGAGAGGCTTCAGGCTTGTGTCATTTCCTACTCCCAACACGCTAACGTGTCAAGGCTTCCTCTATGTCCGTCCAGACTGAGGCTCCTTGAGAAGGAAGGAGCTGATGCCATCCAGATTAGGATCTCCTTGCCCTGAGGACAAGGACTGTACCTTATTTACCTCACTATCTCACATCTGATACTCAATGGAAGAGTTTTGAATTGAATTGCCCCCATCACACATCTGATCAGGCTACCTCCTGACCTTTCCCCAGCACTTTTCAGCTTCCTCCCCACCCCCACCCCCAGGGGGGCGGCCTCACCTCTAGGCTGTCACTTCCATCTGCTTCTCGGTCTATGATGTCAAAGATGTCTTCATGGATTTTCTCACCCTGTATAGAGACATGAGGAGGGAGGATGAGGATGAAGTTTCTGGAGAGCATCTCTTTTCAGCACCAATAATTCTACTCTAGGACACTGCTGCCACCTCGGAGGGCTATGGCCCTCCCCCCAGAAATGCTACTTTGCAAATGGTTTGCACAAAGTTTGCATAAACCTCTCTCTGGCTGTCCCTCTCATCAGGGTAATCCCCTTGTCTCTTATTTATTGTCAGTGTGGTCAAATACCCAGACTGCTTGTGCCTGCCTTGCCCCAGGAAGGGAACAGCAAGAATCTCTGGGATGGCCACCTGGATACCTGGGAGAATCCGCTGGCCCAGTTGTTGCCAGCTCCTCCTCCATGCTCTGACAGGTAGATGTTCTCTGGGTTGTAGAGCTTGGCATAGGGGGAATTGAGGATGGAATGGATCACCCGCGGCTCCAGGTCCAGCAGCACCGCCCTGGGGATGTAGTGCTCATCGTCTGCCTGTCAAGGGGAGTCCAGGATCGGGCCCGATAAGCTCGGGCTCACCCAGTCCTCCAGTCCTCCCAACTCTGACTCCTGCCTGCCCTCCCTCTTCAAGCCAGCCGCCCTGGCTCCTTTGCCCAGCAGGTTTCCCAGTACCAAGCCCTTCGTTTCAGGCCCCCTGGGCCATTGCCAACCCTGGCCAAGTCGCTGGGGGCACCTGGTAGAAAAAGACGTCCTTGCGGTCAGTGCCCTCGGTGGCGAACTCCTCCACGATGCCCTCGGGGCTGATACCATGCTCGGCGCACAGCTGTTTCCAGAACTCGAACCCAACTGGGGGGAGAGGAGAGACGCCTGGATCTGCTAGAGCCGTAAGGCCTCAGGAGCCCAAGGTGAGGCTCAGAGGCTGTCACTCTCAGAGGTGGGCCCAAGAGTCTGGGAGCCGTGACAGCCGGGAGCTGGAGGCAGGGCTCTTGGTCTGGGGTCCGGGACTTGGCTCATCATGCGCAGTAGGGCAGGGGGTTCATGGAAGGGAAAGGGGGTGCTGGAGGATGCGAAGCACTCGGGTGGGACCCGAAGGGGCAGAACCGGAGACTGGCTGGGCCTGGCGATCGTTCGCTCACTCTGGTTGCCGCACTGGCCCAGTTGCAGGGTGATGATCTCCCGGGGCATTGCTTTTCAGACGAGGGCGCGCCAGCCCGTCCGGGCCCAGCAGGAACGGCAGGGACTAATGCCCGGCAGCCGGACGCGCAGGACGTGGGGAGCGCGCACTCTCTTCGGCTTTTGACGCGGATGCTCAGACTGCGCGTGTGCAGTGCGGGCCTCCCCTCGGCCGGCGGCCGCGGAGCCCAACCTGGGCATCTTCTCCCCCACAGCAGCTGCAGCTGGAATTCCGCACAGGCGCAGAGTGAGGCCACGCCCCCTCCTACCCACCCACCCCCAGCTCCGCGTCTGCGTAGTGAGACTTGCCAGGCCGCGGGGTAAAGACTGGGTGTAGGGGAGTGGAGGGTAGGGTAGGGGCGATCCAGGTGTCTGGAGTCAGCCGCGCTTTACAGGTAGGTGAGCGGCTCTGCCCGCTCTGCTAGGTAGAGGGGCTGGATTCAAGCCAATTTTCTTCTTTTAAATTCCTATTTTTAAATTAAATGTACCTAACAAAATTTACCATTTTAACCATTTTTAACTACAATTCTGTGGGATTAAGAACATACACATTCTGCAACTGTCACCACCATTCATCTCCAGAACTGTCACCTTCCCAAGCTGAAACTGTACCCCTTGAACAGTAACCCCGCCCCCATCGCCATTCTACTTTCTGTTTCTATGAATTTGACTACTCTAAGTAACACATATAAGTGGAATCACACCGTTTTGTCCTTTTGTGTCTGTCTAATTTCATTTAGCATAATGTCATCAAGGTTAGTCCATGTTACAGAATATATCAGAATTTTATTCCTTGTTAAGGCTGTGTAATATTCTGTTGTATGCATATACCACATTTTGTGTTTAATCCATCCACCCATGGACACTGGAGTTGCTTCCACCTATTGACTATTGTGATTAATGCTGCTATGAACGTGGGTGTACAAATATCTGTTTGACTGCCTACTTTCAGTTCTTCCGGGTATATACCCAGAAGCAGAATTGCTGGATCGGATAATTCTGTGTTTACTTTTTTTGAGGAATTGCCATACCATTTTCCTCAGTGGCTGCACCATTTTACATTCCCACCAGCAATGCACAGGAGTTCCAAATTCTCCACATCCTTGCCAACACTTGTTACTTAAAAAAGAAAAAAGTAGACATCTTAATGAATGTGAAGTGGTATCTCATTGTGGTTTCTGTTTTATTTTAAATTAAAAAAAATTTAAATATACAAGCATGATTTTGTATTTTTACTATGTATTTTTTTGTTTTGAAATTTTACATAAATGGTATCAGAGTGTGATATCCTTTTGTAACCTGTTTTTTTTTCCACCCTACATTAGATTTTGTGATTTAGCCATGTTGACACATGTAGATTTATTTCATTCCTTTTAACTACTTCAAAGTATTGCATTGGATGAATAAAACCAGTCTATTCTATTTTCACACAGGGCCAGTTAGATTGTTTCCACTATTCTCTCTTACATCAAGTGAATACAGGACTCGTCCACTTGTGAATGTGAAGGAAAATATCTCTACCAAGAGCTTGTGCAGCTTCAACTTTACAAGGTTTGGCATATTTTTTCCTAGATGGTTGTACCAATTTACACTTTTACTAGCAACCTAATTCTCATTTCTCTATACTCAGTTCCACAAGTTATCAGACCTTAATTTTTGTCAGTCCCACAGATGCTCAATGGGATCTCATGGTTGTAACTTCCAGTTATGACCACAAGTAGAGTTGATTCAATTTTCTTTTGTAACTGACCTTCTGGAATTGCCTGTTCATTTCCTTTGCCCATTTTTTTTTTTCTATTGAGCTGTTTCTCTTAGACATTTTAAGATATTCTACGAATTTTTTCTTGGTTGTATGGGTTGCAAATATTATGGGCTCTATGGCTTGTCTTTACACTTTGCGTGTGATGTCGTTTGCCTTAGAGACGGTTTTCATTTTAACGTAGACAAAGTTTTCCATCTCTTCATTTACATTTTGCACGTTTTAGACCTTGTTAAAGGAACGGTCCCTTCTCCCACTATTATAAAGCTGTCCTTCTGTGTTTTCTTCCCAAAGCCCTATAGTAGTTTTGCTTGTTCCCTGTAGGTCTTTAGTGCATCTGGAACTTATTTGGAGGCCTGCTGTAAGATAGGGATCTACTTTATCTTTTCCATATGGATGGCCAACTGTCTCTGAACCAATTATGGCAGCGTCGGTGCAGTCCGCCCTCACCCCCACCCCAAACTTCCAAGCACCCGCTCCGACCTGGGCCGGCTTCTGGCCGCTCTTGCGCTCAGTTGGGTTGTCGGTCTGTCCCCGTCTGGCGAGCTTTCTCTGGGAGCCGTTGCAGAGGCGCTGGTGAAAGCGCCACGGCCTAGAGTCATGCTCAGACGAGGTGTTTTTTTGGTTTCTTTTTTGTTGTTGTTGTTTTCTCTCTCTTTTTTCGAAAGAGAACTCGGCCGCCTTCCAGCTGCGGCCGCCAAGAATCTTCAGGGCTTCTTTAGAAGGCTCTGGCTCGCCCCACGCCTGCCCCCTCCCGGGCTCAGTTTCCCTCCCCTCACCCCACCGGGCCTCCCCGCCCGCTCCCTCCAGCTCCCGCCCGGCTGTCGGAAGAGCTGGAGCGACCTCCAGGAGTGTCTGCAGCTCAGCCTTTTCAGGGAGGATCTGGCTGCTCCCTTTGAAGTTTGAGGGTGGGGTCGGAGCTCCTCCTTCAGCCCCGAAGCTCCCCTCCCCCAACGGATCCGCTCCTTGGGGCTGCCTGTCTTCAGAGGCTTAGCCAGGCCCCTCTCCGAGTCTGCCCAGGTGAAGTGGAAGGCTTCTGAGGTGGGGGTGAACTTGCCAGCCCTTCCCTCCTTGTGACTCTGGAACGGCTGTTTGCTTCCTTTTTTTTTTTTTGTGGTACGCGGGCCTCTGACTGTCGCGGCCTCTCCCGTTGCGGAGAACAGGCTCCGGACGCGCAGGCTCAGCGGCCATGGCTCACGGGCCCAGCCGCTCCGCGGCATGTGGGATCTTCCCGGACCGGGGCACGAACCCGTGTCCCCTGCATCGGCAGGCGGATTCTCAACCACTGCGCCACCAGGGAGGCCCTGTTTGCTTCCTTTAAAATAAGCTGAAAGCAGTTTATGAACACTTGTGAAACGCGAGACTTTAATTTCAGCCTTTTCTTGATTAATAACAGTGCCTTGCTCCTCCTTCTAGTGTCCCAGAAGTGGGAAAGCTTCCTTCAAATCTTAGTTTATAGGCAAACAGGTTAGAACGTGTGAATTTCTCTGAGTTTGAGAAGTTGCAGTGTAAGTTTTCTCTAAGAAGCTAGAGGCTCCTCCAAGTCTGTAGAAATGGGTTGGAAACTGAGATGCTTGTGTACATTAGCAGAGCTGAACATAAACCCTCCCAGTTATTAGCAGGCTGTGCTTTCCATTTCTGCTGAGAACTGACCTGTCTATCCGGGTTAAATGAGATGATGCATGCGCACTTAGCACAGTGCCTGACATAGTCAATGCTCAACAAATATTAGCTGCTGTTATTATCACGAGATGCAGTTGGAACTCAGGTTTAGCTTGGCAGCTGCTGCTACAGATGAAGATCTTATTCAGAGTAAAAACAAAATGAGTGATTGCTTTAAATACATTTGAAAAAGTTAAAACCTAATTACTTTGTGATGATCCTACAGATTCAGTTTCAGATCTGACTTCTGTTGAGGTTGAACAGAAGGCCCAGGTTCATGGTCCTTCTCATAGGGTCTCAAGTTCATTACCCATGGCTTGATTATTGAGTGTTGAGTTTAATTTGCTTGGCTCCATGTTCTCTGATCCAGGTTATGATAATGTAATGGGATGTGGCATTCCTTTGTCTGAGGCCTTGGTTTGTGTCTGATAATAAATGTAGCATTTGTCAACTAACAAGTTTGTATATGTCCTAAGCATTTATTGAGCATTCCAGGTTGAATAAGACATAATTTTGACTTTTTTTTTTTTTTTTGCCTCACCTTGCGGCATGAGGGATCTTAGTTCTACAACCAGGGATTGAACCTGGGCCCTCAGCAGTGAAAGCACAGGGTCCTAACCACTGGACCGCCAGGGAATTCCAATAAGACATTATTTTGGTTGCACCTTCGTCTCTGGCCTTTCCTGGATGCCTGGCCCGCAGTATGCCAGGAGCATGCGTATCTTGGGAAGTAAGGAGGCAGAGGTGTGATGTTTGGAAATGAGGTTGTGTCTCAGGGACTGGGAGATTTCGGGTCTTGAGACTGGGATCCTAGGACCCCAGGGACTTTAACTTTCAAAACGAAGCCAAGGAAAAAAATTAAACAATGAAGGCAGAGAGCTGAAGCTCTTTATGTGAAAGGAGTTATGCTAAATTCATATTTGGCTATGAAATAGAACAAAACTGGCTATTTTGTTCTGTATTGTTTTCTCAAGGAATAGGAAAAAGAAAATAAGCCTGAAGGTAATCCTATTTGCCAATTATTTGCTCATTCTTTTATTATGCACCTATACTACGCAGGGCACACTAATATGAGCTGGGGAAATAGAGGTAACAGACCCAAGCACTCATGAACTTGTGGAGGAGAAAAACTCACAGCAAGGTTGGTATGTAGACAGTGCAGAGTTGGGGGCTTAACTTGAGGGGAGAGGCAGGGAGAGGCCAGAGAACTGGCGAAGACTTTTTGTTGTTGTTGTTGTTTTTTAATTTTTTAAAATTTATTTTTATTTTTTTTAGCGAAGACTTTTTGGAGGAGGTGGTACCGGGCCTATCTTGAATGTCTGGTAGGAATTAGGCAGGTGGAGAAAGTGGGGGTGGGGGAGTGGGTGGGTGGATACAAATCAATAAGAAGAAAACAAACACTCAGAAAAAAATGGATGAAAGGAATAGATGGTTCATGATAAGTAAAAAATATATTAAAAAATGCTCAGTCTCACTACTAATCAGAAAAACACACGTTTAGGGACTTCCCTGGTGGCACAGTAGTTAAGAATCCTCCCTGGTCTGGGGAGGGTCTGGGAAGATCCCACATGCCGCAGAGCAACTAAGCCAATGCGCCACAACTACTGAGCCTGTGCTCTAGAGCCCGCGAGCCACAACTACTGAGCCCATGCACCGCAACTACTGAAGCCCACGCACCTAGAGCCTGTGCTCTGCAACAAGAGAAGCCACCGTAATGAGAAGCCCGCGCACCGCAACGAAGAGTAGCCCCCACTCGCTGCAACTAGAGAAAGCCTACGCACAGCAACAAAGACCCAACACAGCCAAAAAATAAATAAATAAAAATAAATAAATTTATTTTAAAAAAAGAAAAAGAAAAACACACATTTAAGGCAAAAAATTATATGAGCAATAATTTTAAAGATTGACAATATCTAGTGTTGATGAAGATTCTGAGAAATGGGTGCTTTTATACACTATTTCTATGTACTATTAGTGGTAGTATAAATGGATACATTCTGGAGGTAAACTGGCAGAATTATCGATATGTCCATCAATAGAGGTATAGTTAAATAAACTACTCTTAGTCCTACTAAGGAATATAAAGGAGCCATTTGTAAGAAAGATAAGGTAGGGACTTCCCTGGTGGTCCAGTGGGTAAGACTCCACGCTTCTAATGCAGGGGGCCTGGGATCGATCCCTGGTCGGGGAACTAGATTACACATGCATGCCACAACTAAGAAGCCCGCATGCCGCAACTAAAGATCCCACACGCCCGCGGGAACGAATATCCCTTGTGTGCAACTAAGACCCGGCGCAGCCAAAAAAAGAAAGATAAGGTAGAACTATCATTGATGTGGAAAGGTGGCCAACCATGGCAGCTGACAAAAACAAGTTACAGAACAATATGCACAGTCTCATTGCTTATGACAAATCAGAAACAGAAGTATTTTTTGAGTGCATGTGGAAGGAAAAAAAATGTGTGTGTATGTGTGTGTTGAGGGAGTTTATGGTGTGGAAGAAACGGCGTGTGTACAGTCCAGATGTGGGAGTTGGCATATTGAGTTTAGGGGGAACGAGGGAAATTTCATGTAGTGAACTGGAGAAGTCAGCAGGCACCAGACCTGGATGTGCCTTGAGGACTAGGAAGCCACTGAAGGATCCTGAACAGGGCTGGGACAGACTCAGATTTGCCTTTTAGAAGGATGCTTCTGGTATCAGCGAGACAGGCATGGAGTGGAGCAAGAGGCAAGGTTACCAGCCAGTCCTGAAATGAGGAGGGCCCTGCCTAAGGGACAGAGTTTAGAGATACCGAGTGGAGAGAATCTACCACAGTTCAAGATGACTGAATGTGTCATGGGGGTAAGGGAGAGGGAAGAGTCTGAGTGGACAGATTTCAATCTTGGGATGTTGGGTGAAGGTAGGGCCATGTACTGAGACGCAGGGAATTCAGGAGGAGTGTGTTTGCACAGGTTGAGTTCGAGAGGCCTGAAGAATATCCAGATGGAAGTCAGGGGCCAGTACGCAACAGGGAATACACAGGCCTAGAGCTAAGGAGCAATGTCTAGGTGGAGAGTCGGCTGTACCCAAGTGGCAGTTAAAGCCATAGGCCTGAATAGGGTCACTCAGGGAGACCTCATGGTGTGGGATGGTCCTAGCTTGGAAGAGGACCGGAATAGAATCTGATAGAATAGAGCACCTAAGGGGTAGGAAGACTGTATTGCAAAGAAAAATGAAGGAGCAAGCAAAAAGGCAGAAGAAAAACTAGTGCATATCAGTGAGATCTGATTGCCTACCCTCTTCATTCCTGGCAGAGCCCTGATTTTGTTCTGCATTCCACCTTTCCTCCAAGCAGCAGTAAATCCTGATTAATCCAAGCCAACTCTGGTTATCACAATTTCCTTGCCAGCGACTGATTTAGGAAGGCACATGTGATGCAATTCAGGTCAGTGAGATGTAAGGAAAGACTTCTGGGGTCTTCTGGGGAATGTCTCCTCACTGGGTAAAAACAGATAGGAAGAGGGAATTCCCTGGCGGTCCAGTGGTTAGCTTTCGGCAGTTTCACTGCTGAGGCCCAAGTTCAGTCCCTGGTGGGGGAACTAAGATCCTGAAAGGTGCGAGGCGTGGCCAAAAGGAAAAGAAAGGAAGAGACACACTCTCTTTTTCCATTGCATGTTGGGGGGCTTCCGTGGTGGTGCAGTGGTTAAGAATCTACCTGCCAATGCAGGGGACACGGGTTCGAGCCCTGGTCTGGGAAGATCCCACATGCCGTGGAGCAGCTAAGCCCGTGCTCCACAACTACTAAGCCTGCACTCTAGAGCCTGTGAGCCACAACTGGTGAGCCCTCGTGCCACAACTACTGAAGCCTGCGCGCCTAGAGTCCGTGCTCCGCAAGAGAAGCTCCCACTCACCGCAACTAGAGAAAGCCAGCGTGCAGCAATGAAGACACAATGCAGCCAAAAATAAATACATTAAAATAAATAAATATTTTTTAAAAAGGGGGGTCTTCCGTGGTGGTACAGTGGTTGGGAATCTGCCTGCCAATGCAGAGGACATGGGTTCGAGCCCTGGTCTGGGAAGATCCCACATGCCACGGAGCAGCTGGGCCCGTGTGTCACAGCTACTGAACCTACATGTCTGGAGTCTGTGCTCTGCAACGGGAGGGGCCGCGACAGTGAGAGGCCCGCGCACCGAGATGAAGAGTGGCCCCCGCTTGCCGCAACTGGAGATAGCCCACGCACAGAAACGAAGACCCAACACAGTCAAAAATAAATAAATAATAAATAAATAATAAATAAATTTATTTTTAAAAAAAGGAACACAGGTTTGAGCCCTGCTCCAGGAAAATCCCACATGCCGCGGAGCAACTAAGCCCGTGCACCACATCTACTGACCTGTGCTCTAGAGCCCGTGAGCCACAACTACTGAAGCCCACGCACCTAGAGCCCGTGCTCCCAACAAGAGAAGCCACTGCAATGAGAAGCCCGTGCACCTCGACGAAGAGTAGCCCCCGCTCAACTAGAGAAAGCCCGCGTGCGCAGCAATGAAGACCCAATGCAGCCAAAAATGTCAATAAAATAAATAAATTTATTTTAAAAATTGCATGTTGGCACCTGGAACTGCAACAATCATCTTTTAACTGTGCAGAGAGCATATTGAGGATATGCCATTGTGCTGAGGGTGGTAGAGCAGAAAGATGGAATGTACCTGGGTCCCTGATGATGCTGCTGAGCCATCAAATTAATCAGCCCTGGAGCTGCCTCATATCTGGACCTCTTAAAATGTGGGATATTTCCTTATAAGTTTAAATCTTTTTTTTTTTTTTTTTTTTTTTTTGGCAGTTCGCGGGCCTCTCACTGTTGTGGCCTCTCCCGTTGCGGAGCACAGGCTCCAGACGCGCAGGCCCAGCGGCCATGGTTCACGGGCCCAGCCGCTCCGCGGCGTGTGGGATCCTCCCGGACCGGGGCACGAACCCGTGTCCCCTGCATCGGCAGGCGGGCTCTCAACCACTGCGCCACCAGGGAAACCCTAAATCTTTTTATTTTTATTTTTATTTTTTTTACTTGCAGCTGGAGGCATGGCCGTAGGGAAGGATACTACAGAAGCCTAGGAAGGAGAAATTTCCAAGGAGGAAATGATTTGACATCTGAGGCTGCAGGGAGATGGAGTATTATGGAGATAGAAAAGAGTCCTTCTAGTGTGGGGGAACACTGGTGACTTTGGTGAGGATAGTGACCCTGGGCTACAAGAATAAAAACTAGATTGCAAAAGGTTACTTACCCTTATATGTAGTTGGCACTAATGAATCCTAAAATTAAGACATGAATGAAAGATAAGGAGGTGGGCAGAGAGTATAGACTTTAAAACATGGGCTTTAATCTGGGGCTCACTGATCCCCTCCAAGGGGTCTATGAATAGAATTCAGGGGAATCCATGAACTTGGATGAGAAGAAAATTACATTTTGATTTTTCACTCACCTCTAATTAAAATTTAGCCTTCCCTTCCATTATAACTGTAGGCATCACACTTCACTAGTATTAGCAGTGACTGTGACTTTGTCACCTGTAAAAATCACAGCTATGTTTAGATCACATGACAGTTGATGCAGATGTTGCAAAATATTGTTTATAATCATCACTGCTTGCGAATATGGGAGTTATTAGACTCACTTCAAGATCTTATGTATTTATTTTCTTTTAAAAAATATTTATTTATTTATTTGGCTGCGTCGAGTCTCAGTTGCAGCATGTGGGATCTTCGTCGCCGTGTGCTGGATCTTTTAGTTGTGGCATGCAGGATCTTTAGTTGTGGCATGCTAACTCTTAGTTGCGGCGTGTGGGATCTAGTTCCCTGACCAGGGATTGAACCCAGACCCCCTGCATTGGGAACTCGGAGTCTTAGCCACTGGACCACCAGGTAAGTCCCCGTATCTCATTATTTATTTAATGCATTCATGGATGACAGAAAACTAAAATGAAAGAAGCACATGTATTACTGTGTCACAAATTTTAATCTATTGTAACAGCTGTATTTCAATATAATTAGTTTCCATGGTAGTTCTATGTATATTGTTGTATGCATTCAGAAACATCATCTACCAGACTGCCAAAAGCATCTGTGGTGTGAAAAAGTTTAAGAATTCCAGCTTTGAAGGGGAAAAGAGAGAAAGGGAGACTTTTACAGAGGAGGTGGGAATGTAGCGTCTGGGGAACACTGCTTTTTGGAACATGGGAGAAGCTTGCAAAAGCCTCCGTATTTCAACATCATGTTGAAATACTGAAGGGACAGAGAGGATTTTAAGAACCAAGTCCCTGAGGAGACTGGAGCTACTGGGATGCAGGGCTCAGGTGGAGGGATTAACTACAGGAAGGAAACTTTTCCCACAATGAAAGGGAGGAAAGGATGAGTGTGGATAAAAATAAGTGTTTTAGTGGGGTGGGAGTGGGGGCCAGGAAGTTGAGGGGGATTCTGCCTGATGGCTTCTATTTTCACTGTCAAGTAGGAGTGAAGTTATCTGCTTCGAGTGAGAGTGAGAGGGGGGGTGACAAAGGTAGGGAGAAGAGAGGGCTGACAAGAACAAGTAGAAGGACCCCCAGCCCAGTGGCTGGAGAAGGCTGGGGCAGTGAGGGACCATCAGGATGTCAAGGCAGTAGTCCGCGGGGGGGGGGGGGCATGCTGCCTCGGGCAGTGTTCAGCTGCCCAAATGTGGGTGTCAGAGGCAGATCAGTGAGAGCCAGGGCTGGGTTTTACCAGGAGGATGAGGTAAAGATGTGGGGAATAAAGGAGGGATGGAACCGATTATCCAGACTGCCTGGACAAGAATGTAAAGCTAGGAAGGGGCTGATTGCTTGGGAGAGTGAAATCAACATTAGAAAGAAGATTGGGACAAAGAGAATGAGAAGGTGGAGGTGTAGGAAGCGGTGGTGCAAGAGTGAGCCAGTCAAGTCTGGAGTTAAGGAATAGCTTGTGGGATGGCAAGTGCTGAGGTCTGTCCACAGTGTGGGTGACAAGTAGAGAAGTGGTAAAGGGCATTGGAGGTGAGGAGGTCAGGGAACAGCCAGTACAGGCAGGACCATCCATATGATGGTGAGGCTTGGAGTGGAGAGGAAAGTCTGGAGAATGTGGAAGAATGATTTGGAAGTAGGTAGGTCTTTGGGGCAAGCAGTAGAAAAGTGTGTTGGTGGATAACAGGTGCCTCAAAGGAGGAGGAGGGGTGCTTCCCTGGTAGCACAGTGGTTAAGAATCTGCCTGCCAATGCAGGGGACATGGGTTCAAGCCCTGGTCTGCAAAGATCCCACATGCCACGGAGAAACTAAGTCCATGTGCCACAACTACTGAGACTGTGCTCAGCACAGTGTTGCTGCAAATGGACCGGGGCACAAACCCGTGTCCCCTGCATCGGCAGGCGGACTCCCAACCACTGTGCCACCAGGGAAGCCCCCTAGCACTTTTTATTAATGGTTTTTGTTTTTGTGTTTTGGAGCTCTTGTTTTCTTAGTCCTGGCCTGCCTGCCCCTCGGGCTCCTTACCTCTCCAGTTTAAGACTTTGGCGGTTGAACCCCAGGATCTGCAGGTCTCAGTCCCTTTGTGCAGCCTCTCAGGGGGAATCTGCATCTATTCTGAGGATTCTGAGAACTCTCAGAGTCCCTTCCCTTACTTACTTCAACCCCATCTGTAAATTCGTGATAGAAGCAAGTCATCGAGTGTGTCTTCTGGATGAATCAAGACCAAACAGTGCTCCCTGGTTGAATCACCCCGTGATCAAATAAGATGATAGTCCAAGGAACCCTGGAAAGCCTGTGTCCACTTCCCGCTGCCGTAGTTCTTCTGTGGCTCAGGAATGATACATGACTGAATGGTGTTTTTCTGTTAATCACATGTTGAAGCAAAGTCATTCTCAAATTGTTCTCATGTGTTGAATCAAAGTAATTTTAATCTTATTTTCCCTAATCTGAGTTGACATCTGTTGTGTCATGGTTCTTCCTCTTTGGCATATCTTAAAAGCGTTTTAGCGTACAGAAAAGATTTTATATTCTGGTAGTCTTTGCTTTGTTAATGTAGAGATATCTTTTTTTTTTTAAGAAAGGAATAAAACTGTATTTACAGAAGACATAAGTCATGATTGTACATAGAAGATCCTAAGGACTATTCCTTCAAAAACTACTGGAACTAATAAGGGAGTTTAGAAAGATTACAATACAAGGTCCATATGCACAAGTCAATTGCATTTTAAAAAATAAAACATTTTTAATTATTTATTTTTTTGATGTGGTAGAAGATACATCACACAAAATTTACTCTTTTAACCGTTTTTAAGCGTACAGTTCAGTGTAATTTTTTTTTTTTTTGGCTGCATTGGGTCTTCGTTGCTGCACGTGGGCTTTCTCTAGTTGTGTCAAGCAGAGGCTACTCTTCGTTGTGGTGTGCAGGCTTCTCATTGTGGTGTCTTATCTTGTTGTGGAGCACAGGCTCTAGCCACACGGGTTCAGTAGTTGTGGCACACGGGCTCTAGAGCGCAGGCTCAGTTGTTGTGGTGCACGGGCTTAGTTGCCCCACGGCATGTGGGATCTTCCTGGACCAGGGCTCAAACCCATGTCTCCTGCATTGGCAGGTGGATTTTTAACCACTGCGCCACCAGGGAAGCCCTCAGTGTAATTTTTACGTGTAATACTTAGTAAGTACATTCACATCGGTGTGCAAACATCAAGGTGGCTTCTTAACACATAAAATTTTTGATAAATATATATTTTTGATAAATATATATCAAATATACATAGATATACTTTTATCAAAATATATATATATAACTGATGAAGAATTGAAAATGGGATGGGGAAGCCTTGTATTTTACCTGTATTCCTACTTCAAGATAGAACAAAATCTAAGCACTGAATTGTAGGTATAACTGACTTACCAGTCATTTTGCATGTGGCAGTATCACATTCCACACACACCTTGGGAAGACAGGAAAAACTAATAAATATTTTAATGGGAGAGGACACACTTTATTCTATGTAAAATAATGACCTTACCAGGTTTAAATATTACAACATCAAAACATATTTATTGGGCTTCCCTGGTGGCTCAGTGGTTGAGAATCCGCCTGCCAGTGCAGGGCACACAGGTTTGAGCCCTGATCTGGGAAGATCCCACATGTCACGGAGCAACTAAGCCCGTGCACCACAACTACTGAAGCCCGTGCACCACAATTAGTGAAACCCGCATGCCCTAGAGCCTGTGCTCTGCAACAAGAGAAGCCACCGCAATGAGAAGCCCACGGGCCACAACGAAGAGTAGCCCCCACCTGCTGCAACTAGAGAAAGCCTGTGCACAGCAACAAAGACCCAACGCAGCCAGAAATTAATTAATTAATTTTAAAAAATATTTATTGTAGTAAATTTAGAAAAAACAGGTAAGCAGAAAAAGAAAATAACTTGGAAGGATTGATACTGACCTTTTAGGCATTCCAACTCTGTTCCTCTCAGTATTTGAGAATTTAAATTGTATTAACTAGTGCTTGTGAGTTAATTGTAAGCCACAATTAGCAGACTTTAGTTCAGTAGCATCTCAGGGTGAATGAGTTCCCAGCAATCACAGATCAATAGGTTTTATTTCTGGTTTTTGTTTGAAAGAAAACCTTATGATAGATTCATTTTATGTGTGTCTGGGTTTGGTTTTTTTCCCCCTCCTAAATGATGTGTTTGTTTCATCAGCTGGTTAAGTATATGTATGGCACAAGTATACATAATGTGTTTTCTGACCTTTGAGTTGGAAGAGACTTGATTTCACCAAGTGTCATTTACACTCGTAGGTAATCATTAGAATTGGATAATGCAAAGGTCTGATAATGAGAATCTGGCTTCTATTCAATTTGAAAGAGGTATTGGTGCCAAATGGTAAACTGCCAACGGTAAATGCCTTATCTGCACTAGTGGAGGGTGGTTTGCACACATTTCCCTGAAGTGAAATATCCAAATGGCAGCTAGGCCCTTTTGGAATGCAGCATGATCTTAGAATAACAGACTCTTTCATCTGGAAGTCCAACCCCCTTATTATTATTATTTTTTTAATTATTATTATTATTTTTTTGCGTTACGCGGGCCTCTCACTGTTATGGCCTCTCCCGTTGCGGAGCACAGGCTCTGGACGCTCAGACTCAGCGGCCATGGCCCACGGGCCCAGCCGCTCTGTGGCATGTGGGATCTTCCCGGACCGGGGCACGAACCCGTGTCCCCTGCATCAGCAGGCAGACTCTCAACCACTGCGCCACCAGGGAAGCCCCACCCCCCTTATTTTTACAGACCCCTCTGCCCCAGTCAGACACAGGTGCTCCCCTCCCAGTTTTCCTCTAGTACCTTGTCTGGCCTCCATTATTGCCCTAGTGTGTTATTGCCCTAATTATGTGTTAATGTAAATAACTCATGCAGCCATGTGATGAGTTATTTACATTAATACATAAACAATAGAGTGGGAAATTCTTCAGCCAGTCTATATCTTTTTTTGTTGTTGTTGTTGTTTTTGTTTTTGTTTTTTTGTGGTACGCGGGCCTCTCACTGTTGTGGCCTCTCCCGTTGCGGAGCACAGGCTCCGGACGCGCAGGCTCAGCGGCCACGGCCCACGGGCCCAGCCACTCTGCGGCATGTGGGATCTTCCCGGACCGGAGCACGAACCCGTGTCCCCTGCATCGGCAGGCAGACTCTCAACCACTGCGCCACCAGGGAAGCCCCAGTCTATATCTTTATCATCTTTGTTGTCATTAGCACTTAGCACAGTGCCTGGAGCTTACTAGATTCTCAATAAATGTTTGTTGAGTGAATGAATGATGAAACAGAGGCCCAGGGACAGGAAGCGCCCTGCCCAAGATCACAAATCTAGTTAGTAACAACGTTCTGAGACATAGGTTATGATAACATTTTAAGTACATTGCACTGCTTGACAGCATGTCGGGAGAGGCCAGAATTGGACTGGATCTTGGAATAAAACTCTGGTGACACGTTATTCACATGGATTTCTAATTCATGTGATGGTCCACAGCATCAAGAATTGACTCTGAGGTCCATCCTGAGAGGTTTTTTTGGCACCTTAAAGTTTTGTTTCTCCTGGCTGGACCTCAAGGATGAAATGCTATACCAGTAGGAAAGATGGTATATGTGGGGAGGAGGAAGCTTTCCAATGATTGGGAAAGGCTAGAGTGGGAGAAGTCCCTAGTCTATGGAAGGGCAGGGAAATCTCTCCCCATCCCTGGGGTGCACAGACTCTAGATTATGTTTATGGTCAGTCTTTGTTAGAAATATGTAATCAGGGACTTCCCTAGTGGCACAGTGGTTAAGAATCTGCCTGCCAATGGAGAGGACACGGGTTCGAGCCCTGGTCTGGGAAGATGCCACATTCTGCAGAGCACCTAAGCCTGTGTGCCACAACTACTGAGCCTGTGCTCTAGAGCCCATGAGTCACAACTACTGAGCCCGTGTGCCACAGCTACTGAAGCCCATGCACCTAGAGCCCATGCTTCTCAACAAGAGAAGCCACCGCAATGAGAAGCTCGTGCACAGCAACGAGGAGTAGCCTCTGCTCGCCACAACTAGAGAAAGCCTGCGTGCAGCAATGAAGACCCGACGCAGCCAAAAATAAATAAATAAATTTATAACCAAAAAAATGTTATGAATGCCATGCAATACATTATTGACTATTTTTTTTTAAAAAAAGATATGTAATCATTTTGGACATTGGTTGGGGAAGGTTGGTGGCAACCCTCTGTGTGTGTGATGACCACTTAGTTTTGTGCCAAGATCAAGGCTGTTTTGTTTTGTTTTGAGGCAGAGAGGGTTGGAGTAGGATGTCAGCATGAGACTACCAGCTCAGTGATGGCTGTGGCCTTTGAGGAGATCACAGTGACCCAGGAAATGTAACCTGGATAGTTTCTGGCTGGCAGTCAAGACTGAGCTCTGCAGAGTCGTCCCTGAAGATGTGCTCTGGGAGAAGTGCTCCAAGGAGGCCTCAAGATGCTGACACTGGCTGTTCTCCTGAGTGACAGCTGGAATGTGTGTGTGTGTGTATGTGTGTGTGTGTGTGCATGTGTGTGTGTGTGTGTGAGAGAGAGAGAGAGAGGAAGGTAGATGAAGGAAATATAGAAAAGGTGTGGCCTGGCAGACCTGGAGGAAGTCCTTTTCATCCACTATTTCAAGGTGACAAGGTAGCACCAGAGTCACCTGGCTTGCCTGGATGGCCATAGGGGAAAGGTGTGTAAGGTCTGGGCTAGCCCCATAGGTGGGAGTATGTTGGTGCGGGCAAGGGCAGGGGCCTGTATCTGCCAGCCTCAACAAGGAGATGCTGCCTCAGTTGGTCGTTATGAGCCTAGCCTGCTGCCTGAGCTCGGTGGACGGCTGAGCACAGCACCTAGCTGGACCTCAAGGATGAAATTGACAAACGTTTGTCCCCAAATCCTCTGCAGGCTTTTATGCATATGGAGAGCAAGTAGGTTAAGCTGTTGCTCTTTTTTAATTTTTTTTTTTTTTTTTTTTTGCCGTGCTGCGTGGCTTGTGGGATCTTAGTTCCCTGACCAGGGATTGAACCCAGGCCCAGCAGTGAGAGCGCTGAGTCCTAACCACTGGACTGCCAGGGAATTCCCCAGAGCTCTCACTCTTCTGACTGCCTGTCTCTTTAGAAGGGTCATCATTTCTTGCCATCGGGAATTGTTAGCATTGGGTTGGAGTCCAAAGGCTGGGCTTTAGGAGTCAAGAACCCCTTAACATTATTTTCAAATTCATATGTTTACTTTTTTCTGGGGAAAGGTTCATAACAGATTCTCAGAATGATCCATGCACCAGCAAAGTTTAAGAATTGGTGTAGGGGAGCAGAGGGAACGCTTGCATTTATAGGGGGCCTTGCTGTTCACATGGCAAGGATATAAGTGAATGGAGCATGGCGGGATAGGAGAATCCGTTTAGTGGCTCAGGGCCTACGGATTAACAGCTGCTGCATCTCCTGATAACAGAACTTACCTGAAGGCATGCACTCACATGTGGGTTAGAGGCAGTGGTCAGAAACTTACTGAATGAGCAAGGGACAACTGCAGTGTATACAGAGAAATAAATAGTGTGAAGCCAAGGGAACATAGCTGGTTAGAAGAGAAGAGTCACTATGGGGAGATCCCTGAACACAACTGGACACCAGAGCAGAGTATCACAGTTCTCTCAGGAGTCCATTTACAATCCACGAGAGAGTGAGGTCACAGGGATTTCCAGGGGCCACACTAGATTTCAGTTAAGGTTGTCCCTGGGCTTTGGGTGGGGGACCCTCTTAAGCTGTACCGTCTATAGTTATGTCCTAGAAGCAGAGGTAGTAGTCTGGCCCTCGTTAGCTCCTTGACATAAACCCTAGTATGCTCATCGCTACTTGATCCTTTTCATGAACCTCAGGTGACTTGGTGTTTTTTCACACCACCTCTGTGACCAGTGCCCTGTGTGACTCCTTTCTGCCCTTGGGGTCCTCCCCACTGACAGGTTACTCAGAATAGTACCATTTCCAGAACTGGAATCTAAGTGGGCAAGAGAAAAGTTTTGGGGAGCAGTTCTCTCTAGGTTCTGGAATCCTAAGGAAGAATGGGACATGGTGGGAGTAGGGCCTCTCACGGAGGACTGTAGGTTGAGGAAAGGAAAATTTTCATTTTCCTTGGATCATTTTCAAGTCTCTGGGCAAGGTTTGGGGCTCTTTGGCCCAGTGGGGTTTTTGTGTGTATGTGTGTGGTATACGCACGGGCCTCTCACTGTTGTGGCCTCTCCCGTTGCGGAGCACAGGCTCCGGACGCGCAGGCTCAGCGGCCACGGCTCACGGGCCCAGCCGCTCCGCGGCATGTGGGATCCTCCCGCACCGGGGCACGAACCCATGTCCCCTGCATCGGCAGGCGGACTCTCAACCACTGCGCCACCAGGGAAGCCCCCCAGTGTTTTTCACAGTGGCCCAAGCAGCTGTAGTTGAATGTCAGTGAGGCTCACTCACTCCTCACCTCCTCCTCTCTGTCATCTCTTGGCTGCGGCTGTGCTCCTTGAGAAAGGCAAGCCACTGCAAAGTTGTTTCAAAGGAATATATCCAGTTGGCAACTTTGTTTTACCCTGTGGGTGACCCTCCCACTGTGCCAGTTCTGACGCCCTCTTTCCCAACTGACTTTGCAGGGAGGGCCTTGGAACTGCCATACCTTCCACTGATTTTCTGTTTTGCTGCAGCCGAATACGAATCTAGTTCATGATTCATGACTATTATTTGATCTTGTAGGAAGTAAAATACTCCTAGTCACTAGTTTGTTTCCATTCAGGCCCTAATGGCACATTGTATAATGTATCCATTGGGAAGATTTCCAAAGGATCAAATATCAGAAATTCAGCTACAACAAGCCACTTGGTTCCTGATACCATAAAGCTATTCAGTGTAAGAATCTGGGGATATCTTTTCTTACATCATGCATAAAAGGAATTGAAAATATTTGTCTCTGTAAGTTGCAGAAATGATGTCTCTTGCCCCCTTTTCCCTCCTTTTTGAAAATGGTCTGGGATTAAAGTCACAGTGTTCTTGATCTGAAGGCCAATGTGGTGAACACATGAATTTATCCTGGGGTACACTATTATGTGATTGTTTGGCAAGTCTTTTATGTCTCCTTGTTAAAGGAAAGACAGTAGAAGCTATGGCCTTGACCCTGTTCTTTCACTTATTTAACAGATGTTTGTTGAACCGTTACAATGTGCTAGGCCTGCGGTAGATATCAGGGCTACAGAGATAAAAGACCCTCTCCCAGCCCACAAGAAATGCATAGGCCAGTGGGGGAGACAGAGAAGTGAATCATTAATTGAAATGTTGTGGAGTAATTGCTAGGAGATCAGTGAACAGGGGGCTGGTATCCCAGAGGAAAGATACTACCTCTTTCAGTGGAAAATCAGTAGTCCCTCACTGTTTAGCAGGAAAAAAAAAAAAAAAAGATTTTCCATGTAGATAAGTGGGTTTTCCAGATAACCAGGCTTATCTCTTTAGGTTCCAGAACTTAAAACATTAAAAAAAAATTTTTTTTGATGGGAGTATATGTAAAATGTACTCTTCTCTTTTTTCTTAGATGGAATATACTGAATGAAATTCAATCTTTTCTCATTGACTCGAGGCACTGCATGAATGCTAGGCTTTGAGTTTGGCTGTGCTGCCCAAAGACTCTTAGGTTCTCCCCTAAGCCAAATGGCCCTTCCTTATGGCTTTTGGTAATGTTTCTGTTTCATCTTTCCTTATCAGGATGATTGTGCTGGTCCTGACTGCTTTTTACTTGACAGTTCCTAGTAGCTCTCTCCTTTCAAATTTGTGTTGGTCTAGGAATTCATGCATCTAAACAGGTCAGCCTTTTTTTTTTTAAGTATTTAAAACATTTTAAAATTTATTTATGGCTGCATTGGGTCTTTGTTGCTGTGCATGGGCTTTGTCTAGTTGCAGCGAGCGGGGACTATTCTTCGTTGTGGTGCCCGGGCTTCTCATTGCGATGACTTCTCTTGTTGCGGAGCCCGGGCTCTAGGCGTGTGGGCTTCAGTAGTTGAAGCACACAGGCTCAGCAGTTGTGGCTCATGGGCTCTAGAGTGCAGGCTCAGTAGTCGTGGCGCATGGACTTAGTTGCTCCAAGGCATGTAGGATCTTCCCGGAGCAGGGTTCGAACCTGTGTCCCCTGCATTGGCAGGCGGACTCTTAACCACTGCGTCACCAGGAAAGCCCTAAACAGATCAGACTTTGGTTTAAAGTAAGGGTAAGTAGACTATGGGTCAACACTTGACAGTACAGGGACTTCCCTGCTGGCCCAGTGGTTAAGAATTTGCCTTCCAATATAGGGGATGTGGGTTTGATCCCTGGTTGGGGAACTAAGATCCCACATGCTGCGGGGCAACTAAGCCCACCCCCTTGAACTTGGCTATCCAGAGTGCCTTTCTTTTTTTTTTTTTTTTTTTTTTTTTTGTGGTACGCGGGCCTCTCACTGTTGTGGCCTCTCCCGTTTCGGAGCACAGGCTCCGGACGCGCAGGCTCAGTGGCCATGGCTCACAGGCCCAGCCGCTCCGCGGCATGTGGGATCTTCCCGGACCGGGGCACGAACCCGTGTCCCCTACATCGGCAGACGGATTCTCAACCACTGCGCCACCAGGGAAGCCCTGGAGTGCCTTTCTTTAGTTTTCTTTCTGCCTCATATTTACATTCACTTGAGGGACATTTCTTTTCTTCTTTTTTTTTTTTTTTGCTGCACTGCACAGCATGTGGGATCCTATTTCCCCAACCAGGGCTCGAACCGATGTCCCCTGCATTGGCAGGCGGATTCTTAACCATTGAGCCACCAAGGAAGTTCCAACATATATCCACTTAAAAAAAATTTATTTATTTACTTTTTTTGGCTGCCTTGGGTCTTCGTTGCTGCGTTGCCGCGAGCGGGGGCTACTCTTCATTGCGGTTCACGGGCTTCTCATTGGGTAGCTTCTCTTGTTGCAGAGCATGGGCTTTAGACACGTGGGCTTCAGTAGTTGTGGCACACGAGCTCAGTAGTTGTGGCTCTTGGGCTCTAGAGCACAGGCTCCGTAGTTGTGGCACACGGGCTTAGTTGCTCCGCGGCATGGGGGATCTTCCCGGACCAGGGCTTGAACCCGTGTCCCCTGAACTGGCAGGCAGATTCTTAACCACTGCGCCACCAGGGAAGTCCCAACATATCCATTTTTATATTTCCTGTATTTGTAGAAATTAGTTCTGTGGCAAAGTTTGATTTAATGTATAACTCTTAGGAATTAGAGTTTTCACAAATACTTGTTTTTAAACAATAAATCTGTTTTTTAAATTTATTTTTATTTTTTTGGCCGCTCTGCAAGGCTTGTAGGATTTTGGATCCCCTACCAGGGATTGAACCCGGGTCCTCGGCAGTGAGAGCACAGAGTCCTAACCACTGGACTGCCAGGGTATTCCAACAAATCTTTTTTAAAATAAAGAGTTAAATTATGGAGACTTCCCTGGCTGTTCGGTGGTTAAGACTCCACGCTTCTACTGCATGGGCTCGGATGACCGATCCCTGGTTTGGGAACTAAGATCCCACGTGCCTCGGTGTGGCCAAAATAAAAAAGCTAAATTATGTTTGGAGAATATTAAGAAAAGAGAATTTCTTATCTATATTACTTTCTACTATGGAAGTAGATATAGGAATGTAACATCTAGTTGATTATGTAACTGTATTATTCAACTCACTTAATAAGGCACTAGTTCTTAAGTTAGCCATGGGGAAATTGGCCTTTTCTATTACCTTGATTGAATCATGGTTATATGACGATTAGAAATTGCCTTATAATTGCCTTCTTCAACCTCACCCCTGGACCCAAAGCAATATTTTACTTTGCCCATATTTACATTCTTATAAAGGGGCAAGCCTTCATATCTGTGGTAGATTGTTGCATTTGGTGGCCCCTAATGAACCTGACTCCCAGTATTCCTGCCTTTGTGTAGCTCCCTCCCTAATCAACTTTGGGCTTGACCAAGAGACTCATGAATCATACAAGCACGGGAGGGTAAGCGCTTGTGCACTGGGGCTTGCCCTCTTGGAACACTGTCCTGGACCAGTGTCTAGTCTACTGGAGGTTGGGAGGTCACAAGAAGAACTGAGACTCCCTGCCCAGCACCAACTGCCAGACTTGTGAATGAGGCCAACTTGGAATAAATTTCCAGCTGTTCCAACCATCTGTAGTAGCCCAAGTGAGCCAGAAAAAGAACTTTGCAATCAACTAACAGAATCAAGAGAAACAATAAATCAATATTTTTTGCCTCTATGTTTTGCGATGAATTTTTAAGCAATCAATAAATAACTGAAACAATGTCCTTTTACTGTGTTCAAGTTTAACTTTATAAAGGCGGGCTAAGATAGAATTATGAACAAAGCTTAGATGTTTTACTTTGTAAATTGCTCTGTGGGAGATGGAAAAAATTTTACACCTGGAAAGGAAGGGCTTATTTTGATCTGTTGGTAAAATAAACTTCAAAACAAGTTAAAATCTACCAGAAGTTTTTCCAATTTGAAAATTGTTGGATCACACTATTATAAATACTATGGTATATGTTATAAATTTCTTCAGATATTATCCTCATAAAAGTAATGGATTCTCACTGAAGAAAAATGGAAAAGACTGGAAATTGTAAAAATAAAAAGTAAATTAAATAATAAATCAAGCATTATCCCACAATCCAGACATCTGTTGACAATCGTTTTGCTGTATTTTCTCTCAGCAATTTTTCTGTGCTCCATTTAAAATTTTTTCATATTTAAATCAGGCTGAGGGGAGGGTGAGTGTGGATATAAAAGGGTGGCATGAAAGAGTCGTGGGATGTTGTCACAATGAAGTATCATGTTTATTGTGGAGGTTACATGAGAGTACACATGTGATAAAATTGCATAGGGCTGCACACACAAATGAGCGAACTATATGTAACAGGTGAAGTCTGCTTATGCTCTGTGGATTGTGCCAATGTCAGTTTGCTAGTTTTGCTATTGTACTATAGTTATGCAAGATGCTAACATCGGGGGAGGCTGGGTGAAGGGTGTCAAAGACCTCCCGTATATTTCTTTGCACTTTCCTGTGAATCTATCATTTCACACTAAAAAAAAAAAAAAAAAATCAGTCTGTAGCTAGAGTTTTGTACCCTGCCTTTCCCTTTATATTTTCATTTTTAATGAAAAAAGAGAATGTCCATGTTTCATGTCCACATCCTGATTACTTTAAAAAATGAACTGAAGAAACTGTCTTAATTATAGAGTTAACTGCTAAGGAAGGGGGTACATTTCAAAAACAACTGTATTTGTTGGAACTTAATTATTGCAAGAATGCCAAAGCATTTTATGGACTACATGAGGTTGTGTTTGAGAGTTTAGAAAAGGAAATTACATGACAAAAATATAATTATAACACTAACAAAATATAGTGAAATTATGCATCTGGTGGACTGCAGACAGAAAGGGGAATGTTGTGGTTGAGCTCGGGGGAGGAGGCCCGGCTGAGCCTGTCAGGAATGATTTGAGGGCTTTGGGGGAGGGAAGGAAGCAGGGCATGCTGCTGAGCAGAACTGGTCTGGGGCAGCTTAGGGCAGGGCAGGCCATGGCTCCTCAGAAAAAAAAACGATAAAGAGCAGGCCGTCAGCGTGCTGGCAACAGCATCTAAGAATCCACCTTCAGAAAGGAGTGGCAGGGCATAGACAAGAGTTTCGACATCAGATGTGCCAAATATTGGTTGCAGAAAAAGGTAGGGAACAGGAGGGAATAGAAAGCAGGGGATGAGCAAGGCAATAGAAATAAAAGCAAAAATAAACAAATGGGACCTAATCAAACTTTGCACAGCAAAGGAAACCATAAACAAAACCAAAAGACAACCTACAGGACTGGGAGAAAATATTTGCAAATGATGTGACCGACAAGGGCTTAATTTCCAAAATATACAAACCGTTCATATAGCTCAATAACACCAAAAAAACAAACAACCCAATCAAAAAGTGGGCAGAAGACCTAAATAGACATTTCTCCAAAGAAGACATCCAGATAGCCAACAGGCACATGAAAAGATGCTCAACATCTCTAATTATTAGAGAAATGTAAATCAAAACTACAGTGAAGTACCACCTCACACTGGTCAGAATGGCTATCATTAAAAAGTCTACAATGGGGCTTCCCTGATGGTGCAGTGGTTAAGAATCCGCCTGCCAATGCAGGGGACATGGGTTTGAGCCCTGGTCTGGGAAGATCCCACATGCTGCAGAGCAACGAAGCCCGTGTGCCACAACTACTGTGCCTGTGCTCTAGAGGCCTCGAGCCACAACTACTGAGCCTGCGTGCCACAACTACTGAAGCCCGCGTGCCTAGAGCCTGTGCTCCACAACAAGAGAGGCCACCACAATGAGAAGCCCGCTCACTGCAACGAGGAGTAGCCCCTGCTCGCTGCAACTAGAGAAAAGCCCACGTGCAGCAACTAAGACCCAATGCAGCCAAATAAATAAATAAATAAACTTTTTAAAAAAAGTCTGTAAATAACAAATTCTGGGGAGGGTGTGGAGAAAAAACGAACCCTCCTACACTGTTGGTGGGAATGTAAATTGGTGCAGCCACTATGGAAAACAGTATGGAGGTTCCTTAAAAAACTAAAAATAGGGCTTCCCTGGTGGCACAGTGGTTGAGAATCCACCTGCCGATGCAGGGGACACGGGTTCGTGCCCTGGTCCAGGAAGATCCCACATGCCGCGGAGCGGCTAGGCCCGTGAGCCATGGCCGCTGAGCCTGCGCGTCCGGAGCCTGTGCTCCACAACGGGAGAGGCCACAACAGTGAGAGGCCCGCATACCACAAAAACAAACAAGCAAACAAACAAAACTAAAAATAGAGTTGCCATATGACCCAGCAATACCACTCCTGGGCATATATCTGGGGGAAACTCTAATTCAAAAAAATACACGCACCCCAGTGTTCATAGCAGCACTATTTACAATAGCCAAGACATGGAAGCAACCTAACTGTCCATCGATAGATGAATGAATAAAGAAGATATGGTATATATACACAATGGAATACTACTCAGCCATAAAAAAGAATGAAATAATATGACTTGCAGCAACATGGATGGACCTAGAGATTATCATACTAAGTGAAATAAGTCAGAAAAAGACAAAGACCATATGATATCACTTATATGTGGAATCTAAAATATGACACAGGGCTTCCCTGGTGGCGCAGTGGTTGAGAATCCGCCTGCCGATGCAGGGGACATGGGTTCGGGCCCTTGTCTGGGAAGATCCCACATACCGCGGAGCGGCTGGGCTGCTGTGAGCCATGGCCACTGGGCTGGGCCTGCACCTCCAGAGGCCACAACAGTGAGAGGCCTGCATACTGCAAAATAAATAAATAAAATAAAATAAAATAAAATAAAATAAAATATGACACAAATGAACTTATTTATGAAATAGAAACAGACTCCCAGACATAGAAAACAAGCGTATGGTTTTTTACCCAAGAGGACAGGGGGTGGGGGAGGAATAAATTCAGAGTTCGGGATTAGCAGATACAAACTACGATATATAAAATAGACATAAACAACAAGGTCCTACTGCATAAGACAGGGAACTATATTCAATATCCTGTAATAAACCATAATGGAAGAGTAGAAAAAAAAAAAAGAAAGAAAGCAGGAGGGGGTGTGGGGATCATTTGGGGGGAAAAGTACAGAAAGGGCAGGCTGGTGACTCGAGCTTCCCAGGTGGCCTTCAGGGGTTCCCCTTTGCTCCGAGAATAAAGTCCAAACTCTACATGGCATAAAAGGCCCTACATGACCTGTCTGGTCTTGGAATATCTCCCTGCCCTGGTCTCCTGTTGCTCCCCCAAATGCACCTCTGAGCCTCCGCAGCTTCCAGAGCCCTGTCCTGCTTTGGGGCCTCCCTCCTCTCTCAGGTGCTCTTCTCTGTGCCTGCCATGCTCTTCCCTCTGGGTGCCAGTGCGCTAACTGCTCCCTGGCATACAAGGCCCTGCTGGTTTCTCTCTGTGAAGCCTACTATCATACCTGGGTTGGGCCACAACCCCCTTTCTCTGCCTTTGGTCTCCCCTCAGCCCCAGGTGAGCCCTGGTGGCCTCATTTCCCTGGTGTGAGCTTCCCTTCACAGCCACTGATGGGAAGGGAGTGGTTGAGCTTCAGAAGAGAGGTGAGCTGCAACTCGCACTCCCCCGCCCAGCCTGGGCCTTTGCACATGCCAGCCCTCCTACTCTCTCATACATCTCCACTTGGAAAGCTTTCCCTCAGAATTCAAGACCCTGTCAAATGATGGTTCCTCTCTGTGACTCCCACACTGGCCTCTCACAGCCTTTCATTCTTGCAAGTATTCAACAAATTATATATATATATTTTAGCTCTTTTTTAAAAAAATTATTTATTTATTTTTGGCTGCGTTGGGTCTTCACTGCTGCGCGTGGGCTTCCTCTAGTTGCGGCGAGCGGGGGCTACTCTTCGTTGTGGTGCGTGGGCTTCTCATTGCAGTGGCTTCTCTTGTTGTGGAGCATGGGCTCTAGGCACGCGGGCTTCAGTAGCTGTGGCTCATGGGCTCTAGAGCACAGTCTCAGTTGTGGCACAGTCTCAGTTGTGGCTCAGTTGCGGTCTCGTGGGCTTAGTTGCTCCACGGCATGTGAGATCTTCCTGGACCCGGGCTCGAACCCGTGTCCCCTGCATTGGCAGGCGGATTCTTAACCACTGTGCCACCAGGGAAATCCTAAACAAATATTTATTGAGCACACACTGTTGTGATCCTTCTGATATTTGCTTACCACCTTGACTGTCACTTTCTGTGTAGATGTCTTGGGCTATGAATTTTTTGAGATTCAGCACCTTAGTTTATTCATTTAGGTATCTCCAATTCCCAGAAAAGTTCAGGCACGTGGTATGCCCTTAATATATTTGTTTTGAAAATGAATAAGCTTAACTATAAAAGAAAGTGGTTTTCAAGAAATTCCTAACAGTCCTGAAGGCTGGAAGGCACATTAAAGGTCACCTCATCCGGGAATTCCCTGCTGATCCAGCGGTTAGGACTCTGCGCTTCCGCTGCAGGGAGCACGGGTTCGATCCCTGGTCAGGGAACAAAGATCCCGCATGCTGTGAAAAAAAAAAAAGGTCAGCTCGTCCATCTCCTGGGATCCGTCCACTCCAGGCAAGTCGTCATGCAGAATCTGCTTGACCGAGTTCAGTGGAGGGGGACTCACGGTCCATGTGGCCACTCATTGCACCTGGTAGACAATATTGATCATGGGGAAGTTCTTCCTGCTGCAGAGCTGGACCCTGCCCCCCCATAGTTCCCTCCACGGGCCCTCATTCTGCTCCCTGGAGTGTCACAAAATGAGTCCCCTCTCTCTCTTTTTTTTTTTTTTTTTTTTTTGTGGTATGCGGGCCTCACTGTTGTGGCCTCTCCCGTTGCGGAGCACAGGCTCCGGACGCGCAGGCTCAGCGGCCATGGCTCACGGGCCCAGCCGCTCCGCGGCATGTGGGATCTTCCCAGACCGGGGCACGAACCCGTGTCCCCTGCATCGGCAGGCGGATTCTCAACCACTGCGCCACCAGGGAAGCCCGAGTCCCCTCTCTCTTGCTGCTGACAGCCCATCATATATTTGGCAGTTACCACATCTCCCCCTAAGTCTTTTCTTTCCAGGTGGGGGGAGACTACTTACTAGCCATGTGACCCTGAGCTTCACTTTCCTCTGAGCTTCAGTTTCCTTGTTTGTAAAAATTGGGCTAAAACAGTACCTATCTATATGGTTGTTGTCAAAATTAAATGAGTTCATATATGTAAAGTGCTTAGAACAGTGCTTAGTGTATATTAAATGCTCAATAATGATGCCAAAATTATTTTGTATTATATTTTACATATAGCACTTAAAATTGGACAACATAGTTTGAGACATTTAATTAAGAAAAACAATATATGATCACATACAAAAATATTATTAATATTTTATAAATACATAATATAAATTACATTACATGTTATATTACCCACTCCCAATAAAATTGGAAACCCCCTTAGGGAGGGTCCATTGTGAAGCTTAATGGGCAACTTGGTCTCTATTTTTAATAAATGCTTGCTTAATTAGTGAACAAATGAACTGATGTCTACTTGGCCTTAATTCAGCCCTGATCACTCACTTGTACTGCTTTGAGATTTTCCAATCATTCTCTATGGTGTTCTTTAATTTAGGGTGACCAGCTGTCTTGATTTTCCCAGGAATATGGGAATTTTAGTTTTAAAACCAAATCTGAGGGGGTTCTTGGGACTCAGGACATTCAGTACTAAAACCAGGATGAGTTGGTCACCCAGGTGATAATTCAGTACCACTGGCTTTGAGGGTTGAGGGTTATCTAGAAGAACTGCCTACCTCTGGATTCCATGGCCAAGGTTACCACTACAGCAATGCCAGAGATATGCAGATGGGGTCTCATGGGGGTGTTAGACCCTGATTGATGGGGACTGCAGCTTTGCAAGGAACTCAGTTTTACCAATTCACACTTAGTGATCAGGCCCTAGGGAATTTAATTTAAACTTATACATGATGGATTAGTAAATCAGAATGTCAAGTTAAATGTTCCTGTGGCTTTTCTAGGGCAGCCCCTGACCTGCTTCAGATCCTCAAGTGGGACTGGAAAGTGAGCAAGTGGTGGGGGGGGGGCATTACTGGAGGGGGGACTGTATGTTGGATTTTAACATACAGTCTGGGCACTCTGACGATCTACTGCAGAGTGCCCATTTCCAGGGATTTCTAGAATACTTGTGTCCAGTGGAGACCATGGATAAGGCTTGCTAGACGATTCACCAACTCGGTGCAGCGGCTGTGCTCACCCTGAGCCTCCGTGCCCTTGTGCTCGTTACCTCTTGCCTTCATCTCCACACACTTTCCAAAATTACAATCCTGAAGTTTCAGATTGGTTTATACCACTCTTTTTTTTTTTTGCGGTACGCGGGCCTCTCACTGCTGTGGCCCCTCCCGTTGCGGAGCACAGGCTCCTGACGCGCAGGCTCAGCGGCCATGGCTCACGGGCCCAGCTCCTCCGCGGCATGTGGGATCTTCCCGGACAGGGGCACGAACCCGTGTCCCCTGCATCGGCAGGCGGACTCTCAACCACTGCTCCACCAGGGAAGCCCCTACCACTCTATTTTTAAAGTGCTTCCTGCTGCTAGATCTCTGTCTCATGCACGTGTGAGGGTCCCTGGGGTCACATCACACTGGCGTGTTCTAGGAACATTACCTTTAAATGGCTCATTTTCTCTGATTTGTTTAGTCAAGAGAGGTTCCTGTTCCGGGCTTGAGCACTCTGCTCTCTCCAGCTCTTCTGCAGCAGCCCTCCTCTCACTGTTACTTCTGTGGCTGGCAGGCTCTCAGACTGCAGGGATTTTTCACCACCAGCACCACCTGCTGCCCTGATTCCCAGAGGCCTCCCTCCCTTTCCACCTGGCCTCCTCGCTGCCCTCTGGTTGACATACTTTGGGGTGTGCTGCTGGCCAAGAACAGGGAGGGGCCGCGCTGGTGTGGGGTGATGCGTGATCTGGAAATAGCCTTGGGGGAGGGGCCTGGCTCTGAAGCTGGCATTGAGGTGTTTGTCTGTGCTTAAGACACTCAGCGGTCCGAAAAAGGAGGCATCTTTGTTAAGTCCAGTTCTCCCTCCCAGGGATGGTATTCACGCCTCTGGGTTGGTGACTGTAGTAATATCCACACAGAACTTTACTCCGGACTACCTAGGTGTTCCCTCCCCCTGGGCTCTACACTCTTTAACTAGGTCTTGCAGAGGAGGGCCCTGGGATGGCTTGTGGCCTGGAGGGGGACCAGCTGCTATTCACATATAGCAGCCTCACCCCATCTGCCAGCCCACGATCCCCTCCTCAGCACCAGCCACTCGTGCAGATGCCCCAAGTGATGAAAGGCTGGTCCTCAGGGGCAGGAACAGGAGCCAGGCAAGGTACCCAGTGGTGCAGGAGTCAGAGGTAGAGCTGAGAAGGGACCCGGTGCCCATAGGTTTTCCCTGAAGTCATCTTCCTCCCTAGTGGATGAAGGGAGAAAGCTGGCTGACACCAACCAGGCTGGCTCTCCCGAGTCAGCCACCTACAGACCCTGGCAACCCAAAGTGACAGGCTTGTGCTTTGACAGTGGTGGTGACAGGCTTGTGGCCTCCCTGCCACCCCTCAGGCAGCCCAGGACCTGGCTTGTGACTGTGCGTTCTCTGCCCATCAGTCCTGTGTCCGCTTTTCATGAAGGTCTGGCCTGTATGTTGCTCACTTTGTTCACGTCCAGAGCTTTATAAAAGATAAACTGGTTCGCGGAAGGAAAAGTGTGTCCCCAGGCTAACAGGGAGCAAGAAGGAAAAAAGGCTTAGTTCACCCCAAGCTCCTGTGTACTCTTCAGCCTCCATAAAGTTGCAGGAACTTTCTTGGGCTGGTGCTTCATCTGCTTGCTGAGCCCGGCCAGCCCCAATCCTTTGCCCTTTTGATCCTGAAGATTTAGGCCACTATGTATTGACTACTTCCCTGCAATCCTGCACCAGAAGTGGAAGGCTCTGGCCTTTGAAGTAACTGGAGACCACCTGAGTACACAATTATAGTGCCCCAGATATGGGCCCATTTTGGCCCTGCTTACAGTCTAGGCTTTGGATTTGGTCCCGATTTGATTGTCCTAGACTCCAGCTGCCTGACCAGGGCTCTCCCGGACTGGCTTTCTGTCACCGCTCTGCCTGCAGAAAGATTAAAGGCACTTGGGCTGACTCTATTGCTTGTCCAGGGCTTGGTGGTGAGGGTGGTGGCCACAGGCCTGCTGCTGTGATGACCAACAGAACACTCTGATGTGGGAATGGAATGGTCACCATACAGGGAGGGGTGGGAGGGAACTGGGATGTGGAGTGTCAGATAGAGAGCAAGGCAGTATTTGTGGGCCTTTTTGCCCTGGAAAGGAACGTCTCAGGTGGGTCAACCTCACCCATGTTCTCCAATACTGGGCGGGAGGAGGAAAAGCTAGGGGAGGCCGTTTGCTTAGAGTTGAAGGTGTAGGAAGTAGAGGAAGACCCTGTCAGAATGATGGAGAAAGAACAGGCATCCCCCTCCCCCAGTTCTCCAAGGCTTCAAAGAGACCAGTGACTTGATTTATAGCCAGTGCTTTATTAAACATAAATAGTCTCAAAAGAGGAGAAGTACATGTGTCTCCTGACCATGTACTTATATGTTTATAAGAAAGAGGTGCGAGGTCCCTGATCTGTGCTCTGAGGGGGTGGTCAGGCAGGTGGGGCCTGGGCCAACCAGTAAGGCAGATGAGGGTGCCCATCCTGAGGACTCACTGCTCCTGGGTGCCCCAGGAGATGTAGTCTGGCCGCGTGGCTGCATGATACTCGTCGATGAGCTGCTGCACAATCTCCCTGGACGTGTCCAGCTCATCAAAGTTCTCCTTGAAGATGTCCTCCTTGCGGAACTGCTCCAGGAAGGCCTCCCGCTTCCGCAGCTTGTCGTACTGGCGACAGGTCCGCTCGAAGAGCTTGGGGTGTGCGGAAAGCAGGGGTCACAAAGAACTTCAAGGAACAACATGGCCCAGAGAGCCAGGGAACCAAGGCTGGGCTATCTCCACAGTAAAAAAGCCAGAAGCAGGGGCAGCAGGGGTGCAGAGAGGTGAGGCACAACCGGGACAATAATTATGTGCCAACTGTGAGACTCACCGAGGAGATGCTGGTGTGGTTGGCCATCATGAGCCCACTGACCCTGTGGGCGGAAGGCAGGTAGGGCGACTTCCTGGACAGGGCCACCTGGATGCTGGCTGGGCCCCAGGGGATGAAGTTGGCCAACTTCCGTTCCCGGATCCTCTGCAGGCTCTTGTGGACCTGGGGTGGGCACAGGAGTGGTGGTGGTAGCCTCTCCTCTACCCCTGTGGGCTCTGGGGGTAGAACGAAGGGGCCTCACCTACCTGGGTGGGGTCCACCTCCCCCTGGATGATGTTGAGGATGGCGATGTAGCAGTGGTTGGTCTGGCGATCCCGGCCCGTGGACACCATCACGTTCTTGGGCTGCAGCAGCCTCCTCATGACATCCAGGACCGTGGTCTTCCTCACGCTGGCCACCTGAGGGGACAGTGGCCACAGGGCAGGCCAGCACTCAGGGCACAGTCCAGAAACGCATGGACAGAGAGCAGTAGGCCACACACGTCCCCATCGGACTCGGGGTAGTTTGGCCTCTCTGGGGAGTGTCCTTAGATTCAGGTCCACACTGAGCCTCTGCTGTGGGATCAGGGATCTCAGTCCTCCCGAGCTCAGCAAACTCATGCCCTTGTGCAGGAGCGTCAGCAGAGCCCGTACGGCCCGGGCCCTGCAGGGAGCCACAGGCAGAGGGAAGAGGAGAGCAAGTCAGCCAGGAAGTCGCCCAGCCTGTGCCAGTCCCTGAGCGCAGGGCCTCTGGGGGCTGCACAGGGCAGCTCCGGGTGCAGCAGGGAAAACACAAAGGCTAGTCAGGGCCTGCTGGGCCTGACGGCTGCTCTTACCGACTGGTCCGTGGTGAGGGGTGTGTAGCCAGTCATGAGGAAGTGGAGCCGTGGTGTGGGAATGAGCGAGGCGATGAGGCCGATGAGGTCGTTGTTCATGTAGCCGGGGTAGCGCAGGGTGGTGGTGCTGGCCGACATGATGGTGGACACCTGGGGACAGGGGTGCTGTGTCAAGGGCCTTGTCCTGGGAGGCCTCCCTTCCCCAGATGGCACGCCGGCAAGTGGGGGTTCCAGTCCAGAAGAGTCTGGGAGTGAGGGCTCACCAGCTGGTTGATCTGAGAGAAGGATGGGTTCTGGATGTGCAGGCGGTCTGTGGCGATCCGGTTCAGGGCTGTGTTGTCCAGCACCACCTGGGGGGACAGAAAGGACAGGAGCTCTGCCTGATTCTGAGCTCTGAAGCTTAATTTCCTTGGCGCCAGAAAGACCCATCCAAAAGGGACTTGAACATGACTGGGGCACAGGAAGGTTCCAAATGGACTTTTAAAAATGCATGAAAATGATAAAATAGGAACGTTGGGAGTGGAGAGGGGAGAATCCAGCACTCACCACACAGTCTGCGTTCTGAGTCAGCCTCTTGAGTGTAAGCAGTGAGTTGTAGGGCTGGACCACCACATCGCTCATCTCGTCCTGATTGGGAAACACCGAGTATGTCTGCACCAACTTTTTGGGGTACCTAGCAGCGTTTGAAAGAGGATGGTCAAGGACAACAGACTGGAGGCCTGGTAAACTTGGGGCTTCCAATGACTGTCAGGGTGGGCAAATTGGGGTGGGGTCACAGGACAGCAGAGAAGGGAGACTTGACTTTTGGAAGTCTGTAACCCCAAAGTGGGGAAGGGTAGAGGGACATCTTAGGACCTAGGGTTCTAACTCCAAACCAGCCATACTCCTTGAATTTTAATCTAAGACTGAGATGCTAGACTCCATTTCCAACCACTGGGAGTGTGACTGGGTTCTTGGTCATTGTACCTTGTCTTTCCTCAATACAGGAAGGACTAGAAGGGCCCTTTCCTGCTCCAGCAAATAGGAAGGTTTATCTGGAGGGCCTCCCAGTCACCTGGGAAACCAAATCCTCCCAGCCCCTCAAAACACAGACTTACCTGTCGTTGAGCCGTTCTAACAGGTAGGAGCCCAGGCCAGAGCCTGTTCCCCCAGCGATGGAGTGACATAGCACGAAGCCCTGCATGGGGAAGGGGCCGACAGTGTCTACATATCTAGTGGCAGGATTTCAAACTGGACCCATCTCATAATTTCTTGGACTCCTATCTTCCCAGGCCCTCTCCTCCACTTCCCTCCCTGCCACACATATGCAGCTTAGGAGATTCTGCCTTGTTTCCAGCAAGGCCCTGTGGCTTCTGACCAATGCAAAGGGTACATGGGAGCGTCTCATACCTAACAGGTGGCTTCTAAAGGGTGTTACTGAGCCTTCCCTATGTTGGCTCCCACCAGCATTCCTGAGACACTCACCTCTAGACTGTCGCTGCCATCTGCCTCCCGGTCTATGATGTCAAAAATGTCCTCGTGGATCTTCTCTCCCTGTACAGACATGGGGGGCATCAGAGTGGGACAGGACTAAGGGACAAGGACTCTGACCTCAGAATAGCCACCCCCGATTCTCCTTATAGCACCTAAAAGTCCTTTTTTGGAACACAGTGGTCCTGCTTTTTATTTGCACTGAGAGGTAGTACAGCCTAGCGGTTACGAGCAGGCCCTCTACATCCAGACTGCCTGGGTTCCTATATTAGCTCTAGTTCTAGTCGGTGACTCTGGGCAGGTTACTTCATCTCTCTATACCTCAGTTTCCTCATCTGTATAATGGAGGTACTAATACAGGTCCACAGTTCCTTATCTAAAATTCTTGGGGCCAGTTATGTTTTGGAATTCAAGTATTTCAGATCTAGGAAGGCAATATAGAATGTATAATACATGCCAAGTAAAATGCCAGTGGGGGTCTGAGGGGTGCTAATCAAATACATTAATATTTCTGCAATGAAAGTTATGAGTAGTGACAATAAGTTGCAAAGAAACTATAAAATAACTTGTTTCCATTGAGATTTGGTTTTGCTGCTAAATGAGTAGTTATAAATTGTCTTTTGGTTTCAGAGGGTTTTTTTTATTCTGGAAACCCACAGAGCTTGTGGACCTGTAGTACCTACCTATAGGGTTGTTGGGAGGTTTAAATAAGTTAATATATGTAAAGCACTTAGTATGGCCTGGCACACAGCACTGGCTAGTACAGTCTCTTAACAATATTACATAGTTGGCTTAGAACTCCCCTCAGCCATGTCTCTCTCTCTCTACAGTCACATCCTCCATCTGGTTCATCTCTCTCTAGGAAGTCATAGGGCCTGTCCCCACATGGGAATGGAGTTGTTCTGCCAGGGAACAGCAAATGACCTGGGAGAATCCGCTGGCCCAGTTGTTGCCAGCTCCTCCTCCATGCTCTGACAGGTAGATGTTCTCTGGGTTGTAGAGCTTGGCATAGGGGGAATTGAGGATGGAATGGATCACCCGCGGCTCCAGGTCCAGCAGCACCGCCCTGGGGATGTAGTGCTCATCGTCTGCCTGTCAAGGGGAGTCCAGGATCGGGCCCAATAAGCTCGGGATCACCCAGTCCTCCAGTCCTCCCAACTCTGACTCCTGCCTGCCCTCCCTCGTCAAGCCAGCCGCCCTGGCTCCTCTGTCCAGCGGGATCCCAGTACCAAGCCACTGCCCTTCCCTTCAGGCCCCCTGGGCCACTACCGGCCCTGGCCAAGTCGCTGGGGGCACCTGGTAGAAAAAGACGTCCTTGCGGTCAGTGCCCTCGGTGGCGAACTCCTCCACGATGCCCTCGGGGCTGATACCATGCTCGGCGCACAGCTGTTTCCAGAACTCGAACCCAACTGGGGGGAGGGGCGGGCGGGGGAGAAAGAGGATATCTAGGTCTGGGCAGGTTCCAGCTAGGAGCGGGGACTGAGCGCCTGGGTCCAAGGATAGGAAGTCAAGCTTCGGGAGTCTCCCGTGTCAGAGGAAAGGGCTGTATGTCAGCGACTGGGCAGGGGACAGCCCCTCGGGGTTGGGCAACTGGACACTGGGTCAGGCATGTCCTGCCTTTCGGAGAACTACGATTCTGGGAAGGGCCGATGGAGTCCAGGATCCCACAGCGAGATCCCATAGAACCTAAGGAACCTGGCTAGTGGAGGGGCCGGAGGTTCGCTCACTCTGATTGCCGCACTGGCCCAATTGTAGGGTGATGATCTCCCTCGGCATCGCTCCTCAGGCACCTGCGTTGCACCAGCTCCCGCCAGCCAAGCCGCGGCTCGCTAGCCCGCTAGCCGGACGACGCAGGCGCCAAACAACTCGCTCCGCCCACGAACCGTCTTAGCTCCAATGAGAACTGAGTTCTGCCGACCGCACTTCCTTAATCGCTAGGTTTCAGTCTTGCAGACTGCGCGTGCGCGGCTCCTGATTAGGGCGCCGGGGACGTATTTTGACGCAGCGTTCTTCTCTCTGGGTGGACAGGAGTTGGACCCTACGCGCAGGCGCGCTGTGGAGGGAAGGGGCCTTCCCGCCGAATCTTGCACCTGCGCAGTTGGTGTTATTGTGACTGTCGGGCCGTGGCCCCGGATGTTGTGGATGCCGGGGGGAGATGGCGGAGGCTGAGGGGGTGGCCGTGGCCCCAGGCCCAGCTTCGGGGCAGAGTTTCAGGGGCCGCCGCAGTATGTCAGGCTCCTGGGAGCGTGACCAGCAGGTTGAGGCGGCGCAGCGAGCCCTGGTGGAAGTGCTGGGGCCTTACGAGCCTCTGCTGAGCCGGGTGCAGGCAGCCCTGGTGTGGGAGCGGCCAGCCAGGAGCGCCCTGTGGTGCCTGGGGCTGAACGCGGCTTTCTGGTGAGAGAACTGGATCCTCGGAAACCCTCCGAGGCGCGAATTCGTCAGGTTTCTCTAAAGCTGTCTCTCGCCCCCCCTTATTTTCTTCGCTGCACTGGCTCCTTCCTGTACCTGCCTAATTTTGCCTCACCTTCCACTCTTTCCCGCCTGCGGTTTTGGCACCGCAGTTCTCCCCCAGGGCCTTCCAGTTGTTTCCCGTGCTTTACCTGCTCCCGCACCCTCGCCCCGCACATCTGGCAGGAGCTTCTAGTAACATCTTGAGCCGCTCGCAGTGAACGAGGGCGCCTCATTTTAGCCAGGGGAAGCTGTGTCCCGTTAAGGCCATCACCTCCCTTCTCTTGTCTGCTCAACAGTGGTTTGAAGACTGTCTCCAGAGATTTTAGTAATTATTATTGGGGTAGATGCGTGAGGCGTGAGATCTTGAAAAGGTATACATAGGTGTGATAAGAAAACAAACTTGAGCAATCTGAATTAGCATGTTAGATAGATATCCTTTCGCCCACTCGGGAAGTTTGCGAAGTCTGAGCGTCCGTGAGAGCCTCCATAGCTGCAATTTGAAAGAAAATTGTAAGCTATTAAAGAACAGTTATGAAATAGTGATTGTGAGATTTCACCCGTTTCAAAGTCACGTATGACGGCAAGTCCTCCCTGTTCCAGGGAGTTAGAGAGGCATCCTTAGCCACGGTTTATAGCCAGGGAAATTGAGGGTGTCTAATAGTGTGTGTGTTTTCCTGAGCTGGAAAAGTGGGGCTACAAGTATGCTTTAAGAATCTGTCTGTGTCATGCTCTGTGAAAATGGAAGAGTGCTGCTTCTCTGAGTTGTCATCACTTAAAGTGGACTTAGGTCTTCATAAGATCTGCCAAGCAGAGTTTGGATTTATTAATAACTAGGGAAGTATTATTGATCAGATTCCAAGGGAACTGAAATGTAGGGTGGCTTCTACAGCTGAATGAAATAAAGCTGTTCTAGATAAGTCTGAAACTGAACAAAGTGTGTGTTTCCAAAACAGTTGTTTTTGCTAAAAATAGATTTCCTCTTGAAATTCTTGGTTTTTTTTTTTTTTTTTTTTTTTTTTTTTTTTTTTTTTTTTTTTTTTTTGCGGTATGCGGGCCTCTCACTGTTGTGGCCTCTCCCGTTGCGGAGCACAGGCTCCGGACGCGCAGGCCTGGCGGCCATGGCTCACGGGCTTAGTTGCTCCGCGGCATGTGGGATCTTCCCGGACCAGGGCACGAACCCGTGTCTCCTGCATCGGCAGGCGGATTCTCAACCACTGCGCCACCAGGGAAGCCCGAAATTCTTGGTTTTAAAACCAAAACATTTATTATCCTTTGTCTGAAAGAAGACTTACAGTGAGCTGGAGCAAAACGAATAATTCCAAGTTCACGGACAGGGAGACACACTGGTGCGTATTACATTAATCCTCAGTTTGAAGGAGACTCAGGTTAGAGGTGTCACAGCCATTGTTGCTTCTATAGTCTTGAGCAAACTTGATGATAAACTTCTCCTACAGCATTCTTCATTCATTCATTCATTTATTTTTAAATTATTTTGTGTCCCTCATGACTTTTTTAAAGAGGGTTCTTTTTTTAAAAAATTTATTTAATTTATTTTTGGCTGCTTTGGGTCTTCGTTGCTGGGTGTGGGCGTTCTCTAGTTGTGGCGAGCGGGGGCTACTCTTCGTTGTGGTGTGCAGGCTTCTCATTGCGGTGGCTTCTCTTGTTGTGGAGCATGGGCTCTAGGCACGCGGGCTTCAGTAGTAGTGGCACATGGGCCCAGTAGTTGTGGCTCGCGGGCTCTAGAGCGCAGGCTCAGTAGTTGTGGCGCACGGGCTTAGTTGCTTCGCGGCATGTGGGATCTTCCCGGACCAGGGCTCGAACCCGTGTCCCCTGCATTGGCAGGCGGATTCTTAACCACTGCGCTACCAGGGAAGCCCCATTTGTTTGTTTATTTTGTTATTTTTAAAAAATAAATTTATCTATTTATTTATTTATGGCTGCGTTGGGTCTTTGTTGCTGTGCGCAGGCCTTCTCTAGTTGCGGCGAGCGGGGGCTACTCTTCATTGCGGTGTGCGGGCTTCTCATTGCAGTGGCTTCTCTTGTTGCAGAGAATGGGCTCTAGGCGCACAGGCTTCAGTAGTTGTGGCGCACGGGCTTAGTTGCTCCGTGGCATGTGGGATCTTCCCGGACCAGGGCTCGAACCCATGTCCCCTGCCCCTCTTCATTTATTTTTGATAGTGCTTCTTCCTTGATCCCCAGGTACCTACTTCTCTCCTTGGCTGTCTGTCAAAAACCTTAACTGTAGCACCTCATTCTGGAGCATTTTCCAAAATGACCTTTTCTTCTTTTCCTCTCACCTCTGCATCCCAACCTCTAACCCCAGACCATTTGACCATTTAGTCAGAACTTCATTTCCTACATTGGGTTTGTACTCCTAGGAAAAAAGTTGATCATAAACCAGTTTGTATCAGAGTGTGACTGATATATAAAAACTTTATCAGAATTTAGATGAATCCTGATAAACCAAGGGTTTATTAATGCAAATAGATCAGTAGCATGTATGTTGTTATTTTTGTTGTTATTTTCCACATCCCCCTTCTCTGAGAGTGATTTTCAAAGTAGAATGTGGGGGTGAGGTCTGCACATAAGGAGCCGCTCTGACTGAGACACATCTTTAAATGTTAGTTATCTTTAATTTACCGGCTCCCAATAGTATTTACTTAAGTTTACTAATATGCTGTGTTTAGAATCTCACTCAGATCCCCTTTTCCTACTCTGAGTCTCTTAAAGCATCAGTGTGATTGGTCTTTACCTCTGGCATTTCCTGGTAGCTTGCCTGTTGTGTATCCAGAATGCAGTTACTCCTGTTACATTTCCATCAGGCTCTAAGTAGCTGAGGGAGAGATGTAGCAAAATGAGGGTGTGACTCTTGAGAATGAAAGAGCCATTTTTGGAGAGGACTCATACCTGTGAAGGGTACAAAATGACTGGCCCCAGAGGCTAGGGTAGTTTTAGCATTGGAATTCACAGGACTGTTTGTTTTAGGAAATGAGTTTCCTTGGAAGGTAGTGTGAGGTTCAAAATAAAAGTTAGACTTCACATTCCAGTAGCATCAAATTGAATATGGGTGTTGACGTTTTGCTAGGAATGTTGAAGAGTAACTGCTTTGTTCTCACTTTATTTAAAAAAGCAATTTAGGAAACAGGTGGATCCTTTAGCTCAGGTCAGAGAAAAATCAAATCTGAAACATTTTACTTTCATTATTTGTTTTGAATAATGATATGTCATTAACTGAGGTGTTTTATACATTTTGAGGTATTAGAAGACTGGATAGGAATACAAACAAATCATCAGAATTCAGGTAGGTAGCTCTTAACGTTCAGTGTTCTGTCTTCTCATTTGAGGTTTTTCCTTACCTGTGAATGTGCCCTCTTACATACTAATAAAAAACAACATAAAAGACAGGGATAGATATAGATGCCTTGCTCCTATAGTATTTCAAGGCCTTCAGTCTTATTTTCAGGTTCCAGAAAAATTATAGTGATCATATTAGAGATCTTCCAGCCTATATTGCTTCTGATCACTTATATGATATTTTCTCTAGTGTAATAACAGAAATGTCAGGCCTTCCTTATCAATAGCCTATATTTTCATTAGCCTCAGCACCACCTGTAAATGAATGATTTGGGGGAGGAATATGAGTCAGCAAGAGTCTGTTGTGACAGGATCAGAAAAGAAGAGTTTCAGTAACTTTTTAGTTTGCCTCATAAGATAAGGGGAGGACAAAGGAGCCCTGGAAACTTGTGTGAACTCTAAGCCCTCGCACCGCCTCCTATGAAGTACATATGATTCAAGGAGGGCTAGATGACTGCTGAGCTCCTTTTCAATTTTTAGCGTTCTGTGATTCTAGGTGGTCTTTAAATTAGGAATATTGATTTAGAGCAATCCACAAGTTGGTTTTTTCTTAAGATCTCTGTTGGGATCTGCTTTTACAGTCACTAGTCTGAGTTAACCAATCCCCCCATCCCCCCAAATAAAAAAAAAATGACTGGAGAAGTGATTAAAGGTATACCACAATGCTGATCTAAAAGGTTAGAATTTGAGGGACTTCCCTGGTGGTCCAGTGGTTAAGACTCAGTGCTCCCAATGCAGGGGGCCGGGCTTTGATCCCTGGTCAGCGAACTACATCCCGCATGCCACAGCTAAGAGCCTGCATGCTGCAACTAAAAGATCCCGCATGCAGCAACTAAAGATCCTTTGTGCCGCAACTAAGCCCGGACGCAGCCAAATAAATAAATAAATAAATATTTTTTAAAAGTGAGAATTTGAGTAAAAATAATAGTGAGAGATAGGAGATGGAAGAGAGGGCCTATTTACATAGAAACATTTGTTCTGTGGAAAAAAAATCTACACGTCAAATTTCAGATGAAATCTATTGAGCAAACGTTTCTGATGATAGTTTTTGGAGGGTTCTTGTTGCTTTTGATAGCAGGGAAGACTCCCAGAGATGCCTTGGCTTACTTTTTTTTTTTTTTTTTTGCCTCTTTTGCCATCAGTTTTTATCTGTTCTGATTATAAGGTTGGGTGCTTTCTGTCAATTAACATAAGATAGGTCATTTGCAGCTAGCTGGTTTCCTTTCTGGTTTTGTGCAAGCAACAACTATCACTACATGATATTGGTTGGGTTAATTTTTTTTCATTCTGATTTACCAGTGACTGGCTCATTAACCAAACAGCCACAAGTGCTGTACAATAATGGGCTTTCTGTCCCTATAGGATGGGATGCTTTGTTCTGAAGTGCCACTGAGGGAAGCTTACTCCATAATAACAAAGGAACCCAGAAATAGTATCTTCTTTGATTGAAAATAGAGTTGGGATCTTTCTTTTGTTTGTGATTATAGCAAACTTTAATTTATCTGTACTAATGATGAGGATCCATGGTATATTTGACCTCAAAAAATTGTTTATTTTTGAAATTTCTCATGATTTTTCTGGACACCAGATTGTTTTTCCAAGGAGTATTCTATTTAGACTGATAATTAATTGGACTTTAGCTCATAATAAAGGGGATGGACAGTTTATAAAAAGACAAAAAAACCCAAATAATAAATCAATGGATATATAAATGTTTACTTGTTAGTAATAAAGAATTCTAATATAAGTAGCAGTGAGTTACTAATTTCTGCCTATTAGGTTTTTAAAAATGATAGTATTTAATTCCGGGCACAATATGGAAAAACAGGTTTATGGTTGATAGGAACATAAATTCAGCAGCCTTTCTGGAAAGTAATTTAGCAACTTGTATTAAGATACTTAAAAAGTTATTACCTTTTCAGGGACTGGGAGAAATGGGGAGTGATTGCTAATGGGCATGGGTTTCTTTTTGGGGTGATCAAAATGTTCTAAATTAGATAATGGTGATAGTCACACAACTCTGAATATACTAAAAAATATTGAATTAGTTTAAAAGGATATATTTTATGGTATGCAAACTGTATCTCAATAATACTGTTACAAAAAAAAGTTAACGCTTTTTGACCTAGTACTTCCATTTAAAGTGGTTAATCATAAATGAGGTCAGAGATTTATGCTCAGTGATATGTAGTTCAGTTTAATTACATCAGAAATTGGAAACATCTCGGTTCAAGTAGGGAAAGGTTTAAAAAACTAATTGTAGGGGGCTTCCCTGGTAGCGCAGTGGTTAAGAATCCTCCTGCCAATGCAGGAGACGGGTTCGAGCCCTGGTCTGGGAAGATCCAACGTGCTGCAGAGCAACTAAGCCTGTGTGCCATAACTACTGAGCCTGTGCTCTAGAGCCCACGAGCCACAACTACTGAGCCCACGTGCCACAACTACTGAAGCCTGTGCGCCTAGAGCCTGTGCTCCACAACAAGAGAAGCCACCGCAATGAGAAGCCCACGTACCACAACAAAGAGTAGCCCCTGCTCACCGCAACTAGAGAAAGCCTGTGCACAGCAAGGAAGACCCAGTGCACCCAAAAAAAACCCCACCTAATTGTGTCTGTGTATGATGTAATCATTTTCAAGTTGTGGATGCTTTTCTGGTGATGAAGGAAAACATGCCTATGTGTTTTTAAATGAAGGAGGAAGTTTTTAAACCAGATATTCTATATACTTCATGGAGTTTTTATATTTGAATATTTTTTTAAATGAAGAACCTCTGTTGCCATTTTAGGGTATGTATTTAGATAACAGGTTATTTTTTAAACTTTTTACTATGGAAAATTAAAAACATATATATAAGCAGACAGAATAATAGTGTGTATTACAGTTGTACCCAGCTTTAAAATTTTTCAATTCATGGCCAATTTTGTGTCTTCTATACCCCAGTTCTTTTCTGCCTCCTCCTTGTTTTGAGGGAAATCCTAGACGTCATGTCATTTAATCTCTTAAGTATTTCAGTATGTGACCCTGAAAAATAAAGATTTTTAAAAAAATCACTACCATTATCACATATAAAAAAATTAATGGTTCCAGTCAGTGTTCAAATTGTCTCATAAATGTCACTTTGTTTTTTAAACAGTTCTTTGGGGTTAGCATCCAAATGAAGTCCACATATTGTGACCAATTGTTCTGTTTTTAACATCTCTTTTACTCTGTTGGTTCCCTTTCAGTCTTTTTTCTCTTTGCAATTTATTTGTTGAAGAAACCAGTTTGTCCTGTAAAGTGTCCTGCAGATTGAATTTTGCTGATTGCATCCCTGTGGCGTAACACGTTCCCCTGTGCTCCTCTGTGTATTTCCTGTAAATTGGTAGCTAAATCTAGAGTCTTGATCAGATTTAGTTTCAAAAAAAGATTTTTTTTTTATTGGCAAGACTTTCATACTGGTGATAGTGTACTAATTTTATTAGTGTACTAATTATATTTTCTAAAATTTCTCCTGTAAACATGCTTGCCTTTAGAAATATGAAAAAAATAAATATCATTAAGGAAAAATCTATTGTGAGCCTACAGTGGGTAGAAGGACTAATGGGCTATGTATGGGCAGTAACCAAATTAAATAATTCACATGTGAATATCAAGAGTTGACTGCATTTGTAGTTATTTTTGCTAAATTGGAAAGTTCTCATGCTGATTATAGTTGCTGAAAAATGTTTTGCATGTTGTCTTATCAAACTTGTACAGTTATATGTGCATGTGAATTTTTTGGCCTGCGTGAATAGACATTGCAAGACTAAACTAATCCAGAGGAATCCTCCCTTATTTTTCTTCATTCCTTACCTATACCAATCTCACAAGTACTTTATCTTCAATTTTGTCTTGTCCTTGTACATAGTTGCAGAGTTTTTTTTACAGGTAGGATTCCAAGTTACCTCCATAAAATAAAAGCGTAATGTGACTTTAGTATATCCCAGACACATGCATCTGAGATTGATATTTCCTTTTTGTTTAAGAATTTAGTATTCAGGGCTGAAGGAAAGGAGCACACACTTACCCATGTTCTTTTATATTTGATAGACCCCCTAAGGGAATTAATAATATTTGATATTAATTGTCCAGTTACCTTAGAGAGGTAACTCTAGTGGTTTGAGGTGGTCTTTCCATTAATTAAGATTTTATCTATATGGAAGAAGCTATTTTTCCAAGAATTGTTATTTTACACCACATAGAAAAACTCTTCTTCCCTTTACGTTTCTGCATTGGCTTGTTCAAGGAAATGTTATATCTGGCTCTAAAATTGAATTATGGACCAGGATTAATCTGGTTCAAGAAGATGCTCACAGTTTCAGCCTTCATGATCCAGAAAATATACCCTTTGTAAAACTCTTTGTTGAGTCACCTTTATCTGCAGGATAAAATCCAGTACCCTTTGTCATGAAAGGCCCTTCATGATCTGACTTCTGCCTCTCTCCCCGTACTCATCGCCTCCCTCTGTTCTTTAAGTTTCAGTTCTATCATAATACTTGTAGTTCCCCAAATACGTCATTCCAGCTGGCTCTTCTCCCTATCTGAATGTCCTCTCTTTCCCTGCACCCTTTTGCCCTGTTGTCTTACCATTAATCTTTCAAATCCCAGCTTAGATGTCCTCTTTGTTATCATTAACTTGTCATGCTATATTACAAACACAGACTGACATAAATACACTTGAGAGTATGGTCCATGTTTTACTTTTTTCTGTAATTGGCCTACTTATCACAAGGCCTCAGCATATAATAGGCAATTAATAAATGTTTGAACCGAGTTGAAGCATAGGTGGGGGCTCTAACAGGTTACTAAAATAGTCCAGCTCTTGGAGAAACAGTATTTTTATTGCCATCATCTTTGGAAAACTGACCTTTCTTAGGAGAGCTTAGTATCCTTTCTCTACCCCAATTTATATTTGTGTTAGTAATCATGATTTGGGACGTAGAGATTGCAGACAGTCTGGATTGCCTCCCCAGAGAGCCCTTTCAAGTACTCCAGAGAAAACAGTCGTGCCGCATCCTGCTGCTGGGACATGGAAGCAGCAGCACTGGGGAGCAAGATGCTCTCGAGCCCTTCTCCTTGGCCTTGTTTGTTGGGATGATGAAACTGGCTTTGGAGAGAAGATTAATGGCCTGGGGCAGCTCTAGAGGCTTAAATCTATTAAACTACTTTCATTCTGTAATCTCATATAATTACAGTATCCTTTAAGTGATGGAGTGGAAATATTGGAATAGGGTTGTCATTGATGACTGGATTTCTAAGTTCTTGGTTTCTTCCATCCCTCATTCTTTGTATAGTTTAAAAAATTATGTGACATAGGTTCATGTTTATTGAAAACAGTGCAGAAACGTCTCGAGACCAAAATTAAAGTTCCTCTGACAATTCTTGCTTGCATATACGTATTCATAGATACAGATAAAGCTTTTTTTTTTAATGTAAGGATTATACTCTTAGTATGGTGTTCTGTGAATATGTCATTAGGTCATGTGTTGAGGAGAGAAGAGGTCATTTAAAACCAACTCTTGGTCATCCTTACTGTTGTTTGATCAGTTGCTGTGATGATAGCTAACAACACTTCTACATTGTAAAACTGAATAGGACATATATTAGGTGCCTTGTATTTTCTTTTCTTTTTAGCAAGATCAACTATGATATTTTTTTTAAAATTTTGTTAGTTGTTTCCTTGCTGCTTTTCTAGTTCTCTGTTCCTTTCTTTTTTAAAAATAAATAAATAAATTTATTTATTTATTTATTTATGGCTGTGTTGGGTCTTCATTGCTGTGCCTGGGCTTTCTTTAGTTGCAGTGAGCAGGGGCTACTCTTCGTTGTGGTGTGCGGGCTTCTCATTGTCGTGGCTTCTCTTGTTGCGGAGCATGGGCTCTAGGTGCGCAGGCTTCAGTAGTTGTGGCACATGAGCTCAGTAGTGGTGGTGCACGCTTAGTTCCTCCGCAGCATGTGGGATCTTCCCAGGCCAGGGCTCGAACCTGTGTCCCCTGCATTGGCAGGCAGATTCTTAACCACTGTGCCACCAGGGAAGCCCAACTATGATATTTTTATAAGTGATTAAGTATGTTGTTTCTAATACCTACAAATAATCTTGCATGATTTGTTATATTTTTTAAAATATTTATTTATTTATTTGTCTGCATTGGGTCTTAGTTGCAGCATGCGGGATCTTCATTGAGGCATGCGGGGTCTTTCATTGCAGCGCGTGGGCTTCTCTCTAGTTGTGGCGTGTGGGTTTTTCTCTCTCTAGTTGAGGCACGCGAGCTTAGGAGTTGTGGCGTGCAGGCTTAGTTGCCCCTGCAGCAAGTGGTATCTTAGTTCCCCGACCAGGGATCGAACCTGCGTCCCCTGCATTGGAAGGCGGATTCTTTACCACTGGACCACCAGGAAAGTCTCCTGATTTGTTATTGTTAACATCACATATAGGTGAGGAAACTGAGGCTTAAGTAGGTCAAGTTAATTTATTCAAGGTCATCAACTCAGAGTGGCTGTTCAGAGAAATAAACTCAAGTCAGTCTAAAAGCCATGCCTCACTGCCCTGCTGAACCACCTCTTGTGATGCATTTGGCTTCCCTCAATATCTTAGAACAGTTTCTCAAACCATCTGCAGTGAAGGACTAGTGTCGTTTTCCCCAGTCTATTTCTTTTTCTTTTCTTTTTTTTTTGCGGTATGCAGGCCTCTCACTGTTGTGGCCTCTCCCGTTGCGGAGCACAGACAGGATCCGGACACCCAGGCTCAGCGGCCATGGCTCACAGGCCTAGCCGGTCCGCGGCATGTGGGATCTTCCCGGACCAGGGCATGAACCCGTGTCCCCTGCATCAGCAGGCGGACTCTCAACCACTGCGCCACCAGGGAAGCCCTCTATTTCTGAGCAATACTTTTGTAAAATACAATATAAATGAGTTACTAGACAAGTTTAAAATGCATACAAAATACAAGCCCAAATATACCCTTAGATTCAAAATTACTTGGTCAAATTGCTATAAAAATTTCTAAATTCTTACTTTCAATTTCTATACTTATTTCCTCACAGTCTGGTAACGTCAGTGGACTACAGACACTCTACAGGGCATTGCCTTAGAGGCTTTAGACTTGGATCATAGAAAGACTCATAAGAACTAGCTTTTTTTGAAAAAAATTTTTTATCGTGAAAGATTTTAAATATATAGAGGTAGAGAGAATAGCATAAATAATCTCAAGTACTCATCATCCAGCTTCAGCAATTATCAACTCATAGTCAGTCTTGTTTCCTCTTCTTTCACACCCTTTCCCTTGCCAAACTATTGTTTTGATACAAATCCCAGATATATCATTTAATTCATAAATATTTTAGTATGTATTTCTAAAAGACAGGGACTCTTTAAAAGCATAACTTCCATAACATCATAGCCCCAAAATTATAATAATTCCTTAATATCTTCAGATGTACTGTCAGTGTTCAGATTTCCCAGACTTTTTGTAAATATCTCTTTATGGTTGATGCCTTCTAATAAGAACTAGCTCTTCCTTTATTCTCTTAATGTGATACATTACAACTGTTGAGTTTTTGTATGTTGAACCACCCTTGCATTCCTGGAGTAAATCCCAGGAATTGGTCATGGTGTGTAGTCCTTTTAATATGCTGCTGAATTCATTTTGATAATATTTTATTGAGGATTTTTACATCTATATTCATAGGTATCAATATACTTTAGTTATCTTGTAGTGTTTTTGTCTGGCTTTGGTATCACAGTAATGTTGCCCTCATTAAATGAATCAAGACGTGTTCTCTTCCAATTTTTTGGGAGGAGTTTGAGAAGGGTTGGTGTTAATTCTGGAGAACTGGCTTTTAGATGTAGCTTCAGTGCTCACTTTCTGTGTGACCTTGACCAATTCGTTTACTTTTTTGAGCCTTAGTTCCTTCCTCTGTAAAAGGATATCTAATTGAATTAGGTGCTCTTTAGTGCATGTCTGTCAGTTTGTTGCCCTGAACCAGGGTCTAATTTGGTAGAAAGATGTTTGCTTTCATCAAAACAACTTGGTCAGTACAAGAATGAATTTCGGGAATTCCCTGGCAGTCCAGTGGTTAGGATTCTGTGTTTTTTCCTGCTGAGGGCCCAGGTTCAATCCCTGGTCGGGGAACTAAGATCCCACAAGCCGTGCGGTGTGGCAAAAACAAAGACAAAGAATGAATTTCTCCTTGAAATTAATAGAATCACAGGCTTGAAAGTTGAAATGGGCTTTTAAGAGGTTATTTGATTTAGTCCCCTGCCTTTACAGAAGCAATTTATTATCTCTGCACCATAGGCAAAATAGCTGAAGTCCAGAAAGTTTAAGTGATTTTTCCCAAGGTGTATAACTAACACTTAAGTCTGTTTACCACAGGACCAGTGGTGCACATATGGTCTTTTCTGAAATTAGCTTAATTGGATAATGATCTTCTGTTCTTCTTTCTCTTTAGGTTCTTTGCCCTGACATCCCTTCGTCTTGTGTTTTTACTTGCATTCAGCTCAATGATCATTGTGTGTATAGATCAATGGAAGAGCAAAATCTGGCCTGAAATAAAAGGTAAGTCTGGTAGCATTTAGAACAATCTGAACCGGAAATGGCTTTTCTGTCATTTTTACCTTTAGTTTTAGGGGGTTTTGGGAGAGTATGTGGAGCTGGGAATACCTTTTGAAGTCTGAATTATTTGCTTTAGGAGATGTTTGAAGGGCTAGTGCCCCATCTGTAGTTCCTTAGAGCTGAGTTCTGTCCTTCTCATTGTTTATTAAGCTTAGGAAATCTGTATCTGCCACCTGAGATATTCTTGCCCTCATAATTGGCCTGAGGAATAAATAGTCCTCAAGTGGTTAAAAAATAGTTCTCCTCACTGGGTACTACATCATCACCAAGACAGTATCAATTTGCCTCTGAGGAATTTCTTTTAAACTGTTTATTTGCAAAGCACAAGTTAGGTATTATGACTTAGATAAAGTCCTCTAAGATATGGTTCCTTTTATCCAAGATGATACATACATAAACATAAGAAAAGTTACAGAACAGCACCAGAGATGTCACAGTGCAGTATGTGGTCAGTATGTTTGTCATGTATTTTGCCCTAGCTCAAGCCTTGAATGAAACAAAAGATTTGGACAGGTAGAGAGATAAGTGTGTTTCTATGGGGGTCAGAGCCTTGATTAGTCTGAGGAACCAGAAGCTGCAAAGTATCTCCTGAGGGCAGGGAACTGATCATTTTCACGGGAGTGGAGAGGTCATTAAAGGGAGTGCTAGGAAATAAAGTTATGTTGGGATTAGATTTTATAAGGGCCTTTAAGTTAGGCTTAGAAGTTTAGACTTTATCCTATAGATAGTGGGTGGGTCCCTGATGATTCTTTTATTAGAGCTATATGCCGAGAAGATATTAAAGATTAATTTGATAGCATTTTACCCAACCACATGGAAAGAGAAAAGGGCGAAGAAGGGAGACTCTGGCTATATTTGTGTGAGAAGTAGTCAGAGAGGTATCAGTGGAAACAAACGATGGATGGCTTGGAGAGCTGTGAAGAAGGAAGACACGTCAAACTGATAAACAGAGGTTAGGAGAATAAGGGATAACAGCAGCTTTGGGATTTCAAAGCTAGGAGAGTAGCAGTGGCATTACAGTTAGATGTAGGCAATGTCATCAGGGCAGTTGGTTTGGGTGGGGAGTGAGAGAGAGGAAAATTGATGTAGGTTGGACATGGTAATTTTGAAGTGTTGGCAGAATATTCAAACCAGAGTATACAGCTTTTAAATACATTCCCATCCTATTTTGCAGAGACTTCAAGGAATCAGGTAGTTTACCCACCTGTCTTATGGCTAGTGAATGTCAAAAGACTTTACATCATTGATTGTAGTTAATGGGTCTCTTTTTAAAGAGAATAGGCAGATTTCTAGAGTTGAAGTAGTCATATAATGCCTTCGTAACCTGGCACACATTGATGCGTACACGCAACCCAGACACACTTGAGGGGTGGGATGGGCCTTTTTTTGTGTGCACCTTGGCTCTCAACTGTAGTAATTAGAAGGGGCCCTAATGCTCCATTTGGATCCCCACCCCATCCCACCAGAGGACAGAGCAGGCATCAGCCATCATTCCCTTGTCTGCAGCTCCCTAACTCTGGCATTATAACATGGTGTCTCCTTTTTATTGTCTATTACTGTTTCCTTTTCCCCAAACCTATTAAAACTTGAGCTATCAGACCAACAGCCTAACATTTTCATGTTTAAGTTTTCATGACCAACTAATGCTGGTGTTTGTTTTAATATTGTAGTGCCAAGACCCGACGCATTAGACAATGAGAGGTATGGAACACTAATTAAATCCCTTTTTGTTGCTCTGATTGATTCTCTTGTTGTAATATTCTGGTTATAGGTTGTTAACTCCATGTTCTAGATACAAAGTATAAGCTGAGAACCTAGTCTGTTGCAAATAATCATTTTAACAAATCCTCAAGTTCAGGAAGGAATATGTTAAGATGGCTAGTGTCCTCTGATATTTATAAAAGATGTTTCTGAGAAAGAAGCATTACAGTGCCTCATAACCTGACATAACCAAGGAATTGGCTGCATTATTCAGCTCTAGTGTGAAAACTTAGAGGCAACTTACTTCATTTGTCTCCTGGCTTTTATACCAGGTCATTTAGTGTTTTCTGTAACCTCTGTCTGTTCCTGGTCAGAAAACACATTGGTTCCTGGCATCAGCAAGCCAAAGATTCCCCTTGTGGCTTACAGCTCCTGCTTTCATTTCTCAATTCATTCATCTCATATATTTGACCCAAAGAATTTTCTTTGCCATGGTTTATTTTGGTTTTGCTTTGTTTTCTCTCTGAGGGGCACATCCTTTGCCTCTCCCCTCTGCAGCAGTGGTATCAGACTGTGCTTTACTTTTTTCCCTGGATTGCAATCACAGTGAATTGCAATGGTCTGAGCCCAGGAAAGATGTTTTTAAGCACAAAGGGCCTTGGAGCTGGTGGCAGGTTTATACACGTGGATTGGGCTGCTTGCTCATAGGGTGGAGTTGTCAGAACAAGTTTGCCCTCCTAGTCCTTAAATTCCAGTTTCAACCTGGTAAGCCAAGAAGAAAGTCATGCTTCACCTCCAGAGCAACTAGGACTAGCCACTTCCCAGCCCCTATTTAAACCAGGAAGGATTGGCTGCCTTCACAGTGAGATTCGGGGAGAACGTTCAACACCCTCCTTTCACAGCTCCCCCTTCTCTCTCCCATAGCTGGGGCTTTGTGCACCCTCGGTTGCTCAGCGTGCCCGAGCTCTGCTACCACGTAGCTGAAGTCTGGGTTAGTGGGACCATTTTCATAAGGAACCTTTTGCTTTTCAAAAAGCAAAACCCAGGCAAGGTAAGACTCTTCCCTTTTTCACTCTCATTTCTGGCTCTCAGTTCAGTTCATGCTAAACTGAAACAGCCCTTTTACTACCTACCCTCCTTCAAGAAAGAAAAGACCATGGTGTTTGTATAGCCAAGGGAAGTTGTAGGAAGGGGCTTCTGACTAAGACTAAGGCAAGAGCTTGATGATTCCTTCTTTGGGTGCTTGCCACTTAGATTAGGCCATCTTCCTGCCCCAAGATGGGAAAGAAAGCTTGCTTGTGTGCATTCTGTGTCATTAAACATGTGGTAGGTGGTTGAGTTTTTTTATTTTATTTTACTTTGACTTAAAAAGCCCACCACCAACACTTGTTTTCAGAGAGAACTTTTGGCTGAGTCCTATTCAAACCAGTTTGCCAGCATGAAAGGTGTGGCCCTGTGGGGTTAGCCATGTGAGAAGAGTTTGAATAGAAGTGGACATCCTCCCTTTCCTCCCAAACAGAATCACCACTGGATGCAACAGTAGCTAGGTACATGTCATTCTGACATGTCCATGCTTTACTCAGAGGTCATAAAGAATCATTTCTATCACATCTCCATCTTACCCGCCCCCCCATGCCCAACCCAGTCCCCTGCCGTATAGCAGAAGCTTAATACTGTTTCCTGACACCCCCAGTTCTGCTTGCTGAGCTGTGGGATACTGACCTTTTTGGCTGTCTTGGGCCGCTACATCCCTGGGCTCCTGCTCTCCTACTTAATTCGTAAGTATGCTATATACCTCCCCCACAAGCTTACCCTATTCATAGCTTTTCCAGCCATAGCTAACTCTGGGTTTAGGGAGAGGACTTTTATATTTTGGTTCTCCAGGAAATGACCTTTTTATATTTTCATGTCCTGTTTCATGTCATGAAAATATCTTTCTTCTTACCTGTATCAGGCTCCCCACATATAAAGTCCTTTTCTTAACCAAGTCAGCTTTCGAAACTGATGAGGGTCCACTAACATATATTGTGTTACCAGCTATAAAGGACTGTCTGTCCCTATTTCAGGAGGGAATTTTTAGAGTCGGTGTATTGTATAACAGTAAACATAACACTTAGAGGATCCTCTACTAGGTTCTGTTTACCCTGGAGCACTTTTTTTCCCCCTGGAGCACAGTTCTGTAAATTTAGTTGCTTCATATTGGCATGAACTCTGTCTGCTTGATACTGGAAGAACTGAGTAGTGATGGCTCTGGCCATTATATATCAGAAGCTCACATGATTTGTTGTGTATTTGCTGAGGCATTGTTACCATTTGGCCTTATTTATGGCTCAGCAACACCCATATGCAAGTGACGGCACTGCCTGTTTCTGCCCTCGATGTGTCAGCAGCGTACTCTGCTATGCACAGCCCTGTAGGTGACTGCGGAAGTCTCTGCCCTCCGGAACCTTCACATCCCTGAAGATGACCAGCAGAATTAGAATTTATTGTGTCCAAGCCCTAAGGACATGATAGCAGAGGGACAGTCAGGACTGTTTCATGCAGCCCTTTCTCCATTTTGCCACTCTTTCCCATTCCTCTCAGTTGTCACTGTCATGATGTGGCCCCTTGCTGTGTACCACCGACTGTGGGATCGAGTGAATGTACGGCTGAAGCCAGCTCTGCAGCGGCTGGACTTCAGTGTCCGTGGCTACATGATGTCCAAGCAGAGAGAGAGACAATGTAAGTGTCAAGAGGAAGCTTCCTTCCACTTGGGCAATTAGGGGAAGAGAAGGAGAAGCCCGTAGGTCTGACATAATAGGTCCTAGAACATGGAGAAGTGGTATGTGGTTGGTGTGTAGGGGGTTGGTGGTAAAAGTGACATTCTATTCCAGGGAAATCTATGCAGGCTTACTAGTTTTTCCCATTTGGAATTCTAGACGCTCCCATTTTAAACAAATAACGAGAAAAGTTCTTCCAAGTCAACTAAAAGACAGACAGTGAAGATATTCCCAGTGTTAGCTTCTTTTTATGAAGCACGTCCCATCTGTTGGCTGCTCTGCATACGTTGTCTTATTTAACGTTTATAACAACCTTGAGAAGAGGGTGGTATTATCTTTTTCTGGTTGAGGAAACTGAAACTCACGGTTAGTAAATGGCAGAGCAGGTCTTTCAAACTCCTAAGCTCGGCCTCCATTAGTACTGAAAGCTGCCTTCCAAAAGTGATTTAAAACTGGCTTCAGGGGGCTTCCCTGGTGGCGCAGTGGTTGAGAATCCGCCTGCCGCTGCAGGAGACACGGGTTTGTGCCCTGGTCCGGGAAGATCCCACATGCCGCGGAGCAGCTAAGCCCGTGAGCCATGGCCGCTAGGCCTGTGCGTCCGGAGCTTGTGCTCCACAACGGGAGAGGCCACAACAGTGAGAGGCCCGCATACAGAAAAAAAAAAAAAAAAAAAAAACTGGCTTCAGGGCTTCCCTGGTGGCGCAGTGGTTGAGAGTCCGCCTGCCGATGCAGGGGACACGGGTTCGCACCCCGGTCCAGGAAGATCCCACATGCCGCGGAGCGGCTGGGCCCGTGAGCCATGGCCGCTGAGCCTGCGCGTCCGGAGCCTGTGCTCCGCAACGGGAGAGGCCACAACAGTGAGAGGCCCGCGTAACGCAAAAAAAAAACTGGCTTCAGAAGCCAGAAGTGTACTAGCCCAGGATCCTCCAACACACGAGGGACAGTCGTGCGAACTTCTCCCTCTCTTCTGTGGTATAGTCAGGTTGGGTTTTCATTAAACCCTGGCCTTCAAAGAGCCCTGCACATGGGCACCAAGGCCCAGCTCCCCCTGACGCAGCCAGTTGAATAGTACCAGTTCTCAAAAGGCTAATTCAGCCCGGGTGGGGCATCTCCCTTTGCCCTCTCTGTGACAGTGTCCGCTTTACACATTGACATCTGGTCTGTCCCTAGCTGATCCTGAGAGTTGTTGACAAGCCTGGTAGTTGATCATCTGACCAGAACAAAAAGGGAGGGATGTTGGAAGAGGGATCTTTCTCCTGTGTTACCAGCTCACCTTGCCACTTAGGCTCAGCAGCTCCTCCCTCAGGCGTTGTTATGTAGGCTTAGGGGGTTCATTCTCGTGTTCTGATTTTATGCCTTTGAAATCCAAAGGGGTAGGGGTTTCCCCTCAAGGGAAGGTGTCAGGGCGTTTCTGCTCTTTCCACATAGTGCGCCGCAGAGGTCTACACCCAGAACGTGTTGGGGACAACCACAGTGACAGTGAAGAGGAACTTGCTGCTTTCTGTCCTCAGGTATCTTGGGTGTGGGAGCTGCATCACTGGCCAGTTTTTTTTAGCTCCTTTTTAACCATCTGGCACTCATGTTTAGAAAGTAACCAGGTTTTCAAGCTCCCTATGGGCTCTCCAGGGACCCAGCTTCTTGCCCTTTTCCAAGGACCTCACTGCCCCAAGAGCAGTGAGGAGAGAAGCTAGTTTTATATTGGGACTTTGTATGTAGAATCTCAATTTGAGCCTGGTGACCAGCACACCCTCTTCCATGCCTCCTTTTAACCCCTGCCATCATGGCAGAACTTCTGCAACTGGCGTGATCATTTTTTAAACAGCCCAGCTCGCCTTAGGTCAGGCAATGTGCATATCCTCCTGGCCACCTGTGAAAAGTATTCTCTGGATCAATTATTTGCTGAAGAGTAAGTGGCTGGTGACACCCAAGACTGCTTTCCTTCCTGTGCTCAAGACTGATGAAAAAGGGTGTTTTCCCTGGGGGAGCAGCCTAAAAGGGGTCAAGGTTTTGACTGAAGTCCCCATGCATGCCTGGTTACACTGTTGGCCTTAGGGTAGCCTTTAGGGCCAGCTCACTGGTGAAGCTGTAACTGGGGAACTGTGCTTGCTTCTAATGGCACCATCTCTTCAGGCGTGTTGGTCTTTTCTTTTCCTAAGCTGGATGATTCTACTGTTGCCAGGGAATTGGCCATCACAGACTCTGAGCACTCGGATGCTGAGGTCTCCTGTACAGACAACGGCACATTCAATCTTTCACGGGGCCAGACACCTCTAACAGAAGGCTCTGAAGGTAGAGGAACCTTGGACCCAAGTTGATATTGGCCCTGACTGTTGCCTCTCAGCTTCCCGGGCAGCGGGGATACTGCCCCCGCTTTTCCTGTTTTCTGAGCTGTGGATCAGGTGGCAGAGCAGCTTTAGGGGTATGGCTCCAGCCACATGGCACTGCTGCTCTCCTAGAAATGCTCAGTCCCTTAGTAGCCTCAGATTCTAGGCTTATGGAGGACATAGCAGAGGAAGAAAGGGGGAGTTCTCTGGCCAGTAGAGGTCACAGCAGTCTATAAGTGGAGGGGGAAAGCTGACCAGTGCCAGAAATCCAGGGTGGAAACATCTGGTTACTTGGAGATGACTTGGTGGGGCTGGGGCATAGGAATGCCAGGCAGTTGCCATGTCTCAGACACTCCTCTGTTCTCCCAGACCTAGATGGTCACAGTGATCCAGAGGAATCCTTTGCCAGAGACCTTCCAGACTTTCCTTCCATTAATGTGGATCCTGCTGGCCTGGATGATGAGGACGATACCAGCATCGGGATGCCCAGCTTGATGTACCGTTCCCCACCAGGAGCCGAGGAGCCTCAGGGCCCCCCTGCCAGCCGGGATGAGGCTGCACTGCCAGAGCTTTTGCTTGGCGCCCTGCCTGCAGGATCCGACCTCACCAGCAACCTTGCTAGCCTGGTCTCCCAGGGCATGATCCAGCTGGCCCTGTCAGGGGCCTCCCAGCCAGGCCCTGCTGGCCTACCTCCCCGGAGAGCCACAAGAGGTGTCCTCCGGGCCCCCAGTTCAGACCTGGACACTGATGCTGAGGGGGATGACTTTGAACTTCTGGACCAGTCGGAGCTGAATCAGCTGGACCTTGCCAGTTCCAGGAGCCACTGAGGCAGAGACTCCCCTTGGGGGGGTCATTGTGGTTTAGGTTTTTTTTTTTCTCCCCATTCCACTTAAGGTGAAGGGGCAAGTGAAGAACCCAGGTCCCAGCCCCTGAATTATATATGTATGCTCAGTAGCCTGGCAGATGCTCAGAGGCCTGATGAGAGAGGATACTCACTCCTCTGCTACCAGCTGGACACTGATTTCTGAGCTCAAGTCACTGAAGTGAGAGTGTGCTCCCCTGAGGGACACTTCTCTCCGTCAGGATGGTGGTATTTTTGGGGAACAAAGTAGTCAGGGGTATTGGTTCCCTTTTGAGGGGACGCTGCTGTGTGCTTCTAAGTATGGGTGCTCAGAAGCCCTCAGTGATACATCCCTTCCTTCCTCCCTCCCTTTATCATCTCCCGAGAGCTCCAAGTCAGGCAGCTGGGAGAGTTACACTGTCATCTTCCTCTTTTGCTAAGCCATGCTTTGATTTGCCTTTTTCTAAGCAAGCTTGTCCTTTGGTTCTGCAGAGCAGGCCTGTTCCCTCTGCCCCAGCCCATCCTCATTTCTTGAGGCCTAACCTCCAGTGCTCCAAAATATTGTTGTGAAATTTAAGAATGTGAACATGAGGTGGGGGTGGGCCTCTTCTACATTACTTTGGGCCATGGAGTCAGCTGGCTGGGAGGGTGAGTGCTTCTATATCTCATGGTCTCACTGAATCTTTTGGAGCTGCCTGGTTATTTTTGGTGCTGCTAACCCCTGGCTCCATTTGCCCATCAGCCTGAGCAGTGAGCAAAGCAATACCATACCATACCCATTTCCATGTCCCTGTTCCTTCCCCTGCTCCTCCTTTGGAGAAGCAATAATCCCACATGGGCGATGTCAGAGTAGCACTTTACAAATGGCTCAGTGGCATTCATCCCAGGAGCCACCAGCTCTTCTTGCACCAGCTATTCTTACTCCTTGTTCAGCTCCTTTAATAATTTTGTTTTCAACTCCTTCCCACTTTGGGAGGGCTTCTTTTAAGGATGAGCCCAGTTTGCAAGAATGTGTCTCTAATCAGCAGAGACCCCTGTAAGGGGTATCTGTTCTACTGCCCCTAATAAAATCACGTGAGATAAAAATTTAAAAAGGTCATTAGTTCTAAACCTGTGCCTCCCCAATCAGAGCTCAAGCTGAACTCTTCTGTCCTCTTTCCCTCTGCATTAACCCTTTGCTGATCCTCAGGGACCACTCCCCCAACACCCCTATACCTGGGTGAGGGATGTTGGACAGAGCCCATTTTCACGTGCTGCAAGTGGGAGTGTGCTAACATGTTTGCTCTTGGTTGATGGACAAGGTAGAGGCCAGGGAGTGAAAATAGTCAACGGTGAGAAGGGAGAAGAGCTAGGTTTCTGATTCATAGTCAGTTCCCTTTGTGGAAGGTTAGGGTAACGGCTTCTCCCCACTTTAGTGTTCTCAAGCAGACTTTGGATACCTTCTCTCTTCCCAGAGCCCAGATGTCTTACAAGTTGAGCTCTGATGTGGAAAAAAACAGGAGGTGTGGGACTTGGTGTGTTTGCATGAGTGTGTTTAGCTTTGGGCCTTGGGAATTGGCAAGAGGGAGGGAAGGAAGGAGAGCAAAATCTTTGGAAGGTGTTTCTTGTACCTGCGGATCCTGCTCTGAATCTCCTTAGTCCTCCACTGTGAATTGGGATGGGGATGAGGGAGGGAGGGGTGCTGGGGAATAAATCTTGTATGAGAACAATCTTTTAAGAGACTGATGTTGAATGGTGTCTTATCCTTGGTAGGCCTTGTTAATCTGAGATGATATTAATTTGAGGAGGTGATAGCCTCCAAAGAGGAAGCCCATGTGTGAGGGACCCACGTGCCCATCCATCCCTGTTTTTCCTTCTGTGGTGGTCAGAACAGTCCCCATGGTGGGAGGCTGCTTCGCCTCTCCAGGAGAGCTCAGGTGTGAGCATAACCTGCACTCTTGGCTGACATCTAGCCTGCAGTTCCGTCATTTCTAATTCTTAATATTGTCCCCTAAACGTGTGAAGACAAGCACAGGTTTCAAAGGCTAATGAAATTTTAGGTAATAGAAGCTTTAAAAAGTAGGACCATGCCCCTCTGGATTGTTTGAGACTGCAACTCAACAGCTGCTCTTTGGCCTTCAGCTGACCTCAGAAACTAGAAATACTTATTTCAGGCTTTGTCCCATTGGCCGATGTGGGCAGGAGTGGAAAACACCTGCCAGGTGTTGCCGTTAAGATTGTCTCGGCCAAGAGGAAACTTCTACAAGCATTGTGGCTTAAGAGCAGCCCCCTCCCAACCCTACCTTCAACCACAGCATGTGCTGAGCGCCCCCTGTGTGCGAAGCTCGGTAACGGGCAAATTAAGGCAGCGTTATTCTTTCCAGGGCGCTTACCCCTTCTATTGTCTTCATAAACCCCCTCCTGCAAACACCTCTTGTTGCCGTTTTACAAAAAATGAGAAAAACCGACTGAAAGGTTTGGGCCGTGGGAGGGGACACGTCCGTAGGTAACTGGCCCTGTGACCTTGAGCAAGTCGCTTGCCCAGCGGGAGGTGGTGCTGAGGTTTCTTTCCGTTCGAATACTCAGCCCAGTTCAAGGTCACGAGTGCTCAGCGGCCGCTATAACTGGGTCCCGAAACTCCAGCGCGTGATTCCCTACAGCCCTGGTTCCGAGGGAAGTAAGGGAGAGGTTCGAAGCGCGCGCCCCGCCTCCACGGCAGAGACCGGGACCCGGCCAGCGAGACATGGGCGCCCGAGTTCCCGGCCAAGCTGAACTACGGTGTCCGGGAAGGGCTGCTCCACCCCTCGCGAAGGCTTCCCTCCGCCAATCACCACTTGAGGCCAGCCCGGCCCTTCGCCGGAAGGAGCCGTTGCCCCGAGTAACTGAAACTTCCGGCTTTAGGAGTTTGGTGGCGGTAAAGGACATGAGTAAAGGCCGGGCGGAAGCCGTGGCGGGAGGTAACGGCCGTGGGCGCCGGGAGACCTGGGAGGAGGGCGGGCAGGGGTCGGTTGAGAGAGCCCCTCCCTGCCTCGTCTCTCTCCGTAGCTTGCGGGATCCTGCTGAGGTACCTACAGGAGCAGAACCGGCCCTACAGCGCCCAGGACGTGTTCGGGAACCTGCAGCGGGAACACGGACTGGGCAAGGCGGTGAGCCCTCTCCTGGGATTCCTCCCCTGGGACCCCTCGAATCAGCCTGGGTTCCTCCCCTCCCGAGGCTGCCATTCTAGCCTTGGGCTTCCTAAGGCTCTTCGTGCGCTTCCCGCATCATTGGTGACATTCCCCAGCCCGGGCGAAGTCACTCCCCCGACTTCTCCGCCCCCTCCCCTCTGCCAGGCGGTGGTGAAGGCGCTGGACCAGCTGGCCCAACAAGGCAAGATCAAAGAGAAGATGTACGGCAAGCAGAAGATATACTTTGCTGACCAGGTGAGGGAAACGCGCAGATTAGCACGTGTGTGAGAGTCCGGCATTAGGTGAATCAGTCCCTGGTATGAACTCTCTTTGGGAGAATTGAAGCATCCTGTGAAATTCACCGGTCTTAGGCCATTAAAAGGGTCCCAGCCAGCCTTTAAGTCAAAGTGTGGACCCCCTTTGCTGTCATCCAAATTTCACGAGATTTCCAGACTTGAAAAATGATAGAGGACAGAAGATCCTGAGTTGTTGCTATCGAGGTCCACTTATCCTTGGAAGTTCTTATTCCCAATCATCTAGATGAGAACCACAGTCTTCCAAATTATTTTCCTTCTGTCTCCACCCCTTTCCGTAAACACATGTGAAATTAACTTTGTATCTCCAGCCCAGACCCGCCCCACCACCACCTGGATGCCTTTCAGGCCATTCAGAATCAATATTGCCAAAGGAGAATGCCTCATCTCTCCCCTAAACTGGCTCCTCTTGTATTCTTCTCCCTTAATGGAATCACTCTTCACCCAGGCCAGACTGGGGAGTCATTCTTTTTTTTTTTTTTTTTTCTTTTGGCTGCATTGGGTCTTAGTTGCGGTGGGGGGCTTAACTGCCCCCCGCCCACCCGCACGTGGGATCTTAGTTCCCCGACCAGGGATCGAACCCCGTCCCCTACATTGGAAGGCGGATTCTTAACCACTGGACCACCAGGGGAGTCCCTGGAGTCATTCATTCATTCGTTTATTTCTGCATTGGGTCTTCGTTGCTGCGTGTGGGCTTTCTCTAGTTGCGGCGAGTGGGGGCTACTCTTCGTTGCTGTGTGTGGGCTTCTCATTGCAGTGGCTTCTCTTGTTGTGGAGCACAGGCTCTAGGTTCGTGGACTTAAGTAGTTGCAGCACGTAGGCTCAGTAGTTGTGGCTCGTGGGCTCTAGAGCGCAGGCTCAATAGTTGTGGTGCACGGGCTTAGTTGCTCCGTGGCATGTGGGATCTTCCTGCACCAGGGATCAAACCTTTGTCCCCTGCATTGTTAGGCAGATTCTCAACCACTGTGCCACCAGGGAAGTCCCGGGGAAGCATTATTATTATTTTTTGCGGTACGCGGGCCTCTCCCGTTGCGGAGCACAGGCTCCGGACGCGCAGGCCCGGTGGCCATGGCCCACGGGCCCAGCCGTTCCGCGGCATGTGGGATCTTCCTGGACTGGGGCACGAACCCGTGTCTCCTGCATCGGCAGGCGGACTCTCAACCACTGCGCCACCAGGGAAGCCCCCCGGGGAGCCATTCTTAACTTCCCTTATTTCACATGCCTAGTCAGCCATCAAGTCCAGTTGTTTTCCTCTTCTTGAATCCATCTTCTCCTTTACCAGCTGCCACCACCGCTCTAGTTCAGGTGCTCCTCATCTACTGCAATATCCTCCTAACTCCTGGCCTCCTTAAACATATCTTAAACATTGTAGCCAGCATAATCTATGTACGTACAAATCTAGTCATGCCGTTTCCCTACTGAAAACTCTAGTGCTCCCTAGAACAGATAAAAGGCACTTGGAGACCTGGCCCCAGCCTGCCTCTAGCCTCTCCTGTCCCTATTATGTCTCCATTCATCAATACTAGACCATTTAGATGTGTTTTACTCCTGTGGCCTTTGCTCACTGTCCTTCCTCTGCTCAGAGTTTTTGAGTCCCTTTTTTCTCTTTGCCCAGCTCACTCTTACTCATCCCTTAGGATTTCACGCAGGCATCACCTCCGGAAACCTTCCCAGAATGCTGTGAGCTAACTGCCTTCTTTGGGCACTTACCTCTTTTGAGGCAGACTCTATTGTAATTGTCTTTTCACTTGTCTCCCTCACAAAACTGAAGCTGTTCTGGGGCAGACCCCATTTCTCATCTTCTTTTACTCCGTAACCCCACAGGATTTAACATCCACTGTCAAGGCTAATTATCCTCAAATAGGTTTCATTATATTACTGCTCTATTGAAGATCCCTTAAAGAAGTTGGCAAGATTTCTTTTTTTTTTCTGTAAAGGGCCAGTTAATATTTTTATGCTTTGCAGGTCAGATGGTCTCTTGTCCCAGTTACACAGCTGTCACTAGTACTCAAGTCTGCCACTGTAGAGCAAAACCAGCCAGTCACAATATGTAAGCAAGTGGATGTGGCTGCATTTCCATAAACCTTTTTCAAAAGCATGCATCTGACAGGATTTGGCCTGTTGGCTGTAGTTTGCTGCCTCCTGCCCTCATGGTTTATTTACCTCACCTGAATGTAGAGTCCAAACCGCCTGGGCTGGCATTCCCATCCTTTCCATTCTGCTGCTCATCACCACTGACAAGACCCCGCAGAGCCCCAGCACAGGCCTTTTCTAGCTGCTGGTCTCATGGGAGGGGTTCCTCAGACTTCACTGGTATCCTTTATCTAAATACCTCCCACCATGCCTCTTCACCTGTCCAGATTCTTCCTATTGTGGAAACCCATAATTAGGTATCATCACCTTGAGAAGAAGGTTCCTTTACTCTTTCAGCCCAGTGAGTGGTTTTGCCAGTAACCTGAAAGATATTTCTGTCCTATTATTCAGTATCCTGAACCTCGAAACCCCTTGAGGGCAAGTATCAGGTCTCAACTTGTTCTTTTACAGCTTTTTGAGTGGACTGGTACTAAACTGAATGACTGCCCAAAAGTACCCTCTATCTTCCCAGGCCCTCTGGAGGGTTGGGGAGTCTCAGATTGAGTGTGTATGAATGTTGCCTTCCCAAATGGGGGTTCCCTTCTTGTTTCTCCCATCAGCCTGCTTCTATTTTTCCTTTTGTCTCTGGCAGGAACAATTTGACATGGTCAGTGATGCTGACCTCCAAGTCCTGGATGCCAAAATCGTGGCCCTCACTGCTAAGGTGCAGAGCTTGCAGCAGAGCTGCCGCCACATGGAGGCTGGTAGGACTGGGCAACCCCCAGAAGGTACCCCTAGTGTCAGGTCAGCCTGAGGTCAGGAATTAGCAAGTGAAGGGTTTTTTGACTGCAGTGTTGTCTTCTTGCAGCAAAGATCCCTTTGCTGGGCTGCAATAGGCATTACCTTAAAATCAATGTCTAAATGGCTTTTGAAGACAACTGGGCAAGACAGGCCTTTGCCTTCCCTACTGTGAGTACCAGTATACGGTTCCCACACTTCCCTTTACTCTGCTTCTTTAACTGACTACAGCTAACAGTCAAACTCATTCCCCTCAACTATTTGTAGATGGGGAAGGAAAGAAAACTAGAATAAACTGACAATTCTGTAAGCCTTAATCTCTCTTGAGGATTTCCAGAACATGGGACCCATTCTGGACCCTGTGTGTAGAGCCCAGAGCAAGGTGGAGGCCTGGTCTCCTACCTCAGGGTAGCCAGTGACCTCTCCGAGGGATGTGGTTTTAGAGCTGAAGGAGTTAACTAGTGCCCTGACCACACCGGAGATGCAGAGAGAGATCCAGGAGTTAAAGAAGGAATGTGCTGGCTACACAGAGAGACTGAAGAACATCAAAGCGGCCACCAAACACGTGACGCCGGAAGAGAAAGAGCAGGTGGGTGGGGAGGGAGTGTGGAGCCGGGAGGGCTGCCTGTGCAGGTTCAAAGTGAGGAGGGTTGACCCCAGCGGCTGCTGTGGGGCTGAGGGGGACAGAGGAACCTGTTTCCCTGTCTAGGTGTACAGAGAGAGGCAGAGGTACTGCAAGGAGTGGAGGAAGCGCAAGAGGATGGTAAGTGCGGGGGGAACTCTAGGCAGGCCCTGGGCGGCGGCAGCCACCGGGGAAACAGCTGCCCCGTATCATGGACCCGTCAGGCCTGCCGAGTGCTGCCCATCTGAAAGGGGGTGGTTTTGTTTCTTGTCAGGCAACAGAGCTGTCTGACGCAATCCTTGAAGGATACCCCAAGAGCAAGAAGCAGTTTTTTGTAAGTGGTGTTCTCCCTTCCTTGCTCCCCTGGGGCCTGTGTCCAGGGAGGTCTCATTCACTTGTCTCGCTGCCCCTCTAGGAGGAAGTTGGGATAGAGACAGATGAAGATTACAACCTCAAGCTCCCAGATCCCTGAGGCCCTCTGGCAGGCCTGGGAACAGACATGTCCTGGACTGGCTGCCTTGTTTAGGTCAGCTTAGTTGTAGTTCCTGCTGCTGTCCACTTCTGGGCACACACCAAGTACTGGGTGGAGCACTGGTGGCCCAGAGAGGATGGTTTCACTCATTTCATCATCCACGTTTCGACTGCCTGAACTTAACAGTTAGATGGGGAACAATGCAAAAGGAAAGCATTTGGCAATATTTATTGTAATATAATTTGATATAAAAATATTTAATTTCCTCTGGATAATCAAACCTCCCAGATATCAAACCTGAGGAAGGCAAAAGAGAGCTTGGGGGACAAAGGCAGAGAGAGGCTACTATGCACAGCATGCAAGAAGCCCAGGGCCTCACCCAGGACTCTCCTGGGCTCTACACTCCAGGAGACCTTTAGAAAATCTTCTCTACCCACCTTCACCCCACCCCAAGTCCTGGGAGAAATGCAGGCAGCCCTGAGATGGTAGAGACCCACATACACTTGACAGAAAGCCTGGGAGTGGTCTTGAGGCCAATTTTCCAAAATTGTAACTTTAGCAAAATTGCATTGTTGGTGTTTAGAAAAATTAAAAAATTTAACACGTAGTGTTGTGTCACATTTGACTTTGATGTGCAGTGCTACTGCCTGTGGGGACACAGAGGGCAGGAGTGGGTGAGGAGGTTGCTTCCCTCCACCACCCAGAGTAGGGGGCAAGGGCAGGAACCTGGCAGCCCTGCCCTGAGCTGGCCAGAGAAAGCTCTGGCCTCACCTTGGGCTGACCAGGCAGCCGTATCCTAGGCATGAGGCCACCTTTCACCCTTCATGGCTGTGAAAGTATTTTCCCTTACTCCTTTCTTACCATCCAACTACTGCCAAAATGGCCAAACTTAGGCTAAATGTTGCCAGAGAGACCAAAACAGGCAAACAGTAGTTATCAAATATGAGCAGAAATCTGAGGCTTAGAAAAAGGGAGAGGCCAGGAGCTTTTTAGGGTTCCCAGAACAGACCCCATCCCGAGGACTTCTATGGGGAGGGGGAAAGACTAGGCAGGTTTGAGATCTATGGTCAGTATAATAAATTAATCAAAGCTTTCATAATAACCTTCCCCCCTCCCCAGCCCCACTGAAGATGGGGCTGGGGGGGAGCTGGGGAGCCAAACACTGAGGAGAAAGCAGCTGACTGGTGTGCAGTGTCACAGTCCAATCTCATAAACCCAGTGGCTCCATGGCCAAGTAGGAGACTCAAGGCCTCTTGTTGGATGTTCTGCAGGTTCCAAGAGCTGGTCAGTAAAGCTGGTTCTTCAACTGATGTAGAACACCAATCACAATCTCCCGTAGGGTCTGGTAGGGGCAGCAGAGAAAGAGAGATCATGCTCAGGGGAGGGCACAGAGCTGCTCAGTGACGCCTGCCTGAGCCAGATGTGCTCTTTAGAGTACAGTTAAAACAAAAAACCTGGGAAGCACTGATGTCTACAGTTTGCAAATGCCCCCAAAACAGGATGGAGTCAGTCAGGGATGGAGAGATGCATTACTATGTGATAAAGCAAATACAAAAAAGGTTAATGGTAAACTTCAGGTGGGGGATATATGAGTGTTCATTATAAAATTCTCTCAATGCTGCAGTATGTTTACAGTGTTTCACAATAAAAATGTTGGGACATGCTTTCAGCTGAAAGCATTTCCTCTAAGATAAGAAACAAGACAAGGATGCCCACTTTCACCACTTTTATTCAACACAGTTTTGGAAACCCTAGCCATGGCAATCAGAGAAGAAGAAATGAAAGGAATCCGAATTGGAAAAGAAGAAATAAAATATCACTGTTTGCAGATGACACAATACTAAACATGGAAAATCCTAAAGATGCCAGCAGAAAACTACTAGAGCTCAGCAATGAATTTGGTAAAATTGCAGGGTATAAAATTAATGTACAGAAATCTCTTGCATTTAAGTATCAAAGAAAAATTAAGAAAACAATCCCATTTACCATCACATTAAAAGAATAAAATACCTAGGAATAAACCTAGCTAAGGAGGTAAAAGACCTGTACGCTGATGGAAAGAAACTGAAGATAACACAAACAGATAGAAAGATATACCACGTTCTTTGATTGGAAGAATCAATATTGTTACAACGACCATACTACCCAAGGCAATCTACAGATTCACTGCAGCCCGTCAAAATACCAATGGCATTTTTCATAAAACTAGAACAAATAATTTTAAAATTTGTATGGAAAGACAAAAGAAGCCGAATAGGCAAAATAATCTTGAGAAAGAAGAATAGAGCTGGAGGCATCATGCTCCCTGGCTTCAGATTATACTACAAAGCTACAGTAATCAACATGGTGGGCTTCCCTGGTGGCACAGTGGTTAAGAATCCGCCTGCCAATGCAGGGGACACGGGTTCAATCCCTGGTCCAGGAAGATCCTACATGCTGCAGAGCAACTAAGCCAGTGTGCCACAACTAGTGAGCCTGCACTCTACAGCCTGCAAGCCACAACTACTGAGCCTGCATGCCACAACTACTGAATCCTGCGTGCCTAGAGCCCGTGCTCCGCAACGAGAAGCCACCGCAATGAGAAGCCCATGCACCGCAATGAAGAGTAGCCCCTGCTCGCTGCAACTAGAGAAAGCCTGCATGCAGCAACAAAGACCCAAAGCAGCCAAAAATAAATAAATAAAATAAAATAAAACAACAAAAAAACCCAGTATGGTACTGGCACAAAAACACACAGATCAATGGAACAGAATAGAGAGCTCAGAAATAAACCCACACACTCAAGGTCAATTCATCTACAACAAAGGAGGCAAGAAAATACAATGGAGAAAAAACAGCCTGTTCAGTAAAGTGGTGCTGGGAAAACTGGACAGCTACATGTAAAAAATTGAAATTAGACCATTTTCTCACACCATATACAAAAGTAAAATAGATTAAAGATCTAAATGTAAGACTGGATACTATGAAACTCCTAAAGGGAAACATATGCAGAACACTCATGACATAAACTGGAGCAATATTTTTTGGATCCATCTCCTAAAGGAAATAAAAGTGAAAATAAACAAATGGGACCTAATTAAACTTAAAAGCTTTTGCACTGCAAAGGAAACCATTGACAAAACGAAAGGACAATCTACTGAATAGGAGAAAATATTGGCAAATGATATTACTGATAAGGGGTTAATATCCAACGTATATAAACAGCTCATACAACTCAGCAACAAAAAAATAACCAAGGAATTCCCTGGCAGTCCAGTGGTTAGGACTTGGCACTTTCACTGCCGTGGCCCAGGTTCTATCCCTGGTTGGGGAACTTAAGATCCCGCAAGCCACATGGTATGGCCAAAAAACAACCCGATTAAAAAAATGGGCAGACGTGGGGCAACTAAGTCTGTGCACCACAACTACTGAAGCCTGGACGCCAAGAGCCTGTGCTCTGCAACAAGAGAAGCTACCGCAATGAGAGGCCCGCGCACAGCAACAAACAGCAGCCCTGCTATCCGCAACTAGAGAAAACCCGCGAGCAGCAACGAAGACCCAACGCAGCCAAAACTAAAATAAAATTTTTTTTAAAAAAGTCAGAACTGAGTAGACATTTTTCCAAAGAGGAAATGCAGATGGCCAACAGGCACATGAAAAGATGCTCAACATCACTAATCATCAGAGAAATGCAAATCAAAACCACAATGAGGGACTTCCCTCATGGTCCAGGTTAAGAATCTGCCTTGCAATGCAGAGGACACGGGTAAGATCTGGTCGGGGAACTAAGATCCCACATGCCACAGGGCAACTAAGCCCAAGCGCCACAACTGCTGAGCCCATGAGCTTGAGCCCATGCACTGCAATGAAGAAGAACCCGCATGCTGCAATGGACCCAGTGCAACCAGAAAAAAAAAACAAACCACAATGAGGTATCACCTCACATCTGTGAGAATGTGGCGATCATCAAAAAGAATACAAATAACAAATGTCGGTGGGGATGTGGAGGAAAGGGGACTCTCGTACCCTGTTGGTGGGAATGTAAACTGGTGCAGCCACTGTGGAAAACAGTATGGAGGTTTCTCAAAAAACTAAAAATAGAGCTACCATATGATCCAGCAATTCCACTCCCGGGTATATATCAAAAAAAAAAAAAATAGAAACACTAATTCGAAAAGATATACACAACCCAATGTTCCAGCAGCATTATTTATAACTGCCAAGATATGGAAGCAACCTAAGCATCCATCAACAGGTGAATGGATAAAGAAAATGTGGTGTATATATATACAATGTAATATTACTCAGCCATAAAAAAATGAATGAAATAAAGCCATCTGAAGCAACATGGATGGACCTAGAGATTATCATACTAAGCAAAGTAGGTCAGAAAGAGAAAAACAATACCATATGGTATCACTTATATGTGGAATCTAAGTATGACACAAATCAACATCTCTATGAAACAGACTCACAGACACAGAGAACAGCCTTGAGGCTGTGGGGGTGGGGGAGGTAGGGAAGGGAAGGAGTGGGAGTTTGGGATTAGCAGAGGCAAACTTCTGTATATAGGATGGATGCATAAACAACAAGGCCCCACTGTAGAGCACAGGGAACTATATTCAATATCTTGTGACAAACCATAATGGAAAAGAATATGAAAAAACATATATATATGTATAACTGAGTCACTTTCCTGTATGGCAGAAATTAACACAACATAGTAAATCAAGCGTACTTCAATAAAATTTTTAAAAGTACCAAAAAAACCCTGCAAAAAACCGAGATGAATGGATAAAGATGTGGTATACACACACACACACACACACACACACACACACACACACACACACAATGGAATACTCTTCAGCTAAAAAGAAAAACGAAATTTTGCCATCTGCAGCAACATGGATGGACTTGGAGGGCATTATAATAAGTGAAATAAGTCAGAGAAAGATTCCACATGTAAGTGTATGACATTACTTGTATGTGGAATCTAAAAAAATACAACAAACTAGTGAATATAACAAAAAAGCAGCAGACTCACAGATACAGAGAACAAACTAGTGGTTACCAGTGCGGGGTGGGGCTGAGGGGCAATAGTGGGGTGGGGGAGTGGGAGGTACAAACTACTGGGTGTAAGGCTGCAAGGAGGTATTGTACAACACGGGGAATGTAGCCAATGTTTTTTGTAATAAGTGTAAATGGAGTGTAACTTTTAAAAATTACATTTAAAAAAATGTTGGGAAACAAAAAAGTGAGAATCTCAGATACAAGTCAAGCCTCAGAAAAAGCAACCAGGCCTCAAAAATGGAAGACTCAGTGCAACCATTAACACACTCTCCGTTACAAATAATAATTAGAAATCCCATGGAAAGCTACTTTAGTGGGCCTGGTGGGGGCCAGGAATCTTTCCAAAAACCCCAAGTAAGGCTGCCGCAAGTGATCGGGGCTTACTTGCTGGGCGGCCAAGGAGGAGTGCCTCAGGCTGCCATTACTTGCCACTATGTGGGCGGAACAAAGGCCAAGAGCTAGGCCTTGCATTAGTCCTTCTTGCCAAATGAAACCTAACAGGAAAAACTGGGCTAGAAAGCAAAGAGGGAAAACAAGAATACTGAAAGTTGTAGAAATATCCTCAAGAAACCTAAAACCTGCTACCCTGTCTGTCTGAACAAACACTGGCTTGGGCCACTGTGCCTGAGGGAAGACCCCCAACCCCGAGTCCACCGCTGCCCCATACCTGAGGCTTACAGTGCTCCTCAATCCAGCTGAAGACACAGGCCGACAGCTCCTGGAAGCTGGCCACGGAGATAGAGGCATTGAAGGACTGGAAGAGGGAGTCCATGATGCCTTGAAACACGTTGAACTTCACCTGGTCCGAGACCTGGTCCTCCCCCTCGTGGGGGTTGTCCTGGTGTGCCTTCACAATCTGCTCATAGTTCCTGAAAGCGAGCAGGCCGGGGCTAAGGGGCTGCAGCAGCTCTACTGGCCCAGGGAGAGTAATAGCGCTACCCTACTACTCCCCTGGGAAGGAGATTCCCAGAGAGCCTCGGGGAGGTATCCAACATCAGCTAGATACTGCCTCTCCCTCAGACGTGGTGACCCACCCTCTCCAGCCTTCCCTTCATTAATCCCACCGGCGTTTCCAGAGTATCTGCTACAGTTGGGATAGAGTCTTGCCTACCAGGTGAGAGAGTGAAAATATTATCTGATGTGGCCTCTGAACAAAGTGAAGGGCGTGAACTGAAGAGGCCTCAGGAGAGTCTCCTCAGAACCAGAAGCCCTGGCTCCCCCAGCCCAGCACCCCCCTTACACTTTCATGATCTTTAGGGCCATGACGTCCTTGCGTAGCATGGATACCTCCTCCTCCTGCTTTTTCTTCTCCTTGTGCAAAAACTGGATGTAGTCAATGGCTGGAGTGGGGGAGGGAAGAGAGGGTGGGCACAACCAGAAGGGCCAGGCTGATCGTGCTTCCCCTTCCCCCAGACCCCACCTCTCCTGTTACAACCAGCCCACCAGGGCCAGGCCAAAAGTGGCTCCGAGGCGCTAGCCTTCACAGCCCCCTTGGCTCCAAGCCCTCCAGTGCTCTCCTGGCCGTACTCTTCTGCAGAACGATGGCCTTGCTGAGCTTCTGGGAGCCAATGGAGAAGTCCTGCTGCTGACAGGTGGGAACAATGGTCTGTAGGTCATCATAGCCTCTCTGTGGAGATAGCAGGGGACATGGGTTCCTTAACTGAGGGGTTAAGGCAAATGGGCACAAAGTTTTTCTTCCATGATACCAAGTTCCATGCTCACTCACTCAAAGGGAGTGGGAAGGAGGGAGAAGTTCATGTCCAGGGCCTAGACTAGCTGCCCCCAAGCCTGCTTGGGGCTGCCTGACGGGGTCAAGGCAGAGTGGACCCGAAGCACGCAGCACCCTCCTGCGCTGGCTGAGGTGCAGGCCTCCCCAGTCACCTTGATGGCATCCCTCCTCTTCTGCTCAGCCTGGGTGTGTGCTCGCCTCCGCCGGTCCTTGTAGGACTCCTTGTAGGATTCCTGGTGGTAATCGCTGTCCTCGTCATCTACGCTCAGAGTTGGGGGCAGGAAGAGGTCATTCTGGGGCCCAGTGGGGCCCATCTAGCCCACTTTTCCCCAGCTGGGAAGAAGAACCTGGTGCCCAGAGATGGCAGATAGATACAAGAACCTAATATCCCAGGTAAGGTGAGAGATGGCGATACCCTGCTTCTAGCACTAGGGTTCCAGCGCCTCCACGTGGACGGCTGGAGCTGCCCTGTCTAGGAAAGATACTAAAATGAAGTTATTTCTGGTTCCCCCGAGTGGGGGGGGACGTTGCTGCCTACCTGTGTTGGGGACAGAAGAGGCACTGGTGGAACCGATGCTATTAGCTCTGGACACTACACTCCCCTTGCGGGTGTTCTCTACAAAAAGCCCTGGAAAAGAGAGGCCCCAATCACTAAGGGGTAGGATAGAGGGAGGGGCCCTGCTAGGCCCTCAGACACCTGTGGGCATAATGGCTTCCTGGGCCTTAAATACTGACCTCTCCCCTTCAACCCAAAAGTCAGCCATACTGTGCCACCCACTCACTTCCTGTCGTGACATTCCGCAGTGCTCCTGTCCCTAGGTGTCTACACTGCTCCACAGGCCTGCAGTGATACCTCCTGGCTCACAAAGTGGCATCTGGGCGTGATGATGGTGAGTGACCAGCTGTCACTACTTCCATCACATCCCTGCTCCAGGACACAGGGAACTAGGTGTCACCCTCGGATGCTTCTTGCCCCTCTCCTCCAGCTCCTCCTCCCTCGCTGCTCAGGCCCGCTCAGCTCAAGGGCAGTGGACTGTGCTCAGGTGTGGCTGGCAAGGCCACTTAAATCTATAGGGCTGAAATGGGAGTGTCTCTCCAGAGCTGAAGACGGTGGGGGAGGCACTCACCGGGGTCCAGGCTGTTGTCGCTGTACGCATACTCGACCTGCGGCACCGAGCAAGGGAGAAGCCCGTCATACCTCCGCCCCTGCGCGCGTGTATACACACACACACACACACACACACACACACCTCTGGGGTGCGGGGGCAGCCGAAGGATACACACACACGCGCACACACACACACACAAACACACCCCTGGAGTGCGCGGGCAGCCGCATGATTCCCCCAGAGCCAAGAGTGGCTAGGCCGCGGGAGCGCCGCCCCTTGGCGGGACCCCGTCCGCCCACTCCACACCCCCAGTCCTCCAGCCCCGTCCCCTCACACCCGCGCGCACACGCCTCAGTTGTCTTCCCACCTTGGCACACGCGGGGTGAGAGCAGTCTTCTCTGCAGCCCCGGGGCCCGGAAAGCAGGGGTAGCTCTGGGGACTTCAGGGAGTCCCCTCGTCTTCCGGACCCCCTACGTGCACGAGCCCGACCCGCCCTCCCCTCGCCGGCGTGCGCGCCCACGGGGCTTGCCTTGACCCAGGGGTCCTCCGGAGAGGCGCCCGGCTCCGTCATCTCCGACCCACCGAACCGGAAAGCTGCCCGCAGGCTGGCCCCCTGCGGCGAGGAAGCGGCGAGGCGCGCCCACGTGACCCAAACCCACCAACCGACGGCCCAGAGGCGGGGGGCGGGGCGGGGCGGGGCGGCTGCGCATGCGCGACCCGGAGGACGCCTCCCCGCCCCCGCCCCCACACACCCGCCGCGGCCGGTGGAGGCCTGGGGTCCGGTTTGGTGTCGGGGTTGACACCGGCGGTCTTGGGGCCGTCCTACCCGCCCGTCCCTGCCCTCCCTCAGGGCAGGCGTCCCAGCCGCCGCGACATGAAACACATTCGGTGAAACGGGGTCCCCTCAAAAGGCTTGTCCGCACTGTGTCGCAGAGTTGCGCGCACGCGCATTGCCGAGGCCAGCCGGCTCCCGAGGACCGGGACGAGTTTCCCGGACCTGCAGTCTTGGCCACGTCGTCCGACCCCTCCGGGGTGCAACCTCTGTGAGGCCAGAGGCCCCGCGTGGCTTGTTGTAGGATGCTCCTCCAACGCCCAGTCCAGAGTCTGGCAGGATAGTTGTGGAATTGACGCTTTCAAAGAGCCTGTTAGCCAAGTCATGCTACTTTGTAAGCTAAGAAAACTGACGTACCTACAAAGTCCAGAACGTATCCAAAAGCACACAGCTAGTCAGTGATAGGGCCAAGGCTGGCCTCAGTCTGGCTAGCTTCAAAAGGCATGCTCTTAACCACTGCATTCCTGGCTTCCAGCTCAGGCCAGGGCCCTGCGCTTGTGGCTAAAGGGTCACAAAGATACCCAAAGGCACTGGAGCAGGAAGTAAACACCATACAGGCAGCACCTAGCAACATTCACCTTTAATTCTGTAACAAGTTTCAGTGTTTGCCCTGGTCCCAGCCCACCATGGGTGCCACAGACCTGTGGGCAAGAGCAAGGATGGCACAATGCTAGGGGGCCTGCTCCCCCAAGAGCCACATTCTCAGTGTCGGCCAAACACTGGCAAGCTGGGTAGGCTTCCTGTGTCCAGCAGGCCCAGCCCTGCCCTGCCCAGCTTAGCAGAGCTCTCTAGGCTCCAGCTAGGGTGAGCTTCAAGGCCCCAATTCGCCATCATCACTGGATCTCTTATCAGCTCCAGGGGTCAGTTTGGCCCCACAGAAAGCTCACTGTCAGTCATGGGCCTGATGGTGCCTCAGAGATGCGCTTCTGCAGGAGGGCCCAGGCTTTCTCCACCTTTGGACAGGCCAGAATGTTGGGAAGAAAAGAGGACAGGATCATACAAGCATCCACTGGAGACTCCCTCCCCACAACCCAGCCTTTCCCTGGGCACCAACCTGGCGCTGGGTGACATGAGGCTCCCACAAGGTGCTCAGCACCACGTGGCTCTGGTCCACAAGCTGCTGCCCACTCATCTGGCTCTGCAGCCGGCTTTGAGCCGCAGCCTCACTCAGGCCATCCCTCTCCACAATGCGTCGTACAGCCTGGGCAGACAAGGCATTCATCAGCCCACTGGTTCAGAGCAGGATGCGGGCTACAATGGGGATAGAGTGGGGAGTGGGATCCAGATACCTCAGTCTCAGGGATGACAACGGTCCACACCTCATGGACCATGTTCTGCCAGCCTGCTTCAAGCAGCATGGCGGCATCAATCACGCACACATGCTTTCCTGTGGGGAGACCCCAGTCACTGCCAGCAGCACCTTGCCACTTGCTACCAGTCAGAGAACCAAGGAAACACAGTCCAAGGGAAAGTGGATGGTCTGATTTAGGGTGGGGAAGCTCCCGGGGGAGATTCTGCTTAGCTGTTCCCTTGGGCTGCTCACTCACCCTCAGCCATAGCCTGCTCCATTTCCTCTCTGGCCAGCTTTGCGATAACTGGCCACATAATGTCCGTGAGTATCTTCAGCTGCTTCTGAGAAAGGGAATGGAAGGGGTGGGCAGAGTTTACCCTCCCCCGGAGGAGATGGAGCCAGCCCGAGGGAGGAGGTAGTTGGAAACAGTTGATTGGAAACTGGCATTCTGGGCCAGACCAGAGAGGTCCACTGGGTCCCAATCTCTGGGTCTAGCAGCAGCTGCAGAGCCCTTGGAGAGGTGTGTGTTTACCTTGTTCCCAAACACCCGGCTGCCTAGGACCTTCCTGTTGATAATGCCATCTTTATGGAGAATATCTGGACGACAGAGACAGAGGATTGGGCAAGGAGGCCAGGCCATCTCCTCACTTCAGGCCACCTCCAGCCCTCCCCAGTTATTACCTGTTCCAAAGGCTTTCACAACTGGCTGGTAGGCAGGACCGCCCGGGGCATAGGCCCGGTGGCCCAGGTGGTCACTGTCGATGACATATGCCCCCAGGCCCTTCAGCCGCTGAGCCACTGAACTCTTCCCAGAGCCACTGATGCCTGTCAGCCCAATCACGTAGAAACCTGGGGGGAACTCTGGCCTCTTCTATGGGTAGATAAGAGGGAACCCCACAGTTACTAGGGTCCCCAGACTCAGGTTTGAGGCTGAACCCTTCAGTCTCTCCTCTCCAGCATTCCCAGCCCACCCATGCGGGGGAAGGGGTGGGAGGCGGGTGGGTTAGGCTTACATGTGGAGGCCGGAGCAGGTTTCCCAGCATTTGTTGGCGGAAGCTGGAGGAGCTGACTTTGTCCTCTTCGTTTTCCTTGTGGTTGAGGTCCTTCAGCAGCTGGATCTGGTACAAGATGAGCTCCTCTAGGTCCTGAGGCAAAGGAAGAGTGAGGAGAGAGAAGGAGAGGTGAGATGAGGACAAATCTATCGCCTTATCCTTCCCTGCCTACCCAGAGGTAAAACTTGCCTCGGAGGGCAAGCTGGGAAGTTCCTCCTTGCCTCTTCCCACCACCTTGAGCCCTCTCCCTCCTCCTCTGGAGTCCCATACTCCCAACAGCCCCCAGCGGCTTCCCCTCCCACCCACCCCCTCTGCCAGTGTCCCTCAGGGGTTACATTCTCAAGGCGGAAGCGGTTGACGGCCATCCCCCCACGATAGGTCTCCTCGCTGACCACCAGGAACTCCAGAGAGGGGTCAGAGCCAGCGGGCCCATAGGGGTCCAGCAGGGGGATGATATCAAAAGTCAAGGAGGGCTTGATGTCCACCAGGAACTCACTCAGATGTTCCACGCGTTCTGCGTAGGGTTGGAGCAGCTCAGGGAGCAACTTGCCTGGGGAAGGAGCCCAGAAGAACAGTGAGATCTTTTTACTGGGGAGGAAGAGCGTGGGCCAGTTTAGGGGAGAGTGTCCCTAAGCATCCTATCTCCAGAGGGGAGCTGGGCAGTGGTCCGTGACGGGGGAGCTATGAGGAGGCAGCAGGCAGGCACAAGAGTGCTGCAAGGGCTGGTGCCTGTGCAGAGAACTAGCAGTGCCAGGAGGCATCAGAGTCAGATGGAGAATTCCAAGAGCCGGAGAATTCCGAGAGGCTCCTCTGACTGCCTATGCCACTGCTACCTACAACTTACTCATCCATGTATTCCCAGGGACTCAAACTTTAGGATTCATCACCTGGAGAATTTGTTTAAAAGTGCAGGTTCCTTGGCTACACATTTGGGGGATCCTGACTGAATGGTGACTAGACCACACACCTAGAAAGATGCATTTATTCATTTAACAAAATTCCCTCAGTGCCAACTGAGCGCCAGGCACTGTGACATTTGGGAGGGGTGGGAAGTAACGGATGGCCTCACCCTTCCTCAATCTTGGCCTGGGGGGAGAGTAAGACTGCCCTAACTCAGTCTCTCTAACTCACTCTTCAACAGGTCTTTGTCTGCTACTCCCACCACAAGCTGCTCCTGAGCCAGGAGGCACGCGACGCTGAGCAACACCTTGTGGGCGTTGTGCAGGCGGTCAAAGGTGCCACCCACAGCACCGCGCTGGTGGCCACGCACTGGCTGCTTGGCAGACCTGCCCACGGGGGAGGCTGAGCTGATGGTGGAGGGTAAGGGGACGTCCAGGGACCCCGCGGGCATAACTCCAGGCTCATAATCGGGGTATAGGAGCACCGAAGACAGTTGCGGACAACAGCTGTAACAACTGGTAGCATAACGCTCTAGCTGTTGCTTGGCTGGGTTGTACTGGCTTCCATCCAGGGTCTGGAAGTCGGTCAGCACCACTTCCGGCGGGTGGGCCAGGTTCTGGACTGAGCTGGTCAGGGGAGGGAGAAAGCTCTTGGTTCGGATATTGGTCAGCAGAATTCTAACGTCCAGGTGCCTGTGGACGTCGGCGCCAGCGTAGAGATGCGTGATGAAATCGATAACTTCAAACGTGGCCTGCACGGGGCTGGACTGGGGCTGAGCCGGGCCGCCCAGGTTCATGCCCGGTTGCAGGTGTACATAGAGCGTGTGATTCACCAACTGGGCCGCCGAGGTCAGGATGGGGGCCAGGCGAGGGGCCAGGGAGGTCAGCGGCGTTGTCAACACCAGGAGGCCCGACCGGAATACGGCCATGCTGCCCAGGCCTGCGGACAGTCAGGGAGACGAGGCGAGGGTGACTATGTGTCTGAGGCCGAAGACTGTAGGAGGACTCGGACCCAAGAGAGGGAGACCTGGAGCAGGGATGGCGTTCCCAGGGCGGATCGAGAGGAACCCGGGGGAGGGGACGGGACCTGGCAAACGGCGCCTCGGGGCTGTGCTCTAAATCTCGGTTTTATCATTTCTCAGACGGAACGGTGAATTCGCTGAATTGCATCGAAACCCCGGGAGGGGAAAACTCGGCAGGAGACCCTGAGTCATAAGGCTGGGGATCCAGAAATCCCGGGCGCTCTTCCTGAGCGGCACCAGGATCTTCAAGGAATCGGAGGAGGGTACTAAAGGGGGACGCTGAGGCTCGGGTCCTACTTACTGAGACCTCCGGGCCTTGGTTCCGCTTGCACCACCGCGAAGGCTTCCCCAGCCACGACCAGTAAACATTAGTTCCGGTGCTGCGACTCCGAGATACGGAACCTGAGAAAGGCCAAACATCTCAACTTAGGTTCGGCAAGGGATTCTCGCGAGATTTCTCATGGGGTGGGGCGCCTGCATTGCTAAGGAGGGGAGCTCGGGGGCTTGGGAGATGCGCGGAAACTTATATCCGAAACCCAGCCTCACGGGGCCTGGGCCGAGTAGGGCAAGGAGGACTTGAAAGTCCGTTTCACGGGTGCCCTTCAGACTCTAAGAGAAGAGGTTGGCTTCAGCCAGGTCCCTCAGGAGACAGCGACAAAGGCAGAACTAACACCTGGCTTTCCTACGTAAATCGCGGGGACGGAGGTGGGGGTCGTAGGGTAGCACTTAAGTTAGGTTTCGGCGTCCCCAGAGCCCTCCTGGAGCCCTCCCAGTCTGAGGATCCTCATGTGGGAGGTCACAGGACAATTCTGTCCAAGCCCCCATTTCACAGATGGAAAAATTGACGCCTTGTGTGTTCCAGGGACATCTGGGGAGGTAAGGACAGAGGCCATGTGTCGTGGTTCCCGTGCAGTGCTCTCCACATCACCCAGAACCAGTGATACGACAGGGTTTTACGGAGAGAGAGGGGGGGAGGAGTTCTGCGTGTGAGCTCAGTAGAGCTGCCAGAGAATGGTCCCTATGGACGGGAGAAAAGGGGGCGGCGGGGGTGGGGGGTAGAGGGATGGGACTTAGTGCCGAGGGTTTGCCGTGAAGCTAATGAGTGCTGGAGAGGCTGGAATTGGTAGTCTCCGTGGGAGGACAAAGCCAGGTTGCCATCAGGAAACATTTTGGGTAAATTATCCAGGACGATCTCAAAAGGGAGGGAAACCAATCTCCAGGATTCCACTACAGTAATGCGCTGTAGTTTATTTTCCCAAACTAAATAAATGCTCACTTTCATACTTATTTTGTGGTTTTCGAATTCCTAAAGAGGTCTCCCAAAGCGTTTAAGCCTCTGGCCCCACAGAACCTGCATTTGGTCCTGGAGTCAAGGATGGAAGAGTTTTAGTGCCACAAAGGCCTTGAGACCAGGATTCTTGCAAAGACATCTTAAGTTGGGTTTGGTTTTTGTTGTTGTTGTTGTTGTTGTTTGCGGTACGCGGGCCTCTCACCGTTGCTTCTCCCGTTGCGGAGCACAGGCTCCAGACGCGCAGGCTCAGCGGCCATGGCTCACGGGCCCAGCTGCTCCACTGCATGTGGGATCCTCCCAGACCAGGGCACGAACCCGCGTCCCCTGCATTGGCAGGCGGGCTCTCAACCACTGCGCCACCAGGGAAGCCCCTTAAGTTGGGTTTTAAAGAGGACCAGTTGAAGAAGCAAACCGCAAAGACGGTCAGGAAATTCCCTGAAACATCTGGACACACAGTCTCACATGCCTACAGAGACATTGTTGGAGGATGTCATCTGGAGGACGTGACTGTCAGTTGACCCTTGAGCTGGACCCAGGAGGTCAGAGGCTGCTCACCCCTCCCGTGTCCTTGCAATGTAGTCTGCCCACGATTCCCACAGCAGGAGCTGTTTCAAGGACGCAGACTTGAGAGGGCAATGTGTTGTTGCGACCAACTGGATGGTTTACATGACTGAACCCAGTTAAGTCCTCTGTAGAAACTTGAAGACTCTGGTGGGCAGGTGCAGAGATCTACTCTTCTAGCACTGCCCAGGACAAGCCTCGTATGTAAGTTCCCTTGCTTATTAAACCTGCCACCTACCAATCTGGAGTGGCTGTCTCTTTCTTCAGTCTCTCTTTGCCCTCCGTGTATGGAGCCAGTTTACAAATCAACATTGGCAAGCCTGCGAGGAGACTGAAGAAATGGGCCTTGGGAAAGAGGCACCTGCATGGGAAATCTTGGGAAACGCAGGCTGGTCTAATGTACTTGTTTGAGGAACTGTGCAGGGCGCACCGCGGCTAAGACGGGAGATGAATGTCTGCAGGGTGGGCTGGCCACTGCTGTGGGCAGGTCGCTGGCCACTGATGCCCAACTAGAGGCTGAAACTCAAGTTGATAAAGCTGGAAGAAGCGCTGAGGTTAGAGAAGGACGTGCAGCGTCCACTGTTCTGCTCACTTCGGGGCTGGCAGGCGGGGTGGGGGAGCGGGATGGTAAGTTGGAGACACTACTGTACGGTTTACAAAGCTAGGAGCTCGAGAGCTGCCTCAAATTAAGGTCCAAACGCTTCTGACAAAGCCCGACTGGATGCTAAGAGGTGGAATCCCCACGAAAGTGAAGAGAGGGAAGGGGAGGGTGTTGTGGTGATTGACAGTAAAACACACGAAACACCCCACGCCATAGGACCCCTATGCAGAAGAAAACAAAAACCAGGCGATGACTATCCCAGCCGGTGGGGCAGCCCCCATTCAGGAAACGTTCAAATTCATCCCCCCCCAGCACACCCCTGCCACTTTCCCCCCTTGGTGTCCATACGTTTGTTCTCTACATCTGTGTCTCTATTTCTGCCCTGCAGACCGGTTTATCTGTACCATTTTTCTAGAGAGAATATGAGAGTTTTATCACTCTAATACCAGAGAACATAGTGGGCATTGATATTCTACAAGGTCAAGCTCTGCAAACCTATGTCTGCGAATCTGCCTCTGGGTTAGAGTAATCAAACCAGTCACGAGGGGAACAGCACCTGGGAGCTGTAAGCCTGCCACCCCCGGGGAAGAGTGGAAACTGTCAAACAATATAAATTGCCTGGGTGGGTGGGGCTTAAGGAAATAGAAGAAACTATTCCAGAACTGCACTGAGTGGGAATGGTATGTTCTGCCCATAGTACATTCAACAGCCTGGTTTGGCTGGTAAAGAAGCCAGATGGCTCATGGCGGATAACCGTGGACTACGGAGAGTTGAACAAGCCCCATCCATGTGTCTGTGCCCAACAGTGCCACCGTCTTCAATACCTTGGCCGCCATCCTAGGAACGTACCATGCGGTACCTGACATAGCGAATGCTTTTTTCAGTCTACACCTGGCCACTGAGTCACAACATCAGTTTGCCTTCATGTGGGAGGAACAACAATGGACCTTTCAAGTGCTTCCTCAAGGCCACCTGCACAGCCCCACCACATGTCATGGGATGGTAGCCCAAGACCTGTCCCTATTCTCCTTCCCCACATCAGTAAAATGGGCTCATTACACTGATGAGATAATGTCAACATGTGAAGACTTGCCTCTGCTGCAGGACCTCCTGCAGACTTTGCTGGAACTTCTGTGAGGACGAGGATGGGTGGTGAGCCCTCAGAAAATTCAAGGCCCAGGCACCCCCATAAAGTTTTGGAGAGTTGTTTGGCGGGGTAAGATGCTCATTGTTCCAGAAGCTGTGATTCATAAGGTACAAGCCTATCCAACCCCTAAGAGTATGAAAGAGGTGCAAGCGGGACTTCCCTGGTGGCGTGGTGGTTAAGAATCCGCCTGCCAATGTAGGGGACACGGGTTCGAGCCCTGGTCCGGGAAGATCCCACATGCCGCGGAGCAGCTAAGCCCGTGCGCCACTACTACTGAGCCTGCACTCTAGAGCCCGCGAGCCACAACTACTGAAGCCTGCGCGCCTAGAGCCCGTGCTCCACAACAAGGGAAGCCACCGCACTGAGAAGCCTGTGCACCTTAATGAAGAGTAGCCCATGCTCTCCGCAACTAGAGAAAGCGCACGTGCAGCAACAAAGACCCAATGCAGCCAAAAATAAGTAAATAAATAAATAAATTTATATATATATATAATAAAAGAAAGAGTTGCAAGCCTTTGCAGGGATTTGGGGGTTTGGGGGAACTTTTATTCCCCACCTGGCACAGTGCCTCCATCCCTTATGCCGCCTGATGGAGAGAAGGCGCGCGTGGAACTGGGGATCAGGGCAGCAAGCTGCCTTTGAGATGGAAAAAATACTAGTGAAGCAGATCGAAGCTCTGGGCACCTCCCAAGCAGGGCAACCGTTTAAGTTAGATGTGCCTGTGACTTCGGAACACACTGTGGCAGAGACAACAGGAGAGGAGAGCACCCTTAGGATTTTGGTCCCAGTTCTGGTGGGGGGGGGACAGAAACCCCAATGCACCCCTCATAGAGCAACAGCTCCTCGCAATGTACACAGAACACCCCACCAGCTATAGCCTCTCACGAAAGAACAGCGTATCATGGTAAGAACGTCCCTTCCTATCAAGGGCAGGGTTGAGACTGTGTTCTATAGACCCACCTCTGCCATGGCTCAAGCCCCACATTGACTAAGTGGCCCATTTGCAACAGAGGGGCACCCTGCCTGCCAGCCCACTGTCTCTAGGAATTCAAGTGCTACTAGGCCCTGAAGAGTATGTAGATCCTCCAAATTCCCTTGCCTCTATACCTGGGGTGGCCCCTGAAGCCTGTAGAGAGGCGGAGTGGGGGCAGGGATCCCCGCTGATGACTGGTATACAGTTGGGTCTAGTCGGGGCAACCCACCCACGTGGACTGCAGTTGCTATCCTGCCCAACACTGACACCATCTGGATGGAAACAGGAACGAACTGCAGCAGCCAATGGGCTGAACTCAGAACAGTTGGGCTGTTCCAAAGGGATTAACCCTATGGCTTGGACAAAGGGAAGCTGAGAGATGGATGATCAGAAATCAGACTTTGGGCTTCCCTGGTGGCGCAGTGGTTAAGAATCCGCCCACCAATGTGAGGGACACAGGTTCAAGCCCTGGTCCGGGAAGATCCCACATGCCGCGGAGCAACTAAGCCCGTGCACCACAACTACTGAGCCTGTGCTCTAGAGCCCACGAGCCTAGAGCCTGTGGTCCGCCAACAAGAGAAGCCACCGCAATGAGAAGCCCGCGCACCGCAACGAAGAATAGCCCCCGCTCGCCACAACTAGAGAAAGCCCACGCGCAGCCAAAAAATAAATAAAATAAATTTTTTTAAAAAAAGAAATCAGCCCTTGTACAAGACATGTGTAAAGACATTTGAGTTCATCTGCAAGAGTCTGAGGCAGTCCTCACTGTCTTCCACATCCTGGCTCATAAGGCACTGACAACCCCTAGCAATCGGAAAGCTGATGCCCTAGCCAGGGTACAAGCCCTAGCAACTGACCCTTCGTAGATACAGCAGATTGGGTGCATTGAAAAAGCAGCCACTGTAAAGCCTGGGTGGGATGGCATATTGCCAAGGATACCTGATTGCCCTTGAAATATGGTGACTCGGTTAATGCAGTAACCTCATGACCTATGGGTTCTAAACAATGCCCGAAGCAACCTGCCAAAGGAGTCTGGGGGCATGCATCGGAGTTCCCAACCAGTGAGGGATTGGTTGTTGAAACATGCTACACTTGGAATGGAACATGCACCATTAAAAGAGGGGAGAAGGTGGGAATTCCCTGGTGGTCCAGTGGTTAGGACTTTGAGCTTTCACTGCTGAAGGCATGGGTTCCATCCCTGGTTGAGGAATTAAGGTTCCGCAAGCCACGCGGCCAAAAAAAAAAGAGGGGAGAAGGTGAAGGTCTGGTCTGGCATATCCCGCCAAGCGGCCCCTGCCCCCACCCCCATCCTCACAACTGACAGTGTTACCTCCCCAGCCAACATGTATAACCAGGACAAGTGCCTAAAGCTGCCACCTCCCTCTCCTCAAGGCTGGGTGGGCACGTTCTGTTTTCCACTGTTGCAGTCATTTGGCCCCTGTCTTGTTTCCCTCCATTGGCCTGGGGGAATGTTACAGCACACACAGGTGCCCTTACTAACCAACTGCATCCAGCAAGCCCGTCCTTAGGTCTCTAATGAGAAAGCTGTCCTCCAAAATAGGATGCCTTCGGACATTATTACTGCCACGCAAGGAGGCGCCTGGGCCGTTATCCAGAGTGCTGTGTACCTGATGAGTCTTCTAATGTATGTTATTTACTAAGCCCCTCCTGTGGCACCCCTACTGCTTTCCTCTGCCTGCGACCTCCTCACCTAGTCTCTATCTCCACCCCTCCTCCGGCACCCAACCTCAGAAGAAGTTAGAGGGAGATTGGCTCTGCAACCCTGCAGGCCCTTTAAGTGGCTGCTGCCACTCCAGGTCCTTTTGCTGGCTTCCGGAAGGAGGACGTGGACCACAGTGCAGATCTGGAGCCTCAGCTTGACCCCCTGGTGAGAGGCAGCTTCTGGGCGAGGGGGGAATCTCTCCTGCTGAGTGTTGTCTTAGGGCAGGGGGCAAGGAGAGGGGTGAGTGGGGCTGTCTCCTTTGGGCTCATTTAGCCTTGTTCCTTACACATCTGGCTTCCACTTGGGAACACAATTACAATAGTAATACCACTAGTAGTAATAATAATAGGGCCTGCTATTAAGACTTCTATACCAGCACTTTGGGGCATTATCTCAATTAATTCTTATCACAAGCCATGACATAGGTATTATACCCGTTTTGCGGGTAAGAGAACGGACTCGGAGAGGGTAGGACGTTGCCTAAGGTCCCAGGACTCGTGGGAGCCAAGTCACAAGCCAACTGTCCCCGCACCCAAGTCCACCTAACTCCTAGTGCTGCTGATGCCCCTCGGGAATCCGGGGACCACTCTCCCTGCCCTGAGGCGCACGTGAGGCGTGACCCTGGGCTAGCTCCTTTCCTTTCTGGACCTCGGTTTCCGTAGGTATAAGCTGGGCTAACACCTTCTTTCCTGATCATCCACCCGCCGCGCGCGCGCCAGTGATCACACAGGTGCGGTGCAGTGAAAAGCCCCTTTTCATCCCCAAACCGCACACCCCGGGGCCGCAAAGGAGAGCGCGGGAGGCAGCGGCGAACCGGGCCTTTATTTCGGGGCGGCAAGAGGAGCTCCGAGCTCAGGTGCCCCCAGTTCTCCGGCTCCGGCCTCCGCCCCGGCGCCGTCTGAGCCCTCGGCGGCCTGGTCGCCGAACACTTCTCGGTGCGCGGCAGCGACGTAACTGCAGCCGCTGAGGTCGGAGAAGCGCAGCTGTATCAGGGGCAGGAAGCGCTCGGTGGTGAAGTAGCGCAGGGCCGGGCGCGGGGCGCGCAGCGCCTGGAGGAAGACCTGCAGCGGCGGGAGGAGGCGCGCTGGCCGGGGCTGGGCTGGGGAACCGGAGCGCTGCCCCCGCTCCCGCAGTGCGGCCCGGGGCTCACCTTGGTCACGTCCTCCGGGTCCTGCCCCTCCTCAAGAAAGATCTGCTGGGAGTGGCTCAGGTAGCGGGAGAAGAGGTCGCGGGTCTCGGCGTCCGCGCGGTCCAGCGCCCCGCCCAGGCCGCCCTCCAGCTTCTCGGGGAAGGCGGTGTGCACCGGGCCGCACTCGATGAGGCTCAAGCTGCCGGCGGGAGAGCGGCGAGTGGGCGGGGGCGAATGCGAGTCCGGGAGGGAGGGCCGGAGCGGGGCTGCGCCCGGCTGGCGGGCAGTTAAGGGTAACCCGAGCGTTTGAAAGCGGTTTACTGCCGGAAAGGCGCCCCCACGTCCCTTGGAGGGTGTGAGAGAGGCTCTGGCGTCATTATGCCACCCTGGCTGGGTCACTTACAGCTGTGTGACCTTGAGCCAGTCACAGAACCTCTCTGGGCCTGAGCTTCCCACTAACAATACCGACGCCTCACCAGCCAGGTCGGCAGGTGGAGTGAGAGGGCGGGTGCCAAACGCCCAGTACTGTGCCTGGCACACAACAAACGGGAGCCGCACTAAGGAGGGGCCGGGGAGAACGCCTGAGAGCGGTTCCAACAAAACAAGGTGCTGCGGTTCCCACAGTCAGGGTTCAGAGGGTCCCGGGGGCGGGGCGGTGACTCACTGGACCCCGAAGGGCTGCAGCGGAATCGCCAGACTCTCGCACAAACCCTCGATTGCAAACTTGCTGGCGCAGTAAACGGCGTTGAAGGGAAGACCTTGGAGGCGAGAGGAGGCTGCGGAGGCGCGTCGGGGAGGGGAGCCGCGGAGAGCGGGAGGGGCCCGGGGCAGTTTCACCAGGTCCCACCCCTTTTATTAGACCCCCGACTCTCCCGTTGAGCCCCGCCTCCTGCGCGCCTCTGGTTCTTCCCCGGCTTCCACTCACCCATCAAGCCTCCCATGCTCCCGGTCACCAATATGCGTCCCGAGCGTCGCCGCTTCATGTCCGGCAGGAAGGCTTGCAGCATCCGCACGGTCCCGGTTAGGTTCGCATCCAGCACGGAGCCCACGCTGTCCTCCTCGTGTGCCTCCAGCGGCCCCACCAGGCCCCGGCCTGCGTTACATACTGCGGAGAGAGAGACCGGACTCCGCCCGCCTCACGCACGGCCCTCCTCCCAGCCTGTCCCCTCGTGCTCCCTGGGCCTCGGGACGTCTTGGTTTGGACACAGGGTGAGGAAGGCTCCTGCATTAGTTTTGCAGGGAGACTCACCCAGCACGTCCACGCGGCCCTCGGTCACGCGTGCCCGGGCAGCGGCTATGGAATCTGCATCCCTCACGTCCAGCTGCAACATCTCCAGGGAGCCAGGAGGGCACCCTCGGGACCGGGCAGCCTCCCAAAGTGGGTCCTGTGCCGTCAGGTCCCTCAGCGTGGCGTACACTGGAGGTTCAGGGAGAGGACGAGGCTCTGAATTTCGGGCTTACAACCCTACCTAGGCCCCCTTGGACCAGGAAGGAGCTGGTCTCTCCACCCCAGTCCCCTCATGTACCTTTGAAGCTCTGGGATGGGTCGGACGCCAGGCGCAGGGCCAGGTGTAGGCCAATGCCGGAGGAACAGCCAGTGATGAGCACCACCGTGCGGTCCATGGAGCTGTGCGTAGGGAGAGACCCCGGGAATGCTGGGCGCTGGGCTCTGGGCACTGGGATGGATATCACCTGCTTTGCCCCGCCCCTGCCCGCCGGGGTCCCCACCCCTTGTTATGTCTGCCGCACAATCTCAAGGCTGAGACCTCCTATGGGTCCCTGGCCTTCTCTCCCCAATCTACTCTAGGTCAAGGCAGAGATGAGGCCACCACTTAGAACACCCCTTCTTTAATTTGCTAGTCAGAGGGAGGGTGAAGCTTTGCAAACAGGAGGTGTGGGCTCCCATTTGGGCACTGAGCGCCCTGGGCAGATCTTTGCCTGGCAAGCCTCTGTCCCACAGGGACAATTATAGTTACCAAAATTTGTTGCTGAGGGTGTGAAAGTAAATGTTTTGGAAGGGTGTTCTCAGTTCAAAGGTCAGGGGTTAGTTTAAAACTGAGGGGGGCTTCCCTGGTGGCGCAGTGGCTAAGAATCCACCTGCCAATGCAGGGGACACGGGTTCGAGCCCTGGTCCGGGAAGATCTCACGTACCGCGGAACAACTAAGCCCGTGCACCACAAGTACTGAGCCTGCGCTCTAGAGCACGTGTGCCACAACGACTGAGCCCACGCGCCACAACTACTGAAGCCCGTGCGCCTAGAGCCCATGTCCCGCAACAAGGGAAGGCACCGCAATGAGAAGCCCGCGCACCGCAACGAGGAGCAGCCCCCACTTGTGGTGTGCCACAAAAAAGTTAATTAATTAATTTTAAAAAAGAATATTGGAAAATTGGAGCTGAGCACTTAGGAACTTGACTGCTGCCAGGCTCTTGGTTTTAATGCATGCTACCTGAAAAGTAAGACAAGCTTTTGCTAACTGGACATACTTCTCAGTAACTGAAGGAATGGAGCGAGTGCTAAATGTTTCCTCTGGGGAGGTGTCCCGTCTCTTCAGGGAAACATGGTCAGTATTCTGTAAAGTTACCCTAGCCTAAATGATTACTTGTTCTGACCAAGGTATTTATTAGGCTATTTCAAATTCACAGCATCCGAAGAATGTCAACTAGTTCAGCTAGCCACAGAGTCTAAGATCCTGTGTCTCCTGGCACTATGGAAACACCACACCACTGACCTAAGTGATTCACTTTTTTCAGTTTTTCAATATCTTATCAATATAAAACTACTGCCACATCCTTATACTTTATGTCTTCTTCAACCTAGGAGAGACCTCAAATCTAAAAGTATTCTCTATTTCTCATCATTAGCAAATGTTTTAGCTTTCTAAATATTTGTATTTAACTGTTGTTTCTAGGGTTTTGTTTTTGCAGTTTAGAAACATTTAGGAATATTAGGACTTTATCCCTTCTGCTTGATACAGCAGGGGTGAACTACTAGCCAGTCTAGCCTAAGAGAAAAGTGAAAAGATTCTTCACCAAGCACAGTGATTAACCCAATACAAGTTAGATTTAGAAGGAATGTTGTTTAAATTACCTCTTCTAGCCTGAATCCATGAATTCTTTCAGATCAGGAACGATTAGAAAAAGAAGCCTAAAAACTCTTAACAATGTGACTCTCAGTGGTAAATGAAAATGAGAAGCAGCAGCAGGTTATAATTTGGTTTATGGGATGTGATGGATGTGCTATGATAGGAAACCTGAAATGATGGTTGAATTGGTAAAAAAAAAAAAACACTGCATAAAATTTGCTGTAAGATATATACTTATTTTCTGTACTAAAATATTCTTTTAAAAAAACTTTTAATTTTATATTGGACCATAGCTGATTAACAATGTTGTGACCATTTCAGATGCACAGCAAAGCTACTCAGCCATATATATGCATGTATCCATTCTCCCCCAAACTCCCCTCCCATCCAGGCTGCCACATAACATTGAGCAGAGTTCCCTGGGCTACATGGTAGGTCCTTGTTGGTTATCCATTTTAAATATAGCAGTGTTGTACTAAAGCATTCTTATAAGAAAAATAAGTATTTGTAAAAGAGGTGTCAAGTATTGGCGCAATCAGAGCTGAATTGTAGATATTCTTGTAATATCTAGTCATTTTGAAAGATTTATATAATGAATTCTGGATATATGACCAATAAAACTGATGAAATGAAACAAACAAACAAAACACCCGAGGAAGCTGAGGTAAGGGGGCAGGGAGACCTGACCTCACCAGTGTCCATGCTATAGCCCTGAGTCCTCCCCAGCATCATGGCATTGACATTCTGACACACAGGTCCAGGTGATTCATCAGTTTATTAAGTTGTATTAAAACAGTACTTTGATCCCACATTTGGGATGGTGGAAGAAGGCGGCTCGGCTCCCTCTAAACCTTCCATGCTTGATCCCATAAGCATGAATTCCTTCACCCAGGCCTGGGGAACTCCTGTGATGCTTGCCTAGCCCCAGGCCCTGGGAACCTGCCCAGGCCTGGAGTTTGGGGAAAACGTGGCCCAAGGGTGCTTAATCTGTCACAAGGCGCCAGCCACCCACCGGGGGTAATATTTGAGGAAGAGCTTCTTGGCCAGGTCCACTGTGTCTCCTTGGGGCTGGCTAGGATACCTCCTTGTGCCGAGGACGAAAGTCTGTTCCAGCTGGAAGGCATTCTTGTCAAACTGGTGCTGTTGGAAGGGGACGCCTTGGACCAGGCTTTCAACCAGTGTCTCCATGAAGAGCCGCCAGCGGGGGGCATAATAGTCCTCCACCAGTCCCGCCAGCTGCTTGTTGGCATAGTCTAGGATGTTGCCCTCTGGCCCCCACAGGGTCAGCTGATAGCGGCTGTTCTGCTCATAGAAGCGGGCCTCAGTCTCACTGACGGCAGCCACCCGGGCCTGCTCCAGCCAGCTGCCCAGCAGGAAGTGGCTGTCACTAGCCAGCACCTTGTCCAGTGCGGGCAGGAGCTCATAGGCCAGGACGCCTCCTGCCCTCATCAGGGGAACCAGCTCCTTGTTCAGATAGGCGGTCCTCACCTCTTCATAGTACAAGCTGACCAGCTCCTGGACTGCCTGGCGAGTGACATCCACCAGGTCGTAGCAGAAGGCCTGGCTGGTGGCCAGGGTAGGGGTGGCTGTCAGCAGCAGCCGCCATGCTTCCAGTACATCCGATCGGTTGTACCAGACAGCGGTAACCATCTGTAGGGATGGTCGCCTGACCAGCGGGCTGCGATTGTGTCCACGGCATCCCTCGCCAGAGCAGTTGTAGACGCTCCTGAGAAGCAGCCTCCACGCTGCCTCTGCATCGCCATTGGAGACCCCGTACCGCCGGGCTGCAAAGCCCGTCACCCAGGCCCCCAAATCTGCCACTGGGTCCTTCCGCCAGCCCAGCTCAGCCATGAGGGCGTAGACCACCTCATTCTGGCCAATGCCCTCAGGGGCCATGCCCGTGCCAACCATGGTGGAGTTGGGGAAGAGGCGGGCGGCTGTGGGGCCTCGGTTCACAGACTCCAGGGCCCCAAACAAGCCGTGGTTGCCCCCGAAGTTATGCAGCATGCACCAGATAAAGGGCTGGCCCTGGAAGGAGGCTGTGCGGACGTACACGGGCTGGCTCTCAGCAAACAGGTCCAGAATCAGGAGGCGGCCATGGGGCACGGCCCCCAGCACGGCCCCCACCTGGGCGGGCCCCCAGAACTCGGGCTGGTGCTGGAAGAGCCAGCCTTGGAGCAGCCATACGGCGTCAGGGTCCACTGTGGTGGGACAGTGGGGACAGAAAAGAGGGTGGTAAGAGGAGAGGGGGCAGGAGAGCATTCACCCCATTGTACAGATGAGGAAACAGAGGTCCAGAGAAGTTAAATGACTCTGTCACAGGACACTCCTTCCCCTGAAACCCCCACCCCCCCACCCCCACACGGCCAGAAGGGCATTCCACAACACACATCCTTCCCATCTCCTCCTCCTCCCACTGGGAGTGCCAAGGTAGTGCTATAAAGCTTTACAGAGCATCAGAATTACCCAGAGGGCTAGGCCCCAGCCCCAGTCATTCTGATTCAGGAGGTAGGGGAGGTGCTGAGAATTTGCACATCTGACAGGCTCCAGGGTGATTCTGACCCGGGTCACACCTGGAGCATTGCTGCTCAAAGCGTGAGCCAGTATGCTCCTTCCTGGCTGACACAGAGGCCTCCCCAAGGCATTCCTGACCTGGCCCCTCTCTGCCCTTCCCCTGTAAGTGGCAGGAAGGAGAGCTGGGTTCACATTTGTGCACCTAGAAGGGCACCTACCAGCTTGGGGCACATCCCCTATCCTCTGGCCTGTGTTACCTACTTCAGCATGGAGGGAGAGACCAAATAAAATATTTTCAATAGCTAGCACTTAATGACACTTTGCTCTGGGCCAGGCATTATTCTCCTTATGAGGTAGCCTATTTTGCAGATGAAGTAGCGGAGGCACTGGGAGGGAGGTGAGTCGTGCAAGTTTCACAGGCAGGAAGTGGCAGTGCCTGCGTTGGAGCAGGGTATCCGGCTCCAGAGCTCACCTCTCAACCCCAGTGTGATTAAATGAGATGATGTGTGTGTGTAGAAGTGCTTGGTAAACTGTAAAGTGCCGTGTGTCACAATGAGGTGTTATTACTCCCAGTCCCTCCTCCCAACGCCCACTGACCTCTGCCACCCCCATCTCCCTGAGGGCCTCGGGGGGCTTCCCTTTCCGACCTCCCCTGGCACCGAACCTGCAGTCATGGCCTGGTAGACAGCGGCGGTGGCTGCAGCCAGGTAGGAGGGCTCCGAGGACGGTGGCTGCATCTCGTTGAAAGTATCGGCCCCGTAGATGTGATCCGTGCCAAACTCTTTGGTCAGCTCCCGCAGGAAGAGGCTCCCCACAATGGGGAATAGGGGGTCCTCCGGAGCCAGGAGGAAGGAGCAGGAGTAGGAGCAGTTGAAATGTCCCCAGCTGCCCATCTGGGTGATACTGATCTGAGGGAACACCCTAGTTGGGGGGTGGGGGGTGACAGTTCAGACATTTACTGGAGGCCGACACAGCAGTCATCTCCAGCCTCACTAACTTCTGCAGTTCCTGGGTCGTTCATGCTTCTGTGCCTTTGCACACACGGTGCCCTGGGCCTGGAGCCCTTTCCTCCTCCCTCCCTGCATCTGGCTTCTCCTCAACATCCTTTAAGTTTCACCTGTCTGGAAAGCTTTTGCTGTCTCTCCCCCTCCCGCTGGCTGAAACAAATGACATCACCTCTGCTCTGAGCCCTTGCTGCATCCTCCCTTCCCCAAGCAGAAGTGACCTTGACAGAGAATTGGGCCCACATATATTCCTGCCCTTGTCACTATATTGTATCCCCCTGGCAACGGATCTCCCGCTGGGGGCGGGGCCTCTGCACTTTTGTGGCTGCATCCCCAGGCCCCAGCACAGGGCCTGGTTGGGCAGCCCCGGATAGCCTGACAAACGCTGGCTGAATGTACGAACGAGGTTCCTGCTGTCCAGTTGGGGAGGCCAAGGAGTGGCCAGTGAGGCCGGCCACGTGTGCTGAGCGCTGACAGCGGTGGGAACCAGGTGCCCATGTGCATGAGGGAGGTGGTAACCGATGCTGGGGGCCCCCCCTGCAAGGCTTCCTGAAGGAGGGGAGGTCTCAGCTGGGCCTTGAAGCATTTTGCCAGCCGCAAGAGAGGATGGGTGGGTAGCACAGAGGAACAGAGGGGCAGGAAGGACAGAGGAGACCAGTGCACCCCTACCATCACTAAGAGCTGCCGTTTGCTAAGACTCCATGCCAAGCCATATATACATTTTACAAGTGAGGAAACTAAGGCACAGAGCAGTCATGTGATCTGTCCAAGGTCACATGGCTAGTCAGTAACAGAGCCAGGAATCAAGCCCAGGCCTACATCTGGAGCTTAAGTTTTCCTTTAAATCGTGTCTTGCAGGGGAACATAAATTCTCTCTCTGAGCTGAATGGAGGGTGAGGGGGGACGTCACCTTGTGAGAGCCTTGGGGACATGCCCTGCGAACGCTGGCAACACGGCGATCATGCCAAACGAGCGCATCCGGTCAAGGATCCGATGCTGCGAGGAACGGGAGGGGCGGCAGTGAGCACAGCCCCCCCCCCCCCCCCGAGGCGGGAGGCCCTCACTCTCTCAGGGCACACGGAGTCCCCACCGTTCAGTTAAGAGCCCCGAGGTGAGCCAAACACCACCCCCGACCCCAGGCCTGTGACTGTCCAGCACCAATTCTGCTCCTTCCCTTCCCCATTCTTTACCTGCAGGTAAAGCTGCTTGAGGTGCCAGGAAGGGGGCAGGGGGCCACTCCAGGTGTGTAGGTTGCCCATGCGCCCCCAGGCCAGGAAGGCAGGACCAGTGAAGTACTCATCGATCTCTGTCTGGGTCAGGCCCAAGGCCAGATACACCTGAGGAGAAGGGAGAGCCCCACACATGTAAATTGTTTATCTCTATTCATTGATCCATTCACTCAACATACACACATTCATCTCTTCTCTGGGCTGCACCCTAGAGTTACTAAGACAAAACCGATCCCTGCCTGCGAGGAGCCCAAAGTCTGGGAGAAACAGATCCGTGACCAGGTGAGTTTGCAAATATGTCACTCTTGTTGCATGGGTGAGGTGAGGCACAAAGGGGTTCTCCCCAAAATGTGGAAGGGGCTTTAGACGGCTTCACGGAGCAAGGAGGGCTAGAATGATGGGTGAGGGCAGCTCTGCAGGGAGCTTAAGCAGCCCCAGGTGCAGCCAGAGCGCTCAGGGCTCAGGTATGGAAGCTCCCAGGCCCGGCAAAGCCTGAAGGCAATGGCGAGCTCTTGAGTGTGTTAAAAGTGGAAGGTCTCCACCAGATTTGCAATTCAGAAAGGACACTCTGGTGGAACTTGGAGAGTCAGGAGTCTTGTTTTGAAAGGAAACTATTGCTTAGAAAGCTCTCTAATCTCTCATGGCCGGGAGGCCATTAAGGCAGTGTAACTCTTTTCATGTCTCAGACTGGATGGAATCTGACCTTTTGATCTGATCAAGTTATCCAAAGAGCCTACTAGAAATTCAGGATACTTATTGGACCCTTACCCTAAAATAACTCTCAATTCCTTATGAACAAATATTTTCCAGTTTACATCAGAGTCAGTCACAATTCTCACGAGGGAATTTTTAACAATCTCATGGCTTAAAAAAAAAAAGTTAGCCCCTCTTTTTCTTCCTCAGAACACTCTTTCAGGATTACCTGAGCCCGTGTCTCCCAAATTGCAATTAGTAAAGACCCCAAATAAACTCTTCTTATGTGCAGCCTCCTGCATTATTTTTTGGTTGATGCTGTTCAGAGGCTCTGGCAGACTGGGGTCCAGGCAGAGGGGATGAGAGCCTGAACTGAGGCCATGGATAAGGATGGAGAGGACAAGGCAGATCAAGAGCTGTTAATGAGACAGAATCCATAGAGGCAGCTGAATGACCCACGTGAGGGTGGGGAGAGAGGGGAGGCCGGCTTCTTAGAGCGTTTACAGTAGGGTGCTGGGGTCCAGCCCTGGGTAAGTGCTCCTGTGTGTCTGTCTCAACCATGGAAGCTGGGAGGCTGGAGCCATCACTCCTGCTACCAACACTTCTGGAGCTCTACTCTCTGTGTGCCAGATACTGCGTTGATATGGGGGAGGCGGGATGCCTGGGGTATGGTGGGCACGCACCCGCTGCCAGATGGCCTCCTGGCCGCTCCAGGCCAGCGCCAGGTTGATGCCGTTCAGCGCCATCCAGTCAATCTCCTGCTCCCAACGGGCCCAGTCCCACCACACGAAGGAGTAGCTTTGTGTGCACACGTTCTGGTAATAGCGGTACCTGCAGGCAGGGGTGTGAGCTGGGGCATGGCCCTGGGGGCAAAGAGGATGTCCCTCACCCCTGAGGGTCCACAGCCTGGGGAAGAACTTGGAGGGCAGCCCGGTCCTGGTACAGCTCTCCACACCACCCAGATCTAACCCAGAAATACGTGGCTCCATACGTGGCCTCTACTGCTTCACTCCAGGATCCACTCCAGGTGGAGCTTGAGCTTCTGAGGTGCCCACCCACCTGCGGCCAGCACTCAGCTTCCTAGCCTCCCAGATATTTAGGAGAGCATATTCCATTTTCATTCCTACTCTGTGTACAGTGTTTAAGTGCCATATGGCAAAGCTGGCCCCTGTCCTGAAGGGGGGGATCCCTCTCCCCACAGTCTAATGGGGAGGCAGCTGTGTGAATGCATCACCTCGGTGTAGTGGGGCAAACGCTAGAACAGAGGCCTGTGACAGGGCGGGGGGGGGTCATTCCTCAGTAAGCATCTTCGAAGAGAGGGGTGGGGTAGGAAAGGAATGGCATTTACCAATCACCGATTATGCACCACAAATTCTACACCCCGCACCGCGCACATCCTCACAATCAAAGCGGCACCACTGCACGGTAGATGACATTATTTCCATTTTTCAGATGAGCCAGCCGAGGCTCAGACAGGCTAAGTGACTTGCTCAAAGATACAAGGCTTTTAGAATCAGACCTGGGGTCTAAAGCCAGGTCGTGCGACCCTAAGGCCAGCGCTTCCTGGCAGCCCGGCGCTGAGGGTGGGGAGGGGCGGGGACTTCGGTGGAGGCGGCGGGGAGCTGCAAGGGAGCCAAGGGGCGCGGTCCGGCCGCGGTACCTGTTGGGCGTGGCCTCGGTCAGTTCCTCCGGCACCGCGGGCAGCGGCTGCGGCAAGCGCAGCTGAGAGCCCGACCAGGCCACGTGGCAGCCGCAGAAGTCGCGCAGGTAGCGGTGCAGCCCCGCGGCGGCGGCCACGCCCGTGGAGCCGAGCACCCGCACCCGCGCCCCGACGCCGCCGCCGCTCAGGCGGTAGGTGTCCAGGCCGGACTCGGCCGCCAGGGCGCGCTCCACCGACACAGAGAAGGCGGCCGCCGGCCCGGGTCCCAGAAGCCGGGCCAGCAGCTCCCTCACGGCCGCCGTCTCCCGGGCCTCGTCCCCGGCCGAGCCCCCCGCCGCGGTCAGGAGCAGGAACCCCAAAGTTGCGGCCACTGCCACGGCCTCCATGGTCCAGCAGTCTCCGCCCGCCGGGCACCAATGGGGACTCGGGACCAGGGGCGTGACGGCCGCGTCCAATCAGCTGAGGGCCTCAGGTCACGCGGAACTGAAGGTAAAGCACCGGCCGGCGGCAGAGACCAGCTTCCGGGTTCCACACCAGATCCTGAGGGTGTTTTCTGACCACACGTGGTGCAAGGGCGCGTGACTCTGGTGACTTCAAAAGTACGGGGCCGGGGGCTTCCCTGGTGGCGCAGTGGTTGAGAGTCCGCCTGCTGATGCAGGGCACACGGGTTCGTGCCCCGGTCCGGGAAGATCCCACATGCCGCCGAGCGGCTGGGCCCGTGAGCCGTGGCCGCTTAGCCTGCGCTCCGCAACGGGAGAGGCCACAACAGTGAGAGGCCCGCGTACAGAAAAAAAAAAAAAAAAAGTCCGGGGCTGGATGTGACTCGCAGTCCTTCACAAATGCCTTCAGGTACAGTGCTCTTTCACATGCAGATCACTTTCCTTCCGTCCATCCTACCATCCAATAAATATTTGAAGTTGATTTTGTGCCAGGCACTGCCACCCCTCTTCCAGGGAGACCTACAAACCAAGTACTTATATAAACAAAGATTTACATTATGCAGTTGACCCTTAAACTTTGCATGTGTGTTAGGAGGGCCGACGTCTGGCAGCCAAAATATACTTTACAGTCAGCCCTCCTGTATCCAGGGTACCGCATCCGCCGACCATGTAGTACTGTAGCGCGTATTTATGGAAAAAAATCCCTGTATAAGTGGACCCGGCAGTTCAAACCCGTGTTGTTCAGGGGTCCACTGTACTTGTGATGCTGTGCACGGTCCCCAGCCAAAGGCTTCCAAAAGGAAGTGACATTTAATCCGAATTAAGCTGGGATTGACTAGGAGAAGAGGGAGGGGAATACCATTCCGTGAAGAAAAAAACGCATATATGAAGACCCAGGAAGGGTAAAGGAAGAGCTGAGTAGATCTGAGGAACTAAAAGGTCAGGAAGCTGGAGGAGGGATGCACCATGTGAGCCTGGACTGGCCATGGGGCAGGGCCTAGTGGGTGTGACAAGGGCTCTCATGTGACCTGTAAGCGGTGGTAGCAGCAGCTGAACAGGATGGGAGTTATCTTCATTTTACATCCCGGGAAACTGAGGGCCAAAGACAGGAAGTGACTCTGCAAAAATCAGTGACCAGTAAGACAGCAGGTGTGGGACACTAGAACCAGGAACTCTTAACTCTCAGATAAGTGTTTTGGCCACTATCCCCCAAGAGATGCAACTTTTCAGGCTGCTTACCAGCAGGGAGGGTTTGAGTGGGGCTGTGTGGTGGCCAAGAGTGGTGGACCCTTTTATAAAGACTGCACTTTCTAAAGGGATTCTGAGTGCTTTTGGAGGCAGTTGTAGATTTTTCCAGATTGTCAGGCCTGAGTGCAGCTGCTTAGAGACAGGGAAGGGGTCAGAGGACGGTTGGTTGCCAATCCAGGAAATCCAGAGCCTGGACTGAAAGAGAACATGGGAGTCCATTGAGATTGCTCTGCCCCTCTGCCCCCTGCCCCCAGCTGCAGACTCAAGCTGCAGTGCCCACTGCCTTGTTCCCAGCTCAGTGAGCAGCTAGTTCAGGAGGTGCAGCCCTGTTCCACCCAGTTCCTGATATCAGGAGGTTCTCAGCTTTTCCCAGAGAGCAGCTCCTAGACCTGCCCAGAGAGATGGGCCCTCATGGAGCTATAGCTTGTAGGCCCCCCAGGCCTCTCTACACTCCCTCCAACACCCCCTTCCAAACACCTCTGGCTTCAGGTGAGATTTGTCAGACTCTCCTCCTCCCAGGACCTGTTTTACAGCAATTTGGATCTTAGGGAACACATTGCTTGGGGCAATTGGGCTGCAGGTCCACCTCAGGCTCAGGGTGCCTCTCTGTGGGGTCTGGATTCATCCAGAATGGCAGACGGCTGCTGGCAGGGGCAGCAGGGTGGGGACACCATCCCCGGGGCGTTGGTAGCACATTCACAGCCTGAGCTCATGGATGCTTGGCAAGAGTGTCACCGATTACTCCGGGTGTCTCATACTGTCGTTCTCATCTTCCCCACCAAGCTGAGAACTCTTTGAGGACAATAGGGGGCTGGTTGAAGAAATTAAGTTGCATCAATAGGATGAAATACCAAGCATTTGCTAAAAAAAAAAAAAGAAAAGTGAGGAAGATGTGTTGGTGCTGATTCGTAATGTTCTGCAAAGTGTATTTTTTAAAAAGAGGTCAAGGAATTCCCTGGTGGTCCAGTGGTTAAGACTCAGTGCTTTCACTGCCGAGGGCCCGGGGTTCAATCCCTGGTCGGGGAACTAAGATCTCACAAGCCACACGGCCAAAAAATAATTCTAAAAGATGTCAAATCATTTCCCTAGTGGTCCAGTGGGTGAGACTTCACTCTCCCAATGCAGGGTAGTTCGACCAGGTTCGATCCCAGGTCGGGGAGCTAGACCCTGCAGGCATGCTGCAGCTAAGAGTTCTCATGCGGCAACTAAGAGCCTACATGCCGCAACTAAACATGCCTCAATGAAGATACCGTGTGCTGCAACTAAGACCCAATGCAGCCTAAATAAATACATAAATAAAAATATTTTTAAAAACCAGCTAAATGTTGAGCTTATTTTTAAAAAGATGTCAAATCACTGGGTATAGTACGTCCCATTTGTGTGTGTGTGTTTTTAAGGCTATGTAAATAGTGCTCGCTTCGGATAAGGTACTGGGACGCTGGAGCAGAAGACTTACTTTTATATTAGGGCCATTTGTACTGTTTGATCCTTTTACCACGTGATACATTTTATTACTTTTTCTCTCCGCTCCTATCTCATCTCTTTCGTTCCTGCCAGCCTCCCGTCTGTCTGTGCACCCCAGAATCCCTCCAGATCCCTTGTCCCTCTGCCCTGCCAATCCAGTTGCCTGCCTGTCACAGCCCTGTTAGGATCCCACCCATCTTACCGGTGGGGAGGAACGAGTCCTTCCCTGTCTGGCCACCAGGGGGCAGACTACGCCTTGCCTTGGGTAGGCTGGAGAGGGAGGGCAGGCAAACAGACTCAGATCTGAGGGGAGCTCTAATGCCCTTTCCACCCAGGGCTCCCGGGTACAAAGAGGCACAGTTCTGCCCAGGTCCCCAGTGAGGGACGGGAAATGGGGGGGGGGAACCCCCCGCTACCAATCTACCAATCTAACCCTACCAATCTCAAGGCTGAGACCTCCTATGGGTCCCTGGCCTTCTCTCCCCAATCTACTCTAGGTCAAGGCAGAGATGAGGCCACCACTTAGAACACCCCTTCTTTAATTTGCTAGTCAGAGGGAGGGTGAAGCTTTGCAAACAGGAGGTGTGGGCTCCCATTTGGGCACTGAGCGCCCTGGGCAGATCTTTGCCTGGCAAGCCTCTGTCCCACAGGGACAATTATAGTTACCAAAATTTGTTGCTGAGGGTGTGAAAGTAAATGTTTTGGAAGGGTGTTCTCAGTTCAAAGGTCAGGGGTTAGTTTAAAACTGAGGGGGGCTTCCCTGGTGGCGCAGTGGCTAAGAATCCACCTGCCAATGCAGGGGACACGGGTTCGAGCCCCGGTCCGGGAAGATCCCACGTGCCGCGGAACAACTAAGCCTGTGCACCACAAGTACTGAGCCTGCGCTCTAGAGCCCGCGTGCCACAACGACTGAGCCCACGCGCCACAACTACTGAAGCCCGTGCGCCTAGAGCCCATGTCCCGCAACAAGGGAAGGCACCGCAATGAGAAGCCCGCGCACCGCAACGAGGAGTAGCCCCCACTTGCGGTGTGCCACAAACAAGTTAATTAATTAATTTTTAAAAAGAATATTGGAAAATTGGAGCTGAGCACTTAGGAACTTGACTGCTGCCAGGCTCTTGGTTTTAATGCATGCTACCTAAAAAGTAAGACAAGCTTTTGCTAACTGGACATACTTCTCAATAACTGAAGGAATGGACCGAGTGCTAAACGTTTCCTCTGGGGAGGTGTCCCGTCTCTTCAGGGAAACATGGTCAGTATTCTGTAAAGTTACCCTGGCCTAAATGATTACTTGTTCTGACCAAGGTATTTATTAGGCTATTTCAAATTCACAGCATCCGAAGAATGTCAACTAGTTCAGCTAGCCACAGAGTCTAAGATCCTGTGTCTCCTGGCACTATGGAAACACCACACCACTGACCTAAGTGATTCACTTTTTTCAGTTTTTCAATATCTTATCAATATAAAACTACTGCCACATCCTTATACTTTATGTCTTCTTCAACCTAGGAGAGACCTCAAATCTAAAAGTATTCTCTATTTCTCATCATTAGCAAATGTTTTAGCTTTCTAAATATTTGTATTTAACTGTTGTTTCTAGGGTTTTGTTTTTGCAGTTTAGAAACATTTAGGAATATTAGGACTTTATCCCTTCTGCTTGATACAGCAGGGGTGAACTACTAGCCAGTCTAGCCTAAGAGAAAAGTGAAAAGATTCTTCACCAAGCACAGTGATTAACCCAATACAAGTTAGATTTAGAAGGAATGTTGTTTAAATTACCTCTTCTAGCCTGAATCCATGAATTCTTTCAGATCAGGAACGATTAGAAAAAGAAGCCTAAAAACTCTTAACAATGTGACTCTCAGTGGTAAATGAAAATGAGAAGCAGCAGCAGGTTATAATTTGGTTTATGGGATGTGATGGATGTGCTATGATAGGAAACCTGAAATGATGGTTGAATTGGTAAAAAAAAAAAAACACTGCATAAAATTTGCTGTAAGATATATACTTATTTTCTGTACTAAAATATTCTTTTAAAAAAACTTTTAATTTTATATTGGACCATAGCCGATTAACAATGTTGTGACCGTTTCAGATGCACAGCAAAGCTACTCAGCCATATATATGCATGTATCCATTCTCCCCCAAACTCCCCTCCCATCCAGGCTGCCACATAACATTGAGCAGAGTTCCCTGGGCTACATGGTAGGTCCTTGTTGGTTATCCATTTTAAATATAGCAGTGTTGTACTAAAGCATTCTTATAAGAAAAATAAGTATTTGTAAAAGAGGTGTCAAGTATTGGCGCAATCAGAGCTGAATTGTAGATATTCTTGTAATATCTAGTCATTTTGAAAGATTTATATAATGAATTCTGGATATATGACCAATAAAACTGATGAAATGAAACAAACAAACAAAACACCCGAGGAAGCTGAGGTAAGGGGGCAGGGAGACCTGACCTCACCAGTGTCCATGCTATAGCCCTGAGTCCTCCCCAGCATCATGGCATTGACATTCTGACACACAGGTCCAGGTGATTCATCAGTTTATTAAGTTGTATTAAAACAGTACTTTGGGGCTTCCCTGGTGGCGCAGTGGTTGAGAGTCCGCCTGCCGATGCAGGGGACACGGGTTCGTGCCCCGGTCCGGGAAGATCCCACATGCCGCGGAGCGGCTGGGTCCGTGAGCCATGGCCGCTGAGCCTGCGCGTCCGGAGCCTGTGCCCCGCAACGGGAGAGGCCACAACAGTGAGAGGCCCGCGTACCGGGAAAAAAACAAAAACAAAAACAAAAACAGTACTTTGATCCCACATTTGGAATGGTGGAGGAAGGCGGCTCGGCTCCCTCTAAACCTTCCATGCTTGATCCATAAACATGAATTCCTTCACCCAGGCCTGGGGAACTCCTGTGATGCTTGCCTAGCCCCAGGCCCTGGGAACCTGCCCAGGCCTGGAGTTTGGGGTAAACGTGGCCCAAGGGTGCTTAATCTGTCACAAGGCGCCAGCCACCCACCGGGGGTAATATTTGAGGAAGAGCTTCTTGGCCAGGTCCACTGTGTCCCCTTGGGGCTGGCTAGGATACCTCCTTGTGCTGAGGACGACGATCTGTTCCAGCTGGAAGGCATTCTTGTCAAACTGGTGCTGGTGGAAGGGGATGCCTTTGACCAGGCGTTGAGGGGGGTGTTTCTCTGAGGAGAGGGTCTAGAGCTTCCAGAGCCACTGGACCCCAAAAGAGAGGGAGAACCATAATGTGAAGGGGGAAATGGACACTCGAAGATGTAGGGTTTGAGGTCGGGTAGCCAGATAAAGTACAGAATGCCCAGTTTTCAGTATAAGTATGTCCCATGGACATTCGGGAAATACGGTAAAAAAAAATATTCACTGTTTTTCTGAAATCCAAATGTAACTGAGTACTCTGTGATTTTATTTGCTAAACCTGGCAACCTTACTTTGAGGTCATGGAGTCACAGTCCAGACCAGACCCCAGATCTCCCACTCCCTGGGACTGAGCTATCTCCATGCAGAGCCATTAAGAGCCAAAAACGACATTACAGAAAACTAACAAATCCAAAACCTACCCTTCAGAAGAAGCTGCTTCAGTGTACTGAGCTGGCGTGCTATGGAGCCAAGAATCCTCCTACTCACATAGAGCTGCCAGGGGTCCTACCCGAAGACACGGGCTCGATGACAGAATGTCCCCTATCTTTATAATACTGAGCAGGCCCAAAGTCACCCTCTCCACATTTGTTCTAGGACAGGAAGCATTCACTGGTTGGGGGCACAGGCTCACTAAGCAGATGCCTGGGGTCCAGGGATTCCACAGAAGGGGATCAGGGTAAAGGTCAAGACTCTTAAAAATAGGAGCAATGGAGCCATCCTGTTCCCCACCCCCACCCCGGGGCTCCTGGGAATTCCCACACCCTCCAGGGCTCAGTTCCCAGTTGGTCCCATCTTTAGCTTGCTGGGCTGGAAGCAGCCCAAGGCCCTAGATCCTGGAAGCTCAGCTTAGCCAATGACCCACTGGCCCAGGTCTTCTCATCCAGGCTAGGGAGGAATTTCTTCCCCGGCAGGTCCTAGTCCTCCCTCCCCAGCCGCATTTTATTGATCTATACCAGAAAGTTTACCAGTTTAAAGTGTACAACTCAATAGTTTTTTAGTATGGCCACAGAGTTGTGCAATTGTCACCAGAATCTAATTTTACATTTCATCGTCCCCCAAAAGAAACCCTGCCCCCAACCCCATCCAGCAGCTGGTCCTAGGCAACCACCCATCTACTTTCTGTCTCTACAGATATGCCCATTCTAGACATTTCACATAAATGGAATTATACATTATGTGGCCTTGTGTCTGAGGTCCATTCTTCTTGCAGCATGTATCAGTAAGTCATTCCTTTTTATTGTAGAATAATACCCATTGTATGGATATACCTCCTTTTGTTTACCCATTCATAAGCTGATAAACATTTGGGTTGTTTCCATTTAGGGCTATTATGAATAATGCCACTATGAACACTTGTGCACAAGTTTGTGTGCACATTTTTTCATTTTTCTTGAGTAGATATCTAGAAGTCAAATTGCTGGGTCCTAAGTTAATCCTACATTTAACATTTTGAGAAACTGCCAGGCTGCTTTCCAAAGCTGCTGCACCATTTTACATTCCCACCAGCAGTGGATGGGGGTTCCAGTTTCTCCACATCCTTGTCAACACTTGTAATTTTTTTTTTTTTTGATTTATCTTTGGCTGTGTTAGGTCTTCGTTGCTGTGCACGGGCTTTCTCTAGTTGTGGTGCGTGGGCTTCTCATTGTGGTGGCTTCTCGTTGCGGAGCACGGGCTCTAGGCGTGCAGGCTTCAGTAGTTGTGGCACACGGGCTCAGTAGTTATGCCTCGTGGGCTCTAGAGCACAGGCTCAGTAGTTGTGGTGCATGGGCTTTGTTGCTCTGTGGCATGTGGGATCTTTCCGGACCAGGGCTCGAACCCATGTCCCCTGCATTGGCAGGCGGATTCTTAACCACTGCGCCACTCGGGAAATCCCTGCACTTGTAATTGTCTTTTTAAAATTATTGCCTTTTTAGTGGGTGTGATGTGGTGTCTCCTCGTGGTGGTGTTTTTTTTTTTTTTTGCGGTACGCAGGACTCTCACTGTTGTGGCCTCCCCCGTTGCGGAGCGCAGGCTCCGGACGCACAGGCTCAGCGGCCACGGCTCACGGGCCCAGCCGCTCCGCGGCATGTGGCATCTTCCCGGACCGGGGCACGAACCCGTGTGCCCTGCATCGGCAGGCGGACTCCCCACCACTGCGCCACCAGGGAAGCCCCTCCTCGTGGTTTTGATTTGCATTTTCCTAATGACTAATGATGCTGAGTACCTTTTCATGGGCTTATTGGCTATTCGTGTTTTCTTTGGAGAAATGCCTGTTCAAATCCTTTGTCCTTTTAAAAACTGAGGTATTTGTCTTTATTACTGAGTTGTAAAAGTTCTGCATATATTCCAGATACAAGTTCCTTATTAGATATATGCTTTGCAAATATTTTCTTCCAGTGTGAGGGGTGTCTTGATCCTGTCCTTCGAAGCACAAACGTTTTTAATTTTGCTAAAACCCAACTTATCTTTTATCTTCTTTTTTATCACTCATGCTTCTGACGTCATATCTAAAATCCACTGCCTAACCCAGGGTCAGGAAGATGTATTCCTATGATTTCCTCTAAGACTTCTCTTATGTTTAGGTTTATGATCCTTTTTTTTTTTTTTTTTTTTGTGGTACGCGGGCTTCTCACTGCTGTGGCCTCTCCCGTTGTGGAGCACAGGCTCTGGACACTCAGGCTCTGGACGCTCAGGCTCAGCGGCCACGGCTCACGGGCCCAGCCTCTCCACGGCACGTGGGATCTTCCCAGACCGGGACACGAACCTGGGTCCCCTGCATCGGCAGGCGGACTCTCAACCACTGCGCCACCAGGGAAGCCCTATGATCCATTTTGAGTTAATTTTTGTATATAGTGGATAGCAGTCCAAATTTGTTCATTACCCAGTTGTACTAACACCATTTGTTGAAAAGACTGATTTTTCCCCCAGTGAATTATCTTGGCCCCTGTGTGGAAAATCAGTCGACTATACAAGTTAGGGTTTGTTTCTGAACTCTCAGTTCTAGTCCATTAATTCCTAGTTCTCTATCTTGAGTCAGTAACAGAGAAGAGGTTAAAAGGGCTCATTTACCTGAATGTCCACCCTCACCTCTTTGAGGAGTGGGTGCTGGCTGCTGTACCCAGGGCTGCTCCAGGGCAGGTGGCCTGTCAGGGAGGAGAGGGTTTGAGGAGCGTGCAATGAACAAGGTGGTCCTGCCCCTCCTGGAGCAGCAGTTGGTAGCCTGCTGCTTACATTCCTGGGCAGCCCCTGCCCTGGAGGCCCCAAGAGGGAGGAATGGAGAGGGAGGGCTGAGAAAGAATGTGGTCACCTTACATGGCAGTGAGGAGGGGGAAGGCGCCCGCCCTGCCAGGACATCCCGTTGGGCTCTTGGGCTGCCTGCCTCAGCACCTCGAATTTCCCAGCTGCCCTCAGGAACCAACCCTATGCTGAGCCTCCGCCTATACCAAGGCCAAAGGCAATCAGGGCTCAAAATAGCCAGGCTGCTGAGCCTTGGAGAGCTCGCTCGCAGAAGAGGGAGAGGAGGGTGGGCAGACGTCCAGGTCCCTGTTTCCCCCGGCTGTTTGGGTCTGTGGTGCAGAAAGCGGGACGGAGATGGGTCCCCAAGTCCCCTCCCCCACATGGGTAGTGTCTGAAAAGCTGCCTGGGCTCAGGGAGTGGGGCTCAGGGAGTGGGGCTCAGGGAGTGGGAAGGCCCCTGGGAAACCTGAGATAAGGTGAGAATTTCACAAACTAACTGCCTGGGCACTTTGATCAGAGGAAAAAGCAGAAATGCTGGCAGAGGGAAGTGGCAGGTGTAAGGATACTAGGTGGGCTCAGGAGGGCTGAGCCTTGAGTGACGCGGGGGCTAGGGGCTGTGGGCACGCAGACAAGAAGCCTCCCTGACAGAGTCAAACACACTTTATTCCGCACGGGAATGTCTGAACAGAAGGGCCTTGGGCAGGAGTCCTGATAAAGGACTCTGCTTCCAACCCCTGCCGTAAACAGAGCAAAGATCATCATGTAAACCACAGGGACTGGACGGGAGGGGGCTGTGCACAAGGGCTGGGTCGGGTCACACTGGCTACTGCGCGGTGAAGCTGGGGCGGGTGGCCCAGCCTGGGAGAGTCCAGTGAGCAGCGCTAAGCAGCTCCCAGACAAGCAGCGGGCAGGGGTGGCGGGGGGAAGGGGCCGACCAATTGAGGGGGTCCTCTCGCCCACCGAAGGCACGGGGATCAATTTAGCTGAAGCAGCCAGGGCTGCTGTGCCAACGCATGATTAAAAGGCCCCAAGATCCACCTCCTGGCGTGGGGGGTGACAGGGGCGGCGGCCCTTTGGGGGTGCTCCGCACCAGCCCACAGGGCAGGGCGGGGCCACGCAGCTCTCACAACCGCACACGCTGGCGGCCCTGCCAGCTGCCTCCAATCAGCAAACGGTAAATGACGTTGACTTTCCCTGCCCAGGACGCACTTGCTCGACTTGGGGTCGGTGTGGAAGTGGGGAGGGGCGCCGGTGGGCAGAGCAACGCAGGTCTGCAGGCAGAACCCCCCCTGATGACTACAGCTGTGCACGCGAGACTCGTGATTGGGGGTGGGGAAAGGTCTCCGGGTCTGCACCAGGAAAGAGCGTGGACTTGGACCCTCTGCCCCGAGGGTGTGCTCGCGGCCCATGCATGGCCTGAGAAGCAGCCACCAGAGGAGCCAGCCAGGACCTCTGCTTTGGGTCCTCCCCGCTGTGTATGCTATGCTGGGTGCTAAAAGGGCATTCTGGGAAGGAGGAGGAGAGGGTGTGAGTTTAGGGTGGGGGTCAGGAAGGTGGTTCAGGGTATCCAGGGACCCTTGGGGCTGCCAGGGAGAAGCCACGCACGCTGGTACAGTTGGGTCCAGCTGAATCCCTGATTAAGGAGCACACTGGAGACCAGAGGGGGTGGGCAGAGGACAGAAACACCATCTTCCTGGACCCACCCCTGCTAATCCAAGAGTGGGGAGTGTTAAAGGGCACCCCATCCCCAACCAGGAAGGAGAGTGGCAGGAGCAGGGGGTCTCAAAGTCTGGGTGTGGACAGTGAAAGGCGCTCCCTCCAAGCGCTCTGGGCTCCTGTGTAAATGCACAAACTGCTTCACCACCAGGGGGCAGAGGAAGGGCCGGACAGAAGCTGGGAGGGCAAGGAGGGTGCCCAGCGGGAGTGGGTTTGAGTGACTCTGCTCGGGGCCCGCTTCTCTCCAGAAAATCACTGCACTACAACACACAAAGCTGGAGGTGGCGGGGGACCCAGGAAGGGCTGGGTCTACCTAAATGACTCACAGGTGGCTAGGGGAAGGGCGGCAGGGATGACTCAGATGCCCTGATACCCAGGGATCACGAGCAACAGGCAAGCGGAGCACGACCGACGACGACGAAGAGACGGCGAATCACCATGGAGGGAGCGGGGGCGGGGCAGAGGGCGCACAGCCCCCCTGAGGGGCTCATTCGTCAAACTTCCCTTCTCGGATGTGCTCGAAGGAGAAGGGTAGGAACTTGAAACCCGTCCCGCTGTAGAATTTATTCTGGAATTCCACCCTGGAGAAAGAGGACAGTCATCATTCCACAGAAACCTTTTGGGACTCCACAGTTGGGCCAGAAAGATGACCCAACCCCAAGCTCCCCGAGCCTCCTGCCGCCCACAAAGCCCAGACCTTGGCCTGCTCATGGCGCACACAACCCTAATCCTAACACAACCTCCCACTCGTGACGCCCAGGGCCTGCCCTCGGCAAGAATGCACACCAGTGCACTGGTTTGGCCTCAGTTCCTGCTCCGTCCTGCTCGGCGGAGTGTGTGTTTATGCAAAACTCTCTGCAGAGGGCCATGTGCAAAAAACGTTCAGTTGGCCTGAGTCTCCAGCGATGAAGAAGAGTCCCCCAACACCCCCTTCCTGGCAGGGCCCACAGCAGACCTCCAAGGGAAGCCTGTGAGTAGCCACCAGCTCAGCGCAAGGAACCCTGGCAGGCGCCACTGTTTTCTTGTTTATTTCTCTTCTCCGGGGAGGAAGGAGAAGGGAGGGTTGCTAGTGAACGGTGGAGGCTTTCGACTTAGGGGAGGAAATTCCCAGGAAAGGGGGAAGTTATGAGGGGAAGTCTTCTCAAAGCAACAGCAAAAATATTCTCCAACTACAAAAACATCTAAGAAAGAATTCTTCTCTTGGGGACTGAAAGGAAAAACAGCTTTAGCTCCCTTCCCCGGCAGCCCACCATCCATCCCTGATGGTCTCCCTGGGCCCTTCAAGCCCTGAGGGGGCAGGAAGGAGTACACGCCTGTATGCAGAGCCAGGCTGCGAGTTTGCCCTGGATGTCTGCCCAGCAAGCAAATCACCACCAAATATGGGCAGAAAAATGCATGATTCAGAGGATAAGAAAGCCAAGGAGAGCTGCCCTGAGGAATAGTTTCCACTCAGTGCTGTGTGACCCTGGGGGCCCCAGGTCCCTGCCATAGCATAGCAGGCTGCCGCTGGGCCCCGGGGCACCCCCGGGGCACGCTGCGACTGCACAGCAGGGCGCCAAGACACTCTCCACTTTCATGCCCCTCACTCAGCCTTCAGCCTTCAGCCAGGGGCGGCCTCCCTCCAAGATAAGGGAGGATCAGTGAAAAGGGAGAGGGAAGAGGACTGTCTGCTGGTGGCGCTGAGAGGTCCTCAGAGGCCCCTTCGGCCCTGGGGCGCTGGCTGAGGACACTGACGGCAGAGCTGCCAGCTCCACCCGCTGGGGAGAAGAGGGGAACAGAATTTTCTGTGCCGGGGCCTAAGAACAGGCAGCCTTCTCCCCGACCCCACATTCCGGGGGCCGCACCAAGGCCCCCAAAGCCTCCCGGCCCCTGGAGGCTTCCCATCAGTGTCTTGGCCAAGCCTCCCTCAGAGAAAATGGGATCCAGGAGGGGGTATTTCAAATTGCAGTCAGTCGCAGGACTCAGCCCTGTGTCCCAACACCTGGGAAGAGGGCCCAGATCCTGAGGCCTCCTCTGGGGGAATGCGGTGGGGGTGGCGGCAGGTCCCCGTTTCCTGCCCACCGCTGTGACGACTGAATCCTCCGTGCTGGCTAGGCTGTGCCTGCACACGGCAATGGTATTTCACTTTGTTCAACAGTGTACAGCCAGACGGCGGCGGGCAACTCACCTTGGGGTCTGTGAGGAATCCGGAACTCTGACCTCTGGCTGGCTCATCACACAAACAATTCTAACTCCCGACTGGGTGAATGGAGAAGCTGCAGACGTTCTCAGACGCCTGAGGGATCACCACCCTTCCCTTGGCATCACCCTGCCTGCTTCGTCTACATCAGGGGACACACGCCTGGGATGGGGGCATGTAAGTTCTGCTGTGTGAGCAGATGGGTGGTCCCTCTGACACACCGCCTGACACCACCTTGCCCACCAGCTGCTGCTCGAGGTTAGGGACTTAGGGTGGCCCCCACCAGGGACATCTGAGGTATCTCAGCGTCAGCCTGACTTCGCCTCCCTTCTCAGCTGTGCTCACCCTAACCTCCCAGCACAAAGCTGGAAAGCAGTTTCCCTGTTGGTCTCCCTGCCCTCTCCTCCCTCCCAGCCAGGGAACTGTGTGCTTCCTGAGAAAGTATAAACATGATGTTCTCTGTGCCGGGGCCCAGCGGGGGCCCCGCTGGCTGCCCTGCAAGTCCTTCCTTCTTGAGCGGGCTCTGCTTGGGGTGCCTCCCTGGACCCTGCCACGCCCCAGGCCACTAAAAGGCATCTCAGGATTCAGGAGGTGTGAGGAGAGCCTCGGGCAGTCAGATGGGGGTTCTCTGTCACCCCTGCCCGCTCCCAGACCTGGAAAAGGCAACCCAGTGGCCCGGAAGGACTAACTGGGAGTCCACAGAGAGAGTACTCCTGCTACGTGACAGAAACCATGTCTTCTCAAGTGAATGAAGGGGGAAAGCCTGGGCCTCTTCCCTTGCCTGTGGGGATGTGACCGAGGGGAGGCAGTTTTAGAAAGATGGTTCTGTCCCTCTCCGAGCAGTGCCGGGGCCATGAGGTCACATTTCAGGTGTTCTCGTTCTCCTGGGCAGCCACCCCGCGGGGTCCTGCTGTGGAGTCACTGAATTCCTTACAACAAACTGGTCCCCAAATCTGTCCCTTTAGCCCCCAGTCTGTGAGTGTTCGTGTGGAATCTGTCGGCTAGGAAGGGATGGGGTTCCTGCGAAGGTAGGCCATGGGGCAACAGTCTTTCTTCTAATAGCAGACTGGTGTCCACAGTGAAAACCACAAATCATACCCCTGCCTTTGCCTTTTCTGACGAAGAAAAGACATCTCATTACGGTAGCCAAGAAGACCAAGCACAACACACACAGTTGGTGGGAGGAAAAGAGACAGACGTAACTCAGGAGCAGACAGAATTAGCAGGTGGGTGCATGAACCCGCTCACTGCTGTTTCCAGATGTCACCTGCCTCCTCATGACCCTACATGAACCTCAGACCTGTGGTTCATCCTTGCTTTCAAATCACACGTTTTTCTTCTTGTCCCCACCAAAGAGACCCAGAACGTGTGTAATGGGGCAGGCCTTGCATCAGAATCAAGAAACCCCAGCTGAACACCGGGGGTAAAGTGACAGGTATGAAGATGCCCAGGCTGGACGCCAGGAAAAATTGCAGCAATGTCCCTGCAGCCATTTTCAGTGGGCCCAGCTGTTCCCACCCCCAAAAGGATGGCCTCAACTCGGAATTCCTGCGGTCCTGCTGGACTAAGACCCAGGGATCCTTGGGGCATGTCCACACTCGGCCAGGAGGGGGTGCATGAGCGCCAAACTCATTCACTCCCTTCTGGTGGGGGGGGGAGATGCTCCAAACAGGCCCCCAGTGGTGGGACTCTGAAAGTTGCACAGAGAAGTTTTCACTGTTTTTTCTCTTCTACCCAATATTTCCACTACCAAACAACAGCAACCACCCACCACCCTGCAAGTACAATATGTCTGACCAGCCTACTCCTTGCAAACTGCATCTGCGAGGCCTACAGGTGGTATCATGTGCATCCCCCTGGGGTCTCCCTTCTCTCTAACGGACTGGAAGCAGATCTTTACAGGGGCCACAGCCCTCTCCGCAGGGCAGCCGCATCCGCAACCGAACGCAGGTTTACGGTGTGCCGGGGCACCACAGCAGTCACTTGGTCTGCGCGTTATTTCCTACTTAATCACAGCAACCTTGTCACGTGGACATTATCTTCTCTTTTCACGTGAGAGCAAGTGAGGTTCAGAGAGGTAAGCGCTCTCCTCAGGGTCACCCAGCCAGCACCGGCAGAGCTGGAATTTAAACTCGGGTCACCCGATTCTGAACCCTGCTCTCTCGCCACTTGTTACTACGTTGGGCTCGTTCATAAGGAAGTGGGAAGACACCTTCACTCGAAGGCCGCAGGTGAGCCTGAGGAAGAAGTAAGCCTGCAGGCAGCAAAGCACGACCTCCCAATCGCCCCAGCTCATTCTGGACAGCAGGCCTGAGCCCAGGTGGCCCTCGTTGCTCCGTGGTGTGCCTGGCTCACTGCTCTGACAGGTCTGTTCCAGCTCCTTGGCTGCTCCCACCCACCCCGGGAGGATGCAACAGGCTCCCCACTTGGGCTGGAGTCAAGGTGGCGTGGTAACTGTTCCCTCAAAGCCAGGGCTCAGGAGACGGGGAAGGGAATAGGAAAGGAAGCCAAGAGGGCAAGAAAAAGTGAGTCATCCCAGGGTGGCAGCACAGACGTCCCCTGGCCCCAAGCGGTAGGAAGTGTGCTGGGGCGAGCGTGCGCTGATAAGCTGAGAGCCGGTAGCGTGGCCAGCCTCCTGGCTCCCAGTAAACAACAGCTGGGCGGGGAGGGGACGGGAGGCGAGAGGAGAGGGCCAGGCCTGAGAAAGCACCGTGTACTGACGCAGCAGGACGGACTCTTCTAAAGGAGCTTTTGAGGGAAGAGTAAGCCCAGCCAGGGCTCAGCCTGACAGGCCTCACGTTCCCCCTCTGTAATTTAGAACAACCAACGGCGGAATCTTTGAGCAGGCTCAGCTGTAACCAAGCCAGGAGAAAAATCCAAGATAAGGGGAGTGGGGAAGAGGTTTCTCAGGTTCAGATTTTGGTTTTCTTCAGGTTTCGAGAAGTGATGGGAAGAGACAGTCACGGCCCTCTTCTGACCTTGAGGTCATTAACACCACAGATCATCTCGTCTAGGGAGTCCTAAGGTAGGGTCAGTGAGTTTGTGAGCCCCTAAACTGGTAAAACTGTGTGTACACACGTTGAGGGGGGTGTTTCTCTGAGGAGAGGGTCTAGAGCTTCCAGAGCCACTGGACCCCAAAAGAGAGGGAGAACCATAATGTGAAGGGGGAAATGGAGACTCGAAGATGTAGGGTTTGAGGTCGGGTAGCCAGATAAAGTACGGAGTGCCCAGTTTTCAGTATAAGTATGCCCCATGGACATTCGGGAAATACAGTAAAAAAAAAAAATTCACTGTTTTTCTGAAATCCAAATGTAACTGAGTACTCTGTGATTTTATTTGCTAAACCTGGCAACCTTACTTTGAGGTCATGGAGTCACAGTCCAGACCAGACCCCAGATCTCCCACTCCCTGGGACTGAGCTATCTCCATGCAGAGCCATTAAGAGCCAAAAACGACATTACAGAAAACTAACAAATCCAAAACCTGCCCTTCAGAAGAAGCTGCTTCAGTGTACTGAGCTGGCGTGCTATGGAGCCAAGAATCCCCCTACTCACATAGAGCTGCCAGGGGTCCTACCCGAAGACACGGGCTCGATGACAGAATAAGGGGGACGAAATGAGGGCACAGTGTGCTCTAGCATTTTCCTGGATGTAGAATCTTCCAGAGCTGCTTTCATTGCTCTGAAGACAGGAGAGAGTTATATGCCAGTGAGAAAAACCCCCAAACAAACAAAAACCCCAGCAGATCTTTTAAGCCATAATCAAGAGCAGTGAAGAAGGCTGAAGACAGGGAGAGCAACTGAGACAACACTCACCAGGGAATCCTCCCTGGCGGCTGTGAAAGCGAGCTGTGCTTTTCTGTGGACCTTCCCTGAGGCTCACTACCAAGTACGTCCTTGGGCATGAGGATGTAAAAGCAGATACTTCCTAGTGTCTCTGGATTCTGGACGGGAGTAAAACTGCCCTCGGTGCAGCTAAGGACACGTCCCCACCCTCGGCCCCGCGCCGCCCCTCACCAGTGTAACCGCAGCGCGTGGAGGAAGGCTGAGAGGCCCTCCATGATCAGGAGGATGGCCACAGTCAGGGTGGCGAAGGCGGCGAAGATGAAGAAGAGTGCCAAACCTCCCGCCAAGCTCTTCACGCTTAGGCCGATGTGAATCACCATGGTCCAAAGCACCTCAGACAGCTCTGCGGAACGGGGAGAGACATGACATCCGGTTCAGTTGGGCCAGGGGTGCTGCAGGCCTTGCGTTTTGCTCTGCCATCCCTCAGTCGCGCAGTCTTCCTTGCCCCCGGGCTTTCTGCGACCTTACCAGCTAACCTGGCAAAAGCACTGATCCTCCCATCTGGACATCATGCTCTCTGGACTCAGGAGTCAATACTTCCAGAGGCTTTACATAATTTCCACTCTCTTTAAGCCCCCACCTGAGGGAGTGCCCGGAGAAGGGGAGAAACATAGTTTTTGACCTGAGAGAAAGACACTTACGTGCATGAGCGAGGCTGAGGGCCCAGAGCCGCAGGTAGGAGGCGGTGTTGGAGATGCAGCCCAGGCAGTACTCAATGGTGTGGATGGCCTGGTGGACCATGGTGTCCCCAAAATCAAACTGTCATGGGAGGAAACCAGAGAGAAAGATATAAGGCTGGGAGGGGAGTGTGCAGGGCTCTGAGCGCTGGCACGAACGGCTACGTGGGCCTGGAGCCCCCGGTGCTGAACTCCTGGTGGGGATTTCAGCCGTGCCGTCCCCAGAAATCCTGCCTGGCTGAGCCCCCGACTGGGACACCCCCTGCCCCTCCGTACATCACATTTTAATGAACTACATCTTAATGAGACTCTTCTCAACACATCTGCTTTTTCTCCCCACTAGGCTGTCAGCTCCGGAGCGGGCTGCACATCGAGAGGTAAGAGCCGTCTGGGAGCACCCGCCCTGGCTGACTTCCACCTCACGGTGTCTCAGAGCGCAGCACCCTCCTCTGAATGGGCCAGGAGGGCAGGAAGGGCTCTTCCCCGGGTCGTACATCAGGGGACGGGCCACCAGGCTGGAAACCGCCTGGAGAAGACTAAACCTCTGCAGCCACTTCTTATTTTCACAACACGTTGGCGGCAAGATAACCTCCTTTTACTTTTAAGACTTCTGAAAAGATCACACAGGGACGTTTTGGCAAAAGTTTTACAAATTTCTACTTGGACACACGATGAAGACTAAACAGAACGTGTACTGTTGTTTCTGTTTTCCTCACGCTCCCTTTCTTCCAGTTTTTGTCTCAACATCAGAAATTATCCGCAGCATAAAGCGGAGGGGCTGGAGCGAGCTTCTGGGAGCTCCGTTAGGGCTGCTCGAGAAGCCGCAGGCACGCTTCCGCTTCCGGGCCTCACTCTCCTGGGTGGGGCCACAGCCACTGAAGGCCAGGAGGTGGGCCATTCCCCTCCCGGAGGCCTCCCCGCCCCTCCCGCCATGGTCCAGACCAGACTCCAGGAGCACAGGGCCACTGCCCAGTGGGCCTCCCCAGCTTGCCCTGCCCACAGGTCAGAGTCTCTTTTTCACCCGTTTCTTTGCAGACTCACATGACTTCACCCCCAAAAGATACCAGAGAGAACTGTCTTGAGAAATCACATGGGGCCAGGAGAGGAGGGCTGGCTGGTAAGGTGCTAACAGCCCAGGCCTCACAGGCATGGCCAGTGGGGAGAGGGGCCAGCTCCAACTCGCCATCTCTGGGCGACTGCCTCATTTTCCCTCACCTCTGACTATCTACACCCAGAGTACTTCTGGGCTTTTCTTCTGAAACAGGCTCTTCCAAGTCTCCTAGTTACCCCGAAAACTAAGGGTAATCACAGTCACCGGAAGCCCAAGGTGCTGTTAAGAGCTCTTTGCCACCACTGCTGGCCATCGCACCAAAGCCCGTGTTCCGAGGAAGAACGGGCCCCCAGCTCCAAGGAGCGCAGGGCTTTAACTAAGAGCTCCGAGAAAGAAGCGAGTGCGGGGCTCCCTCAGAACCAGCCCCTTTCAGCATTTTTATTCCACCTTGCGTTTCTCCCATGAACAGCTTCCCTTCCAGGCGCTGCTCTCGCTTTTTCCTCTCCTCCGTTCCCAACTTCCTGCTCTGCAACCCTGGGTAAGTTTTCTTATCTACGTATTGGGGGGAGATATTAAGTGGGGCGAGAATTAAGTGAGAAACCCAGGCAAGCGCTTAGAAGTCTGTCACTGCCCCACGTGGGTCCGCTACGGCTGACCCGGAACGGCCGCAGACGCCCTGTCTAACCCTCTCCCCACCTCCCGGCTGCCGCACCACGCCTGCTCCTCCTGCGCCCTCTCGGCTCCGCACACCTCCTTCGCAGGCTCCCCTTACCTCCCAGCCAGGAGGCCTAACAGACACCCTGTGACCTGAGCCTCTGCAGTGTCCGTCACTAGTGCCTTGTCCTCCTCCCTCTTGAGAACGCTCACCTCCTCTTGGTTCTCCTCCTACCTCTGGATGCTGCTTCTCAGCCTCCTTCTTGGTTCCTCCTTAAGTGCTGGAGTTCCTGCCTCAGCCCTTAACGTCTCTCCTGCAGCACTGCCACTCGGGCCTTCAGCGGCCGCGCCGGGAGGGGCTCACAAGCGGACAACCTCTATTTCCCTGTTGCCTGTTTCCAACCAGCTGCGCCACATCTCCTCCTGCTGCAGCGCAGGTGTTTCAAACTCGACACCACCCCAACTAAACTCATTGACTGCTCTCCTCTGACCCACCAAGACCTACTTCTACTCCTCGTCCCATGTCTAACAGGGGGGCACTACTAGTGCCCCAGGCACCCAAACCGGGAAGTCGAGCCTGACTTTTCACTCACTCTCACTGCCTACATTCATGAAGGCACTGGGGCCTGCAGCTTTTACTTCCTTCATCTCATATTGGTCTTTTCTTTTCCAGCTCCCACTGCAAATGCCTTCAGGCCTCCCAGTTCTTTCCTGACTCCTCTCAGACTGTGCCCCACCCCCATCCAATACACCCTGTACCCTCCACTAGGGTATTTCAGCAATGGCATGCGCTGTGTCACTTCCAGCTTCACTGCCCTCTGACGCTCCTTCTTACCTAAAACACTCTACTACGGCTGGTGTCTGCCAACCTCTAGCCTCACTTCTCACCAGTCCCTCAACTCCTGACTCCAAGCTCCAGCCAAGCTGAATACTAGTTTATCCCCCAAATGTGTCTTTATGACGCAGGCCTCTGTATCTTTATGGTAACTCTACACACTGATGCATCCGCATTCCCTCCCTCTCTCCCTCCACAGAGACGCCGGCTTGACCAAACTAACCTCAGCAATCAGTTCCTTAGGGAATCCTTTCCAGGTCTCCTCTTCCCTACCCCCACACCCCAGTGTTCGTCAGGTGCCCTCTTCCTGTGCTCCCACAGCATCCTGGGCACACCTTGATCACAGCATCTGTCACCCAGACTGTGTCCTAAATTTGGGAGTTCCTTGAAGGCAAGGACTTGTTTTTCTTCTCTCAGTTCCTGCAGCTCTAATTAGAGTGCTTGGCACATGGAGGGTGAATGAATGGATGGGTTGGTGAATGTACCTAGTGAGATGACACAGTGGGGGGAGGTCCCACTGACCCTTGCTGAGTGGTTACAGCCTTCAAAAATTTCCCAGACAATTGACGAGCCTGGCTCTGGTTTGCAGCTGGACTGTTCATGCCCCAGGGAGAGGGACTGCTGCTTCCACCTGTGATGTATTTAGGTAACTGAGACAATTATCTAAATCTGGCTGTAGAGAACTAGACTGTGTATGTACCTGATGTTGATTAAATGTCCTCACTACTTAGGATGCTGTGGGAAACGGAACCTCTGAGGGAGCTGGGGGACCAGAGACTGGGGAGGCTGAATTCCAGTCCATCTTGTTTGGATGTCAACTCCCCCGGGACGTGGCTACAAGTGAGGACTATGCTGACGGGGACCTCCCAGGCGGCTCAGCTTGTGGCTCTGCACAGACGAGCGGGCCAGAGGAACACAGAGGCTCCTAGATGCCAGCAAAGGAGCCTCTCCGGCCTTCCGGAAGACCGACGACTGTCTGCTTTCCCACAGAACAGCAAAGGTTTTTCCCATTCCCACCCCACTGCCCCCGTAGAGAGGACCAGGAAAGCCAGGAAAGGGAAAGGTTCACAGGTCTGGGTATTTTAGAGAGAAATTTGGGGGGAAGATGCAAACAGTGCAGCAAGGCCTATTAAAAACCCAATTCAAAACTGGTATATTGCTAAATGAACTACTGCTGAGCTAGAAGGCCTTCTACTCTGGCTGGGGCCAGAATACTTAGCCAACTTTCTTTCTACTCTCTGCTGTCCTCTATGTGTGACTGGTATAATACGAACTCCTTTCACACAGATGGATTGTTTTTTTCTGGGATGCATCTGAGAGGCAAAGCCTCCTTTTGGAAACTGTCTACCTCCCAACTGGGTCACGTGGAGGTGAAGCTGACCCCAAGCGAACGTCCAGCATTCTCACTCCAAGCATCATCAAGCCGATGAGGGCAGCAGGAAGAGGTTGGCTGCATCTCAGACAGGGAGGAAGGGCGAGCTTTCCCATAAGCACTCAGAGGAGCAGGGAGGAAACAGTTATTCCCAGGGCAGAGCGACCGTACATAACAACACAGGAGAGGAAGGCAGGGGCCAGTGGGATTTAACTCCCGAGGGGAGTCACTTCAAGAATGCCAATGCAGACATTACTTGTAGCTCCTTTAAAGCCATTCTCAAGGCATCAGATCAGCAAAGTCAATGAAACAAAGACAGAGGTGACTGACATGAGATGCAGTTAATGGAGATGAGCTTTTTCAGAACACGGGTTCACAAACTGGTTAGAAATGGCCAGTGAGATGCAGAATACATGGGTGTCATGTGTGGCCCCAGGATGCAGCAGGGACAGCAGAGCGATCACAAGGACGGGAAGAGAAGCCCCAGATAAACATGAAGCTAAAGCCAGCTTGTTTCTTACCACTTCATCCTCGGTAGGCTTGAAAACACAAATTTACACTTAGTGGGAAGCCATGCCACACACAAGGTCACAAGTCATGAGCATAAGGCTACGGACTGCTTCTTGGGGGCGGGGGCGTGGGGACTGTGACTGTTCAATGGTCTGACACTGGAGGCAAAGCCTCCTCAGCACAAACGGAGAGCAAAGTCCGCAGGACCAAGAGTGTTGATACTTAAGTTTTAAAAGGCATCCCAAGCCTTGCAATTTTTTTTTTTCTAAGTCATACACATAGCAGACGCGGTCAGCCAGACTGCAAAGTCCAGTCCCCTGGGTCCTCAACTCCTTTTCTATTTGTTTTAAAAAGAATATACTGAACAGATGAGGTTCAAAAGTTTAGCTCAGAGGCTTTGGGGTACGAACGGCCAGGCAAGGAGATTGGATTTTTAAAAATCCAGTGGTGGTTTAAGGAAAAGTCTAGCTTGGCTAAACTAGACTAAACTTGGCTAAAAAGCAGGCAAGTCACATTTTTAAAAGGCTCAATAAAATGTCTGCAACAAGAGCACATTAGTGGAACAGGACTTCCAAAGTCCCGGTGATTCAAGTTCCAACGGGAACCATTCTGGGGAGGGGCAAGGGATGAAGGAGCCGCCGCAAGTGGCCTGGGTTTCTGGTAGTGAGAGCTGGGGCGCTGGGGCCAGCCCTGCCTCGGCCCCGAGGAGAGCAGTCAATAACTGAGATCTGCGTGCAGGGTACTGTGGGCCGCTGGGAACTCAGGAAGCCGGACAACGGAACAAAACTGCTGCGGGCTCTGCAGGCAACACCTGGAGTTTAGAGCAGGGACCGCTGGAAAAAGCTGTAGTGCCCTAAGAGGTCCGGAAAGCAAGCTGACCCTCAGTATCAGTCTTTTCATTTTTTCAAGGAGCGGACAGGAGTGAGGCCACTTAGGGACACAAGACTAGGGCTGCCCCGAGGTGGGAGGAGAGGAAGCCCGCACCACTGATCTTACCTCCTCTGCGTCCTCTGAATGGGTGGAGAGCTGGTCATGCTGAATAATCTCAGCATCCTCCTCTGTCGGTCCGTTGCCCACCCTGATCCCACCAAAGTTGAGAGTTCCCTACACAGATGAACAGAAAGAGTAGAATTTGCCTGGGCTTTAATGTGACATTCTGTGACGTGGGGAAGGGCGATGGTTAGTACATACAAACCTCAGAAAAGCACATATTCTAACAACAACAGCGACGACAACAAAACCCACTGATCGAACAGCTCAGTAAAACCAAGCCACTGTTCCCATCCCAGCTACCACCGCCCAGGCCCAGCCCGAACTACATGTAGCACCTCATCCTGATCAGAGGCAACGGGCAGTTCCTGCTGCACCAAGAGACACCAACCTTGCCTTGGCCAATGCCGACTGAGGGTCCCGCTCGCGCGCAAAGCTTAATACGAACAAAGTCTCCTAACAAGCGCAGCTCTATCTGTAAAGAGTTCAGTGGCCTAAGTTTTTCTGGAACTAAAGATTCGACTTTCTAAGAGGGAGGAGAGCCAAATGACAGGGTGACTGCAACCCAGTCTGTTAGGATTTCAACAGGAGCCCAAGAGTTCCAGCAACCTCTCCCGGAAACGTACCGGGTCTCTGGCCAGGAACAAAGGACTTCCCAGGTCACAGAAGAAAAAAAAGCGTAATGTACATTAGCTTGTAGCTAGAGAATACTGACTTGAAATAAAACCAAACCAAACCAAAAAAAACCCGGATCCTATCCTTCAATGGAGGATTCTGGAGTGTTAACACAACTCTTCCACAGGCAGGTGGGCAGATGCTGACTGGCTACTTGCTGCCTCTCTCTCCCCAGGCAGTTTTCAGCAGGGTCCCTAGGACCAGGATTTCTAAGTCAACCTGATTTGGAAAAGTTTGGGTTTACTGAGGCAAAAGGACTCCTTGGGTACGAACACCAGGCAGAACTGGGGTTCAGTCTGACAGATACCACTTAGTGCTAACCTGCCACAGAGTGAAAAGGAGCTGAAGAAGCAGCTCCAAGACCCACTTCATGTGGTTTCTGTCAGGGGAGTCAAACAAGGCAAGAGTTCAAAGACCGCTGTCCTGTGAAATGGCCTCTGGTCAGCAGCACAAGGAACGTGCACACAGCTTCGGTCAGTTGCCCCAAGGTCCCTACTCGCAGCTGCCCCTCTGGTGTGCATCTAGGACCAGAGCATACCACCATCAACCCTCAGGGTTTGGGCAGATTCTCTCTCTTCTTCTAGCAGTGGTCAGAGAACCAGTTGCATCAGAATCACCTTGAAAGTTGCCATGTCATTGAGCAGAGATTCTCAAATACCACCCCCAGAAACTGTAAATTTAGTAGGTCTGGGGTGGGGCCTAGAAAATCTGTATTTAAAAAAATACTTCCCTAAGTACAAACTGTATGATCATTTCAAGTGTCTATCAAAATGGAAAAGGCATGCACAGCTCTTTGGTCTCGGCCACCGATATGCCATCCAGAATAAGGAAGACCCGGAAACTCAGGGGCCACGTGAGCCATGGCCATGGCCACGGCCGCATCGGCAAACACTGGAAGCACCCGGGAGGCCGCGGTAATGCTGGTGGCATGCGTCACCACAGGATCAGCTTCGACAAATATCACCCAGGATACTTTGGGAAAGTTGGTATGAGGCATTACCACTTAAAGAGGGACCAGAGCTTCTGCCCAACTGTCAACCTTGATAAATTGTGGACCTTGGTCAGTGAGCAGACACGGGTAGATGCCGCCGAGAACAAGACTGGAGCTGCTCCTATCACTGATGTGGTGCGATCAGGCTACTACAGAGCTCTGGGGAAGGGAAAGCTCCCAAAGCGGGCTGTCATCGTGAAGGCCAAATTCTTCAGCAGGAGAGCTGAGGAGAAGATTAAGGGTGTCAGTGGGGCTTGTGTCCTGGTAGCTTGAAGCCACATGGTGGGAGATCCATTACATGATGACAAGTGGGGGAAAAAAAAAAAAAAAAAAGGAAAGGGCACGCACAAAAAAGTGCATGCGCCCTTTGAGACAGCAAGTCCACTGCTGGGAACATCTGTGCCTGTGAAGTTTTATCAAGATACAAGGACAAGGACGTTCCCTGTGTTATTTGGAATAGCGAAGGACTGGGAACGACCAACAGAGCCATCAACAAGAGAATGGTTACATGATTTAAGCACATCCAGCAGAATGTTCAATGGAATGCTAGGCAACTGTCAGAGTATCACGACAAAACAATCTCCAAGGACACTAACTTTTAAAAAAACCTAATCAGGGCTTCCCTGGTGGCGCAGTGGTTGAGAGTCCGCCTGCCGATGCAGGGGTCACGGGTTCGTGCCCCGGTCCGGGAAGATCCCACATGCCGCGGAGCGGCTGGGCCCGTGAGCCATGGCCGCTGAGCCTGCGCGTCCGAAGCCTGTGCTCCGCAACGGGAGAGGCCACAACAGTGAGAGGCCCGCGTACCGCAAAAAAAAAAAATAAAAAAATAAAAAAATAAAAAAACCTAATCAAGGGGCAGCAGAGTGCTACAATTTAAAACACAACTGCTAATGTGTTTTAAATATATATGTACATACACATATACATATTTCTATCAACAGATGATAGATATATGCTGATATCTGCAGAAAAAAATTTTAAGGCAAACTTCCCCACCTGTTAACAATACCCTGGAGGAGAAGGTGGGGGAGAAGGGCTGGGGATGGGGAGGCTTTCACAGTCAGTACTATTTGTATCTCTAACCAAGTGCACCTATTGCTTTGATTTTAGTTTTTAGTGTCAGCAGCGGGTCGTCTGGATCATGGAATTACCGGCAATCTTTATGTCTTCCTCCACTTGTCTGTTCTGTCTTAATGCCCTAAGAAACAAATTTAAAGTTCACCAGGTGATTCTGATGTGTAGTCAGATCTGGGAACCACTGAAGCTCCTGGCACCTCCAGGACATGCAAATATTACACCTGACAACCCACAAAAGGTGGACTAAAGGTGCAACACAGGTGCACTTTCTGCAGCACTTTCTGCACCACACTGTTGACAGGAGAGGACTCCAGAGCATCTTGGGATGGATCCCAGGGTCGAGGAGGCAGGCTTTAGGCTTTAAGGCCTAAAGCAGAAAGCCATTTCTGAAGCTTTCCCCAACCAGCAGATGAAATGAGAGGCAGACAGGTTAAACCTCCCAGCCAGACACGAGTAAGTGTCCCTTCAGAACAGAGGAGATGTGAGTTACAGGAAGGGGGATGAGACACACATCAGCAGAAAGAAGAAAAGAAAAATATTAAATTGTGATACACTGCTTACAGACAACCAAGAGGACAGAGAACAGAACAAAAACAGATCAGTGTTCACGGCCTCAGCCCTTGGGGTCAGGAATCTAGCACCCCCGTGGTAGAGTGATCATCCTGATGCCTTCGGGCTGCCCTCCAGAAACAGATGTTTGGCTAAAGAACCAGTGCGCTAAGAAGTCCCTCTGAATGTGCAGGTTTCCAGACCAGGGACTTTTAACTTGGATAGTATCATAAAAGAGGATGCCAGACTTAAAAGCATCAAGACTGATGCAGCAGAAGCACATCTTAAATAAACTAAGATGAGCAGAAAGAAGAGCACATGGAAAGAACGCCAATATGTGGACAGTATGCGCTTTAAGGGTTTTTTTTTTTTTCCCTCTCATTGGAAAGAAGAGAGCAAGTCCCCATTTGAAAATAATTCTAAGCAGCAACATTTAAGTATCTTCTGATCCAAAATATCAGCCTTTTTAGGCTAGTCCTAGAAGGATAATTATAGAAAATTTCTGAGTTAAAATGATCAGGAACACCTAATGAAGGAAATAGTCATCATCTAAATATTTCATTTATCTAAAGGAGTATGATGCTACTAGAACACAATAGTATGTGAGTAATCACTACTGGTGAGATTTTAAAAATATTATAGATTCATTACCTAGAATAGATTGGGCTAATTTGATATTAGTGCATTATAAGATTTTGGTTAAGAGATGTTTTAAGGACAAATATCGAAATGCTTAACATTCAAAGTGCTGTTACCGAATCACGAGCTAGTACTGGAAGAAGGAAAGATCAAAATAGAAGATGACTTTGGTTATTACACCAGATACAGAGTACACACGAGACACATGGCAGGGTGGAGGTCTCAATGAACATCTGAGGACATGAGGGCTTCTGAGTCTCTCACAAAAAAGTAGACACACATAAGCTTCCACTGGAAAGAGAGTAAGTTACAGCTAAAATGGACCAAATGTCCAAGCATCACTCTGAAGCAGAACTTTAAAGTACAGGGAAATCAATTCAAGAATCACAGAGATGTTCTCACTCCATGCTAAAAAAACCCATCCAATACATGGTCACAAAATACAGACATGAAAGTGGATGAGTCCAAGAGCTGCCCTCTTGGATTAAGATGATGGGGCTTGGAGAGGGTACAACAACAGCCCTGCTTCCAGAGACAGGACTGTACTTAACATACTGAATGGAAACTTAGTGGACCAATGGTAAAGACGACATCAGAATCTATTCCTAAGAGGTGGAAATCTTTTCTGTCATCCTCTCAATGAGTAACAAGGACATACTTCCCAAGAGCACACATGTCCCATGCTCTCGAAACAGTTAAAAAGAATTCTGCTGCACTGTTTGCCACCTCTTTAAACAAAACATGATGGTTTGTTGGTTTTAATTCACTCACTGTTGCAGCTGCTGCTGCCTCTAGTCCCTGTTGGCTTGGGGTTGGGCTGACTGGGGCCTCCACCGGTTGCCCCTTCCTGATAGTGAATGGAAGAAAAGAGGAAGGGAGAAGGAAACAAAGGAGGGAGGGAGTGAAAGGGGAGAAGAATGAGGGCACATGGAAGGATGAAGATGGTCAGAAAAGGGAGAAGGCAGGTCTTGTAACTCAGCTGCTCTCCAACAGGAGTAACAATCTAACAGCCGCATGAGTCATGCAACACGATCTTTTGGTCTTTACCAGGCAATATAATAAGTAAGCATTATTGCATAGCCAGCAATGGACATCTGGCATCTTAAGTGTGTGTGTGTATGTGTGTGTGCGTGTGTGTAATGCAGATGCACACATACATACATTAAGTAAACACAAGTATGTATGCTGTTTTTTAAAAAAGAAAAAAAGTTAATGTGCTTTAAACCAAATCTTTCCCCACCCCGGATGTTTTGGTTGGTGAAAGTATCATGGTCTCATTTTAAAAGAAAATATCTTAGCGTCAGCCCTGTGGTTGCCTAGGCAAAACCACATGAGTGGGTTCACCTGTCTGCAGCTCTTGCAGCCTTGCTTTGGCTGATGCTGCATCGAGACAGGCCCAGACCCGGATTTTGCTGAGCACAACATGAGCAAAGCGTGACCAGGAAGGGTAAAAACTTGACTTGTTCTTGCTACCTGGGCTACTCAAAGCTGAATCTGGATGTCTGAGCAGCAATTACATGTTTGATTTTGTTTTTTTTCATTTCAGCAGGTCTAGTGTTCATGCTGGGATACAACACAAATGCATTTTAAGAGAATACAGGTTATGCACAACTCATTATATCCAATGAGGAATTGCCTTGATCTTAAAAAAAAAAGTCTAGTAACTTTCAGCAACAGAAATACACCCACCAAATGCTTCCTCCTCAAATATTGATGGCGAAGGATGAGTGGTTTAAACAGCAGCATCCAAGGGACACACAGCAGCGCAAGCACTACCAGGAAACACTGAATTCCTTTCTGCAAAGTAAGAAGGACAAGGCACATCACATTAATCAAATGTGCAGTTTCCAACTCCGACACAACTTCCCTCTAAAATAGGACTTTCCTGCCAATTTATGAATAAATAACACAATCCAGTTCCTCAAAATAATTAGCAGATGTTGTGGCAAAGCCCAGGACTGTCCCATAGGATGAGAGTTATAAATTCTACCCCTTCTGCATACAGAAGTTACAGTTCACCCTCCCAAAGGAGGAGGATGGGCTGTATTTAGATTTGGATGTGTGGGCTGATGGGGATTTTTTTTAAGGTTTGTTTTTTTGATGTGGACAATTTTTAAAGTCTTTATTGAATTTGTTACAATATTGCTTCTGTTTTATGTTTTGATTTTTTGGCCGTGAGGCATGTGGGATCTTAGCTCCCCGACCAGGCATTGAACCCACAACCCCCCTGCACTGGAAGGCAAAGTCTTAACTACTGGACCACCAGGGAAGTCCCTAAGGCTTTTTCAGGGTCACAGAAACATCTGGCTTCCTGACCTAGGAAAACCACCTAAGACAGTCTACCTCTGGGTTGACGCACCTGTCCAGAATACAGCATCGAATTACCAGAGTCCCCATAGGAAAAGAGGAACATGTTTATGAAATGGATCAGAAGGCTTGGCGCTTTCTCAGATGTGTGAGCATCATAGGCTGTCCACTTGTAAAAAATAAGGATAACCAAGTAGCCAAACAAAGAGGTCATGAAGATTATTTCCGGAATAAATCCAAAGTAGATATTCAGGGGCTTCTTGAAATAGCTAAAAAGTAAGAGAGAAAAAAAATGTTAAAGGTGAACAGACCCAGGGTCACCCCTATACCAGGTATACTAGATTTTCTACCTAATGCTCCCTCAACTCTATGTTTATCATTTGAAGAAGCAAAAGCCTGAAGAACTGGAGGCAACAGAAACAAGCAGGATTAACTATGACTACCAAACTTTTGGACCGTGAACAGCTCCAATACCACCCCTATCAATCTCTCATGAGGAAGAGATGGGAAAATCTAGTACATTCTGAGACCACAGTTCATAAGTTTATGTGAGTTACGCGTCAAGTGAAAAGAACATAACTCTCATTTTGATGAAAATTACACAAGGTTTTTTTAAAGATCTTGAGTATGTGCATTGTTAAGGGACTAATATTAAGCAAGCTTCATTCAAACAAATGAGATTTTTTTTTTTTTTTTGCGGTATGCGGGCCTCTCACTGTTGTGGCCTCTCCCGTTGCGGAGCACAGGCTCCGGACGCGCAGGCTCAGCGGCCATGGCTCACGGGCCCAGCCGCTCTGCGGCACGTGGGATCTTCCCGGACCGGGGCACGAACTCGTGTCCCCAGCATCGGCAGGCGGACTCTCAACCACTGCACCGCCAGGGAAGCCCCAAATGAGATTTTTATAAAAGCATTTCTTTAACATAGAACAGTCCCTCCTTAGAGGTGTTATGATTTCTTTAGGCAAAAGCACTGTCTGAACAAAGTGCATTCTTATGATGAAACAGGGTGACTCACGTATGGTTGAAAAGGCTCAGGCTGACTCCAAACATCATGTGGATGATACCAAGGATAACAGACATCTTCATTTTAAAGGAGTTGAGGAAGGTCAGTTTATTGGTAGCAATGTTCCAAATCTGTCACAACCCAAGAAAACAAAAAGTCATTACAAAGAGTTCTCGAACGGAAAAACATTCACCTATTCTAAAAAATACTTGTGTATTTTTAAATTACGGAAAATTCTAAACATATACATAAGCAGAGAGAATAACATAACAAACTCCCATGTGCCTGTGGCCCAGCTTCAACGATTATTTATTGACTCCCTGTCAATCGTGTTCATCATATCCCCAACCCACTCCCCACCTCCATATTATTTTGAGTCAAAGTCCAGATACTATGTCATTTTACCTGTAAATCTTTCAGTATGGATCTCTAGAAGGTAAGAACTCATTTTTAAAACATGACCACAATACTGTTATCATACCCCAAAGCACTAACAATGTTTCTGTAATACCATGGAATCGCCAGTATTCAAATTTCCCCAATTGTATCCATACTTTTAAAAATAATTCATTTATTCAAAGTGGGGTCCAGACAAGGTCTATACACCATGATTGCTTGATACAGCTTTTAAGTCTCTATAGATTCTCCCTCCAGCTCTCCTTTTTTATTCATGTCAAAAGATTTGTTGAAGAAATTGGGACGCTTATCTTGTAGATGCTCCTCCCACAATCTGTATTTTGCTGACTGAAGCCCAGTGGTGCTGTCCTTCCATCTTTTTTTTTTTTTTTTCGGTACGCGGGCCTCTCACTGTTGTGGCCTCTCCTGTTGCGGAGCACAGGCTCCGGTCGCGCAGGCTCAGCGGCCATGGCTCACGGGCCCAGCCACTCCACGGCATGTGGGATCTTCCCGGACCGGGGCACGAACCCGTGTCCCCTGCATCGGCAGGCGGACTCTCAACCACTGCGCCACCAGGGAAGCCCCTTCCATCCATTTCTAAACATTAATTGCCTTATGCTTTGTCACCTAAGGCTTGGATGCCTGTAAAATTTTCCAGACAGTTCTGGCCATCAGATTATGTTTCCTAAATCGTGACTCCGAGGCAGTCATTCCCTGTGCTAAAACCGCCCAGAACCCCTACTCTCATCTCTATGATAAAGTGCAAACTCTGTACCCTGATAAGCCAGATCTTCCACCATCTAGCCCGGCATCTCTTTTTCTGAACTGGCCTCCTCATGAAGAGCTCATCCTCGGTGACCTCTAACCTGACAACTTGTGGCTGGTTCTCTCTGCAGCCCCAGTCTTGCTTGACGTTCTGCAACTCCAACTGCCTGATGGACATTTATACCCGGGTGTCCCACAGGCACTTTAAACTCAGTATCTACCCTGTAAGCACCAAATGAGATGTCTGCCAAAAAAAACTCTGTAACTACAAAACACTACCTAAATGTGAGATAATATTATTATTAGATTCCAAGTTACTTGAAGGCAGGAGCTGTGTGTTAGAATTACGTGTTTCCCCCAGCAGGCGCTATGCCTTGCAGACAATAGGGATTCAGTAAACATCCGTTAAATATACATATGAAATCTTATTAAATATCTCCAAGCCTTAGTTTCCTTATCTATATAATACAGATAGCAGTACCTACCTAATAGAATTGTTTGGGCATAAATCAGACATGCTGAGGGCTCAGTACAGTCTCTGAGCCATAGTAAGCATTTCAGTACCATTAATTTCTATAATAATTAAAATAATTAACTTTGTATCTCTCTATGTCTATGCTTTGGCACACACTTCTCTTCACCTATAACAATCTGAAATATTTTTCAAAGGCCAGATTAATTCCCATTTTTTACAAGAAACTTAATCTTTCTGGTCCATAATCATCTGCTTTTCCGCTGGAATTTTGTAATCCTTACAATCTAACATTTAGGCTTAAATTCCACACACACACCCGCCCCCGCCTCCCCTGTTTAAGCACACCACACAAAAGACTTGATCACACTTCACTTGCCTAAGTATTTGAAAAAAAATAAAACTCTGGGATAAGTTTTTGTTTAAGTATGTAAAGAAAAGAATGGATATCTAAAATCCATAGAAAAGAGCTATTTTTCTTCGTTAAAACATCTGCTAAAAATAAAAACCAAACTAAGTTAAACAAAAATAAACTGGGAAGGAGTCTTGAAAATCAGTCTTCCCAGAGTCAGTATTAATAGCCACCTCTAAAATAAGTAGTGCAGGAAAAATTACTTGGCTCCCCAAGGCATCTGGATTTCTTGTGGCTTTAAAGTGCTCTGGACAGATACACTGATGTTTTCTAAAAATATGTTAAATAACTATTTATCTTCATTTTCATTCTCTCACTTCTGGGTTTCAGCTAAAACATTTGGTGTCAGACATATAGAAAAGAAGTGCTCTTACTGGATCGATGCCAAAAGGATATGGTCCACCGAAAACTCCATGGACAGCCGGGTTCAGCTGGAGGACAGGGTTCCCCCGAACCGTCTCTTCCCTACCATGTTAGGAGAAAAGCTGCATTTATTTTTTATTCAAGAGAGGGAAATTACTGGGGTCCAGAAACTGATCCCCAAAGAAACCATTGATACTATAGCTATTTTGTCTCTTCAATAAAAGAGGAGGGATTAGCATCAGAGAGTGAGAAGGGATCAGAGTTAACAAAAACAAAAATTAAACACACGTACAAGACCAGACAGGGAAACTGGGGAACCCGCTTTTAACTTACAAAAAGAATCAATGTGCCTAATTTACAGTTTCAGCTCCTTAACAATGCTGAACAAATCACAAAGCACTTCCCAGGCTGCAGCATAAATAAGAGGAGACACTACATTCTTTTGGAATAGAGACTGTGTCAACCGCTTCCTAAAGAAGTGTAGTTTACCACTTGTCTGGAAAACCAGAGCTGATACACGAAAGGAATAAGCTTTGACTTTCAGCTTCTTTGCAACTTACGTCCAATTGTATAAGGTAAACATTGGCCGCACACTCCAGGATGACCCGAAGATATTAAGAGACTTGGAAAAGCAATCATTGTAGATGAGGCCAGTGTAGATGGAGAACACACCCATCAGCAGAATAATGTACCGTCCGCTGAACACAGTGCTAAACATCTGGGAGCCAGGAGAAAGAGGTCAATGAAATGTACTCATTAGCTGCAGCTAATGTCGTGACAGTGTTATTTAGAATGTACTAGACCCTTCCTCTCACACCACTCTTACCCCATTCTGGGTCAGAGAGCTTGAAGTAAAGACCAAAATACAACGCTAACAAGAAATTTACTTTCACAGCACGTGACCTCTTTAGTGTTAAAATGAAAATAACTTCTCTATTCTCTAAACAGTCCCTATAACTTCTCTATTCCAGATCATAATTTTCATAATGAATGCTTGAGAAATTATAAAGTTTCAGACCAACACAGATGTAACTTAAACATTAGCTCGTTCTTGAATTAACTAGTGGTCATCAGTGGGGAGAGGCAAGGGGGGAGGGACATGATAGGGATAGGGGATTAAGAGATACAAACTATTATGTATAAAATAAATAAGCTACAAGGATATATGGTACAGCACAGGGAATAGAGCCTATATATATATATATATATATATATATATATATTTTTTTTTTTTTTTTTTTTTTTTTTGCAGTACGCGGGCCTCTCACTGCTGCAGCCTCTCCCGCCGCAGAGCACAGGCTCCAGACGCGCAGGCCCAGCAGCCATGGCCCACGGGCCCAGCCACTCCGCGGCATGTGGAATCTTCCCGGACCGGGGCACGAACCCGCGTCCCCTGCATCGGCAGGCGGACTCTCAACCACTGTGCCACCAGGGAAGCCCCCGAGCCAATAGTTTATAATAATTATAAGTGGAGTATAATCTATAAAATTTTTGAATCACTATGTTGTACACCTGAAACTAATATAATATTGCAAATCAACTATATCTCAATAAATAAAAATATAATAAATACACTTCCATCAATCATGCTAGAGGAAAGACTGAATTATCCTTCTGTCAGTATAAAATTATTATAAATGTGTTGCCCTATGAAGAGACAATGATAGTAAGCAGCCAAAGATTATAGGAGAAAAATATTAGAAATACGTCAAGAAAATAAGAAAATGATCTTATGTTTCTGAGTTTCTATCAAAAACAAACAAAACATTACCTCATTCTCATTCTTCTGGGAGAGGATCCGGCTCTCCCTTAACACCATCCATACAGCAAAAAGGGTCATCAGAATGCCGTGGCCTAAGTCCCCAAACATCACAGCAAATAGGAAAGGGAAAGTGATGATGGTATATGGAGCTGTAAAGAAACCAAAGAAGGAAGAAGACCAAGTACAGAAAACCGCAGCAATCCCGAACATATCACATCCCTCTCCATCATCTAAGATCAATATAAGGTGACTTATTCCCAAGCTGTTGGTCGGAGGGACTCGCAGGGGATAACTGTCACGGCAGGATCTGCACAGTCTCACAAAGCAGCTCTGGTGGCATCCCAGCTACTGCCGGCCTTTTCAACAAAGAACCACACAGGAAATGAAAGTTTTGTCTCTAGCCTTGGCACCAGTGTGGTCTGTTCTCTGATTCCTTTCTCTCACCCCTGGGACACTGCTCCTGGGGCAGGCCAGCTTTCCTCCCTTGTAGAGTAACCAGCTGAAAAAAGCCACTGGATGAGTGGGAGAAAGCCCAGAACCTGGAACAAAGCAGGTCCTGCAGAAGGCTCCCACTGAAAATGAATTCTCAGACTCTGGATTTAATCATTAACTCTGAACAGAGGACAAATCTGCCTTGTGCCTAAAATGGTCAACAATTGCTATATTTTCTCTGTCTAACCTGGAACAGGGAAGCTATTTTAAAATATCAATTACCTTGGAAGAAACTTTTTGCTTAAAGCAGTTCCAGCAAATGGTGTGCAAGAGAAAGCCAGGTGCTGTACAGCCGCGAGGGCAAAGAGAGAAATCCAATCCATGGAGCTCATTCCTATAAAACTCCTATAAAACCACCTCCTAAAGGGGTGCCACCCAGCGATAAACCTCACTCCCTGCATCCAAACAGGCACCTCCTCACAGAAAATACACAACAGCTGAGGCCTTGACAACATCTTTAGCTTTAAGCCAATTGTGTTCAATTGCATTCAGAGGGAGGCACTGAAAGAAATAACAAAGAATAAAACCTCTAAGAGGGAAAAGATTCAAGCTTTTTTACCTGGATTTATCTCTCGGTAAGTTCCAATTCCATAAGCATCCACTATGTTCTGAAAGCCACATGTGAACTTGTTGGTTTTGTTATAGGTTGGGGGAGTCTGGTTTGTCTGCATCCTGTTCAGGATGGAGGGCACGGTGGAGCCACTGTGTTCCTGGGAAACATAAAGCACATATTTCAGAATCAGGTCACCCTCCTAATTGTGATGGTGGTTACACAGGCATATATATTTATCAAAACTCATCGATATGTGTATTTTCTTTTATGTAAATTATGTCTCAAGCTTTCGGGCCTTTGGGGAAACTGGAACTAGCTATAAAATTTACAATTAAAGATTTAAATGAAGTCTCAGGAAAGCTATCCTCACCATGAAAAAAAAATTAATTCTAAAATATGTAACCAAAGAAAATGTGGTACCTCCTCTGGAGACATACTTATCTGCCTGTCTACAATGTCATCGTTCTCTTCTCCTTTTATGGAGGAAGCAAAGTTATTCTCTGACTTTCTTCCTTCGCCACCTACTCTTAACTCCCTAATCCTTGTAGTCTAGCAGAGCATGCTTAGCCAAAGTGGCTGGCTCATCACCGGATCCAAAGGTCTTTTCTCTTATATACAAGCCCCTGACACTGGAGAGCTACCTCTTCTGCTTACCAACAATGCCTTTCCCGTCTCTTTGCTGGCTCTTCCTCCCCTGCCTGTAACACTGCAGGGGCCCCAATGTTCTATTATTAGCTCCTTATTTTCTCTCTTGGAGGTCTCACGCCCTTCCAACTTCATGCATCCCATTTCTTTCATGTTGCCCTTTCTTTTGAGAACCTATCCCATTTTCTGCTTGAGATTTCCATGTGGATTTCTGTCCAACCCCTCAAAGTGACTGAAACTGAACTTATCATCTTTCTCCTATCAATACGTTTCTCTTGCTGAACTTTTACTTCCATCAATGAAACTATTATTCTACCAGCCACCCAGCTTTGATGCCTCAGAAACACTTTTAATTTTTTTCTCCTTGTACTTCTCCTGCATATTGCTAAATACCAAATATACCAATTGATACCTCCTTCAGCGTGTCTCACAAATTCATCATTATTTGCTTTTCCCATTGCCAAGTCTTACTGCAGGGGTCATTATCACTTACTGCCCTGTGTTTACAATAACCTCCTAACTGAACCTCTACTTGTAGACTCTCTCTACTCACCAATCCAACTCAGATGTTATCAATGGATTATTCATTTTATTCTATTTATTTATTTATTTGGCCATGCCTCGAGGCATGTGGGATATGGGATCTTAGTTCCCTGACCAGGAATCAAACCCGGGCCCCCTGCAGTGGAAGCACAGAGTCCTAACCACTGGACCACCAGGGAAGTCCCTGGATTACTCTTTTAAAACCGTTTTGGTCATGTCCTTTCACTGCTAAATAACTTCCAATGTCTCTCCACTCCCTCTGGGATAAAATTTAAAGCCACTAACCTGGTATTAAAAACCCTTCATGGGACTTCCCTGGTGGTGCAGTGGTTAAGAATCCGCCTGCCAATGCAGGGGACACAGGTTCGAGCCCTGGTCTGGGATGATCCCACATGCTGCAGAGCAACTAAGCCTGTGCGCCACAACTACTGAGCCTGCGCTCTAGAGCCCGCGAGCCACAACTACTGAGCCCATGTGCCACAAGTACTGAAGTCCACGCGCCTAGGGCCCATGCTCCGCGACAAGAGAAGCCACCACAGTGAAGCCCGCGCACCACAATGAAGAGTAGCCCCTGCTCGCCGCAACTAGAGAAAAGCCCGCATGCAGCAACAAAGACTCGACAGAGCCAAAAAATAAATGAATAAATAAATTTATTAAAAAAAACAAAACAGAAATAAACAACCCTTGACAATTAGGTTCCAGTCTCCCTGACCTAGGTTTGCCTCCTGCTCTTTCGGCTCACCCATTACGATTCCTGTTCTGGCCCAACCACACACGGTCACACTGTATTTCCTGCCTTTGTCCATACTGTTTTCTTCTCATTGTTGCCAGTCGACATCTTACCCATTCTTCAAAGCCCTGAATAAATACCACCTTCTCGAAGCTTTTTCTGATCATCCTAGTTGGAAAAGCTAGTGCCTTCCTTCCCTCCACACACATAAACTATTAGCACAGACTCTGTTGTATGTACATCAGCCTCTTCAAGTAAGTCATAAGATACCTGAAGGCCTATTTTTTCACATCTCTGTACCTCCTGGCCCCTAGATCAGTGCTGTGGATAGGGCAGTAGCTCCGATTAACTACTAAATGGAACTGCGAGGGTTATATTATGGAACTAGTCTAATGGACAGAGAGAGGGGATCAGGAAATTGATGTTCTGATTTTGAGCTACTGTGAAGGATCATGGGTATATGACCAAATCATTTCATCTTTTTTTCATCTGCAATTTCTACATTTGAAAAATAAGCATATGTGAAATGTATTGTCAGGATACAAGATGAGTATATTAGAGAACTCTGAGACTAAAAATGCCATAAAAATGTAATTAGTTCACGTTACTATGGATGGGATCCTCTCTTCCTGGCTGTAGGCTGCACTGCTAGCTGTGGGGGACTCACCGTGCCCCTTCTGAGCGCAAACTGGATGGAGTCAAGGTCAGTGACAGGGCACCAGACCTCCGCAATCAGGCACTTCTGGGTCACATCTATATTGCACAGGTTCAAAGTGTGGTAAATGGCCTTCATCTTCCGCACTTTGATGAACCAGACCCGGATGTTCTTAGCGGCTGCCTGCAGAACCCTCTGGCGGTGATCCTCCGTTTGATTCAGAACCTTTTGGGAGAGAAAGGAGCAGACAGGGATCCTTCTAACACCCTCTTTGGTTTCAGGATATGAAGGCAAAGAGAAACAGCTTTCTGAGAAGGGCAGGTGGGGATCTGGGTTTTTTTCCTTCCTCTGGCTAGAATTTTCTCTTCTTTTTTTTTTTTTTGGCCAAATTATAAGAAATTAGAGTTCCAATGACTAACATTCATATTCATTTAGCTTCAAGCTGAAGAGAAACCTGAGAAAATGGTTTTTAGCTTTTCTCTCTAAATTTAATCTTACCACAAAATCCGCAGGAGAACAATGTAGGTCACTGGCTTTTATCTGGCTCATTAAAGAGCAATGACTTTCCACGTGGCGCCTGTAACTCAAAGAAGTCAGCATCACAGGCCCAGGAGCTGACCAAGTTGTCAAATCCCTACTTAAGAACGGCAAGCTGCAGAATGCTTGCTGAACATAAGCCAGCCTCAGGGACTGTGGGGACAGAGGCACTGCTGAACACCAGCATCTGCCTCTACCAAGAGAGGCTGCCTGCCGGGGGGAGGAGACACCACGGCCTTTGGAGGGGATTTATACCGCCACATACCACGGTCAGCATGGAGCAGATAAGACTTGATTCTTCTGTCAGGCTTCTCTTCTCCCTAAGAAGCCTGATCCTTTGGAGACCAGTACAGAGTTCCCTCGGAGGAATCACATTGCCAAGAACAGAGTGGGAGGAAGGGCCAGGAACACTTTACATTCTACTGCCTTGTTGATCACCAAATAGTTAAGATTTCTATAGCAGAAGAGGGGCTAAGCCAAAACTGGGCAAGCACCCCACCATTCACACTTGCACATGAGAATCTCCCTTAAATCTCCACATTTGTCTGAAGAGGAAAAAACTATACATTAATCATCTTAGCTCAAGCCTCCAGCATAGCTGGCTTTTCAAGTCAGTTTGGAAAAAAAGTCGTCACTGCTCCCTGAGAAACTGTCTTGGGCAGTAGAAAGTAACTTCCATGAGAGGTTTTTAAAAAGAAAAAAAAAAAAAGCCATGGCATGCTAGGGAAACTCTTGTATCACTTGAGAATAAAGGAACAAAGCTACTTTCTTTCCTGGTTGTTGACAATTTCACAATTACTATTTAAACTTCTGGAAGGATGCTAAATAAACTTGCAAGCAATGTTCTATTTGCTTTTCTCTTTCCCCACCAGCCCACGCCCACACATCTGACTCCTTGGTATTCAATCCCTTTTAAAATTTTACTTCACACAGTTTGGTTGTTTTAAAAATCAGATTCTAGTCATTTATAACGACTATTGCACATGCTCTTCAAAATCTACCACAAGCCTACCTCATAAGGAGGGGGTAGAACAGTCCTAGAACCCAGAATGTACTAGCATGGCTTATCACCCACCGGCAGTTCTAAAAAAAAACTCCTCCCTTGGTTAAACAGGTAAGTGTATCTGAAAGGAGCTGGCAACAGGTCAAGTCGGTGGGTCACGTACAAAGGGGGTTGGAGGGAAAGATGAGAAAGGATGCTGAAATGGGAGTTACAACGTGTCTCTGACAATTTGCCACTGCTGGAAAGAACTGCCTTTGGGATTAAGTATGTTTATAAATGTTTCAAGGGGGCAATCATCACATCCTTTCAATAGGGAACAAAGCTCCAACTGGGCACCCTTTTCCTTCCATGTGTGCATAAATCACGACTCCCTACTTAGAACCCCGTGGCAACCATGGTGTGTGCAAACCACACACACTGCAATTTGGTAAACGTTTCTTCTTGGGTACAAGAGCTACACCAGGACTCGCAGGCTAGACTCTGTGGTTCAGATTCAAGGTGACCAGAAGGATACACACATGTGAGGCAGAGTTGACTTGATATGTACTTCTATGTAATTTGATTTTTTTCTTAACTAAGCATACTTTACTACAAAAATATCTCAGACTCATGAGGAGGGGGACTGAATGCTCTAGGCAACAACGATTTCAGATGCATAGCCTCCCTGTCTTATTTGAAGATGATTCATGCCATTTTTAAGTCATGCCCCATGGCAGCTGGGGAAAAGTTTCAAGGAATGAATTAAAAATAGCAAAAAAAGAAATGTATCCTGGGCTGCTGCAGGTGCCTAATAAACTAACTGTTCATGTTTCAAGGAAGAAGAATGGTCTTCTACTGTAGTATTTCACAAAAACAAATCCCCTCCAGGCCTCTGTGTACCATTTGGAGATCGTCGATCCTGGTATTAACTCCAGAAGCCATCTCCTTCCTCTCCTGTGGCGTCTCAGGACAGGGATAGAGTGAGGCCCGGAACCTGGAATGTGCAGAAACAGCCTGAGAAACTCTGAAATTCCTTAACGTAGCCAATTTAAGTAATCTCAGAAAGTAATGTTGACTTACTAGAAGGACCCAAACAGGATTGGTTCAGACTGATGCACTAATCAATAGTAATTATTTATGGGAAGGAGCCTACAGATAGAGCAGCAACATTTGAACTGTTTTGACATTCTTTGTAGCTATTAAATTCCTTTAGGTTAAAAAAAAAAAAAAAGAAAAAGAAACGGTGATACAAATTACATTGTAAATTGCTGGAGAAAAATGGCATGGACAAAAGATCTCATGGGCAGAATTTCAGAAGAGTTTAAGGGCACAGTGCTTATGGTACACTGCTAGGTATGAAGACCCATTGTCCCAGAACAATGTAGAATTTATAAATCATGAGTCCTAATTACTTTTTCTAAGAAAAGGAAATTGTGATTTTGACAGTCTAAAAAAATAAACTTAGGCCATTTCTCATTGCTTCAAATAACCTTAACATTATTAAAAGATATATTCACCATGTCAAGGTGGGCTAACAGGGTTCGTGTTTCTCTATTCTCTAGGCTTAATAATAGTTAGGTGGCTTGGATACACCCTCGGGGGAGGCACCTTCCTCTTACCCTTCACAGATTTTCTTGACTCTGTTTTTCAGCTGATCGCCTTGGAAGAAAATGATGAACACAGACTTGTGCACGTAGTCTCCCTAAGGCCCCAAACCAAAAACCAAGAATTCGGACTTATAATCCAGAAGAAAACTTCTTAAGTAACTTACTTTCCTGGTGATATAGAAACAACTGGAATCTTTTAAGGGTATGGCAACTGTGTATTTTAACCATTACCCTCAATCCATTTCTTAAGCTCCACTACGAGAAGATTTGCCCTGTAATCTCTGATTCGCAAAAATCTTTCTGTACTTGTTTTTCAGCTCAACCAGGAGGTTGACACGGATGCAAAGATGATTCTCTTCTTAGAAGAATTTAGCCCTATTTACCAATTCAGCTTTAAACTGAATAAATCTTATATTGCCTAAATGACATAAGTACAGAGAAGCGGAAAGAGAAGGAAGCCATTCCTGCCTATTCCCATGCTTAGAAACTCCAGATAAAGGGAACTAAATAACTGCAAGGAACTGAGTAGTTGGGAAGAATGTTGATGCAGAATCTCATGACTCCTGCCAATTTACACCTTAGGGGGCAGGGAGGAAGGCAACCCATTCCAAATACCAAGTTTATCCCTGAAGTATGAGGCAAAGGCTAGAAGGAAAGATCAGGAAAATAAGCTATAGTGGGTGTCAACCAGGATTGTCTCTGGTTGCCTGCATTTTCTCCTATTCCTATAGAGCTTTTATTACAGGAAAACGAACAAAATTATAGAAGGATAAAGAGGGAAGAAGAGTGAAGGGGTGAAGAGAGTAAGGATCAAGAGTCTGAAATTCCTAAGTTCTCTGGGAATAAACTGGAGCACATTCTTTGTGCAGCTGCTCTGCTGTAGATACCCAGACCCTCCCTTACTCAATTTTTTGATAAAATAATGTTTCTGTTGCCCAGGAACTTGGCTGAATATTCCTGAGAACAGCTCCACACTAGGTGTGATTGCTGACTACAATGTCTCTACAACCCAAGGAGAGCCTTCAGTAAGACCGTAACACTGGTCCTCCGTGTCGGAAGACACTCACCATAACCTAAGTGTCACCACACGCCCACTCAGTACTGAGGAGAAGATCCATTTACCAGGATCATTTCTAGTTGTATGACCCACCGACCCTGAGAAGCCCCATAATTCAACCTCTCTTCTTCGGTAGAAAAAAGAATACTAATTTAAGAAACCCAAAAGACACTTGAGAACATAAAAACCAACTCCACATTTCTAAATAATACTAATACCAAAGTGAAATAAATTTTTTGCAGAACATTTAATCTTCTTTGCTTGTCATCCCTGAAATTAGGACTCACCATTCTAAATGTAGGTTTATGCTAAGAACTCTGTCCCATTATGTCAAATGCCAAGATGCTAAGCTATTCCTACTTTCCAAAGCATTGGGTGGGGAAGATCATCCTATCTTGTACAATATAAATCTTTAAACTAAGTTCCTAAAACTCCCAACAAACAAGTAGACGAAAAACTTTACCAATTAAAGTTTCATCAACTTATAAAGATCACAGTTTAGGAAATCTCTCCTCTTTTTACATATGGATGTTACCAGACCTGGAACTAGAGGTCTTGCTTTAAGTTAATTTTCATAGAAAGTTAATTTTCTTTTGGCCCCCAGATAAGTAACAGAAAACATATAAAGCTCAAGTTTTAAATAACTGGAAAAAACATACTTCTAATCAAAATAATACCTACACGGGTAAAGCTTGAAAATATATATGTATACGTCACATATACAGTGTATGTACACATAAGATGGAGGTAAAGAGGAAAAGAGCAGTCCTTCAAATTCATAGATCAAAGCAGAGTAAACCTAAGGGCTCCTCCATGGGAGGGGCAGATTCAGGTGGCACCTGCTATGTTACTGCTCTGAGCTCCCTTTACAAGACCTACTCCATGAGATGCAATTTCCTTGTCTTACAGTCACAGGATCCTCCAGGGGGTTCTCGATTTCAGCCTGCCGCAGGAACACATTCCCCCGGCACACCCGCCAAAGCATGCGCTCAAAAGTAGGGATGCGCTCCCGGTTAATCACACCAGCCACGAAGCTGTGGGGAGAAGAGCCAGATTGGGAACTATTCCACGCCACGGTACGGGAGGAAAGTGAGAGCAGCGGGCAAAGACGCCCAACAGGAGGATATGCGTTGTTATGTCAAAAGGGCTGCCAAAGTCTGATTCCTGGACTCAGCAGAGGGTTGACAGAACAACTCAGGAACCGAATCCAAAGCGACTTAGCAACACTTCACAATGGTCTCAGAAGAGAGGGCATCCTGGAAGCAAGTGGACGCCCAGCCTCACCGCTCTTTTGAAAAGCAAAACTGAACATGACCCCACTGAGTACAGAGGGCTGAAGTGGTACGTACCCAAGTCTTAAAGGTGTGCCTCTTCCCATCTCACTTGGCTCCAAGAGGGATGACGATTCTTCCAACAGGTCTGGATCCGCCATCTGCTGATGATGCAATTCAGCCTGAATTCACAAATCAATTAATATCTAATGAAAATAGTTAGTGGCATGCAGGGAACGAGGAACCAGGAGATAAGTTCAGAAAATAAAGATAAAAAAAAAAAAAAAACACCAAAAGAGAAGACATACCTACAAAAAGAAGACAAAAAGAACAGGGGAAGAAAACAAAGGAAAGAAACAAGAGGTAAAGGAAGCAGAATTGCCCCAGTAAAGCATCTGGGGAAATGGTTTTAGAAATAAGGAATAAAGAAAAAAACATTAAATGATGGTAACACCTGTATAAATCTGTTACTTGGTGGAAACCATTTTTTCTCTTATGTTTCCCTGAATGAGCCATGAAAGTACCAAGAAATACCTTTGTATATGGATAGAAGCTGAAGTGTTTCTTCCTTTTGAGCAAAAACAAGGCAGCTCTGCAGATACATTCAACACCAACTTTCCAGGCAGCTACAAGCTAGAATTTTCTCTGGGTAAGAATGCAAAAGATGGAGACTCTTTCTAAGGAAGAAAGCAAGGCGTCACCGTCTTGAACAGAAGAAAGATAGAAGGGGCATCTCCAGATTTCTAAGTTTTCCATGCTCTTAAATATTCAGAATATGAGAACTTTCAGTATGACCACTGTACAAAATGCTCCAAACCATGGGATTTAAAGAGTATCTCTTTGTCCAAAAGGATAAGAAGCACAATAGCTGGGCAGGCATGAGCCTCCATTGCATCAATAAAGGGAAGGAAAAGTGAAAACATATCTGAATGTCCTAGTTTCTGACCAGGAATCTAGGAATATTAAAAAGTTCACGTAGGCTTTACAGTTTAAGGATTCTTTAGAACATAGCTTAAGCCAACAATCTAAATCAAGTGAAGTGAAGAAAAAGTAACAGATAATAAGCCAATATAGAGCATGTGGACTAGTTTGATTGTTTAGATTTAAAATGATTTCCACCATGACAGTTTATACTATAAAATGAAGGAGGAGCAGGACCTTCTCAGATGTAGGTCTACATTTCCTAGCCTCTCTCTTCATAATACATCTTACCACCTTTCCTCTCATCAGGAAGGAGAAACTACCCTAAAAAATGAAGGCCAACTGACTTCTCCACTGACTGACCTCCCCAACTTCAATATCCATGCACTACATGTTTGACCAAAGACTAAACGCCAGAATAATCTTCCTTTTCAAAAGCAAAACTAAACAAAAAATCAGGAGAATTTTTCTCTATCATTTTCACTCTAAATTTCAATTTGATTCTATTTCTGTCAACCCTACTAACGGAAAAATGCCATGTGGGAACCCCTCTTGATAAAGTCATAGGACCATAAATGTAAAGTCAAAGGGTGGGGGGTGGGGAACTGAGTATAAACTAGATGATAAGTCTGAAAGTCTAAACAAGTGAAAGCAATTGTTTGGGAAGTAAATTCTAGAAGCAGGATCTACTCTCAACAACCAAAAGGGAAAAAAAAAAAAAAAAAAAAAGGAAGGATAGGCACTGGGTACATCAGAAGTGCAGAGAAATACTGTCATGAGATTTGGAAAACTTTAAGATGAGATAATGGGGGCACAGGTTACCACTTGCCCTCAAATGGAAGCTTAGAGGGCTCTTTTTGTTTCTACTTAAAATAAGATCAGCTGACTGCAAGGCACAGGCAACTTGTTTTGAGGATCCAGGTGACTACTGCATTTCAACTTGCTCTTAGGATGTCCCTTGCCAAAAACCAGTGAAACTGACTACTACCCACAAGCCTCCTGTCTACTTCCCTACATGGTTCACAAGACCTGGATTACGTAAACCATAAAGATCAGACTCGGTGCAAACATATGTGCTCTAAAGGGGAAAACTGATGGAACAGCAAGTAGTGTTTAGCAACTAGACTACTCCAAAGAGTATATCCAGAATTCTCTGGGAATTAAAAAACCAAAATAAACCCCAGCAGAATTAAAATTAAAGAGAAATTTGCAATAATATTCTCATTAATAATTTCACTATTTCATACTTAAGAATCCTAAGTCTTAGAGAGGAAAGTTAAAGTCTTTCAAATGAAATAATTGTGCCTGATGAGAAACTAGATGTCCACAACCACTAACTGAGGGCCTTTAAAGCAATATTGAAAACCATGTCATCAAGTATCTAAATACTAATCTGGGTTCTCTAATAAAAGTACTGCCAAGGTTCTTCTAAATTACTTGCTATGCCCTCTGATTTACCCCTTCCCCCCAGTCAGAATACTAAAACCATGCCTTGAAAAAAGGAAGTAGCAGAACTTCAGTAGTTCTATTTCTGCACTTCAGTATAAGCGGCATATCCCGTTCAAGCTACATTACCAAGAGCAAACACTTCCGTTTCCATCTACATTGAGAAAGAAATTATATTTCTTCACCTAAGGTATTCACTCAAGCCCCAAAGGAGATGGCAGATGGGAAAGAAAAGTAAAGAAAGCAGATGGATGGAAAACTCAGAAGGAAAGGAAGGCAGGGATCTGCATGCCATTAACCATTACTTTTCCAGTCTTCTTGACTCTCTCATATGTTATGGTGCTTATGGTAAAAGATGCAGAGAAATCTCTCCAGCTCTTACAGTTCTTCATAAGCAAGAAGACTGAGAAAAGGATAATCATTAACAAGTCATTTTAAATGCTCTGGATAAGAAATGGCTAAATCAAATTTTTAATCATTGTAAATCATAAGAATATTCAATATATGTTTACTTCTCCCTTTCTACACACTTGGCCAATCATAACCCCTACACCTGGAGATGCAAAGAATCATCTTCTGATTTAGCCATTTTCTGCTAACTCATTATTGTAAATTACTGATCATATTCACCAAATTATATTAAAAAGAAGGGTTTAAAATTGGTAGTGTTTCAGGCCATTTGCAAACATTATAATCTCAGGCATGGAAGAAAGTCTCATGAAATTCTACATCTCTGAGATGTGAGGGTCCCAAGTGTCCTTATCTCTTGCATTAAGTAAAGCGTGCGCTCGCATGTGCAGACGTGCTTAACTCCGTGAGGCCTTGTCTCCTATCGTGGCAGTGACAACTGAGACCGCTGTATGGCCACAGCAGGGCAGGGGCTAGTGAAGGGGACCTGGCTGAGACTAAGAGCTAATGGTAAAAGCGGGCAAGACACTGACTGGGCAGTAGTAGAGGAAAGGAGGAGTGGTGCTTGCCAGAAGACTCCTCACAAGGGAGTGACAGGGACTGATGACAAAAGCAACAGAAGAACTGCTCACAGCCAAGGCCTCATGATCAAAAGTACTTCCAGAGATTAAAAACAAATGTTTTGCACGAGTAGGAGGGGGAAAACGATGCAAAATGGATAGGGCATGAAGGTCATGTCTGCCTTCTCAGGATGAGTATTTCATGTTTAGACCTATTAATCACAAAGAAAATTCCTAAACCCATAGCGACAATTTAAAAATCTTATATCACCTTTCCAAGTGGTTCCTCTTATTTTTAAAAAAAATTTTTATTGGAGTATAGTTGATTTACAATGTTGAGTTAGTTCCTGCTGTACAGCAAAGTGTATCAGTTATACACATACATATATCCACTCTTTTTAAGATTCTTTTCCCATATAGGTCATTACAGAGTACTGAGAAGAGTTCCCCGTGCTATACAGTAGGTCCTTATTAGTTATCTATTTTATATATCTTCTTATTTTGTTTTTACTATTTTTTAAATTATAAAATTAACAGTTTAAAAAACTATTTCCATTAAGGGAGTCCATTTGTCAGTCTTTATTCAGAATCTCTACCAGAATGAACTAGACTAAGAAGCCTATCCCAATCCTTAAACTCAGGAGGTTATGAAAAACATTTTCATACATCTCAACAACATCCCAGCAGTAAACTAAAGGCTATATCAAAAGGGAAAGAAAGAGGGGAGAGGGTAAAAGAATTAAGTCCCAAATAATAAGAAAAGTAACTAAGCTTTGACCTTAAAGCCAGATTTACTTTGGATCTGTGGGCAGCATAGGCAGGCACTGTGTTCAGGGATGTTTCCTGATATGAGTAAGTGACATATGACTTGAACACAGGGAACATGTCTTACCCATCTTACGCTTTACAAACAGTAGGTGCTCTTCAAATGCTCTGTGAATTAATGAGTATAAACACAATAATGTTTTCACAGTGAGTACACTGGAATTCCAGATTACTTGTTCATCAAAACCATTGGGCATTAAGTGGCCGTGCCTGTTGCAAAAGACCTGAAACACGTGGAAGGAGTTAATCACAGTGTCCCACGCCCTTTAATGTGATATCGGGGACTGGTGAAAGAAGTCCCCATCAGTCTCAAAATTCTCAACTCGGCGAGCAAACTGCATATTCACACCAACCCTCTCCTGGTATGTAGCCAGATCCTGATTCTCAGGAAGACTGGGAAATTAAATTCCTATGAGCTTTTCTCCTTTCCCTGGCTCCAACAGATCCTTTTAACTAGCATGGCTTCTCTGAGTCAAATCCTTAGTTACTAAGGAATGTATCGCATCTTCAGCTGACTTTCTCTAGCCCCGCGGTTCTCACACTAGCATGCTTCAGAATCACCTTGTGAAAACAGATTGCTGGGCTGGGCACCACCCTCAGAGTTAGTTTCTGATTGAAAAAGTCTCCTGTGAGGGCTGAAAATTTGCATTCTGACAAGTTCCCAGATGAGGCTGATGTTGCTAGTTGGCAACCTCCTGCTCCAGGCTAGAGAACTAGTAAGAGTTATTCTTTCCTCAAAAGACAGAAATTAAAAGTAAAACTGAGGACATATAAGATGCTAAGTAAAATGGGCCTTCTGTTTTTCAAAAGCTTTGCTAATTTTTGTTGTTGTTGAGCAAAGGAAATAAAGGACTTATGGGAAGGTACACTGAAGAGTGACTGGGACAATCTCTGAAATGTCTGATGTTGTTAATCTGGCGGCAAAGACACCTATTGAAAAGAGAGTTACCCATATTTTAGGCCATCAGAAAAGGCACAGCACGTCCAGGCTGAAAGCTAAGACTCCTCCCCAGGTTTAATTAGGAGAAGGAAGCCTTCTGAAAGCCTTATTCCAATCCTTTCCATGGGGTCACCTCAGCAAGCTGTCACCTGGCAACTTAGTCACCTACATTTTTAATCCAGGAACTTATTAACATTTTTTCCCTACAAGGTAATAAAGTTGAGTTTATATGAAAATCCAGGAATTTCAAACAGGCATCCTACCAATTTTCCAAACAACATAAAGAAAAGCTCTTGAAAAATTAAGTGTGACGTGCAATCTGGAGTACTTAAAAATGTGCTCAAAGGTTGACAAGCAAACATACAGGATAAAAATTAAAATTTAACGACAAAAGGTTTGGAGATTAAACCTTTGTTATAATTTCATGTATAACTAACTGTTTCCTGTTGCTTCAACTTTAAGCATATACTTACCTTAAAATGTAAACATTTCATCTAACTATGTTTATACAACTACTTTAGGGTTCCTTTCCCCATCTTGAGATGAAAAATTGCTGAAAATGCAAAATTATACAAAACCATGGCTGGCTGTGTACTGCATGAAAAATGGAACATAATCTGACATTTCTTTAACTAAAACAGGGTGCAGAAATGGTATTGCTTTCAAACTAGCAAATTAAAATAATTATTGGAATAAAAATATGGCCCACTTGTGCTGGTGTAATATCAGCTGCTCAAATATTAAAAGAAACAATAGTCTGACCTCATCGAAAAACTGCTGAGTTTTGCGAAGTATAAATTTTAATTCAGTCAGTTCCAGGAAATTTCTCTTCAGAGCTTCCTGGTTTGTGTTGATTTCCTTCAGTTCATTTTCAATCTTCTCAAAATTGGCCTAAAGAAACAACAACAACAACAGCAAAACCAATTAACTCAAAGGAAGCTCAAAATGCTTGCTCTGAAAGACAGATGAATTCATCCATCCCACAGAATGCTCGCCACCCAGACGGTTCAAAGGTATCTTTGAACAACACAGCAAGTACAGTCAGCCCTCCGTATCCTTGGGTTCCCTACCTGCGGATTCAACTAACCATGGTTTGAAAATATTTGGGGAAAAACATTTTCCAGAAAGTTCCAAAGAGCAAAACTTGAATCTGCTGCCCACCAGCAACTATTTACCTAGCATCTGCATTGTATTTACAACTACTTAACACAGCATTTACATTGTATTAGGTATTATAAGTAATCCAGAGATGATTTAAAGTATACGGGAGGATGTGCATAGGTTATATGCAAATACTACAGCTATTTTAAATAAGGGACTTGAGCATCAGCAGATTTTGGTATCCGAGGGAAGGCCTGGAACCAATCCCCCTCAGATACTGAGGGACAACTGTACTGTGTTTTTACCAGGGCAATTTTCTTTATGAAAACTTTTTTGCTTAAAATCGTCTTTCTTTGTCTATAGATTCTGTTGTACACTTGGTTAAATTCCCCAGGGGCCTTTGGATAGATAAAATAATTATTGAAAAGTTAATGAAAGGCTATTCATTTAGTCTATGAGATTAATAAATTACTGGATAAATTAACATTGATCCAATAAAGTTTCAATAAGCCAATAAACATTTATTTAGTTGCATGCGATAGTATTTGAGATACCACAGTGTTTTTTATACCATAAAAAAGCAAATTCATTTTAATCCCATCCACAGGAAACTTGCAATCAATAGACAAGGACAGCAAGAATTATTCTACTCTTCAGCTTCGCAAGAAATTACTTTCTGCATTTAAATAGAAAGAAACTTATCTGGCTTCCTCAGAAGAACTGCTTACCTCTAAGTCAATCATGTCCCGGGGGAAGGGCACCTCTGGGTTTTCGCCAGTGTCCATAATTGGGATATTGGCTTTCCTTATCTCTTTCTCAACAAATCCTAGAACGACAGAATCGAAACATTCATGTCTAGCTGCACATGTCTGGAATTGCCAAAACTTGAGGAAAAAAATAATAAGACCCCAAACCTGGCTAAAAAGAGCTTCGTTCTAACAAAGACACTTTTACATAAAAAAGGCAGATCGTGTGAATCCTTTTTTCTCCACATTCCTCTTCCTCCTACCCTATGTTCTCTAAAGCACAGCTACCCCAAAAAGGCTTATCATCCCACTACTGTCTTCTTTCCCTCTTCTGATATTAAAACTGGTCCTCATCTGTGTCAGCTCTCTACCCTTTGTGACTTCTACTGTATGACGGTTCTGGTCACAGATACTGTTGGCAGAGAAGAGCTACAGAAGAGTGCGATTCAGTAGAATATTGGAAACTTAGCACACTAGTGAGACAACTCCAGCCTACATGAGTTTCATTAAATTTGAAAACAGGTCAATTTTGACTTAAAAAATACAAAAAAAAAACAAAGCACAGAATAAGGCCCCAAAACACCAGAAGAGCAAAGTGTTTCAGGTGATAACTACTGACTTAGCTTTTAGCACGGGGACTAAATTCACCTAACAGCTAACGGAAAGCTGGCATCGTATAGGAGCAAGATCTTGGATTCTGAAGACAGACCACCTGGATTCAAACACTGACCCCATCATGACAGCTTACGTTCTCGGGCAAGTCACTTAACCTCTCTGATCTCTGGTTTCTTCATTTACTAAATATGGGTACTGAATCACCCATCTTGAAGGAATGTTGTGGGGAATGAACAAAATAAAGTATATGAACACCCTAACTCTCAACAGGACCTTAATAAATGTTAGATTCTTCCCTCATAAACAGCTCAAATTAAAAGGCGGCTAGGCTGACATCTAAAATTGATGGTGTTCTGGGTCCTACCTCTCAGAATTCTATAGTGTAGTACTGCCAGGAAACCCTTCCCATAAAAAAATAACCAGTGTTTTTCAGCTTGCAGCCTTGCCATCTCAAACAAAGTTTCTATTAAGCACCACCTAGCCCAAACACCACACGTCTACTCGTGCACAAGAAATTCATCTTTACATCGGATTGCAAGATTTTTCCTCTCTTCTTTTCCTCCTGTAGTATTTTCTTCCTTTATTAAGAGGACCCTAATTTAAGACAAATGGCTCACTAGAGGAACATCAGACAAAGCCAAAATGCACATACGAAGCTTTCGATCCATTTCTTCACATCTTCTGACTTCATTCACAAATTTCCGCTGGAAAACGTTCACATCTGGATTTAACTGCAAAATAAGAACAGAATACCAAATATTCAAATACTACATTTCCTCTCTTTCATAAGCAACACAACCTGCAAAGTGAAAACCTAATTTAGTGTCAATGTGTGATGCGACACTAATAAAAACTTTCTACTGATCCACACAACCTGCTTTGGGACCAGTCACACCAATGAAAAGTAAAATCCCCTCCCTCACTGCTGCAACATATTCCTGGAATGGAGGCAAATTAGACAAAGCACAGTGGCACAAAATGTTCTTCCCGGGCCAAAGGTCTCAGTGAGCGCTACCACCTTGCACATTTGGGCAATGGATAGAATGGAAGCTCTGCCTGGTTTTCCTGCTCTCCTTCTTCCCAATCAGAAGAGCCAGAAGGCAAACTTCTCTTGTTCTTTTGCCCCGGGGTCTTCACCTTCTAGGTGACAGGCTGGTTTATTCAATCTTACATCACAAGTAATTGTCAAAGCAACAGTGACAGATATTCTGGGAAATGCAAATAAGAATAAAACAAGTTCCTACTCATTGAGAAGCTTGCAAACTAATAGAGAAGAAAGATGAATACAACCAATAAGAGAGCATGGGATAAATTCCATGAGAGCAATTCAAAGAAAGAATTATAGTTACTCAACATTTGTGGAGCACCAAATATGTCCCAGACACTGTATTATGCACTGGCATAAATATAAAGAATAAGAGATATCCTAGCTTTGAAGAGCTATCAGCCCCACAGAAGAGAGACACAAACCAATCGATACAACTTTTGTGACAAACGTTATTAAAGAGTAAGCAAAATATTGCTGGCAGTTTCCTATACAGTTACCTACCTCATGACTGAGCATTCTGCTGCTAGGCACCCACTTCACAGGAATGAAAACATGTCCACAGAAATTTGTAAAAGAATGTTTACAGCAGCTTTATTCATAATCGACCCAAACTGGCAATGATCCAAATGCCATCAACAGGAGACTGGATAAAGACACTGTGATATGTTCGTACCACAGAATGCTATTCAATAATAAAATAGAATCAACTACAGATATATACAAAATGAGATTAGATCTCAAAAATACGAGGTTGAGTGAAAGAAGTCAGACATTAGAGTCTATAATGTATCATTCATTTACATAAAGTTCAAGAACAGGCAAAACTAATCTATGATGGTAGAAATCAAAACAGTGGTTACCTATGATGGGTAGGGGCTGACCAGAAGTACGCACGAGATAACTTTCTGGGCTGCTGGAAATGTTCTATATCTTGACTTGGGTGGTGGTTATAAGGGTATATAAATTTACCAAAATCATCAACCTGTACTCCTAAGATCTATGCATTTCACTGAATATAAAGTTTACCTCCACGAAAAAGAAGAGGGGGGCTTCCCTGGTGGCGCAGTGGTTAAGAACCTGCCTGCCAATGCAAGAGATGTGGGTTCAAGCCCTGGTCCGGGAGGATCCCACATACCGCGGAGCAACTAAGCCCATGCGCTACAACTACTGAGCTTGCGCTCTACAGCCCATGAGCCACAACTGCTGAGCCCATGTACCACAATTGCTGAGCCCACATGCCTAGAGCTCATGCTCCACAACGGGAGAGGCCACCGCAGTGGGAGGCCCGTGCACCGCGGCGAGGAGTGGCCCCTGCTCGCCACAGCTGGGGAGAGCCCACGCGCAGCAACGAGGACCCAACACAGCCAAAAATAAATAAATTTATAAAAAATAAATAAAATTTTAAAAAAGACACAATTCAGCCATAAAATAATTAATTAATTAATTTTTTTGAAAAGAATGAACTGTGAGAGAAAGAGAGAGACTGGTAACAGAGAATCCAGTAAGGAAATTATTGGTATTATGTATTATATTAATATTAGACACATGGAATCTATGGTAAAAACCATTATTAGAGATTAAGAGAATCACTACATAATAAGAACAATTCCCAGGAAAATGAAACAATTCCAAACTTGCGTGTCCCTAATAAAATGCTTATTTGTTTTTGTTTTGTTTTGTTTTTTTTCACTGAGCAGGCAGTACTCAGCCTCTCATTCAGAAATTTCCACTTCTATAAACAAGACATTCTGAAGTGAAAGTAGCCACAAGACTCATGGTAACTTTACTGGTTTCATAATCAGGAGTCAAGGTTCAACTGCAGCCACACCATAGCCTGCTTTGGGTAAGGAGTCCTGAAATATGTGGGCAAGGCATTCTCAAAATATTTCAAACAAACATTAACAGAACTACAAGAAAAAACTGACAAATCTGTCTACATAGTGGGAAATTTTAATATAATTTTAAAACTATTGATACATCAAGTCCACCAAATATTTTAAAAGGACAGAGAAAATCTGAACATAATCAGCTTAATCTAACAAACACACACATTTTCTAACACTGCATCCAACAGTTCTCTGTTCAAGAGTTCATTTATAAAAACTGACCACAAAATAGGTCACACAGCAAGTCTCAGTATAGAATTGGTACCATAAAATGTTCTCTATCATGCAATTAAGTTAGAAATCCATATCAAAAATACAACTTAACATATTTGGAAATTCTAAAATAGCTCTAAGTAATTCACAGCACAAAGAAAAAGTCTTAATGAAAATCTCTCTCTTTTTTTTTCCTGTGGCCATGCCACGTGGCTTGCGGGATCTTAGTTCCCCGGCAGGGGATCAAACCCAGGCCCTCAGCAGTGAGAACACACAGTCCTAATCACTGGAATGCCAGGGAATTCTCTGAAATATCTTAAAATATTGAGAACAGAATGATAATGAAAATGCTAAAGATCAAACTTTGTAGGATGCAGTTAAAGTGGTATTTAGAGGGAACTTTATAGACTTAAATGCAAATAGAAAAGACTAAAAAAATTAATGTGTCAAGTGTTCAAGAAGTTAAAAGAAAGATAACAGGAAGTAGAAAATAACAAAGAGCAGAAATTGGGACTTCCCTGGTGGTCCAGTGATTAAGACTTGGCCTTCCAATGCAGGGGGTACAGATTTGATCCCTGGTTGGGGAGCTAAGATCCCACATGCCTTGGGCCAAAAAACCAAAAAACATAAAACAGAAGCAATACTGTAACAAATTCAATAAAAAGACTTAAAAAAAGAAAAACAAAACAAAGAGCAGAAATGAATAAAAGTTCCTGAACAAAACAAAGTCAAAAGTTGACATTTTTCTTTTATACTTCTTTATCATTTTATTTATCATTTTTTCTTAAAAGTTGGTTATTTAAAAAGACAATATGGACCAAATTTTTATAAGACTGAGAGAAGGCATAAATAAACATAAGAATAAAAAACGTTCACTACAGATAGAAATTTCAACAGTTAAAAATATACCCATCTAGAAACACCAGGCATAGAAGGTTTAAAGATAGGTTCTTTCAAAGACTAGATAAGCCCAAAGCTTAGATAAACTATTACAATGAGGAGACAAATGAAAGGAACATTCCTCAACCAATAAGTGAGATTGGCCAGTATAATCTTTATACCAAAATAAGATAGGAATAGTTTTAGAAAGGACAATTACAGACCAATATCATTTATAAATATAAATGAAATAATCTTAATAAAATTATTAGGAAATTGAACCCTAATATTCTTTTGAATACACCTCATGACTGAGTTTCCCAGGCTTACAAGGATGATTTTACATTTAAAAAAACTATACAAATGGTCTGTAAGCATATGAAAAAGGCTCCACATCATTAGCCATGAGGGAAATGCAAATCAAAACCATTTCACACTCGTTAGGATGGCTATAATAAAAAAAAAAAAAAAAAAAAAAAGGAAAATAACAAGTGTTGGTGAGGATGTGAAGGAACTGGAACCCTCATACATTGCTGGTAGGAATGTAAAGTGGTGCGGCTGCTGTGAAAAGCAGTGTGGAGGTTCTTCAAAGTGTTAGAATTACCACATGACCCAGCAATTCCGGGTACATACTCCTGGGTATATACCCAAAAGAAGTGAAAATAGGCACTCAAACAAATACTTGTACACGAATGTTTATATAACATTATTCACAATAGCCAAAATGTGAAAACAACTCAAATATGTTCAGCAACTAATGAATGAATAAACAAAAGGTGGTATATACATACAATGGAAAATATTCAGCCATAAAATGGAGTGAGTACTGATACATGCTACAACAGGATGAATCCTGAAAACAACATGCTAAGCAAAAGAAGCAAGATACAAAAGGCAATGCGTCATATGATTCCATTCATATATAATGTCCTTCCAGAATAGGGAAATCCAGGAAGACAGTGGTAGATTAAGTGATTGCCAAGGGCTAGGGCGAGGGAGAGATGGGGAGTGACTGCTATGGGTACAGGGTTTCTTTGCAGGGGTGATTAAATGTTCTGGAATTAGATAGTGGTGACAATTACACAACCATGTGAATACACTAAATACCACTGAACTGTTCACTGTATAAGGGTGATTTTTTGGTATATCTCAATTGGAAAAAACATAGGCAGTGGAATCAGACAATCCTGGATACAAATCTGTGTGTCCCTGCGGTATTTTCATCTGTGCTGCAGGTTCCTCAACTGTAAAATGAAAGTCGTAGGTTCCACTATTCAAAAGGAGGTTCTACTTCTCAGGTTGCTATAGGAATGCCTGCAGTAACAACGTAAAATGTTCAACATGACATCTATTCACAAAATGTAAATTGTCCTTATGATCCTACGTGTTAGACAGTAAGGGACTGAAGAATAGACAAGAAGTATGTCAAAGAGAAGAATGAATGAGGAGACAGATAAGCCACAGAAGATTTTGAACGAGTTGAGCAACGAAACATGTCTTGTCTCTCTAAAACCCAGGGCAATATCTTTTGTTGAGAAGATAAGTAACAACTAGTTCTATACTGAAACCACTTCTTATACTGAAACCACTCATTTTAATATGCTGCATATTTTCATACTTTAAAAAAGATACAAAAAAAGAAAGTACAGATACTTGCTACAATATAGATGAACCTTGAAAACATTATGTTAAACGAAAGAAGCCAGACACAGAAGACTACATATTGTATGACTCCACTCACATGAAATGTCCAAGAATAGGCAAATCCACAGAAACAGCAATGAAGATTAGTGGTTACCAGGGGATAGGGGTGGGGAGTGGGGTTGGGAGGAAATGGGGAGTGACTGTTAATGGCTACAGGGTTTCTTACTGGGGTGATGAAAATGTTCTAAAATTGATTGTGGTGATGGTTGTACAGTTCTGTGAATATACTAAAAGTCATTAAATTGTATACTTTAAATGGATAAATTGTATGGTATGTGAATCATATCTCAGTAAAGCTGTTAAAAAAATTAGTAGGAAAAAATATGGCTATGTAATTCACCAAATTAACAGATTAAAGGAGAAAAAAACATGGCAACCTCAATAAGGAAAGGCATTCAATAAAATTCCACAACCATTTGTGACAGTAACTTCAGAAAATCAGAAGTTGAAAGGAATCTGCATAATCTAATAGAATTTTCCAAAAAATTAAGAATAAATGTCTTATTTAAATTATAAAAAATTTAAAAGACTCCCCTTAAAGTTAGAAGTAAGACAGGCATACTACATGATAGATACAAAGCACTTTGCCCTATTTCCTTATGAACAATAATCCCATTCTTGTTTAAGGCAGCAACTGCTCAGCTGAAAAATAAAGAAAACCACCACATTTCCCAGACTCCCTTGTAGCTACAGTATGCCATAATTTTGGCCAATGATAAATTAGCAAAGTCTGCTGAGGATTTCTGGGAAAGTTGTTTTCCTCCATATGTAAGTACTTCCCCCTCCTCCTTGCACTTCTTTCTTCCTGCCTAGAATATGGAAGAAATGCTGGGAGCTGTGGTGGTCGTCTATAAGGACAAAAGCCAAATGCTCAAGGATGGCCAAAAAAACCACAGAATGATCTTAGGACACTGATGACAGTGTGAAGCTGGGTTTCATGTTACACGAGAAACGTACACCCCTAACATTTGGGTTTTCAGTTACATACAGCTAAACACAGTCCTAACCAGTATAAGCTTGCTCTCACTCTTCATCAACACGTTATGTTATTGGGACTTCTCTGGTGGTCCAGTGGGTAAGACTCCAAGCTCCCAATGTAGGGGGCTCAGGTTCAATCCCTGGTCGGGGAACTGGATCCCACATGCATGCCACAACTAAGAGTCTGCATGCCGCAACTAAGAAGGCTGCATGCTGCAACTATGAGCCTACATGTCATAACTAAAAATCCCGCATGCCACAAGGAAGATCCTGCTGCATGCCACAACTGAGACTTGGAGCAGACAAAATAAACAAATAAATAAATTTTTAAAAATAAATTTTTAAAAAGTTATGTTATTAAAGGTCCCAATGGATACAGTAAAATAAGAGAAAGAAAAGGAAAAGGATTTGAAAGAAACAGTTCACTCTCTGACAGAGCTGTAAAAAAGATTATATCAAATGTAGCAAAATGTTAACAACTGGTAAATCTACATTAGAGTATTCAGGCTTGAAATTTTTCAAGATAAAAATTTAGGAGGGACTTCCCTGGTGGCGCAGTGGTTAAGAATCCACCTGCCAATGCAGGGGACGTGGGTTCGATCCCTCGTCCAGGAAGATCCCACATGCCACAGAGCAACTAAGCCCATGTGCCCCAACTACTGAGCCTGTGCTCTACAGCCAGCGAGCCACAACTACTGAGCCCACGTGCCGCAACTACTAAAGCCTGTGTATCTACAGCCTGTGCTCTGCACCAAGAGAAGCCACCACAATGAGAAGCCTGCATACTGCAACAAAGAGTAGCCCCTGCTCGCCGCAACTATAGAAAGCCTGTGTGCACCAACAAAGACCCAACGCAGCCAAAAGTAAATTTTAAAAAAAATTTAGGAAAACAGAAAATACTGATAACAAAAAAAGAAAAATAAACTTTATATATATGACAAAATATACCAAAAACAGAGGGAAAAGACAAGCCACAGCCTGGAAGAAGTTATCAGTAGAGGATTAGAAAGAAGATTAGCTTCCAGAGTACATGAAGAACTTGAAAAAAAAATCCTACAAGTCAATACAGAAGACAAGCAAACCCAATAGAAAAACAGGAAGATAATATGGACAGACATTCATGGAAAATGAAACCCATTATGTCCAATAAACAAATAAGAAGATACTAAATGTACTAATCTAGAAAATGCAAATTAAAACAACAAGATACCACTTCGCAACCATCAGACTGGCAAATTTCTTTCTGTCTGAGCACAGAGGTGTTGACACAATTGTGGAGCGACAGGTACTCTCAACCAGCGATGGGAGCATGAACAGGTACATTCACTGTGCAGTTCACTCTGATAACATCTAACAGTTAGGGATGCACACGATGCTCAGCAGTGCGCCTCCTGGTTATAATCCCTGGAGCAGCAGCAGGTCCATGAGAGCAATATCAGTTTCTTGTAACACTAGGACATCATTTGCCTTTTTCATTCTCATTCTCTCGTGAGTGTTTCAGTGAAGTTTTCCAGAGGCTCACGAGATACATCACAGCAGACTGACTGCAGAAGCAAATGAGAATCCAGCTTTCTGCTAATTCGGACACTAAAAGATTTTCAGAAGTGTAAAAGCAATATCCCTCTTCTCAAAACTATTTTTTTGTTTTGGAAAACATAGCTATTTTTCATAAAAATGTTATGATAACATGTAGTGGGTTATTATAATTTTTAAATGATTTAATAAGTAAATACTTCAAACATTTCTCAGTTTTAATTTCCAGTACAATAATATTGCTAACTGTAACTCTTATAAAAGCCTTCTGCGGTCCTCAATTTTTTAAGAGTCTAAAGAGGTCCTGAGACCAAAATGTTTGAGAACCACTGCCCTGGAGAAACTATCACACATGTATACCACAAGACATATATATGAATCTTCCTTGCACCACTGTACAGCAAAGAATTGCAATCAACCAAAATGTTCATCAAAAGGAAAAAATGATATAAACTGTATATTCTTACAATAACTATATAGCAATTTAAAGGAATGAACTAGCACTATCTGTATCAACATGGTTAAATCTTACAAACATTAAATTTTAAAAGTACTTGCTGAAGGATACACACAACATGAAACCATATACATAGTTTTAAAACATATAAAATTATACTATATATTATTTAGTGATACATATACAGCAAAAGTAGAAAAAAAAACAAGGGAATGATAAAAGCAAAGATCATTGTAGAGATTACCTTTGTGGGAGAGGAGAGAGACATGAATGGCAGGGAAGAAGGATACACAGGAGCTTTCAATTATTTGTGGAATGTTTCTCTTAATGAGATAGTAGAAACATAGTTACAGGCATAACTCCTTTTACTGTATTTCACATTATTGCACTTTGCAGATATCACTTTGTTACAAATTGAAGGTCTGTGGCAACCCTGCATTGAGGAAGGGTTGAGCAGCACCATTATTCCAACAGCATTTGCTCACTTTGTGTCTCTGTGTCACATTTTGGTAATTCTCTGAGTATTTCAAACTTTTCCAGTATTATATCTGTTATGGTGATCAGTGATCTTTTGATTGCAAAAAGATTACGACTTGCTGAAGACTCAGATGATGGCTAGCATTTTTTAGCAACAAACTATTTTTTAATTAATATATGTACATTTTTTTTAGACATAATGCTACTGCACACTTAATAGACTATAGTACAGTCTATAGCCTACAGTATAAACATAACTTGTGGGAATCTTAGTTCCCCGACCAGGGATTGAACCTGTGCCCTCAGCAGTGAAGGTGTAGAGTCCTAACCACTGGACCACCAAGGAATTCCCAACATAACTTTTATATGCACTGGGAAACCAAACAATTTGTGTGACTCGCTTTATTGAGATACTTTACTGTAGTGGTCTGGAACTAAAATAAATATTCATTGTATTAGTCCCTATAATGTTTTGTATGATTGAAATGCAACATAAGTAAAAGTTAAGAACACTGAATAGACACAATGAGTGTTAGGTAGGGAGACACCATAGTACCAGATAAAGGATTGCAAATTAAGGATGACTTAGGTTTGATTTAGGTTTCAAGTCTAGAAAACTGGAAGAATATTGATGCATTAGCTCATCGTTAGAAAGTCAGGATGAAGAAATAGTTTGTTAAAAGGCAAGGTGCTGGGATTTAGACATAACAAGCTTGAGAAGCAGAGATGACAAAAATCTTTTTTGGGGGGAGGTGGGGGGGGGGACAAAGGTCTTCTGAGCTATTTTATTTTATTTTTTAAAATTGAAGTACAGTTAATTTACAATGTAGTGTTAGACAGAAATCTTAGAGAGGTGTTAATTCAGGGATGGTGTTTGGGAGGTCAGGACCAGAGACACAGATTTGGGACTCGCTGAGTAAAGATAGAAGATTTGAGGATAGATGAGATCACCAAAAGAAAAAAAATTAAAAAGTGATAGGGAAGATGTGGGTACGAGAAGCTTAGCCAGAGAGAGCAAAGAAAAGAGTTTCGGGAACACTGACACCTATGGCAGGAGTAAGGAACACAAGAGAGAGGTTGGTGGAAGATAACAATGAGTTTTCAGAAAGATAAGAAAAGGAACCAGAGACAGGGAGGAGAACATTTGAAGAGAGTTGATATAAAAGAGTTCAAAGAGAATAAGGAATAAGACCACATCACTGGATTATATTTGTGCAATTTCAGCTCAGACAGAGAACTTCCTGAAAGCTTGCCAATTCCAGGAAGCCAAAACTGATTAATTCCACCCCTTTCTGACTACTCCTCTTTCATCCGTCCATTCATTCCAACAAATATTGATTATCTTTTATGTGGGCACTAAGGATATAATAACAAATGTCTCTGTTCTTTCTGGTGCTTAGATCACAGTAGAAGAGAGATTCTTTAATCAGCCAGTCACACCGATGAATGGAAAATCATGACTATGATGAATGCTATAAATGAGAGGTACATGGAGCTTTGAGACCGCATAATGAGGAATTGTTACCTGCCCCCTCCTTTCAGCAGCGTAGATTGTGCCTTCAGATTGCAAGCCCCATAGGTCATACTTTTTTTTATATTCTTAGACTGTCCATTTTCTTTTGATAGCTCCTCCAAGTGCCCAGCATAATGCTTCAGAACAATGGGTATTTGGTATATGCTTACTTATATACTATATATCTGTAACTGGATGCTTCAGATTTTGTAATAAATATGTCCTATTGTATGAAAGAGCTATGACACTTTTTTTTTAGTACCGTACTATGGGTGTTAAGGAGCCCAAAAGCAAAGTGCAAGCCTTGAACAGGTTAGTTTGGTGTCCTCCACCTGCATCCCAAGCAATTACCTTGAGAATGCTTACGATTATTCTCAAAGCAGTAGCTAGTAAAAGTATGGAAGGATTGGCACAAAACAGTCTCATCTCTAAAAAGACAACTTGAAATGTACACTCTTCCAATAATAAGCCAGTGCTATAATGTTATTTTTGCAAATAAAAAGCAAAACGTTCGTCTTAAGGCGAATTGGCCATGACAGGAAAAATAGAGTTCGGCAGTATTCAAGAAGCAGCCCCATAACTACTTACATCACGAAACTGAACCTTTCCGAGTTCTCCTAATTCACTGACACAACAATAAGCAGCTTCTGACTGTAGAAAAAGCTGGGCCAGTGTCATCTCCTCACTCCGGAAAAGCTCCCCCATGGCAGCAGAAAGGACCGGTCAACGGAGTACCTGGATTTCTCTCCAACCTAAGGCAAAATGAGAAAATTATATGACCTTGGAATTATCAAGAGGACTGAGAGCAAACAACACCCCAGGAAGCCTCTTCCGTTTTGCATTTCATTTCTTCCACTCCATGCTGACAGGTCTTTAACAACTGTTTTGACATCCTTCTTAGAAAGACAGAAAGGAGAAATTGCAACGGCTGTTACTGAAATTTCTCCCAGAGTGTCTGATGAACAGTCACTTCCTTTGCAGTCGACGTCAGGATTGAATGACAATAATTTGGGACATCTCAGATTAAAAACAGGAACTGGGAATCCTAAACAGCTCTTTAAATACCTTGGACACAATATTATGAGACAGCTGACTTTTTTTTTTTTTTCCTGTGTCAGGAAACAAACAGAAGAGACCTCGGTTACCCTGTCATAAAGCATGTCTCCGTTGCATCTAGTTTTCTATCCTCTACTGCTAATTTCTAACAGCCAAAGTCCAAGCACTGCCCTAAAGGTACGGCTACCTTAAAGGGTTTAACTTTCCAAGCTCCTCAGAAAACACCATTTTCTCCCAAAAGAATCTAAACACATAAGCATTAACTTAAAAAAACAAAAACAGAAAAACACAGAAACAGCTTACACATTAAGCTCAATTTCAAGTCAAGCATGACAGGAATACATGGTAATGACAAAGCAATTTTAAGTCACAGAGAATAAGCTCTGGACCTCCGCAGCTTTCTGTTTCTTATCCCCACCTTCAAGATTAACTACATTCTTCCATCTGTTAAAGCTTCGCATGAATGAGCCAATAAAGATTTCCTTTTCAGTCGGTCTTACCGTTACCGGGTAGGAAAGACAATTGGCGCTATCAGTGGTCCTGAAACTGCAATTATTTATTCTCAATCAGCTATTGTAAGGCACAGGCTGTACAGAATCTAAACTCAACAAAATGTATGGTATTTTTAGTATCATGAGGACATCCCTAATGATAGGTGAAACTGGCATCAAAGGAAGAGCTACTCTTCCGGAAGCCTGGGAGACATTTTGAGAAATGTGAATGACAAAACCTTTGTGCATTTGATGTTCAAGGCAGCAAAACCACGCATTCAGATATAAGCAAGAATTTCTCAAGAGATCATGCAGCTTGACTTTAAGACTGCCTACACCTGAATCATCCAAAACAGCTGTTAACAGATCCCACACTACCCTCAACAAGAATAGATTCCACAACCTCTAAACACATAAAATTATGCCAGATCAGCATAGTTCAGAGGCTGCCGATAATGACAGCCTCCAATGAGTTGCCTCCCTATTTCTGTTCTTTAATGATTACAAGTCTCCCTAGAACATCTCTATCCCACTGGAACCAAAGAGAAAACTAAAAAGGCCACAGCAATTCGGGCGCGTGGGGGTCGCAAAAAAAATATGAAGAAACAGTAATCCTGCGCAAGAGGAGTCCAAATAAAGTGCTCCCGAGCCCTGCCTCACGACTGTCATCCAGTCCTCGCCTCCTAACGAGGTGTTCAAATTCACCTGCCTCGTTTCCTGTCTACCTAGTGAGAAGGAGGAATTCTCTGAGCCCAGGCACACCTACCTCCTGGAGTGGGGAATAAAAGGGGATAATCCTCAAATGGGGAGCCCCTTTAAGAAGCCCCCAATTCTTCAGCCTACCCAATAACCTTCAGTTCCTCCGCTTTCCACTTAAATGGGGTAAGGGATCGGGGCCTCCAAAAGGGAGTGAATCTCCTGTTTCTCTGCCCAGAGGAGGGGTGCCCGAAGAGGGGTGAACCCCCATTTCCCCTGAGACCTGAAGCCCCTGCTAATTCCTTTGACAACCGAGGGGGCCGTTAGAAGGGTTTGCTGTGCCCCTCGGAGGCCGCTCCCTGCCGCGCTGTACCTACAGCCCCAGCTCACCTCCAGCCGCGGGCCGGCCGCCGCCAAAGCAACCGCCGCAGACCAACCCCGCAGCCTCGGAAGCTCAAACCCGCAGCCTCCGCAGCTCCCAGCAGCAGCACCTCGACGTGCGTTGCGTCCGCAAAGCCCCGCCCCCGCGCTGCCGCCGGCCTCCGCCCCCACGATGACCTCATTGCAGTTGGCCAATGGGGTGAGGCCTCGGCCGGAGGCCTCAATGCGGAGTCGCGGGGGCGTGGGCGAGACCTTGCGTGCTGACGCCATCTTGTTCCCGCAGCCTCCGCCGCCGGCCCCGGGAGGGCGGGTGTGTGGGTCGGGCGGCGCAGGTGCTTTAGGCCTGAAGTCCTTGAGCCCTTCAGAATCCCTTCTCACTAATATGTATCCTTGACGCCAGGCTGCCTGCTTTCTTTATTTCCATACCCAAGGAATTAATTCACAACATTTTCCTCCTCGAGGGAAGTAGCATGAAGGAGAGAAATTATTATGAAATGACTGGAGAGGTCGAGCGGAGCTTTAAAGGGCTTCCAGCCCCAATCTGCTCTGCGCGCGCGCATACACACACCTCCTTTTTACTTATTATGCAGGGGAGAAAATTTGAGCCCTAGAGTGGGGAGCGACTTGCTAAATGTGCTAGATCCTGTAGAGGAGCCTTGATCAGGGGGCTCATTCATTTAAGAATAGAGAACCCCTCTTTAAAAAGGTATTTGCTTTAGTCCTTCCAGCAACTGTCCAGGTTCTATTTTTCTCCAGTTAACAGTGGGAGAAACTGTGGTGCTCCAAGGACAATGGTGCTTCAAGGACAAAGAACGACCCTGCCTGAAAAAGTGTCAGCGTTACCCCTCTACCGGACTCCTAATCGCCCTCCCCAGCATGTTGCGGTGGTTACGAAATTTGTGAAATCACCTGGGCGACGCCCACCTGGGCGAAGGGACCTGTCCCAGATAAGGAAAGGCATATGCCCTGTACCACTCCCACCCTAAGAAGGAAGGTATATGTGCCTCGACCAATCAGTAAAGGAAATTTTCACCTCGGACCATTTCTTTTGTTTTCTGGCTATAAAAACTGATCAATAGCACATGTTCGGGCTTGACTCTCCCAGGCTATTAGGAAGTTGTCCTGCTGTTCTGGCAGTGACCCTTCCCTCTAATAAATTCTATCTTCTTTACATTCTGCCTTGTGTCTGGAAATTCTTTTCCAACCCGCGTTCGGACCTCGACAGAAACCTTATTAGACCAGGTGTTGTGAAAGTTAATTTCGGATCTTGTTTGATGGATTCCTGTGCACCCATTTGACCACTTAAAAGTTTTCTATTCCTCAAAATTTGTAAAAGAATAAGTTTTAAAAAACGCGTTAAGTTACGTCTACCTATTATTTATAAAAACGCCTTTCTCAACTATTGATGTCGATTCCCTTTTCTTGCCCTTCTTTTAGGGAAGAGTGAGGATCCCAAGTTGTTTGTCATAACCGAAACCGTATCAGGAAAACTCAGAAAACTGGTTATTCATACTTCGTGGGTGGTGGAACCCTACTGAGATTCAAATGTAATGACGGAGATATGTCTACCTGGCAAAAACATCATCAAACTTGCTTTACCAGCCTAAAGGAAATAATAAAGGTCAAATACCGACGTTTAATTTGCATTTTTCATCTCACATTGTGAATGAAGATATAACGACTTCGTTACGATTTTGTTGAGAAGTAGCACCTTGGAGAGCCCCAGGCCCTCCCTTTCCCTGTGAGCTTAATTGCTCCCTAGTTCTCTCACCTTTCCCCGCAAGGCGGATAAGGACCCACATTTGAAAGCCTGCCAAGTTTTATAAACTATTATACAATGACTCATTTCCTTCGAGACTTAAAAAAAAAAGTTATTTTTTTAACCTCAGGGTCAGCTGCTCGCTAACCACAAATTTTCACACTCTTACCTTTAAGACAGCCTTTCATCTGGACTCTTACCAGTTCCCTTGAATTCCCTTTTTTCACGGCTTCCTTGAACGTATATTCTCTCGGAGCTCCTTTTCTGTCTCCTTTCACTTCCTGCCATCAATCTTTCTCCAGTGTTCTATTTCTTTTCCCTCCATGCTCTCTTCCTTGGAAGTCTTGCCTATTGTCAGGCTTAAATGTCTATGTGTAAAAAAAAAAAAAAAAAAAAAAAGTCTATGTGTAAGACATACCTACTTTTCCATCCACCTCATTCCTCCAAGGCTCAGAAATGGAATTTCAAGCTGCCTGAATAATGGCATTCAGGCAATAAACGTTTGCTGAGGCAGTCTGCTATATCGGAGACATGGTGCTAGGTGCTGGAGATAGTAAAATGAAACACTCTTCCTATCCTAGTGGCGCTCACAGCTCAGTGAGAAATAAAGTTCCAACAATTATGAGAGAGAGAGAGAGAGAAAGGTGAGATGAGATTAATACTTCCCATGTGCCAGGCACTTTTCTAAGTGCTTTATAAATATGAACTCATTTAATCCTCACAACAATACTAGGAGGCAGACACTATTATTGTCTTCATTTAACAGATGTTATGGTGAAATTGAGGTACAATAATTTGCCAAAAGTCACTCAGCTAATAAATAGCAGAGCAGGATTCAAACTCAGACAGTTTGGCCCCATTTCTTGTGCTCTTGAGTATTGCACTGTTCTGACTCTGCTAAAAGTGCTGTCTCTGAGTCCAACCTGAATTCAAATCTTGGTCTGTCATTTAATATCTCTCACTTTATGACTCTCTAAGCCCTAGTTTCCTCCTCTATAAAATAGGGTTAATAATAGTACTTGCCTTATATGTTTATTGTAAGGAAGAAAAGGAACTTAGTACATGATTGGCACTCAGTCTGCATTTAAAAACTGTTAGCCGTCATCATAATCATTATTGTTGAGATACGAAATACTATATCTCAGTATTGGACCTGAGGACGTCAGAAAAGTTTACATTGAGGTGGTGACACGAGTTTTGAAGACTTAGATCTCTCACTGAATAAAAACTGTCTCTTCTTCTGATCCTTAATCTTTCTAATGGCATCATTGTTTTCCTAGTTACACAGGCTCCAAGCTTAAGCCATCCTTTTTTTTTCTTTTTTTCTATCTAACATTGTTTACTAAATTTAACACAAGCTAAATTAACACAAGTTGGATATGAAAATATCTCTGAGAACAATTTCTACTGTTTATATTGTGAAAAATCAAGCAACCACTCTATAATTTGTAAAAATTTCACTTTCAGTTGAATGTTTTCTTCTAATAATTGTCTAAGAATGTCTAATTGGTCAACATTATGTGTTGAGTTTTCTTTTTTTAATTAATTAATTTGTTTTATTTATTTATTTTTGGCTGCATTGGGTCTTCGTTGCTGCGCGCGGGCTTTCTCTAGCTGCGGCGAGCAGGGCCTACTCTTCGTGGCAGTGCGCAGGCTTCTCATTGCGGTGGCTTCTCTTGTTGTGGAGCACGGGCTCACTGCAGAGAACAGACTATAGGCACGCGGGCTCAGAAGTTGTGGCTTGCGACGTCTAGAGCACAGGCTCAGTAGTTGTGGCGCACAGGCTTAGTTGCATGTGGGATCTTCCTGGACCAGGGCTCAAACCCATGTCCCCTGCATTGGCAGGTGGATTCTTAAGCACTGTGCCACAGGGAAGCCCTTGAGTTTTCTCTTGAACAAAATTTGTATAGAGAGTATAAAACTTTAAACAAGTATGAATAGATATTAAGCTTAAAAATAAATCTGCCCTATGTCTGTCGTCTGAGGTTTGTACAGAGGCCTAGAAGGTTTGTACAGGGTCAGTAGTGAGGTCCTCGTGGCAGTGTGTTCTCCTTTTTTTTTTTTTTTAAATTGGAGTATAGTTGCTTTACATTGCTGTGTCAGTTTCTGCTGTACAGCAAAGTGAATCAGCCATATGTATACATATATCCCCTCTGTTTGGGGTTTGCTTCCCTTTAGGTCACTACAGAGCACTGAGTTTTTTTGGTTTTGTTTTGTTTTGGCCATGCCCTGCAGCATGTGGGATCTTAGTTCCCCATCCAGGGATCGAACCCACGCCCCCTGCAGTAGAAGCGCAGAGTCCTAACCACCGGACTGCCAGGGGATTCCCCCAAACACAGTAGTTTCTACCTGATTTTTCTCCCCTAGCATTGAGCCTACTCGTTCAATGATAAGTACCATTTCTTGAATGAATGGGTGAATGGGTAAGATGATCCTGAAAGAAACGGGGACCTCCTAATAGAAATCTACTATCAACAAAAGAACACAGCTATCAGACAAAAAGGAATATGATCACATCCTGCCTTTTTTTCTGTCCCCTTCATTTTACGGACTTCATTATCTGTTGGGAAGAGAGTGCGTGACAGATGCTTGTATTCTTGTAACAGAGATATGAGGGAAAGGTTCCAAGCAGAAGCTAAATCAGAAACTGTGTGTGAGGGCTTCCCTGGTGGTGCAGTGGTTGAGAATCCGCCTGCCGATGCAGGGGACACGGGTTCGTGCCCCGGTCCAGGAAGATATCACATGCCGCGGAGCAGCTGGGCCCGTGAGCCATGGCCGCTGAGCCTGCGCGTCCGGAGCCTGTGCTCCGCAACGGGAGAGGCCACAGCAGTGAAAGGCCCACGTACCACACACACAAAAAAAACACACACACAAAAAGAAACTGTGTGTGAAAACTTTACAGAGTCATCAAGTTCAGGGTCAGAGTCATCAAGTTCAGTACACTAATAGTGCTGATGCTTGTATTCCATGTACAGTTCCCAAAGTTATTCTACATTGGAACATTCCTATAAGAAAAATACTCTTAACTTCAATGATGAGTACTTTTTTTGGGGGGGGCCTCACCCTGTGGCATGTGGGATCTTAGTTCCCCGATCAGGGATCGAACCCAGATCCACGGCACTGGAAGTGCCAAGTGTTTACCACTGGACCACCGGGAATTCCCCAATGATGGGTACTTTAATAAATAGATTTCAGTCATCAAAAATCCATCATTCCTTCAGCAAGCATCTATTAAGTGCACACTTTATACCAGCATAATGATAGAAACTGGAAATGCAAAGAGGAGCTCACAGTCTATCAGGAGAGACAGACAAACAACTAACTGTGATATAACATATATGATATAGCAGCAATTGAAGAAGTCTGTGTAAGCCCAGAGAAGAGTTATTAATCCTGTTTGGCCTTGCAGGAGGCTTTAAGAAAACATGACATTTGCGATGGGTATTAAAGGATTAATAGAAGTTTGTTCAGAGGAGGAGGCAAAGGCTAATAGAACAGAAATAGTACTAATATCAAACTAAATTCAGATGTTGTTTTCATCACAGTCAGCAAATACATCAACTTAGTCCAAAACTGACTAAAATATTTTGATACAGAATACTCAGGCATTTATGTTGATTTTATCTAGAGTTACCTGTATGCTTCTCTAGGGAAGAAATAAGTTGGGCTTATGCCTTTCTGTAATTTGAACAAGTACAGCATATGTCCAACAAGATCCAGTATAAACCGGTTGTTACCACACAGCCCTAGAAGACGTGAGAAATTCCATATGAGGCATAGCCACTAATGCAATTCTGGGTGTCTAAACTGAGCTATTTCTTAGCATCTGTGAAAAGGTCTAAACAATAGTTACAAAAATCAGTTCTACTACCAAGACAAAAGAGAGAACAGAGGCAATGATCTAAGCAAGTCTCAAAAAGTTACAAGAATTGTCACTGTAGTGATATGACTAAAACAAATGGTTTTTTTCTCCTTTTTCTTCCTTCCTTTCTTAGTTTGAATGAAGGCACAGCAATTGTCTAAATTTCCACCAGTGAAGGTCAGCTCATGTCTGCTCATCCAACTTAGATTCCTAGATGGGAGTGTTAAAGTTAAACCAAGTGTTGTTTTGTTGTTGTTGTTGTTTTTAGCTGCTCCGCGGCATGTGGGATCCTCCCAGACCTGGGCACGAACCCGTGTCCCCTGCATCGGCAGGCGGACTCCCAACCACTGAGCCACCAGGGAAGCCCAAACCAGGTGTTTTGAAAAACATATATGCTCATGTCTCTTTCAGCCATATGCTTCCTGTATTAATTTCCTAGAACTGCCATACAAATTACCACAAACCAAGTGGCCTAAAACAACAGAAATTTATTCTCTCATAGTTCTGGAGGACAGCAGCCTGAAATCAAGGTGTCCACAGGGCCATGATATTTCTAAAGGCTCTAGGGAAGAATGCTTCATTCCCTCTACCTAGCTTCTGGTGGTTGTCCAAAATTCTTGGCATTCTTTGGCTTAGGGATACATCACTCCAATGGATGCCTTCAACTTCACATGGTATTTTTCCTTCTGTGTGTCTGTATCTGCATCCACATTTCCCTCTTCTGATAAGGACACCAGTCATTGGATCAGTGCCCACCTTAACCCAGTATGACTTCACCTTAGCTTGGCCATATCTGCAAATATACTGTTTCCAAATAAGGACATATTCACCTGTTCCAGGTGGACATAAATTTGGGGGGAGCACTATTCAACCCAGTACACTTCCCTTACCAATTTGGGGAAGGAAATTTTGCTCTGCATAATAGTGCAAGCAGTTAGCAGCTAAAATTTTGATCTAAAAGTTAATTCTGGGCTTCCCTGGGGGCGCAGTGGTTAAGAGTCCACCTGCCATTGCAGGAGACATGGGTTCGACCCCTGGTCCAGGAAGATCCCAATTGCAGAGGGGCAACGAAGAGCATGTGCCACAACTACTGAGCCCGTGCTCTAGAGCCTGCGAGCCACAACTACTGAAGCCCGCGTGCCTAGAGCCCGTGCTCCACAACAAGAGAAGCGGCTGCAATGAGAAGCCCGTGCACCACAACGAAGAGTAGCCCCCATTTGCTGCAACTAGAGAAAGCACGCACACAGCAACGAAGACCCAAAACAGCCAAAAATAAATAAATAAAATAAATTTATTTTAAAAATTAAAAATAAAAAAATAAAAGTTAATTCTGCTTGTCTGCATTCATTGAGGTGACAGCAGTGCAGTGTAATGATTGTATGTGTCCAGTCAAATAATTTTGTTTTTCACTTTTATATAAAAATGAACTCTAATTCTTAAACTATTCTACCAAAGATCTGATTTGAGTGTTGGATGAGAGATTTCTCCTGCACAACCTTTAGGTGACCTGGCATGACCTTGACCATTGTTCTTGACATACTGATTAGCAGTTTGTCTCCACAGAAACATGTAATGACTTTTGCAGTTTCACTCTGAGTTCCTCAACATAACACTGTGCTTTTACTTGCAAAGCCTGTCAATGTTTCAAATAAAAGTCTTTAAGTAAACCATCTATTCATAATAGATCTTGAGGCTCTCTTTGAAGCTCTGGCAATGTCAGCTTCCTTTAGCTCTGGTAATGATTACATCCACAAGGGGATATGAATGAGCCTAAGGCATGTGACATTTTATGCAAAACCCTTAAGACTCTTGTGACCAACACGAGGCAAAAAGCCTCTTAATGTGGGAGTTAAGAATGCCATGGAAAGAGGCTTCTTAAAGAAATAAAATTGAGAAAACTGGAGATGGGAAGGAGGGAAAGGATTGAGTGACAGAGAGCAAAGACACCTCTCTGTGACATTAGACCTGAAGTATTTGCCCAGGTAAACAAGAAACTAGCTCAAGATTTCTGAAGTGGAGAATCTAGCAAATGCTTCTGTATTGAGTTTCTAGTGACTTGGAGATAGGAGGTGAGATCTGTAGTAAAGAAATACATGGGAAAATTCCAGTAGGTTCATTGAATCTGGTTGATTTAATGGTCAAGGGACAGATTCACCTTGAACTTTTGTATTCCCACTGCTTATCTTGGTGCTTGGCATTCAATATACACTTAATATATTTTTTTATATATGAAATTAAAAAAAATAAATTTATTTATTTATTTATTTTTGGCTGAGTTGGATCTTCGTTGCTGCGCGTGGGCTTTCTCTAGTTGCAGCGAGCAGGGGCTACTGTTCCTTGGGGTGTGCGGGCTTCATTGCGGTGGCTTCTCCTGTTGCAGAGCACGGCCTCTAGGCACACGGGCTTCAGTAGTTGTGGCATGCTGGTTCAGTAGTTGTGGCTTGTGGGCTCTAGAGTGCAGGCTCAGCAATTGTGGCACACAGGCTTAGCTGCTCTGTGGCATGTGGGATCTTCCCGGACCAGGGCTCGAACCCGTGTCCCCTGCATTGGCAGGCGGAGTCTTAACCACTGCCCCACCAGGAAGCCCCTACACTTAATAGTTTTGAAAGAAAGAAAGCAAAACTGGGCATTTCTTTTCTATTCATTTATTTATTTATTTTTAGTTTATTTTTTTAAACATCTTTATTGGAGTATAATTGCTTTTCAATGGTGTGTTAGTTTCTGCTGCAACACAAAGTGAATCCGCTATACGTATACATATATCCCCATATCCCCTCCCTCTTGCATCTCCCTCCCACCCTCCCTATCCCACCCCTCTAGGTGGTCACAAAGCACCAAGCTGGTCTCCCTGTGCTATGTGGCTGCTTCCCACTAGCTATCTATTTTACATTTGATAATGTATATATGTCCATGCCACTCTCTCACTTAGTCCCAGTTTACCCTTCCCCCTCCCCATGTCCTCAAGTCCATTCTCTACATCTGCGTCTTTATTCCTGTCCTGCCCCTAGGTTCTTCAGAACCTTTTTTTTTTTTTAGATTCCATATATATGTGTTAGCATACGGTATTTATTTTTCTCTTTCTGACTTACTTCACTCTGTATGACAGTCTCTAGTTCCATCCACCTCACTACAAATAACTCAATTTTGTTTCTTTTTATGGCTGAGTAATATTCTGTTGTATATATGTGCCACATCTTCTTTGTCCATTCATCTGTCGATGGACACAGGTTGCTTCCATATCCTGGCTATTGTAAATAGAGCTGCAATGAACATTGTGGTGCATGACTCTTTTTGAATTATGGTTTTCTCAGGGTATATGCCCAGTAATGGGATTTCTGGGTCATATGGTAGTTCTATTTTTAGTTTTTTAAGGAACCTCCATACTGTGGAATTTCTTTTCTTAACTTGTGACAAACTGGTGTAGGTTATTTGCAATCACGTACTTATTTAAGGCTGGCGATTGCTATGCTTTACACTTCAGTTGTTTTTGTTTTATAAAAGCAGCTTACCAGGCTTTTGTGGTATTTTCAAGGAGGGAGAATGGTGGAGAAGGGAGCCTGCAGGAAACTTATAGGGAGGATGTATAAGGGAGTCATCTTCAGAGGAGAAATTTTTTTTAGGGGAAGCAGAAAGTTATCCAAGAGGGAACCTTCAGTTGGAGAACAGGCTGGTGCCTGCTCATTGGCGGATGAGGCTGGTCCTGGGGCTAGTGCTGGCCCACCGGGGTCAGGGCTGGGTCCTGGGGCATCTGGGGGTCACAGGGTCTTAAGGAAGCTGGCTTGCTGGTGGGTGGGTGTATGTCTTCTTCTGGCTAGCTGTTTGGTCTGAGTTTTCCCAGTACTGGTGCAGACACTCTGATGGGTGGGTCGAGGTTCTAGTGCTAATAAGCTAGAGAGAGGATTCCAAAATGGATATTGCCAGCACTGGGGTCCTCATGGGGGAATGAGTTCCCAAAATGGCTGCCGCCAGTGTCTATGTCCACGGGGTGAGTTACAGATGCCTCCTGTTTCTCTGGGAGGCTCTCCAGGATCAGCAGGTGGTTCTGACCCAGGCTCTTTTCAAATTACTGCTTCTTCCCTGTGTCTTGGAGGGTGTGAGATTTTGTGTGCACCCTTCAAGAGTGGTGACTCTATTTCCTACAGTCCTCTGGCTCTCCCAAAAGTAAGCCCTGTTGGTCTTCAAAGCCAAAAGTTCCAGGGGCTCATCTTCCCAGTGCAGGAACCCCGGACCGGGGAGCCCAATGTGGGGCCTTGACCCCTCGCTCCTTGGAGAGAACCTCTGCAATTGTAACTATCCTCCCTTTTGTGGGTCACCCACCGAGGTGTATGGGTCTTGACTATACTGTGTCTCTGCCCCTCTTACCCGTCTCACTGTGATTCTTTCTTTATATCTTTAATTGTAGAAGATATTTTCTACTAGTTTTCTGGTCTTTCTCATCAATAGTTGTTCTGTAAATCGTTATAATTTTGGTCCACCCACGAGAAGAGGTGAACTCAGGATCTTCCTACTCTGCCATCTTGGCCACTCCCCTCTCATGTTTTTAAAATTAATTAATTAATTGGCTGTGTTGGGTCTTCATTGCTGCACGCAGGCTTTTTCTAGTTGTGGCGAGCTGGGGCTACTCTTCATTGTGGAGCATGGGTTTCTCTCTAGTTGTGGCGTGCGGGCTTGGCTACCCCATAGCATATGGGATCTTAGTTCCCCGACCAGGGATTGAACTCACGTCCCCTGCAATGGAAGGGGGATTCTTAACCACTGGACCACCAGGGAAGTCCCTGTCTGGTTTTCTATATCAGCATTATACTGGTCTCATAAAATGGATTGGGAAGGATTCTCTTCTACTTTCTGGGAAAGATTATGTAGAATTGGTGTTAATTCTTCTTTATATGTTTGGTAGAGTCTCCACTAAAACCATCTGCACCTGGATATTACCTTTTTATTTATTTTTTTTAGACTTTTACAAAATAAATTTCTTTACAGTTATAGAGCTATCCAAACTATCTATTTCGTATTGGATGGGTTCTGGTAGTTGGTACTATTTGGGAAATTGGAGTATCGAATATTTACTTAATCTCAAAATACCACGCTACAAAATACGCATGACAAAGAAGAAAAGAGTAACTTTATACTGGAAAAGTCTGAAAGACATCACCTTAACAGATCAAAGTTAACAGTACTAGCAAAAGGCAAATCAAAATTGTGTACCACCTGATAGGATACAGTGAAAAGATCACAGGCTCTCTTTCATGCTATTCCTGCCAAAGATAAAATCCAAAATCCAATCATGAAAAAAAATATCAGAAAGCCCAAACTGAACAATCTTGTACAAAATAATTGTCGTGTAATCTTCCAAAACATCAATGTTATGAAAGTCAAGGAGAAAATGAGGAACTATTCTCGTGATTGAAGGAGACAAAAGAGATGTGACAACTAAATTCAAAGTGTGATCTTAGATTTTATCAGTAAGCTATAAAGGACACTACTGGGACAAATGATGAAATTTGATAGGTTGCTGAAAACCAGACGGTGGTATGTATCAATATCAATTTCCTAATTTTGATGGTTGTACTGTGGTTATGTATCAGAATGTCCTTATTTGTAGAAAATTCACACTAAAGTATTTGGGGAGTGATGGAACATCAGGAAGCCAATTTACTCTCAAATGGTTCAGAAAAAAATAATCTTTTTATACTTAAACTTTTCTGTTAATTTTAAATAATTTTAAAAATTTGTAGGACTTCCCTGGTGGCGCAGTGGTTAAGAATCCGCCTGCCAATGCAGGAGACACGGGTTAGAGCCCTGGTCAGGGAAGATACCACATGCCGCGGAGCAACTAAGCCTGTGTGCCACAACTACTGAGCCTGCGCTCTAGAGCCCGCGAGCCACAACTGCTGAAGTCCGCGGGCCTATAACCCGTGCTCCACAACAAGAGAAGCCACCACAATGAGAAGCCCGCGCGCCACAACAAAGAGCAGCCCCCGCTCATCACAGCTAGAGAAAAGCCTGAATGCAGCAATGAAGACCCAATGCAGCCAAAAATAAATAAATAAATTTATTTTTTAAAAAAATTTTGTAAATTACAGAAAAAGGTTTCCAGATAGCTTCTTTCCATTTTGATCACTCTATTATTCTAGGGCTCCTAAACATTGATGGATATATTTTACATACACTTGTGTTGGATATCATCTACTCATTTGGAAATCTTTACACTTCTTGCGCATCTATTTCCTTGATGAGATGATTAAACACCCAAAGGACATAACTTTGCCTCTGTTTCCTTTATATTTCCTTGTGGTATCAAGTAGCTACTCTTAATAGCCACTTGTAAACACTAAAGGTTTTGGAGCATGAATTAACTGAATAGCTGAACTGCCTCTTTCAATTTAAGCCCATGCAAAAAAAAACTAAATCATATCTCTTAAGTCATATGATGGATCCAAGAACCAAGTCTGTGCTGACTGCTCTTTCACACCCATCAATGGCCCCTGGGATTCAAAGAAATATGCATCTTGGTGGAAAAATGAGTCACTCCACCAACGCACAGCTGGACTCTCACACCAGACCACAATGGAAATGTGGAAATCTGAGTGGAGCACAAGAATCTACATGTAACAAGAGTTCACACTCTTCCTGTTCTGTTACATTGTGAAACGGAAACATTGTTTTCTGGGAAAAGAGCCAGATTCCACAAATGAAATGGTTTTGCCTAAATGTGCACAGCTGCTAAACACTTACTGTGCTTATTGAGAGTGTCTTGGTTTATAGATTTAGACTTTGTTCCAACTGCAAAGTTTAAAGGAAGAGGGGTCCTATCGTGTGCAACAGAATGGGGTTTTTTTTGTTTCTTTCTTTTTTTTTTTTTTTTAAATTTTTGGCTGCGTTGGGTCTTCACTGCTGCGCATGGGCTTCCTCTAGTTGAGGCGAGTGGGGGCTACTCCTCGTTGCGGAGCGCGGGCTTCTCATTGCGGTGGCTTCTCTTGTTGCGGAGCACGGGCTCTAGGCGAGCAGGCTTCAGCAGTTGTGACTAGTGGGCTCAGTAGTTGTGGTTTGCAGGCTCACTAGCTGTGGCCCACGGCCTTTGTTGCTCCGCGGCATGTGGGATCTTCCCGGACCAGGGCTCGGACCCGTGTCCCCTGCATTGGCAGGCGGATTCTTAACCACTGCGCCACCAGGGAAGTCCAATTATTTATTTTTTTAACATCTTTATTGAAGTATAATTGCTTTACATTGTTGTGTTAGTTTCTGTTGTATAACAAAGTGAATCAGCTATACGTATACATACATCCCCATATCCCCTCCCTCTTGTGTCTCCCTCCCACCCTCCTTATCCCACCCCTCTAGGTGGTCACAAAGCACTGAGCTGGTATCCCTGTGCTATGCGGCTGCTTCCCACTAGCTATCTATTTTACATTTGGTAGTGTATATATGTCCATGCCACTCTCTCACTTCGTCACAGCTTACCCTTCCCCCTCCCTGTGTCCTCAAGTCCATTCTCTATGTCTGCGTCTTTATTCCTGTCCTGTCCTTAGGTTCTTCAGAACCTTTTTTTTTTAGATTCCATATATATGTGTTAGCATATGGTATTTGTTTTTCTCTTTCTGACTTACTTCACTCTGTATGACAGACTCTAGGTCCATCCACCTCACTATAAATAACTCAATTTTGTTTCTTTTTATGGCTGAGTAATATTATATTGTATATATGTACCACATCTTCTTTATCCATTCCTCTGTCGATGGACACTTAGGTTGCTTCCATGTCCTGGCTATTGTAAATAGTGCTGCAATGAACATTGTGGTACGTGACTCTTTTTGAATTATGGTTTTCTCAGGGTATATGCCCAGTAGTGGGATTACTGGGTCATATGGTAGTTCTATTTTTAGTTTTTTAAGGAACCTCCATACTGTTCTCCATAGTGGCTGTACCAATCTACATTCCCACCAACAGTGCAAGAGGGTTCCCTTTTCTCCACACCCTCTCCAACATTTTAGCCAATGTTTTATAATTACTATACATGGAATATAACCTTTAAAAATTGTGAATCACTATGTTGTACACCTGAAACTTATATAATAGTGTACATCAACTATAGCTCAATAAAAAAATAAATTTCCACAGAATAGCACAGGCTTAATACATATATAATCCAATCTTCTATAGTTTCTACATCTGTACTCCTAAATAATGAAAATTGTAATATTTTATTTTATTTTATTATTATTTTATTTATTTATTTATTTGGTACACAGGCCTCTCACTGCTGTGGCCTCTCCCGTTGCGGAGCACAGGCTCTGGACGTGCAGGCTCAGCGGCCATGGCTCATGGGCCTAGCCACTCCGCGGCATGTGGGATCTTCCCGGACCGGGGCACGAACCCGTTTCCCCTGCATTGGCAGGCGGACTCTCAACCACTGCGCCACCAGGGAAGCCCGAAAATTGTAATATTTTAGACTTCTCCCTTTCCCTCATTCTCTACGTGTAATCAGTCACAAAGCCCTATTGATTTTCCCTCCTATAGAGTTCTCCCATCAGATCTCTTCCCTCTATGTACATTGTACTGCTTTAGTTCAAATGATCATCTTCTCTTATTGGGACTATTGCAGTAGCCTCCTGATAGATCTCCCTTCTTCTAGTCTCAGCCCCTTCTAAACTATCATTTACATTTCCTCAAATCAATTTTCTTCCTAAAATGCAAATCAGTTCCTCTCCTTCTTTAGGTTAAAGTCCTTAAATTGTGCCTTATAACCTTGAGGATAAAGTCCAGACCTCTTAGCATGATTTCAGGATGCTCTGTGATTGGACAACATTTCCTGTTCAGCCTCACCTTTAGCCTCTCTGCCTCCAAATACCTCATGCTCCAGCCTCAATAAGCTATTTTCCATAGGCTCAGACGTCCTCATGCCTTTACCAAGATCTTTCCTCTGCTTAGAATCCCAACCCCCAGCTCCCTTTTTCTGCTTAGCAAATGCCTATTCATTCTTCAAGCCACAGCTCAACTCCTCTGAAATGTCTCCTGTGTCCTTTATGCAAACGTAATCACTCTTTCCCCTGACTGGTGCGAGGTGATATCAGTGGAGCTTAATATGAAATTAAGCTCCCATTGCTCCTTGTATATGTTGCCTTTTATGGCAGTTATCCCACTAAATTGTAATTGTTGAGCTACATATCTAGCTCCCATGTTACACTATAAGCTCCTGATGGTGAAGACCATGTCTTTCCATCTTTGAGTCCCCAACTCGTAGCACTAGAACTAGCAATTTACAGGTACTTGGTAACTAGTTGCTAAATGTTTGCTTGAATTAATGATGTTCAAAATGAACTTTTTCTAAAGTACTATAAGATCCCAAAGGGCTTTCTGAGTTATCAGAGATTAGGATCATAGAGTCATAGAATATCAGAACTAGAAGGAATCTTAGACCTCCTATACAGATATCCTATATGGTATCCTAATAGATACTCCTATTTTTTTCATTTGTAGATGAAAAAACTAAGAACTAAGAGAGAGGTGAAAAGCTAAGAGAAGGAAAGTCATTTGCTTGAAATCACACCAATTTGGAGACAGATGTGAATAAATATTCTGTTCATCAGATGTCTAGTGTAAAATGGATTTCTCCTAGTCTAATAGATTATGTACAATCTATTCGAATTAGATTATACATTCAATTAACCAATTATTAAATTAACAAGAGTCCTCCTCTATCTTTTTTGGATAAGTGGACTGTTTATTATAATTCAGTTTGAACTGGAATAAAGTTTTGCTGTTATCATGGTCAGGGAGGCTTATTTTCTTTAACTTGCTGATAGCTCACATTAAACTCGAGCCAGTCATTATCTCCAGTGTCTAGGAGATACTCATATTATGTGTTAATTAAATTTGTTAAACTCTCAAAGGATAGCTATATTTCCAAGTTATTTAGGAGAAACTCATTATTACCATCAGTTCTGCCTATAGGTGACACTGGGTGCATTAAAAAAATTAAACCTGGGCCGAAGACCTAAATAGACATTTCTCCAAAGAAGACATACAGATGGCCAAGAGGCACATGAAAAGATGCTCAACAATGCTAATTATTAGAGAAATGCAAATCAAAACTACAGTGAGATATCACCTCACACCAGTCAGAATGGCCATCATCAAAAAGTCTACAAACAATAAATGCTGGAGAGAGTGTGGAGAAAACGCAACCCTCCTAAACTGTTGGTGGGAATGTAAACTGGTACAGCCACTATGGAGAACAATATGGAGGTTCCTTAAAAAACTAAAAATAGATCTATATAATCCAGCAATCCCACTCCTGGGTATATATCTGGAAAAAAAACATGGCTCGAAAGGATACATGCACCTCGGTGTTCATCTCAGCACTGTTTACAATAGCCAGAACATGGAAGCAGCCTAAATGTCCATCAACAGACGATGGATAAAGAAGATGTGATACATATATACAGTGGAATATTACTCAGCCATTAAAAAGAATGAAATAATGCCATTTGCAACAACATGGATGGACCTGGAGATTATCATACTAAATGAAGTAAGTCAGACAGAGAAAGACAAATATCATATGATATCATTTACATGCGGAATCTAAAAAAAATGATACAAATGAACTTATTTACAAAACAGAAACAGACTCACAGACTTAGAGAACAAATTTATGGTTACCGGGGGGGAAGGGTGGGGGGAGGGATAGCTTGGGAGTTTGGGATTGAAATGTACACACTGCTATATTTAAAATAGATAACCAACAAGGACCTACTGTATAGCACAGGGAACTCTGCTCAATATTGTGTAATAACCTAAATGGAAAAAGAATTTGAAAAAGAATAGATACATGTAAATATTTGTGTAACTGAATCACTTCACTGTACACCTGAAACTAACACAACATTTTCAATCAATGATACTCCAATATAAAATAAAAATTTTTTTAAAAACCTTTTTATAGAAGAACTTGTGCTAAGTATTGCTGTTATGTAAATAGATAGTTCTAATTTCAAATTCCATCTATTTGTTTACCACAGAAGGGTTAAGCATAATCTCTACTAGGAAAACTTCTGCGATCAGAGTAATTATACACAGCAGGAAATAATAAAGTTGAATTTCTTTTCAAAATTGTGTACTATTCCATAATTTAAACTCTACTAATTCATTTTCTAAAATGATTCACATTGAAGCAAGTTTCCATTTATGTACCCCACCTCTTCAGGCCTTAGTTTCCTCATCTGAAAAACATTTAATCAGATGATCCCTAAGGTAATTCATGATCCTGAAAGAACATTGTACTACTAAGATCCCTTACTGAGCCAACATTCCATAATTCACTGATTCATAATTCTAAACTGAGTGCCTTCTGAATATATCAAAATGTGCTAGGTGCTGCATAGATTTCAGAAAAGTCCAAGCCCATAAGAATTTAGTTGAAGAGAGCAAACAAACACAGAAAGAAATGCTAATGCAGGAGATGTCTAAGGGGATGTTGCTCATGGCATGTCTTTGGAATAGGGTCTATCAGGCAAACTGGAATAGCAGGAAGTTAATGTAAAGGAATAGAATGAATTAACAATAATAATCCACTTGTATTAAATCGTACAAAATCTGACAGCCAAAAACGAATAAATCTCCACTATACTGAGTGGAGCCATAGAAGGTGATTGTTTTTTTGCCGTGCCACAGGGCTTGCAAGGTTCTTAGTTCCCGGCCAGGGAGGGATTGAACCTGGCCCCAGCAGTGAAAGGTCCAACTCCTAACCACTGGACTGCCAGGGAATTCCCCATAAGGCTTTTTTTTTTTTTTTTTGCAGAGGGAAGACAACAATCAAAGTAACCTTTTAGGGAGATTAATAGGCAGCGCTGTGCATGCCGGGTGAATTGGAGGGAAGACATTAGAGACAAAGAAATGGAAATGACATGGACTTCGCTGGTGGCACAGTGGTTAGGAATCTGCCTGTCAATGCAGGGGACATGGGTTCGAGCCCTGGTCAGGGAAGATCCCACATGCCGCAGAGCAACTAAGCCCATGCACCACAACTACTGAGCCTGCACTCTAAAGCCCGTGAGCTACAACTTCTGAAGCCCGCACACCTAGAGGCCATGCTCTGCAACAAGAGACACCACTGCAGTGAGAAGTCTGCATATCGCAACAAAGAGTAGCCCCCACTCGCTGCAACTAGAAAGCGCCCACACACAGCAACGAAGACCCAACACAGCCAAAAATAAATACATTAATTAAGTAATTAAAAAAAAAAAAACACCTGCCAATGCAGGGGACACAGTTTGATCCCTGGTCCGGGAAGATCCCATATGCCGCGGAGCGACTAAACCCGTGAGCCACAACTACTGAGCCTGCTCTGTAGAGCCTGTAAGCCACAACTACTGAGCCCTCATGCCACAACTACTGAAGCCCACATGCCTAGAGCCCATGCTCTGCAGCAAGAGAAGCCACTGCGATGAGAAGCCTGTGCACCGCAACGATGAGTAGTCCATACTCGCTGCAGGTAGAGAAAGACTGCACGCAGCAACAAAGACTCAACGCAGCCAAAAAAATAAATACAATTTTAAAAAAAGAAAATAGCATGATGAATAAAAATAGAAAAGAAAATAGCATGAATGTTCACAGAATTTTTCATAAGAGCCAAAAAAAAAAAAAAAAGGAAACAATCAAACTGTCCATACAGACATGTAGTATAACTATACAATAGGATTTTATGCAGCCAGTGTGTACTGCTACACACTGCTTGTCCCCACAGATCACTCGGAACAAAATGCTTATTATCAAAACTTTGCTTAAACCTATCTCCTTCCAGGTCCCTGACCTTTGGCCCACTCTTAGCCTGAGCCAACACACAACCCGTCCTGAGGACAGGCTGGCTTCAGGGAAAAGCGTTCTCTGCTCTGCTCTCTCATCATGCCACCCTTTCATCCCATTCCCTGATCCTCGTTCTTTCTAGCCTTGTTTACTCTCTATAAAAGAAAACCCCTTTTTGCCTACCCCTTGAGACATCTGCAGATCTTATGGTCACAGCATTCTCTTTATTACATTAGACCCCCTCCCCTGACTGCCACGGTCCCTTTCTTCCCCTGCAAAAATCCTTTCTAATAAAGTCTCTCTTTACTAACCCTGGATTTGTTCTTTATTTGACAGGTTGTTTATTTTGGGGGTTATGAAACTGTTCTAAAATCGATTATGATTGCCACCTCTTCGTACTAAAAACCATTGAACTGTACACTTTACATAGGTGAATTATATGGTATGTGAGCTATAATATGTCAATAAAGCTAGTGGTTGTTGTTTTTATTTTTGAGCGGTTTCAAAAGCTGGGATTTTTTAAGACTATGAAAGAAAGAAAAAAAATGTTAGCAAACGGGACGAGAAGTACTGTAAATAAAAATAACACAGCCTCACAAAGGCCAAGAGGGAGAGGCTCAAGGGCAAATTGGTCAGCAGTGCTAAATCCTGTGGAGAGTTCAAGTAACATCAGAAAAGGAGAGATAATTGGTAGAATATGGAGTTTATTGGTGATTTTTAAGTGCTCTTTTAATAGAAAGGAAGCCACCTTTTTGGATTAACTGCAGAAATTTAAGGACTGAATTGAGGGTAAGGGATATGTAGCAGCAGTTCTAGAAAACAATGAATCTCAACAGGAGAAAACGGATGGACCCAGCCTTGGGAAGGCAGGAAGGTAAAACCAATTTAGACTGTAGTTTTGGTTTGTTTATGTTTGTTTTTTATTTTTAGGATAAGAGACCAGTGCATGCTGAAGGTAGAGGAGAAAAAGAGATTTTATGGCATTTCCATTCACTTATTTTCTTGACTTTTCTGTTTATCAGTCAGACTCACTGCTTCCACGAGACTAAAATTCTAACCCCGCAGCAAATTCCCTATGTTCTTTGAATGTTTTCAAGCACCACACTATGCATAAATTAGCACTTAATAAATAATTCTGATTGCTTTCTGGTTCAGGAAAGCTACCCTATGTATTAATGTTTGAAGGAGAAGCAAGGAAGGGATTTTTGAGGAAGAGAAATATATAGATATTATAGGCACTTTTCCTATATGTCAGAGAAGCAAGAATAGTGCTTATAAATCTGGGGAGAAAAACATCTCTGCTGTCTTTAGCAGCTGTAAGCCAGCTGCTGAAGACTGGTTTTCCATTCGGGATGGTTTCTCTGATGTGATGACACATCATTCATCCCAATCATTTATTGTTAACAAAACACACCGTCTCCCTAGGATCTCTTCCAGCACGATCCAAAACTGAATGGAACATACTGCACGCTGCACCCCTCACAACTTGTTGGAGCTCCTTCAATGTAAGCGGGTAAGATTTAAGGCAGAACCTCGATAAGAGATGAGAATGCCTGGCTTCTCTCCCACCCACCTGGCCTGTACTTTCACACCTCATGTCACTGCAGGAAGGGTAGGGGGTGGGGTGGGGAGGAAGGCTGTACCCTGTGAACCCTTCCCTATTCTCCCAGGAAGTAGTGGGAACCTTCCCAGAGCACCTTCCACTTTGTATCAGAAACTGTTTATGCATCTGTCTCCCCATGCTACACTATGAACTTCTCAACAGGAGGGACTGGGCTTTATTGAAGTCCCCAGCCCAGTAGCTGGCTCCTGGTAAATAGTCACACTTTGCTGAACAAATGGATGGATAGAGGAACACGATAGAGAGCTGTGAGATTCCAACTGCTGACAGGGTTGCATCCTGGTGTTCTTTTTCTGGGCCAAAGGGTTGTTTGTTTCCATCTCTCTGTCCCTTCTACAGACCCTGCCTCACCAGCTGAAAGCACACAATGGAACACTGTGCCTTTCAGCAAATAGAGTGAGTAATGGAAAATGCAAAGCATCAACCCTGAATACAAGCTATGGCATGCTGAACACAATTCCAAATGAAGAGAAACTGCTTATTTTCACTGAAATGGAGTGAAGTCCTCTGGGAAGGATTGTTTGGCTCCAGTTCTGGGTGTGGGTGTTGATAAAGCTGGTGCACCAAGGCTCAGCACGCCCCCTGTTGGATTTAGCTGGCATTTAGTAAGAAGAGGAACAAGAGAGAAACTTGTCTGGTGCAAATACTTCTCTTGGACATAGGCAAACAGGGAGGGTGGGGCTCTTTCTGCGAAATTCTCTGTTAAAGAGGCATCAAATGAGTCAGAGACTCCACAAATACGGACATTCCTTTTTGAAGAATAGAAATACTTTCCTGATAGGAAAATCAGAGGGCATGGACTTGATTCCTTTTAGCAAGCATGCAACCACAAAAACAAATCAAGCACTAAAACTCCTCTTCAGGACCCCTCCCCCACCAAGTGAGGTTTAAATTGTAATGTGTATATGTCCATTGACAGAGAACTGGTTAAATAAGTATAGTATCAATTCACCCCTACATTGGAAAACAAGGTAGCTCTGCATGCACTGATATGGAACAATCACCAAGATATATTAGTAACTGACAAAAAGCAAAGTGCTGAGATAGATATATAGAGAGATATATGGTGTGCAGAGACTTTCTATAGAAGATTCCACAAGAAAATATAACAACTGTTGTCTCCTTGGCCAGAAATTAGTTTGCTGCAGGCAGGGATAGAAAGAAAACTTCTTTTCACTATATTTCTTTGTGTGCTATTTGCAATTTCTACCTTATGTGCCACCTATGAAAATAATCTAATCAATTTTAAAAAGAACCTTATGAAGGTCCAGTAAGGTTCTCTACTGTCACTCTTCTTCCTCTCTAGAAGTCTTATCAATCCTCAGTGGAAGGAACTTAAACTGCTGAAACACATTGTCTCTCAAATTCTAAAATAAATTGGCAATCTGTCAGTTCTAGTATGTAAATACATGTGATTTATATACCAGTTCATTCTATTTGAATCTCAGATAAGAAAACCACTCGTTTCTGTGGAAACAGCTATTGAAGTGCCAGGGGAAATATTTTGTTCAATAGCTGTTGGGACTATTCCGGATGATCCCACGCTATCCCAGGCAGGGAGCCCTTCAGCACCTTTCTGGGTTGGTGGCTTCTCTGACTGGATTCATAGGCCCAGGGTCCCCACCAAGCAGTTTTTCATTCTGCCTAATGATAATGCATGCCAGACTAGAACTGACCTTTTGCCAAGACCATCATCTATCCAGCTGGGGAAACCGAAGGTTGGTTTCCTAACCAGGGAAAAGGTTTGCAGCTTTTCTGGGGCAAAGGGGGCTGGTGCTGCTTCAGGGAACTCACAGGTCCAGTGCTGTGGGAGAGAGCAAAATGGGGGAGAATTGGCACTCTCTCTCCCCCGGACTTCTGAGCTAAGGGCCCTTCTTGATCCTGCTCAGAACTGCCTGCTCCTCGGTCCCCATCATGGTTGAAAATATGTTTGTAGTTAAGCCTTAGACCGACAGGCTGGCGGCACATACGGGTGAGCGTCTGCTCCTCCCTGTCCCAGTGAAAGATACAGCCTGCTACGGTGGGAAGTGCAAGAGAGGAGTCCTGACACCTGGTTTGAGTGCCAAGCCAACGCTAACCTGCTGGTAACCTCCTGGCAAGTCACTTGCCCTCTCCAGGCCCTCCGCTTCTGGTCCGTCAAGTGGGCAGGTGGCGTTTGATGTCTCAGATTGCTGAGTGCGAGTCTCTGGGCTCCAGAGAGATGGATGACTCCCAGTCCTGCTCTCTGAGGTCAGTGTCAGCCAGGTCTCTGGCGCGGGCGGGAACACAGGGGAGAGTGATTTTTAGTGGGTAAAAAGCTTTAGTTGTTACTTCATTGCCCATCTTAATCTTCCTCTGTTAGAATACTTCTAAGAGGAACCTAGAGGAGCTTGGCGGCCCCTTACCACCGCCGTGACTCTAACTTAAGTTCTCCCTTCCCTTCCGCAAACGACCCCCAACCTTTTAGAACAGTGGTGGGTAACTTCGTGGGGTGGGTAGTTAGAGGCCCCTTCGAGAAGATTGTGGAAGCCATGGATCCTTTCCGTCTCAAAAACTGGACACAGGCAAATACTACAATATTTTGCACGTAACTTCAGGATATCCTGTCCCACCTGACGACCTAATCTAGAACTTAAAAAGGGGGAGGTGGGTTAGCCGGTGAGCGAAAAGAGCGAGAGGGAAAAGTAGAGCAACACTCTAGGACCTGTTTCCCTACCGCAGCTCACATTCCTCCGCCCCAGTCCCGCTCCCGCCGCCTCCGCTACCAGCGGAGGCCCTAGTCTCTCGCTCCAACTATTCCAACCATCCTGGGAAGGGTGGGGCGCTCGGCTCTTGGGTCCCCCTGGGTCGCCTCCCCCCTTCCCCAGCATCGGTCCCCCCTTCTGCCCCGATCCCTCCCTTCCTGGGGCCGAGCCAGCCAATGGGCGACGAGACTCCGGGGTTTGGCCTGGGAGCCGGGCAACTCACCGATCCCCCGCCCCACAGTTCTGGCCGCCATCCCGGTGCGCACGGACGCGGCTCGAATTTCCTCCGCTATCCGCTCTCTCTCGCTCTGCCCCCTCCCGCTCTTCCTCTTCTCCGGGTCTCCCGCTTCAGCTCCAGCTCCACCCGGCCGGCCCCGCACGGCTCCGGGCAGCCATGGAGGACACCCAGCTCCACATCATCGAGCAGCCGCTTCCCGGGTACCCCGACACCGGGGACCAGGGGTCCTCCACCATGGGGGCTCCGGCGGCGGAGGAGCCGTCGGGGGCCGGCTCTGAGGAGCTGATCAAATCGGACCAGGTGAACGGCGTGATGGTACTGAGCCTTCTGGACAAAATCATCGGCGCCGTCGACCAGATCCAGCTGACCCAAGCCCAGCTGGAGGAGCGGCAGGCGGAGATGGAGGGCGCCGTGCAGAGCATACAGGGGGAGTTGAGCAAGCTGGGCAAGGCACACGCCACCACCAGCAACACCGTGAGCAAGTTGCTAGAGAAGGTGCGCAAGGTCAGCGTCAACGTGAAGACCGTGCGCGGCAGCCTGGAACGCCAGGCCGGCCAGATCAAGAAGCTGGAGGTCAACGAGGCCGAGCTGCTGCGGCGCCGCAACTTTAAAGTCATGATCTACCAGGTGAGCTGGCGGGCGGACCGCGCCCAGAGGCCCGCCGTCCCCTGTCCGGGACTTGGGGTGGGGGGACCTACCCGAGGCGCGGCTCTCCCGCCAGCCTGGCCCGGCTCGGGGGAACCGCCCTCCTTCCAGCGAGCGTTCCTGAGGTGGAGTCGGGTGGGCGGCGGGCTCCCGGAGCGCACAGAGGGGCGCGCTCTGCATCCTGCGCTCCCTCACCCAGCCCCTCCCTCTGGTGTCAAACGCGTAGCGGAACCGAGTTAGGGGGCTGGACTCGGGGACACTGCCCCTCGCAGATCGCTCCCGACATGGCTCTGTCAAAAGTCTTCCTACTTGGAGGAAGTTTTGGGGAGAGCCGGGGTGCCTGGCGGCCGTTGGGGCCCGCTGTAAGCGGACACAGGCGGCGCGGCCCGTGTTTGGGGCCTCCGGCGCTGCCCGCCCGATATAGCGGGTGATTCAGGGCTCAGGCACGCACCGCGGGGGCTGCGCCAGGCGAGGGACGCGACTGCCAGCACGCCCCCGCGGACCCCGCATCAGCCCAGGCCGCCTACGCCGCCCCCTCGCTGCGATCTGCTCCCGCCTCGCGGCACTTTCGGCCCTTGTGGACACCCTAGCCCGTGGCGTGCCTGTACCCTCAGTCCAGTCTGTTGGAAGCAGCCGGCGGGAGGGTGGTGGCCCGCGGCCCGAGGAGTGCTAGAGGGTCTGGTGCAGGGGAGGGGACAGCCCCCCAGACCCGGGCCCCGCGATCTGGGCGCGGTGAGTCACCCGCATGCCTGCGGGGGCGGCCGAGGAGCTGGAGGACAGGCGGCGGGAGGCTGGCGCGCCCCAAGCTCCGCCCAGACAGCTTGTGGCTTCCTTTGCACCTCTCCCCATTCCTCCCGCCTAGATGAAAATGGAGTTTTTGTGTCCTAACCCCACGTAAACCTGGGAACCTCAGCATTGCTGCTCCTCTCCACTCTGCCTCTCCAATCCCATTAGGGGTGGGTTTGAGCCGAGCGCTCCATGATCTTTGATGGCGTGGGAATGTGCCCAGCCTTGCCTCCTCTCTGCTTCCCGCGGGCCTGGTTGATGTTCCCACCCAAGGAGGTGAGATCGTGGGGGTGGAAGGGTTAGTCTATGTCCCCTCTTCCCCTTCCTGCCCCTACCGAAGGGAATGGAAAGAAAAGAAGGCCAGATTTCCCACATCCCCTCAGGGAGAGGACTTCTGTCAGGAAGCTGTGGTTTCACTGACTGCTCAGAGGCCCTGGTATGCTGGGTTCTGAGTGACCATCAGGGAGGGATGTGGTGAGGTCCTTGTCTTGGTCAGTGTGGTGGAGCTAAGAGAAATGCAGGGCTTCCCTGGTGGCGCAGTGGTTGAGAATCCGCCTGCCGATGCAGGGGAGGCAGGTTCGTGCCCCGGTCCGGGAAGATCCCACCTGCCGTGGAGCGGCTAGGCCCGTGAGCCATGGCCAGCTGAGCCTGCGCTTCCGGAGCCTGTGCTCCGCAATGGGAGAGGCCACAGCAGCGAGAGGCCCGTGTACCACACACACACAAAAAAAAAAAAAATAGAGAGAGAGAGAGAGAAATGCAGACTGGGACAAGTTTGGGGGCAGTAGACATATGTGAGCTGACACTTATCTGAGGAGGTGGTGGTGCGACAGAGGCTGAAGTGGCACTCCCCCAACCCGCTGGCGCCCAGGGACTCCTGAGAGGTACTCGGCCTTTAAGCAGTTTGCTTCCCCCATATAGCACTATCTGATAGAAAATATTTGCCCAGAATTGTTTCTACCTAATTTAACTGCTCCGAGGAAGTAGGATGGGGTGTGTGTGTGTGTGTGTGGTGTGTGACTTTTAAAGAGAACTGCCTAGTGCTGGGATATATCAAAGCAAGGAGAACAGGGGAGGGGTGTGGGGCAGCAAGCCAGCTCTGTCTTTTCTCCAGAGCCTGGTGTGGTAGAGAGGAGCCATGTAGGGCTTGGATGGGTGACCCTTCTCACTTGAAATGTCCCAGACCGCAGAACCTGGGAAAATTCTCAGGCTGGAAGTAAACCTCCTTATGTCAAAGATGAAGATTCTGAGAGGACAGGTATGGAGAGAGATTTCTGTGCAGAGGCCAATGGCATGCCTCTGTTACTGCCTCTCGGCAGTTGGCACAGATTGTGTGTCTGTATATTGTGTATCTGCCGTGGGGAGGGGGTCTAATCACAGGGTGGCATTGACTGCATCAAGGCCAGTGGGGGACAGAGAGTTGAGGGAGAAGGAATGGCTCAAGCTGCGGACCCTGAGCCCCCAAACCACAGGAGAGATAACTAATACCTAAAGTGGTCCCAACCCACAGAGGAGCTCAGAGGTAAGGAAAAGATTCCAGTAACAGGGAATCTTCCCTGAGTTGCAGAGCAGATGTTCCAGGTGGGGGCGAGGGGGTGGAGTACTCAGCTGCTGGAGGAAGTTGGAGGCTGCTCCTCCCTGAGATCTGCAGGCCTGGGAAGAGAATGAGGTAAAAATAGCTCTGGGCCTTGGCAGACCTAATAGGGAAGCTTGGGGGCAGCAACATTTACGATAAACTCAGGCTGAGGGGGTAGGATGTTTGGGTGGCCAGGCAGAGAGATCTGGTAAAAGGCCTCCTGGGATGATGTGAGTTTTCCAGTGTGGGAGCAGGGGAGGTGGTACGGTATTCCCCACTGCAGATGTGGGAGGTGGTGATGTGGCAAGGGAGGGTGAGGTGGAGGGAGCATGAAAGGGTGGGAAGGCCCCAGCTGTGGGATCAAGCCATCTGGCCTCCAACACCTTCTTCCTGGGGGATAAAGGAGGGAATCCCTTGTGTGACCCCACCCAGATTCAGGGAACTGCTAGACATAATGATTTCACGGTTAAGTTTGCATTTGACACCTCCCTACACAGACACACACAGACACACAGACACAGACACACACACACACACACACACACACACGAAATTCAGCCCTTCCCATCACAGGCTATCAGGGCCCTCACCTTGAACCCACTTCTGAGTCATTACTGTCCTTCTTTGGCATTTCCCTTCCTGTCTCCCAAACAAAAACTAGCAGTTGGCATCCCATCCTGTCAGGCGACACCTCATTAGGCAACAGCTAGTGAATGAGAGAAGTGAATTCTACTAGTAGCTAGGGGTAGTGGACTGAGAACTGCTAGGAAGATCAGGCCGACTGTGGGCACCATGCAATAAGGGGAGCCGTGGTCATTAAGAAGCCAATTCTCCCAGACGACGACTAATTTGGATATTGTTAGAGTTCTTTTAGAATCCAGAAAGGGGGGCTTCCCTGGTGGCACAGTGGTTGAGAGTCCGCCTGCCGATGCAGGGGACGTGGGTTCGTGCCTCAGTCCAGGAAGATCCCATGTGCCGCGGAGCGGCTGGGCCCGTGAGCCATGGCCGCTGAGCCTGCGCGTCCAGAGCCTGTGCTCCGCAACGGGAGAAGCCACAGCAGTGAGAGGCCCACATACTGCAAAAAAAAATAGGACCAGGAAGCATTTAAGGGCTTAGGTGGCTCATGGGCATTAAAGGGGAGGATACCAGGACTGAAATGAGGGCCTGCTGGTTTCTCCTCCTCAAATCCGAACCCAACCTATAGCTCTTTCCTGGACTCAAAGCAAATCTGGGCTATCTGGTTCCAGAAGAACCCCACACTTTTGTCCAAAATTCTTCCCAACTTGGGGCTCTGGTCCCTCTCACCCCCTACCCTGGTGGCCTAGTGGAGAGAGTGTTTACCATACCCTTCCTCCAAAGAGCTAGCTTTGGGTTGTTTTTCCTGGTCACTGGATCCAAAGCAGGGAGCATAGGAGCATATTCTTAGAAGTATTCCTAAGGCCAAAGGAAATCATACTCTTCCCTCTGATTCTTTTTTTTAAAGCAAATAAAGTCTGACTATTGTAAAGGTCAAAATCAAAAAGGGAGGAGATGGCACAGAGAGAGCAACTGATAGGGAAAGGGAATATTGTTGCTAGGCAACCAACTGCAGAGATGAGTGGTGGTTTGTTCTATTATTTTGAACCATACCATTGTGAATATTTCATCATTCTGTCACTGTAGACTTTTTGAGCTGGAAGATGCCTCGGAGATAATCAACTTCAGCTCTTTTATTTCGTAGTGGAGGAAGCTGAGGCCCAGAGAGGGGAGTCACTTGCCTACTGTCATTCAAGTGATTGGGGGCCAAAGCTGGGGCAAGAGCCCAGGTGTACCCCTTCTTCTGCTACACTTTCTGCTCCCGGCCTCCCCGTTCTGTTCCTGGGCTGTGCAGAAGAAATCAGGGAGGAGGCTAGCCCTAAGGTAGTTCTGGCTCCTTCATTCTCTGAGGCAGATAGTTGCAGAGTCCTGCCACTGGGTGTGCGTGTGTGTGTGTGCGCGCGTGCGCGTGCACACAATGTTAGCTGAGTGGCTAAGTTGGTGGCCATTAGCTGCTCAGCCTCATAGTGCTGAAGCAGAGGCAATGTGTGGTCACCAATGGCAGTGGAGAAGAGGGGTACAGGGTATAAGGAGTGGAGCTCCCTGGCCAGCAGGGGTGTCCCCTGGCTAAGAGAGGACCACATTGGCTCCTTTCTCCTCAGCCTCCCTGCCAATCACCCCTTCTCCCTGTATCCTACAGGGAAGGTGGGCACCTGCTGCTTTGGGTATTTGCGGCTGCACGCCTTACTCAACACTGTTGTCGCTGGAGTCTGGTAGTGCCCCTAAATATCCCTCTCCCCTGACTTCTCCTGATTGTCCAAAGCAAGAGTGGCAGCTCAGCCACTCAGGAGGGAGATTTGGGAGCTGCTGCTGGGTGCCTCAGGACATAGGCCCACTGGTTGTAAAAACAGCTTGGTTTGGGGGGTTTTTTTTGGCCGTACCGCGCGGCATGCAGGATCTTAATTCCCCAACCAGGATCGAACCCATGCCCCCTGCAATGGAAGTGCAGAGCCCTAATTACTGGACCGCCAGGGAATTCCCAAAAATATCAATAGCTTTGTTTTTGATCCTGATTTCTCTGTGCATCTGGGTGTCTGATGGCCTATAAGTGGGTGGGGAGATGGGTGGCAAGGGAGGCGGGAGGTGGGGATGTGGCCAAAGGGAAATAGCCAGGATGTCCCTCTTCCATGCCTCTCCCTCTCCTTATCCGGGGCGGCACCCGTGCCCACTCTGCCCTGGGGAATAACTGGATCAGCAGCATCTGACTCAAGACAGTGAAGTTGTTTGCCTTCTCTTTTACTCCTTGGAGACTCCCCAGTTGGAGTCTAACAAGTGGCCTCTTAGAAAACTCCTTCCCTGCCCCCAGCAGCTTCTTTTCCCCATCACTGCAACTTCCAACAGCATCATCCCACAACCACAGCTGGGTCAGGGTAGAAGGTAGGAGGCCAAGGATGGGACTGGGGAAGATTCTAGAGGGAGGCAGGGAGGGGGTTCTGATTAAATTGTGGTTATTAATTCATGGGCCTGGGTTTGGCCCTCCCCTTTCGGCCCTGGGGCCCTCTTGTTGAAGAATTTAAACTGTGGTGTCTTTCCATCCTAATCCTTGTGTGCTCCCTCCCCTCTACTCACCAGCCCCAACTCTGCATGCCAACCAAGGCCTCCTCCTCCCAACTCCGTCCACACCCATCCCAAGCCCCACTTAAACCCCTTTTCCTCATCTTAGCCCAAGAAGAAGCTGAATGTACCCTCAGACCTGGCCACATCCAAGATCATGCCTTTTGACCTGAAGCCTGAGACTGAGCCTTTTGACCTGAAGCCTGAGACAGTGCCTGAGCTCCCACCCTTTGACCAGACACCTAGGACCCTGCCCTATTACCCAGAGCCTGGGCCTCTGCCCACCCCAGAGGAGCCAACAGCCGGTGGGAGTACTTAGTGTCTCCTGGGTGACATGGGGCCGTGGGCATGGGGTGTCACGTCCCCAGTCCACCACCAGCTCACTGCTTAGCAGTGGCCAGTCTGGGGTGGCTGGCCTCTTCCAAGCCACTGCCCCTTGTGACTGGGTGATGGGTATTGTGAAAACACTCTCTCATTATGGGGAGTTCAGGAGATGGGGTGGGAGGTGATGGGAAGGGCCATCCCCTATGTCTTGGTTTCTGTCTTAACAGTAGATGCTCCAGACACCACACCTGAGCTGCACCCACTGCTGCCTGCATGAGATAGCCTGCAACTGCCCACACTTCTGATTCCCCCTCCCCTCCCCCTATGCCTCCTCCTCAGGGACAGACCAGTTTGGCTCAAAGCCTCTTTGGAGAGGGGCCTCATGAAGCCCAGGCCTGGGGTCTGTTCTGTGCCCTCCACCCCCTCTCTACAGTTCGGGAAAACACTGACACTTATTTTTTTCCAGTTTTTTTAGAAAATGTTTTGCAAAAAGATCCCTTATGTTTGCCAGATCCTGCCTTGGGTGGAGCACCCAAAAGCTGCCAACTCAGAGAGGCCAGAAGGGGGTACATTTTCACTGGCTCTGGCCTCCCTATGGCACAGTGTTTCTCAACCTTTTTTTTGTTTGTTTAATATCATTCTCCTAAGGAGTCCTTTTAGACATTTTTTTCCCCTAATTGTCCTCTCCCCCATGAAATTTTTTTTATTAGAATTTTATTTATTTTATACAACAGGTTCTTATTACTTATCTATTTCCCATGAAATTTTAACACTACAGATATACTACATATCAGGACTCTTTGGAGCCCCACAGACTATTGCAATATCTAAGATTTGTGCCCTCCCCCACAAGAACCAATTTCGACCCACTTGGGGGCAACATGCCCCCTGTTGAGAATCATGCTATAGCAGAAAAGAAGGACCCTTCTACCTTTAGTGTCTTTCACCCCCTTGTCCTGGCAACCTAAAGTGGAGGTCCTGAGTTTTTACGACTGCCCTCTCTTTCACCTTTCCCCATCTGCACCCTCCTCTAACATGGTCTCTGAGCAGATCCAGATCCTGGGTCTCTGAATGACCTCTGCAATGTCTTCTCTGGCCATTCGCAGGCAGTGGCTGGGGACAGAACTAAGTCAAGAGAGGCCCTACCCAGAGCCATATGACACCTGTCCCTTCTCCCTGACAAATGTGAAGTGCCTGGCCAAGGACCAGGCAAATAGTAGGTGCTCAATTAAATTATAATTATATAAAAACCTTCCTAAGCCAGAGGATCTTAAGTTTATATAGCAGGGTTGGGGAGTGGAGAGGAAGGGGCTGGGAGCCATCCTGGGGCTCCTCTAAAATTCATCCTGGACTGGCGCTTTCCTGGGTTGGGGAGCTGTGTGTGCTTGGGGGGGGGGGGCAGGGGAAGCTGTGCATGCTTTTGTTCAGACCTGGTCATTAAAGGTAACTCTGGAAACTAAGCCTGTTGGGACTGGTGGTTTTGTTTAATAAAAATGTAGAAACAGAATAAACAGAGCTCTCTCTCCTTGCCACCCTAAGGCCCCTCCTTTAGCTTAGGAGCTCTGCCAGGGAAGTAGGGGTGGCACAGAGGTGCCCAGCCTCTGTGCCCAGGGTTGGGGGAGGTGCTTTGGGATTGTGTTGCTGGTTGTTGTAGCAACAGGCCAACTGGGTGGGCCCAAGACAGCACTCCAAAGCTGTGAGTCATAGGGGAAACCTAGCTTGGAAATGGGGAGAAAAGACAAAATCCATTAATGGAGGTGAAAAGCTAAAGTCATGGTGGTATATCCTCTCCAGCACCAATCCACTGTATATTATCCGGGACTTAGGTCAAACAGTTTCTTGCCCTATCCCCTGAACTTCCACTAAGAAGGCAGCTCCTCTGGTGTAAGCCATCACTCTGGAGGAAGCCTACAACGAATGGCTTCCAAGTACATTTCTGGACTGGGGGGAGACAACCCCAGATCCAGGAATAAATCTCCCCTCACTGGGATTGCTCCCTGTTGTTGTACTTGAGACCTTTCATCAGGCACTAGGAAGACACGATTGATTACAAGAAGTCTGGAACTCTCTCCCCAGCCTTGTTCACATTCAAACTCAGCTGGCAAAGACCTTTATCTAGGAAGCCAGAGACCAGGAAAACCAGCCAGCTCAGCTTTTAGGGGTTGGAGTGGAGCAGAGGGGAGAATCAGGGGTGCTGGGGTGGGGCAGGGAGACAATGTGTATCCAGCAGCAGGGACTGTTTCCCGACGATTTCCCACCCATCACGCTTAATCCTTCACTTAATTCATCCACATAGTCTGAGCTTAGTGAAAGGAGGCATTCTCCTTCAAACGTTGGGAAGCGTGGGTGGGTTTTTAGACTAGGAGGCTGTGAAGGAGAGATCAGAGCTGACACTTTTTGATACTAGGGCTGCCGGTAAATTCTGGGTGGAGATGGATGAAGTAGTAGCCAGAAGTTTAGATGATAGAGCGTCCTAAAATGGTGTGTAAGAGAGAGAGCTCGGGTAGCAGGCAGGGAGAAGTGATTGCAAAAGGGAGACCCAAAGGGTACAACTGGGAATCAGAGGGACTGCTAAGAGAGATTGGGACCCTCCTAAACTCCGAGCAAGGAAAACACCCCTTCAACGCCTCCATGAGTGATAAGAAGCAGAGGATGGACGGACTGCCGCAGGATGCCCATGATAGTACCCAGCCAGCTGTGGCAGGTGGAAACTACAAGTCCCAGCATGCCCTGAGCCCTGGTCACCTTGCCTGCTGGGAGATGTAGTTGGGTAACAAGAGCTTGAGGTGGCTTGGTGCCCAGCAGAGCCGGTGCCCAGTTTGGGAGAAGAGGTGGAGCCAGCATTCCCTCTTTGTCCCTGCTAATAATATTGACAGGGAGGGAAGGAAGTTGGGAGGAGGTGTTCCTAGTTTTCAATGTAAACCAGGAAACTCTGTGGGGATGTGGATGGGAGGGAAGAGGAAAGAGGTTGGGGGCTGGGGAAGGAATTTCTGTAGCAGGTGGTACAGAGATACCAAGCAGTCAATGTATACGCGTATATGCGGGTGCGTGTGTGTGTTCATGGGACAGGTCAGCTCGTGTTGCCGCATTTTTCTCAGATGGGGTTTTCTTACAATTCTGCAAAACAATGTTCAGAAAACCCTTTAGAAAAACTACTGCCTATCATTCCTTTGTAGGAAGTCCCTAAAGAGAGTCTGGACCACAGAGGAGAGCCTGTTTACATTCTGGGTTATGTCCCCTTTTCCTGTCTGTGCTCAATCTCCCCTACCTTCTGGTGAGAGGTGATCCTGAGATTCTGAAATGTTGGTCCACAGTCAGGATCTTGGAAAATCTTCCCAGAATGGAAAACAGTGCTGGTGCTAGGTGTTCCCAGGGGAAGAGGGAAGAACTGGCTCTGAACTCCAGGATCTCTTGCCCTCCTACTCCTGGTCCCTTGAGCTCCTGTTTGGGGGGAAAAGAGCAAGAATGGAAAAGCAATCTCTCCCTTCCATTCCAAGGCAGGGACGTCAGAACCAGAAGAAACGTCTAGGTTGGGAAGAAAACATGTCCTTGGCTCCCAGCCAGCTTCCTCCTCTTTCCTCAATTTCTACATGAGGGTGGAGAATGTCCACTGGTGGAGCCAAACAGTATGAGGCGGGGGAGGGAGATAAGGCCACAGCTCTGCTTCCCTAATACTGGTTCTTCTGAAATGATACGAAGTCTGGGAAACGCACTCCCTTTCTGGTAAACTTGCCTTCAAGTACCCTACTTGGGGGCCGCCTGAGATTGGCTGTGAGCTCATCCCCCTACCCGCACCCCTCAACCTAAACAGAATCTGTCCTTTGGTTTTTGGCCTGGCTTGGGCAGTGCGGGGCTCAGTGCACCAGAGGGCGCTCTGCCCATTTCCAAAGTTAAGTTGTGGTCCCTGGGACGCAAAGGGTAAGGACTGGTTTAAAATGGGTGGTCGCAGGGCTCAAGGAGATGGTTGGAGGGCCGCAGAGATACTTAACTGAAGTGCGAAAACACAGGCCAGACTCCGATCCGAAGCTCGGTTCCCTCCTCGCCCTGTCTGTATAGTTACTATTCATTCAATACGTATTTCTTGAGCGCCCACGAGGTGTCCAGCTCTGTGCCAGGCGCTGGGGATACAACGGCGAGCAAGTCCAGGCCGATTTCACGGGTACCACCGCCCAGCTCCGGGTTCTCCCGGCGTCCCCTCAAGTCCCCGCCCAGTTCTCCGGCTCTGCCCCCTCATCTGTTCGCTCTGATCTCCCTTTAGGATGAAGTGAAACTGCCGGCCAAAGTGAGCATCGGCAAGTCGCTCAAAGAGTCGGAGGCGCTGCCCGAGAAGGAAGGCGACGAGCTGGCCGAGGGCGAGCGGCCCGAGGAGGACGCGGCGGTGCTCGAGCTGTCGTCGGACGAGGCGGTGGAGGTGGAGGAGGTCATCGAGGAGTCGCGCGCCGAGCGCATCAAGCGCAGCGGCCTGCGGCGCGTGGACGACTTCAAGAAGGCCTTCTCCAAGGAGAAGATGGAGAAGACCAAGGTGCGCACCCGCGAGAACCTGGAGAGGACCCGCCTCAAGACCAAGGAGAACCTGGAGAAGACGCGGCACACTCTGGAGAAGCGCATGAACAAGCTGGGCACGCGCCTCGTCCCCGCCGAACGGCGGGAGAAGCTTAAGACATCGCGAGACAAGCTGCGGAAGTCCTTCACGCCCGATCACGTGGTCTACGCGCGCTCCAAGACGGCGGTTTACAGGGTGCCGCCATTTACCTTTCACGTCAAGAAGATACGCGAGGGCGAGGTAGAGGTGCTGAAGGCCACCGAGATGGTGGAGGTAGGCGCCGACGAAGAGGAGGGCGGCGCGGAGCGCGGCGAGGCTGCCGACCTGCTGCGCGGGAGCAGCCCCGACGTGCACACGCTGCTGGAGATCACCGAGGAGTCGGACGCCGTGCTGGTGGACAAGAGCGACAGCGACTGAGCGGGGCGCGGGGCCGTGCCCGGGAGGCCGCGCCGCACCTTCTCTCCCCGCCTCCTCCCCGATTCCTTTCTCTCTCCGAACTTTCTCTTTCGCATTCTCTCTCGGCCCCAAACGGGCTGGGATATTTCTAAATTGAGAACACCTCCCCTCAAGTAGCACCCCTCCGAGTCTTACGGCTGTTAAGACGGGAGGGGGAGGCAGCCTGCACAATGGACAGCCCCAGTTTAGGCATATGCTGGGTGGAAATGCAGAGGGCGGTGATGCACGTCCTGGGGATCCAAGTCGGGGATCCTAGAGGAACTTGCTGTCGTTTCCATGATTGGGCCCCCCTTGGGCAAGCAAGCTGCTTTCCCCCCCACTTCTCCGTAACACTCACACCCGGCTGCTGTCATTCCTGCTCACTGAGCTCTTCTTTCTCATCCTGATCCCTGGCGGCTTCAAAGCCAAAATTACCATGAAAGGGATGAGTGAATCCTGAAGAGGCCCCTTGCGTACATGGGAGACCCCATACTAGAAGGATGTGAAAGCAGCTTTGGGGAGCATCTGGGGCAGTGTCGGGGGAGAGAGGGCAGAGTGAGCCGTGACCCTGGGTGAGGGTCTAGCACAGGCTGTATCTGCAAAAGGTCCCAATAAGGAAGGCTGGAGCCAGGCAGAGCCCTTGGGGAGCGGGGGTAGGGGGGCACTTACTGTTTATGAATCTGCACCCAGGAGCATATGGCTATGGCTTTGAAAGAGAACAGGAAATAGTAGAAGGTGGAAATGGGTGAAAAGAGAAAGTCCATTAGCAGCGTGAGAAACACAGCACAAGAATCCCATCTTACTGGGGTTCTCCAAGGACAGCAGGACCATTTTCAGGATAAGAAGGGAGGGCAATGTGAGAAATCCGAGATCCAAAGAAGAGAGAGGTAAGCCTCACCCCATGCCTGCACTGGGCATGGTGCTCTAGGGGCAGCCCATTTCTCAGAGCCCATAAAATTACGGTCCCAGAAGAGGGCAGCACCAGGCTGCGGAGAGCTGGTAGTTAGGAGGGAGACGGACGGGGGAAAAGAACTAGGTGCTAAAGGCCAGGCCACCAAGCTGAGAGCTGGAGGGGAGGGGAGGAGAGTATAGAATTCCTGTGGGTAGAGCAGCCAAGACTTGGCTCACTCCTGGCAGTTTCTTCTCAAGATCCTTCCCTAGAGCTAGTTATAATAAAGCTGCAGAACTTGCCAAAACTTCCTTCGCCTTGTGGGTTCCTCTCCTGACTCTTTGGGATGAGAGGGGTGCTGCTTCCAGTCCAAAAGCCTGATTTCTGATCAGGTTCTCCTCAGGACACTTTAGTCCCCCTGTTCCTCCCCCGTAACGGTGGCTTGTCAGAAGCAAGGACAGACTCCCTCACCCCCAAGTCACAGCCGGAAGAGGAGGGCTGAAGGCTGCCTTATTCCGCCCTCTACCCTCCTGTGCTTTATCTTCTCTGCTCTGCATTATAGAATTGCAGCTAATTGTTTTTAAGGGGTGGAGGGAGGGAGCCTGGGGACACATCTTTTTTACAATACAAAGCTTTGCTTTTTTTTTTTTTTTCCTGTTGGTTCCCTTCTTTCTTCTGGATGGTTGGAGACACGTTGGCTGAGGGAGGATGGGGATTGTGGGACGAGGTCCCTTGGTGCTGATGGGCTGAAGGGGCCTGAGTTGTGGGCAGATACAGTTTCCTGTGGGCTCTGAGGAGCCTCTCGTGTTGCTGTGTCCTGGTGAGCAGCCCGACCAATAAACCTGCTTTTCTAAAAGGATCTGTGTTGGATTGTATTCTCCGAAGGCAGTTACATAGGATGAGTTTCAGAGGACAGGAGGGAACCAGGGAGGGAAAGAGAGAGAGAGAGGACCTTGGGTTTAAACGGGCCTCACTTGCCTGGGTGGGGAGTGGGGGTGGGGTATTGTTATCATCCCCATTTAGAAATGGAAAAACACACACACACACAGTGACTGGTCTAAGGTCACGTAGCTGGTAAGTTGTGGAGCTGGGATTCTAAGTCAGGCAGCCTGGCTCCAGTCCGTTTAACTGTGTCTGTAATTTTGTACTGTCTAGATCCGCGTCTCGCTGTCAGAGCTTTGGTCCTGCAGACCCACCCAGTTAACTCTACTCAGCCTGACCTTCCCCCAGATTCACGCTGCCAAATCAGACCTAGAGGAGGCAGTCTAGGGGAGAGGAAAAGTCAGAGGCCCTGACTCAGAGGCCTGAATGTCATAGAGAAGGGATTCCAGTGTACGGTATAGATGCCAGTCATAACCACACAGCATATTTAATTCTCCCCACAGCCCTGGGATGGGCACCTCTTTTTTTTTTTTTTTTTTAAAGATTTATTATTTATTTATTTATTTTTGGCTGTGTTGGGTCTTAGTTGCGGCACACGGGATCTTTGTTGAGGCATGCAGGATCTTTTTGGTTGTGGCGCGTGGGCTCGTTGTTGTGGTGCGTGGGCTTCTCTCTAGTTGTGGCGTGCGGGTTTTTTGTCTTCTCTAGTTGTGGCGTGTAGGCTCCAGGGCGCGTGGGCTCAGTAGTTGTGGCGCACAGGCTCAGTTGCTCTGCTACATGTGGGATCTTAATTCCCTGAGCAGCGATCAAACCTGCCGTCGCCTGCATTGTAAGGCAGATTCTTTACCACTGGACCACCCTGGGAGTCCCTGGGCATCTCTTTCATTGTCTGTACCAGCCTCTCTTCCCCATGAGCAGCCTGCCCTACCTGCCCACAAGTTATGGATTTCCTAGAGCAATGGACACAAATCATCATGTGGGTTCCACCAGCATCAGAATCACCTGGGGAGTGGTGTCCCTAATAAAAACAATGTCATTTCTGGAGCTGTATCCCAGCCTCTTGCTACTACCTCAAGTAAGCTGAGTCCTTACTAAGGAAGCATACATTTCCTTTGGACTCTCCTGCTGCCGCCCCCAGCAGCAAGCACAGCAGTCTCGAGTTCTAAATCCCCCAGAAAGGGTTGGCTTTCCTCCAAAAAAATAAAAGAAAACCAACACAACATCGTAAAGCAACTATGCTCTGATAAAAATTAATTTAAAAAGAAATGAAATTATACTATACTGTACTCTGATAAAAATTAATTAAAGAAATGAAAATTGAGGCTGAAAATTCAGAGCCTGGGAGCCAGGAAAGTCAGGAGAAACCCACTAAGGATCCTCCTTCCTCTGGGATATAGAGGTGCAGCTGTGAGAAGCAGGGAATGACGTCAGGACCCCGGAGTGATAAGCCGGAGCGAAATGAGGAAGGGCCCTGGGATAGCAAGCCGTTGTTTACTTCTCTTACCCACAGCAACAAGGCTCCTGGCCCCTCCCACTTTGTTTCTACAAGCTACCCCCCTCACTGGTCCACCACACTTTCAATACCAGCCAAGTTACTTTGCTGTAACTTCCCTACCCAGTTCTATTCTGGGCACTACTTTGTTAGAAGCAGCCCAAATTCTCTGAGTAGCCACTTTTCTGCTGGCCCCTGCGCCATGGCATTCCTCCTTTACGTCACAGCGTGGGCCCGCAGCCCCAGAAGCTCTCCCCACATCAGAAATTATTCCTTTTCTTCTCTCGCGACTGAAGGGAGTAGGAGGCTTTAAAGAAATAACTGCCTACCCATGAACGTTCCACGGTCGCACTCCCACAAAGCATCTTTTTTTTTTTTTTTGCGGTACGCGGGCCTCTCACTGTTGTGGCCTCTCCCGTTGCGGAGCACAGGCTCCGGATGCGCAGGCCCAGCGGCCATGGCTCACGGGCCCAGATGCTCCGCGGGATGTGGGATCCTCCCAGACCGGGGCACGAACCTGCGTCCCCTGCATCGGCAGGCGGACTCTGAACCACTGCGCCACCAGGGAAGCCCACAAAGCATCTTTTTTACCAACAGGTCATGAACTTGCCCACCCATCATTAACACTATTTCCATGGGTTAGAATCAGACAATAAACTAGGGGTATTTTCTCTAAAAGTATCCCATCAAATGTTACCTGTGTTGACCAAAAAAAAAAAAAAAAAAAAAGCACAACCTAAAAGTTGAGTTATGTTTTATTCGGCAGACATACTGAGGGCTTCAAGCCTGGGACACAGCATCTCAGATAACACTGAGAAACTGTTCGAAGAGGCGAGAGGGGGAGCCAAGATATATAGGAGTTTTGCAAAAAGGCCAGGTAGTTGGAACATTAAAAGATTATTGTTAATTAAAGAAATACAGTCATCTCAAGTTAATGAAATTAGCGCTGTTTTACGTATTGGAAGATGCAAAATCTGGGCTCATTAAAATCATTCCTTTGATATGCACCTCAGCTGTTGGGGCCAGTATCCTGTGTTTTCTCATCCTGAGTCTCTTCAGGATGCACCATTGGGGGTGGCTGCAGCAGTTGACTGCAGGATGGCGGGCATTCTTTGTTTCTATCCTGAGTTCCCTCAGGGCTCACTGTTGGAGCAGCTGTAATATGGTGGCTTGACGGGGCTTCAACCTACTTTGTTTACTGATAATGGCAGGCAGCGTTCTTAGGTCACAGCTGGGATCTAAGGAAGTTCCTCTACAGCCTCAGATGGAGTTATCACGTCTCTAAATGGTGCCTCCAAAGTCCTTATCCCTAAGAGGTCACTTTCCATTGGGGTCAGGAGAAGACAGCTGCAGCCAGTCTTGGACTGGTTCAGACCTCATTTGCTCTCACCTGGAGTATTTGAAATGACTTTAGATTCTCTTTCCAATCTATTCCCCACATTACTGCTAGTTAGAGATGGAGATAGAGATAGGTATAGATATAAATATAAATATAGACATAGATTTATTTTAATGAAAACATACTTTACAGTTTAAATGTCTTCCTCTGACCAAAGGGTTAAACTCCTTGGCGTGGCTCACAGGATCCCTTGAGAGTTTGGTCCCGCCTTACTGTTCTTTAATATACTCTTTAGGAGTCTGCTGGTCAGAAATGGACCACAGGGACTTCCCTGGCCCTCCAGTGGTTAGGATTCCACACTTTCACTGCCAAGGGCCTGGGTTCAATCCCTGGTTGGGGAACTAAGATCCCATAAGCCTCGTGGCGTGGGCAAAAAAAAGAAAGAAAGAAAGAAAGAAAGAAAAGAAAGAAGGAAACGGACCACACACTTTGAGGCCTGTGGGCCTTTGCTCAGGTTGTTACTGCTCTCTGGAATGGCCTCCCTCTTTCCACCTCCCTGCGTAAACCAACCTCTTCCCCAGCTCCACCCAAGCCATACTGATCATTCCCTTCTCAGGGCTTCCACAGAACACTATGTCAATAAACATTTGTTGAATGAATTGTAAGACTTTATTGCAAGTGTCATAAACTCACCTCAAACTGGCTTCAGCAGAAAAAACAAAATGAAACAAAACAAACGGCACATATGGTCACCTTATTTTTGATAAAGGAGGCGAGAATATGCAATGGAGAAAAGATAGCCTCTTCAATAAGTGGTGCTGGGAAAATTGGACAGCTATGTATAAAAGAATGAAATTAGAACACTCTCTAAAATCTTACACAAAAATAAACTCAAAATGGATTAAAGACCTAAATGTAAGGCCAGACACTATAAATCTCTTAGAGGAAAACATAGGCAGAACACTCTATGACATAAATCACAGCAAGATCCTTTTTGACCCACCCCTTAGAAAAAGGGAAATAAAAACAAAAATAAACAAATGGGACCTAATGAAACTTAAAAGCTTTTGCACAGCAAAGGAAAACATAAACAAGACGAAAAGACAACCCTCAGAATGGGAAAAAATATTTGCAAATGAAGCAACTGACAAAGGATTAATCTCCAAAATTTGCATGCAGCTCAATATCAAAAAAACAAACAACCCAATCCAAAAATGGGCAGAAGACCTAAATAGACATTTCTGCAAAGAAGATATACAGATTGCCAACAAACACATGAAAGGATGCTCAACATCACTAACCATTAGAGAAATGCAAATCAAAACTACAGTGAGGTATCACCTCACACCAGTCAGAATGGCCATGTCAAAAAATTTACAAACAATGCTGGAGAGGGTGTGGAGAAAAGGGAACCCTCTTGCACTGTTGGTGAGAATGTAAATTGATACAGCCACTATGGAGAACAGTATGGAGGTTCCTTAAAAAACTAAAAATAGAACTACCATATGACCCAGCAATCCCACTACTGGGCATATACCCTGAGAAAACCATAATTCAAAAAGAGTCACGTACCACAATGCTCATTGCAGTTCTATTTACAATAGCCAGGACATGGAAGTAACCTAAGTGTCCATCGACAGATGACTAGATAAAGAATACGTGGCACATATATAAAATGGAATATTACTCAGCCATAAAAAGAAACAAAATTGAATTATTTGCAGTGAGGTGGATGGACCTAGAGTCTGTCACACAGAGTGAAGTAAGTCAGAAAGAGAAAAACAACTACCATATGCTAACACATATATATGGAATCTAAAAAAAAAAAAAAAGGTTCTGAAGAACCTAGGGGAGGGGCAGGACAGTAATAAAGACGCAGATGTAGAGAATGGGCTTGAGGACATGGGGAGGGGGAAGGGTAAGCTGGGACGAAGTGAGAGAGTGGCATGGACATGTATACACTACCAAATGTAAAATAGCTAGTGGGAAGCAGCCGCATAGTATGGGGAGATCAGCTAGGTGCTTTGTGACCACCTAGAGGGGTGAGATAAGGAGGGTGGGAGGGAGATGCAAGAGGGAGGACTTATGGGGATATATGTTTATGTATAGCTGATTCACTCTGTTATGCAGCAGAAACTAACACACCATTGTAAAGCAGTTATACTCCAATAAAGATGTTAAAACAAAACAAACAAACAAACCAAAGCTGAAAACAAACATGGAGGGAATTAATGTAATTGAAAAAGTTCCCAGTGATAGGTCCAGTGGTGTCTGGTTGCAAGTTCTGATGTAATGTCATTATGAATTTCTCTCTCTTCCTGCCTCCTCTTCTCTGCTGTGTTTGTTTCATTAACAGTCAGATTTTCCCCATGTGTTGGCAAAGATGACCATCCATAGCTGCAGACTTATGGCTTAACAGCTCAACAACCTCAGTTAAGAGGGTTTCTTTCCAAATCTTTCCAGAATCTCAGATATGGCCCTGATAGGTCACATATTCAAATCACTGTGCCTCTGACCAAATCTAGGTCATGTACCATTTCTAGAACTCACCTTCAAGGTGGAACCAAGAGTGGAGGAAGGCTGATTTCCCAAAGGAAAATTGGGTTGCTGTCAGAGGAAGGAGAGAGGCTAAGGGGTCGACAAAGCGACAGGTGTTCTTTCCGGATGATCTGTTTGTGATACTGTGCTAGGAGCTGAGAGACTAAGAAGACTACGACATATCTAGCTCTTGATCTGAAACAGTTTGCAATTAGTGGGAGAGGCAGGTATTCAAAATAACTCCAAGTGATGACTGTAAAAGAGGTAAAACAAAATGCAACATCAATGCACCGAAGACAGATTCATCTCGCTTGGGGCATATGGGGAAACTTAAAGAGAAAGGGGGCTTTTGAGTTACAATCCTTAACACAGGGTAGGATTTCAAAGACTTGTTGCTGAAGGGCAGAGACCATATTTTACTTGATTTTTGTGTCACCAGAGCCTAACCGTGTCTCATATACGGTTGCACTGGTTAATGTTATTTGGTTGAAAGCATAAGAAAAGAACATTGGCCAAAAGAGCAAAAAGGAACTTATATGGGAAGGCTGCCAAGTTATCCCATGGACTCCAAGGCTGGGAAGAGTAGGAATCAGGGGATCTCCAGGGACTTCTGAGAGGGAGTTGATGGATGGCCCTCTTGAAAGTGCTGACATTAATGCAACTCAGCTCTAAGGGCTCCCAGGCTCTGTGTCTCTCAGTTTCAAATTCCAAATTCCTGGCATAGAGAATCTGATTAAGCCAGTAAACATGTGTTCACCCCCGATTTAATAATCTATGGCCAGGAGGACAGGACCATGGAATACAAACATGGCTGAAGAGACCCATTCCAGCATATGATTGGGGAGTGAAGGGGGCAATTCCCAGGAAAGGAGGACTTATTGTGAGCCAGGCAGGACCCAAGAAGTATCTATTGACATAGTAGATACTCAATGTATGTTAATTAAATATAAGTAGTGATGTGGGACAGGGAAGGTCCTCCAAGCAAAGGGAACAGTGTGTGGAAAGGCAAAGAGGCAGGAACGCTGAAGGCATGATTGAGGAACAGTTAAGAGAGAATTATGGAATGTTAGACCAAAAAGGGTTTTGTTTTATTTTTTATTTATTTTTTGGCTGTGTGGCTTGAGGAATCTTAATTCCCTGACCAGGGATCGAACCCAGGCACTCGGCAGTGAAAGCACGGAGCCCTAACCATTGGACCACCAGGGAATTCCCAAAAGGTCTTGTTTTATAGATAAGAATAAGTAGTTGTTTTACAGAGGAAGTTGCTGTGGACCTGAGAAAGTAGTTTATCTGTACCTTATAAGACTCAGCATAAAAGAGTTATCAGAAGAGGGATGGTCTTTGAAGTGCTAGGAATAAATGAGTTTGCCAAAGGAGGGAGGGAGTTAGGGAGAGAAGAGGATGGATTTTATTTTATTTATTTACCTTTGTTTTTAAAATTTTTTTGAGGATGGATTTTAGAATTAAAGCAGGAGCGCCCACCTTTAGAGGATGGAGGGGGTTGGGGGAACAGCAAAGTAGACTGTGGGATGGTTGGAGAGGGAGAAGGACATCTTACTGTGTGCAGGACACTTTCATAAACATTATCTCACGTAATTCAGATGTGTAGTGGATGTCCCTCTGCTTGGAAAACCCCTGCCCCCTCCCTCCAGGGCTTTGCCTCTGCTGGGTGACCAGGTCCCCTGCCCCTGTCCATAGCTGCTTTGTAAAGGATGCCTGTCTGGGCCAATGCAATCCTCTCTGCCAGCAATTTAGAATTTTGAGCCTACATTTACCAGGAAATTGGATATTTAATTTCAGTCAGATGAATCAAATGAAAAAGAATGCTTGAAGTGGTAGCATAAAAACACAAGTAATTAAAAACATTTGGAACCTTTGCTTAGCCTTCAAAGGCATTTGTTGCCATAGTTAGAGACTGAACATTTCAGTAGAAGCCTCAAGTCAAGTCATGACACGGGAAGGGCAGAGTTTAGTGGGACTTCCACTAACTCCTTCTGGTGAGGTTCTTGGAATTGTCCTTGATAAGGTGTGGTTGTTCAAGTCTTTATTGGAATTTGAGAGAGATCTCAGATTCTTTCCAATAAGTTTCTCCCACACTGCCCTTGTTTTATTAGTGTTTTTTTTTTTTTGCGTAAGATAATAATAGCTAACTCTGTACTGAATGCTTTGCAGGTTACCTCCTTTAATCTTCACAACAACCTATGAGGTAGGTGCTCTCATAGTCTCTGTTCTGTCGATGAGGAAACTGAGGCTCAGAGAAGTTAAGCAACTGGCCCAGGGTCACACTGCTGTGTAGGTGGGCTGCCTGAGCAGTGGATGCTGCCATGACCTGGCTCTTATTTGCCATGTTGCAAACTTAATTTGAGAGTATCATCCAATCAAGAACGCTTTAATGAAAACTTACCAAGGTCAGAATTAGGTTCTCGATTTGAAGATGAGGGTGCTGATTGCCCGGGGTTGCACTATTCATTCTGTGTCAGAGCCAGGATTCAAACTCTGTGTGTCTCACTTCAGCTTCCATCAGCTTTCTAGTTAATGCAATCGCTTCTGTTAACCATTGTGATGGTTGAGGGAGGAAAGAACGTCTAGGAGGGAGGAAGGGGGATGATTGGCAGTATCAGATTCTACAGCAAAGTTAGATAAAATGACCAAGAAGAAGACATCAGCTTTGGTGAGGAGGAGGTCCCTAGTGGCTTTTAAGAGCCCTGTCCTATGGAGAGGATAGGGCAGAAACCACCTTGGTGCAGCAAGTGGGGGTGAAGACATGGGGGCCATGATGGGAAAGGGGGGGTAACTTGAGGGTCAAGATGGGAAAGAAGGAGCATCTTCAGAGACAGAAGAGAGGGAATAAGTGGAAAAGGTCCAGAGGGAGAGGAGAACGGATAAAGCTCAGAGGGGGAGGGGTGGGACCAACAGGACTTCCATTTAGTCCATGTGTTTATTGAGTACCTACTATGTGCCCTGCACTGGAGAGATAACGGAGCAGTAAACAGTCAAGATCCATCTTCCTGGAACTGACAGTATAATGAGGAAGACAGATAAGAAACTGTTAACAGGGACTTCCCTGATGGTGCAGTGGTTAAGATTCCATGCTCCCAATGCAGGCAGCCCAGGTTCAATCCCTGGTCCAGGAACTAGATCCCACACGCATGCTGCAACTAAGAGTTCACGAGCCGCAATTAAGGAGCCGGTGAGCCACAACCAAGGAGCCTGCCTGCCACAACTGAGACCCAATGCAACCAAATAAATAAATAAATAAAATTTAAAAAGAAACTGTAAACAGATAAATAAAATGAGAATTGTGATAAGAGTTCCACAAGAAACAGCACATAGAGATAGAGACTGAAGTTTCTAGGAGTAACCTTAGGTAGAGGTAGTTAGACAAGGTCTCTCTGAGCAGGTGAGACCAGAAGGGTGAGAAGGAACTAGCCATGCCAGAGCTAGAGAAGGAACAAGAAGGGCCCTGTATCGCCTTTTATGACCTAACCTCAGAAGTCACGTAGCATCAAATCCATTGTATTCTATTTATTAGAAGGGAGTCACTCCTGATGTGGAATGAGAGTCTACCTTTAGATGGGAGAAGTGTCAAATGATTTGCAGACATGTTTATAAACCACCATGGGCTTGAATGGGCTGGGCTTCTGCACTCTGCCTTTATTCACTTGATGGGTAGAGGGTGGGGGCATCATCTTTTCCCCTCCTCTAGACCCTTCCTTCCTTGGGGATCCAAAAGGAAGTTTGAGCCTGGAGATGAAGTCAAGGAAGAGCAGCTATTCAGGCTCTCCAATGAAACACACTTGGGGGCTTCCCTGGTGGTGCAGTGGTTAAGAATCCTCCTGCCAATGCAGGCGACATGGGTTTGAGCCCTGGTCCGTGAAGATCCCACGTGCCGCGGAGCAACTAAGCCTGTGCGCCACAACTACTGAAGCCTGTGCGCCTAGAGCCCATGCTCTGCAACAAGAGACCACTGCAATGAGAAGCCCGCACACCACAACAAAGAGTAGCCCCCGCTCGCTGCAACTAGAGGAAGCCCGAACGCAGCAACGAAGACACAACACAGCCAAAAATAAGTAAATAAATAAATTAATTAATTAAAAAAAAAACACTCTTGGATTTGAACCCTGACTGTCATTTACCAGCTCTGTGTTCTTGGGTAAGTCACTTAACCTTGGATAAGCCTCATTTTCTTCATCTGTAAAATCAGAGTATCCTTCTCATGGAATTATTTTAAGGATTAAATGAGTTAATAGATGAGTTACATAATACAGGCTCAGAAGCAGGGACTTGAGCATAGTAAACACCCCATGTGTTAGCTGTTGCTAATATGATTATTCAACACATGTTTATTAATATTTCATTAACTCAGGCTTAGGTGAGTTCTGGGCTAGATGCTGGGATTACGAAAGCGAGCATGAAAGGGTTTAGGCTTCCAGGAACCAGAAGCTTAGGGGAAATGTTTTCAAGCATATGTGGGCAAAGAGTCCAGGCTTTGGAGGCAGCCAGACCTGATTCTCATTCTGAGTTTGCCTGTAGTTTCTATCTGTGGGACCTTGGACTGGTCTTTCAACTTTCTCGGCCATAGTTTCCTACTGGAAAATGAGAATTATAACAGTACCTACCTCACTGGGTTTTGGTGAGGATCAAACAAGATAATCTATGTAAAAAGCTTAGCACAGTTCCTGGAAAGTGGTGATTGTTTTATGAATGTTAATCATTAATTTTATTTACCAGGAAGTAGGCTAACAAGTGGATTCATTAGAGTCCAATGTTGAGAATGCCAAACTGGATGGGGAAACAACCTGCTAAAGGAGTCCAGCAGAAGAGATTAATTTTGCTAGGAAGAATCTCAGAAAGCCCGGAGGTGGTGATGTGGGAACCTGGCTTTGAAGACTGAGTAAGAATTTTCAGGTAGGGAATGAGGAAAGAGAAGATATTCCGGGTGGAAGCAAGGAGATTTGCAAAGGCATGAAGTTACAAAAGGTGTTGACATGTTTGGAGGAAGGTGATAAATTCAGTGTGGGAGCTTCAGGTGTGTGGGATGGAGGGGATGAGACTGGAAAAGGGAGTTCAGGTCAAAGCATTGGCTCAAGTGAGAGAAACTGCTGACTTTAAGCCAAGGCCAGCCTTGGCAGTATGGAGAAAGGCCAGTGGCTGGGCTGGAGGGAGGTTTTGTAGGTGGAACAGATAGATTCAGGGCTAGATGTTCCATGTGAATTGAGCGGAGGGCAGTGAGGGAAACAAAGGCCAGCTGCAGAGAAGTCAGGGAGGAGGGCAGGGTTTGGGTGGATGGAACAAAATTATGAGATGTGGACTCTCAAATCCACTGCACCACCAGGGAAGTCCCAGACCCTATATTGTTAAGGAGGTAGTCAACCGCATGGGAGAGCACAGCTAAAACAGAGTTTAGGTGAAGTGGAAGGTGGGGGATATCTGTCCTGAAGTGAAGATTAAGATAAATGCAGCCACCAACACACACACACACACACACACACACACACACACACACACACCAGACACATACAGCAATTTCCACGCTGGGCTGGGTCTACAGGAGGGCAATAGGAAACTCTCAGTCCCACCATGAGTGACCCTACCAGTTGCACTATAGATGCTCTCACTTCTCACTTGCATATCAGGTGGTCCAAGGGTCTAAACTGGGGAACCAGGATAATTTGTGAGTAAAAGCTCATGCTGAATATTTCTGGGACTAGATTCCATAGTCACCAGCAAACTCTCAGAAGTATCTATGATCCCCCAACAGTTAGGAGTCATTGGTTTTCTCACCAGAAATTAATAAGAATAGCTATCCTTGGGGAGAAGGACTGGTGGGGGAAGGGGGGAGATTTTCAGTTTTAATTTTTGATTTTTCTTAACTGTCTGAATTTTCTAACCACAAACGTGTTAGTTTCATTGAAAAAACTGTCATCAGGGTTTATTTGGGTGGTGAGATAACAGGCCCTTTTTAGATTTCATCTTACTAACCTCTTTGTACTAAACAAACACAACAAACAAACACTAATAGCTGTTATTTTTTAAAAAACCCTGATAGTCTTAACACACACACACACACACAAAATCACACTATTATGCAAAGTACATCCTCTATTATGTAAGGTAAAATGTCTACATTTCCTATAAACTACTAGTTTTAATGCAGTAAAACTTGCATTCGAAGTAGATAAGGCGAAAAAGAAAAAGGCACACAATTTCAAGTATTTCCTCAGACGCATAAAAACAATGTGTATACGTGTCATTCTTCATCTGTACTGTCTCCTCATTCCCTTGAACCGGCCAATGTGCGAGCCGTTGGCCTTTGATGCGAAGCGAAGACGGAACGCAGGACTGGGTTAAATCCACTACTCTCTCCCCACGCACTCTAGTAATTACTCTATTTCCACGTCATGTTTCCGGGTGTGTGTGTCTCGACTCACGCAGAAACTGAAGTTCAAAGCAGGCGGGAGTCACCCATGTTCTTTTTGCTGTCCCCAGAAACCCAGTTCACGCGTTGGGCCCCTAGAGGATCTGGCGATACCTGGGGACTGTCTAACTGGCTGATTCCCACGTGGTAAGTGGCTCCCGACCTCGCCCCCACGTGGTGTCAAGGGCCGGGAAAAGGGAGACCAGGCAGAAGAGAGCCGCATCAGGGGCATTTAAAGTGTCTTGACGTCACGCACTGCCAGGAACTCAGCTGAGTTTTCAGCAGGACATTCCGGTCATCTTCCTTCCCTCCCCCCGGGCTTCTCTGCCCAAGGCCTTGGTTCTTCCCCTGCTCTTGCGGAGGGAGGAGCACTAAACCCTCGGAACAGCCAGAACAGGGGCGTTCCCAGCCTTCTATTGGCTCCGCCCTTTCTCCAAGAGGCTCTTCTTATTGGCCGGTGGGTGGGGCATCGGTTGTACAGTGCACTCACCAGGGCCTCTGGGTGGCCGAGAAAACTGGCTGTCTCATGAATTATGCATGAGCGGCGTGTCGCGGCCCGGCGGGGCTGGGCGGGGATTGGCTGGAGGGACTGTAATTCAGCGGTTTCCGGAGCTGGGGCAGCGTAGACTGGTAGGGGGAGCCTGGGGTTCCGACGTCGCCGTGGAGGGAGCAAGCCCGAACCGGATCCTTGACAAGAGACCCAGCTCGGCGCTCACCCCACATCTGCTAGGCGAGACTCCGCGGCCTGAGGGACCCCGCGGCCCGCACCCCGGCGCAAGCGCAGCCCCGGCCAGTCGGGCCTCAGCCCGAGCAGCAGGTGAAGGGGATTAAGGGTGGGGCTGCCCCCCGACGGCCTCCAGGCCTGGGCATCCCTGGACGGGGGCGGGGGGCGGGGGGCGGGCGCTGGGAGCCTCTGGGGTGTTTGGGGGAGTAGTGGATAGAAACTTCAGTGGGTCAGGGGGGATACGAGGAGAAACGGAGGGTCGCTCTGAAGGGACAACTCCCCGGGATGACAGGAGCCGGCCTCTGAAGGGACAGGGTGCGCTGGGAGGAAGTTTCGTACTTTGGAGAAAGGGGAGACGCCGAGGAAGAGAGAGAATGGGCTGGAGGGGGAGGACTGTGGGGCGAGGGCACGCTAAGGTGGGGGGGCAGGAGTGAGGGACAGACCCCCAACTTCCTGCTCCCTGGGGCTCTGGGGACGTTCCGGCCACAGGAGCGACTGTCACGCCGGCGGAGATCTCCACAGAGGTTGGTGGGGCGGGTTGGCAAGCGCCTCCTCCCCGCCCCCCGGCGGGGCCCGGCGGCTCCTGGCTGAGCCACTTCCTCCGCCTTGCCCTGTTCCCGCTCCTTTAGGAGCCAGCTGTGCCCCGCTGGAGGAGGTAGGAATAGGTGTCTTCCCCCTACAGCCTCATGAACTGGTTGGTTGTGGGTAGGATTATTGCATAAGAATCAGGTTTCCTGTAGGGAAATTGACAGCCTTGTACTCTTTCTAAATCCCCTCCCGTCTTTTTCTAGGTTAAACTCGTGATTCCCTCCTCCCCCTTCTAAAAAAACAGAATAAAACCCCCATCAAGCCAGCTCTAGAGGGAAGTAAAACTATTTCCTCCTTGACATTGTTCTTTTATAAACACCTGGTAAACTTGGCCAGAAGATAAATAATTGAGCCCTTGCATTTACTGGATTGTGGTGTTGCTTAATTGCATAGGACAGAATGAACCAATCCAGAGTGGGAGTTTTCTGTCTCAGAGCCAAGATCTTGGGTAAATGCAGAGGAGAGGGAAACGAAGACAGGCTGGCCTTGGCAGTCATGTGTGCAAACTTTACCTGTGTTTGGGGGTGTGGTTGCACTTAAGTTAGCAAAATTCAAACCATCACCCAAGTTGTTTTTTCCATGTTTAGTCCACATCCCTCTGTGTTATATCAGGTGGATGTATGGTACTGACACACTTATTCTTATTAAAAATGTATGTAATGTGTCCCTGCTGGCTTTTATTGTGTGTGCATCTAAAGGGTATATTTATTCTGTGTGTGGGTTGTAATTGTTTGGCTGGCTGGGCTGATACAGCATTTGTTTGAATAAATCAGAACAGTAAGTTATCTCAATCTTTTATATGTGGATTTAGACTGTGTTATGACTTGATTCAGCCAATTTTCTGTTTTATATTAAAAATATCTATTCCCTGAGTCAACACATTTATTTCCTTATTACATGTGCCAGACTGGGGTACCAATAGAATTTTTGCAGCGACATTTGCACAGTGGGATGGAGGAAAGAAGTCTTCAAAACAAGACAAAAAATGTAGATGTTAGAGACTTGATCTTAATCTCTATATTTGCTAGTGTATCCACCACAAAGAACCACTAGAAAATTCATAAACCTTTTATATGTAGTTCTTTTGGGAAGAATAGCTGTCTAGAAATATCCACAGTTATGTCTTGATCCACAAAGGGTAGATAGTTCATATAACCTTAACTCTGTTTTGTAGATAAGGAAATTGAGATCAAAGGAACAAAACACTTGCCTGGGGCAGCAGAGTGTCATAGTGGTGGAATTTGTACCTTCTGTATATTTTGTTTGCTTTTGACTCTCTATGCTTAGGTATTAGATCTTGATTTAGAGTGACTGTAGGCCCTGCTGGGAAAAGTGTCAGTGAAATTCTGACATATACCTAGACAATGAAATACCACCAGTAGTCTGTAAGACTCAAAGGGAGATATTTAATAAACAGATGAAAAATGATGTACAAATGGGGTTTCCTTAGGTTTTTGGGTTTTTGTTTTGTTTTGTTTCCTATCTAACTGCTATGTCTAACTTGGGAAGTAACTTTTTAAAAAAAATATTTTATATTGGAGCATAGTTGATTAACAGTGTGTGTTAGTTTCAGGTGTACAGCAATGTGATTCAGTTATACATATACAAGTATCTATTGTTTTTTGAATTCTTTTCCCTTTTAAGTTATTACGGAATAGTGAGCAGCGTTCCCTGTGCTGTACAGTAGGTCCTTGTTGGTTATCTATTGTAAATAAAGCAGTGTGTACCTGTCAATCCCAAACTCCCAATCTGTCCCTCCCCACAATAGCTAACTTTTTAGTGTGCATAATTTACCATCAGAATTTAGCTGTTTGCTAATGGAAAGAGATATTTTTTTAAGCAAGTTTGTAGGTGAAGGACAGTCATGACCTAAATGTCATTTAAACCAAAGTGCCTTGTGTCTTGATCAGTGGTCATTTGTGTCTCCAGAAAGTTGCTTTCTCCTCCCCACCTCTGCACGTCTTGACATTCAGATGGTGAGATGGGGCAGAGGTGGTGGCCATCATCACAGATGCCGAGTCTGGCACCTTTTAATCTTATGGCTTTCTCAGAGGTGATGTACAAATCAACAAATATTTACTTTTTACAACTTTATGAAAGTTGCTATGAGGAACAAGACACCTTGTTTACAGAACTTGAGGTCTACTGAGGCAGCTTCATAAATGCTTTATCCATGAAGTGCAACATGTTTTCCTCAAAGAGATGGTGAGACATTAAGCCTGTGCTGTCCAACAAGGTAGCTATTATATATTTAAAAACATGTAGCACAGATATAGAACATTTCCATTATCGTAGAAAGTTCTGTTGGACAGTGCTTCACTAAGCGCTGCACGTCTTCAGAAGAAGGATTGGTTATGAGGCTTGCAGTTGTGTAGAAGTCTTCTTGCTAACTGAGAGCTTTGATCTGGGGCCCAAATAATGGTTGGCATTTGACAGATACAAATAATTTGGGGTGAGGAGGTATGGTGATATAACACAAAATCCTGGTAGATTAGGAAGGTAAGTAGGGGAGAGGGAGTGCCTGCATATAAGAGGTCTTGAATGCAAGACCAAGGAATTTAAAGATTTTTGAGGCTGAATACTGGTGTTTAATTATGGAGTGCCTACCCCATGCCTGACCTTGGTTAACTTGTACAAAGTAAGTCAGTACACATGGCTTCTGCCTTAGGGGAGTTGTCACTGAAGCTGACCTTATACACTGGGTCAGCACTCAAAAAGAGGGGTCCTGACTTATCGGGTTTGTGTTGTTAAGTGCAGAAGTGCTTTTTGAGGATTTTTAATTGGCTACAAATGTCCACTCACATTTTCTGTCTTCCATATTTAAAAAAATTTATCATAACTTTTGGGTCATATATAACAACCAGCCAAAGAGCACTTGAAGGACATCCCCAAATCCTGGAGAACTCCTGGTGTCCTGGAGCAGCCTTGGTGAGGTCCAGCAGGATGACATCCCTGGGTTACTTCATACTTCAGTCTTTGTTGGTTATGGTGAAAAAAGTTAATATTGTGGTTACACGTTTGTTGCAAGGAACCTTGGCTTACTATGGGGCACTTTTTTTTTTTTTTAATTTTTTGCGGTACGCGGGCCTCTCACTGTTGTGGCCTCTCCCGCTGCGGAGCACAGGCTCTGGACGCGTAGGCTCAGTGGCCATGGCTCACGGGCCCAGCCGCTCCGTGGCATGTGGGCTTCCCGGACCGGGGCACGAACCTGCGTCCCCTGCATCGGCAGGTGGACTCTCAACCGCTGCGCCACCAGGGAAGCCCACTATGGGGCACTTTTGTCAGGAATGCTAGATGGTACTTTGGTGGTAAGTTGTTTGAAATGTCTCCAGTTTTTAAAAGGAATAGCATATGCAAGAAAATTTCTGTTATGGTCAGTTCTCCTATATCAGTATTATCACAGCTCGGTTCAGATCAGCAAGCATATTATATATTGAGAGCCAATTATTGTGCTAGGCAGGAGCCAAGGATAATGCACTGTGGTCCCTGTTTTCACAGAACCGGAAGTGGTGTTGTCGGGCTTGGGGTATGTGCTGTGTCAGTATGGACTTAGGGTTGGGAAGATGTCAGCACAGTGGTTCAGAGGTCGGGCTCTGGAGTCAGACACATCTGGGATTGGATCTTGGATCTGCCACTTCCTAGTCAGAATCTCAACCTCAGTTTTCTTATCTGTAAAAGGATAGGATAACAGTACTTATCTCCTAGGGCTGTTGAAGACTCCAGGAGATAATGCAGGTAAAATACTTAGCATAATGCCTGGTACACATTACCAGGAGATTAACTTTTTTTAGGGGTGAGAGAAAGGCTTTATCATAGAGGGGTATTCAGATGGGAACACCTGAAAAGGGTTTTGTAGGATCGGTAGGAATTCTCCCAACAAAGCTGAGTGGTGAATAGTTGCATTCAAGGCTGAGGGAACGTGAGTGTGCAGAGGCTTAAAACAGCATAGTGTTTTCAGGGAGCTATAGGCAGAAGTTCTTAATTTAGGAGAACTGAGGGGAAAGGAAGCTACGGCTCTTAGCCCTTCTCTTCTGTTAATAATTGGGTTCAAATGTCATTAAGTTGTTTTATCCTGTTTATGAAAGTAATGCATGCTATTGTAAATAAATTTATATTTGTAGAAATATAAACTATGTATATTTTATATATATGTCTTATTAATTTGGTGTATGTTTCTCCAGCTTTTTTGCAGCTTTTTCTACTTACCAATTTATCTTGGACAATTTTATTGCAAATTCCTTTTTTAAAAAAATAAATTTATTTATTTTATTTATTTATTTTTGGCTGCAATGGGTCTTTGTTGCTGCTTGCGGGCTTTCTCTAGTTGCGGAGAGCAGGGGCTACTTTTTGTTTTGGTATGCGGGCTTCTCATTGCCGCGGCTTCTCTTGTTGCCGAGCACAGGCTCTAGGCGCACGGGCTTCAGTAGTTGTGGCACGTGGGCTCTAGAGCGCAGGCTCAGTAGTTTGGCGCATGGGCTTAGTTGCTCCGTGGCATGTGGGATCTTCCCGGACCAGGGCTCGAACCCGTGCCCCTTGCGTTGGCAGGCGGATTCTTAACCACTGGGCCACAAGGGAAGTCCCGCAAATTTCTTTCTAACAGCCTAATAAAAGAATAATAAGGAAGGCAGATCTGCCCCCCAAATAAAATAAGGTTTAGATTGTCTGGCTTTCCTTTCTGCTACCACCCCCATCCATATGAATAAATGACTTTCCTAATCACTGAACTTTTCTCTGACTTTTTAACTACATCAAACAAGGAACTTATGTTTTGAGCTTTCCTAAGGTAACTGTTACTGTAGTGTCGAAATGCTTGGGTGGTGAGTTTGAGGGTTTCATAGTCCACAGTTGCAATAAGAGCTAAAAGAATGGCGATGAGATCAGACTTCCTGGGCTTTAATCCCAGATCCAGCACCTCTTAGATCTTGGGTCAGTTGCTTTAACTTCTCCAGGTTTCAGTTTCTCTGTCCATAAAATGCAAATACCAGGTCCAATTGTAAGGGATTTGTGAGGATTGAGCAAGATTTGAAGCAACGTATATGAAGTACTTTGCACAGTGCTTGGGAGATAGCTAAAATTGGAGTGCTTAATAATTACTATTATTAAAAACTGCTGTATCTATCTAACTATAAAGTCAGGCCAGTTATGATTCACAGTAGCCTTTAATGACCCAGAGGAAAGGAGTAATCAGGAGATTCTAACTGAATAGGAAAAAACCTAAATGAATAGGGATGAGGGGGATTTACACTGTGGTGGAGGAAATGAAGTCTGTCACGTAAAAGGAATAGACAAGGCAAACCATAGATTCCTGTTTACACAGATGCCCTTGTCATACATATGTCTCTTTGCATCTTCTGATTGTGGCCCATTTATTTGAAGTAATATTCAACACATTAAATTTTTATGACCACTTAGGATTTGAACAGTCCCTTGGAGTTCTTGATACAAAAGGTGCAGATAATATGAAAGGTTTCAGGGGTACGGGAGTCAGGCAAGGACGGTGGGACAGCATGCAGCTTGGTGGGGTGAGGCAGCATCCTGAGTGAATGATCTGTACAAGGCTGGGAAGTGATTTGTCCCTTCACATCTGTGTGTGTGCGCGCGCGTGTGTGTGTGTGCGCGTGCGCGCGCGTGTGTTTTCATTGGAGGAGTCGAGCTTTGCTTTCCTGTCTTGTAACTTTGTAACTTTCCTTTGCAAACAAATACTCAAAACAGCCTTGGTTTAAGAAGAGCCACTCAGCACCTCCATGAAAGGGTTCTCTCGCACCAGCTCTCCAATTTGGGGTCAGAGAAGGCTGGAGAGAAAAGGCCTCCCCGCTGTTTCTTGGCCGAATGTGGGGCAGGAGGAAGCCAGCAGTTTGAAAGAGAAAGTAAACCTTCTGGTAAATAAATGGCTTCCCTATTGTGGAGGAGGAGTGCAAATTATTAGGGGGATGTTTGGGTAGTTTTTGTAGAAGCCGTTTCTGAAGACTGATTGAGATTATTGAAGGTGAGCCCGATTTAGGAAAACCCTGCCTGGTCTGCTGTGAACCGACTGTTTTCCCGCTTTGTTGATTGATTTTATTAGTTTGTGGCAGCCCGACCTCGAATTCTTGTTATGAGAATTGGAGGATTTGAGTGTGACCTTGAGCACCTGCTTAGGTGAAAGCTTCTTACATGTTTTTCGCTTTTCTAATGTTAATTTTGTTTTTACTTTTGAGCAAACGCTTTTCCTGACAGTCTAAAATCAGGAGACTTTCCTTTTGTTCTCTTCTCCCCCCCACCCCCCAATTTACCCAAATGTAGTCCTCAAAACCTCAAACCCCAGATGTTAGCTGTGTAATTACCTCCTCTAAACCAAGCAAAGTGCAATCATGCATCGAGTTAGCATTAAAATCGTCGGCCTTCGGATTTCTTTCTACTTGTGGTTTAGACACAATAAATATTTAATCGCAGACCGACTTTGCCTTTGGGCCTCTTTTTATCAGTAGGTTTAGGGAAAGCAAATTTACTGAAACATTAACCAAAATAGAACATAATTAGGATGGTCACTCTCTTGTGCACAGAGGCAGGTGGAATAATCAAAACATTCTGAAGCCAAATCTCAATATTTATTCTTAATTCCACGTGTTATTGTCCCTTTTCATTCGAGTACATAAATAAGAGTGGCCTGGAAGTAGAAGCAGCTGGGACACTTGAGGGTCCTAATTACTATGTTGAAGAATCCTAGGTTCATGGAGCCATTTAAGATTCCTGTTTCTCAGGGGCTTCCCTGGTGGCGCATCCCTGGTGGCGCAGTGGTTGAGAGTCCATCTGCTGATGCAGGGGACAAGGGTTCGTGCCCCGGTCCGGGAAGATCCCACATGCCGCAGAGCGGCTGGGCCCGTGAGCCATGGCCACTGAGCCTGCGCGTCCGGAGCCTGTGTGTTCCGCAACGGGAGAGGCCGCCAACAGTGAGAGGCCCTCATACCGGGGGGTGGGGGGGGGAGATTCCTGTTTCTCAAATGTGCTGTTGTGGTAGGGGATGTCAGTAGGGGTGGGGGTGAGGGAGGTTAGGTGAACTCTGTACTTCCCACTCAATTTTGCTTTGAACCTAAAATTGCTCTAAAAAGTCAAGCTTATTAATTAAAAAAAAATCCTGCAGAAATATCTGAGGTGTCCTGGGTCAGAAGTGCCCGGTGTACAGCTGTGTGATTCCAATGACTTCCTTCTACCTCAGGGTACCCTAAGCTTGGCAATGAGAGAGTTCCATGCTTTTACCCAGTGAGTATCTCCCAAGTAATGGAGAATGAGATGAACTGCTTCCCCTTTCCTTAGGAAAGATAGGTTAAGAATGCTAGTCTTAACCACAGATTTGCAGCAAGGATGTATCAGTTTTGTTTTTCAGTTCCAGACTTCAGTTTTCTTATTTGGGGGGGTGGGGTTTTAATCAGTACAGTAAGTGGAAAGTCTCCCCTTCACCTTATCCTCTGAACCCTCTCTCCCAGGGACAGCTAGTTACCTATTTCTTACTTATCTTTCTAGAGTGGTTGTGCGTGTTATACAAGCAAATGTGTTATTCTCTCTTTTTCCTTCCAGAGATAGTAGCAAATTATACGCATAGCTCTGTATCTTACTTTTTGTCACTTTGTTTATCTTAGAAAATACTCCATGTGAATATGTTTATATCCGCCTCATGTTTTTAAGATCTGCATAGTGTGGATTTAGGGTGGGATGAAATATTCAGTATTGTGATCTCACTTAGGAGAACTTGGAGGGGAAATTTCAGTTTATTGTTGCTTTAAAAAAAATCTTCATAGTAGTCTTCTAGGCTATGGATGTCATAATTTATTTAATATCCTAATGATAGGCATAGATTGCAGAATCTAAAGACAGAAAGCAGTGTTGTAAGTATCATCATGTTTGTCTTGAGGCACATATGAATAAATCTGTACCTGTATACTTTTAATGTTTTAATCATCATATGCATACTGTTTAGAAATGTAGCTTTTCAATGAACAGAGTGCACATTTCCCTCCTTAAATGTAAATTTAATTCTGGGGAGAAGTCTAGCTACCTCATTTTTATTTATTTATTTATTTATTTTTGCGGTACGCGGGCCTCTCACTGTCTTGGCCTCTCCCGTTGCGGAGCACAGGCTCTGGATGCGCATGCTCAGCGACCATGGCCCACGGGCCCAGCCGCTCTGCAGCATGTGGGATCTTCCCGGACCCGGGCACGAACCCGTGTCCCCTGCATTGGCAGGAGGACTCTCAACCACTGCGCCACCAGGGAAGCTCTTTTTTTTTTTTTTTTTTTTTTTTTAATATTTATTTATTTGGCTGTGCTGGCTCTTAGTGGCGGCAGGCAGGATCTTTGTTGCTGTGTGCAGGATCTTTAGTTGTAGCATGAGGTGTCTTTAGTTGCGGCATGCGGGATCTAGTTCCCTGACCAGGGATTGAACCCAGGCCTCCTGCACTGCGAGCATAGAGTCTTACCCGCTGGACCACCAGGGAAGTCCCTAGCTACCTCATTAAATATGAAACCCCGGTGAGTGTCTGTTACTTGGGCAGGTAGGAATTGTTGCACACCCCGCCCACCCCCCCAATTTTTTAAAAACTTGCTGTTCATATACTTATGATACCAAGGTCCAGCTTCTATTAATGTCAACCACTCCATCCTTAAATCACCATACACTGTTTAATGTAAGCTCCTGCTGCTCCTTTGGCCAGTGGTGGTGGGGTTTTTGTTTGTGTTTTTGTTTTTGTATTGTTCCCATGGATGGTTTGCTCATTGATGCTTCTGTTTGAGTTGTCTGTAGCAGCAATTCGCAAAGTGTGGTCTGCAGACCCCGGTGGGTCTCAGAGCCTTTCATGATGGGTCTTTGAGATCAAAACTATTTTCATAGCATTATTTGTGTTTTTTATGTAGTTGGCATTTGCACTTATACTAGTAGTCATTGTACTCAGTGCACTCTCAGGGAAAAAAAAATCTGATTTCCCTTAAGAATGTCTATGATCAAACAGTGAACAACATCAATTTCATTATCTCTCAACTCTTGAGGATGTCTTTGATATTCTGTAATGAAATGGAAGGGATGCCTAAAGCACTTCTGCTGCATAGAGAAGTACAGTGGAAAAGCAGTGTGGTATTGTTTGAGTTGTGATCTCATACTAGTTGCTTTTTTCATGAAACACCATTTTTACTTGAAAGAATGATTGACAGACTGATGGGGATATTGGTAGGTATTTTCTCAAAAACGAATGAAGGGAAGCTTTCTCTTCAAGGAAAACAATTGACAGTATTTGTTACCGATGATAAAGTTTAAGCTTTCGATGATAAATTAGAGTGTGAGAAAACTTGTATCCACTACTGTGACTTTGACGGCTTCCCACTATTAATTAATATAATTTTTTGACAATAACAAATGTGATTTTGTGATAGTTTATAATGAAATGTGTTGACATTTGGAAAGTCTGCATGTCTCTGAAGTAGTGTTTTCCAAATGATTAATGCATGGCATTACAAAATCATGCATGGGAAAACTCATGAGAAAACTCATTCTACTCAGAATGCAAGATAGACTAATGGATCTTAATGTAACAGTATGAAGAGTTCATTGCTGTGGTTTCAGAATCTGCATTGCATCTAACCTTTAAGAAACTACGACTTGTCAAGTTTTGGTGTAGTATTAAAGAATATCCAAAGTTATCTGCAAAGATTATTAAGATACTCTCCTCCTTTTCCAATTAGTATGAAGCCAAAATTTCTTCTACACTTCAACTAAAACACCATACTGCAACAGACTGAAAGAAAAGCAGAGCTGTGAGAATCCAGCTGTCTTCTGTTAAGACAAGCGTTAGAGAAATCATTAAAGAAATTTCCAAAACTTTAACAATGCTACTGTTTCCATGAATTTTTGTTGTTGTTGTTTTGGAAAATAAGTTATTTTTCATAGAGATGTTATTTATGTAATAGGTTTATTGTTTTTAATAAATTAATAAATATATTTAAAATTTATCAGTTTTAATTTATAATACAGTAAACATTGGTATACCTCCATAGAGAAAAGCTCTTAGGGGTCCCCAATTTTTAAGGATATAAAGGGGTCCTGAGAACAAAAAGTTTGAGACTTGGTCTAAGGGTTTTAGCATAAGCACCCCTGGGATACTTGTTTAAAAAACAAGATTCTATGGTTCTGTGCTAGAGCCTGGCTTAGTAGATCTAGGGTCATTTTTAACAGGCAGCCCTGATACAGATGGCCCTTGGTTTGAGAAATGCTGCCCTAATGAATCATAAGCTATAAAAGTCTTCAGATTAGTGAAGTCATATCCATAGGGTTTAGAAATCATTGTTTTGGGGATAAAGGTAAATGGTAGATATGTGGTCTACTAAGTAAAAATGCTTTGGAGATTTCTTTTTATTCTGTTTGTTCTTCTTAGTATTTATGGAACTGAATATTAATCAAATAGATTATGACTATCAAAAGGATCACTTTACCAGATTAATGTTCAGTTTGGTTTTATTGATAGATTATCCATAAACATATTAAGACAGTTTCTGAAGGCTTGGATTAACTTCTAAAGACAACTCTGGTAAAGAATTGTCTTTAAATTCTATAAGAAGTGTTCTATTTCAGACATGTCTTTAACTTTAGTACATGTAATGTAAGTAAAGCTCTCATTTTCCTTTCTTCTTGTAATTGCTTGTATTACTAATTCAAAGAGAAATTTATTTGTCAGAGATCACACAGCAGAAATAAGTCTTAAAAACACAACATTTGACTCTACTAGCCTGGAGTTTGAAGACTCCAAGTTTGTGTTCTGGTTCTCTCATTATCTGTTGTGATCACTTAACATTTCTGTCCTTATCTGTAAAATGGGAATCACAACCTACATGATGGAATTTTTTAAAAAAATAAATTTATTTATTTATGGCTGTGTTGGGTCTTCATTGCTGCGCGCGGGCTTTCTCTAGTTGTGGTGAGCAGGGGCTGCTCTTTGTTGTGGTGCGCGGGCTTCTCATTGCGGTGGCTCCTTTTGCTGCAGAGCACGGGCTCAAGAATGCAGGCTCAGTAGTTGTGGCACACAGGCTTAGTTGCTCCGCGGCATGTGGGATCTTCCCGGACCAGGGCTCGAACGCGTGTCCCCTGTATTGGCAGGCGGATTCTTAACCACTGCGCCACCAGGGAAGTCCCTGGAATTGTTATATTATCTTGAGACCTCAGGGTACTCTGGCTGAGTGGTTGACTGGAAAATCCAATGTGAATTCATGCTTCAGGCCAGGTTCTGTATGGGTGTGATTTTTAGAATTTACATCATAAGCTAGCCCCAACCTAAACTGGAATAGTGTTTCTAAATTCTAAATTATTATCTTTATAAGTATTTGAGCCATGTCCACTACCTCACTTACATTGGTCAGATTATAATTTCATGAGTAATTGAGGCTTTGCTTGTGGAGATGCTAATGGATAAGATCTAGCTGCTCTCTGAAGAGTGCTCACATCATGCAAAATTATAATGTACAATGAGGTCACTTATTTTTCCAAGTATATTATTCATTTTGATAAGACTTTCATAGAAAAGCTTGTCTAATTGAGGAGATAGCTTATCTTCCTTCTTAAATATAATTGAAACTTTATGGGGTCAAATTTATCTTTTAAAAATATTTTTCATAAAGCTCAATTAATACACTTTAAAAAAGTAATAGATTATATATTTAAGAGCAGTTTTAGGATACATAAAAATTGAGCAGAAAGTACAGAGAGTCCCCCTATACCCCCCTCTTCTCTGTCCTACCCACTTTCTCCCATTATTGATATCTTGCCTTAGTGTGACATATTTGTTACCATTGATGAGCCAATATTGACACATTATTATTATTATTATTTTTAAAGACATTAACTTTTAAAAATTTATTTTATTTGTTTTATTTTTGGCTGTGTTGGGTCTTCGTTGCTGTGCTCAGGCTTTCTCTAGTTGCAGCGAGTGGGGGCTACTCTTCACTGCAGCGCACTGGCTTCTCATTGTGATGGCTTCTCTTGTTGCAGAGCATGGGCTCTAGGCGCATGGGCTCCGTAGTTGTGGCATGCAGGCTCTAGAGTGCAGGCTCAGTAGTTGTGGCGCATGGGCTTAGTTGCTCTGTGGCATGTGGGATCTTCCCAGACCAGGGCTCGAACCCGTGTCCGCATTGGCAGGTGGATTCTTAACCACTGCTCCACCAAGGAAGCCTGACACATTATTATTAACATTAGAGTTCACTCTGTTTGCATTCTGGGAATTTTGACAAATGCATAATGACATATATCCACCATTACAATATTATACAAAATAGTTTCATTGCCCTACAAATCTCCGGTACTCCACCTATACATCTCTCCCCCAAGCCCCTGGCAACCACTGATCTTTTTTAATATCTGCATAGTTTTATCTTTTCCAGAATGTCATACAGTTGGAATCATACAGTATGTAGCCATTTCAGACTGCCTTCTTTCACTTGGCAACATTCATTCAGATTCCCCATGTCTTTTCAAGGCTTGATAGTGCATTTCTTTTTATTGCTGAATAATATTCCATTGTCTGTATGTACCACGATTTGTTTATCCATTCAACTATCGAAGGACATCTTGATTGTTTCCAAGTTTTGGTAATTAAGAATGAAGTTGCTGTAAGTATTCATGTGCAGGTTTTTGCATGGACATAAGTTTTCAGCTCATTTGGGTAAATATCAAGGAGCAATATTGCTAGATCCTAACTGAAGGAAGGAGTAAGAATGGTGGGTTGGAGGGTCACCAAGTTGAAGGGATACTGCTCTGTCACCATCCTGCTCACCCTTTTAGTGGTATTGGACACAGCTGAGCATCTTTTCTTTTTTTCCTTAAAACATTCTCTTCTCTTGGCTTCTGTGACATTTCCCCTGGTTTTTCTTCAGTCTTGCTGGTCTTTCCTGCTTGCCTTTCCTGGTTCATCTACCTGAACACTAATGTTGAAGTGCCTCAGGCCTCTGTCAGGGGCTCTCTTTTCTCCTCTTTTTCTATATTCTCTCCTTGGGTTATTTTATCCATTACTTTGACTTTATCATCTCCATCCTGATGACTGACTGACTACCAAGGGCGTATCTCCAACCCAGGTGTCTCCAGGCTCCCAATTACTGTGTCCTGATGCTTAATTGACATTTCCCCTTGGACAGTTGTAGTTATCTCCTATTTATCTTGTCCAAAACATAACTCTCTTTTAAAAAATTGAAGTAGTTGGGGACTTCCCTGGTGGTCCAGTGGTTAAGACTTCACGCGTCCAGTGCAGGGGGCACAGGTTTGATCCCGGGTTGGGGAACTAAGATCCCACATGCTGCGTGGTGCAGCCAAAAAAAATAAATTAAAAAAAAAATTGAAGTAGTTGATTTACAATATTGTGTTAGTTTCAGGTGTACAGCAAAGTGATTCAATTAAATGTATATATAAAATTTTCAGATTCTTTCCTATTATAGGTTATTACAAGATATTGAATATGGTTCCCTGTGCTATAAAGTAAATCCTTGTTGTTTATTTTATATATAGTGGTATATATCTGTTAATCCCATACTCCTAATTTAAACCTCCCCCCAAAAAACATAACTCTTAAGCTTTCTGACCACAAGCTTGTGCCCTTCTCTCCACTCAGCTTTCCCCATCTAAGTAAATGGCATCGCCACCTAGCCCATGGTACAAGCCAAAAACCTAGGAATAGCCTTAATTCCCCCTTTCTCTCATACCTCTGCTTCTCTTCAAATCATCAGCAAGTCCTGCTGCTGCTTCTACCTCTAAAGTTTTCTTAAATTCCTTTACTTGTCTCGTCCTGACTTCTGGTCCTGCTCTGTGGTAGACTAAATACCCTGAAAACCTCCCCTACAAAACACCAAGAAATGTTGGATACACTGAGCTCTCCAGGAAATTAGGGAAATCTTCAGAGTCAAAAATCAAACAGAATCACACCAAAATAAGGGAGAAGTCAGACTACGATGGGTGTGGGTTTGGGGGGGGGCATTTCCCTATCCCCATTGCTAAAGATTTTTAGGCAGCAGACAGGGTCTTGCTTTTGGTAAGGAGTCGGCCAAGTCTAAAAGAATTCCTAAGCATAGGCCTGTCCATTTTAAGATTTGAATTTACACTCTCTTTGGTCCTGGAAACTCCAATCTGGGATTTTTTTTTTTTTTTAATTAATTTATTTTATTTTTGCGGCACGTGGGCCTCTCACTGTTGTGGCCTCTCCCTTTGCGGAGCACAGGCTCCGGACGCACAGGCTCAGCGGCCATGGCCCACGGGCCTAGCCACTCCGCGGCATGTGGGATCCTCCCAGACCGGGGCACGAACCCGTGTCCCCTGCATCGGCAGGCGGACTCCCAACCACTGCGCCACCAGGGAAGCCCCTGGGATTTTTAACATAATAAGTTCCCTTTTCCTTTAGGAGTCAGAACAAATAGCTTACATCCTTCCAGATGCCATATCTGAAGTATGACCCCAGTCACTCACTATCCTACATCTTTACTGCTCTTATCACAAGTGGTCATTATCGTCCTCATTTACTTGTCTGTCTTCCTCCATCTCAAGGAGGGAAGAGACCTGTCTGTCCTGTTCACCACTCTATACCTCTGTACTACTGAAGGGTTTTTGTATTTTTTTTTTTAATGAATGAACAAATGAATGGGTCAGTGATTCGAGTAAGTAGGCTCCTTCTGAGAGAAGATAAAATGATGTTGCATCAATTTTATTTTTGGTACTAAGCATTTCACTTTAAAACACAGTTTAAATTTTTATCCAGAGTAATACATACAAATAATTTAGAAATCGAAGAGTACTGAAAGACTTACGTTGAAAACAATAGTCTTCTGTCCCATCCATTCTCATTTCCAAGTACGGCTTCCCAGAGACAGCTGCTTTGAAAGCATTTAGCTTTTGGGGGGGGGGGTATTTACTTCTATGCTTCTAGGTAATAAGCTTATTCTGCTATTTAAAAAAATTTTTATTGGAGTATAGTTGATTTACAATGTTGTGTTTCAGATGTACAGCAAAGTGACTCAGTTGTACATGTACATATATCCACTCTTTTTAAGATTCTTTTCCCTTATAGGCCATTACAGAGTGTTGAGTAGAGTTCCCTGTACTCTACAGCAGGGTCTTTTTAGTTATCTATTTTGTATATAGTAGTGTGTATATGTCAGTCCCAATCTCCCAGTTTATCTCCCCATCCCCTGATACACTGCTACTTTTGAAATATCAAATCTTCGACACCTTTTAACTTCCTGTTATCATTGGTGAAGGTGTTCTTTCACCACCGCTCTTCCTTCCCATACCTCACAATGAAATCATAATTTTTATTTTTTTATCATCATAATCTTTAAACCACTTTAGTTAAACCACTGAATCATGCATTTTATTTTGACTAAATAAGTATTGTTCACTGATAAGCCAAGTAGTGTACTATGATTACATTCCCTTTCTCATGCAAATATTTGTTTTTTTCTGGGGTTAATGTTTTTATCTTAAAAATTGATTTAGGGGCTTCCCTGGTGGCCCAGTGGTTGAGAGTCCGCCTGCCGATGCAAGGGACATGGGTTCGTGCCCTGGTCTGGGAAGATCCCACATGCCGCGGAGCGGCTAGGCTCGTGAGCCATGGCGCTCCACAACGGGAGAGGCCACAAGAGTGAGGCCACAAGAGTGAGAGGCCCACGTAATGGCAAAAAAAAAAATTGATTTAGTTTTCTTATACCTATTGCTAACTTTCCCCAAATGTTCCAGCAGTTCTCTCAAATGCCTGGCAGTTTACTTCAGATATTTAAACACATTGACAATCTATTCATCATTTTCTTACTATCCCTCTCACCCCATCATCCTGCTGCAATCTGGGTCTCCTTTTATTACTCTCCTATGTCAGAGTCCCTTTTTCCTAGATCTCGCATCTTCCTCTTTCTGGCTTGATTGCTTCATTTGCTGAATCACAAATTCTAGTAACACGCTATCAGGAAAAGGTGCCTGGGAAGTAAATTTTCTTTTGAGCATCTGAAATCTCTTTATTCTTTCTTCACACTTGAATGATCGTTTGGGTGGGCACTGAATCATTTGTTCATCATTTTGAAGGCATTGTTGGCTCAGTTGGCTTTGAATCTTTCAGTGTCTGTGTTGAAAGGTTTTTTTTTTGGCCGTGTTGGGTCTTCTTTGCTGCGCATGGGCTTTCTCTAGTTGCAGCAAGTGGGGGCTACTCTTTGTTGTGGTGCTCTGGCTTCTCACTGCAGTGGCTTCTCTTGTTGTGGAGCACGGGCTCTAGGCGCACAGGCTTCAGTTGTGGCACATGAGCTCAGTAGTTGTGGCTCACGGCTCTAGAACGCAGGCTCAGTAGTTGTGGTGCACGGGTTTAGCTGCTCCGCGGCATGTGGGATCTTTCAGGACCAGGGCTCGAACCTGAGTTCCCTGCATTGGCAGGCAGATTCTTAACCACTGTGCCACCAGGGAAGTCCCTGTGTTGAAAGTTTGATGTTGTTCTGATTTCTGATCCTCTCCAAGAGACCTGGTTCTTTCCTCTGGAAGTTTGTATGACTTCTTCATTCCCACTGTTCTGAAATTTCACAGAATGTGCCTTCATGCGGGTTTATTTTCATTCATTGGATTGGGTTCTAGATGGGTCTCTTTCAATCTGGAAAGGGAAATTCTTATTATTTCTTTGATAATTCCCACTTTACCATTTTCCCCTTCTCTTTTTCTGTGAATCCTCTTGGTCAGATATTGGATCTTTTGGACAGATCATCTGAGTTGTGTTTTGTTTCCCCTCTGCTTCTATTTTCCATCTTTTTTGTTGTGGGTTATATTCCAGGAGGTTCCCTTGGCTCTTTCAACCCATCTATTTAGTTTTAAATTCTGGGTGTCATTCTCAATTTCAAGAGTCCTTTCTCAGTTGCCATTTTCATCTTCATTTTTATCCTATTCCTGAGACATATATAATTTGTCTCTTTGAGGATATTATTTATAGTTTTGTGAAATTTTTGTATACACCTAGTATTTTCTGATTCCTGAATTCCTCTTTTCTTTTGTTCATCTCTCTCATGTTGGAGGTTTTCTTCAAAAGTATTCTTTCTGTCTTCTGCTGGGTTCAGAGAAAGGTAGTTATCTGCAGGATCTAAATGCTTTTTATACAGATTTTTCAACCAGTTCTCCTACTTTTAGCCAAACTTCTTATCCCTCCCTTCAACCATACCTACCACCTCCAACTTTGAGCTTTTTCAGGGTTATACAGCATACACTTACTGTTCAGTTTTCTCAGCTGTGCTAGGCAGTTACCATCACTCCGCTTTCTGGATTCCAGAATTTTACTGACATCTTTTGTCCACTGTCATGTCATTTCCCTTTCTTTGTCCTTGTGGGTTTGTACCCATTGCCCCTGCTTTAGTGTCACTTTAGAAGGCCTGTGGGTCATGTTTAACCAGAAGATCTGTGTCATGTCCTCTTGAGCACCCCTGTGTTTGCACATGCTGGCCCCTCTGCTTGGACTGGCTACCCCTTCCTCTCTAGCATTACCAGCTCTCCTGCAGAGCTACTGTACCTTGGAAAGCCAGTGTACCTTGTAAAGTATAGCACCACTCCATTTCCATGTAATTACCTTGTTATTTGTCTGCCTTTCTTTCAAAACTGTATCTTCCTTGACAGGAGGGACCAGTTTGGATAAGTCCCAGGAACACCATTCACCTTGTGATTTTGGAGTTACGTTCCAGGAGTACACGCTGGACCTGTGCATTCCTCTCACTCTGGCAGAGAGACTATGAATTCTCCAATTCTGTGTTCCTTGGGGCTTAGCAAAGCACCTGGGAAAGAGGCACTCAAATGTGCAGTGAACCAGTGACACCTCTACATGTGGCCTTCTAAATGTCACAAGTCGGCTAGAAAGCCTCTGAGATGGAGATGTAGTGTATAGCATGATGACCATACTTAACCACACTGTATTGTATGGTTTTTGTTACTTTGTTCATTTTTTGTTTATTTTGTTTTGTTTTTAATTTTGCCTGCACTGAACAGCTATTCAGGATCTCAGTTCCCTGACCAAGGATTGAACCCGGGCCACGGCAGTGAAAGCCCAGAATCACCACCGCTCTTCCTTCCCATACCTCACAATGAAATCATAATTTTTATTTTTTATTTTTATTTTTTTATCATCATAATCTTTAAACCACTTTAGTTAAACCACTAAATCATGCATTTTATTTTGACTAAATAAGTATTGTTCACTGATAAGCCAAGTAGTGTACTATGATTACATTTCCTTTCTCAGGCCTCTCTTGTTGCGGAGCACAGGCTCCAGGCGCGCAGGCTCAGTAGTTGTGGCTCACGGGCCTAGCTGTTCTGCGGCACGTGGGATCTTCCCAGACCAGGGTTTGAACCCGTGTCCCTTGCATTGGCAGGCAGATTCTCAACCACTGCACCACCAGGGAAGCCCATATTAAAGGTTTTTAGTGTGAGCACATGCAAGAGTGGAGGTGTCATTTGCTAAAGTGGGGAAGATTGGAGGGGAAGTTGGCTGGGAGAGGCTTTTTTAAAAAAATAATAAATTTATTTATTTATTTTTGGCTGTGTTGGGTCTTCTTTGCTGTGCACGGCCTTTCTCTAGTTGTGGTGAGCGGGGGCTACTCTTTGTTGTGGTGCACAGGCTTCTCATTGTGGTGGCCTCTCTTGTTGTGGAGCACAGGCTCTAGGCTTCAGTAGTTGTGGCTCACAGGCTCAGTAGTTTTGGCTCACGGGCTTAGTTGCTCCGTGGCATGTGAGATCTTTCCGGACCAGGGATTGAACCTGTATCTCCTGCATTGGCAGGTGGATTCTTAACCACTGTGCTACCAGGGAAGTCCAGGGAGAGGTTTTTAATGAAAGGGTTAGTTTGGGATACATTAAATTTGGGATGCTTGTTAGACACCCAGGTGGAGATATTGAGTAGGCAGTGAGAGAGAGGACTCGAGTTCATGGGAAAGGCTAGGGCTGGAGATGTAAATTTGGGGATTGTCAGATGTTATTTTAAAGGAGTGCGACTGGATGAATCATTTAGAAAATGAGTGCATAAAGGAAAGAAGAGATTAACTAGTGAAATAGTTTTAACAGCAAAGCCTTTCCCTTTAAAACTCCAAATTCCTTTCTCACGGAAGTTGGACTCTATCAAGATGGTATTCCATCACTATGTTAGTAAAAATGTTCTAGTCACCAAGTGCCATAAACCAACTGAAATTTAGTAGCATAAAGCAGCAACCATTTTATTGTGCTGACAGATTCTGTGGGCAGGGATTTGGATAGCACGGCAGGGGTGGCTTGTCTTTGCTCCACAACATCTGAGGCCTCAGCTGGGAAGACTTGAACATCTGGGGGCAGTTATCATCAGGAGGCGGCTTCACTCACACATCTGATGCCTGGGCCGGGACGGATCAAAGGCTGATCTCAGCTGGGACTGTACACCAGCTGCCTCTGTGTGACCTCTCTGGCCTTGGGTTTCTCACAGGATGTTGGCTGAGTTCTGGAAAATGAGCTTTCTGAGAGAATCAGGCCTTTATAGTTGCATATCAATACTTCTGTTGGTTGGAGCAGTCGTGGGCTTAGCTAGATTCAAGGACAGGGAACAAAGACCCCTTCTCCCAACAGGAGTAGTATGGGAGAATTGGGGGCATTCTGATGTGTGTGGCAACCACCACAAATGCCCTTTGAATTTGAGGTTCTGCCCCCAAACCATAGTTACTTTGAAGGAAGGAGTTCTAACATAGGATCCATGGATATGGATTCTCAGCCCCAGTTATATGCTGCTCCATGCTAAGTGACCAGGATTACCTTAATATCTCTTACAGGGAAAGTGACCTGAATAAATTCAAGAAAAGGTTCTTCCTTCTCTTCAATAAGTGTTGAACTATATTGCAGGTCTGTGACGCTGAGATTCAGAAATTTAAGTCCCCTTTCTCTGCTTCATTTGTCTGTCTTAAAAGAATTTATTTCTAACTTACATAGCATTCTAGATCAATGGATGCTTTTTGACTCTTTTATTTGGGCTTTGACCAAAGTTAACAGTACCTACAGGCTTTTTTCCCCAGCAACTTGCCCTCCTCCTCCCTTTGTTGCCTTCAAGCCTGGAAATTCTGACATGATGGTGTGCTTGCCCAACTTAACACTTGTTTCTCAAAGGCTAAACTCCTGTTTGTAAAAGTTGGGTCCCTCAGCATTCAAAGCTCATTGGAAGGATCCTTTGCTTCTCTCTAGAAAAACCTCCAAATTCTAGGTAATCAATCAGGTAGAGCTAATCTTGTTTTTCTAGATGCGGTTGCATATTGGTGCCATGCTTTTCAGTATTGTAGCCATCCGTGAGTGTTCAGCAGGAACTTTTGCAGTGGAGGTGGTGTTTATATGTGTGAGTAAAGGAAGCTATAAAGGAAATACTCATTTGGTGTCTTAAATTTGGTATCAGAATGATACGTGAGGGTCAGATAGAATCAAAACAAACCAAAAAAAGCCTCAGGCACATACCTAAGTACTGTGGGCATTCCGAGTTGAAGCAGTGGTTGGACTATGGGTAGGGTTAGGGAATGCCTCTCCAGCGGAGACAAGAAAGGGACATATAATGCCACCAAGGGGAAAAACATCTTTGAGAAAGGAACAAAGTCTGTGGGGGTGGAGGTGAGGGTGAGGGTGAGATGAGTTGACTTGACATTTTGAAAGTCATCTTGAGGCTGGAGAGAGGAGCTGGAGGGGCCAAAGTTGGCTGAGGAGTTGGGGAGCCTTAGCTGGGGGTAAAGATTTTGGGTGGGACAGTGGGAAGCTGGTGTATGTTTTTTTTTTTTTTTAAATTTTATCTATTTATTTTTTAAAATTTATTTATTTTATTTATTTATTTTTGGTTGTGTTGGGTCTTTGTTGCTGTGCGCGGGCTTTCTCTAGTTGCAGTGAATGGGGGCCATGCTTTGTTGCGGTGCGTGGGCTTCTCATTGCAGTGGCTTCTCGTTGTGGAGCATGGGCTCTAGGCACATGGGCTTCAGCAGTTGTGGCACACGGGCTCAGTAGTGGCTCACGGGCTGTAGAGCACAGGCTCAGCAGCTGTGGCACACGGGCTTAGTTGCTCCATGGCATGTGGGATCTTCCTGGACCAGGGCTTGAACCTGTGTCCCCTGCATTGGCAGGCAGACTCCTAACTACTGCGCCACCAGGGAAGCCCTGGTGTATGTTTTTGAACTGGGAGAGTTGCTGTGGTTTTACTCTTATTGAAAGGTCACTGAAGGATCATCCTTGAATTTTTCAAACAGCAAAACTGAAAGAGTTGGTCTGCTCCTCAGAATACTTCTTACTGGACGCGGTGTCCTTGCCTGGGAGAATCTGGTGTGGTCAATGTAGCTGTAATTCATACCAGTGGTTTATTCATTCCATATGTTTTTTTGAGTATCTGTTATGAGCTGGGCATCCTGCTGGATGCTGCGGGAGTGAAGGGGAGGACACGCTGGTGATCAAAAGCCCAGGCTCTTCCTGTCCTCAGGCTGGCAGGCAGTCTGGCATAGAAGTTACAAGTGCAAGATACAGAGTCACAGTGCTCAGGTCCAAGAAAGGAGAACATCGGGATCTTTCCCGAACCAGTGTCTCCCCAACAGCAAAGTTGGGGAAGTTTTACGCTAAGAGTACACGCATATTCATGAAGGGGCTTGGGCAGAGGGGAATTCAGCATAGAATTAGGGCAAAGGTCTACAGAGTCCAAGCTTTAGTTGGTTGAAGTCAGGAGGGTCAACATCATTGTTCTATCCTTCACCTGGATGGGGGCCTTAGTTCCTGCAGAACTCAAAGATATATTGTCATGTATATCTCTTGAGGAGGAACTAGGACTCTCCTTTATTACTTCGCTGTTGTTTGACTGCCTTTTCTCTGTTTGTGCACTCCTGTGTTCTCTTAAGATCATTAATTACTGAGATCTGTTCAAGGGCAAGCATTGCAGCCAGGCGTAGGTCACAAAATGGCTTAGGCCACAATGGCTTCTCTTATGTTGAGAAAGCCATTCCTGGTTCACTTTCTGCAGGGACCCCCTAACCTATCTGCTCACAGACTTGTCACTTGTCTGCTTAAAACAAGTGAGATCTTGTTTTAAGGAGATCTACAGATCTCCCTATTACCCTTGGGCGAGAGTTCCTGTTTCTTCTTATGACTTACACCAGCGCCTTCTCCAGCTTCATCTCATGCCGTAGTTCCCTGATGCAGTCTCCACAGGGCTCTGCTTCATTACAACTGCCTGGACCCCATCCTTGGGGATGATTATTCAGTACATGTAGAATAAGGACCAGCCTCCAGCATCTCAGAGGCCCTCAGGTGATTGTGATGTGCATCCTGGGTGAGACCTGATTCTGCTCTTGTTCCAAGGTTCTTAGTCTGGCCACACCTTAGCATTGTCTGAGGAGCTTTTAAGTATTGAAACCTGGTTCCCACCCTCAGCAATATATCCATTTGGCATCTGGTTTGGCTCCCGGGCATCTCTGTTTTATTTTTTAAAAAATATGTGCCCTAGTCATTCTCATCTTCAGCCAGCGTGGGGAACTTCTGCATACAGAGGGCAGAATCCAGGAGTAGATGTTGTGGGAAAACAGATCTTGATTCTGGAGTGATTTACCCTTTCAGATCTCCAAGTATTTGAAAAGCCACTCTTCCGTAATTTATATTTTTCTCTCCTAACCTCACTTCCTGCTCCCCAAGTCTTCTTCCTGGGCAAAACGTTCGAGTTCTTGGACTCCTCACACCCTGATTGCCCCTCCCTGAATGTGTTTGTTTTTTAATGCACCATTTAAATTGTGATACAATTAGAATATCACTAGGTGTGGGCCAGTTACAGGTGGACTAATAGATCCTTTCATTCAAATGCTATATACGTCTTTTAAAATATCATTAGATCACACTGGCTTGGTATATTATGGTTGACTCATGCATTAACTTAAAATCAATGAAAACTCCCACTGTAGCATTAAGTTCAGGAATTCTGAAAATGGACTTATTTGGGTTAGGATTCCAGCTTCATGCCTTTACTACCTGTCTGACCTTGGGTGAATCACTTAAAATTCTGTGCCTCATTTTCCTCCTCTGTAAAATGGGTATAAAAATAGGTTGTCGTGAAGATGAAATGAATAAATAAATGTCAAGTACTTAAAAGAGTGCCTCGCACATAGTAAGTGCTGTATAAATATTAGCAATAACCATTAGTTCTCCTGACTGCTCTTAAACCAAGATTCTTATTTTTCATCTTTTTTGTTCATTTGCATATCCCTTGGTGTTTTCACCTTTAGTCTTTTTAGGACCTGGAGCTATCCTTAGGTGAACTATGGGTGGAGATATTTGATCAGGGCACCACCCATTCCTCTCTCCCCTTCACTCACACCAAATCACAGCATTACTAACTCCTCCCTCAGGATGTTTCAAAGACCCATTAAAATGCATGTAAGCAGGGAAAGCTGACTTTATCTTTTAACAGGACTAATCCGATTAATTACTCTATGTTTCCCAGGGCATTGAGGAAATGGATTTAGTATAAGAAATGCTGATGAAAGGAATGCCATGAGGGGAAGGAACAATATGGCAATGAGGTGTACCCAGCACATATAGGAGGGATGCTGTACATCCGTTATTATTCTTAAGCCTATATAACAATCCTTCAAAAGAGGGGTACTTCCCCATTTTACTAAAGGAGAAGCCTGTTATGTAGTCAAGTAATATCTCCCAAACAAACAGCTGAGAAATGGTAGGGAGGGCTTGCACCCAGGCCCATCCAAGGTCAAGTCTCTTGGTCCTTGGCTTTACCTTGGCTTCAGAGGAGCGTGTCTGGTTGGAGGAGGGGACATGCGACAAAGTGGGGGGCCACGTGATGCTCAAATTTGGTTTGTTTTGTGGTCTTTATCTGGAACTCAGACCCATTCTCAGGCAACTTTAACCATGAACTTCGCACTCAGTAATTGACAAAGCGCATCTAGTTGTGTTACTTTCAGTTTAGAGGGAATTATGTTTGTTATGCTCTTGTTCTTTTAATCTGAAATATTTGTGATCAAATATGCTGCCTATCCCAAATGAAATTTGGAGAATATGTCCATTGTTGTTTTCTAATTCCATAACACTATTAGATTTGAAATAAGAGGCCTTGACAATTCATAGTTTTCAGAATCTTTTTCTCAGAGGTAGGTAGCTGCGTGAGCACTAGATTTTGCGTAGTGCTTTTGGTTTTGTTTTTAACATCCTGATTGTCCTTCATGATTGTCCTTCATGTATCAAGGCACTAGGTTTTCCTTCCTTTTTGCTGTTAGCATTCCTGGTAGGCTCCACCTCCTACACTTAACTGTAAACCTGATACATTTTATTCTCTGTGTTTCTGGATTTAAATTAGATAACTATACAAAAGTAGCGCTAGTGATAAGACTTTACACATGTCAGGATTTGGAATGGAAAAAATCATGTGCTCAGCACAAGATTCTTGAACTTTTCCAAGAATTAGAGTGAGATAAGAAGAATGAGGGATAGTACAATTTGGAGGGTTGAATGTGCTCCAGAGTATCATTAAAACTGTTCTTTCGCTTACTTCTCCAAGCTCTGCTCCCCAGTAATTTAGTACTTCTTTCTTGTATTCAATTTTGCCACCTTAGTAGGGAACTATAATTCAAATTCTCTTATATCTCAATGTCCATTTTTTGCAAAGAAGTGTTGGTTTCTGACTTTAAAGCAAATCCTATTATTTTTAATTGAATATATTTGAATATTACAGTGAGGTTAATTCAGATTGGGCACTCAAGTGTTAATATTTTGTCTTTTTAGGAAATCAAAACTAGATCTCTGCAAAGACTTGTTATTGTTAAAGGCAAAGATCTAGTCTTAAACTTTACAAAGGAACTATTTGGATTTGTAAGCAAGGAAATTACATATTTACTATACAAGTGTACTTATTTCGAATTATCTTTTAAAATTTGAAATTCCAGAGTCTTAATGTCTAGGGTAATTATCAATGGTGAAATAGTTAAGCTACAATATTTAAATGTGGACTTCCTGTCATTCGTTACACCTTTAATCCAACAGTGAAAATGTCATGAAGATTGAGTGTCTTTGTCTAGCATTAATTGCCTTTTAGTTTTTCTCATTTTTTTTCTCCTCCCTAATTTATTTTAAGGAGTTTGCAGCTACCTCATATTATTTTTGGAATGTGGTATGGCCAGAACAAAAAAATTGGAGCTTATAATTATAAATAAATTCTGTGACCCTTAATGGAATTTTCAGGATTATATTGAAAACACTAATAGAAACCAAACAGTTGTTCTCTGGGCTTTAAACAGAAATCCCATTGTATAGAACATGTTTACTATAAAATAAGAGTTAAAAGAGAATAGAAAGCTGTAAAAATCCTATGATCCTAACTTCCAGAAAGAAATAAAATATATATATACATACCCTGAGATAGATAAAGAGGAATTATATCAACATGTCCAACATGTCAATTGTAGTTCTAGATAGTATGATGATACGATATGGGTGATTTTATCTTTTGGTTTTTGTTTTTGTATTTCTCCAAATTTTCCACTGTGAACATTATTACTTTTTTTTTTCTTCTTAGGCCACACCATGAGGCATGTGGGATCTTAGTTCCCTGACCAGGGATTGAACCCGTGCCCCCTGCAGTGGAAGTGCAGATTTTTTAAAAAATTTATTTTATTTTATTTTTGGCTGCATTGGGTCTTCGTTGCAGCTTGCAGGCTTTCTCTAGTTGCAGCAAGTGGGGACTACTCTTTGTTGCAGTGTGCAGGCTTCTCATCGTGGTGGCTTCTCTTGTTGCAGAGCACGGGCTCTAGGCGTGCGGACTTCAGTAGTTGTGGCCCACGGGCTCAGTAGTTGTGGTGCATGGGCTTAGTTGCTCCACAGCATGTGGGATCTTCCCGGACCAGGGCTCAAACCCGTGTCCCATGCATAGGTAGGCGGATTCTTAACCACTGCACCACCAGGGAAGTCCCAAAAACGTCTTCTTAAAAGGACTAGTTTCAGTAGAAATTAGTACCATTTCTATGTTATTTTATACTTTGGTTGCCTTAGTCACTGGACCTTTCCTGATGGCAAAGAGGAGCTTAGTGTAGGCAACAGATAATATACAAGTATGAATAAATATGTTCTATTTTAAATGTAGGTATTTCTAATATAGAGTATGGCTAACACCCAAAGAAAAATCTTGGGACGCATTGCAAGGTAGAGCAGAAATTATCTTTAGATTGCTTTCTGTTCTAGATTATTGTATACACCTGGTTTTTCGTCCCTCTCCTCACTTTCACCCCTGACTAACTCACCCCTGTGTAAATCCACTGGTGCCTGCGTGTGAAGAACAGGTGTTAATTTAAAAAGATGTTTTATGCAATGATGTAATGAAATGAAGCCTTTTGTAAGTCGTCTTGACTTGTGGTTCTCAACACATCCCTTGGTTTCTTTAGATTGAAGTGTATAAATGAGAACTGTGACTTGGACAGACCTTTTTCGTGATCTTTACAGTAATAAGTTCCCCGTTAGACAGTAGTCATTTGCCTTATGACTTCTTGTTAGTAAGTTATCCCCAAGAGGTTGAGAAATTCCTGTTTTGAAAAGTCCAGAAAGTCTTTGGTGACTTGCTGTTTCATTTTTATTGTTCTTTTCTTTTCGGTTGTAGAAAAGAGGATCACACTCACCTTTCCTTTATCTGCTAACATTTACTACCTGCAAACCTTAAACTGAGTAAACGCCTGGAGAGAATTAAGAGAACGTATTGCCGGAAGCCAGCCACTGTATGGAATGAATTGACTTCTCTCCTCTGCACCCAGAATGGTGCTGGGCACTCACGTTGTTGTGCAAATTGCTCTCTGTGTTCTGGAGTTCAGTGAAAGTGGTTATTAGGTCAGGCTTAGAATTATTCCACAGATAAGAAATACTTCAGTTAGAATTTAGTAGAGTCCTTCAGATTAACTTGTAATTTGAAAAACCAGAATTGAGATTGTGAAATAAAGTGGGCTTTAAAAAAGTTTTTTTCCAGTAAGACAATTACCAGTTGGCAATGGTTTTCCTAGACAATTTGGCTTTTTAAAAAAAATTTATTTATTTATTTTTGGCTGTGTTGGGTCTTCGTTTCTGTGCGAGGACTTTCTCCAGTTGCGGAGAGCGGGGGCCACTCTTCATCGCGGTGCACGGACCTCTCACTGTCGCGGCCCCTCCTGTTGCGTAGCACAGGCTCCAGACGCGCAGGCTCAGTAGTTGTGGCTCACGGGCTTAGTTGTTCCGCGGCATGTGGGATCCTCCCAGACTAGGGCTCGAACCCGTGTCCCCTGCATTGGCAGGCAGATTCCCAACCACTGCGCCACCAGGGAAGCCCCTGCTCTCTACATCTTTGTCTCTATTTCTGCCTTGCAAACTGGTTTAATCTGTACCATTTTTCTAGATTCCACAAATATGCGTTAATATATGATACTTGTTTTTCTCTTTCTGACTTACTTCACTCTGTATTACAGTCTCTAGGTCCATCCACGTCTGTACAAATGACCCAATTTCGTTCCTTTTTATGGCTGAGGCAGATTTTTAACTTGGCCCTAATGTGAATATTGTAAGAGAGTTCTAATGGCCTTTGTTTGATTTCTTTTCTTTTTTTTTTTTTTTAAATTTTATTGGAGTAGAGTTGACTTACAGTGTTGTGTTAGTTTCAGGTGTATAGCAAAGTGATTCAGTTATACATATATTTATTCTTTTTCAGATTCTTTACCCATGTAGGTTATTATAGAATACTGAGTAGAGTTCCCTGTGCTATACAATAGGTCCTTGTTGGTTATCTATTTTATATATAGTAGTGTGTGTATGTTAATCCCAAATTCCTAATTTATCCCTCCCCTCCACATTTCCCTTTTGGTAACCATAAGTTTGTTTTCAAAATCTGTGTGTCTGTTTCTATTTTGTAAATAAGTTCATTTGTATCATTTAAAAAAAATTAGATTATACATATGAGTGATATCATATATTTGTCTTTCTCTGTCTGACTTCACTTAGTATGATAATCTCTAGGTCCCTCCATGTTGCTGCAAATGACATTTCATTCTTTTTTATGGCTGTGTAATTCCATTGTATATACCACATCTTCTTTATCCATTCCTCTGTCGATGGACATTTAGGTTGCTTCCATGTCTTGACTATAGTAAACAGTGCTGTGGTGAACACTGGGGTGCATGTATCTTTTCAAGTATGGTTTTCTCCAGGTCTATGCCCAGGAGTGGGATTGCTGGATCATATGGTAGTTCTATTTTTAGTTTTTTAAGGGACCTCCATACTGTTCTCCATAGTGGTTGTAGGCCTTTGATTTCCTGTTAAGAGTAAAATTCGACATGGTTACAATGCTTCAGCGTGTAGCATGCGTTTCAGTTACAGCTTTGATTAGCCAGTGTTTAGCATACATGTACCACTGCCCAGGTAGCATCGCATCGGTCCTGTGGCAGGTTAATCTTGGGGGTGGAGATGGGGGGCTGGGGGTGCGACTGCAAAGGAGTGGTAGCTGAAATGCTCGGGAGGTGCCTAAGACATTGTTAAAAAAAATCCCAAGCACCTAGGAAACTTAACTTATTCCCCTCTAATGTTGTTGGAAGGTTTAGTTTATTTATGGAAACATATTGGCCTGACTGGGGCAAATACCTCATCCTGACATTCTCATCTCTTTGCTTTACTGAACTTCTTCACCAGTGGAACTTAAGCCCTTGGTACTTGAGGAGGGAAATACTTTAGATCTGTGGCATAAGTGTAAAGCATACACTGGTTTAGAAAACTTAGTACAAAAAGGAGAATGTAAAGTATCTCATTAATAGTTTTTGTATGATCGCATGTTAAGATGATAACATTTTGGTTATATTAGGTTAAAGAAAATGTATTATTAAAGTTAATTTTACCTCTTTCTTTCTACTTTTTATTTTTTTTATTTTTTATTTATTTATTTTTTTTTCAGGACGCGGGCCTCTCACTGTTGTGGCCTCTCCCGCTGCGGAGCACAGGCTCCGGACGCGCAGGCCCAGCGGCCATGGCCTACGGGGCCCAGCCGCTCGGCGGCACGCGGGATCCTCCCGGACCGGGGCACGAACCCGTATCCCCTGCATCGGCAGGCGGGCTCTCAACCACTGCGCCACCAGAGAAGCCCTCTACTTTTTAAATATGGCGCCTAGAAAATTTAAGATTACATATGTGGCTTGTATTAGATTTGTATTGGATGATGCTGCCTTAGTTTTTTTTTTTTGATTAATTGATTGATTTTTGGCCGTAGCGGGTCTTCATTGCTGCGCGTGGGCTTTTTCTAGCTGAGGCGAGCGGGAGCTACTGTTCGTTGTGGTGCGCGGGCTTCTCATTGCGGTGGCTTCTCTTGTTGCGGAGCATGGGCTCTAGGCACACGGGCTTCAGTAGTTGTGGCAGGTGGGTTCAGTAGTGTGGCTCTCGGGCTCTAGAGCTCAGGCTCAGTAGTTGTGGCGCATGGTCTTAGTTGCTCCGTGGCATGTGGGATCTTCCCAGACCAGGGCTTGAACCCGTGTCCCCTGCATTGGCAGGCGGATTCTTAACCACTGCGCCACCAGTGAAGATTTTTAATTGTTCAATTAAAGACTGCCATGAGGGGACTCACCCTGCTTTCCTGAATATGTGCTTGAAAGCTTGATCAATTGATGCCATCTTTGCAGTAGCAAGGGGGTATGCTGTTTCTGTCACCCCAAGAAAGAGAAGGAGAACAGCAGCACAGCCCTCTTGAATTCTGTAAGGACCCCAGATTCTGAACAACTTGGTGATCATTTAACTTGCTGCTCTGAGAACACAAGACCTGTCGGTTTTGTCACCAGTTTGCCCAGTCCTTCTTATGAAAGGACCAGTAATTAGGTGCTTATTCATGCCTTCTCCAAGAAATAAATCAAGCACTCTAGTAAAGTGTATGTATTTGTGTGTATTCTACCTTTCAGTAAATGTTCTCGCTGTCCCAGAGAACCATCTCAGTATACTCTGATCCATATATACCTTAGTCTTTGGCTCCTACTCATAGTTATTTTTTACAGCTTCTTAAGACTACTTGGTCTGTATTACTATTTCCATGACCCCAAACTATCCAGGAAGAGGACTCAAGGTGGTCAGCTGGCTTGGCTTCTCCTTGAGCATTTCCCTGGGTTGTTCATGAACCTGGGGACAACCTGAATGCCTGGTGTTTAGCTTCTCTTCTTTCTCATCCCAGCCTGAGAAATTTTAGAAACAAAATTACACTTTCCTTTGAGTGTGAGAACCCCAGGCAGGTCCTTGCTTATGTGTTTAAACCTTTAGTCTTGGAATTAGCTCTCTGCCCTCCCTGAACACCCATATCCCACGTTTTGTTCTTAAAGATCAAACTTAGGTTTACTGTGTTTCTACCTCCCAGTCTGCCTAAAAGGAGTGTAGAGTGGAAAGAAAGGAACTCACGTCTGTTGAGCATCTGTTGTGTGCTAGACACTGAGCCGGGTGCTCAAGAAATATTATCTCAGTAACCCCAAGGGGTGGGAATTATGATCTCTGTTTGATAGAGGAGGAAATGGAAATCTGGAAGTTAAATAATTTCTCAGCTTCACATACCTCTGAGAGATAATGGATTCTAGAACGTGACATCATGCCCACATTGTCATCCTGGTTTAGGAGAAAGAAGCTGCGATGTGCTTCCAGAGGTAGAGATTTGAATGTATATGTATTGTTCTGAACTGGGAGAAACATGGAAGATCCTTTCCAAAACATCTTTTATCCCTGTCACAGACCCGATGCCTGTGTTGGATAGATTGTTTCCCCTTACTGGGGCTTGTAGTGACCATATAAACCTTTGGTTTGCAGTTGTGACCCCTGATTCCAGCAGAATGGCCCAATGGAATCAGCTACAGCAGCTGGACACACGGTACTTGGAGCAGCTTCATCAGCTGTACAGTGACAGCTTCCCGATGGAGCTACGGCAGTTTCTGGCCCCTTGGATCGAGAGTCAAGATTGGTAAGTCCTTTTTGAGAAACTCCCAAAATTGTTAGGTTTTAGTTTGAGACAAGAGACATGATCTGCTCTAACTTAACTCTTTGCTAACTATTTCATTGAAAAGCTTATGGGTATAGGTGATGGGATAAAAGAGAACAGAAGATAGAGAGGTCATTTTAGTCTTGTAAAAACATTTTCTACATCAGAAGGGCATCTGGGCAGCTGTCATTTGGCACACTGAAGTGGTTTGCTTGGTGGTAGATGTTTTGAAGCCTGACTTTAATCTCATTTGCTTGATGAGATGCTCTGTGTGTTCTGACACTTCAGGGACATGCTATAGATATATATAGAGATATATATATATATTTTATTGGAGTATAATTGCTTTACAGTGTTGTGTTAGTTTCTGCTGCACAGCGAAGTGAATTTTTTTTATCTGAATGAGGATTCTGTTGTGGGTAAAAGTTTGGGTTTGTACTTCTGATTCCCCTTTCATTAAGGGAAAGAAACACAGAGTCAGAGAAATAGACTCATTCATAGAGGATAATGGTACAGAATTCCAACAACTATTTCCTTCACTTAAAAAAAAAATTATTTATTTTATTATGTATGTATTTTGGCTTCTCCGGGTCTTAGTTGCGGCACACGGGATCTTTAGTTGCAGCATGCAGGATCTATTCCCCAACCAGGGGTTGAACCCGGCCCCCCTGCATTGGGAGCATGGAGTCTTACCCACTGGACCACCAGCGAAGTACCTCCTTCACTTTAATGTATTCAGATCCACCTATTAATTTTGGTTTAATTCAGGCCCCTGACCTAGTTTTTCCAGATTTTGGTAAGGGGCCAGAGAGGTGATTCAGAGATGTGAGAAATAGGCCACCCTAGCTTGGGATTGCTTATTTGCTACTAAAAGTCTGACCACAGAGTTGACAGAGAATTTAAAGCAAAACAACATACCTGTTCACTTCACTCAAGTATTTGATAAATATAGAACTATGACAGTGGCTAATAGTATCTGGAATAATTGTTGATAATTTTTTAATTGACGACATTTATGGTTGCTGAGCAAGATGCATCTAAAATTATGAGTGGGTTAAAGCATCAGGTTTGCCTTGGGTTTTTTCCTCCTTGATGGTGACTTATGCGTGCATGCATGTGTATGTATGTGGGTGTGTGTGTGTAGGTTTCAGAATCATCATTCTTTATCCTTCTTCCTTTTCCTAGGGCATATGCGGCTAGCAAAGAATCACATGCAACTTTGGTGTTTCATAATCTCTTGGGTGAAATTGACCAGCAGTATAGCCGCTTCCTGCAGGAGTCCAATGTTCTCTATCAGCACAACCTGCGAAGAATCAAGCAGTTCCTTCAGGTGTGATGAGAAACTGAACCCGCAGAGGAGGGTTTTATCTTTCTTTCCTGAAAGTTTCTTTTCTCATTTGGCTAAATAATGAGAACATATCTTGTACTTTAAATCCAAGGAGAAGTAACTAGCCCTTTGAGTATCGTTGCCTGAAATTAACTTCTTTGGTTCATTGAAATAATAATGTGATTGCTATGTTAATCGTGTTATGTTAGCATGTTAATAACATGATTGTGATGAGGGCAGATGACTAGGAAGGTGACTCTTACTTTTTAGTCGAACCTTTAGGTTCGACCATAAATGGATACTCCTTGACAAAGTCAGTTGCCTCCCTGTAAGACTGGGATAACACACTGTCCAAAGACAGACGACCGAGCGTTCTCTCACTGAAGTACAGCTCCTCATGACTGCCTTTCTTCCTCTCTTCCCTTCATCTCCCACTAATTGCAGCCAGGCTCTGAGGCCTTTGCTGTGTTGTTTCATGTAGTAAATGTCATGCTTTCCCTAATTTATGAGGAAGTTAGCAAAGTTCAGTCCACATCTCCTTAGTCTACTGCCACTTTTCATTCTCTTTCTCTCCTACGTACAGAGCAGATACCTTGAGAAGCCAATGGAGATTGCCCGAATTGTGGCCCGGTGCCTGTGGGAAGAGTCCCGCCTCCTCCAAACTGCAGCCACTGCAGCCCAGGTGAGGCCTGGGAAGAAACAAAGCACTGTTGAAATGTGCTTCCTTCGTATGTACAAAGATGTGCTTGCTCTTCCAGGGTCTTTAGGATGTGCACTGACCTATGGGGAGAAGTGGGTGTTTGGGGTTTTTGGGTTCTTTGGTTTTTGTTGTTGTTGTTGTTGTTTGGGGTTTTTTGGGTTATTTTGGCTATGCCACATGTGGCATGTGAGATCTTAGTTCCCTGACCAGGGATCAAACCCACACCCCTTGCGTTGGAAGAGTTTTAACCACTGGACCACCAGGGAAGTCCCTGGGTTTTGTTTTATACAATGAAAATAACTTTTTTTCCCTGCGTATAAAATGCATTCTACTTTTTAAGAAAAACTTTAAAACATTACAGAAAATTAGAAGAAAGTTAAAAAACAAAGATCTGAAATGTCCCTCACTCCTTTTTTTTTTTAACGTCTTTATTGGAGTATGATTGCTTTACAATGTAGTGTTAGTTTCTGCTGCATAACAAAGTGAATCAGCTATATGTATACATACATCACCATATCCCCTCCCTCTTGCGTCTCCCTTCCACCCTCCCTATCCCACCCCTCTAGGTGGTCACAAAGCACCGATCTCCCTGTGCTATGTGGCTGCTTCCCACTAGCTGTCTCTTTTACATTTGGTAGTGTATATATGTCCATGCCACTCTCTCACTTCGTCCCAGCTTACCCTTCCCCCTCCCCATGTCCTCAAGTCCATTCTCTATGTCTGCGTCTTTATTCCTGTCCTGCCCCTCCTCTAGGTTCTTCAGAACCATTTTATTTTTTTTTAAGATTCCATATACATGTGTTAGCATACGGTATTTGTTTTTCTCTTTCTGACTTACTTCACTCTGTATGACAGACTCTGGGTCCATCCACCTCACTACAAATAACTCAATTTCATTTCTTTTTATGGCTGACTAATATTCCATCGTGTATATATATGTGCCACATCTTCTTTATCCATTCATCTGTTGAGGGACGCTTAGGTTGCTTCCATGTCCTGGCTATTGTAAATAGTGCTGCAGTGAACATTGTGGTACATGACTCTTTTTGAATCATGGTTTTCTCAGGGTATATGCCCAGTAGAGGGATTGCTGGGTTGTATGGTAGTTTTAGTTTTAGTTTTTTAAGGAACCTCCATACTGTTCTCCATAGTGGCTGTATCAATTTACATTCCCACCAACAGTGCAAGAGGGTTCCCTTTTCTCCACACCCTCTTCCGCATTTATTGTTTGTAAATTTTTTGACGATGGACATTCTGACTGGTGTGAGGTGATACCTCATTGTAGTTTTGATTTGTATTTCTCTAATGATTACTCCTCTCTTCATTGTCTCTTCCCAGGAATCCAACATTAATAGTCTGATATATATCCTTTCATACCTTTCTCCAGACTCCCATAAACTATAGAAAATACACACACACACATTATATTTAAATTGGTTTACTTTTCTGCATCTTGCTTTTTTCATTTAATTATGTCATGTAAATCCTTCTAAGTCAAGTAGTCTAAAGCTAACTCACTTTATTTGCTGCATAATATTCTGTGGCATAGATCTGCTATAATTTATTCAATTATTACCCCTTTGATAGACAGTCACTTCTTTCTGGTTTTTTTTTCCTCCACTGTAAATACTAGTGCAATGCCTCCCTATATATCTTTATATATTCATGCTTTGATTTCTCTACTATGGACTTCCAGGCATGGAATTGTTAGGTCAAGGGGTATGTGCATGTGTGTGTATAAAATATATATAATTTTTTTATAGATAGTTCTAGATTGCTTTCCCCAAAGGCTGTAACAGTTCACATTTGCACCAGAAGGATATGACAATGTATTATTCTTGGGAGCCACCTGGGGGGGATGGTTTGGGATTTAATCATTCAGGTTCATACGCATTTCTCTTTGTGGTTAAGTTTGAGAATAACCTCACTAGAGCTAGAGATAACAATTAGTTTAGGGAATAGGGATTATGTGATGCTAACAGGCCCATTGGGGGAAACACATATTGATATATGATAGTCATATCTATCTATCTAGATCATCTAATCTATTATGTGTATATGTGTATGTGTATCCTACTGTGTGCTGGTTGTTATGGCCCCCTGCTTTAGAGGAGGCTGTGGTCTGGGAGAAACAGAAAATCAAACAACTTTATAAGGCAATAAAATACAAATTATTAAAATATTCTAAAAAAGATGAAAAAACTTAATTAGATCAATAACCATAAAAATATATTGAAAAAGACTTGAAAAAAATTACACTCCCCATCCCTCCAAAAAAGCCAATAGGCCAGATGGTTTAAAAGTTTTAACAAACTTTTGTGGTACAAATTGTTCCAGTATCATTTAAACACTTCCAAAGTGTAGGGGAAAAAAAGAGATGTTTCCAGCTTTTTTTTTTTTTTTTTTTTGCGGTACGCGGGCCCCTCACTGCTGTGGCCTCTCCCGTTGCGGAGCACAGCTCCAGACGCGCAGGCTCAGCAGCCATGGCTCACGGGCCTAGCCGCTCCACGGCATGTGGGATCTTCCCGGACCAGGGCACGAACCCGTGTCCCCTGCATCGGCAGGCAGACTCTCAACCACTGTGCCACCAGGGAAGCCCTCCAGCTTATTTTATGTGGTTAGAATAATGCTAATATCAAGACCTAAAAAGACAGTGTAAATAAAGAAAAGGTTAGGATTTTTGCATCCTGCTTAGTATACAAAGCATGGTTTATATTCTAGGAATGCAAGGGTGGCTTAGCAGTAGGGATTCTAGTAATGTAATTCATTAAATTAGAAAGTTAAAGAAGAAAAATTGTATTTTTGTTAGATGACAAAATTTAGTGTCCATTCTAGATTTAAAAAATAAGGAACTTTCATCGGAGCAACTAAGCCCGTGAGCCATGGCCGCCAGGCCTGCGCGTCCGGATCCTGTGCTCCGCAACGGGAGAGGCCACAACAGTGAGAGGCCCGCATACCGCAAAAAAAAATAAATAAAATAAAAAATAAGGAACTTTCTTAACAAAAAAAAGAATATTTGTGAGAAACCAAAGGGAACGTGATGTACAATGGTGAAGCACTAAAGTAATCTCATTAAAAACCGTTACAAGATTGAGGGTGCCTCCTGCCATTGATATTTTTATGACAGATCCAGCCATTGTAATAAGACAGAAGAAGGGAGTGTTAATGTTGGAAAGCAAAAGGCAAACTTTAAAAAAAAACAAAACACAATTACTGGAACAAGGGTTCAGAACAGTGATTGTGTTCAAGATAAATGTTTTTAAGAATTAGTAGTTCTCTTATACAATAGCAACAATAACCCTCCATTACATGACAATGTAATGGAAGCAAAGATTGGATTCATAACAGGAAAGACAAATGTATATGATACGCATATATTATTGAAATGTATGATAAAATGTCTAGAAGGATATATACCGAAGCATTAATGTTGTTGGTTACAGGAGACTTCTTTAGTTTCCGTAAGGTGTTTTCGTTAATATCCTATAATCAGGGAATTTTTTTTCTTTTTTTTTCCTCCCTTCTTTTAAAAACAATATGGTAGAATACACATAACATGAAATTTACCATCCCTTTTTTTTTCTTTTAGCTGCGCTGTGCAGCTTATGGTTGGGATCTTAGTTCCCCGACCAGGGATCAAACCCATGCCCCCTGCAGTGGAGGCGTGGAATCCTAACCACTGGTGCACCAGGGAATTCCTGCATCTTAACCATTTTTAAGTGTACCATTCAGTAGTGTTAAGTTCATCACATTGTTGTGAACCAATCTCCAGAACTTTTTTCATCTTGCAAAACTAAAATTCTATATCTATTTGACTGTAGCTCCCCATTCCCCCTGGACCCTGGCAACACCATTCTAACTTCCTGTCTCTATGAATTTGACTACTCTATGTACCTCATGTAAATAGAATCATACAGTGTGTGTCTTTTTGTGACTGGCTTATTTCACTTAGCATAAAGTCCTTAAGGTTTATCCATGTTGTAGCAGGTGTCAGAATTCCCTTCCTTCCAAAGGCTGAATACTATTCATTGTGTGGCTCTATCATATTTTGTTTATTCATTCATCTGTTGATGGACACTTGGGCGGCTTCCACCTTTTGGCTATTGTGAGTAATGCTGCTGCGAACATGGGTGTACAATTTTTTCTTTTAAAAAAAATTTATGTTATTTATTTATTTTTGGCTGTATTGGGTCTTCATTGGCACGGGCTTAGTTGCTCCGGGGCATGTGGCATCTTCCCGGACCAGGGCTTGAACCCGTGTCCCCTGCACTGGCAGGCGGATTCCCAACCTCTGCGCCACCAGGGAAGTCCCCAATTTTTTCTTTTTAAAGACAAAAAGGTAGCAGGAACAAAGAAGAAAGAACACCTAAGTCTGATTGAGAGAGTCAGGAACAGCATCATACTGAAAGGAGAGGTACTGTTTGAGCCGAGACTCAATGCTTATTGTATGGGCATCAGGCAGATGGTAAGGAGACCACAGTGTAGGGAGAAAGAAGATCGTGTTCAGACAGAAACAGGACTGCATGTATTCTTGGGAGGAGTGTAGAGAGTTCAGCATCTGACTGGGTAAAGGAAGATAAGGTGGTCAAGGGCCACATCATGACAATCGTCCTAGTTACTCATGTCTGGCAGTTTGGCCTTGGAAGAGCAGTTTACCACAAGGGTAGTCCAGACCTCCTGGGTTTGAACGCCATAGATCTGCCACTTGCTGTGTAACCTCAGGCAAACTGTTGACTCTCTCTGTTCCTCCACTGCACTGACTTCATAGAATTAAATTAATTCCTGTGTGTAAGATACATAGAACAGTACCTGACACATAAATGCGAAATAAATGTTAACTGTTTTCTGTTGCTGCTGTCATCATCATCATCATCGTCCTCATCCTCATCCTCACCACATCTGTAGGAAATGGGGACCAACTAAAGAATTTTAAGCAGAAGCTGATAGGCTCAGATGTGGATGAGGGGGTACCTGATAATACTGTTCAAGACTCGGGCGTCAGGGAGGTTAACCAAATAGCACTTGTCTGTGTATCACTAGAGCTTGCTGTTGTGGAGAACCTTTATGTTTGCATCGTGTTCCATAAGATAAAAATAATGAATTTAAGCCCATTTGGATAGAGCCACCAGCTTTGCCATGAGAGTTAGAAAAGCAGTAAGTGTCCCAAGAATGGTCCCAATCATATTGATCAGGGCCTGGCAAACAACACCCAGGGCCCAAATCCCGCCTGCTGCATGTTTTTGTAAATGAAGTGTTTTTGGAACACAGTCGCACACATTCACTATGCACTGTCTCTGGCTGCTTTCATGCCGCAGTGGCAGGGCTGGGTAGTTATACTGTCATACAGACTGTATGGCCAACAAAGCCAAAAAATACTTACCACCTGGCCCTTAGACAAAAAGTCTGTAGCCCGTAATACAGAGCTACCTCAACCCAGGCCTCACTTTTGTTTTGTCTGTTTACATCATCTGGCATATTCCCACCCGCCTTTCGTGGGTAAAGCACGAGGAGACAGGAAGACAAGTGAGCGTGATCCCTTGTCTCTCAGGGCTCTCAGTCTAATTGGGTGATAGGTGCACAAACACTTCAAGGGAGAAAGACATAGAGGAGGATGTGAGTACTTTTGCTTTGGGAAGTTGAATAAGGTTTCACAGGGGAGCAAACATTTGCACTGAGTTTTGAAGGTGAGTGAGTTCAGCTGTGCTAGGCTGAGTGGACAGGGGGCGGGGAGTCAGTGTGGAAACACATTGTGTGTGGGGAAGGGTGGGTAGTTTGCAGTGACTCAAGCACAGGGAGGGAAGATTTCAGTTGTTGGATTGTGAAACATCTGTCTGTGCTGGGCTGAGACGTTTATACCTGGAAGCAGTGGGGAGCCAATAGATTTTACTAAGGTATCAGAAGCAGGTTTCTGTGGGTAATGACTGATCACATCTATTTTCTCCCTTTAAGTGCAGTACCAATTTAGAAATAGACATGGGAGTTGAATACAGATTAAAATATCAGCTGTATTGTTGGTAAACAAGACCGAATACATGACTTGGATGGGTAACCATGGGGGCTTTATTTATCTATCTATCTACTTATATTGTAGTATAGTTGATTTATAGTGTTTCAGGTGTACAGCAAAAGTGATTCAGTTATACATATGCATGTATCTACTCTTTTTCAAATTCTTTTCCGATTTAGGTTGTTACATAACATTGAGCAGTGTTCCCTGTGCTATACAGTAGGTCCTGTTGTTTAGATACCTGTCCCCTGGGTCAGGTCTTGGGGTGACAGACTGAGTTTGCAGGGGCAGCACTGCCCCAGCCATCCTTATGGAACTTCAAAGACCACTCACTAATGCCCACTGAACAGAGACATAGGCGTTTAGAACTGCTTCTAGAAACCAGGCCCTCACTTCTGCCCCAGGAGTGCCCCAGGAAGGCAAGAGTGGGAGGAGAGAGGCACCAGCTTAAGTGCTGGGCCCTTCGAAGATCTCCATGGGCTAGAGTCTTTCTCCCAACCTCACTAATCCGATGAATCCTTCCCCCTGTGAAGAGAGTAAGGGTGGAGGTCGCCTTCTCAGAACTTCTAAGGGAAGTTTGTATTCTGTGGGCTTGGACAGGGTCCACTGGAAAAGGAGAGTATGGTTCCCTCTAAAGCTGGCATGTTTCGATCTATTTTGGAGACTTCTGGCAGCAGTGTAGAGAGCAAATTGGAAGTGAGCGAGATTAGAGGCAAAGGGATCAACAGTCAGGGCTTGAACTGAGCCAGTGGGGCTAGAGATCAGTTGGAGAAATTACGGAATATAGAGTCAGGAAGATTTGGTGGCTCAGTGTGAAATCAAAGACAACCCAGAATTTCTAGTTTGGGAAACTGGGTATATAATGTCTTTCTCGGACTCTCAGTTTTGTTCCATTGACTGATATCTCCATCCTATGCCAGTAGCACATTGTCTTGGTCACTTGCAGCTTTTACATGGTCTTTTTTGTCCAAAGACGTCCTATTACTTTGACAAAACTTATTTGTAAGTTTCATGTGCAATTCGACCTTTTCAAGGCACCAGCCTCCCCTTCTCCCCTGAGATAATATCTCTTGATAGGGAATTTCAGCCTGGGACAGAATGGTTTTTTTCTTATCCCACAGAAATGTATTGGACACCCCCATGCATTTTTTTTTTTTTTTTTTTGGCCGCACCTCCTGGCATGCGGGATCTTAGTTCCTCGACCAGGGATCGAACCCCTGCCCCCTGCAGTGGAAGCATGGATTCTTAACCACTGGACCACCAGGGAAGTCCCCCCACCCAATGCATTTATTTATTTATTTTTTAAATTTAATTTTTATTTTATATTGGGATATAGTTGATTTACAATGTTGTGTTAGTTTCAGGTGTACAGCAAAGTGATTCAGCTATACACATACATATATCCATTCTTTTCCAGAATCTTTCCCATATAGGTTATTACAGAATACTGAGTAGAGTTCTCTGTGCTATACAGTAGGTCCTGCCCGATGCATTAAAATAGGCATCTAGCATCTGCTGTCATAAATTGTTCTGAATTTTTTTATATATATACTTACCTAGAATGAGTTTTCTGAAGGTAGGGACCGTGTCTTAGCTCAACATGTGGTCTCCTAGTGCAATACGTAGAGTGGGTTTATAGTATGACCTAGAGGTAAAAAGCCAAGGATACAGGTAAAAGTGTGAGAGCTTTCTTGGCACCAAACTGACAGCACCTGGAGAGCACCTGCCATGTAACCACCTTTCCCCTCACAATGGTAGCAGCAGCTCAGGCCAAGTAGGAAGGGTAGTGGGTGTGGATGGGGACTAGACAGAGCTGTTTTTCTCCCCGTATCTCCAGCATTCACATGTACATCGGCTCCCTTTTTTGGCAGCAAGGGGGCCAGGCCAACCATCCCACAGCCGCCGTGGTGACGGAGAAGCAGCAAATGCTGGAGCAACACCTACAGGATGTCCGGAAGCGTGTTCAGGTGAAGCAAGTCTAGGGCAGGAAGACTTTCCTTGGGGAAGTTGCCTGTGGGTCCTGCATGTATCTTCTGTGAGGTTTTTAATCCTATTCAGAAACTTCCTTTTCCCTCTCCCCAGGGAAATCCTTTTTACTTCTGTTTTGATTTGTTTTAAACAGGATCTAGAACAGAAAATGAAAGTGGTAGAGAATCTCCAGGATGACTTTGATTTCAACTACAAAACCCTCAAGAGTCAAGGAGGCAAGTGAATATTAGAGACATTAAAATCTCCCATAGAAAGTGAGTTTGTGCTACTTGAGTCTCAGGACTTGCTTGTTCAGACTCAGGGGAGTGGGTGCTCAGGGGCTGCTGGTGCTTAAGGGAGCCTAGTTACTGAGGATAGGAGTACTCCGTCAGCTCAAGGAGTTCTCCTTCCTTCTCAGATATGCAGGATCTGAATGGAAACAACCAGTCAGTGACCAGGCAGAAGATGCAGCAGCTCGAACAGATGCTTACTGCGCTGGACCAGATGCGGCGAGTAAGAACAGTGAACACCTCCGCCTACCTGTCTCACTCATGTGCACGACTTGGGCATCTCAGGGAAGAGCTTGCTTGTTTTCTGATGAGTTCCTTCTCTGGAATTGACTAAAGACTGTGGTGAGGGACGGTCTGAGGAAATGTTTTCTGACTTTGTTTTTTGTTTCCAACCAGAGCATCGTGAGTGAGTTGGCAGGGCTTTTGTCAGCTATGGAGTACGTGCAGAAAACGCTCACGGATGAAGAGCTGGCAGACTGGAAGAGGCGGCAGCAGATTGCTTGCATTGGAGGTCCTCCCAACATCTGCCTAGATCGGCTAGAAAACTGGTAAAACCGAAAAGAGAAGTTTTTCCTTTCTTTCTAGAAAGCTGTGCTAAATTATGGTCAGAACTGCAGGCCCAAAGAGTTGCTACTGCATTTCAGAGGTGGGGACTTTAACATACTCAAATTTAGTCTAAGGGTTAAAGCTTTTACTTTATTGGGACAATTTTTTTAAATGAAGATATTTATATTGCTATATTTTATTTTCTTTAAATAAATAATTTATTTGTTTGGGGGGTATTTTTGGCCGCATTGGGTCTTCGTTGCTGCACGCAGGCTTTCTCTGGTTGCAGCGAGTGCGGGCTGCTCTTTGTTGTGGTGCTTGGGCTTCTCATTGCAGTGGCTTCTCTTGCTGCGGAGCCCAGGCTCTCGTGCGTGGGCTTCAGTAGTTGTGGCTCACAGGCTCTAGAGCGCAGGCTCAGTAGTTGTGGTGCGCGGGCTTAGTTGCTCTGCAGCATGTGGGATCTTCCTGGACCAGGACTCGAACCCACGTACCCTGCATTGGTAGGCGGATTCTTAGCCACTGAGCCACCAGGGAAGTCCCTATATTGCTATATTTTAAATATATTTGTCTAATTCAAATAAAGCTTTTGGTTTAACTGTATCTAACACACGGACTAGATTTTTTTTTAAGTATTTTTTTAAGCAGATATTCATTTTTAATTATTATTTATTTGTTTTTGGCTGTGTTGGGTCTTCATTTTTGTGCGAGGGCTTTCTCCAGTTGCGGCAAGTGGGGGCCACATTTCATCGCGGTGCGTGGGCCTCTCACTATCGTGGCCTCCCTTGTTGCGGAGCACAGGCTCCAAGCTCCAGATGCGCAGGCTCAGCAGTTGTGGCTCACGGGCCCAGTTGCTCCGCGGCATGTGGGATCTTCCCAGACCAGGGCTCGAACCCGTGTCCCCTGCATCGGCAGGCAGACTCTCAACCAGTGCGCCACCAGGGAAGCCCGCGTGGACTAAATTTTAAATTTTAGTTACTTTAATACTCTCAAATGACATGCTTTTTATAAGGGAAGAAAGTTCAAATACAGGATATTAATAAAGAGAAGAAAAGACTTTAAAGATCAAATCATGCAGAGGTACTTAGAGTTAAAATTTTGGTGACTGTCACTCTAGACATCTGTTGTATAGATAAAGATAGAAATCTATACATTTCACATCAGTAGGATCATTCTTTATATGCTCTTCTATAATCCACTCTTCTACTTTCATTCATTCAGAAAATCTTGATGGAGCACCCTTGACGTGCAAGGCCCAATGATGAATATGCTGCACCAGCTTAAACTGGGAGAAACTTGACCTGAAAGGGAACCCAGATACACAGAGCATGAAACTGGAAATTTAGGACAACTCTATATGAGATGCCTGTTTGTTCATATCCTCACTAACCCTGAGTTTTGCTGATTTACTGAGAGCAGTTTTAAATGCTTCCTGATCAGGGAACCAGAAAGCTTAAGTTCTGGGAATGGAGAATGTAGATGCCAGAAGGGAGTCAGTGAGCTCAGAAGTCCTGGTGCCGTCCTCCCCTGCCCCTTGCCTTCCACCTTCTCTCTTTGGGGTCTTTACTAAACTAGTGGGGGGCCATCAAAGAGAGACACTGATATTCTCCATTCCTGGGGACAGACTTAATCAACCTTTGTCTCCCTGTCTACTTTTTCTATATACATGTTATCAGTGTTTTGAAACATAATGTCACGTCCTTTGATCCGTGGTAGGTGAGGTTGAAAGGGCTCCTGGGGATCATGCAGTTCAACCCCCCATCTCTCAGGCAAGGGGACACCAAGGCCCACGGTAGTGAAGGGACCTGGCCAAGTTTGCACAGATAGTGAGGGACAGAGCTGGCTCAAACCCATCTTCCTGGGCTGTCTGATGTCCTGCACTTCCCCAGTCCTCACATTTGGGTACAAAGACAAGTTAGGCTGAGGAAAGTGAGCATCAAATTCCTTATTTCATGTTCTCCATATCTGCGTTCCTAGTGTTTATCACTTTCCAATGGTAACCCGATAAATGCCTCCTAGTGGCATACGTTTTGACACTTCTTCCTCTATGCCTGCCTTCCTCTTTGAAATGTAAAATTTAAAGAAGGCACTGTTTTAAAAAGGCAAAATAGGGAATTCCCTGGCGGTCCAGTGGTTAGGACTCAGCACTTCAGCACTTTCAGTGCCAGGGACCAGGTTCAGTCCCTGGTCAGGGAACTAAGATCCTGCAAGCCACACAGCATGAACAAAAAAATCCCCCCAGGGCTTCCCTGGTGGCGCAGTGGTTGAGAGTCCGCCTGCCGATGCAGGGGACACGAGTTCGTGCCCCGGTCTGGGAAGATCCCACATGCCGCGGAGCGGCTGGGCCCGTGAGCCATGGCTACTGAGCCTGCGCGTCCGGAGCCTGTGCTCCGCAATGGGAGGGGCCACAGCAGTGAGAGGCCTGCGTACCACAAAAAAAAAAAAAAAAAAAAAAAAAAAAAAAAATCCCCCCAAAAGGCAAAAATAAGTTTCCCTTTTCTTTCTTTTCTTTTTTTTTTTTTTTTTTTTTTTTTTTTTGTGGTCCGCGGGCCTCTCTCTGTTGTGGCCTCTTCCGTTTTGGAGCACAGGCTCTGGACACGCAGGCTCAGCAGCCATGGCTCACAGGCCTAGCCGCTCCGCGGCATGTGGGATCCTCCTGGACTGGGGCACGAACCCGTGTCCCCTGCAATGGTAGGCAGACTCTCAACCACTGTGCCACCAGGGAAGCCCCAAGTTTCCCTTTTCTAATCTAATGCTGCTGAACTGTACATTTAGAAATGGTCAATTTTATGCTATGCATATTTTCCCACAATGAAAAATGCCTCTTTCTTATGTCAGGGGACTGCATAAAGGTGTTTATACCTGTGGTATGCCTTCCCCTTCTCCAACTCACCTGTGTACACCCACTTAGGTAACTGGTATCTTCCTTATTTTACTGGCAGGATAACCTCATTGGCAGAATCTCAACTTCAGACCCGCCAACAAATTAAGAAACTGGAGGAGTTGCAGCAGAAAGTTAGCTACAAAGGGGATCCCATTGTACAGCACCGGCCAATGCTGGAGGAGAGAATCGTAGAGCTGTTTAGAAACTTAATGAAAAGGTAACTTAGAGTCCCTGTCCCTTTCCCCCATCACCCCCACCCTCCACCCCCCCTCCCCCAAATGTCATTGAACAAGAGATTGGCTGACTTCCGAGGAACAGGACAGGCACTGGCCCACTGAGTTGTGTGTGAACCACTGCCCTTCTCTTTCCCTTCCAGTGCCTTCGTGGTAGAGCGGCAGCCCTGCATGCCTATGCATCCTGACCGGCCATTAGTCATCAAGACCGGTGTCCAGTTTACAACTAAAGTCAGGTGGGCCACGGAACCTCCGCTTCTGGCAGATATTGTATCAAGCGTCACTCTCAGGGCCAGAACAGGGTTGGTGGCCAGGGTTGTTCTTTATAGGCGTCGCAGGCAGTACTATGATGGGTATGGAATTTGTTGGCATAATATCAGCTTGCTCTTTGATTCTCCTGTTAAAAGCTAAAGAATGGTCATCTTTTTGAGGTTACCTGGGCATATTCCTATGATTCAGGCCCATTGTATTCCTAAGAGTCCAGGCCTAAAGTCTTAAGCCATAGAATCTCCATCCCTCCTGCAAAAGGGGCAGAATAATGCCCGTTATTTTTTGTTCTTTGAGCCTACTTTTCCCTGAGGATTTTAAGGGAAAGAATAAAGCTTAGTGATAATAGAAGCTAAGAGGCCACAGGGCAGGTGGGTGAGGGGCCTGCACGTGGAGTGTTACTTTCACATTCAAGTCAGAACAGGTAAGCTGGGGTTTGCCCTTCTGCAGTGAAATTTCCCTCCTCAGAAAGGTAGTACGGTGTTAGGTTTCAGGTTTAACAGAAAGAATACCACCTGCAGAGCATGTAATATTTTTCATGAAATGGCTTTCATTATCCTTTGGTGGATCTCTCACAACTTTATCTAAGTTCTTAGTTCTTAGGCTTTCTTTCGGTCCCTTTAGGCCTAATGCTTGACTTAAGGTCAAACCCAGCACCCGTGGGAAGAGGAATTTGGGATTATGACTTATCTCTTTAGAATTGAAGAGTTAACGAATTTTATATTACTTCAACTAGAAGTTGCTGGTGGAGCCTAGTGACTTTTTTTTTTTATTGGATGTTTTTTCTTTGCTCTGAAACTTTTTTTTTTTCTTTCTTTTTTTTTTTTTTGAAATAGATTGCTGGTCAAATTCCCTGAGCTAAATTATCAGCTTAAAATTAAAGTGTGCATTGACAAGTAAGTACTCCTTACCTTAGCTCTTTTTTTCTTTTTTTCAAATGAGGGACAGAGAAATGGGAACTTTGACAGTCATCATGTGAACTTAGAGGCTTTATCTTCTTTCAGAGATCTTCCTTTCTTTAAAAAGTTTTCAAAAGCCTTGCTGTGCATTGTCATATAATGTGCCAGAACAAAACCACGAAGCTGGCGGTACAGATTTGAGTTGCGATTGCTGTTGTGACCTCAAGTTCCTCTTTTTCTTTATTCATTTTTTTACTTATAAATGTAATGTATGCATATTATATAAAACTGAGAATATATGGGAAAATTGATTTTTGTTGCTGTTTCGCACTTTACCACATAATGGAATCCTCTTCAGAATTTGACAGTACCTTTAAAAAATTAAAATGCACTTACCCTCTGAAAAGATTAAAAAAGAGAAAATGTATGTGATATAATTGTTTATCTGGAAATTTCATGAAAATGAATTGGAAAATAGTTACCAGTGAAACTAGGGACTTGAGGAAGGTGGTAAGTTTAATAAGTAAATAAATAAGCAAAAATTGATTACTTTAACCATAAATTAGCATCAACCAGTTAGAAATTATAATAGAAAAATGATCTCACAATAAGCAACAAAAATAAAAATATATGGTGATAAACTTAACAGAAATATTTAAGACCTACTTGAAGAACACTGTGAAATTTTAGTGAGGAAGTGACTTTTTAAAAGTGAGGCGATAAGTCATATTCCTGGATTGAAGACTTTTAATTTTATTATAAAGATGTTGATTCTTCCCAGTTAATATAGAACCAACCAAAACGTGAATAGGATTTTTAAAAACTCTTGACTTGCTTTTCAAGTTATATCTTAGATGAAAAAAATAAGCAGAGATAGTTTTTTAAAAGGATTTGTTTATTTTTAATTGTGATAAACATAAAATTTACCATCTTAGCAATTTAAAATCTTGCCCCAGGGCCTTCCCTGGTGGCGCAGTGGTTGAGAGTCCGCCTGCCGATGCAGGGGATGCGGGTTCGTGCCCCGGTCCGGGAAGATCCCACATGCTGCGGAGCGGCTGGGCCCGTGAGCCATGGCCACTGGGCCTGCGCGTCCGGAGCCTGTGCTCGGCAGCGGGAGAGGCCACAACAGTGAGAGGCCCACGTACCGCAAAAAAAATAAAAATAAAAATAAAAAAAAATAAAATAAAATCTTGCCCCAAATACTTCTTTAATATCATCAAATAGCCAGTTACTGTTCAAATTTACCTCATATTTTTTCTGTTTTCTTTTTATTTTTTTATTGATGTACAGTTGATATCAACCATTTGTAAGTGTACAGTTCAGCAGTGTTGAGTATATGGACATTGTTGTGCAACAGATCTCCAGAAGTTTTTCATCTTATAAAACTGAAACTCTATATCCATGGAAGAACAAATCCCCATTTCCCTCTCCCTCCAGCGCCTGATAACCACCATTCTACTTTCCAAAGTTCTTTAACAAATAAAAATTATGGGGGGTGGTATGGGAAGCTGCCTTGCCCAATATTAAAATGTATCACAAAGTTTCAGTTGCTAAATGAGTGTGTTGCCAGGGCAGGAATAAACTGATCTTTGAAGCAAAATCTAAAGTCCAAAAATAGACTTCAGGTTTATATAAGGAATTAATATACATTTTAATTGATATCTTAAATTAGCGAGGGAAGGGTGGATTATTCAGTAAGTCGTCTTAGGGAAACTTGGTATTGGGGGGATTTGAGTAAGAAGTTAAACTTTTCACTGTCCATCAGAATAAATTCTAGATATATCTTAAAAGCATAGGCAAATGTATAATGGTGGTAAAAATGGCAGCCACTTTTGGAAAACAATTTGGCAGTTTCCTAAAAAGTTAAACATGCACCTACCCTATGACCTAACATTCCACTCCTAGGTATTTACCCAAGAGAAATGAAAGCATATGTCCACACAAAGCGTTGTACAGGAATCTTCATTAATAGACGAGTGTCCATCAACAGGTGAATAAACAGTTGGTGGTATATCCATGCAATGGAATATTATTCACCAACAAAAAGGAATGAACTATTGATACCCACAACACAAGGATAAATCTCCAAATTAATACACTGAATGAGGGCTTCCCTGGTGGCGCAGTGGTTGAGAATCTGCCTGCCGATGCAGGGGTCACGGGTTTGTGCCACGGTCCGGGAAGATCCCACATGCCGCGGAGCGGCTGGGCCTGTGAGCCGTGGCCGCTGAGCCTGCGTGTCCGGAGCCTGTGCTCTGCAACGGGAGAGGCCACGACAGTGAGAGGCCCGCGTACCACAAAAAAAAAAAAAAAAAAAAAATACACTGAATGAGAGAAGCCAGACCAAGAAAAAAAGAGTACATACTTTGCGTTGTCATTTATATAAAATTCTAGAAGTGCGAATGAATCTATTATGACTGAAAGCAGATCATTGGTTGCCTAGGGACAGGGGTGGGTGGAGTGTGGGATTGGGGAATGGGTCACATAAGGGTGTGGGGAAACTTGGGGATGCTGGATATGCTCAATATCTTGATTGAGCTGATGATGTCACAGGTGTGTATAGTATACATATATCAAACCTCATCAAATTGTGCATTTTATATATGCAGTTTATTATTTGTCAATTACATCAAAGGTATACAAAAAAAAGAATGTTAAAAAAAAAGTAAATATAGGCTAGACATGAGGGAAAATTTTCTGATAACGAGGACTTTATTTAAGTTCTCAAATGTGATATATGGGGAATTCCCTGGCAGTCCAGTGGTTAAGACTCTGAGCTTTCACTGCCGAGGGCCTGGGTTCAATCTCTGGTCAGGGAAGTAAGGTCCCACAAGCTGCATGGCCAAAGTAAGTAATTAAATAAAAATAAAATAAAATGTGGTATATGGAAAGGTAACTTCTGAATGGTTTAAAAGTTGATCCATTTTAATCTGTAAACTCCCACAGAATGTACTGTTTAATAAATAGTAGCTGTTTTTCTAAAAGCACAAGTGAGTATATAGCAATGGAGAAGGACTTTTTAAACAGAACTAAAATAATTTTAAAAAGAAAGGAAAACACTGAGAAATGGTGACTATATAAAAAAACGAAATATTCAAAAACACAGGGAACACACTGGGAAGAATATTTCCAGCTACATCAATGGGATGCTCTGAGTTATGGGTAACAGTAAACCTTTGCAGAAAACCCAGGGTGGCTTAAATAATAAGGAAATTTGCAACCCAGTATAACTGGAAATGCAAAGTTAGAACAAGTTTCTGACGGTGAGATCGGTGACTCAATTGATGTCATCAAGGACCCACAATCTTCCGTCTCTCTTCTCTGCCACTGGCAGAGAAGAGATGCCAGTGTCACTGGCATTCTAGGGTTCCCTTCTGGGTTGCTGCGTGGTTGCTTGTGGTAGTTAAGGCCACATGCCTCCTTGCTCGTGTTCAGCTGAAGCTATGGAATGTAAGTCCAGCCTGAAAGAGAATCCTTCCCAATCTGATTGAGACAGTAAAGGTCCTGTCCTCACCCCTGGACTGCTGCACTGTGGGCATGCTCTATTCTGGTGAGCTTAATGATCAGGATCCCCTGGAGGTAGGGATGGGAAAGATACTTGACAGAGTCAAGGTTCTGTTAGGAAGAGGGGAGTAGAGTTTGGGTAGGCAACCAGCTGTGTCTACTACTTCAGCATGTATAGGATTGTTAATTTCACATATAAAATGTAATTGAGTCATTTACAGAAATCCCCAGGAGAACAGCAGTTTTTCCATCAGAATAAATTATAGGTGTTCACAGTAGACTTTTGAAGAAACTCAGGGCCTTTTTTATTACCACTGGTTTGTGTTCTTAACAGAGACTCCGGGGATGTTGCAGCTCTCAGAGGGTAAGTTCAGCCTGGAGGCTTCCTTGTGTTCCCGTTTAATCTAACTTTGTCCTCTGACCACTCGCTCACCTATGTGGTTGGTTTTTTTCTCCTGTGATTCAGATCCCGGAAATTTAACATCCTGGGCACAAACACGAAAGTGATGAACATGGAAGAGTCCAACAACGGCAGCCTCTCTGCAGAGTTCAAACACTTGGTACACGGGAGAAGCCTGGACTCACCTTCTCCCAGGACCTCTGGCAGGGGAGGGGTTAGGGGAGAGCCTCATGTGACAGGGGATGCTCTTTGCTTTTCTTACAGACCCTGAGAGAGCAGAGATGTGGTAACGGGGGCCGAGCCAACTGCGACGTAAGTTTTGTTGGGGATGAAAGCCAACTATAGGAGAGTTTTCTTTGAGCAGGAGAGAAAAAGAGTCTTCTTACTGCCCAGAAGTAGAGACACCTGACCAGCTGCAGTCACCACAGGCCAACATGACACATCAGAAGTCACTCATTCCTTGGAGAACTCTGGCTTGGAGCATTTCCTTGATTGTCCGGGGAGTTAGCTCATCATTAAAGAGTGGAAAGTCCCTTGCCCACACCCATGTAGTGGAAAAGAAGCCTTCCACCTTGCCTGGGGCTTTCCAAATTCCCCTTCCAACTTCTGTGGGCTGACATGGCTTGGCTCAGCTTTTGGTGACCTGTTTTGGTCACTGAGGTGGGATGGAATGTTTCAACAAATCCGAGTTAAATATTTTACCAAAAGAAAAAGAACAAAACAATACGAATCCCCTTATTTCTTCTCTGCCTCCCATTTATTCAGATTATTGGACTCTTAGTGTCAGGAATAAACTTAAGGGACTTCCCTGGCGGTCCAGTGGTTAAGAATCAGGACTTTCACTGCCATGGGCCTGAGTTTGGTCCCTCCCTGGTTGGGGAATTAAGATCCCATAAGTCATGTGGTGTGGCCAAAAAAGAAAAAATAATAAACTTAAAAAAAAAAAAAAGGTAAATGTGACCAAAAACTAGTTTTAAATCTTCTTTATAAAACTGTGACACCCTATTCTTTTTCTGACATTTGTCCCCTGAGCTATTCTTACCCTCTTCCCTAGAACGTAGCAGGCCTTTTTTTTTTTTAAACATCTTTATTGGAGTATTACTGTTTTACAATAGTGTGTTAGTTTCTCCTTTACAACAGAATGAATCAGTTATACATATACATATGTTCCCATATCTCTTTCCTCTTGCGTCACCCTCCCTCCCACCCTCCCTATCCCACTCCTCTAGGTGGTCACAAAGCACAGACGTGATCTCCCTGTGCTACTCCGGCAGCTTCCCACTAGCTACCTAATTTACATTTGGTAGTGTATATATGTCCTGGCACTCTCTCACTTCGTCACATCTTACCCTTCCCCCTCCCCATATCCTCAAGTCCATGCTCTAGTAGGTCTGTGTTTTATTCCCATCCTATCACACTAATCTCTTCATGACATTTTTTTTCTTAGATTCCATATATATGTGTTAGCATACGGTATTTGTTTTTTCTCCTTCTGGAAAAAAAAAATTGAATTTATAATACTTGACAGCAGTTAAAGAGTGAAGTATGCAATGATACAGGAAAATGTATGTGGCATATTTATTTAGGAAAAAATGCAAAATAATTTGAGTAGTATATTAGTATATTTGTTTTAAAAAACTTACACTGTATTTTGTCTATTCATGTCTGCATTACAAAATTCTAGAGGAATATCTACCAAACAGTGCTGCTGTTCTTATCCAAGGCTACTCTCTACTATCTCTGTAATATTTGCATTTAAACTGAATGTGTATTACTTTTGTAATTAGAAAAAGAGCATTTTAAATATGAATTGGAATTTCTAATAATTCATTGGCAATTCTCATTCAAAATAATGTCACTATATTGCTGGTGGGAGTATAAATTGTTACACTCACTTTGGAAAACAATTGGGCATTATAAAAATGAACCTGTTTACCCTGTAAACCAACAGCACCACTCCCAGGATTTAACAATAGAGGAATCTTTGCACATAGGTAGCAGGAGATATGTACAAAATGTCAGAGCAGCCTGATTGTAAGCCCTAAATACAAACCAAATGCCATCAGCACTAGAGTGGATAAATGATCTGCAGTACAGTCAGGTGATGGAATACTATACAGCTGTGAAAATGGAGAAATTGCAGGTGCACACAGCTACATGGATGTGAAAAGCAAGTCACAAAAGAATACACAGGGTGTGATTCCATATGTATAAGATGGAACTAAACAAACTAAACCACACATACGTTGTTTAGAGGTATAAATGTGGTAAAACCATAAAGAAGAGCTAGGAAATGATGAACTCAAAAGACAAAATAGCCGTTACTTCTGAGGGAGGAGGCATAGGGATGGATGGGGTTGGGAAGGGTGCCCAGAGAACCTCAGTAGTGATGGTCTTTCCCTTAAACTGGGTGATAGGTACACAGGTGTTCACTATTTTGTCATTCTTTGTGCCTTACCCATTTTATACATAGCCTATTGGATCTCCTTAGTATCCTAATAAAGCTAGTAGGAGGTCAGGTTGCGGACCATAGCACTGGAGAGTGATAGTGTTGAAGAGACCACGTGCTCCAGTTGTGTCTGTGGCCACCTGGTGGATTGCCCTTCTGGATGGTGTAGTGGTGGCGTCAGGACTGAATACCATCCTCTCTGAGGAACAGCGTTCTTCTCCTTCTTGTAGGCCTCCCTGATTGTGACTGAGGAGCTGCACCTGATCACCTTTGAGACTGAGGTGTATCACCAAGGCCTCAAGATTGACCTAGAGGTGAGTTCTGTGACAGAACTGGGTAGGGCTGCACGCAGTGGTAACTCAGGACAAGACTTCTTCTAGTTGAGGTTTTTACTCGAGAAGGTGGAATGGTGACTCTTTGCTAAGCACTGTGTTTACTTTTGCTTCTCTTTCTCCCCAAAATCCTTAGTATCCCACCTGAGAGTAAAGTCTTGCCTGAGTGCTTAGAAGATACATGTCTGCTCAGCTTTCAGCAAACTTGATATAAAAACTCATATTTAGACATTGATCATAGCTGACTTTATAAAGTTTGGGCAAAACAGTCTTTCAACAACCAATGTTTTTAGTATACAGACAATCATGGCATTTACATGCTCTTTCCCCAACTTTCTTGATCTTTAAATTAAAGATACACCGGAAAAAGCAGGAACCCTAGTCTTTGATCCCTGGGACCTCTCTGGTTTTTTGGGTTTTTTTTTTATTTGCGGTACGCGGGCCTCTCACTGTTGTGGCCTCTCCCGTTGCGGAGCACAAGCTCCGGACGCGCGCAAGCTCAGCGGCCATGGCTCACGGGCCCAGCCGCTCCACGGCATGTGGGATCTTCCCCGGACCGGGGCACGAACCCGCGTCCCCTGCATCGGCAGGCGGACTCTCAACCACTGCGCCACCAGGGAAGCCTGACCTCTCTGTTTAATGGGCAGGTACAGCTTCGATTCGTGGAGGATGCCTTGCAGGTGTTATAAATGGGGAACCCGTGGACTGTGAGTCCACCGTGAGCAAGTTAGCTTTACAAGTTCTTGGTGATGTTCAGACAGCCGCCGAGTTCGGCATTCTTTCTGCTCTGGGTGTTGAGCCGACTCGGCCTCGCTCCTCCCTGAGGGCTGGCAGCAGGTGTGCTCCACGGCCTGTCCTTTATCCCGAACCCTGTGAGATATGCGTGAAGAGGTTTTGGAAGCCACGAGGGCCCTCTGCCTCCCCAGCTCATTCCCCGCTCCCTCCACAGACCCACTCCTTGCCCGTTGTGGTGATCTCCAACATCTGTCAGATGCCCAACGCTTGGGCGTCCATCCTGTGGTATAACATGCTGACAAACAACCCCAAGGTGAGTCGGGCCCCCATTTTGCCTGAGACTTCTCGGTGCCTCGGGGTCGACACGGTACCTAGCGCAGCTCATCAGGCACCGCCCTCTCATCTAAAGGAGCAAATGTGTCATTTCCAATAGAACGTGAACTTTTTCACCAAGCCCCCGATTGGAACGTGGGATCAAGTGGCCGAGGTGCTGAGCTGGCAGTTCTCCTCCACCACCAAGCGTGGGCTGAGCATCGAGCAGTTGACAACGCTGGCGGAGAAACTCTTAGGTCAGCACTTTACCTCTTCTCCCCTCACCCTCCTCGGAAAAGGAATCTGGCCCATGGGGCTGTTCATTCAGGAGAGGTTACTGAGCAAGGTGCTGTGCCGGGGCCAGAACACACGTGCTCCAGCAGGTCAGGGAGTCAGGATGCAGAGGAGATGTGCATCCTGGGGGTCATTTTTATGAGGCAGGAGGCAGATTTCTTTTCTCTTGGTGGCTGTCTCCCTCACCCTTCCAGGGTACTACTTTATCCAACCATCGGAAGATATTTTAAGTGCATGTTAGAGCTAAAGGCTTGGTATTCCTGTCTGTTTCTTCAAGAAACTGTAGGCTTGTTTTAAATTTTCTCCCTGGAAAAAAAGCCTTAGTGGAATGTTTTGCATGCTACCTGTGCTTTGTCCTATGCTGCCACCAAATGTGACCACGTAACACAAGCTGTCAGCTTCTTAGTGTGTGCTGCTGGGCCCCGGACCTCCACACGAGGCTAGAAAGGGCAGCTGGGCTAAACAACAACTTGGCTGTGTGTGTGTGTGTGTGTGTGTGTGTGTGTGTGTGTGTGTGTGTGTGAAATGATGGGGTCGGGTGTGGGGCGGATGGGTGCACCATATACACACAACAGTGGCAACATTCAAATACATGAAAACCAACGGTTTCAGGGCCTATCATAGGGCAGTCGTGCACGTGTTCTGTTTGAAGAAATAAGATCTTGATTCAAAACTGAAAATTATACTACTTTATTATTTTTTTTCCTTCAGGACCTGGTGTGAACTATTCAGGGTGTCAGATCACGTGGGCTAAATTTTGCAAAGTAAGCAACAGTGTGAACTCCGTGTGGCTGCCTCGTGGGAGGGGGAGGGGGAGGTGTGTTTACCTGCTGGGCCTGTAGGCCCTAGGCTCTTGGTCCAGCAGCCAGTAGCACCTGCCTGAGGCTAGATGGGCCTGAGGATTTTGGTGGCACCTCACCCCTAGGAAGGAAAAGCCTGGGATGGTGGTGGACTTGGCTTTCCCATTATTCTTTTCTCCAGGAAAACATGGCCGGCAAGGGCTTCTCCTTCTGGGTCTGGCTGGACAATATCATTGACCTTGTGAAAAAGTACATCCTGGCCCTTTGGAATGAAGGGTAGGTTGGAACTCTTGCGTCTGGCAGGGTGTGCAGGTGTGACAAGTCCCCTGCTCTCCCAGCAGGCAAATAGCAGGGCAACCCTCAGCCCACATCTTGCTGTTGTTGTTCTTTGCCTCTAGGTACATAATGGGCTTTATCAGTAAGGAGAGGGAGCGGGCCATCTTGAGCACCAAGCCCCCAGGCACCTTCCTGCTGAGATTCAGTGAAAGTAGCAAAGAAGGAGGAGTCACCTTCACTTGGGTGGAGAAGGACATCAGCGGTAAGCTTGGCTCTTCCCCACCCCACCTGGTGGTGAGCACCACTGCTGCCGTGGCCTCTGCTGGTTTCAGACATGTGCTGCCCCCTCGTGGGAAGAGATGGCCTCGCACACCCCCACCCCCACCCCCCACCCCCGCCTCAGACTTGTAAGGCACATTTGGGTGACCTCTTTTCTCTAAATTCTACCAGCTGGAGGATTGGTTTGCCAGTTTTGTTTTGCTGGCTCCGGGGACTAATATTTGCCTATTTAAATTTCATTCTTCATCTCCTTTCTTTCCTACCCTGTTAATATATCTTATGTAAATAGTTATCCAAGGGTATTACCTGTGGCCCAGCTGGATAGCCTCTCCTGAAGCCAGCTGAACATTTCCCCAGTGCCAGGCAACTGGGCAGGATATTCAGGGTCTCGAGCGCTGGGTTGGCATAAGCCTTTCCCCCTTGAGAGAAAATAAATCAGGTAGTTTTCTCTGAGATCACCTGAGTCTTCCCTTCCCATTTCCCCTGACAGGTAAGACCCAGATCCAGTCGGTGGAACCATACACCAAGCAGCAGCTGAACAACATGTCGTTTGCTGAAATCATCATGGGCTATAAGATCATGGATGCCACCAATATCCTCGTGTCTCCGCTGGTCTATCTCTACCCTGACATTCCAAAGGAGGAGGCGTTCGGAAAGTACTGTCGGCCCGAGAGCCAGGAGCATCCCGAAGCTGACCCAGGTAGTTGTTGATTTTCCACGACAGCCATTTAGTTCTGGGGAAAAGTGGGAAATTGCAGGATCCTGGGAGGACAGATAAGGTAAATGCCTGAAGAACCTGGTGATCTTTAGTCCTCTTTCTGGGAAAGAACTTTGTAGTGAGTGCCTTCGGGGGTGTGGCTGATGGGGTTAGAGAGAGGAGAGGAATCAGTCACCAGGCTCTGCCCTACAAGAAGCACCAGTCTCAAGGGGGAAGCAGCATGCACACACCCAGACATACCTAAAACACTGTGGAGAGAAAGCGAGGGCAGAATTCTCTAGAAACAGGATGCCCAGCCAGCACAGCACTTCTTACGAAGCAGATGCTGGAAGGTTTGCGATTCAGACTTCTGTCTAGCGTGTTTCCTTTTCCCCATCATGGAACAATATGAGCAGTGCCAAGAGGGATGAAGAAAGGCTTTCTGGAGGAAATGAGTGTTAGCAGCGCTGGAACATGGTTTAAGAGCACAAGAGTGTGATTGAAGGGGAAGACAGTAACTGGTGGGAGGGGAGTGGAATTGGTCCTTTGAATGTGCAGCTCTTGAAAATAAGATGTTTTTTAATGTGCAAGAGCCCATGTGCTTATGTAAGTTACACACACATTTTCCACACTAAACCCTGGCTCTCTAGCACCACCGCCAGGGTGGAGGGCAGAGCCCCTCCGACACTGGGTTATCTGTCCAGATCCTGATGAGAACACTATAATTTGCTGTTCTTTGTTTTTATTTAAGTTTTCTTAATCACAGAGCCGGTAGTGGTTTAAAGGGATCCTTTGAGGTTGGCTTCCCTGCCCCAGTTGCTTTGGAAAAAACTGGTTTTGTACAAAGAGCTCTCCCACACACAAACACAAACCCACCAGCTCCCTTCCCACTTTTTCACAGGAGTTCCCTGTGAGGGATCTTTTGGGATGAGAAGAAGGAGACTTGGAAGAGGGAGTTGGGGCTAATTGGCAAATGGCTTTCCTTTTTCCTTTGTTCTGGGGTTGGGTCTTGGCCACACTCTAGGCAGAGTAACTCTCACTTCCTGTCTGCCCCTTATCTCTCCTCCCACGTTGTGCTTCGGTTGGGAGATCTGTTTATCAGCCCCCATCACACTACCCTGTTCCTTCTGAAGAAGGCATTTAGGTCCAAGTGCTGGGCCCTTGACTAATTTTGCTTTCAAGGTCCAAGGCTGCGCCCTCCCTCAAGCCTCCTGTGTGACCGGGAGGCAAGGCCCTTTCCTGTCTGGAGACCTCAGTGTTTGCTCAGGGGCAACACGACAGTCACAGGAAGGGAACTAATTACTTGAGTGCTTGTTTGCCTCCTGGGGCTGGGTGTGAGTCTGGCAAATGGGTCAGCAGGTGTGGGGCACGTGCATGTGGGGTCCTCCAGAGTTGAGCAGCTGACCCGTTTCCTCTCTGTTCCCATCCTGAAGTTTGTTTTGTTTTGTTTTTAAAGCATGAGCCCATTTTTAGAGAGCTCGCTAGTTGCTCCGCAGCATGTGGGATCTTCCCAGACCAGGGCTCAAACCCGCGTCCCCTTCATTGGCAGGCGGATTCTTAACCACTGCACTACCAGGGAGGTCTCTCATCCTGAGGGTTTATTGTCTCTAGGAGATAAATCTATCTCCTAGGTTATCTTCCCAGGACTCTTCCCTCCTTCTTACTCAGAAGCTCACACCGTTTCCTCATGGCTTGAGGGAGACATTCCTCTGTAGAAATGACAAATTCCTTATCTTACAAATTAGATAAAGTACATTTACAACCTTGTACGGAGCCATAAATCAGCTTTTAGTCTTAGTTCTCCTTTGCTTCTACTGTGGCATCTCAGGCAGAAGGTGTTTTTCTCAGCAACGTTGATCACTTAGGGAATGAAACCCTTTTCTGTCTGGGGTGTCAGCTCCCCTCAGGCCTGGGCCAAAATGGATTCGTAAGACACCAGAACCCTGCTTTGGTAGCTTCTTTGGATTCGGTACTGAGTTAACCTATTTCTTGGCCGAAAATAAACTCAGATGGGAGTCTAAGGGCCCCTCGGCAATGCCCTTTCTCAGGCTGTCATTGTACTTTCTGATCCCTCAGTTTCACTGTAAGCCCCAAGCTTTATAGCTGTGCTTCTCTCAGCCCACCCCACCCTGCCCTGCCCCGTGCCTCCTAAGTGATTTGTTCACCTGAATCCCCCAAATTCCATGCCAGTGTCTCCGGGGCTCTTTGACCTCTTGCTGTAAGCATTTAGCACTTAAAATTCATGTATTTCAGTCTTCACATTTCTAACTGTAGAACAAGAATCATAAACGACCAAGATGGGCCCCTCCCTCTTCCGCCTCCCTCTTATTTTATACTCGAGAGAGAAAAGCCCTTGGCTGGATCTCTTGGCTGTTGAAGACGTAACGCCTCCTGTCACCCAGTCCAGAGACATCCTCCCCCTGGAGAGGCTCTTCTGTGTGATGTAGTTATCCAACTGGGGAGTTACTAATACCCTCACGGAAAAATGTAATAGAGGCAGATAAGTGCTGATGGGAACAGAAGGTGTCACCCTCGGCTTTGGAACTGCATTAGCCGTTTCCACGTTCTCTTAAAGACTCGGTGACTTCGGTATCAGCAGGACGTGATGCCCAGACTGCGTGGGCTCAGTCCTGCATGCGGGGAACTCAATCTAAGAGATACAGCCAGGCTAGAATACAATCCTCAGTCCACATACAGGCAGTTCAACTCTTTACACAATCGAGGGGAAGAATGAACACAAGGCTGGAGCTCGTCTGAGCTCGGGTGGGACCAGGGTCGGCTGAAAAGTCTCAGGAAGGCTTGAGAGAAAGAACCGAGCTTCCAGCTGCAAGCACTGGAACATCAGAGTATACAGTGAGGGAGGGCAGCCTTGAGGGGAGACGGAAGTTCCAGACAATCTCTGGTCAAGGATGGGGTGAGTTTCAAGTCAGCCCTGGGGAGGCAGCCGGCTTCCCGCCGCCTGGTACCCAAGAGTGGAATCACAATCAGTAAGCCTGAGTTTTCTTCTACCCAGGTGCCGCCCCATACCTGAAGACTAAGTTCATCTGTGTGACACCGTAAGTGGCTTCCCTTCCCAATTTTGCCTCCATTTCTAATGTCCTCAGTTATCCCTGGGAACAGGACACCGGGTGAGAGTTCTCTTGTGAAGGGTTGGAACCCTCCGAGCTATGTTCAGTCCTCAAAGTGACCTGTGTGTTTAAAAAGCTTGAGCTTTTATTTTTCTGTTGGAGACCAGAGTTTGATGGCTTGTGTGTGTGTGTTTTGTTCTTTTTTTTTTTTTTCTCCATTGTGTCTTGTCAACCCGGCCCTTTCCCCTCCTGCTGCCCCCCGTTTCCTACAGAACGACCTGCAGCAATACCATTGACCTGCCGATGTCCCCCCGCACTTTAGATTCATTGATGCAGTTTGGAAATAATGGTGAAGGTGCTGAACCCTCAGCAGGAGGGCAGTTTGGTGAGTATCTGGTTGCCGGACTCTGTCCCTGTGAGGGAGGTCAGTTCCCTTGGTGTGATGCTCCCATGTACACAGCCAAGCGAGGGGCACCTGGATTGGTAGAAGTTCTCGAGCAGTGCTATCCTACAGAAACGCGCACCCCCGTGCCAGAGTAAATTTTCTAGCAGCCACGTTAAAAACAGTGAAAAGGAACAGGTGAGGTTAATTTTACAAATGTATTTTCTTTAGCCCAGTAAATCCAAAGTAGTGGCATTTCTGCACGTTAGAAAAAAATGAGTGTGGGATTTCCCTGGCGGTCCAGTGGTTAGGACTCCACGCTTGCACCGCAGGGGGCACGGGGGTCGATCCCTGGTCGGGGAACTAAGATCCCCCCGCAAGATGCACGTGCGGTGCAGCCAAAAAAAAAAAAAGAAAAAAATGAATGAGGTTTTCTTTCGTCCTAAGTCTCTGAAACCTGCCCAGCGTTTTATAACCACAGCCTATCTCGGTTGGGACTAGTCACATCCCAAGTGGCTCCAGGCCGCTGCGTTCAACAGGGCAGCCTTAGAGCTTCTTTAAACCTGGAGAGTTGGGAATGAGTTAAGGTAGGAAGGAGGCAGAACCCTTCCAGAAGGGAGGAGAGAGAATCTGGATTCTCTGACCCCATCTTGACGACCAAGAGGCAGGGGCAGGGGCAGGAGACTAGATGGCAGCGGCGGCCTGAGCCTCTGTGCCCCGAAAGGCTAGGGGTGCGGGCCCTGCCAGCTGTAGGGCTCAGGCGACTGAACTGGCTCTCCCTGTGTGTCCCCCCAGAATCCCTCACGTTCGACATGGAGCTGACCTCGGAGTGTGCTACCTCCCCCATGTGAAGCTGAGGATGGAAGCTGCAGAGAGAGGTGACGGAGGCACCGACCCGTGTTCCACCAGCCCTTAAACAGCCCAAGCCCAGATCAACTCAACTCCCGACTCTGTGGTTCCAGATTTGTTGTTTGTCTCTCACTTCGGCTATCTTTGAGCAACCTGGGCACTTTTTAAAATAGAGAAATGAGTGAATGTGGGTGATATGCTTTTATCTAAATGCAAATAAGAATGCGCTCCCCGAGGCTGTGATCGGGGGTGTGGAGGGGGTGGCGAGAGGGAGAAAGAGGAAATGTCTTTCTTGCCCCCCGCCCGCCTTTCTCAGCAGCTTGTCGTCATCGTCAGACAAGTGCCTCTGGTGCCAGCGGCCTCCCTCTGCCTATTTCTGTAAGCTAATGCCACAGCTGTCTCTAGCTACATCCTCCTGGCATTGCACTTTTAACCTTGCTAACGTTCAAATAGAAGATAGGACTTTCAAAGCCCCTAGGTTTCTTTTTAAACTTAAAAAAAAAAATGTTTTTTAAAGGGCAAGAAAACACTGTATCAGCATAGCCTCTTCTGTATTTAAGAAAACTCAGTTAATTTCCTCCTTGGTGCTTTAGGCATTCAGCTTTCTTCAGGCTGATAATTTATATAAACCCTGACATGAGCTTCAGATCCAGCCCTTTTAACAGACATCTGAAGATATGGTTTGGCCTTTGGTTTTAGACTTGTTTTGATAAAGTTTTTATTTTCCCCTTTCACCTACTGGCCTGTTAGTCGGTGAGGCTGGGCAGAGGGGCACTTTCAACCTGCTCGCCTTTCCTGCCCGGACTTCGCCCCTGTTTCCGAGCCTGCGTGGTTTCTGTGGGTGCCTTCTAAGGGATGGGATGATTCTTCCTCTCCCCCAGTTTACCTGAGCCCCTCTTGTGGCATGGCTCCTTCCCATGTCTAAAGGTCCCTTGTCCTGTTTGCTTTAGGCATCCTGGTCTCAGGACCTCCTGGAATGAGGGAGAGAGTTACAGGTTGAACATGAGTCAGACTGTGGGGCCCCAGTCAAGGGTCTAGTTGAGCTCAGGGAATATGGTTCTTATCCCAGCTTCTTGGTGGTTTCCTGCGGCACCTGTAATCACTTCTTCACTTGGTTAAGCCAGGGGCAGAGGCTTAGTGATAAGCTCGAGGTCTGTCCCTCACGTGAGGGAGTGAACGCCCCAGCCTCCCCCCCCCCCCACAAGCTGGTGACCGGCTCCTCCACGTGGGGGCCCCCGCGGTGAGGCAGAACAACTCGCATTTTCTGTGCATCTCGGAACACTTAGCAGCATGAGAGGTGGTCTCTGATATGGGGCCTCCTCAGACCCAGAGGCACGGCCAGATTGGGTGGTCCATAACTGCCTTGTCTCGGTCGACCAGAGTTTCTAGGGAATGCTATGCGTTACACCCAAATTTGCCAGTTTTTGAAGGAAGGGGACGAGATCTTCTCTCCAAGACAAACAGGCGTTGTTAAGTAGTACGGAGCAATCTCCCTTTAGCAACACTGTCTAGATCATAATTAGCTTAACTCGAGGGACCTCCGGTGAGGATCCCGTCTTCGCTGGAGCAGAAACTAAAACCCCGTGGCTTTTAGGTCGCATGTGTTTCTGGTTTTAACCCTGATTATAGCAAAAGCCCTGAGAGGAGCTGAGACTTGTTTTGGCCCCTCCCTTAAAAAACCCAGTCCTCCAGGACCTGCCTGCCTGACCCCTGCCCAGCCGAGGGACTCCCATGGATGCCTAAGCTACCCACACGGTGGTTTGCGAGATGCTGTCCTGACCACTGCGTTCAAATTCCAATGTATACTTACTTAATAGTGTAAAAATTTATATTATTGTGGGTTTTTTTTGTTTTTTTTTTTTTTTTTTTTTTGTATATTGCTGTATCTACTTTACCTTCCAGAAATAAAAGTTCTATAGCAACCGTCTGCTGGCACGGCGGCTCTGTCTGGCTGGAGGCTCGGGGTGGTCCCTCTTGCCCTGCTTCAGTTCTGAAGGGGTCTTACAGGCTGAGCCTGGGTCTTGAGAGGAGGTGGTTGACCCCGGTTCTGGGCTGGTGGCCTTAGCCTCTCATGCCCGAGTAGACACAGGCCCGCCTCTGGGGCACCGAGCGCCTCCCATCTTAACATTAGCCGCCAGCCTCCAGCTCAGGGGTACCTGGAGGAGCCAGGAGTCCGACCCCTCCCGCACGGAGGCGGCTTGAGTGGAGGCCTCCCTCCCGGGGCCTTTCCGGGGGGGCCTTTGCAAGCCGCGGTGTCTGGGGTCAGATAAGCTACCTAAGGGGGGTTGGGGCGCAGACACTCCCACCCCCACAGGCCTCCCCTTCCACAGTTGGCTCCATTATCACTTTCTCTTCAGTTCGCTCCGTGGGGATGATCGTCAACACTTAACGGGCCGCGGCTGCCGGCCCCGGGCCGTGGGTGGTGATAATTCACAGACCGCGGCGCCCACTCGGCTGGCTCCCCCTCCCCCCGCGCCGAGCACCCTGGAGACGAGCGGGTGCTGGAGATACGCGCCGCCTCCCCCTGCAGAGATGCAGCTCCAGATTAGCGCGCTCCCGGCTCGGAGGCTGCCTCCCCTCCCGCCCACCCCCGCCAGCCCCGCGCCGGGCCCCTGCGCCTCTCCCAGCTGGCTGCGAGCCCCTCTCCCCTCGCTTTGAGCCCTGAAGAAACCTTGTCATAGGCTCTTGCTCCCCGCCCCCGCCCCGGGCCTGGGCGACAGCCCCTGGATTCCCGATGCCAATGGGGCCAAATGCGGAGACTGTCCTCCTCTCGCCCCAGCCTCCCTCCCAGGCTCAGGCCGACCGTTTGAAAACGCAGGGACAGGGGGATGGTGCCACCTGCTGGTGTCTGGGAAGAGGCCAGGGGAGGAAGGACCGTTGTGAGGCTCCTGCAGCTTCCCCGCCATCTTCCATCCAGAGGGCTTGAGAATGGTCTGGGCGCTGGCGCTCAGCTGCCACCTTGGAGACTGCTTATAGCAGCAGCTGATAAGGAGAGGCAGGGACCAAAGTTCTCCCCCGCCCCCGGTAATTCCTGCCCCATCTTCTCCCAAGACCTCAAGTTCTCTAGTCTTCTGAGAGGCACTGAAAATATTGGGGTGCGGATGGCACCCTTAAAACCACAGAAATGGGAGCAGACTGGCAACTTCAAGCTACACCTTACAGCACCAGCTACGCGGGAGGAGAGGAACGAAACGACTCCAGCGGTCCCCATGACCCAGGAGCTGTTCCAGCAAATTTATGAAAAAAAATGTTTTATTCAAAAACACTGTTTACACAAACGTGTAGCCTTTGTACAAAGAACAAAAGAATCCTGCTTCCCGTCCCCACCTTCCTTGAGAGATGTTTCAACCTGGGACTCCTTCTGGGACCCCTTCCACTGTCAGCTGCCCCTGGCTGCGTGTGGCAGCTTCAGAGGGAGAAGCGTGTGAGGCTGGGAGCGAGGTCTTTGCAGACCACAGCCAGTTATGCAACTGTGATGAGGCCTATTCCAGGTTCTACCTCCCGGCAGAGTGGGCCTCGATCAGCTTTTACCCCTCCCTCCAAACTCCACAGGCGAGCTGCAAGCCCCTGACGCCGCCTCTTGCTGCAGGTTTTTTCCAGGAGGGGTTAGGGGATCAACACTGCAAGTCCTGGGCCTCCTGTTCACCACATCCTAGACCGGTCCCTCCCCCCCACCCCCCACCTCTTCCATAAGTAAGCAAGGTTGCAGACAGAGAGGCGAGGAAAGAAGGCTGGGGCCAGATGGAGGGAAGGGGATATGGGGTGGAAAGAGCAGGAATGTGGGCAGCAGCATTATACACTTGAAGCTGGAGCCCCCTGGCTGGGGACCAAGAGGCCAAGAAACTCCATCCTCAGAGCAGCTCTGACAGGCCCGATGCAAAAGACCCATTTCTGCCATGTTAGGGACAAGACTGCGGATGGCCTAGATAAGCTCTCAGTTCACAAAAAGCCTGGAGTCCATAGTCATTAGATAAAGTATAAAATATCACTCAAAACTGGTCTCTTTATTCTTGCAACCTCCCTCCTGAGGGGAAGAACCAAGAGACCAACATGTATGTTGCTCTGTACGAGAGCAGATGCACGTATATATATGCACACACACACACTTGGGAGGCGAAGCATCTAACTCAGGAGTAAAACTTGAGCTTAGAGACATTACCTGTCTCCTTTCCCTTCTTGAATAATTCCATTCAAATAGCTACTGAGCAGACAAAGGCTCTGGCAGGAATAGGTTTGCCTGCCTGGCATACCTGCAACTACAGAAGCAGCTCAGTCTCTTCCGCAACCGACAGACCCAGTGGGCTCTTGGAATGCCTCCATCTGAAGAAAAAGGCAGCCACATACCTAGGACTGCAAAGGCGAGGTGGGCACACCTCGTACACAAACGTGCGCATATGCATGTGGACATGTGCTGCCTGCAAAGGCATCAATATGCACAGCGATACAGAAACAAAATCACAATGAATATGAACCCTGCACGTTTCCAAAGAGAAGTGCAGGGTTCAAACAAACATTCACGAGAGCGAGCCTCTGGCAGAGGTGAAGAGACCAGTAGGCGGGGAGAGGCGGGGGTCCAGACTGTCCATAGGGCGGCGTAAGAGTTCCTCCACGTGCCGGGCCACATCCATGGTCTCATCCAGGTCGAATTCTCCGTCCTGCTCGAGGACGGGGTCAGGGCTGGTAGAGAGAGAGAGGGACACCAGAGGGAGCTGGCATGCCTCACAGCCCCAAGCTCCTGGGGGACAGCGTCCAGCCTGCTCCCCACTCAGACCAGAGTCTCATGAGAGCGGGACCCGCTCTGGCTAGACTCCCACACCCCAAGTTGAATGTCAGTCACTGGCTTGTTGGGAGACACTCCAGTTCTAGTCTCATCGCTCACAACCTCATCGAGCGATCTCAGGGGAATGAGGTAGTTGGGGGAATGAGCTGCCCATGAAACCCCAGGCACCATGCACTGAGCACCTCTGAAGGCCTGGGCCTTGCAACCACGTTACACCAACCCTCACAGCCACCCATGAGGCAGGTATTTCATTTACTCCGCTTCATAGAGGAGGAAACTGAGACTCAATCATGTTAGGAAACTTGTTCAGGGCCACCTCGTTGGCAGGTGGAGTCAGGACTGGAATTCCGGCCTCTGTGACTCCCAAGCCTGTGGTCGGCCCACGGCAGCAGGCCACCCACAGCTTGGAAGAGAATTAATTCTCTTCTCTGGGAACTCCAGAGAGGAGTAATTGATACCCTGTTCCCACACAACTCCTAAGAACCAACTACCCCATCCATAGCTACCCTGTATCAAGCCCTTATAACAGTCTCATCTGTGCTAAATGCTCTACCTGCACTCTTCTCACTTAATCCTGACCCCAGTCCCACGTGGTAGGTCTTCTTGCCCACCTTTTACAGATGAGGAGACTGAGCATCAGAGAGGCTCAATAATTTCCCCAGGGTCACACAGCTAGCCAGCACCAGAGCAAGGACTCTGCTACACGGAGTTTCAAAATGCTCTATGCTTTGCATTGGCTGATCTCACCCACCCAGCACCTGGGCATGTGCCGGAGCCTGGCCTGGCCTGGGTGGTCTCAGACCTAGAGGAGCTCTGGATTCCTCGCCCACCAGCCCTCCGGCTGCCCAGTTCCTCCCCACGGAGCCCCAGGAGAACACAACCTACTTCTGTGGGTACATGTTATAATGAGCCTGGGGGCACACGGCCGGGGAGGGGGCCTGGTCCATGTAGGTGGCGCTGCCCCCGGCAGAGTCCGCAGAGGCGCTCACAAACCTGCGAGAGGAAGCAGAGCACAGCCTCAGCGCGGAGGGGCTCAGGGGCCACCTTCGTGTCTTTGTCACGTGCGGAAGGACAGAGTGCCCGCTGAGCCTGGGGCTCTGGCCGCAGGAGCGGGGGCCCTGGGTACCGACGCCCTGGTGATCAAGCCCAGCTCCCTCCCCAGGAGGGGCGCCGGCAGTGAGGGGTGAGGAGAGCCAGGTTGGAGGGGGGGGGGTGAGAGGAGAAGAGAGGCAGCAAGAGACCAGAGCTGGACCTGGGACACTTACTCAGGGACCACTTGCTTGATCTGTGGCTTCACGTATCCGTCCACTGCTTTAGCTGCCGAGGGCAGGGGGAATGGTGATGAGAACCGAAGTCTCTGGGAGCTCCCAGGGGAGTGGAAACCCGCCTATGCAGTCTGCCTCCCTCCACATTACCAGGGGGCCTCAGCAGGGATGAAATTTCCCACAGACTCCCAATAAACACCACCCAGGCCCTGGCTTCAGTCTCATCCCTTCTCCTGCTTCCTTTTCTGACCTGTTTGCTCTCTCTCTCCTCACCCCCACCCCTGCCAAGGAAACAGAATCAACACCAAGGAACCAACCCAACCAATTGACTCGGGACAGGTTGAAGAGGAAAAACCTGTCATTTGTTTCCTACACTCAACTTGAGGGTAGGTTCGAGGGTGGAGAGTGGTGAGGGCAGCTGATCAAGATGGGAGTCGTGCACTATCTGTGGGTTTGCATTATGGCTCCTCCCCCAGCACTGCAGCCTCTTCCTCCAAGGGCACAGAAGTGAGTCCCACTCAGTGTTTTGCTTTGCAGGGAAGAAAGCCGGGTCAGAGGTTTTGCTTTCCCTTTCTTCCGTTGTGAGCCCTGAAATCCTCTCCACGTGCCTTGCACCATCCCATGGACAAACACCCACAGGGGAAACGGCCCCTCGGCTCTTCTTGGGGCGTCCCCACTGCCTAGCCCCGGGGGTATCTGGGCAGGACGCACCGAGCACAGGAGTATAGTACTTGGAGAAGACCTCATCCTTGGGCCGGTCGGGAAACACGTAGATGAGATAGCTCAGGTCCCCCAGCCGGTCGGCCAGGGACCGGATAGAGAAATCCCGCGTGGTGAACGGCTTCAGATTCCACAGGTTACGGTCAGCTGTGAAAAGGCCAAGCTCATTCTCACAACCCACCACCCTCGGGAGGAGGATCACAGCTGCGGGGCTTCGGGGCAGGCTTGCAGAGACGTCGGGGCTTTTACTAGCCTGTACTGCACCCCCACCCCTGTGCTCCCCGGCATAGGGCAAGGAAATGACCGTGGGCAAGCAGATACCAACAAGGCTGCGTCAGGGCAGAGAAGGACTCGCCCGGCTGTTCTGGAGTCCAGGAGGCCGGTGATATTAGGTTCTCCCACGTGGCAAACAACAGACAGGGAATGTGCATCTGAGCAGCACTCCTCCCACCCTCCAAGCTCAGTTCCCATCTTTCCCACCGGATACCCTCTAAGGAGGCAGGCCTGATGGAGAACAGGGAACAAGGAAATGGAAGACAGGGCCACCGGGTCTAGAGCGTGGGCACGTAGGGAACTCACGAGAGTCAAACTTCCAGGCAATGGTGATGCCCCCTATTTCTGAGTCGCTAAAGCGCAACAAGAAGGTGCCGTCGGGCTTGTTGATGAGCAGGTCATGGGCCTGTTGCTTATTCACAAAGCCTAGGATGGCCCTGGGTGCATCAAGCATACAGTGTCACTGCTGGCAGCAGCCACTGTCCCCTGAGCCCATGACCTCCCAGACCCCATTCCTCACCCGTCATTCCAATGGGGCTTGTGATGTTTCTTCAGCACCTCCATGACCCCATCGAACCACTGCCAGAAGGTGTAGTTCCAGCCTGGCAAGTTCTCCTGAGAGCCCCCAGGAAACCCCAAGTCAGGGCTTGTGCCCCCGTCGTCACGGGTGGTTCAGGGAACGCTCAGTGCCCTTTTGTCCTCACCCAGACCTTCTCCCAGTTCCTCATCTGACTTGCCCCACACTCCAGCAAACTGCCACAGGCCCTGCTCATATCCTAGGGAACCAGAGAGTACATCGGCCTCTTGCCTCGCAGACACAGGGGTCCGGGACAGTCCCACGGGGTTGGGGGGCGGAGGTGCAAAGAATTGTCCAAGCTGGCTGAGACCTCCAAAGTCATTCCTGCCCAACCCCTTCGCTTTACAGATGGGAAAAGCGCAGCACGGAGGAGGGAAGGGGCCTGGCAAATTAGTTAACACATCGAGGACTAGAGCCCAGGGACCCTGACTCCCAGCTCCGGGTTCCTTCCTTCGTCCTGCTTCGGCTCCCATGGCTGCCTGCATTCCTTGGGGTACTAGCCCCTGTCTCTCCTGGTTGTAGAAGAGGGGGGATGGGGGTAGAGAGGGGCCACTGACCAGGGGCAGTAACCTGCGTGTGAGGTGGGGGAATGGTGGCAGGCTGGTCCCAGGCAGGCAGCGGGCAGTGTCCCTCACCCTGTTGAACTGGGACCAGGACACGGACATGCCGTTGTAGTCCTCAAGGTGGCTGCTACTGCTGTTGAACAGCTTCTGCGCCAGGAACACGAGGTTCTCCTTGGTCAGGCCCCGGTTGCTCTGCACTTCGGCCTTGAATTTCATGTTGAGCGCCTCGCACAGCTGCGGCCACAGGACTTTGTCAGGCACTGCAAACGGCACCCTGCCCTGAAGGGGAGAGAAGAAAGGGAAAAAAAGGCAGATTGAGGGAGTAGGAGATATTTACACACGCACAGATACAGATGCCAAGAGACAAAGGGGACTGAGAAAGATCCAGAAAAGGAGACAAAAATGCAAGGGAAAGAAAGGCTGGGGGCAGGGGCAGAGGGGTGGGCATACAGGGATGGAGACCCAGACCAGGACCCTGGGGAGAAAGATCAGGAACCAGAGCCCCAAGACCACGCTCACAGACCTAGGAGACCCCAGTCCTGTGACCCGGAGCCCAGACAGAGCCTAGGGCACGCCGAGGGCAGGGTGTTCACACCATCTGCCCCCTGACCTCTGGTCTGACCCTAGGGTTCGGGAAGACCACTCAGCAGGGGCCCTGGGAAACTCCGAGGGGCCAAGGCGAGGGTCTCGCGGGGACTCACCGGCTCAGCAAAGGCATTGTCCCATAGCACCGTGGCCGTAGCATTGTGGTCCTGGCTGCCGTGAACGATGACAACCACAGGAAGGGAGAGGGTCTACGGGAACCCAGGGAATGAGGGGTGAGGGCATATGACCACCGTCTTGACCTCCTCTTGGGGGAGACTCCCAACCCTCATTCCTCAAGCCCCTCCCAGCAAAACCAAACCAAAAACAAACAAAAAACACAACATATTTCTTCTTGGCCCGTTGCCTAAATTCTGCGGGCTGGTGCCAGATTATAACCTCGCAAATGGGCACCAGCAGGGTGAAATTAGGTTTCCTGAGAGCATCACGGGGTAACTGGACTACGTCTGCGTGAGGATTCAAGTCTCTGGCTTTCCCAAGGCAGCCAGGCGGCCTGCAAGGGGACGGGGGAGCCGGGTCTCACCTTCACCTGGAACACAAGCTCATTGCTGCCAACGCTGAACTGAGACTCAAACAGGACCGTGAACTTCTCCTCCGTCACGGACTCTGCGCCTCGCCGGTCAGCGCGCTTGATCCTCTTTAGCGACTGCAGGGCGGGAGGTCAGAGGGGAACGAGGAGAAAGCCGCTGGTTATGAGGACTCGGCTCTGGGTGGGCCTCCCTCCATGGGCGGGGCCCTGTCCTCACCATGTTCCGGAAGTGGGCGCTGAGGGTGCCTGTGGCCTGGTGATACTCCATCACACAACAGTTGTTCAAGATCTCCCCGCTGCACTCACTGCGAAGCAGAGAGGAACCCATCTCCACTGGGCCCAGGCCGGGAGCACCATCCTGTCTGCACCCTGGACCCAGACTTCTCCAGGAAGCCCTGCCAGCAGCCCCTGCCCCTCCCCTAAGAGCATTTCTCAGAGTGTCCCTGGGCTCACTTTCTCATCAACCTGAGAGCACCTGAGCAAAGTCTCCAAGGGTGGGGCCTGTGTCTCTATCATTAAAATTCCTTGGGTATCAAGATTGATGTGGGGACTACTGAGCCTGCATGCCACAACTACTGAAGCCTATGTGCCTAGAGCCCGTGCTCCATGGCACAGAAGCCACCGCTATGAGAGGCCTGTGCACCGCAGCGAAGGGTAGGTAGCCCCCACTCTCCGCGACTAGAGAAAGCCCGCGGGCAGCAACAAAGACACAACGTAGCCAATAAATAAATAAATAAATAAATAAATAAATAAATAAATTTAAGATTGATGTGGGGGCCTTCGGCAGTTTCTAGCGCACTTGAGATAAAAATCATGACCACAGCCTACAAAGATTCCCGAGATCAACCCCTGCCCGCCTCCCTGGCCTCACTCAGGACAAGTGAGTCCACTGCCTTGTCTGTTTGCTGAAGACGTACGCTCAGTGCCTGCCTCGGGACTTCTGTACTTGCCCTTCCTATCTCCCCAAACACTCTTGACCTTCTCATTCAGGTCTCCACTCAAATATATCCTCAGAAAGGCCCTCCTTGACTACCCATGTACTGCAGGCGCTGTGATATAGCTTTATTTTAATTTTCTGTGTCGAGGTTGGGCAGGGACAGAGCCAAGGTCCGTGTGGATCACAGCTGTGTCTCAGTGCTCAGCACGGGTCCTGCGACACCCAGAAGCGAAATCCTTGTTGATTTACTATGTGTGCGAAGTGTGTGCCAGGACAGACAGAGTGAACTGGAGCGACACGGGACCGCATCGCAATGCAGGACAAAGAGTTTCAGGGAGGGAGACCATGCTGTCCCCATCACCCAGGACGCCTGCTGTAGAATAAAGAGGCTGAGCTGAGGGAGGAGCAGATGGGAGCAGGGCGACGTACTTGCGGGTGTTCTCGTTCTTGAGCAGCGACTTGGCCTGCTGCTCACTGATGATGGTGGCCTTCACCTGGGGGGGGTTCATGTGCACGTTCAGCTTCCCACCCACCAGCAGGCGCACGGTGGCTGCAAACTTGGTCTGGGTCTTCAGGACCTGAGGGGGCTGCTTCTCGATGATGAACGTGCTGCGGGGACACAAGTGACCAGGTGACGCCTCAGGGGACAGCGCTCCGGTCCCTCCCTCCGCGTGGGGAGGCCGCCTCGCGCGGGGCACGGCAGGCGAAAGAAGGGCTTGCGGCACGGCCCCCGGTCCCGGGGGGGCCACTGAGAGTCGGGGGAGCTGGCAGGAGGGGAGGCAGTGAGATGAACTCGGCAGCTGGAACGGGCTGCAGGGAACAGGCCCAGCCAGCGTCCACGAGAGAAACTGGGCAGGGTCAACAGCACAGCAAGAGGCCACAGCGACAGGCGACGGGAGGGATGGGAAGAGGGTGTGAGGCAGAGCCGGAAGGGTTTCAGCCAGAGCGCCCTGTCTGTAAAGACCCTGCTGCCCGCGACCCAGGCCGACCGGAGGGGCCCTGGGTGTGGCCAAGAGGCAGCAAGCACCTGGTCACCAGGGCTGAGATGATGTCTGTGATGGTGGCGTTGACCTCAGCCAGCATCTCCTCCACGGGGCCGGGGATGGGCAGCTGCTGGCAGAGGTGCTCAGCTCTGCGGATCTGCTGTCGGTTCTGCCAGATGATCTCCGCCAACTTCTCACACCTGCACAGGAGCCCCGAGGCCGAAGGGAAGGACAAAGCCTTCACCGGCTTCCTCCAGGCCAGAAGCCAGAAGGCCCCCAGGCTGGGGAGAAGGCCCAGACCCAGCTCCACCCCCAGGAAGGCTCAGCGCCTGAGCCGCCTGGCCTATCCACTGAGCGGAGCACGGCTGCCCTGCCTTCCAGAAACACAAAGAAGCACACAGGAGCGACCCTGACTTGGGTCCAACCAGCCTGAGCGTCACCCGGCACACCTGGCCCCACCCCACTCCCTCACCCACGGACGCCCCTCCCGGGGAAGGTGGCACAGGACGGGGGCACCAAAGTCTGCAGCAGGAACCAGACCACCGGTGAAATAAGACCTGTGCCCCGACAGAGGGAGCCCGCTGCTCACGAAAACGCGGGAACAGGACAGCAGCCGGTGGCACCGCGCCGAGCCCCTGCTGCCCCCGCCCGGCCCCCCACACCCATTACCAGGACTGTAGCACGTCCAGGCTGCCCTCGGGGGGCCCTCCGTTCCCCGCCAGCTGCTGCCGCCGCTTCCACTGGATCAGCTCGTCATCCAGAATGATGGTCTGCTGCTTCCGCAGCAGCTGCAGGGTCTTCTGGTGCTTCTCGGCCAGATCCTGAGGGGCGGGCGGCGGGGGAGCAGCCCTTCTGGGCTCTCAGAACAGCCCCGCAGGGCCTCCCCTCACCCCTTGCCGACCCGCTCTGCCCTGCGTGCCCACACAGCGGGGAAGGCTCTGGCCTCCTGCTCTGCTGGGTCCCGCTCTCCTCCTGGCTCTCTCCCTCTCTCAGCTCCCCGGGACGGAACGGCTCGGCTCTCGGGGTGTCACCTCCACGACCGCGAGGGGAGCGACGCACAGCCACTCACCACGCGGTACTGCTGCAGTGTCTGGGCCTCGCGCTGCAGCCAGGCCTCCAGGGACACCTGCTTCTGCTGGAGGGCCGTCTCCCGGCTCAGACGCTCCTGGGGGTTCAGCTGCGCCAGCTGGGAAAACTGAGCTGGAGGAGGGGACAGGACACCCACGACCATGATCTCCTCGGGTCTAGCAGGGAGCCCGGCAGAACCGCACTCACCTGTTCTGGAGGGGACACAGCTGACAAGTGGCCAGTCAGGGCTCCACAGCCATGGCACCCAAAGATGAGTGGGCTCCGTCCCCTGGCCCCCCGATTCTGAGCTCCCCTTGGGGAGTGGGGAGACGGAAGCTTGGGGTACAGCTGAGGAGGAGCCAGCCCATGGCCTCCCCGCTCACCCAGCCCTCCTCTCCCCACACGGGGTCCGGCTTAGAGCCACCCTGCCTGGTCTGAAGTGTGTCCTCGCCGTTTAAAAGGTGGGTGAACTCGGGCAAATCACCTCACTCTCCTAGGCCTCAGCCTCCCCAGGCGTAAAACGGGAGAATCACGGCACCTGCCTCAGCGGCTGCTGTGACATTAAATAAACAGTGATACAGAAAGTGCTCAGGAAGCTGAGCGTGGCACCACCAGCTCCAGGTGAGTCAGTCCTCATGGTCAGTGGGTTACAGGACGGGACTCAAGGCTGCTGGAGCAGCTCTCGGCCCCAACCTCACAGGACAAAGCCTCATCGGGAAGGCCCTGCTCCGCGGGGCTGAGCGCAGCCGCCTCTCCTCGGGGAAGGGGGCGGTTTCTCCACGTGCTGCAGGGGCCTGACATGTTTGTCCAGGTTGGGTCACTGTGAGCTCAGCAGACCGACCGGAAGAGGGAGAGAGACAGAGTGTCCAGGGCCGCTGGGGACACGAAAGCAGCAAGATTCTCTCAAGAGAGGGAGGCAGCTTCTCCCCACACCAGCTGTCAGGCATCTCATCGATGGCAGGAATAAGGGAACGAGGCCTCACTGACGTCCTTCTCAAAAACTCTGTTATAGAATACTTAAGACCTAGGCAAGTACTGATAGAAAGGATGATACAAGGCACACCTGTGTATCAAGAAGCCAGCTTAAGAAAGTAAACATTTCCACAGTTAAGCACCTGTACACCCTCCCCTGCCGGCATCCCCATCCCTCCCTCCACAGGCAATCGCCATCCTAGATGCTGGCGTTCCTACCCCCACCAACAGGCTTTTGGAACGTCCCACGGTCCTTACTGGGTCCTTACTGGGGCTGAGTCAAGAAGATGAGAGCGTCAGTCAGCAGGTCTTGGTCAAGTTCCTGGCAGGCCTCTCAGGGCCATGTCACACTGACCGAGGCCCTGCCCTATGGACGCACAAAAGCAACTAAGGACACACTCAAGCAACCCTGGACAGCCAGGAAAGCCCAGAACTAGAAGAGAACTGAGAAATATGGCTCTGACGTGACTGCGGGGGACTGAGCAGGTAAGGAACATAGCAGAATAATCTGGGGAGCCACCTCGGAGTCCTGCCACCCACAGGGAGGTGGTGGGGAGCCCAACACCAGGCCCAGCCTCCTTATGCAAGTGACCCACTTAGGTCTCTCCTGGCCAATTGGAGAAGCTTCTGGGAAGGACGCCAGGAGACTTGAGGCAACTGTCTGCTCCACTGGAGGGAGCTGAGACTTCCCTTGCACACACAGATCAGTAGTCTGTGCTTCTGATGGGGGCACTTGATAAATGAGACTGAACTGACATTGCACGATGGGGACAGACCCAAACCAGAATCGAAACCCAACCTCACAAATAGGAAACAGAAAACCCCAGAATAGGATCATCAGTACTGTCAACCAGTCAACGGCCTTGGGTAGAAATAATAGCCTGAAATGTCCTGCTCCCTAATCTAGCAGGAGGGCCTTCCCTTCTTTCAGGGCAGTCTGGGATGGATTCAGATCTGAAGAAGAGCTGCTAGAATTATCCCCCCAACATTTACTCAACACCTGCTACGATTCAGGCAATGTGCTAGTCTCAGGGTACAGAAAACACTGTCAGGGCAAGGTAGGAGGAAAGCTTAAGTACTTAAATTAAAATAGAATCTTAAAAAATTTAAACAATTAAAAGGAAGAACAGAGGAACAAATACTGAAAAGGAACAAAACAAAATAAATATTAACATGTGGACCTCAATTGCTATTGCATTAAATATTAATGGACTAAACACCTTAATTAAAAGCAAAGATTGTCAGAATAAATAAAAAAGCTGGACTCAACTATATGCTGTCTACATTTCAAATTTTTAAAAGCATGGATAAAAATATATTTTAATTTAAAAACAGAATGAGAAGGCTGGAGGAGTAATACTAATATCTGATAAAGTAGACTTCAAGGCAAAGAGTGTTACCAGAGATCAAGAAAGATATTCCATAAGTATTAAGGTGTCAATCAATCAGAATGACATAACAATTCTAAATGTGTATGCATCTAATAACAAAGCTTCAAAAGTACATAGAAGTAATATTTACATATATAATTGGAAAATTACACAATACTATAGGAGATTCTGATACCTCTCTTTCAACATCTGATAGAACAATTAGGCAAAAAAAATCAATAAAGATATATCAGTGATTCTCAAAGTGTGAACCAGGGATCCCTGAAGGGTTCCTAAGACCCTTATAGGAGGTCCACCAAGCCAAAACTATTTTCATAAAGTCATAGGACCTTACTTATCTTTTTTTCTCTTATTCACTTATAAGCATACAGCAGAGTTTTCTTGAGGTTACAAGATATGTAATGTTACAACAGATTGAAAGCCAGCTCCAGCTATCTCCTATTAAGCCTAACATTAAAGAGATTTGTAAAAATGTAAAGCAATGCCACTCTACTCACTAAATTTGGTGTGGGTTTTTTTAACTTTATTATGTTAACATTATATATTATGTTATATATGTTAACATTATTGAATTTGTTATTGCTACTTTAAAATAAAACAACTTCAGAACATACATTTAAGTCCACAAAATACATTCACCAACACAGAGCATATGCTGGGGCATAGAACAAGTCTCAATAAATTTACAAGAAGAGATCATATAGAGTATGTTCTCTGACAACAGTGGAATTCAACAATGAAATGAAAATGAAATCAATAATGATATGACATCTAGAAAAACACAGAATATTTGGAAATTTAACAATATACTTCTAAATAGTGTATGGGTAAAATAATTAATCAGAAGAGAAATTAGATCATATTTCAAATTGAATGATAATGAGTATACAGCATATCCAAAATGATGAGATGCAGCTAAAGCACGAATGAGAGGGAAATTGATAGCTCTGAATATATACATTAGAAAAGAAGAAAGGTCTAAAATCAATGACCTAAGGTTCTACCTTAAGACACCAGAAATAGAAGAGTGAAGGAAAAGGCAGTTTGATACTTCTTGTTCTCACTAGGATGGGGTGGTACAGCTCTGGGGTCAATTTGAAGTGAAGGAAGATGAGCCACATTTCAAGACTCTTAAAAGTGTACCTGGGGCGAGTTTCTTCTGAGTTAATTTTTCTTTCCCTACACCCTTATCATGGCAGCCACTAGCAAAATATAGACCTAGGAGACAGGAGAATTTTCCACTGTCACCTCCTCCTCCCATCTTTACCTCCTATTAGGCTCAAGAAGGGGCATTCCTGGAGTTCCACCTCTCCCCAGCCTGGTTCAACCAGCGGACTCCCAACCTAAGTCCTCCCTTTGACTGGGGAACACTTTGTCCATATTCATTCATTCATTGAGATATTCACTGAATATTGGTTAAAATATAGTTTGGTTAAAATATAGATTTTATGACATATCTCTAGTTAAGATCCAGTTCTGCAACTTGCAAGAAACCCAGGCCAGGGCTTCTCTGGTGGCGCAGTGGTTAAGAATCCGCCTGTCAATGCAGGGGACACGGGTTTGAGCCCTGGTCCAGGAAGATCCCACATGCCGCGGAGCAACTAAGCCCACGTGCCACAACTACTGAGCCTGCGCTCTAGAGCCCGTGTGCCACAACTACTGAAGCCTGTGCACCTAGAGCCCGTGCTCCACAACAAGAGAAGCCACTGCAATGAGAAGCCTACGCACCACAACAAAGAGTAGCCCCGCTCTCTGCAACTAGAGAAGAGCCCACGCGCAGCAACAAAGACCCAATGCAGCCAAAAATAAATAAATAAAATAAATAAATTTAAGGGAAAAAAAAGAAACCCAGGTCAAATTATGTGTTCTCTTTGAACATCAGTTTTATCATCTGCAAAACAGGAATAATACAACTACCTATTTTTTAGGGCTGTTGTAAATGTTGTAGTGAATAATGCATGCAAAGCGTTTAGCTTGGAGCCTGGCCCATAGCAGGGGCTCCATCACTGGGAGCGTTACTCCTCCCAAGCTTTGGCTAAGGTTCTGGGGAGACAGACATGGATCTAGCCCCAACCCTGCAGGAGTTCACAAAGTGGTCTCACTCCCGTCCCCCAGACACACGCTGCCCTCCTACACCAGCCTCACCCTGGATCCTCAGGCTCTCTTGATACTGGATGATGAAGTACTCTTGAGTCTGCTGCAGCTTCTTCAGCTCATTCTCTGTGTCCTGTGTGACCAGTCGCAGCTCCTCAAGTGTCTGGTTGATCTGAAGGTGTTTCTGGGACATGGCATCAACCAGGATCCCAGAAGAAGAACTACCCTGGAGACATATCAGGGGAGAATGTGGGCAGCAGTGAGCTGGGCAGTGAGGATGGGAGAAAACCTCAGGCCCTGGGGAACGCCAATACTACAGACCCCAAATGCCAGATCTCGAATAAGAAGGAAGGGTACTCTGAGTCAGGAGGAGAGTCATTTGCCAGAATGGGGGTGGAGAGAGTAAAGGAAGAGAAACAGGTGACCTGGCAGACTATAGCATCTTCATAAAGCATGGAAGAAACTTCTATTGCAGTTCTAACCTCCACCAGAGTATCCCACACAGAGTCCATCTGAGTTCTCTCTGGAGAGACTAGAACTCAACATGTCCCAGGAGTTACCTGGGTTTTCCTACTAATGATGATGACCCCTCATTTCGTAGTCATTCACTGACCCGATGCCACGATGCCACCTGTGCTAGGTGCTGGGGACACAGTGGGGGACAAGGCTGTGTGAACACACATCATCTGTGTCCTCACTCAAGACCTTCTTGTGACTGAGGGAAAAGTGTGAACCGCTCACAGGTGGCATCCTGGAGACCCCAAATGAAGTGACAGGGGAGGCATCCACAAGGGCTTTGTGGATCCAGCCATTTAACTAACCTGGTCGGATCTACTCCTTCAACCAAGTCTTTGGGCCTTTCCAATGACCTGCTCTCAGAATAAAATCCAAACTCCTTCCACACCCTCCACGGCCCTAGCCGATAGCCTCTGCCTACCTTACCCGCAGCGCCACTGCTGCTCAAGCACACCAGCTACTTTCTGTTCCTGAATACATAAGCGTGTTCCTGCCTCAGGGCCTTTGTATTTGTTGTTCCATCACCCTGGAACATTCTGGCACCAAACCTTCCTGCTGGCACTTCCACTGGCACCTTTTCAGTGACCCTCTCTGATGAGCCAATTTAAAATAGGACCTCCCTTACTGAAGGTGTCTTGTTCTTGCATGTTCTTTCTTTCTTTTTTAAAATTTATTAATTTGTTTTTATTGTTGACCGTGTTGGATCTTCGTTGCTGCTCACGTGCTTTCTCTAGTTGCGGTGAGCGGGCTTCTCATTGTCGTGGCTTCTCTTCTTGCAGAGCACGGGCTCTAGAGCGCAGGCTCAGTAGTTGTGGTGCACGGCCTTAGTTGCTCCGCGGCATGTGGGATCTTCCCGGACCAGGGCTCGAACACGTGTCCCCTGCATTGGCAGGCGGATTCTTAACCACTGCACCACCAGGGAAGCCTGAATGTTCTTTCTTGTCTGCCTCCCTGCACTAGGATGTGAACTCCCTAAGGCCTAGCACCTTGTCTGTCTTGTGCACCACAAAATCCCCAAGGCCCAGGACATCAGAGGTGCTGAAGAACAGCTTGATGACTGGGAGAACAATTATTTCCTCCCAACCATGACAGCAGCTGCATCGCAGGCATTTCTTAATTGGAGCCGAATTCATTTGTACATTTACAGATAGCTCTGTAATTGCACCAAGTCAAGAGTTGTACCAGTTGACCCTTTGTGACCTGGCTTCTGCCCAGTTGGCTCCCTTCTCCCCAGTAGCACTGAATACTTACAGTTCTTCGAATGTCTTAAGGTAGCTCGTGCCTTCCTGCCCTCACATATACTGCTGGTATTTTTGACTAGAAAACTCATCCTGCCTCCTTCCTCCCTCTTTCCCCATTATAGTTTGGGCATCCTTTTCCTCAGGACACCTTCCCCTCCACCAGCCAGCCTGCTCCAGTCTGAGTTGGATCCTTTTTCCAAATAGGCCCGCTTAGCACTCAGCTCCCACCTAAAGAATCTATCATCGCCTGAATTCCCTTTAGGTGGAGACCAGGACTTTATCTGTTTTTCCTGTCCTAGTCCAGTGTCAGATGCACAGCAAGACCTCAGTAAATGTTTACTGAATGAACTCTCCAATTCTTGAAATCAGTGTCCACCACAAGTAAATAACAAATATGACTTCGCTCCAGGCACTAGTCTGTGGTCTTTACCTATGGGATATCATTTTACGAAATTCATTTTGCTTTATTGCAGATAATATACCATTGGTACCGTTGTCCAAGCAATGTCTGATGCCTTTATGATTTCAGAACATGGGAGACGAGGCCTGCTCTCGCTAGGCCTCACTTCTCTGAGCTTGCCGGGTTACTTCTTCTGACATAGACCTCGGCTCTGTTTCCCCTCATAGACCACACCAGAGGACATTTCTGCTTTTGTCTCCAGCCCCATTTATTGAATGACAAATCTTTTCCCTGGTGCTTTGTAATGCCATCGCTGACGTAGATTGCATCTCCTGATGTGTATGTGTGTTTTTAGGGCTTCCTTTTCTGTTTCATTTGTGTTGTCTATCCTTTGCCCACATAGTATCTCACAATAACCCTACAGGGTAGATATTATGACTGTCCTCATTTATAATAGAAAAAGACAGAGGCTCAGAGAGGTTAAGTAACTTGCTCAAGTCACACAGCTAGTAAGTAGTAGAGCCAGGGACTGAAGCTGGGGAGTGGGGGGCGGGTGTCAGTCTACACCTGCATGTGATACTGCCTCTCACACTTGCCCATGTCTTTTATTTCTTTGGTGCCTTCTCATGCCAGTATTTATAAAACATATAAAAGCAGGTAGAAGGACTTCCCAAAACCTCTCCCCCAACCCATGGGACACTCACATTGTTGGCTTCTCGGACCAGCCTTTGTTCATTGTACAGAATATGGCGGATGCAGCGCACCAGTTCCATGGGGCAACGGTCATACGTGTTCTGAAAGAATCCAACAGCAGCTGCCAGTGGCCATCCTCTGCTCCCACCATGACCATTGCAGTGCCACGCCCACCCCTTCCTCTCCTCCAGCCCCTGCCTCAGCTTCCCCTGGGAAGCCTCAGGAACTGTCCCCAGAACCTCTATCTCTCCTTGACTTGATTTCCCCTCGCAGATCTTCATATTTGGTTTGCAGTGCATTAGAAACAGTTTACAAAGCACTTCCCATCTGCCATCTCCTTTGACCTGTGCATCAGAGAAACCCTATGACATAAGCAGAAACTGTTATCCTCATTTCACAGATGAGAAAACTGATGCTCAGAGAGATTAAGTACTTGTCCAGAGGCAAGCAAGTGAGTGAGCAGATGACTCAAGACCCAGGGTATCTAATGCCAAGGTCACGGTACCTCCACTACAGTCCTGGCCCTGGGTTCCTATTTTGCTTCCCTCTTCCCATCAAGTTTCTCGTGGTTCCTGCCTCTTCTGGGACGGACTTTTTATTTTGCTGGCACCCTGCTGCTTGTATTTAAGAAGGGCTCTCTAAATAGTCAAGTGAGTTCCAACAAATGCTCAACTATGATTACCACCCTCAACCCTTTCCTGCTGCCACAAAAACTTCCCCTCTCCCCAATATTCCTTCCCCCCACATCCTCAGGTGAAGAAGAAGCTACACCTTACATCTAAAACCTTAATTCAAGGCTCCAGGACAACGCTGCTCCTCTTGCACGCCACTTCAGCAGGTCTTTGAAAAAGCCTTTAAAAGAGCCCCAAGAGGGATTTCTGGCTGCCTCGTTGCCTCATTTCTAGAATCTGCCAGTATTCCTTTCTCTGACAACAGAATCTTGACTTGCTCTACCCCCATCCCTTCTGCTTGATCTGCCCAGAATGCAGTTTCACCCATCCCCCTTCTCTTGGGGACAAACACGCCCCACCTCTTGCTTTGTAATATGCTAAGGGGAATCTGACAGGTCTAATTTAGAAAGAGGGGGTGGGGGAAATTGAAGCACAGAAAAGTTGCTGATAAGCTCAGGGTCATACGGTGAGTCAGTGGCCAAACCAGGAAAAAAACCAGGGGTTCTGGTGCTGGAAAGAGAAGGCGGACACTGCACTCTGCAGATGGCCCGGAGCTCACCTCCACCTGGAGCTGCGTGGCCTGGAGCTCATGCCCACCTGGAGCCTCGAGGCCCCAAGATCACACCCACCTGGAGCTGCGTGGCGTAGTGCCCCAGCTTGATCTTCAGTAAGAACCCATCTTCCCCCACTTGGTGCTCTGCCTTCTTCTGCAGCTCCTGCACCAGCCCCTCCAGGAGCTGGGTGGCCTGGGGTCGGTCCTGGGGACTGTCCAGGTCGATGGCATCCCTTGGGGCAGGGCAGGAGAGAGAAGCCTACCATGGCGCCTCCTTGGGCATGGAGGTCAGGCGCCAAGAGGGATGTGGAAATCCAAGGCTCGTGCCCACAAGACTTGTTCCTGGCAGCTCCACAGGCATCAGAGTCTAGAAACATTCCCTCTCCTCTCCCACACTCCCATCTCCCTGCTCCCCTTTCCCAAGGACGCCGCCCCTTCTGCACAGTGCGGGACAGACAGGACCAGAATCTCACCAAACCACAAAGAGGAGACCTAAAGGCCAAGGGGCTTGGATGGCACCAGGCAGGGGCACCTACCACGGCTGGCTCTCGATCCACTGCGCTAAGTAATGCCGGACCTCGATGGGGAAGTGCTGCCCATACAGCACCTGCATCTGGCGAAGTGCATCTCCCTGCAGCTGTTGGGCCTGGATCCAGCCCGCCATGTCCGTTCACCTAGCGAGAGCAGAGGGCTGAAGAGGCGCCTCCTTGTCATTGGCGAGGGCTGGGCCTGCCCCTGGCCCTGCCATGCCCACCCATCCCGGGACCGCGGTCAGGCCCGGCCCCTCCCCTCCCACAGACACGCCTTCCTGTGCGGGAAGAGAGAGGGTGAGGAGGGGAAGGCCGCCCTTCCCTCCAGCGAGGAGCCCGCTGAGGCTTGGGGAGGGGCTCCGAAAGTCAGGTGCCCTCCCCCTCTTCCTCTCCCCTCGCCCCACCGGGGCTTCCCCGGGGGGGAACAGCTAGAAACCGAAAGAGAAACTTGATGGCGGAGGCCCACGGGCCCTCTGGGGAGGGCTGCAAGAATCCCCCCACCCTGCTTCGAACCCCGAGTCCCCATTTCTGGGAACGGGGGATATTCCAGCCCAACGTTTGGGCAGCGCCACCGACGGTTCCCACTGGACGGTTCTGTCACCGTAAGCACGTGGCTGGGGTTAAGGAGAGAGGGCTGGGGAGACAGACACTCCCTCTCTTGGGCTGCGTCCCCCCAGCTGTGCCCCCAGGTCTCCCACTGTCCAGTCCGACAGCGCCCCCTGCCCTCTGCCGGCGAGGATGTCGTCCACCCTCGGCCCCCTCCCTCCATCAGCGTCCCGCGTCCCTCGTCTCTCGTCCGCGCTGCGCGCTGCGCCGATACTCCCTCTCGGTCCCGGGGACCGTCCCCTGCACCCCTCCGGCCGTCGGGCTCCGGGTCCTGCGGTGAGGGGGACGGGGCAGCAGCCAGGGGCCTCCAGCCAGGGGCCCCCTCTGCGCGCGCGCCGCCGGGGACGCGCGGCCGGGCGACCCACCTGGTCGCGCAGAGCCGTCCGGCTACGGGGCTGGCGCTCGCTCCCGGCCCGGGCTCCTGGCGGCGGCGGCGGCGGCGGAGGCGGCGGCGGCGGCTGTTACTACAGGAAGGAGCCGAGAGCAGCGATTTCCTCCTCAAAGGTCAGCTGCCTCTGATAGACCATACACAGCGCACGAGCTCTCGCCAACACCCCTCCCAGCCTCGGTCGCTCCCTCCCTGCCTCCGCCCTTGGTGGCTGGCTCCCCGGCGAGTGCACGGCGGCAGAGGCCGCGGCCGGGCCCCAGGCAGCGAGGCGGGGCTAGCGCCGAGCACAGGGGCTGCCCCAATGGCCGGGTCACCCGGGAGTCCCAGCCAGGCCTCGCCGGCGGCCGCGCGGAACTGCCGCGGACCGTGCTGAGCAAGAAGCGCAGGAGTGGCTGGAGGATGAGGGTGGGAGGGCTGGGAAATCCCGGGCTCCGGAAATTCCAAAGCAGGGCCTCAGTTTTCTCATCTGTAAAAAGGGAGGAGGGAAGGGTTGGACCAGCCTTCCAGCCCTGGCGTTTGTCATCTTTTGAGTCTCTAGATTTAAAAAGTTTAGTGTGTGTGTGCGCGTGTGTGTTTGTGTGGGTTGGGGACACAGCTTTTGTAATCTCAGAGACAAAGCGTATTGAGGGGGAAAGACTGGGGATTCTAAAGAAGGCAGCTCACCCAGGGGGCCCCACCGCCCCTCCTTCCATCACTCCTGCCACTGTGCACCCCCACCTGCAGTAGAAAAAAGAAAGAACCCTGGCAGGCAGATGTTTCAACCCCCTGCAATTATTCAGATAAGAAATGGAGTCCAGAGAGGGGAGGGGGCTTGCGTAGGGTCCCACAGTGGGCACAGGGCCTAGTCCGCAGACGATGGTCCATACATGATCCTGCCTCTCCACTCACCCCAGCCCAGTCACATCTGAGGCTGGTCCTGTCTTCGGAAAGTCCAGGGAGGGGTGTCTTGAATCCTCACAAGCTCAGGACTGCCTATATGCCTTGACAGAGCAGGGAACACCCTCCCTGAGCCTTGCCTGGGTCCCAACCCCCTCCCTGAGAGCCCCCCTATGGGGCCTGTGGAGTTGGGCAAGGCTGCGCTGGAAGCCTTCCATTCCCTTTACCCAGCTTCCCTCTCCTCTGGGGCTGCCCCCGTGCCTGGTAGCTGGTATTGGCAGCACCAAAGGAGGGGCCAGTCTGGCAGCCCACTCAGGGCCGGCTGGGCCAAGACCTCAGGTACTGGGGGCAATCATTCTCCTCTCCCTCCCTCCTACCCTAATTCCTTCTTGGATCTGCCCTTTTCTCTCCATTCCTTCCCCCGCTCCGTGTGGCCCCCCATCTTCTTACTGCTCACTACTTCCCCACTTTCATTCTTTCACTTCAGAGAAAACCCCAAATTTAAAGCTGCAGAAGCTGGATTGTCTCCCCTCCCCACCCCCGACACACTTCCATGTGTGGTCACGGTCTCAGTTGGCAAAACTGTAAAGGGGTTCAGGGGATTGGGGAAAACTTGCTCTAGGGAGGAGGAAGCACAATGCCTCTCCCTCTTTCCTTCCTCTACTCTGTGCAACGGATCTGGCAGGGGAGGGTCTGACACACAGCTAGGGGCTCACCTGGAGTGACAGCCAAGTGTCAGAGCTGGAAAAAAAAACCCTAAAGATGATTTTACAAGTGGGGAAACAGAGGCTGGAGAGGGGAAGTGACCCGGTCAGTGTCACGAGGACACAGTGGGTGGGCCCGATGTGGCACCTGTGCCCTCCAACCTCTCACTGTGAGCAGGTGGGTAAGTCAGTCAGTAGGAGCAGATTCCTTGAGTTTCCAAGTCCTCTGAGCCACATCTGGAAGGCAAAGGACCACCCTTGCCATGCAGCTGCATCTGGAAAGGGTGGGATGGGGATGCCAGCTTCAGAGTGGGGGCCCTGCCTGCTCACTTCCAGGCGGTCGCCTCTCCAGCCTCCTCCCCAGGGCCTGCTGGGGCCTGCTGCTCCAGCTGGCAGCCCCGCGCACCAAACATCTGGCTGGATGGGACTGGGCTTGGCTAGGGGGGTGGGTCCTCCTGGGTCCTAAAAAAAGCTAGCATTGGGGTGCCCGTGAACAAAACTGGAGGAATTGGCCTAAAAGGGTGTGCCCCGGGGCCTTCAGAGCTCTCACATGCCCCCCTCTGCCCCTTGTGTCCAGTGGCGACAGCTGTTTCCCTGCACCTCTGGATCTCTCCCCATTTGGCCTCTCTGTGAGGCCTTGAATTCGGGTGTCCTTTGTTGCATGTTTCTTCCTCTTGCTTTTTGATTCTCCATTTGATTCTTTCCCTCTAAGTCTCTGTCCGGGGTCTCTGATTCTGCCTGGGTTGCTCTCCATTTCTTTGTGCCTCTGTTCTCCTTTTGAGATGCACTAGGAGGGGAGGAGCTTTGGAGCTTTCCCAGGATGGGCAAAGGCCAACCAAGAGAGTGGAGGGGGGGAAGGGTGTCAGAGTTAGACTGGGGGCAGAGGTGACTGTGGTTAGGGCTCCGATAACACAACTACCCGGAACTGTCAAACTTGGGGTTTCTTTTTGCTTTTGGTCTCTGCTATTTCCCACCACAAAGCAAAGCACCTTGGTGGTTTTACGGGCCCCGACTATAGAGGACAAAACTGAGGCGTAGAGAATGGGGGGTTCGGGAAGATCAGAAACCTCCTCACGTCTAGACTGAGCTGGGGTCCCAGGCTGCTGCCCCTAACCGCCCCTCATCCCCAATGCCAAGTCACAGCCTTACATGGGGAATGAAGAAGGATTAAAAAAAATTCTCCCAGGAAGACATTCCCCAAAAGAAGACTGGCTGCATTTTAATAGGAATCATAATAATCCCTAGCCTAGTCTGTAGTTCACACTCTATGCACATATCTTGAACTGAATCATGGCATATTCATGTACCAACGTGGCTGAACTCTTCAACTCAATTGATCTTTGCAACAGCCTTGAAGGTAGGCAGAACCAGAATTTTCCCCTTTGATTAGTCCAGGAAAGAGTCCTGTCCACATCAGTCTGGCCAGTAAAATGCACAGCTGGCACCAGGATCCAAGTTGCCCGGCTCTGTGGGCTCTTCACTCTAGCCCATGGTTGTTTTGTGGCACCAAGGGTGGCGCCTCCATCGCTACGCTGGTCCCTGCCCCTGCTCTGTTGAATGAGGCGGTGTGACCTGTGTGTTACACAGAGGTGGGTTTGAGTTATACAGGAAGGGGATGGTGATTCCAAGTCCTGTTTCTGGCCCTTGGAGACCAGGTTAGCTGTGCAGGAGGCCCTGCTGATGCCCCTACTTTGGGGAGAACGGATTGAGGTCACCTTGACCTAACCGTCCCTGGGGGCAGGGGGAGATGGTACAGAGATGCCTTTGTCTCCTCTGCTCCAAGTCCCTTCTTCAAGGAGAGTTCCTGTTGTGTGGGAGCCAGAGGGGAGGTGGGGGATGAAGAGCCTTCCCGGGAAAGCTAGAGGTGTTCCAGGAAGTATCTCTGCGCCCCAGCAGAGGGGGGACGGCCAAAGCTGAAGCCCGTGGGCTCTTAAGCATCCTGCTTCACCCCCGCCCTGCCTCTGTGGGGACCGTCCACCTCCTCTCCAGCCCCCACCCTTAAGGCTCCTGGAAGCGGGGACCACAGGCCTATGCTCAGCACATACCGCACCTCTGAGACCAGCGTCCCTGCCTCTCCCGGAATCTCCTCCCCCTGGTGCCTCCCTATGGAAATGCTGCCCATTCCTGTCCGTGAAGACAGAGTGGTACCTGGGGGGGGTGGGGGTGGGGGTGGAAAGGGGCCGTGAGGAATTCGGTGTGAATTCGGGTCCCGGGGCAGCCTGTTCACCCTTCCTGCCCCGTCCCCTGTCCTCTACCTCTCTTCAGGGAAGTCAACTTACAGTGAAGTCACCAAGGGAACAGGAGGCCTTTCAGCCTGAGGCATAGCGACTGTCCTCTGTTTCTGGGAACAGAGTGAAGGGAGGGGTGCGGGACTGACCCAGTGAGCGGGAGGGGGAAAGCCAGCCGGCCTTCCTTTGCCCAGCTGCCCTGTCCACCTGCCTTGAGAGAGAAGCTTGCAGAACAGGGAGAGGAGGGGGTGAAATGTCTGGGCTGAGCACACGTTCCCTAGTAAGGAAGGCAGAGAGGAGTCCACCTTCCTGGCAGCAGGGCTAGGCCCAGGAGAGAGGAGAGATGGGCCACGAGCACTGAGCTGGGCAGGTGATGGGCCCGGTGACTGTCCTGAGCGGCCCTGGATCAGGTCTGGCTCCCATCCTCATCCCCAATAACCACCAGGCCCCTCTTCCCACTGAACTAGTTTCTCCTCCTTCCAGCCCAACAAGAAATCTTCTGTGTCTATGGACCTCAAGCCCTCTGGGCATTAGGTGAGAGAGGGGTTGTGCATCTCCTTCCCACCCCATCCCCCATCACTCTGACACTTTTCTTTGTTATGACCTGAGGAGGTTCCTTGCTCGCCAGCCCTGTTTCCCATTGTTCCAGTTTCTTGCAGGCACAAACCCACCCACATCTTCCCTGCCTGCTCCCAGCCTCCAGAATCAGCTCCCCAGCCCCAGAAGCCAGTGGGGGATATGAAGTCACAATGAAGACTGGTCCAATGCCCCATCCCCTCCTTATTGGCTACTGGCCTGGTCTTCATTTGCTGCTGTGATGGACCCCAAACACCATCCTTCCCTTCACTCTGTGCTTCAGCCATGCAGTTCCCCCAATGCACTGACCTCTCAACTCCAAGCCTTTGATGACTCCATTGCCTCTACCTGGAAGGCCATTCCTCCCTTAGCCATCTGGTAACATCTTCCTCATCTCTCATAGGGTCAGTGTGGCAGAGGGGAAAACACAAAGGCTTTGGACATCAGACACTCAACAGATAGGAAGGGCCTCAGAATGGAGGTTTGTCACAGCCAGTGGATCAGAGGGGGCTCTGTCGGTGCCAGGGCTTGATTCTGCCAGAGTGTGGGCAGCAAAAAGAGCTGAGTTAGATCTCGTTCCAAATCCCAGCTTTGCCAACTTAGCAGCTGTGTGACGTGAAACTACTTTCCTTCTTTGAAAGGCAGACCTGGCTCTGCTGTGTGACTCCAGGCACATGAGTCTGCCTCTCTGAGCTGAGTGGCCTCTTTTGTAAAAGAAGGACAGCAAGACTCGCCTCCTCGGATTGCTGTGAAGACTCACGCACAGAGCCGATCGCATAGTAAGTAGTTGCTCAGGGACCTTAGCCAGTAGAGCTAGGTGTTTTCTCCTCTGCCCTCCTCGAGCTCCTCAATCCTGTATTGCAGGCCTCTTCTTATGGCTCTGACTAGTTGCCTAAAAGGCTGTGTCTTACTGCTTGGTTTGTCATAGTGGCTTCATAAATACTGCTGGATTAATGAAGGTCCCTAAAACAGCACAGGGCTTCCCCAAGCTCTGACAGCTCAGGGGTTCCCTTTCTCTAGTGCAGATCCCTGTTTCCCTTTCACACATCCTGACTCACAGCACCCAGAAGGCTCTCTCCTCTGCTGCCCTGGCCTCTGCCTGCTCTGGTCCTACTGACCTGCTTTCCCACCCATGGCAGCGATAGCCTCATCTTTGCCTGGTGCAGGGCTGACTTTTGAGTTCTTAACCCAAGTCAGGAAATTACTGGCTGGAGTGACACTCTGCTCCCTCGTATGTGTCAGCCCCACCCTCTCTGGATGCTACAGCGTTGCCCCAGGACTCTGGATGGAAAGGGCACGATGACCCCGTCCCAGGAGGCCGGGGTTGGGGGGGTTGGTGCCTCGGGCTTTCCAGAGAGCCCTCCCTTTAAAGTCTGGCTGGAAGGGAGCCCAGACAGGTGAGGCACACAGGAGCAAGACAGGGAGAGCGAAAGAATCTCCAGGTCTGCAAGGACGTTCACATCCACCACCCACATCCCACATACCAACCACCGCACCCCCTGCCAGCTCCCTCCTAGCTCAGCAAGCTGGCTGCGGAAAAGAAAGAGAATACTCATTTATCAAGTGCCTTGCACAAGCCAGGCATGATGCTTTCACAAACACTATCGCTCTACTTTTTACTTTGAAAAAATGTTCATGTTCCCAACGTTTTAATAGGTAGCATACGACATGAGACAAAACTCAGAAGATTTAAAAGGATATACGGTGAATAGTTAGTCTCTCCTTTCCTGTTCCTCAGGTCCTTTCACAGTTACTACAGTCTCGTGTGTACTCCCAGAAAGAGTCTATACGTTTACAAACATAACTTATACCTTCTATGAGTTACACATGAGGGAAACTGAGGCCCTCAGAGAAGTGTAGTACTTTGACTAAGGTCACACAGCAGCTAAATTGGCAGAGCTGGGATTTGGAACCAGATAGCACTGTAAAACTCGGCTCTTTTCTCCGCCTGTGCTCTGGCAGAAGTAAGCCCTGGTACTGACAGAGCCCCCATGAACCACTGGCTATGACAAACCTCTATTCCAGGGCCTTGGAGATGTCTCTGCTTCCTGTCTGCTGAGTGCCCGAGGCTCCAGGGGCCTGTATTGACTTAATAGGAAGGAGGCACCCACCTATGGAAGAAGGAAAGTTCCCGCAGGTGTCCTTTTGTGGCTGCTGTGTGGTAGGGACCGATCTGATTCCCGAGGTGCAGAGAGTTTTGGAGAGAGAAGCCACATGAGTTTGAGTCTCTGGCTAGAGGGGATCGTGGCTGTGGTTTCAACTACATTTCCAGAAAATAGCCTCATAATCTCCCTGTGGCTGGGCAGGGCTGAGGGAGGATGGGAAGCACGGGGGCTGTTCTCTGCGGAAGCCACGTGCTGTTGCACGCGAGCAAGGAGAGGAGGCTGGGGTCAGCCCCTGGTGCAGGGTAGAAGGGATGCCTGGACAGGGCTGCCCACCAGACTTCCAGGCTCTCCCTCAAGCCTGTCTCTCATGGATCAGGCCAGGGTGGGCTAAGAGATGACCCCAACTCTCTGACCAGTGGACATCTCTGCATTTGCAACTATGTCTCTGGCAGCTTCCCATGTGGGCTCTCTGTAGGGTCTTTCTGGATCCTACCTTCCCATTCAGTTTCTTTCTTTCTAGGACTCCTTCTGTGTCACATCTCAGTCTGGTGTCCCCTCAACTTAGGGGACTATGTCCCTGAGGCCCCGGGAAAGTCAGGAGACCCAGGTAGGGTCTCACCTCATGTGAATTGGAAGTAGGGAGAGGTAGGTGTTGGATGGGCCTTCCTCTCCCAGGTTGACAACATACCTGTTCTGTGGAGGTAGTCACCAGAACATTCTGTCCTTGGTGTCTATGCACGCAGCCAGCCAGATCTAGCTGGGTGCCTAGTGGTCAGTCACAGATGTGCTATGAGACGTACCTGCCCCACCCTCCCAGCATTCAGACTCGCACCCTGCTGCCACACTGATGACCAGCAGCCAAGGCAACTGGATTGAGTCCTAGACCTGACCAGTCCTAGGAAGAGGAGTGTAAATCTTAGCTGTTACTAAAAATAATAATAGTTAATAGCCCTGTAGTGCTTTACAGCATTCGAAGCACTTTACATGTACTAACTCACTTAATTCTCACAACAATGCTCTGAGGTAGGTCCTGTTAATGTCACTATATTACAATGAGGAAATCAAGGCAAAAAGCTTGCTCCAGGTTGCATGGCTCAAGGAGCTGACCGGGAGTCTGGTTCTAGATTCTGTGCTTTTAATTACTATGCAGTCCTCCTGGTTTCCATTTCTATTCCTAGAGCGTAGGGTTTGTTCTTCAAATATTTATTGAGTGTCTGCTCTGGGCTGGGCACAGGATGGGAGCATTTAAAGGTGAATGGGATATTGTGCGCCATTGGGGGTAGAGAGACATGTAAACAAGAAATTGTCCTTCAGCACGAGAGGTGCCATAATAGGGGCATAAATGTGTGGTTGGAAACAGGGAAGGTGAGGTCCGTACTGCCTGGTGCAAGCGTCACCGAAGGGCAGACACTGAGTGGCAGGAGGACATTCCAGGCAGAAGGAACGGCATGTGTGCAGGTATGTAAGTTTACAAGAAAGAGAAATGTGGTGTGCCTAAGTGTTGAAACCTCCTGGACAGTAACTGTCAGAGGGGTTGCCAGAGAGCTCAGGGCTGGTGCTTCCGTCCAGCTTCCTGCTCCAGCCTGTCCTCCTGCTCTGGCCTCCAAGCTCCCAGTACCTACTCTGTGCAAGGCACCGTGCCAGGTGTTGGCTCAGAATGTGGGATAAAAGCAGTAGCCTGGGTGGGGGAGAAAGAGTTTGTGATCAGCAGCAGACACAAAGATCTTTGTGGCTGGTGTTATTTTGGAGGTGAAGGGAAGGCTGCTGGGAAAAGCTGCTAAAGGAGGATTATGGGAGAACAGGAAGACTGGCAGATCTTGGTCATCTCTGGACAGGAAGATTTTCAGATTGTAGGGAAGGGACGCTCTGTGTACATCTGTGGGGTCCTTCTTTTGCCCCTGCAACTGGGTTTCTGGAGCTCTGACATGTCTTGCTTTGGTGCTGGCCCTTGGAGGGTTGCCAGGGAAACCATTGGCCAGCTCCAGAGATGTAGCGAGAGGAGAGTGGGTGACTCAGGCTGCCTTCTCAGACACCGCACCCCCTCCCTATTACATGGAAAAGGCTCTCAGAGACTCCCTTTCTTCTGGACCCTACAGAGCTGATCCTGCTTATTCTTCTTTCTCCAGATAGAGCAGAGAGTCCCTCCCGTAGCTCCACTGGCGGGAGCTAGCAAGATTCCCCAGAGAGGGAAATGGTCTCAGACACCCCTGTCCCGCATAGATTCACTCTGGAACAGTGGATGGATCTACTCGGCAAGGGCCAGTTGTAAACTCCTGCTGTGTCCCTTCAGGCTTTCTTCTTGCTCTTCCATGTGGTAAGCGGCAGGAGCCCAGGCTTGAAACGCCCTCCAGGGAGCAAACCCGGGACAATTATTGATGGGTCAGCGATGGACTTCTGACCTCAGCCTGGGAGGGACTGGACACGAAACGCGGACCTCAGCCCGGGCGAAGGGAGGTGGGCGGGCCGCAGAGGGGGGTGCCAATCAACAAGACCACAACAGTCGGGCCAGCAGACCCCACCCAAACAAAGCAGCATGTGCTCGCGGCCCGCGGACCCGGCCCGGGAGCCAAGCGGCAAAGCCGCCCCCGCTCCGCAAAGAGGGGCTGCGCGCTGCGCCGGCCCCCCAGAGCGAGCTGAGGGGGGTTCCAGGCCTCTCCAGGGCGGCCGCAGAGTGGGGGACGAGGGACCACAGGGCTCGCGAGCGCGCTCCGGGCGGAACCAGGAAGCGGCGCGCGCTGGCGCGAGGCGCGCTCGAGGCTGCGAACGACGCGCGCGGCCGGGCCTCCCCGCGCGAGCGGCGCGCGCGCCCCCGTGGGCCCGGGCGAGAGAAGAGTCGGCGGCCGGAGCCGTCACCCCGGGCTGGACCGAGCGCAGGCGACCAAGCGTGGCGGCCCGGCCGAGGGAGGGAGCGAGAGAGCGGGCGGGCGAGCCAGAGAGCGGACGGGAGGCAGCCGCTGGCGCCCGAGGGGCCAAGCGAGGTAGGAGCTGAGGGGCCAGCCCGGAGCTTGGGGCCCGCGGAGGGAGGCCAGGGAGTCGGCCCGGGCGGGGCCCCGCGCCCCGGACGCCCGGCAGGGCCGCGCTGCGCCGCCGCCATCGCTCCCTGGGCCGGGAGGACGGGCGCGGGGACCGCGCCGCTGGGTGAGGGGGGCCACGGGGGGCGAAGGCTGGGGGCGGGCGAGGGGCGTTGTGCGGAGGCTGCGGCGGGCCGGAAGGGGTATAGAGGGCAGAGACCGTGTGTGCGCGTGTGTCGGGGTGGGCTGCCGTCGGCCCCCTCACACCTTCGTGTTGCAGTTCGGAATAGCGCCCGCCGGCTCCTCGCTTTTCTCCCTTTTTCAAAGGAGGTATCTGCGACTCCTGGGGGTGGGATGAGACCAGTGGTGCCCGGTGGGGTGGGGGGTTTTAGCCAAGATTCAAGGAACAGCGCCTTATAAGGAGTCTAGACAACAAATAACGAACGTTTCGATCAGGCTCGGGAGTGCAGAATCCCTCATCAGGACCCGCCAGGCCCCGGCTTGTGCGTGTGGCTGTGGACGCAGTGCGTTCTTTTTTTCTAGCCAGGGATAAAGAGTTAAAAAGTGCTCCTGGTGTTGGGGGTAGATACGCAACGTCGGAAGGGGAGTCGTTGTGTCACCAAAGCTGGTCTGAGGCTAAAGGAATCAGGCAAGATGGTCAGGCAGATCAAAGAGGAAAGAACTTGTGTGGACAAGAGGCGTTTGTAGACACTTGTAGCCAGCAGTGATGGAAAAGGCGAAGAAGAAAAACAAGCGCCAGCGTTTAGGAAGAGGAGCTTAATGAGAACCTCAAGAGTTTTAAGGGCAAAAAGAGATAGCGATCCTCCGTTTCCCAAAGAGCCATGCCAGATCTTTTTCTTCTTGACCCCTCTGATCCTGTCATTGTATGGGATACCGTCGTATCAAATAAATACTGCTCAAAGTGGGTTGTAGAATGTTAGAGCTGGAAAGGACCGCGGCGGTAATGCTACATTCTCTTATTGTACAAATGAGGAAACTGAGGCCAGATAGGTGCCCTGCTCCGTTCACACAGCTGTTTAGTACTTAAGAAACGGAAATGTCGGTCTGAAGCCTCTCAGATTAGTGCTCTTCCCGAAGCCCAGAGAAGCAGTAGATATTTGCCTAAACACAGTTCCATAAATTGTCTCTGGAATGTCCTCGAGGAATGCCCCTTGAAAGGGCTAGTGTGTCACCAAATTATTAAACTGAGCTTAGGTCCTTTTTTCAGTCTTCAAATGGTGTTTTATCATCCGCCTGTATCTTAGGTTTCCAAAGGGCTTGGATAGCCGCCTGGGCCATAATAAGCTTTCAGCTGTTGAGTATACTATCTCAGTTTTGTTATTGTTCAATGAAGATAATAGAACTTTTCCTCTTTCCTCAACATTTTTATATTATTGTTTATTTGTTTATATTATGTTGGTTACATTGTTCATATTCATTGGCTGTAGTTCTTAGAAGAGGATGTATTTTATTTAGTGTGTCAGTCATTTTTTTCTAATTTCATAACACTAGGAACAGTAGGTCAGTTCTGATAATATCAAATGGTGGAATTCTATTGATTGAGTTTATTTCAAGGCTTTGGGGTTTTTTTCTTTGTTTTGGTACCAGTTTCCATCTCTTGGAAGATCACAGTTAGAATTGATAGTGTAAATGGGAGAAGGGGGCTGCCAATTTTAAGAAAATTTATTATGTGACAGTTTGAGATGTCTGTTGGTCTAACCAAAACAGCACCACACCTTTGGTCAGGTAAGTGTTATCTAGAAGATTACTTGTTTTCTGTAGCCGTTCAAGCATCTGGTTGAGACACAGGGAAGGAATGGAGAAGATCTTTTTTAAAAAAGCAAAACATCAGAAAAAACACAAGAGTTGATTTCTATCACAAGCAGTTTGGTTATTGCATAACTTGGAGCTAACCTGCACAAAATCTTTGCAGTATACCCAACTAAATAAATTATTCCCCCCTTCTCACTAGTCAGGATTCACATTTTTGCCCACAGGCTGTTAGTATGGATTGTGTGAAGAAATTTAAGGTGTCTATGTTTCTTAAATGGGTAGTTCATGATATATATGATGGAAGGGGGAAAAAGTGTTATCCTTGTTTGGAGTGTTACAACATGTATATTTTGTTCAGCACTTCCTATTGTGCCCCAACTTCTCGTTTCATCTTCATTTTCTTGTTCTCAATTGATTTTTAAAAAATTTTATTTACATATGCAAAAACCACATCAGGACTAGTAAAAAGCATCATTTGTTGCTCTTTGGGTACTTATGTCCATTTGTTTCAAGTTATATTGTTACGTTAAAATTATTTCAAATTATATTGAAATCATTTGTGATTTGTGTTAAGTATATGTTTATAAATGCTCTTGTGGTGGTTCATTTGGCTTATTTTTGTGTAGGTAATACAGGTAGTCATTATAAAAGCAAGGTGTTATAAATAGGTAAATAATATGCTCAAGATTAGATGCAGGTCTTCCCCGGTGGCGCAGTGGTTGAGAGTCCGCCTGCCGATGCAGGGGACACGGGTTCGTGCCCCGGTCTGGGAAGATCCCACGTGCCGCGGAGCGGATAGACCCGTGAGCCATGGCCGCTGAGCCTGCGCGTCCGGAGCCTGTGCTCCGCAACAGGAGAGGCGACAACAGTGAGAGGCCCGCGTACCGAAAAAAAAAAAAAAAAAATTAGATTGCAGGTTGAAGGTAGAATCAGAGGAAGCTTAACTCTTCTAGTGCCCTACAAACATGTATGTATCTCATGAAGTATTCACAGATTTCTGGACTACCAGTGACACATATTTCCTCCCTTCTATTAGAGTGTAGATTACCACATTATTCCTACAAAAGGAATCAGAAAACCTCCTGTTTTTTATTAATGTGTTTTGAGCATTTGAAACGTATTCTTTTAAAAAGTTGTGACATTTCTAGGTTATTGAGCTCTTCAAAAGAATATCCTTTTACTGCATGATAAAGTATCAAAATACGTTGACTCTGGCACTTCTTAATAAAAATAATGTTTAAAAGTTTGTTCGAAAGTATCACTGTTTTGTGTGGTGTTTAAAGGAAAAGATTTTTCTTTAAATCTGAGCTTTGTTAATAGAACCGTTCTAAAATCAGAAGTATTTTTTTCCCCTGCAGTGTTGGAAACACAACAGTTTTATGCTTATTTCTAGGAATAAGAAAGTCAAATTTAACAATCTAGTTTCCATCGATCAGTTTCTTGTACACTTTAATTGTGAGCATCACAGTGATTAAATTTTTTAATTGTGTTCTGTCAATTGTCATGTCTTTTTTTTTTTTTTTTTTTTTTTGCGGTACGCGGGCCTCTCACTGTTGCGGCCTCTCCCGTTGCGGAGCACAGGCTCCAGACGCGCAGGCTCAGCGGCCATGGCTCACGGGCCCAGCCGCTCCGCGGCATGTGGGATCTTCCCAGACCGGGGCACGAACCCGTGTCCCCTGCATCGGCAAGAGGACTCTCAACCACTTCGCTGCCAGGGAAGCCCATGTCATGTCCTTATTTTAAGTAGCCTGTTTACATTAGATGTTTTCTTATGAGTGATGATCCTTTACTATTAAAAAACCTAAGCCAGTTTGGAGAGGACTTTACATGTCTAAATCTGTTCTATTTTTACTAATCAAAGAGAGGAGTAATTTACACGTGTTCAACTTTTAGTTAAACGAGACCCTCACTTTTGGTGGTTTCAGGGTTTTAGATGACGTGTTTTGGTTTTTTTTACAATTATTATTTATTTATTTTTATTTTTGGCTGCGTTGGGTCTTCGTTGCTGCTGCGCGCGGGCTTTCTCTAGTTGCGGCGAGCGGGGGCTACTCTTCGTGGCGGTGCGCGGGCTTCTCATTGCGGTGACTTCTCTTGTTGTGGAGCACAGGCCTTAGGTGCGTGGGCTTCAGTAGTTGTGGCACGTGGGCTCAATAGTTGTGGCTCACGGGCTCTAGAGCGCAGGCTTAGCAGTCGTGGCGCACGGGCTTAGCTGCTCCGCAGCATGTGGGATCTTCCCGGACCAGGGCTCGAACCCGTGTCCCCTGCCTTGGCAGGCGGATACTTAACAACTGCGCCACCAGGGAAGTCCCAAGATGACGTTTTATTACTTTTGTTAGTTTGGTCACACCCGTGACTTCCTTGGAAGGTATCTTTGAAGTTTGGTTTCCTTTTTTTTAAAATGGTAATATTGGGGTGGGGGTGCTTCCTGTTTGTATTTTCAAAATTAGGTCCACACGTTAACCTTCTCGTGGTGTCACATTTTTATCTTAAACATATAAAGACGAGCATCAGATGCCATGTGGTTTGTCTTTGACCCATTGTACTGCTTCATGACAGCTCTACCGAGTACCCAATTGGAAAGGCAAGACATCCCAAATCTTCCCAGCTCCCTTCAAGGTTTAGCTGCCTTGGAAGGAATCTTAACAACTACCACAACAAAGGTGCAATTAACAGAAAAATGGGGCTGCTGCTTTCTGTTTTCCTCCCAGGTACCTAGAAAATGCATGGCACTGGGACTTCCCTGGTGGTGCAGTGGTTAAGAATCTGCCTGCCAACGCAGGGGACACGGTTTCGACCCCTGGTCTGGGACGATCCCACATGCTGTGGAGCAGCTAAGCCCGAGCACCACAGCTACTGAGGCTGCACTCTAGAGCCCTCATGCCACAACTACTGAAGCCTGTGCGCCTAGAGCCCGTGTTCCGTAACAAGAGAAGCCACGGCAATGAGAAGCCCACGCACTGCAACGAAGAGTAGCCTCTGCTCTGCAACTAGAGAAAGCCCACACACAGCAACGAAGACCTAACACAGCCAAAAATAAATAATAAAAATAAATAATAATTTTTTAAAAATGCGTAGTGCTAAGATAGAGTGAAAACGTATTGCATGTAGCTTTGAATGTCAGTGCTTTCAAGACGGGTTGCCATAGGTTTATAAGATATAGCATCTATTTAGCAGTGACTATAGCCATTTTTCTGACCTCACCTAAAAGGTACACAGAATATCATGGAGGAGTTAAATAAGCACAAGGAGGAATTCAGGGTATGGTGGTAGTAGAACTTCGGAGGAATCACCCTAAGCCGTAAAACTCTTCCTTGACCCTCCTGGATAATTTTTACGTGGTAGGTCCCTTTTAATACAAATGTTGGAGTATGAGTTATTTGAGACTTGCGGAGAAGAATATCCTTGAAAGGAGTACGTATAGTATTGTTTCAGTGATTGAAGCAAGTTGCCTTTTCCTAGCCTTCAGCTAACTTTATTCTAAGAAGTGTAATGACTAAATAGAGTCCTAATTAAATTGGCATTCAAACATGTTTGCAGTGTAGGGGCAGTTTCTCTCTCCTAAATTTTCTTTTGGATCACATCACTAAAGGCAATACTGCATCAGCATGTTGCATAGTAATGCAGTTTGCAAATGAGGTTAATATGTAGAGTATTTGACCTCCCATTCCACCCCCCACCCCATAGTCAAGAAAGGAGAAGTTATAATTTGTCATATACTGGATATTTTCTTCATTGAGTTTATTTATAATAATTACCTCCATTTCTCATGTATTGTAGTACTATTAAGATGAAAAATGCATATATTGATTGATAAAGAACATTTATGTTTTAGAAGCTAGCTTGCAAAATCTAACAGTCATTCTCCATTTGTTCCTCTATTGCCTTTGGCACTCTGATTAACTCTAAAAAATTCGTTTCCAGATTTCTGTTATGAAGAGAAATATCTCCATATTCTATTCACTGCTAGTTTTTTGAGGTGCTTATGCTGACTCATTTTTTTAAGTATACTAAGATATAGAGTATGGTTTGCGAGCAGTAATGAGATTCTCAGAATATATGAAAACTTCCCTTTCTGACTAGTTAGAGAAAGATTGGGGAAGACAAGGGGAAATACATCAATGAGCCAATCAATTATTGTTATTTGTTGGGATTAATTTGGTGACTAATATTTTCAATGCCCATCAGGCTAGTAAAAGTGACTTTGGCTTTACCCTGCAATGATAACAGGACAAACTCAAGTTTTCTCTAATACTGCTTGTTTTTTCCTAGTAGGGGATTTTTTTTTGCATATGGGAAATCAAGCCAAAGCTACCAGTAACAGTCGCATCCATGATTTGTATAAAAAACTATTTACCACCCTGGGCTATAGCTCTACTTACCGTAAGCTCACCTGGGAAGGTGTACTAATTATATAATAATTATTATGCCATCTTTCAAAAAGTGATCAGAAAATTAATTTAAAAGTACTTCAAATTATGCCCCAAACCTGAAAGTAGAAAGAGAATAAAAATAATACCTAACATCATTCACTTACAGTGTGCTAAGCAGACACTGTTATAAGCTCTTGCCATGTTTTAACTCACGATCCTCAGAGGGCTGGGTATTATTCTCAGTTGAAAGATGAAGAAGTGGCCATAGAGAAGTTAAGTAATTTGTCCAAGGTCACATTGCTGCTAATGGCAGGGCTGGATCCAGACCCAGGCCGAGCTGATTCCAGAGGTTGCATTGCTACCCACTGCACTGCGAAGGAGAGCAGGCAACTACAACTTTGCAGTGAGACATTTGATTTCTTTAAGGCTTATAGTTCTTTATTTGTGTTCCAAAATGCACTCTTGTGGTTTTGTAATAGAACATTTTAAATGTATATTTGGAATATTTTTGAAGTTTATGAAGGTGATGAGAGGTGTTTTTCCAACTTATATATTCCTGATGGAAATTATATTAAAACAGAGAAAGTCTTAATTTAAAAAAATTTTTTTAATTTTATTTTTAAAATTATTTTATTAATTTTGGCTGTGTTGGGTCTTCATTGCTGCGCACGGGCTTTCTCTAGTTGCGGCAAGTGAGAGCTACTCTTCGTTGCAGTGCTCAGGCTTCTCATTGTGGTGGCTTCTCATGTTGCGGAGCATGGGCTCTAGGCGCACAGGCTTCAGTAGTTGTGGCATGCAGGCTCAGTAGTTGTGGCTCGCGGGCTCTAGAGCTCAGGCTCAGTAGTTGCGGCGCATGGGCTTAGTTGCTCCGCGGCATGTGGGATCTTCCCGGACCACGGCTGGAACCCATGTCCCCTGCATTGGCAGGCAGATACTTAACCACTACGCCACCCGGGAAGTCCTGAGAAAGTTTTAATTTTAACTATAAGTTGTCCTTTGTTGTCTTACTAGCGTTACCATGCATATCACAGGAGAAGGGCTATAAGCTGTCTCTTTTGGCTTCTATTTATAAACAAAAGTATCTTCTTTGCCAGTGTGGTTTGAGACGTGCATGTTTGTTGACTGAGGATGCAAGTATCCAGCACATTTTATGTACAACTTTATTTTAAAGGGGTTTATGGTCCTGTTCTTCCTTTAAAGCTAGTAATTGTGATTTTTGAGCTAGAAGGATTTAAGAATTTTAATTTGGGGGGATGATTTTTAAGGCAACTGAATTTATTGTGTGTTCAGAGCCGTGGAAAGACCATTAGAAACTAGTCTCAGAAACTAGTCTCATATCTGATGCTTGTTTTCCACCAGCACTTTTCTTAGAGGTGGCTTGTGAAGTTAAGTCTTGGAGACAGAATTCCCAACCCTAAAGTGCAGTGATCTGAATTTGAGAGATCAAGTCAAGGATGAAAAAACCTTCAGTTTCCTGAGCAGAGAGTATGAACTTGCTCAAATAAACAGAGGATGTTAGCTTCCAGGGTTGTCAGACTGTCACCTTTGACCAGGGTTGAATTTTCTTTGAATGTTGATAAAAGTTACAATGTCAGTGGAAAAAACTTAATGTGAAGTATCTATAACTCAGAATTTCCTTATGTTTGTGTCACTGAGATCCTACAATTAAAGGTGTTTTTTTTGTTTTTTAATATATGTCTGATGAGTTTAAAAAGCCTTCAGTGGGAGTTTCCAGCCTTTAGGTGAGAGTCAATTAGAAAGTTTGTGAAAAAATATTTTGTATTGTCTAAAATTTAGAGCCTGTAGCTGGTAGCAAATCGCTATGTTTTTGTGAAGAGTGGGATTTTTAAAAATCCAAACCTGGGGAAATGTTTTAAATAAACTGTATTTTAAAATATCATTGTAGAGAAAGAAAGAAAGAAACAGAAAAACCGTTCAGCACTTAATCTGTTAAAGTACTAAGAATTGGGATTTATCAGCTTCATAATATAACATTCTACAATATATTCATTAATGGTTTAAACTAAGTAAAATATTCTTCTCTCAGAAATAATGCTAATTCTATTTTTCCTTTTGTTTCATGTTTCTAAAAATCTTTTGGTCCTCTTTTAGGCTTGAAAAAGTAGCAAACTATGTATCTACAGAAATATATAGCTCTTTACAAAATGAAACAGTCACTTCAGCCTATGGATTTATGTTTTTAGGATTTGTGATCTGTTTCTGGTAGAAAGTAAGAAAGAATGATAGCGAGAAATGGACTTTGTAGAGTCTTATTCCAAAAGATATGGAAAGTCTAATACATAGGGATGCAGTGCAAATATTCCTTGTTCTTTTGTTGTTAATTTTTCAATTGTGTAACAGTACATGGAAACCCTGAATGTGGGCATATTTTAAAGATGAGTTTATCTTGCAGTGAATTTAAATATCAAGTAAAAATACTAAATGCATTGTAATGTGTATGGAGATTGGCCTTACTCCTTAACCATTGAAAGGTATCAAAACAAAATAGAAAATATTTGGCTTCCTGAATGACATGGCTGCAGTGAACATGCTGAGTTGGTCATGAAGCATAATCCTTTTCTTTTGCAATGCCAGAGCAAAACACATAATTTTAAAGGAATGGGTCCTTAGGATAACTTATTACCTTAAGCGCACATTTGAAATTTTGTTCCAGAAAAGTGACATCAAAATTTATGGTTTTGAATTTTTATTATCCAAGTGTGAGAGGTCTAGTTGGGACAGAACTGAACATTACATTCCAATTATATTGGTAAATTTGAACAGGACAAATATAAAAGCAGTAGCTTTTATGAAGTAACTCATAAAAGAAATATATATGTACATATAGGCATTAAAAATAGGCATTAAAGGGCTTCCCTGGTGGCGCGGTGGTTGGGGGTCCGCCTGCCGATGCAGGGGACGCGGGTTCGTGACCCGGTCCGGGAGGATCCCACGTGCCGTGGAGCGGCTGGGCCCGTGAGCCATGGCCGCTGGGCCTGCGCGTCCGGAGCCTGTGCTCCGCAGCGGGAGGGGCCGCAACGGTGAGAGGCCCGCGTACTGAAGGAAAAAAAAAACAAAAACAAACAGGCATTAAAAGACTTCTGGGTTGTGGGATTCTGGATGTATGTATGTATGTGTGCATTTTCTAGTATCTTCCCATTTTTCTATAATAAATGGGTAATAATGAATAGGAAATAGTTTTGTAATCAAGAAAAGTTATTTTTAATGAATGGTTAAATAAAATGTGAGAGAGATCACATGGAATATTATTCACCCATAAAAAGAAGGAAATCCATTGTGGCGACATGGATGAACCTTGAGGGCCTTATGCTAAGTGAAGCCAGTCAGACAGAAGAAGACAAGACTGTATGGCCTCACTCACATGTAGAATCTAAAAAAACCCAACTCCTAGAAACTGAGCAGATTGGTGGTTTCTAGGGGAGGACAGTGGGGAAATGGATGAGGGTGGTTAAATGGTACAGGTTTCCAGTTATTAAGATGAATAAGTTCGGGGGATGTAATTTACAGCATGGTGACTATAGTTAACAATACTGTTGATATATTGTATATTTTAAGTTGCTAAGAGAGTAGATCTTAAAAGTTCTCACCAAACACCAGTTGTAACTGTGTGAGTTGATGGATGTGTTAACTAACCTTGAGGTAATCATTTCACAATATATGCTTATATCAAATCATTACATCTCCATCTTAAACTTATACAATGTTATATGTCAACTATATCTCAAGAAAGCTGGGGGGAAAGTTATTTTTTAAATGGCTTTTGTATATTGATTTATCTCAGAATGAGAAACCTGTTTTTGTTTTCAGTTAGTGTTTCCTTTTTAGGAGCAGAAAAACAAGTAGTTTGTGGTGTTTACATTAAATATTTGGCATGATATACTTATTTGGTATGATTATATGACATCTTTTTTTGATGAACGGTATTAAAATCATTTAAATTGTATTATTTAATGTTTTCAGAGTTAAAGTAACTTGAGGACTGAGTTATTTCCTATATTTGGTGGAAAGTTTCATATTTTTATATATAAGCTGATGGAGAATTATACTGTTTATAAATATAATAAAGAAATTATATTATTTTACTTGTGTATGTGCTCTGCTAGGTTACCATTCATTTCATATTGAAGGTGTTTGTTTTTTTTCAACTTCTGAAAAAAAATAGTCTGATTTAACTTCTTGCAACCCTGAACAGTTATTATTTCAATATATTTTCTGCATTTGCTTTATTTATTTATTTATTTTTGGCTGCGTTGGGTCTTCGTTGCTACGCGCAGGCTTTCTCTAGTTGCCGCGAGCGGGGGCTGCTCTTCATTGTGGTGCGCGGGCTTCTCATTGCGGTGGCTTCTCCTGTTGCGGAGCACGGGCTCTAGGCGCACGGGCTTGAGTAGTTGTGACATGCAGACTCAGTACTGCATGGGCTTAGTTGTTCTGCGGCATGTGCGATCTTCCCAGACCAGGGATCAAACCCGTATCTCCTGCATTGGCAAGTGGATTCTTAACCATTGAGCCACCAGGGAAGTCCCTCCACATTTGCTTTTTTTTTTTTTTTTTTTTTTTTTTTGTGGTACGCGGGCCTCTCACTGTCGTGGCCTCTCCCGTTGCAGAGCACAGGCTCCGGACGCACAGGCTCAGCAGCCATGGCTCACGGGCCCAGCCGCTCCGCGGCATGTGGGATCTTCCCGGACCGGGGCACGAACCCGTGTCCCCTGCATCAGCAGGCGGATTCTCAACCACTGCGCCACCAGGGAAGCCCCACATTTGCTTTTATACTGCTTTCTCGCTCATGATGATACCTACAAAGGTTGCTAGGTTTATAGATTTCTTTTTCTTGTAATTCCATTAGTCATGCTTAATGACTTCTCTGTGTTTATTATGACATTCACTTGGGAATATCTGGTAAAGTAAATCTCTGGTGAAAGACACTTTCTTTTGGGTATATGTCATTGCTAATATAAGAGAATGTGTTTTGCCTTAATTAAATTCAAATTAAATAGTTTCTTTGTAACTAAATCTAGTTTTAAAAGCACTTTAACATTTTAAGGAGTTTAAGGAAGAAAAATGAAAATAAATTACAAGTTGATGTTTTAGGAGAATTGTGGTACATAGCTCTGTAGGTCTTATTACTTTGCTACAAATAAAATTACAATCTTAAAAACAAATGTATTTTTGAGCCCAGCAGAACACCTACATATTTTATGTAAAATTCAACTCAGCAAAAATCTACCTTAACTTAGATTGTGCCTTGTAATTTATTGTAATGAAATTTCCTATAACAGAATTTTATTTTAAGTCAGTTTTGGGAATACTGAAACGTAAAAGAGATCATATAGTACCTTTTGGTGTTTTTTAAACCTAAATCCATAAGTTAATTCCAGTTCATGAAGATAATAATAATAATTATTATTATTATTATTTTTTTAATAGAAGTTTTTATCTTATCTTTTTGGCCGAGGGGCATGTGGAATCTTAGTTCCCTGACCAGGGATTGAACCCATGCCCGCTGCGGTGGAAGCTCAGAGTCTTAACCATTGGACCACCAAGGAAGTCTGATGATTATTATTTTTTGAAGATAATTATTTTTGTGTATTAAAGATAAAACTATAAACATATATTGCCCAATATGCATTCATAAATAAATCCTGTTGATTTTATTATTCTTTTTTGCTTATCACTTCTTACCTCCTCTGCCTCCTGAAAATGTGATAATCTCATTTAATCCAAAATTATGTTTTCCTTTGGTTTCAGTTCATTTATAGTTGCTGATTTTCCCTGTAATCTATTTTATCACTATGATATTATTGTGACCAGTTAGAATAATCCCTTTCTTCCCTTATGTATCTGAATCATCTTCACCAAACCATGAGATATTTTACAAATTATATAAACTGGGACCTCAAATTTAGCATTATATATTTCACAATATGGCATCAGTAAATTATAGAATATTTTTAAATTAATATGTGAAATGATTTATTGGTTTCTTCATTTAGAACTAGTTACTTGATAGTGTTCTATCTAGCCTTTATTTGATTTTGAGAACTTGGCTGTCCTCACAAAGGTAAGTCTTTTTCTCAGTCCATAACTCTTAAAATTATCTCAGTAAAGGAGCTCAAATGTATGTAAGATTCAAATGACTGTAAAAAATGATTACTTCTCTTAAAAGTTAACATTATAATTTTGTTTGAAGCTCTCTAATTCACTTTTTGTTTCTTAGCTTCTAGAGGGCTTTGGGGGATTGTGAGCGTGTGTGTGTGTGTGTGTGTGTGTGTGTGTGTGTGTGTTTAAAAATACCTCCAAAGTGAGTAAAGAAATTTATTCCAAAATTTTACAGTAATTGGGCTACCAACCAAGGTAAGACTTAGTAAATACTAAGTAAATATTTACTGACTAGTGAGCTAATGCGCTTTTTAAGGCAGTTAGACAACAACTTGACCCATTAAATTATATACACCAGTGGTTCTTAACCATTTGTGGACTAGGAGACCTTTTGAGGCACTAATGAAACCACTGACTCTCTTCCCAGTAAAATATGCATACACATAAAAATCTGCATACATTTCAAGAAGTTCGTGGACTCAGGTTACAAACCTCTATTGTAAACAACCATCTCTCTGTTAACACAGATAATGGAGATGAGGGAGTATGGAGAAGAAATAACAAATAATCCAAATGTACTGTTAAAACAAACCTCTTATTTTGTTATCTGGGGACTCAGAAGGGGCTTGTTTCCCCAGGGAACTAATAAATACCAATTTACTTCAACATTTTTAAGGTGTATATTCCATTGTATAACCCTACTGTAATTTAGTTAATCCATTAATAATTGATAGTTGTTTCCAGTTTTTCACCTCTGTAAATAACACGGTAGTACAGATCCTTAGGCTGAGTGGGTTTTTTTTCACATTTACCAGACCATCTCCTTAATATTAAGTTGTAGAAGTGGAGTTGCTGAGTCATTTGCATAGATAGGGCCAAACTGCCCTCCAAAACAACTATCCCAGTCTACATGCCCACCAATAACTAGTGCATGAAGGGAATGGCCATTTTCCCACATCTGCCATTACTAAATGTTGACAACCTTTCTATCTTTGCTAGTCTCTCATATTTGTTTGTGTTTCTTTGATTTCTAGCAGTGCTCCACAAGTTTGCTGGCCATTTTGTTTCCTCTTTGTGATTTGCCTCTTTATATAATTGGCCTGTTTTTTTTTTTATTATATATGCTTGAGTTTTCCTCAGAGATCTTTCAGTCTTACATATTACAAGTAATTTTCTCCGTTTTTTTTTTCTTTTTTTGACTTGCAACTTAGTATACTATTTTTTTGCAGTACAAAAATGTTGAATTCTTATGTAATCTAATTTAATAATCTTTTCTTCTCTGATCTGGCTGTTAAGACATACTTACAAAAATAATACCGACCAAAGATTATAAAATTTTCATTTGTATTTTCTTTTAGAATATTTTATGGTTCTAATTTTTTTTAATTGTCTCTCAATCCATCTAGAATCTGTTACTGTGTAAGAAGTGAGGTGGGAATGTAGCTTTATTAGTTTTCCTGCAAATAACAATATTATTTATTGACCATTCACTGTGTACCAGCACTGAGCTAAATGTTTCACAAGTATTAACAGTTGCAACATAAATCAATTTCAAGTGGCTCACCAGTTATCCAAAAAAAATCCACCACTTCTCACCAGCTTCCTCTTCTCCCCATTGATAGGAAAGTCCATCTTAATGTATACTAACTCCTCATATATGTTCAGATCTGCTTCTTGTCTGTCCTTTTCCATAGATCAGTATGACTCTGAATATACCACATTGTTTATTTGTATCACTAAAATTTTTTCAGAGACTAAATCAGAGAGGTGAGAATTCACATGGACTTCCTTTGAAATACGCACTGGGATAGGATCTTAATATGACTCAAAATGAATTTCACATTCTTTGAACAGATGGTGGATAATCACTGGTAGTTACATTAAAGAATCACTAGATTTAGTCTTCTTAAACATATCTTTCTATAGAGATTATGTAACAGAATAGTAATTTTTAAAAACAATAAGCTGTACGCTTTCAACTCAAATAGTATAATTTCATTCTAACATTTCAGTAACTGTAGTAAAACTATATATTTTAAATTTTTTAATTTAAAAGCTTAGAATTGCTTTCAATATTTTTTCTTCTAAGCAAAGTGTAGAAGGAAAGTTATCATTGTTACAGATAAGACACATATGAACTAGAAGACTGTAAGAGTTATATAGGAATATGTGAAATATTTATGTTATAGACAAGCAGCTTGTCCAGTATAAATATAAATGTAATTTTCTAGAAGTAACCTTTAAAAAAGGTAAAAAGAAACAGGTGAAATCAATTTTAAACTCTATGCTCTATATTTTTAGTACCTTGTGGAAATTGAATCTGCAAATCATCTCTGAGAGATTAATGATTTGATTTGATTGTGACAAGCATGAAAGTTATCCTCTATATAAAACTATGTCTCCTGGGAAAAAGCTGGGCTAATACCGCACTGAAATGACCTTAACGGTGGAATCCTTGATTAGACCTGCATTGTTTTGCACATACTATAGCTCCATAAAGATGATCGACTTCCATCAGGGACGAACAGATGTCCTGGCTTTATCAGAAATTGCTTTCACATTGCCAAGCCTTTCACAAAAGCCAGTCATCACCCTTGTTAGTCTGTTTTTGTTGAGATGCTTTTAAAACTTTTTTCCAAATATTGGTTTGAATGCACAGACTTTGCTGTTTACTTGTAAGATTCTATGTTAGTCAGGTATGGTGTCCTTCTCCCCCAAGAGGGGAAAAAAAAAAATAAAAGCAAAAAATAGAAAGTATAGCATAGTCTGTATTTATTTAAACTTTAAAGTATTTCATATCAGGTACTAGCATCTAAGTTCCATAAAAGGCATATCTGTTTTGTTCACTGCTATATCCTCAGGAGCTAGAACAGAACCTGGCATGTAACAGGTCCTCAACGAGTATTTGTTAAATAAATACGTATTGTTTCTATGAGTGCATTGATGCACTTACTTTTGTTTATGGCAGGAATATCCTCATCTCTGATAATAAAGGTTGGTTGATGTTGAAGGTACCTTAATTCCATCTATTCCCCTTTAATCTGAACATAGAGGGTGTCTCCAGAGACTACTTCAACCCTCAGTAGGGCTGAAAGTCTACCTTTTACTGTGGAAGAAAGAAGAGAGAGGGGGAAACCAATTCTCTTTGTTTCCTTTGGATTTTGGAGTTAAGGATGGAAGAAATTTGAGTTTACTAGGCAGGAACTGGCTTTTTTCCCCCATTTAAAAAAATTGTGTTTGTGTTACCGTTTTAACCATTTTAAAGTGTACAATTCAGTGACATTACTTAATGTCATCCCACATCGAAATGGTGCCTGTTAAACAATAACTCCCCATCCCCACTCTCCCCCAGACTCTGGTTACCACCATTCAACTTTCTCTCTATATAAGTTTGACAACTCTAGGTACTTCATATAAGTGGAATCATATAATATTTGGCCCTTTGTTTCTGGCTTTTTAAAAATTATTATTATTTTTATTTATTTATCTTTGGCTGCGTTGGGTCTTTGTTGCTGAGTTCGGGCTTTCTCTAGTTGCGGCGAGCGGGGACCACTCCTCGTTGCGGTCGCGGGCCTCTCATTGCAGTGGCCTCTCCTATTGCAACTCTAGGTGCCCAGGCTTCAGGAGTTGTGGCTCACGTCTCCGGAGCACAGGCTTAGTAGCTGTGGCGCACCGGCCCAGCTGGCTGCTCTGCGGCAGACGGACTCTCAACTGCTGCGCCACCAGGGAAGCCCCCCCCCCCTTTTTTTTTTTTTAATATGGCACCTTTGTTTGGAGACTTGGCAATTTTTCTTTCCCCCATTTTTTTTAGTTTTTCCTTTTGTACCTAGATCTAGCAAGTGATGCATACACAGTAAGTGTCCAAAGACAAGTTAATTCAGAAGCTTGTTGCATGCCACTAGGGGGTTATTAAAGCTTTGAAAATGTGATTCCTAATCTGTATGTCTGTAGGCTTATCTCTTCCAAGTCTTGCTGATAAACCTGCACTGACAATAATATCAGAGATTAGTCTTTCTCCATGTTTCATAAAGCAAATTGTTCTCCTTCTTATAGCCTGATTATGAACTGGAAAATTACTGGCACATTGTTGTAATTTGTTTATACAGGCATAAAGACAAACTCTACACAAGGACAATAGCTACATGAAAGGTTTTGGTTGCAGCTTCATTAGGAAATTACACACTCCTACTCATTTCTTTTCTCTCTTTTTCTATTCTCATTATATCTTCCTCCCTCCCTCTCTCCATCTCTTTCCTTCCCTTCTAGTCTGTCATCCCTCCTTCCATCTCTTTCTTCCTTTCTTTTTTTCTTTCTTTTTCATTCTCTTTTCCTGAGTAGTTGCTACAGAGACAACCTGACCCTAGGGTCCAAATATAAGTAAAATAGTTGTAGCTCTCTATCAGTCTCCTTGGAGGGACAGGGGAAAAGAGAATAAGAGAACTAAATATTTTTTTTTAAGGATGGACACTGACTTGTCGAGGAAAAAGAAATATGCTGGGAGATCTAATTGGTAAAGAAGCAAAGAGGAAGAGAGAGGGAGCACCTTGAAGGATGATTTAAAAAGTAACCTGTGCAATTGAAATTTCAAGCAGAATCGTAATCCATGGACTATTTCAGAGCCTCTTAAACAAAACATTGAACATAGGGTTGGTTCTCCCACTGTATCCCCTGCTCATTTGCACTGGGCAGATCATTTCTGCCTTCCCTGATTCCATTTCTCAACCTGTAAAATGGAGGGTCAACAATTAGATTCAGAATCGTAAGACTTTGAGCCAAAGCCATGAGAATACGAAAGGTACTTTTTTTTTTTTTTTTTTTTTTTTTTTTGCGGTATGCGGGCCTCTCACTGTTGTGGCCTCTCCCGTTGCGGAGCACAGGCTCCAGACGCACAGGCTCAGTGGCCATGGCTCACGGGCTTAGTTGCTCCGCGGCATGTGGGATCTTCCCGGACCAGGGCACGAACCCGTGTCTCCTGCATCGGCAGGCGGATTCTCAACCACTGCGCCACCAGGGAAGCCCGAAAGGTACTTTTTAAATTCAGTTTTTATGATGTCTACAAATGCAGGTGTTAGTATGCCAGAGACAGAAGTTTTTGGGGTTTTTTTTTTTTTGGAAAATTTTTTTAACATCTTTATTGGAGTAAAATTGCTTTACAATGTTGTGTTAGTTTCTGCTGTATAACAAAGTGAATCAGCTATATGCACACGTATATCCCCATATCCCCTCCCTCTTGCATCTCCCTCCCACCCTCCTTATCTTTAGGTGGTCACAAAGCACCGAGCTGATCTCCCTGTGCTATGCAGCTGCTTCCCACTAGCTATCTATTTTACATTTGGTAGTGTATATATGTCAGTGTTACTCTCTCACTTCGTCCCAGCTTACCCTTCCCCCTCCCCGTGTCCTCAAGTCCACTCTCTACATCTGTGTCTTTATTCCTGTCCTGCCCGTAGGTTCATCAGAACCATTTTTTTATTAGATTTCATATATATGTGTTAGCATACAGTATTTGTCTTTCTCTTTCTGACTTACTTCATTCTATATGACAGACTCTAGGTCCATCCACCTCACTACAAATAACTCAGTTTCATTTCTTTTTATGGCCAAGTAATATTCCATTGTATATATGTGCCACATCTTCTTTATCCATTCATCTATCGATGGACACTTAGGTTGCTGCCATGTCCTGGCTATTGTAAATAGAGCTGCAATGAACATTGTGGTACATGACTCTTTTTGAATCATGGTTTTCTCAGGGTATATGCCCAGTAGTGGGATTACTGGGTCATATGGTAGTTCTATTTTTAGTTTTTTAAGGAGGCTCCACACTGTTCTCCATAGTGGCTGTATCCATTTACATTCCCACCAACAGTGCAGGAGGGTTCCCTTTTCTCCACACTCTCTCCAGCATTTATTGTTTGTAGATTTTTTGATGATGGCCATTCTGACTGGTGTGAGGTGATACCTCATTGTAGTTTTGATTTGCATTTCTCTAATGATTAGTGATGTTCAGCATCCTTTCATGTGTTTGCTGGCAATCTGTATATCTCCTTTGGAGAAATGTCTGTTTAGGTCTTCTACCCATTTTTGGATTGGGTTGTTTGTTTTTTTGCTATTGAGCTGCATGAGCTGCTTGTATATTTTGGAGATTAATCTTTTGTCAGTTGCTTCGCTTGCAAATATTTTCTCCCATTCTGAGGGTTGTCTTTTGAGACAGAAGTATTGACAATGAAAAATTATCCAAAGCCAAGATTGGCCCCCGTTGGAGAGGTGGAAATGGTTGTGATGGAATTCAGGTAACCTCAGGACCCTGGGATTTCTGAATTTCAGAACATTAAGAGAATCTTCCAGTCCTTCTTGCTTAAATATGAATGGACATAGATTGCCATTACTGCCTTGCCCCACTTCTCCCAGATTTAGATCACTGGTATTTATAAAGCTTACCAGTCACAAATAGATTCTTGCATTTCCCATTCCTTGCCATAGGGTCCTCTTTCAGTTCCATATGCTTTTATTGGCACTTACTTTGATTTTCTTTACAGCAGCAGCTGCTAATTAGTGACAGCTTTCGAGTGAGCAGCTTGTCATTTTTGGCAGGGGTAGGGGCCATCCATAGCAATTCAAGGCTATATTTTTATTTGCTAAATTTACTTTGCTACATGGAAATACATCTTGAATTAAAAAATAGTCTGTGGTCAAAGGTGGTTATATTTGCTGAAATATCTTCCTGAGTTGGCATTTGGTCCTGTAGTTGAAGAACTCTCAGGAGATAAAACATAGGTTCCGTGTGTATCAGATGCAATTAGTCCTGAGTCATCCTCCTAACGTTAATCAACATTCTGGACGTAGAAACTCGTCGTCGTCTGGTTTTGGCACAATAGTAAATCACTCTGGATTGTATTTGGTAGTATATGCATCATAACTGAAGGAGTGAATTGTTGGTATACATTGTGCTTCCCGTTTATACTCAACTTCTTTCTTGAGACATAATTAAGGGAAAGAAACAGTTTACTTTGCATAAAGAAGATGCTTTCTTTGGAATTTCAGCTCATATCAGCATCATCACATGTCATGTAATTCTCTTCTTTGAAATTGCTGCAAGGAGGTGTCAGCTCTGTTTTACAAACTTATCACGATGTTTATGGAGTGGTACAGCTTGCAATTTGTATTTACCTTGATTAGCACCAATGATGAGTCAAAATCTCCGTCACAGTTTCTATAAAGTGTGATTCAGTACCATTATTCCTGTAATAAGGATTCAAGTTAATGACCTCCGCAGTGTTAAAAATAACATCTTGAAGGAAATAACTGACCTACCATTCATTTCCCCCAATTTAGGCTCTTTTTGTAACATGGAGGTCTACCAAAATTATATTTAACACACAGTTATTGACTAGCTACCATGAACCTATGCTGAGGAAATCAGAATGAATGAGACATGGTTCCTTTCCCTGGTATAACTTCCAGTCTAGTAGTTGAGCAACAGCTAAATCAGAAATGCTTTTGTTCTTATGCCCAGAATGGAGGATAAATTCTAATTCTAGAGAGGTAAAGAATTCCATCTTTTTTAAAATTGGATGATCAAGATGATAAAAGACATAGGATGCAAGTATTGTGTTGATTTTTTTTTTTTTTTTTTTTTTTAGCTAAATGTTTTAAAGATTGTATGAGGCACCTTTCATAGGAGCACGGAATTGCCAGGTGTCCCTGCCCCAGATTTCCCCATGACATATTGGACAACACTTACATTCAGACGTCATCTTCCCCATCAGAGCACCTCTCAGTGGCATATGGCTTGGTAAACACAAATGATCTCCTAACAGTCAACCAATATTTAATGGGCACTGTGCGCAGTAACGTAATTATTTCTACATTTGTCATATTAGTGTTAGTCAGTTTTCACAGGAATTTATCATTTACAGCTTCTCTCTAGCTTCATTATCACATCAGCATCAGGTAACTTGATGTTTAGTTATTGGTGTCATGTGAACAGTTATCAAGATAACTGACTTCAGTATCTTTTACTATCCTATCTTACCCACTAGAATAGTTCACATGTTGTTTTCACATTTGTATTAGTGATATTGTCCCTTTAATGAGAAATGTTTTCTGCCAGCAGAAAACCTGAGTTTAGAATGATCTCTGATAAATATTGGTGATAGATAATAATGTATCTAATGGAAACCCAATAAGGAATTTGGGAACAAATATAACAAACGTAAGCACTCCCTTCTCATAGGAAGTGTCACAGTGTTAATTCTGAACACAAGTGGTCAGGATCTAGGTTTGGGCCTCACTGGAAAATCACCCACCCCCAGAATGATTCTCATTTTTCTCCTCCCACTCCCTTTTACAATCTAAAGCTTTTAGCTGATTTCTGATGGATTGAGAAGAGTGAAGGTGAATCACCAAACCCCTAATGTGGCTTCCTTTGGTTGTGTTTGAAGGTTTGTCATCTTGGTGTTCTCTGACCTTTAGGGAAGGGTGTCCCATTTAAAACATTTTTGGATTGTCAAATCATTTTTGGTATCTGAGTTGCACTTTGTTAATTTACTTTGTAGCTTTTATTGTAAAGCAGTCTTGAAACCACAGGTATCATGGTCAGGAAAAACTCATTTGGTTAGGTGAGGTTTTTAATAAATAAAGCACGGGGGTTGAGAGTATGAGCGCTGGAAATGGGCAGCCTGGTGCTAATCCCAGCTCCTTCACTTACTTGCCACAGGACTTTGGGCAAATTTTCTAACTCTTAAGCCTGCTTCCTTTTATATAGAATGGGGATAATAATCCTACTGCTTCATAGTGTTGTTATGAGGATTAAATGAGGGTACATATAACATGCAGGCAACAGCCCATGACGTAGTAAGAGTTCCTTGAATGTTTATTGTTACTACTGTTACTATTATTACTATTACTACTGCTGCTAGTACTCCCTTTTTCTCCTTTCCCACACTAATGCCTTTGCTGTTATTTAACATTTGGTGATTAAGTGTAGGAAAGGCTTAGAAATTTAATAGTTTGTTTTGTTTCCAACATGAAACAGTTTCTGGTGTGGGTAGCAGTAGTTAATTTAGCATATATGACAAACTAAAAAGTTTTTCCTTGAAACCCAAACTGTCTTCATTTCAAAGGAGGCATTCTCAGAGTGGGGTTACATACCCTCCATCATCAAAGCCTAGAATCTTTACAAAACTTTGTCTCACAAAAAGCCTTGTGTCTCTGTTGCCACCACAACCTGAAACTAACGAGTTAGAAACCACACAGAGCCCTATGACATGCTTGTAGGAGCCCTTCTGAAGGACCCATCACATTTTCTTGTAAGTTGCACGTAGATAGCTAAGCCAGGAACCGATCTGGTTGAGAAAACAAGAAGTTTTTGTTTTTCCTTCCCTCTCCACTTTTAAACTCAAAAGATCTAATTTTGTTGCCTCTGGGAAGATTAAATGCATAGATGCTCACTTAATTTAAAGAAGTCTACTGAGAATGCCGTGTTGTTTCTTTGGGGGTGAGGGGTCTTCAATATTGTTCCACAACTATTCAGGGTTACCACCTAAAGAAGATTTAATATCATATTTTCTGTCTTCTTGCCCTTTTTGTTATTAGTTGTACAGTCTTTAAACCATGTCTAATCTAAGAAAATATATATCCCTTGTATATGTGCTTTTACTGATTGTCAGCATTGAACCTGGCCCAGTGCCTTAGCATGTTGGACAGGTGATTTGACTTTAGTTTGAGAAGAAGAAAGCTAAAGATTTATTTTTATATCAGTCAACTAGGGACCTTATATGTTGCCATGTTTATTATAGCCAAAATGCCACTTTATTTTTAGGTGGAGACTTCTGGAGCGGTAGTATAAAGGCTCGCATGGTTCCAATCCTGTCCTTTTCCTCGTGTTTAAGTCCACATTAAATCCAGTAGTTCTTAAGAGTTCCACTGCTGTTTAAAGAGTGTAGCTCCATGTGATCTTATTGTCTTTAATTTAGTCAAGTGAGACACTACATTACATAGGTTCTGGGTCTCACATTTGCTTTGTTTTTCTTTGGAGCTTTACTGGAAACCAAGTGCTATTGCGTTCTAGCTACAGAAGCAGGAGGGGAAGTTGGCAAGAATTAACTGCTTTCTGTTTGGTCTGTCTGTGGCAGCTGACCTTTTGGAAGGAAATTGCTGCTCTTTGCTTCTTCCTGTAACAGTGCAGCCTGTGAAAGAGCGTATACACAGAAGGGTTCTGTCGTTATCCTGGCTGGTGTCTTGGGGCATAAGCTGTTAGTTAAGAGGTGGGAGTCTTTCAGTGCAGTGTGTTGTAGGAACATGTACTCAAGTTCACGGAGCTAAGTTGTGTGTAGATATCCCAGTAGATCGATAGTGAGAGAGTATCTGTTTCCAGAAAAAGTAGTTTGTTTTAGCAAAACTAATTGTATTTTCTTGCCAAGTCCCAGTTAATGCTATGGACAATTACTTTGTGTGCAATTTTAATTAATCTTAATGTTGAATGTCCTAATATCAGTATTATTTCTTTTACTAGATCACCTTTTTTTCCTGAGAGGCCAAACATTTTTATTTTCCAAGACATGAGCTCTTATTTAAATGTCATTTCATCTCAGAGTTAGAATTAACTTCTTACCACACCTGCTACCCATTGTTGGACCCACCTTTTCTGCAGGAGTTGTTTTACTTAGATACAGTGACTATTATACCCCACACATTGGCATTTTCTTCAGAAAGCTAGAGTTGGGCTTCCAAATTGGAATATCATCCAGTGAGCAGGCAAAGGAACTAGCTGATGAGCCATTTCTCTCTTAAAAAAAAAGATTTTAGTCTTCTGTTATTTTAACAAAAACATATTTAGGTTCACTTTTTATTTTGTTTTTCAAAAGGATTTATATTCAAGTAAGTGTCTGTAAGCAAAAGTGAAGTTATTATGATTATTGGTGAATGCAGAGAACACAGCTACCTGAAAATGGGGCAAAATACCATATTCTTCTGCATTTAGTTTGAGTTCAGTTTATAGGCATGCTTTTCTAATGTATTATTGGTCTCTTTCCTAGATTTACTGTTAATAGTAAAGATTGTTGGTGAGCGTTAGTGTTGATGTACATAAAATGTGTAGAGAGTAACCTTGGGATAATTATCTAAAGTCTTTCCTTAGCAAGGTGGCCCCGTAGTGCTTCTTTTCTGTTCTTGGAACCTGGCCTGATTTGTTCAACCTTCCTGAGTACAAACCTTGCTTTGGCTTTAGGTATAGCTTCTGGTACAAAATAAGTTGATAACAACAAAACAGGAAGATTTCCCCCCAGTTCTGTTGGCCTTTGAGTCGGAACAAAGTTAAGAAGGGATGGCTAAGGCTTTCAGGGAACTGATTTTGTAACTGTATCCTTCTAGAGGTCTTAAATTGTTACCCTTGAACTATCAAGGGCCTTCATCTAGGCCAGTTGTGTCCAGGTGTGTCATTAGGGGTAAGGGAAATACAGTTTTTTAAAAGGAATTCTTTCTTTTTTAAAAAATAAAAGGAATTCTTAAAAATAAATAAATAAATTAAATAAAAAGGAATTCTTGCACTGCTGGGAGTGGTTTTCTGTGTATTTCATTCTATTTACTATCGGAACAAGTTTGCAGGGACCGTTGCTTAGTCATGTCAAAGTTGAAAAAGAGCCAAACATGGGGCTTCCCTGGTGGCGCAGTGGTTGAGAGTCCGCCTGCCGATGCAGGGGACACGGGTTCGTGCCCCAGCCTGGGAAGATCCCACATGCCGCGGAGCGGCTGGGCCCGTGAGCCATGGCCGCTGAGCCTGCGCGTCCGGAGCCTGTGCTCCGCAGCGGGAGAGGCCACAGCAGTGAGAGGCCCGCGTACCAAAAAAAAAAAAAAGAAAAAAAAATTACCACAATTTTGTTAATCCTTTTTTATTTACTCTCCACATAAACACCTTTTTGTTTCTTCTGGACTTCAAAAAAATACTTCAAAATACATTTTTGTGCCACTTACTTTTATATTACTTCTAAAAGAAGGGTTTATTAAACAAAAAAATAATACAAACAGTTATTGAGTGTAAGACATTGTAAAGAATTTAAGTAAAATATAAATAGATGTCAAAATTACAAATTAATCTTAGCTATTAATAGTCTTGAACCACTACTTGAAAACACATTGTTGTTATGTACTTGAAGGTGATAGAATTGCATTTCTTTCTTTTTTTTTTTAACATTTATAGTTTGTTTATTTATTTTGGCTGTGCCGGGTCTTAGTTGCAGCGCGCAGAATCTTCATTGCCAGGTGTTTAGTTGCGGCATGCGGGATCTTTAGTTGTGGCATGCATGTGGGATCCGGTTCCCCGACCAGGGATCAAACCCTGACCCTCTGCACTGGGAGCGCAGAGTCTTGCCCACCGGACCACCAGGGAAGTCCCGAATTGCATTTCTGTTTAAAGAAATGTATAAATATCTCATGCCCTACTTAAATCAAGACTACCTAATTTGTGCCATAAGCTGGATACTGTCATGATGGGAAATATTTCTTCCTATGTCTTTGGCATGTCCCTTTATGCTTTATTCATGTGGAATAGTGAGCAGTACCAATTGCCCATGATTATTAAATATATATTTCAGGTTTTACATTTTAAACAAAATTTAATAAATCAAAAAACTTTACAAAAAATTGTACCAAAACTCCTTCACCTAAATGTAACAGCTGTTTATAGTTCTCTCTGACCTTTCTGTGGTATGTGTCCTCTAGCATACATACTGTGTACACTTTTCATTTAATATTCCTTTATTTATACTTTTAGAAAATATCTGTGGCCTTATATTTCAACATAGCCTTTATATTTCATTTAAGTATTGCACAGTATTCCATCAGATTAATATGTTATAGTTTAACCAGTCTCTTATTTTAGACATTTAGGTTATTTCTAGTTTCTCACTGTTGTGTTTAATACTGTCTGACTGTTGTCCCTAGGAGTTGACCTCGTGCCAGGTGCTCTTCAAAACAAATTTTGCTTAGTGGAAAGTTAATACTATAATTCTCAGTGATAAGAGGGAGGCTGTGAACTCTAGTGAGGAAAATAATAGGAACGTGTGTAGATTTATTAATAAATTGCCTTTTAAACAAAACTTTAGAACAGAAGGGAAGGGATTATCTTTCATCTAAATGGTACAGAAACTCAGTATATTGTAATAGCTGAGGAATTTCTATTTCCTGAACTGTGGGATTCGACCTTTTTGAGAGACACAGTCTTAAGATGAGTTGGTCTTAACAGTATAAATGGGTACAGATATAAACCTTCATTAGAGGGACTTCCCTGGCGGTCCAGTGGTTAAGACACACCACACGTCCACTGCAGGGGACTCGGATTCGATCCTTGGTCAAGGAACTAAGATACTGCATGCCGCGAGTCACGGCCTAAAAAATAAAAAAATAAAAACCCTTCATGCGAAATTCTGAGGCTGACATGGGGCTACATGGCAGCCTCAGATCATTTCTTACTTTTCTGTAATGCAGATGGTCATTGTTTGTGGGCTACAGTAAATGTTTTTTGTTCTCTGAAAAATGTTCTTGATGTAGCTTCTTTCCAAGTGGGTAGTTCAAGTTGCTTAATAGATTTCAACAGAGATAATGATAACGTGCACGCGTTCAAGCTGCGGGCCAGTATGTCATGAGGGAGACCTTGCCCCCTCTCCATCTCCCTCTCCCTTCCTTTTTCCCGAAGCACTATGGAATGATTTTGCTGTGATGTAAAGATTTATGCCTGATTGTCTTCCCAGAATATTATCATCTCTATGTTGCCTGAAAATTTTTTCCTTGTTTGTTTCTTTGTGAGCCAAATACTTGTATTCTTTCTGTTCGCTTCCCATCTGTTTAGTAATCTGATTTTATTAGAGAATTGCCTTCCTGATGGCTTATAAAGTAGTGTTTAGAAATTTTTTTTTTTTAAGAGCAGATGTCTCCAGCGTTGACCTACTTCTAGATGGGATAGTTTTACTCTACCCTTACTTGATGTTAGGCCAATTTTAATATGAGCAGAATCTGAATCCTTTATTGTTACTATTTAATATTTTTCTGTCCCTCCAAGTTCCTACTTCTAGGTAATCACCACCACTGAAGAGGTGTATTGACAGTAAAGCAGAAAACACAACCAGAAAACTTGCTCCTTTTATATTCCATCCAAAGTCCTTTAGTCATTAAATGGTGCTGATATGATTAACAGTTTTGAATCCTGGTTCCTTGCCAGATCAGATTTCTTTTCAGATCAGAAGCATTGTTTACACATCTGTTTCATCTGCCAACTAGCCCAAGCCTTTGCCCAAATCAGAGCCCCGCGATATTAGGTTTCTGATTCTAATGTCTCATTCATTTTCTTTCTTTAAGTTATGAAATATAACAAACATGCAGAAAAGTACAAAACATAATATGACAAACTATCACCACAAGTCCTCAAGACAAAGGCAGCATGGTGCAGTGTAGAGTACAGACTGGGGCCAGGGTGCCCAGATCCAGCCCAGATGGTACCCCTCGGCAGTGTGGGACCTGAGACAAATATTTTACTCCCAAAAGGAACCCATACCCATTAAAAGTCACTGCCCATCCCCTAACCCTTGGCAGCCACCTGTCTGCTTTGTTTCTATGGGTTTGCCTATGCCTATTCTGGGCATTTCCTATAAATGGAATTTACAATATGTGGCCTTTTATATCTGGCTTCTTTCACTTAGCATCATGTTTGCAAGTTTTATCCATATTGTAGCATGTATCAGTACTTCATGCCTTTTTATGGCTAAATAATATTCCATTTTATTTTTCCATTCATGTCCATGTTATCCATTCATCCGTTGATGGACATTTGGGTTGTTTCTACCTTTGGGCTATTATGAATAATACTGCTATGAACATTTGTGTACAGGTTTTTGAGGACATATATTTTCAGTTCTCTTAAGCATATATCTAGGCATGGAACTGTTGGGTCATATAGTAACTCCATGTTTAACGAAGAACCTTCAGATGGTTTTCCAAAATTGTTACACCATTTTACAATCCTGTTTAATTTGCTGAGCCTCAATTTCCTCATCTATGAAGTGGGAATAATAATAGGGCTACCTCATCGGGTTTTTGTGTGAGGGTTAAATGGTAGACTCATAAACATACTCATTGTTAGAAAATAATACAGCAAGTGTTCAATAAGTGATATTAAATGATAAACCTGGATGGTGGATACTAACACTAATAAATGTTATTTTAAATCAGTTTTCATTCTTATTTCTGGAATTTATTAGATGAATCAAAATACTTGTTGCTAATAATTCATACTTTAATTAGGTGGAGTCAGGTGCACCCTTGGAAAGAATAGGAAAAGGCTTAGCTCCTGGCTGCCAGAAGAGCACATCAGAATGGATGTTTTTTGGAGTTTAGTATACTTATGGCAGCCTCGCTCTCCTTACACCACCTTCACAATTCTTAATTCCCTCGTTCAGATGTGAGGGAACAGTCTTCCCAGTGCCTTTCCACCAGCCTCCATCAGGTCTCACCTGTGGGAGTCCTGGTGCCAGTGAAATTGATTAAGACATGGAAGGCTTCCCTGGTGGCACAGTGGTTGAGAGTCCGCCTGCCGATGCGGGGGACGTGGGTTCGTCCCCGGTCCGGGAAGATCCCATATGCCGCGGAGCAGCTGGGCCCGTGAGCCATGGCCGCTGAGCCTGCGCGTCCGGAGCCTGTGCTCCGCAACGGGAGAGGCCACAACAGTGAGAGGCCCATGTAACGCAAAAAACAAACAAACAAAAGACATGGGAATACCAGCTTTTAACAAGAAGGTAAAGTTTATGTGCAGGATGTTGGTTAAGGAGAAAGATAGCAAGAGCTGTTTGTGGAAGATTTACTTTGGGAAGGTACTTAATTGAAGTGAGTTAAAATTGGAGGTGGGGAGAAGGAAGCCACCTTTTGTAAGTTTAAGGTTGTAAAAGTTAGGGAATTCCCTGGTGGTCTGGTGGTTAGAACTCCACACTCAAACTGCTGAGGGCCCCGCGTTCAGTCCCTGGTTGGGGAACTAAGATCCCACAAGCTGCACTGTGTGGCCAAAAAAAATTTTTTTAATATATATTTTTAAGAAGTCAGAATAAGGTTGAGCATTTACTATGAGCCAGGCACCATTTTAAGCATTTACCCATGTTAACTCATTCTTATAGCAGCCCCCTGAGAGACATAAGAATTATTATTCCCATTTTACAAAAAAGAAACTGAGGTCCAGAGAGGTTTAAGAGGTTAAATATTTTGTAAAACTCTGTTTAGGTGAGTTTGCCATTATCTCCAGAACTTGAACCCCATTTTAGAGTCTTTGGCAGTGGTGATGGGATGGAGAATAGGAATTCTAAGATTCTTTAAATTACATACATGAATGCAGCAGACCAAATCCCTGTACACATTTGAAATGCCCTACTCCCACCGCAAGCTAGAATTCATTCTTGCAGGTGGCAGGTATGCTTTGGGAACCTTGTGTTGTCCTGTCCTCTGCATTTCCTCCTTGACAGGTTAATGATAGCATTACTTTAGCCACACATTCTAGAAGTCTTCAGAGAGAGTGAGTTGTTTTTTTTTTTTTAAACAAAGGTTTATATTTTACTTCTAAAAGGGAAAGCATCTAATAAAAAGGTATTTATTATTGGGGCAAAATTATCGTTAAATCTCACCCACTCATATCATTTATTTAACAGGTACTCATTTCTGCAGTTTTCAATAAGCCTGTAACATTATGAGCTATTAGACTTTGAAACCCTTTTTTTTCAAATGCCTGAGGGTCTGCTTTATTTGGGACTCCCAGGATATATCCAGATACATAAGGTCAATGTAGATACCTTATGCTTTCAGAAAGTACAAGATTCTACGTCCAAAGTTATTTTGGGTTATTTGGAATGCTTACGAACAGTAAGAACGCAACTAACAAAGCTCAAATAGTTCTCATCTTTGGCTAAAAATAAGATTGTGAATCCATTTCCCAGTCTTTAAAGAAGCCCCTGTGATGACTTACCAAAGATACAAACCACTTCCCTTGTCAGAACATTATGCATTGAAGATGGAGGTGCCCGTAAATAAGCAGAAGAGAGTGTGTACTGAGGACAGATACGCGTTCACTGCGTGTGTGGGGTGGCTGGATGAGTTCTAGTGGGAAAGGACAGGGAGTCAGCGGATACCAGGTGTAGGCTTTGCCTAATAATGTGTGTAGTACATGTGTGAAGTTTTGACGTGTATGAAGAAAAGCACTACTTAGATTCTAGGTTTTATTGATACAGTCGGTGGGGGGAAGTAGTTTTTTTTCTAAACTGCATATTTTAAATCGTTGCATGATAATCTCAGTAGGTCATCTCATATTCCATGTGCATATAACTCTTAGTTTAAAAGTCAAATAAAAATGATTCTTTACTGTTCAGTGTATTTTTATTTTACATTTTTGACCATTGGTAGGCAAAATCTACTTTCCAGCTCTATCAAAGCATTTTTTGTAGTGAAATTATACTGTATTTATCAAAATAAGGTGGTTACCACCTTATATTTACCCGCTATTATCCTTCAAATGACATTTTAGAAAATAACTATTATGGCATGTTCATATTTAGAACCATAAAAAATATTCTGAAAACTTCTAAGAGCTTAGCATTCTACTCTTTTATAAAAACTAAGAACTAATATAAAACTTGACAAAACAGTGTGACGTTTATATAATACTCCTACTTATGTAGCATATCACCATAGTGTTTCTTTCTTAAAACAAAAATAGACTCCTGGAATTATGCTCAGACAGCAGAACATATGAAATATTTACCAAATATTTGGTGTGTATTTATTCACTCGGCCAATATTTAAGTATAAAGTTATACTTACACAGCATGCCACCATAATAGATACTGGAGATACAGTGGTGAATAAAAGTGCTCCCTCACTTACTGTTCTTATTCAGTGGGGAAACAGACAAAAACAAATTAACAAAAACTAGAAGGGAAAATTACAAACTGTGGGCTTCCCTGGTGGCGCAGTGGTTAAGAATCTGCCTGCCAGTGCAGGGGACACAGGTTCAAGCCCTGGTCTGGGAAGATCCCACATGCTGTGGAGCAACTAAGCCCATCCACCACGACTACTGAGCCTGCTCCTTAGAACCTGCGAGCCACAACTACTGAGCCCATGTGCCACAACTACTGAAGCCCATGCTCTGCAACGAGAAGCCACCGCAATGAGAAGCCGGCATACTGCAACGAAGAGTAGCCCCCACTTGCTGCAACTAAAAAGAAAGCCCGCACGTAGCAACGGACACCCATTGCAGCCCAAAATTAATTAATTATTTTAAAATTACAAATTGTGCCATATGTGATTAAGGGACAGATAGACCATTGACTCACCCAAATTATAAAATCTGTATCATTTTCTTGACTTGGTACTTCATACTGATATCTTGTTCCATGATGACTTTGAAAAGAGCTGATAGATTTGACTAAATTGTGTGTATACATTTATTTATGCAACAACAAAAAATTTACTGAATGCTTATGTTCTGGGCACTGTTTTAGGCCAAGAGAAAGAGCAGAAAACAAAGTCATTGTGTTCGTGGTGATTTCACCCTAGTGGGAAGTCATTAAACATGTAATAAATGTCAGGAAGTGATAAATGATACCAAGAAAAATAAAGCAGACTGAGATGATAGGGAGTGAACAGAATACTATTATATTTGGGTAGACTGAGGAGTCTCTTTGAAGATAAACATTTTCCCACAATCTTCCTTCTGTCTCGTGGGTCAATTCGGTTAATGAATGCAGGATGCAAGGTAATTTTTGTATCTGTTGGTATCATTTACATATTCTTTATGAGAGCTATGGCGAGGTCCTGCTTCTTTCCAATTCCTTACCACTAAAAGAGGTTAATACTACCTGAGTTCTTTTCTTCATTCCTTGATCATTCTTGCCAAAGCACCTTCATCCATCCCATCCATCCCTTTACCTTTTGTCCAAAAAACATGCTTTGGTATCTCTTCCAATTTTCCAAAATCTTGGGATATGATATGAGTCATTTGATTAGAAATTATATTGTACAATTAAATGTCTTCCACATATTTGATTGTAATGTGGGATTACTTCTGGAGAGAGTGATTTTATCCCAGTCTTTCTCCTAGTAAACCCTCAGCTATGAAATTTGATGTCCTGGGTGATCTTACAGTGATCCCAGCCTTAATGCTCAAAAGTCGTAAATTGTACACTGCTCAAGTGTTCTACAGCATTGCACAAATCTAAAATAGGTAACTGGCACCCACCCCACACCTCATTGTTGGCTAACTAACTTGTCCCATAAATAGCTCTGTGTTATGCGATCAGACAACTACAACTAACGGACAAGGAATTTTTGTTTCCTGACACACTTGCGTGGTCTCTGGTGTTCAACAAAATCCAGGTCTAATTCACCGTACCCTGACTATAACACAGTTCTTAGGAGAATCATGCAAATCAGTAGCCAGATAGTTTTGGATGGGATTCAAGATATCCCTGCCTTATACCAAATTTCCACTTCCACAGTGTTAGAGCAAGATTCCGTTTTAGTCCCCTTTGTGTACATGATAGTACTTTTGCTGTCACAATCTGGTTAATCCCAGAGAGTTTCTGCCAGATGAATTAAAAATTCTTAGGTGAGGGCTTCCCTGGTGATGCAGTGGTTAAGAATCCGCCTGCCAATGCAGGGGACACGGGTTCGAGCCCTGATCCGGGAAGATCCCACATGCCACGGAGCAACTAAGCCCGTGCTCCACAGCTACTGAGCCTGTGCTTTAGAGCCCGCGAGCCACAACTACTGAGCCCATGTGCCACAACTACTGAGCCCCGCGTGCCTAGAGCCCGTGCTCCGCAATAGGAGAGGCCACCACAGTGAGAAGCCCACGCACCGCAAGGAAGAGTAGCCCCCACTCACCACAACTAGAGAAAGCCCGCGCGCAGCAATGAAGACCCAACGCAGCCAAAAATTTAAAAAAATAAAAAATAAAATAAATAATTTAAAAAAAATTCTTAGGTGGGTCTGAGAAGGCATCATGGTAGTTTTATAAAACCGTTTTTCTGAAATCAACAGTGTGTTTTAAAAACCTACCCACCATTGCAATATAATGGTTCTTGCTTCTAACTCTTAGCTGGAATGTGTTGTTTTTGTCTGAAAGATTTTTAAATGCTATAATTTTAACAGAACATTGCTTTGTAAATTCCTAAGCAGTAAATCAGAAGGTGAACCTTGGGGTTATTTTTCCAAATAAATCTGTGCCCTTTATGTGCAAACAATTACTGCTCAGGTAAATAGTGATAATACATAGGGTTCCGTCCGTGCTTTAGATATTATCACTTTTCTTTTACTGGGCCTTTTTAAAAATGGCAGTATGTTTAGTGCATTTCTTAAAGTCAAAATACCAAACCTAAAACAAGTGATTTTTTACGAAATCCCAGTGCTGCTTATTTATCATTACTGTTGAAATGCTGCTTACTGTTGCTTCAAGTTTGGAACACATGTAAAAGAAAGAACATGTCTGTGATATCAGAGCTATAGGCAGGGCTTCCCTGGTGGCGCAGTGGTTGGGAGTCCGCCTGCCGATGCAGGGAAGCCCCAGTCCGGGAAGATCCCACGTGCCGTGGAGCGGCTGGGCCCGTGAGCCGTGGCCGCTGAGCCTGCGCGTCCGGAGCCTGTGCTCCGCAGCGGGAGAGGCCACAGCAATGAGAGGCCCGCGTACCGCAAAAAAAAAAAAAAAAAAAAAAAGCTATAGGCAGTTCTTCCCGTAATTCTGGATTTGTACTTTTGCTTAGCAAAAGACTTCAGTACATTTTATAGTCAGAGCTTCATAGACCCAGTTATATACCTTTCCATGGCCACACTGAATTTTGTAAACATTTTGAAGCTAAAATTCAGTTCAAGAATACTGATCTTTAGTCTATCAAAAAGGGCTTAAATGCATTTATCTCTGGCCTGTATAATCGAGTATTTACTCTAATGGATTTAAAAGGGGAAGAAAAAAAGCTCACCCAAACCACTGATTGTTTAACAGATTGTAAACCATGGCTGTGTGGATACAAGCCCAGCAGCTCCAAGGAGATGCCCTTCATCAGATGCAAGCATTGTATGGTCAGCATTTCCCCATTGAGGTGCGGCATTACTTATCCCAGTGGATTGAAAGCCAAGCTTGGTAAGTGAACAAAGATTTTTCCATCATATTTTGTGAAGCACAAGCATATTGAAGTTTTTTTAATATATAAATTTATTTATTTTATCCATTTATTTTTGGCTGCATTGGGTCTTCATTGCTGTGCATGGGCTTTCTCTATTTGCGGGGAGTGGGGGCTACTCTTCATTGCAGTGCATGGGCTTCTCATTGCGGTGGCTTCTCTTGTGGCGGAGCGCGGGCTCTAGGCTCACGGGCTTCAGTAGTTGTGGCTCGCGGGCTCAGTAGTTGTGGTGCACGGGATTAGTTGCTCTGCAGCATGTGGGATCTTCCCCGGACCAGGGCTCGAACCCATGTCCCCTGCATTGGCAAGTGGATTGATTCTTAACTACTGTGCCACCAGGGAAGCCCCATATTGAAGTTTGGTTGGAAAGACAACATAGTGAATACTCTAAAAGTTGTACATTTATAAAGAAAATTATGTGACCCATGAAAAGGTATTTAATTCCATCTTAAAGTTTAAGAAGATGGAATAACTATGGGGATTTTTAAAAATAGGATTTGTTTCCTTTAATAGTAAATTCTGGCTAAAAGCATTAGAATATTGCTGCTAATGAAAAACAGTTAACAAATATGTTTTGAGTGCCTAGCAGTGTTTAGTAGAGTTAGTAGAGTTCATAGAAAATGTTGAAGCCCTTGTCCACAAAGAATTTAGTGTTTAATGGGGCAGATAAGGTATGCATATGCATACAGTTTAATAAAGTGTATTCTTAACAAGTTTAACAATGGTGACTTTGGTATTTTCAAATTTATATGTTTCAAATTTATATGTTTTATATATATATATAGGTAAAGACTAAAAGACAGTACACCAAAATGTTAACAATAATTATGTCTTAGTCGCAGATTTAACAACCATGTTTATTTTTCTTGTTTCCCAAATTACTGTTTATATACCCAGGGGGAAAATTGTTTTTAAATTCTTTCAGAATTAGTACAGTGCAGTAGACTGACAACAGAGCTTTTTAATCAACAACGTTATTGCACACCAGGCAGCAGGCTGTCTGCTGTTCTATTCAGGGCCTGGGCACGTGTTGGTTGGTTACCAGTCTCAGTCTGATCTGTCGTATTCATCAGATACTTCAGGCCTCCACCATCATGGCCAGGAGAGCAGGGGTCCTCATTGACAGAGCCCTGGAGAAACCAGCCTTTATGTTACTATTTGAGGCGAGCTGTAAACCCGTTGGTAATGTTGCCTCTGAATAATTGCAGTTGTGTGTTAGTAGCAGATTTCTGTTCAAAAGCTGGAGAGCACCAAAGGAGGGCAATTTTCTAGGCAATTAAAAAAAAAAAACCAAAACTCAGCCTCATGTGATCGAGAAAAAAAAGAGCTAAATATGAGCATGTCAACTGTACCTCATTTAGTGCTTTTTCCATTTCATTTTTCTTTTCTTTTCTTTTCTTTTTTTTTTTTTTGCTGTACACGGGCCTCTCACTGCTGCGGCCTCTCCTGCTGCAGAGCACAGGCTCCGGACGCGCAGGCTCAGCGGCCATGGCTCACGGGCCCAGCCGCTCCGCGGCATGTGGGATCTTCCCAGACCGGGGCTCAAACCCATGTCCCCTGCATCGGCAGGCGGGCTCCCAACCACTGTGCCACCAGGGAAGCCCTCATTTTTATTTTCTATTAAAGATTTGGAGAGTTCAGAAAAACATTAGTAGGAAGTTTCTGTTGATCTAAAATTTCATTTAGTAAATTTCCCATGCAGTCTTCTTACTGAATGAATGTTAAGAGACTTATGATATCAAGGAAAACCTGAATTTTATTTGGTTTTGGTTTTAAGAATATAAAGATTTTAATTAAAACATCTTCAGTTCTTCACATTTAAACTAAAAAAGTTCATATATATGTATTCAATATATATATCCATATATATATCCATATATATATATATATATGACAGAGAGTTAAGTTTTGAAGTACGAGAAAAAGTAGTACTTGATTTCCATGAGTTGTGCTCAGACTGTTGCTTCTTAAGAGTGGAGCATTATTGCCAGTCAAAACACAGGTGCAGGGCTGCCTTCATTCCTTCCAGGCTTTTATTCAGACATATTTAGTACATAGCACACGCATATTTGAAATTTGGCTTTCTCCACTGCCTTCTCAAAAGTGCAGATTCGAGCATATTATTTGATGAAGTAATGTGTCAAGTGTTTTGGTATACCTGTTTGTGCCCCCATTAGAAATTAGTTGCTAATGACTTCAGGGCTGTGTGGAGATGACAGAGCTGCTTAGCTATCACCAGATCTCTTGTTTGGCTCCAGACACACCAGCAGTAATGAATGTTATTTCAACCTTACAGCTGTTTGTTTTCTTCAGTGAGCTAAGTAATTTAGTACCGCCCAATAGCAATTGTTGCCTAAGTTGTTTAAAAAAAGAAAGAGAGGGATGAGGAGAAGAGTGAGGGAAGAAAGGGAGGGAGGGAGACCACCCAACCCTGTCAACAGTTAAGTGGCTCTGAATTAATACGCAGCCCGTAGAGTGACTTCTGTGGTTCATTGGAGGAGTTAACGTTGCCTACATGTCCCCAATCTGCGACTATTGATGTAAATGTTTGACTTGTGTAAATACTTGTAGGCAACTTCTGTCTTAATATCCCATTTCTAGGGCTTCTTAGAAGTAATGACTCACCTGTCTTTACTTAAGAAATACTCTGTGAAATTAGCAAGACATAGAACAAGTGGAGGCTGGAAAAAACACATAGAGCATTCTTGACCCTGTGCCCCCTTACACCCATGAGGGGGTAACTATAAATAGGAAATTATCAGAGTCCCTATTTCCTTCAGAGTACACAAAGCACTTTCCTTTTCCCTTCATTCCTAGGAGCAAATAGCATAAGCACCAGAGCAAGTCAGTAGGAGAAAGAGCAGTACATTGCAAAGAAGAAAGAAAAGAAAATAGGGCTTCCCTGGTGGCGCAGTAGTTGAGAGTCCGTCTGCCGATGCGGGAGACACGGGTTCGTGCCCCAGTCTGGGAAGATCCCACGTGATGCAGAGTGGCTGGGCCCGTGAGCCATGGCCGCTGAGCCTGCGCGTCCGGAGCCTGTGCTCCGCAACAGGAGAGGCTACAACAGTGAGAGGCCCGCATACCACAAAAAAAAAAAAAAAAGAAAAAAGAAAATATACTATACATCCCACTTAGGTAATTAGTGGATTAGGAATAGATTAATGTAAGTATCTAGTCAATTTGAATTGGACTGTTTCCTAAAATTTGCAGTGAGCATTATAAAGAAATTACTTTAGCCAAAGAAAAGGTGTGATGCATTGAGGCTGCATTTATACAGGCTGTGTGCATGTATGTATACATATGTATGTAATTTCTTTCCCCTAGGGACTCAATAGATCTTGATAATCCACAGGAGAACATTAAGGCCACCCAGCTCCTGGAGGGCCTGGTGCAGGAGCTGCAGAAGAAGGCAGAGCACCAAGTGGGGGAAGATGGGTTCTTACTGAAGATCAAGCTGGGGCACTACGCCACGCAGCTCCAGGTGGGTGTGATCTTGGGGCCTCGAGGCTCCAGGTGGGCATGAGCTCCAGGCCACGCAGCTCCAGGTGGAGGTGAGCTCCAGGCCACACTTCATTCTCTTCCCTGCAGGGGCTCTTCCTTCATTCAGAGATTTTCTTTTTCTTCTTTAACCCAAGGTTGTTGAGTCACACGTGACATGCATAAAGTTCTTATTGTTTGGCTTTGTGGTTGTAGCTGCCTTTGTAAACTGTTTATTTGAAAATAATTTCAAATGTATAGACAATTATGAGATTGATACTAAGAACCCCTACCTACGCTCAGACTCACCTGTCGTTAACATGTGCTTTACTGTATTCTCCCTCTGCGCGCACACGCATGCACACACACACTCACACATGTTTTCATCGCTTGAGAGTAAGTTACGTGCATCACGTCCCTTTGCCCCTAAGTACGCCAGTGTGCGTTTTCTAAGAATATGCACCTTCTCTTATGTAGTTATAGTACAGTTATCAACTTCTGCAAATGTAACATCAATACAACACTTTTAGGTAATCTTATACCTTTATTTCCATTTTGTCCACTGACTTACTGATGTCGTTTAGGGCATTTTTTTCCCCTCCAGCCCAGGATTCTGTTCAGGATCACATACTGCATCCAGTTGTCATGTCTCTTTAATCTCCTTTCATATGGAACCATTTGTCAGTCTTTCTTTGTCCTTCATTACATGGACATTTAAAAATAATTCAGCTCCTCTATTTTTAAAATATAAAATGGACCTTATTTGGAGTTTGTATGACATTTCCTCATGATTAGATTCAGGTTACACACCCCTGATCAGAATTCTAAATAAGGAGTGTTGTGTCTTTCTCAGGGTATCACATCCAGAGGCGTACAACGTCCATCTTATCCTCATTGGTGGTAGTAATTTTGATAGCCCAGTCAAGGTGGTGTCCAGTTTCTCCTCTAATATGGCCTCTTTAAAATGTATTCTGTTTCCAAGCATGGTGCCCTTACTTGAAGCAAATTAAGATGCAAGAAATAGGGCTTCCCTGGTGGCGCAGTGGTTGAGAGTCCGCCTGCCGATGCAGGGGACACGGGTTCGTGCCCTGGTCCGGGAGGATCCCACATGCCGCGGGGTGGCTGGGCCCGTGAGCCATGGCCGCTGAGCCTGCGCGTCCGGAGCCTGTGCTCCGCAATGGGAGAGGCCGCGGCAGTGAGAGGCCCGCGTACCGCAAAAAAAAAAAAAAAAAAAAAGATGCAAGAAATAGAATAATTTTACCTTCTTCCTGTAATTGGGTTTCCCACAATGTGCTTTTCTTGTCCCTGTTGGCATTGGAGGAGCAGCTTTTCTCATGATTACAATATTGTGTCGCTGGGAGTCTCCATCATGAGATCTGGCCCCCTGCTCTGAGGCACAGTTCGGCCCCATAGCATGGAGTGGAACAAAGTGATGTTTGCTCTTGGATTCTTTCAGAACACGTATGATCGCTGCCCCATGGAGCTGGTCCGCTGCATCCGCCATATTCTGTACAATGAACAGAGGCTGGTCCGAGAAGCCAACAATGTGAGTGTCCATGGGTTTGGGGAGAGGCATTGGGAAGTCCTTTCTTGCCCAGTTCTTTCTGGACCCAGCTTTGTCAAGGTGACTCGGTGTGCATCTGGTTGGTGTCACTATAAACAGAGCATTGTCCTGAGAACCCCTAGGAAATAGAAGACTGGTCTCTGATCTTAACTGACTTGTAACCTTGATGAGATTGCAACCAAAAAGCAGTGTGAACAAGTGCAGAATAATTTTACCCCACCTGATTTATATTTGAGGAGAGGCATGCTTATATTCAAGTGAGATTACTTAAGAACAGCCTCTGCTCGCCCCCCAACCCCGCAACCAGGTGTTGAAGAAATAGATCCAACCAGGGCAGTTCAGTGACTGGATCCGCAAAGCCCTTGTGGATGCCTCCCCTGTCACTTCATTTGGGGTCTCCAGGACACCTCCTGTGAGTGGTTCACCCTCTTCCCTCAGTCACAAGAAGGTCTTGAGGGAGGACACACATGATGTGTGTTCCCACAGCCTTGTCCTCCACTGTGTCCCCAGCACCTAGCACAGGTGGCATTGGGTCAGTGAGTGACTGTGAAATGAGGGGTCATCATTATCAGTAGGAAAACCCAGGTAACTCCTGGGACATGTTGAGTTCTAGTCTGTCCAGAGAGAACCCAGATGGACCCTGGGTGGGATACTCTGGTGGAGGTCAGAAGCTTTCTGCAATACTTTATGAAGATGCCATCGTCTACCAGGTCTCCTATTGCTCCTCTTTTCCCACTCTACCCCAACTCTCACAAATAACACTTGCAATTCTCTGACTGAAAGTTTAGCTTTGGGCATCTCAGCCCAGTTATAATGTGAGCATCGCCCTTTCCTTGGGACTGTGGCCTAAGGCTTTCTCTCATCCTCCTACCCAGCTCACTGCTGCCCACACTTTCTCCCCGATCTGTCTCCAGGGTAATTCTCCGGCTGGAAGTCTCGCCGATGCCATGTCCCAGAAACACCTTCAGATCAACCAGACATTTGAGGAGCTGCGACTGGTCACGCAAGACACAGAGAATGAGCTGAAGAAGCTGCAGCAGACTCAAGAGTACTTCATCATCCAGTATCAAGAGAGCCTGAGGATCCAGGGTGAGGCTGGTGTAGGAGGGCAGCGTGTGTCTGGGGGACGGGAGTGAGGCCTAGAAAGAAGCTGGTCGGGTTGGAAGAGAACCAGTTCTCCATTTAGAAGCATTTACCTCTCTCTGGAGTAGCAGAGAATCATTGGCATTGAAGGCAGTGCAGGAGGCTGAGGCTTTGGAAGGGAAGAAGACAGGCGCTGGCCCTTGGAGAGCTTGGGGTCTCACTCTGGCTACCCATATCCAAGGAGCTCCTGGGCTGTGAAGGAAGACATTTCCTCTCGTGGGAAGGAGCACACAGACTAAGGAAACAGTATCAGCCAGTACTTTATGTGGCAGACATTTTCTAAGTGATGCTTTATTGAAATGTTAAACTTTGTAAGCAGGGAGGGTATTAGGGCCGCTAGGGCTGTGTTTTACAGCCTTTTAATGTTGTTCTGTGTGGTTATTCAGAGAGGCTGTCCTGGGGCAGAGCAACTAGTGCATCTCAGCTAGCCCTTATAGACCAGGGCTCCCCTGCCTGGGGTAAATAAATCCTGCTGGCACTTGGGTGCAGAGAATTACAGCATTCAGTCTGGAGTGTGTGGAGCCCCACGAGCGCCCCCTATTGACCTTATAGAATTTGGCAAGGTGACTTTAAAAGTAGACCATCAAAGGTCATGGTTTTTGTTTTAAAAGCAGAAGGTCTTCTTAGAAGCCCATATGATTTAAATTTATTTATTTATTTATTTATGGCTGTGTTGGGTCTTCGTTTCTGTGCGAGGGCTTTCTCTAGTTGTGGCAAGTGGGGACCACTCTTCATCGCGGCGCGTGGGCCTCTCACTCTCACGGCCTCTCTTGTTGTGGAGCACAGGCTCCAGACGCGCAGGCTCAGTAGTTGTGGCTCATGGGGCCAGTTGCTCTGCGGCCTGTGGGACCCTCCCAGACCAGGGCTCGAACCCGTGTCCCCTGCATTGGCAGGCAGATTCTCAACCACTGCACCACCAGGGTGACTTTAATACAGGCATGCTTTGGAGATGCCAAGGGTTTGATTCCATACCACTAAAATAAAGTGAATATTGCAGTAAAGCAAGTCACATGAACTTTTTGGTTTCCCAGTGCATATAAAAGTTATGTTTATCTATACTGTAGTCTTTTGAGTGTGCAATAGCATTATGTCTAAAAAAAATTATTTAAAAATATTTTACTGCTAATAAATGCTAACCATCTGAGCCTTCAGCAAGCTGTAGTAGTAATATCAAAGATCAACATCACAAATATAGCAATAATGAAAAAGTTTGAAATATTGTGAGGATTACGAAAATGTGACACAGAGACAAGAAACAAGCAAATGCTGTTGGAAAAATGGCAACCAAAACACTTGCTCAACACAGGGTTGCTAAAAGCCTTCAACTTATTTTTTAAAAATGCAGTATCTGTGAAGTGCAATATATTGCAGCACAGTAAAATGAGGTGTACCTGTAGTTTCCTCTCCCTGGTTGCATGCCCAGTTCAAAATCTCAGAGAAGCTTTAGCTCAACCAACGAGCCATGAAAATACACATGCATACACATATCAGGTGCTCCTCTACTACCACACCTGTGGGCTCCGTTTTAGAACTGTATTAATACTATTTATTAACTCTGTCCTCCCCAGTAGAATATAAATTTGTTGAGAAGGAACTATGTCTTTTATCTCTGTACCCTGAGATTAGCACAGCCTGAATCATAGCAGGTGTTGAGTAAATGGTGGAGGTCTTCCTCCCTTCTGAATCCATCCCAGACTGCCCTGAAAGAAGGGAAGGCCCTCCTGCTAGATTAGGGAGCAGGACATTTCAGGCTATTATTTCTACCCAAGACCGTTGACTGGTTGACAGTACTGATGATCCTATTCTGGGGTTTTCTGTTTCCTATTTGTGAGGTTGGGTTTCGATTCTGGTTTGGGTCTGTCCCCATCGTGCAATGTCAGTTCAGTCTCATTTATCAAGTGCCCCCATCAGAAGCACAGACTACTGATCTGTGTGTGCAAGGGAAGTCTCAGCTCCCTCCAGTGGAGCAGACAGTTGCCTCAAGTCTCCTGGCGTCCTTCCCAGAAGCTTCTCCAATTGGCCAGGAGAGACCTAAGTGGGTCACTTGCATAAGGAGGCTGGGCCTGGTGTTGGGCTCCCCACCACCTCCCTGTGGGTGGCAGGACTCCGAGGTGGCTCCCCAGATTATTCTGCTATGTTCCTTACCTGCTCAGTCCCCCGCAGTCACGTCAGAGCCATATTTCTCAGTTCTCTTCTAGTTCTGGGCTTTCCTGGCTGTCCAGGGTTGCTTGAGTGTGTCCTTAGTTGCTTTTGTGCGTCCATAGGGCAGGGCCTCGGTCAGTGTGACATGGCCCTGAGAGGCCTGCCAGGAACTTGACCAAGACCTGCTGACTGACGCTCTCATCTTCTTGACTCAGCCCCAGTAAGGACCCAGTAAGGACCGTGGGACGTTCCAAAAGCCTGTTGGTGGGGGTAGGAACGCCAGCATCTAGGATGGCGATTGCCTGTGGAGGGAGGGATGGGGATGCCGGCAGGGGAGGGTGTACAGGTGCTTAACTGTGGAAATGTTTACTTTCTTAAGCTGGCTTCTTGATACACAGGTGTGCCTTGTATCATCCTTTCTATCAGTACTTGCCTAGGTCTTAAGTATTCTATAACAGAGTTTTTGAGAAGGACGTCAGTGAGGCCTCGTTCCCTTATTCCTGCCATCGATGAGATGCCTGACAGCTGGTGTGGGGAGAAGCTGCCTCCCTCTCTTGAGAGAATCTTGCTGCTTTCGTGTCCCCAGCGGCCCTGGACACTCTGTCTCTCTCCCTCTTCCGGTCGGTCTGCTGAGCTCACAGTGACCCAACCTGGACAAACATGTCAGGCCCCTGCAGCACGTGGAGAAACCGCCCCCTTCCCCGAGGAGAGGCGGCTGCGCTCAGCCCCGCGGAGCAGGGCCTTCCCGATGAGGCTTTGTCCTCTGAGGTTGGGGCCGAGAGCTGCTCCAGCAGCCTTGAGTCCCGTCCTGTAACCCACTGACCATGAGGACTGACTCACCTGGAGCTGGTGGTGCCACGCACAGCTTCCTGAGCACTTTCTGTATCACTGTTTATTTAACGTCACAGCAGCCGCTGAGGCAGGTGCCGTGATTCTCCCGTTTTACGCCTGGGGAGGCTGAGGCCTAGGAGAGTGAGGTGATTTGCCCGAGTTCACCCACCTTTTAAACGGCGAGGACACACTTCAGACCAGGCAGGGTGGCTCTAAGCCGGACCCCGTGTGGGGAGAGGAGGGCTGGGTGGGCGGGGAGGCCATGGGCTGGCTCCTCCTCAGCTGTACCCCAAGCTTCCGTCTCCCCACTCCCCAAGGGGAGCTCAGAATCGGGGGGCCAGGGGACGGAGCCCACTCATCTTTGGGTGCCATGGCTGTGGAGCCCTGACTGGCCACTTGTCAGCTGTGTCCCCTCCAGAACAGGTGAGTGCGGTTCTGCCGGGCTCCCTGCTAGATCCGAGGAGATCATGGTCATGGGTGTCCTGTCCCCTCCTCCAGCTCAGTTTTCCCAGCTGGCGCAGCTGAACCCCCAGGAGCGTCTGAGCCGGGAGGCGGCCCTCCAGCAGAAGCAGGTGTCCCTGGAGGCCTGGCTGCAGCGCGAGGCCCAGACGCTGCAGCAGTACCGCGTGGTGAGTGGCTGTGCGTCCCTCCCCTCGCGGGCGTGGAGGTGACACCCCAAGCCGAGCCGAGCCGTCCCGGGGAGCTGAGAGAGGGAGAGAGCCAGGAGGAGAGCGGGACCCAGCAGAGCAGGAGGCCAGAGCCTTCCCCGCTGTGTGGGCACGCAGGGCAGAGCGGGTCGGCAAGGGGTGAGGGGAGGCCCTGCGGGGCTGTTCTGAGAGCCCAGAAGGGCCGCTCCCCCACCGCCCGCCCCTCAGGATCTGGCCGAGAAGCACCAGAAGACCCTGCAGCTGCTGCGGAAGCAGCAGACCATCATTCTGGATGACGAGCTGATCCAGTGGAAGCGGCGGCAGCAGCTGGCGGGGAACGGAGGGCCCCCCGAGGGCAGCCTGGACGTGCTACAGTCCTGGTAATGGGTGTGGGGGGCCGGGCGGGGCGGCAGGGGCTCGGCGCGGTGCCACCGGCTGCTGTCCTGCTCCTGCGTTTTCGTGAGCAGCGGGCTCCCTCTGTCGGGGCACAGGTCTTATTTCACCGGTGGTCTGGTTCTTGCTGCAGACTTTGGTGCCCCCGTCCTGTGCCACCTTCCCCGGGAGGGGCGTCCCTGGGTGAGGGAGTGGGGTGGGGCCAGGTGTGCCGGGTGACGCTCAGGCTGGTTGGACCCAAGTCAGGGTCGCTCCTGTGTGTTTCTTTGTGTTTCTGGAAGGCAGGGCAGCCGTGCTCCGCTCAGTGGATAGGCCAGGCGGCTCAGGCGCCGAGCCTTCCTGGGGGTGGAGCTGGGTGTGGGCCTTCTCCCCAGCCTGGGGGCCTTCTGGCTTCTGGCCTGGAGGAAGCCGGTGAAGGCTTTGTCCTTCCCTTCGGCCTCGGGGCTCCTGTGCAGGTGTGAGAAGTTGGCGGAGATCATCTGGCAGAACCGACAGCAGATCCGCAGAGCTGAGCACCTCTGCCAGCAGCTGCCCATCCCCGGCCCCGTGGAGGAGATGCTGGCTGAGGTCAACGCCACCATCACAGACATCATCTCAGCCCTGGTGACCAGGTGCTTGCTGCCTCTTGGCCACACCCAGGGCCCCACCGGTCGGCCTGGGTCGCGGGCAGCAGGGTCTTTACAGACAGGGCGCTCTGGCTGAAACCCTTCCGGCTCTGCCTCACACCCTCTTTCCATCCCCCCCTGTCGCCTGTCGCTGTGGCCTCTTGCTGTTGACCTTGCCCAGTTTCTCTCGTGGACACTGGCTGGGCCTGTTCCCTGCAGCCCGTTCCAGCTGCCGAGTTCATCTCACTGCCTCCCCTCCTGCCAGCTCCCCCGACTCGCAGTGGCCCCCCCGGGACCGGGGCCGTGCCGCAAGCCCTTCTTTCGCCTGCCGTGCCCCGCGCGAGGCGGCCTCCCCACGCGGAGGGAGGGACCGGAGCGCTGTCCCCTGAGGCGTCACCTGGTCACTTGTGTCCCCGCAGCACGTTCATCATCGAGAAGCAGCCCCCTCAGGTCCTGAAGACCCAGACCAAGTTCGCAGCCACCGTGCGCCTGCTGGTGGGTGGGAAGCTGAACGTGCACATGAACCCCCCCCAGGTGAAGGCCACCATCATCAGTGAGCAGCAGGCCAAGTCGCTGCTCAAGAACGAGAACACCCGCAAGTACGTTGCCCTCGAAATAGGAGGAAAGTGATCCCACCTTCTAGGAAGTTTCTAGGCCTGGCCATTCCTTTGTAGGAGCCCCATTAGCTCTCTGTCCCCTTCCAGCTCTCAGAGAAGCAGTAAGGGGGGTCTTCTGTGAAGAAACTATGATTTAGTAGGGGTATGTGTAAAGGAAACTTTTTATGTGTTTTATGTACATTTATTTCTTAGATAGTTTATACAGCCGAACCCCCATCTCCCCTTAAATGACTTAAGTGTTTTGACAACTTTCTTTATTTCCTCCTACCCCCAATATGTTTTCTACCTTGTGTGTGCTGAGACCCTGTATGGGTTTAAAGTTGAGTCTGTCTGATTTGCAGTGATTACAGCGGGGAGATCTTGAACAACTGCTGTGTGATGGAGTATCACCAGGCCACGGGCACCCTCAGCGCTCACTTCAGGAACATGGTGAGGATGGGAAAAGAGGATGAACGAAGTTTTCCTAGCTGTTTGAGGGCTTTATCCTCTATTTTTCTCCTTTTCAGTCCCTGAAACGAATTAAGAGGTCTGACCGTCGTGGAGCGGAGTCGGTGACAGAAGAAAAATTTACAATCCTGTTTGAATCACAGTTCAGTGTTGGTGGAAATGAGCTGGTTTTTCAAGTCAAGGTGTGTGTGTGTGTGTGTGTGTGTGTGTGTGTGTGTGTGTGTGTACTTTATATCCCAAAAGAATTGTTTTGATCACAGAGTATCTTCTTGTGATAATTTTTTAAATTTAATTTTTATTTTATATTGGAGTATAGTTGATTTACAATGTTGTGTTAGTTTCAGTTATATCTTCTTGTGATTACTGATGAACAGAAGTGAGGAGACCTCATCCTTAGGACTCTATCTCTTAGATTCTCTTAAGACATGAACAAATAATAACGAAATGGAATAGCCGGAGATATAGGTAGAAGCGAACCAAGAGAAACATCAGTCAGGATGGATTTGAGTACAGTTGTAGTCATTTTAGACATTTGTTACTTGCTCTTTTTCCCCAGCAATGTCTCCATTCTTCTTCTCTTTTCTCTCTTAGTCTCTAGCTTTGAGAAACTTACTCCATCCTTCAGAAATATCTAAGAAATAAATAAGAAATACCTAAATACCAAAATGTCACACAGAAATATCTCTTTTAAAAATATCTAAAATTTCTAAGACTGTGCCAATGTGCAAAGTCTTATTATTCCTGGAGCCCTTCCTATTCTGTATTCAGGGGCATTCTGTATTTACTGAAACTTGTAGAGAGAATAAACGTGTTGTGATAGAAAAAAAAGGGGGAGGAGGGCAGAGCGTGTGGCTGCAGGAGCTCAGCCCTGCTCCCGTGTCTCTTTCAGACCCTGTCCCTCCCGGTGGTGGTGATTGTTCATGGCAGCCAGGACAACAATGCAACGGCCACTGTTCTCTGGGACAACGCTTTTGCAGAGCCTGTGAGTGTATTCCCTGGGCCCGTGGGTCTCAAGATTTTGATACTGGTGTCAGGAATCTCTTTCAAGTCTCTTTAGCCCACCAAAAGGCATAGAAGAAAAATGCTGTTTTCCTTAGTGGGAGGCAGAGTGGAGAGTATGCGGAAAGTGGAATGAGCAGGGGCTGGAAGAAAGGCCGGTGTTTCAATTCAAGCTCCACCATTTCCTCACTCTGTGACAACAGGAAATTCACTTGACCTCTCTGAGTCTAAATTTCCCATAAGTGTCTGCAACACAGGGAGAATAATGCCCCAGAGTGTTGTTTGGAAGATTCGTTTAGGTGATACACAGAATGCTTGTCACATAGTCAGTACTCTGTAAAAAGTATTTTGAATTGTGGGTGAAACCATGAATGGAATTTGGGACTCGCAGGTCTCTTTTCGAGGTTGTACCTCTCAGGAAGTCACTTAGCTTAGAAGTTGCTTCCTGTCATCTTCTCTCCCATGACTGAGGGTGAGATTGAATGTCCTTTGCAAATTTTAGAGTCTGTGATTCATCCCAAGTCTCACGAAGAACGAGATGCTTTGTGTAAAGAAATAAATATGATTCTGTGGATTTACGCACCCAGAGGCTATCTGGTTACCACTCTTGTGCCGCTGGATCATTTTCAAAACATTTCAGTAGGCAGAGTTCCATGTGTTGGCATGTTTCCAGTAGAGATTAGTCCACAAAAGCATGATAAAAGGTTATACTTGTTACTTGGGACATAAAAGTATGTCCTTCTCTAACGTGAAGAGTACAACTTGGCATTTTCAACAGGCCTCTTTAGAGAACAATATTTTTGCTGTAGGGGTGAGATCCTTAGCAGAAATTCTGTGATGCTTGTGCTACACACCCTGCGTTTGAGGCTCCTTTAAAAACATATCTGCCTAAGGAGCTTGAAGACCTGATCCAAAAGAGGATTTGGGATGAACAATCAATTGGAACAGGAAGACAACTGATTCGCTGACTGACCAGACATTTAAACAAACAAACAAATAAATAGATAGAAATGTATGTGTGTATATATATATATATATATAGGAAAGAATGAATGAATGAGAATCAAAACACAAGAAAAAAATTAAAATTAAAAAAATATAAGCCTCCTGGATAGGATTGCCACGTCTGCTCTTATTTCCCTCCCTGTGCATCCACAGATCTCACTCCTCATGTAACTCTGGCATCTCCTGTCATTTGTCATTCCTAAAGTATCTTGTGTAAATAAGTAAGCATTTTTAACATTTTTAGTTATGTTAATGACTAGTGTACATCTTATGCTGTTTATTTACTTTTAATTTTTTTATTGAAGTATAGTCGATTTACAGTGCTGTGTTAGTTTCTGGTGTACAGCAAAGTGATTCATATATATATATATGAATATATGTATATATATTAAGTTATTTCACTTTGAGCTAGAGTTCTTGGCAGAAGGGGTCAAGGGCAAGGATGACACTTGTGCACACACTTATGGACACATGCACACATTCTCTCTCTGTACCTAGAGAACCAGTCTCGTAGATTTTTTTTTTTTTTTTTTTTGTGGTACACGGGCCTCTCACTGTCGTGGCCTCTCCCGTTGCGGAGCACAGGCTCCGGACGCACAGGCTCAGCGGCCATGGCTTGCGGGCCCAGCCGCTCCGCGGCATGTGGGATCTTCCCGGACCGGGGCCCGAACCCGTGTTCCCTGCATCGGCAGGCGGACTCTCAACCACTGCGTCACCAGGGAAGCCCAAGTCTTGTAGATTTTGACTCCCTTTGAGTGTCAGAGCCAGACCTTGGTCATGTTTTGTTGTCGTGGCTGTTAGCAAGTAGGATTGGGCAGAAATAGAGACACAGATGTAGAGAACAAACATATGGACACCACGGGGGGTAAGTGGTGGGGGGGGATGAATTGGGAAATTGGGATTGACATATACACTAATATGTATAAAATAGATAACTAATAAGAACCTGCTGTATTAAAAAAAAATAAAATTCTAAATAAATAAATAAATAAGGGAGTGAGAGAATGATTAAAAAAAAAAAAAGAAGGATTGCACTGTACGTCCAGCAGCTCATTTACAGGACACCACAGATAGCCCGAGGTTACCTTCTAAGTTGTGTGTGAAGGTGGTAAAATGAAACCTTCCGAATTTCAAAGAACTGCATACCCCAAGGAAGTCTGAGTTAATCCTCAGGCTCAGCCAGACAAGTGTTTGTAACTCCATCCAGCCATCAGTGTTTTTCTTTTGCAGGTTGAGGGAATAAATCATGCAACTGTTTTCTCCTGAGGTTCTGACTTCTCTCCCCTTCAGGGCAGGGTGCCGTTTGCAGTGCCTGACAAAGTCCTGTGGCCACAGCTGTGCGAGGCGCTCAACATGAAATTCAAGGCCGAAGTGCAGAGCAACCGGGGCCTGACCAAGGAGAACCTCGTGTTCCTGGCGCAGAAGCTGTTCAACAGCAGTAGCAGCCACCTTGAGGACTACAACGGCATGTCCGTGTCCTGGTCCCAGTTCAACAGGGTGAGGGATGCCACCCTCTGCAGTTAGATCGGCCCCTGCAAACCAGATCCCTCAGGAGCCTCCCTGCCCTCGGCCCTCATTCCTCATGTCTCTAATACGACATGCCCATATTATGCTCTGTCCCCTTGACTCTCTGATGTTCCTTGATGTGTAATGCAAAGTCAGGCTCCCGTGGGACCCTCAGCCCTCAAAAGAGGATGCTGATGAAGGAAACTTTGCCTCTAGCATCTGGTAGTTCAGATGTCACCCGTCACATCTCTGATTATACACTGAACTTTCGTGTCTCTGCTTACGCCCCCCACCCTCACCACACGTGCCCTACTTCGGAGATCTCACAGTCTCCGAATGGAACTCTTTTAAATGGTCGTGTGCTAACCAGCTGGCTAACAGGTTCACTGGTGGTCAGAGGAGGTTTGATAGGGAAGCAGGAGGCCTAGGTGGTCTGTCTTTGCCATTGCAGTACGGCTCCTGCCTTCCACCGGAATCAGATCACCGCAATTTGCTGATAATTGTTGGTAACACCCGTATGATGGAGTGCTCTCTGCGGCCTCACGGTGTGATCTAATCCCGTTCAGATTTACAGGTTTCTCAGAAGCTCCCAGGAGATGGTGCTGTTGCTGGTCACAGACCACACATCAAAACCAGCAAAGGACTAATCAGCCTAGAAACAGGGGGAAAGTATGTGTAGCCAGGGTCCACCGGGTGTTGGTAATTGCTCTGTGGTGTTTTCCCCTCCTTCCGTCTTTTCCCCTCTATTCTGTTTTTGGGTTGTAGGACCATTTGGTCAAACTCAGGTAGGCGTGTATATTTGTATGATTCTGACAATGTAGATGTTGTTTTCCATTTAATTTTTCCAGTTAAAGTATATACAGGCAATAATATCCCAAGTGTTACTTTTGCCTCCTTGTGTTCATTGTTGTATCTCCGACCAGGAGAATTTACCAGGACGGAATTACACTTTCTGGCAGTGGTTTGACGGTGTGATGGAAGTGTTAAAAAAACATCTCAAGCCTCATTGGAATGATGGGTGAGAATCGGTGTTTGTTAAGTCAGCAGTAGAGTAGCAGCAAGGTCTTTTTTCTGGCATGAAAACATCACACTCTACTTTTGCTCCTTTGGCCTCTGTGATCCAGGGCTATCTTGGGTTTCGTGAACAAGCAACAGGCCCACGACCTGCTCATTAACAAGCCTGATGGGACCTTCCTGCTGAGGTTCAGTGACTCTGAAATTGGTGGCATCACCATTGCTTGGAAGTTTGATTCTCGTGAGTGCCCCTCCCTTTTTAAGACATATCTTAGCTCTGGTTAGGTGCTTTTGTTGCAAAATTACTTTAACGATTTATTGAGGACTTATTATTCCTGGGTACGAGTACTAATTATGGGAAGCAGAAATGTTTAACCATGACACAGCTGCAGCTTGTGTAAAATCTTATTATGGGAAACACAATTACTAATTTTGAGAAACACAGATGTACAACCCGACATATGGCTACATGTGATGCAGTATCCTGTCCAAAATCTCAGCTGCTTCCCTTTTGAAATGTTTGCCTTCTTATTACTCAACCTTGAGCTTATTTCAGTAAAGAATTACTCTATTGTTTGGAGTCGTTAGAGTGGAAATAATACGCTATTTTCATTATTCCTTTATCCTAACATAAGGATACTGCCATTGATCATTTCCATCCAAGAATATTATTTCTTTCCTCTGACCCTCACGGTAAGACAAGAGGAGCTTGCTAGTTTTTTGTGACTTAAAGAGTTTACTTAAAGATTTTAATAGCTTTTAATAACTCTCATGCACCCTCTGACTATGGACACACTTCCTATCTCTTTTACATACTTTTGTACAGGGAATTAGGGACTGGAGTCAGCAAGAAGTTTCTTCTAGAGAGGGACAGAATACTGTTTGAACTGGAAACTACCTGAGATCATTAGATCTCTAGGAAAGTGGTATATGCGTTACCTGCTTATCTACCCATGACTTTTAAAAACTACTTAATCGGGCTTCCCTGGTGATGCAGTGGTTAAGAATCCACCTGCCAGGGCTTCCCTGGTGGCGCAGTGGTTGAGAATCCGCCTGCCGATGCAGGGGACACGGGTTCGTGCCCTGGTCTGGGAAGATCCCACATGCGCGCGCGGAGCGGCTGGGCCCGTGAGCCATGGCCATTGAACCTGCACGTCCGGAGCCTGTGCTCTGCAACGGGAGAGGCCACAACAGTGAGAGGCCTGCCTACCACAAAAAAAAAAAAAAAAAAGAATCCACCTGCCAATGCAGGGGATACAGGTTGGAGCCCTGGTCCGGGGATATCCCACATGCCGCGGAGCAACTAAGCCCGTGCGCCACAACTACTGAGCCTGCGCTCTAGAGCCCACGAGCCACAACTACTGAAGCCCGCGTGCCTAGAGCCCGTGCTCCACAACAAGAGAAGCCACTGCAACGAGAAGCCCGCACACCACAATGAAGAATAGACCCCGCTTGCCGCAACTAGAGAAGGCCCGCATGCAGCAACAAAGACCCAGTGCAACCAAAAATAAATAAATTTAAAATATATAAATTTTTTTTAAAACTACTTAATCTACAGCCTATCGTAATTTTTAAATGGAGATTTTTATTGGGACAATTTTAATGGAGAGCTTTATTTGTAGTATATTTGGGTTTTAAGATTTCCTCTTCAGAAATCATATTTAGACTACGATTATTCTGTTTTTTGATCTAGAGGAGAGAATGTTTTGGAACCTGATGCCTTTTACCACCAGAGACTTCTCCATCCGGTCCCTGGCTGACCGCTTGGGAGACCTGAGTTACCTTATCTACGTGTTTCCTGACCGGCCAAAAGATGAAGTGTACTCCAAATATTACACCCCAGTTCCCTGCGAGCCTGCCACTGGTAACAATGTTCGCATTCTGATTTGGTTTCGTTGTGATTTTGGTTTTGTTTTAGGTGTACGTGTGTGTCTCTGTGTGTGTCAGTGTGTCTGTCTGGCATGAAAATCTACGCAGTTAACACTCAGTTGTTGCTGTTTGAGCTTTATCCAGGGCAGATGTAAATCCTGGGCTATTTTCTTCAGTTATACAAAAAACACATCAGCTGCCAACCCCAAATATCAAATTGAAGGGAATAAATTGCTTTTAATACAAGCTTAGATCAAACAAAATTAGGAAGGTAAAATTTTGTTTTTCAAAACAGAGATGGTTTTATTGTTTTCTGAGAATAAAAGTATTATGCATTTACTGTAAAATTCCAGAAAAGTATAGAAAATAAAATAGATATCACACAACATTTCTTATCTCATCAACGTAAACAATTTAGTGAATGTTCTTCCAGTCGACCTAGATATGTATTCTGTCACTCAGTCACCAGAGGCTTATTAAGCACTTCCTGTGTGGGGTTGCAATCTAATGGCAGAAGGAAGACAATAAACAGGTAAACAAATAAATGAATCTAGTGATGGACACTGTGAAAACAAATAAGGTGAAGGGATAGAGAAGTGATGGGGGTAGGGGGGTGCGGCACAGCACTTCACTTGAGTGATCAGGGAAGGCTCCCCTGAGGAGGTGACATCAGAGTAGCCCTGAATGAAGTGAGGAAGCCACACATAGATCTAGAGAGAACATTCTAGGCCGAGAGAACAAGAGCAGAAACCCTGAGGTGGGAGTGAGGTTGGCATGTTTAGAAAAGCTCACAAGGAGGCTTCCCTGGTGGTGCAGTGGTTAAGAATCCGCCTGCCAATGCAGGGGACACAGGTTTGAGTTCTGGTCCGGGAAGATCCCACATGCCGCGGAGCAACTAAGCCCGTACGCCACAACTACTGAGCTTGCCCTCTAGAGCCCGCAAGACACAACTATGGAGCCCGTGTGCCACAACTAGTGAAGCCCGTGCACCTAGAGCCCGTGCTCTGCAACAAGAGAAGCCACCGCGATGAGAAGCCTGCACACCACAACAAAGAGTAGCCCCCGCTCACCACAACTAGAGAAAGCCCATGCACGGCAACGAAGACCCAACTCAGCCAAAAATTAATTAATTAATTATTTTTAAAAAAAGCACGTGTACCCAACAAAGAGTAGCCTCCGCTTGCCGCAACTAGAGAAGCCCGTGCGCAGCAGCGAAGACCCAACACAGCCAAAAATAAATAAATTAAATAAATACATTTATTTAAAAAAAAAAAAACACCTCACGAGGACCCGGGAGGCTGGAGCCGGATGAGCAGGGGAGAAATGGTGGGACATGAGGGCAGAGCAGTGGGAGGGACCAGATCGTGTCGGGTTTGGGTTATACCATACGTCGTCATCTGTGACCTGATTATTCTTTCACTTAAAAATATATCACAGGCAGAGTTACAGGTCAGTAAATATAAACTTACAGCATCGTTTTAACAATTGCATAGAATTCCATTGTAGGGTGATCCTATGTTGGTTATTTAAGATACTTAAAATTTAAGTTAGTCACAGTTTTTTTTTTTTAGTTACTATTGAGATAACCTGGTACATGCATCTTGTTCTACTGTTTCCTTAGGACAAATCCCTAAGGTAGAATTTGTGTCAAGGGGTATGTACTTTTCAAGCATTTGGACACATCTGTCCAGAGCTGCCCTCCAGAAAGTGGAATTCGTTTTCACTCCCACAGACGTCTGTTTGAGTATCTGCTTCTCCATCCTCCTCCTGCCAGTGATAGTGTCTCTTAAGCAGTTTCATGTTTGCCAGTCTGATAGGCATAAAAATGATAATCTTAGTTCTTATTTTCATTTCTTTGATTCTAGGTAAGGTCAAAACATCTTTTCATATAAAGATAATAATAACAATAAATAGAATAATAATAGCAGCTAACATTTGTTGAATGCTTACTTGCATACCAGACACTTTTCTGAGCACATTTCAAATAGTTTCTCATTTAATCCTCAAAACAGGTCTGTGAAGTAGGCACTGTTACCATCCCCATGTTACATTTGAGGAGCTGAGGCACAGAGGAGTGAAATAAATTGCCAGAGATATCACAGCTAGGAAGAGGCCAAGCCAGGGTTTGAGCTCAGTCTAGCCTGTACTTCTTAACCTCCACATTGTTGGCCATTTGTATTTTTTCTGTGAAGTACGTTCCTATTCCTTGCTCATTTTTCTTTTGCAGTTCCGTTTTTTCTTAATGATATGCAAGTGTTTTTTTATATAGTAAATAAAGCTTTTATTATTATAGCAGAGATTTTTCTCAGTGTGTCAGTGTTCTTTTAACATTTAGGTTTTATTTTGCTGAAGTGCAAAGACTTGTGTTTTCTATATAGCCCAATCTATTGACCTTTTTCCTTTATAGATTCTGCTTTTTGTATCATGCCTTCCCACCTGGTTATATTTCTAGGTGGGGAAATAAGCCAAAATATTTTTAGACTTATGTGGTATTTTGGATTAAACCTACCACTGCTCCTTTTTGTTAGCACAACTAATCTAGATTTTTCAATCCTATTTTTACAGCATTTCTTTGTTTTTTTATCTTTTCTGCCATTCTGTAAAATTCTCTGTAGACCATAAAGAACAAAAAGCATGAGATATTATGAAAAGGCAGCTCCTGACATTTGAAGCTCCAGTAGAAGCAGGTCAGGATAACAAGCAATGTGTGACCCACGGAGCAGTTCATTCTCCCGGGCTGAGCCATCCTTCTGACCTCAGCGGAATCTTCATTGTCTGATATAGTTAAGCTTATACTTATTTCCATATTTACACACCCAGGAAACAAGACTTCATTCACCGACTTCAGACCATCACATTCCTACTACCTACTTAGCTGGATTTCCATAATCAGCCTTTTGAAAAGGTAACTCTAGCTTATCTGCTAGGTTATCCCTAGCCTGCCACGTCCCAGTGGGGATGCTGTGGAGAGTGAGACACAGCAGCAGCATTCTTTTTAACCAGCCACACAGCATAGACAGCACCCACTGGGAGGCATGACAATCAGATTACCCCCGAGTGCAGAAACCCCACGAAAAGAGCACGCAGACACCTGACAGAGTGACATTCCCTTTCCTAAAAGGGTAGAAGCTCAGAACTAGAGTAACTCCTGGGATCCTCGAGTGAAATTAATTTCCCTCTGATGCTTAGATTTTTCCGCATGACCCCTAGTAAGTGTTGGTACACCTTCCACGTGAAAACCTCCAGAGATGAAGAAATCAGTTCTTCCCGAGACTGTTTCGGGGAGTTCCAGTGCTGGCAGCGTTCTTCCTGATTTGAATGAGAATTTGTCCTGCTGCAACCTCCTCCTGTTTTCCCTCGTTTTGTCCCCTGTCTTTCTGCATCTGTGACTTTAAACTTTTTAAGATATGTTTTCTTTTTACCGTTAGTATGCAGTTAATGTTTGATTTAGATTTGTATTGAGGTATATCTTTCCTGTGGTTTGAAGAATTAATTAACACATCCAAGCCAACTTGGAAGCTGTCTTACCTTGCGGTGTCAGTATTGAGGCTTCTCCTCTACTGGGTCTTCCTAACGGATTAAAAGATGTGCTTATACTGGATCCTAAGATAAAATGAGGCAGTTGTGTCTCCTCCTAAGAGAAGATGGGATTCTTAAGGGAGACTGCATTTTCATTTCATTTGAGAACTTTGGTTCTCATCACTCTTCCCCCTCGGCAGCTAAAGCAGTGGACGGATACGTGAAGCCACAGATCAAGCAAGTGGTCCCTGAGTAAGTGTCCCGGGTCCAGCTCTGGTCTCTTGCTGCCTCTCTTTTCCTCTCACCCCCCCACCCCCACCTGGCTCTCCTCACCCCTCACCGCCGGCGCCCTTCCTGGGGAGGGAGCTGGGCTTGGTGACCAGGGCGTCGGTACCCAGGGCCCCCGCTCCTGCGGCCAGAGCCCCAGGCTCAGCGGGCACTCTGTCCTTCCGCACGTGACAAAGACACGAAGGTGGCCCCTGAGCCCCTCCGCGCTGAGGCTGTGCTCTGCTTCCTCTCGCAGGTTTGTGAGCGCCTCTGCGGACTCTGCCGGGGGCAGCGCCACCTACATGGACCAGGCCCCCTCCCCGGCCGTGTGCCCCCAGGCTCATTATAACATGTACCCACAGAAGTAGGTTGTGTTCTCCTGGGGCTCCGTGGGGAGGAACTGGGCAGCCGGAGGGCTGGTGGGCGAGGAATCCAGAGCTCCTCTAGGTCTGAGACCACCCAGGCCAGGCCGGGCTCCGGCACATGCCCAGGTGGGAGGGAGAGATTCAACCAATAGATGTTGGTAGTTCAGAGTGGGGTTGGGCAAACGTCACCTGCTCCCCTCTCTTAAAGTGGAGATTTTTCTGGCTCTGTATAAGGACCAGGTGGGGTTTAGGTGTGTGCGGGCAGCCAGTGTTAGGGGCAGGTAGGCTGGGTATTTTAGTCCGAGTTGCTCTGTCCAACCAGCTAGCAAAGGACTCTGTCCCCGGGTTCAGGTCAGAGTGCTGCTTTCCCACGAGGCCTGGGCCGAGGGTACAGGCGGTCGGTCTTGAGTCGCTCACCCGGTGGGGTGCGGGGGGGGGTGTCTCTGCTGCTTTTCACTGGCCTCTGGCAACCTTTCCCTTCCCGTCACCTCTCCTCTTTCCCTCCCAAGCCCTGACCCCGTCATTGACAACGATGGGGACTTTGATCTGGACGACACGATGGACGTGGCACGGCGCGTGGAGGAGCTCTTAGGCCGACCTATGGACAGTCAGTGGATCCCCCACGCACAGTCGTGACCCCCCGTGGCCACCTCCAGCTTCTTCATCCTCGCCAGAGGAGTTACTTTTGTGGATGTTTTAATTCCATGAATCGCTTCTCTTTGGAAACAATACTCATAATGTGAAGTGTTAATACTAGTTGTGACTTTAGTGTTTCTGTGCATGGTGGCACCAGTGAAGGGAATGCGAGGGTGTGGGTGTGGGTGTGGGTGTGGGTGTGAGATTGCACATTGGGCTGTTTCTTCCCCTTGCTGTCCGGAGTTTAGCTGCAGCACTGGGGCCACGAACAGAGGCTGAGGTTGTTTTAACCCTGTGCAGAAAGGCAGTTAGTTCCATGAACCCTGGAACTTGGCCACGTGTTTTGAGGGTGACTGAACTTAGACATGTGGCTGTTCAAGTGAGAGAAGGACAGAGGGAGGTGAAAGCACCTCGCAGTGAGGTGCCACTCACCGTCTGGTGCCACTCACCAGACGGTGAGTCTTTGTCACTGTGTCTGCCAAGCCATTGATATATAAACGTGATTGTCTCCACTTTTCTTCTGAAACGTAGAAGCTGCCTTTTCACAGAGAAAACCAGTCCTCCCTCCTTCCCTGTCCCCCCGTTCCCATTTTCCTCGGTAGGAATGGGAGAAGGGGGGACATACAACAATTGCTGGGGCAAGGGAAGATGTGGGTTTTCCGATGGGTAGTGGCTTTTTAAATAACCCGTAACCCGTCTAAATGTTCTCTGCCTCTCCCGCTGACTCCCAGCCCCCGTGGAGTTGCCGCTTAGTTCCTATGTGTGTGCGCATGTGCAGACACGCTTGATGAAGTAGAGGAAAGAAAAGAGAGTCACATAACTAGAGCTTACAGTGTTGATGTCCTTTGTGTCGTGTCCAGAGTGGACTGCCCAGCGCGGCCCGCAGGCGCTGAGAACGTTGCCTTGTTACCCGGGAGTGGCTGTCCAGTCTACCTGTCCTTCCTCTGTGCTGGTAGAGGCACAAGCGAGGCTTTCCAAAGGCTTATCGATAACGGCTTTTTGCAAAGGTTGAATGGTGTTTTTGTTTCCAAATTGGGACTTGTTTTTCCCCTTCCCACCCTAATTTGACATCAGAATTCTTTCTTCCTGCATCAGGTCCTGTGCCATTGAGACGCAGGTCACCTCTCTTCCCTTCACTGTTCGCACACAATGTCTTGGGGAGTGCGTGGCAGTAATGTGGGCTGAACCCAGGACCAGTGCGTTGCCACCCTGGTGCAGGGTGCTGGGTGTCGGCATTGGTAATTTGGGGAAATGCAGTCAGCGAGTTTGCTGAGAAGTTTGCTTTGCAAAAGCAAAGCAAACCCAAAAATCCTCGGCATAACTTTATCCAAAGTTTGTTCCGTAGCTTTACACCAGAAGGAAGGAATGGGCCATGGCAGGCAGGTGGGAAGAGGGGGAAGCAGGTATAACTTTGGGGTTAGGCCTGTAAGGTCACCTGCAGCCCCCCTCCAAAAGAAGGGCCTGACCACACCCAGGAGAGAATGGCCCTAAAAACATTATTTTTATACATGTGAGTAAATAAACATATTTTTTTTACAAAAATAACTTCTGAATTTATCAGTGTTTTGATGTTAAAGGAAAATATTCCTCTGTAGTAAATTATTTATTGAAAGAGGACTTTTTACAAGCTGCTCTTTGCCCTAGCTTGGTTTCATACACTGATTTCTTTTTCTGTGCTGGGCAGTAGACCGTCTCTGCCTCTGAGGAGCAGGCTGACTCCTCCGTGGATACCAGCACCGACGCAGGATGCTGCGAAGCCCCTTACGTCCCCTCAAGATTTGGTTAAAATCCCCCCTGAGGTTGGGAGTGTTGGGGAAAGGTAGAAAGGAAGCCTGGCTGCTCCTGGACGCAAAGAGACCTCTCGTGCCCGACACCCGGGCACCCTGAGTGCCGGCCCTGGTTATCCCAGCAGCCCTGGGGGCAGGGATTGACACACTTTCAGCCGAGCAGTGGGCCTAGCCGCAGGCGTGCCGAGGGTAGAGCTCTCACTGCGTAGTTAGCACTGGGGTTGGGGGGACGGGTTCCCAAGAGAGTGGCTGCCCCGAGCCTGGGGTTCCCGCGCACGTCCAGTGGCTGAGCTGTCCTCCGTTCTCCTGAGGCTATGCCTGTAGATGGGAGAGATTTTTGACTGAAAGATGCGCTCGCTATCTGCATGTATCTTCTCTCTTCTCCCTGTTCTGCAAACCACAAGGAGAGGTGACGGCAAGTCCTGACCGCCTCAGCCTCTCGCTCGCTCCCAGACACACATGCATGTCATCAAAATGTTTCAGTGTGTGGTATGTGCAGGGCTTCGTAGGGGGTGGGAGGGAGACTAAAGGTGAATATAACTTAAAATGGAAACATACTTTTTATAATTTTTCTTTATAAAACTTCGTGAAATTATTTCAGATACAGATTTTAGTGTTGAGGCAGGTTAGTATATAGGCACCAAAAAAGTATTGTGTACAATTTGGGGCAGTCACAAAACTGTGTATTTTATGTTACAATAAATACTTCCTCTAAATGGACAATATTGAGTCCTCTTTTAATTTTTTTCCATCAGGTGGTGAGACAGAGTGGCTTTCATAGGGAAAAATTTGAAATCATCAGCGTGACTCTGAAAAGAGGAACTAGTTGGGCATTGGCTGCTTCAGAGTGTGCGTGTCACCAGCTTTGATGGCAAATGGGGGCATTTCTGACCTTCCTGTTCACATGAGGTTTTGAAAATTAGAATGATAGTCTTTTATCTCCTATTCCTGTTAGAAAGTTCATCCTTAAAATTCAGCACATTTAGAGTGCCTTCCCTGAGCCAGGCTTGTGTATGGGATGAGAAATCATTCCTGCCCTCAAGAGGATTGCAGTCTGGGAATCCACGCGCCCTGGAGCCCGTGCCACAACTAGAGAGAGAAAACCCGCACGCCACAATGAAGAGCCCACGTGCTGCAACAGAAGACCCCACATGCCTCAACAAAGATCCCGAGTGCCACAACTAAGACCCAACGCAACCAAAAAGCTGGGAAAGACAGCTAACACAACCAATTATGATAGGATATCGGCTCCTGCTGCCTCAAACCTATCCCAAGGCCATGATCAAATACAGAAGAACAGACAGGAAGGGCACTGAACAGCTGAGCTGACTCTTAAAGAACAAATAGGGGGACTTCCCTGGCGGTCCAGTGGTTAGGACTCCGTGCTTCCACTGGAGGGGGCACGGGTTCGATCCCTGGTCGGGGGAACTAGGATCCTGCAGGCTGCAAGGTGCAGCCATTTTTTAAAAAGAACAAATGGGGTTAAGAAAGGAAAAGGCATTCAGCCAGAGGCACAAGCCCAGGTAGGGGCCTGGAGAAGTAGGAAAGAAGGATATGGGTGAAGTAAAGGGTAATGTGTGGGTCTCAGCTCCAGTGAGCATCAGTGTCTCCTGAAGGACTTGTTAAAGCACAGATCGCTGGGCCCCACCCCAGAGTTTCTGAGTCAGTAGGTCTAGGGTAGAGCCCAAGAATTTGCATTTCTAACAAGTTCCCAGGTGATGTTAGTGCAAGGACCATACTTTGAAAAGGACCGTGGTAGGTGATGAGGCCTAGTGTGCTGGGTAAAAGTTTAACTCACCTGAGCATGGTGGTAAGTGATGAAACCATTTAAGCAAGGGAATGATCAGACGTTCATTTTAAGAAATACTACAGGGCTTCCCTGGTGGCGCAGTGGTTGAGAGTCTGCCTGCCTCCCGGTCCGGGAGGATCCCACGTGCCGTGGAGCGGCTGGGCCTGTGATCCGTGAGCCATGGCCGCTGAGCTTGCGTGTCCGGAGCCTGTGCTCTGCAACGGGAGAGGCCACAACAGTGAGAGGCCCGCGTACCGCAAAAAAAAAAAAAAAAGAAAGAAAAGAAATGCTACAGTGACCGTGTAGGATGGATTGAAGGGAGGAAAAACATGAAGTCAGGGAGCAGCTAGGAGGCTATTTCAACAGTCTGGGTCAGAGGAGATGAGGGTCTAGACTAGGGTACCACAGCAGTGGCCTTGAGGCACAACTTGTAGACTTAGTGACCAATGTTGAGGGGTAGGGTTTTGCCACAGAGCAAGAGGCAGGCTGTAAAACAGAGGGAAGTGATTTCATCTGCAAGAAAAGTTCAAGCTTAAATGTGCTCTCAAAAACTGAAGGTTGTGGTGAAAGGCAGTTGGCAGGAGACTCATAGCTTCATTGGAGACATAGGCTAAACCGGACTGGCTACTTTGCTAGAAATGGGGAAAGAGGGACTTCCCTGGTGGTCCAGTGGTAAAGAATCTGCCTTCCAATGCAGGGGACGCAGGTTCGATCCCTGGTGGGGAAACCAAGATCCCACATGCCGCAGGGCAACTAAGCCCACGTGTCACAACTACAGAGCTCCCTCACCTCAACGAGAGAGCCCGCGTGCCACAAACTACAGAGCCCACGCGCCCTGGATCCTGCGCCACAACTAGAGAGAGAAAACCCGCATGCCACAACGAAGAGCCCACGCACTGCAACGGAAGAGCCCACATGCCTCAACGAAGATCCCGAGTGCCACAACTAAGACCCAACGCAACCAAAAAATTAAATAAAGTAAATTTAAAAAGAAAGGAGGAAAGGAAGGGAGGGAGGGAGGAAGGAAGGAAGAAAAGAAAAGAAATGGGTAAAGATACAGCTGGGAGGAACTCTCTCAGGGTCAGAACAAATCTCAAATACTGACCTTTGAAACTATCCCTTCAAAGAAGCCTGAATTTGATTAGATCAATTTGTGGAGCCATTTATTCCCCAGGGCATTGTTGAAAAATATAGCAGTCAGCCAACAACTAGTGTAGTTTAACAGCTGGGTGTGGTCAGGGAAAGAGACAACGAGAGGTCTGTGCAAATCACTGTCCTGCTAGGGTGACTGTGGGCAATAGTAAAATTAACTTTTGGGAATTCCCTGGTGGTCCAGGGGTTAGGACTCGGTGCTTTCATTGCAGGGACCCAGGTTCAATCCCTGGTTGGGGAACTAAGGTCCTGCAAGCCATGCCATGGTGCAGCCAGAAAAATAAAAAATAGAAAAACTTTTATGCTTCAAAAGACACTGTTAACAGAGTGAAAAGGCAACCCACAGAATGGGAGAAAATATTTGCAAATCGTATGTCTGATGGGGGTTAATAGCCAGAATATATAAAGAACTCCTCAACAACAACAAAAAATGTTAACTGGTAACGTGACATGAGTAGACATTTTTCCAAAGATATACAGGTGGACAACAAGCACAGGAAAAGATGCTCAGTTGTAAGGGAAATGCAAATCAAAACCACAATGAGATACCACTTCTTACGCATCAGGTTGGCTATTATAAAAAACAAAAACAGGGACTTCCCCGGTGGTACAGTGGTAAAGAATCCACCTTCCAGTGCAGGGGCGCGGGTTTGATTCCTGATCTGGAAACTAAGATTCCACATGCTGCGGGGCAACTAAGCCTGCATCTCAAAGAGAGAGCCCGCGTGCCACAAACTACAGAGCCCACGCGCCCTGGAGCCTGTAGGCCACAAGTAGGGAGAGAAAACCTGCACACCACAACTAGAGAGAAGCCCACGTGCTGCAACGAAAGATCCCACATGCTGCAACTAAGACCCAACACAGCCAAAAAAATTAAGAAAATAAATAAAATAGATAAATATATTTTTTAAAGGCAGCCTTATTGAGCCAGTCAAAGATTAAAAAAAAAAAAACGCAAAACAGAAAACAGCAACTGTGGTAGGGGATGTGGAAAATTTGGAACCCTTGTACATTGAAGGCAGGCATGTAAAATAATGCAGCTGCTGTGAAAACAGTATGGTGGTTCCTCAAAAAATTAAACATATGAATTACCGTATGATCTAGCACTTCCCCTTCTGGGAATATACCCCAAAGAATTAAAAGCAGGGATTCAAACAGATATTTGTACACCCGTGTTCATAGCAGCATCATTCATAATAGCCAAAAGGTAAAGACAGAAGTCCATCAATGAATGAATGGATAAATGTGGTATATACATACAACGTATATTTCCTTCCTTAAAAAGGAAGGAAATTCTGACACATGCTACAACGCGGATGAATCTTGAAGACATTAGCTAGGTGAAATAAGACAGACACAAAAGGACAAATATTGTAAGATTCCCCTTATATTAGGCACCTAGAGTAGTCAAATTCATAAAGACAGAAAATAGGATGGTGGTTGCCAAGGAATGGGGAGTTATTGTTTAATGAGTACAGAGTTTCAGTTTGGAAAGACGAAAAATTTTGGAGAGACATGATGGTGATGGTTGCACAACAATGTGAGTGTACCTAATGCCACTGCAGTGGACACCTAAATATGGTTAAAATGGTGACTCATGTATGTTTTACCACAATACAACATGGATCCCCAAAAATGGATCAGAGACCTAAATGTAAGAGCTAAGATTATAAAATTATTGGAAGAAAACATAAGGGTAAATCTTCATGACCTTGGATTTGACAATGAATTCTTAGATACAACACCAAAAGCACAAAGAGCAAAAGAAAAAATAGGTGGTTGGACTTCATCGGAACTAAAAGTTTTGTGCCTCAAAGGACACTATCAAGAAAATGAAAAGATAACACAAAAAATGGGAGAAGATATTTGCAAATCATATATATCTGATAGGGGACTTGTATGTAAAATATATGAAGAACTCTTACAACTTAATAATAAAAAGACAAGTAGTCCAATTTAAAAATGGGTAAAGAAGCTGAAAAGACGTTTCTCCAAAAAAGTATACAGACGGCCAATAAACACATGAAAAGATGCTCGACATCATTGGTCATCAGGAAAATGCAAAAACTGACTCAGCTCACTTCACACCCCACTAAGATGACTCTAATCAAAAGGCCAGATAATAACAAGTGTTGACAAGGATGTAGAGAAACTAGGACCCTCATATACTGGTGGTGGGAATGTAAAATGGTGACGCCACTTTGGAAATCAACTTAGCAGTTCCTTAAACAGCTGAACCGTTACTACACGACCCCGACAGTCCACTCAATAGAACTCAGTGAATCCCCTGCATTCCATTTTCATGCAAGAAAATATATGTCCACAGAAAAATTTGTACAAACATTCATAACAGCATTTTACATAATAGCCAAAGAGTGGAAATGACCCAAGTGTCCATCAACCGATCAATGGATAAACAAATGTGATACATCCATACGATGAAACATTATTTGGCGATAAAAAGGAATGAACTACTGGTACACAGTACCACATGGAAGAACCTTGAAAACATGCTAAGTGAAAGAAGCCAGACTCAGAAGACCACATGTTATATGATTCCATTTACAATGAAATGTCCAGAATAAGCAAATGTATATATAGAGAGAGTAGATTTGTGGTTGCTTAGGGCTGGGGCCGGGGAGGTGGGAAGGGATTGGGAGGTGATAGCTAAAGGGCCTGGGAGTGCTTCTGTGGTGATGAAAATGTTATAAAATTGACTGTTGGTGTTGCACGTACCTATGAATATACTAGAGACCACTGAATTGTATACTTTAAGAGCTCAGCTGTGAGAAGAAGAGAGACTGCAAGATGGAGAGGCAGGTGAGGGTGAAGGGAAAGGTTTCAGTGTCTGAGGGCCTGGGTCAAGGGCACAGGTGGAGAGAGGGCTTAACCACGGACAGCAGAAGAACCTCATTCTGAGCACAGCTTCTCAAGCTTTTCAGTAGGATGGGGGAGCCGAGCTCCATCGGGCACCTTATTCCCAGTTGCAAAACTCCCTCCTGCCGTAAGGATGGGAGAAGTTTGTGTTTCCTTGGGATAAAGCCAATAAGCTAACACAGGTGGTGACCTCAATTGCCAGGTACTTATCTTGAGAACAGGTGTTAATGGGTTGTGTCTGCCTGGCTCCCGCTTTAAAAGGGAGTGAGATTCTTTTCTGTCTGCAGTCCCAGCAGATTGTCTGTGATGTGTCACACTCCGCTCTAACGCTTATTCAATAACAAAAGTATTTTCTTCCTCTACTACCTTTGTGGAGACCAATTCTGGATTGGAAAAAATTTTTGCTTTTTAACGGTTCTCAAGTTTGCACCTGCTCCAGGATGGGGGCACGCCGCTCCCGGCTCAAGCTGATATGAGTCTGAGGACCGCGATACTCTTGGCCCTAACTTCCCTCCACCTGCCAGCTCGGACCAGCTCCCAGCACAGCGGCCCTTAGGCAGCCCGCCCCTTTAAGAGCCCCCCCTTCCCAGCTCCTCCCTCAGGCCCAGTGGCCGGATTTCCTGGTTCAGGCCCAGCCCTTTAAAGCTGTGGCTCCATCCTTCTGGCCTGCTGTGTACTGAGGCTGTACGGGAGCGCTTGAGGGGGCCCTGGGTGCAAGGCAGAGGGCACAAGTGGGCTGTGACAGGTGCATGTGGGCTTCGGGGCGGGGGGGGGACGACAGGATGCTGGGACAGGGTGGATCCTGGACAAAGCAGAGCCTCTTGGTAGTGGGCCAGACATGCCATCCGTTAAGTACCTGCTGTGTGCCAGGCACCGTGCCATGCTTTTCCTGCACTTTCTGAGGGGTATTATTATTCCCATTTTACAGATTGGGGAAGGGAACGGAGCTCAGAGCAGCTGGCTGAGTTACCCAGGGCCAGACAGCTAACGAGGGGCAGAGCCAGGATCCAAACTCAGGTCAGTGTGACCCCAGAGCCTGGATGGTCTCTCCCCCGCATCACCTGCCTGACAGGTTTAACTTGGGTGTTCCTGTGCGTGGGAGGTGGGGGGGAGGAAACGGGGTTCCCCCCTCCCCCCAGTGCCAGGACCTGGAAGCCTTCCTCCTGCCAGGAGCTGCTTGGAGATGCTGCTGTCCGTCCTGCTGTTCCTCCTGCTGCTGCCGCTGGCCGTGCTCTGGCGGCGGCGGCCGTCCCAGGATGCCAGGCTGTCCTGGCTGGTCCGTCTCCAGCACCGTGTGGCATGGGGGGCCCTGTGCTGGGCAGCCGCCTGGCAGCGGAAAAGCCTAGCGCAGAGCACGCTGCATGCAGACCAGAGCCAGCAGCGGGCCCTGAGGCGGTGTCTGCAGGGAGCCCAGAGTCCCCGCTGTCCCCTCAGGGGGAGCACAGGTGTGTTTCCCAGGGTCTGGGGAGGTGGCCCAAAGAGAAAGAAACCCCATAGGACAGTCAGATTCCAGGACCTGAAGACCTCCCTTCCCCCTTCTACGGCCAACACAGAGGGACCTGACCCAGAGACCCTACCCAGGCCCGAGATTGTTCAAGACGAATTTCCCCATCCTGAGCCCTGTCAGCCCCTCTTCCCCCAGGCCTTTTCTGGGTTCCTTCCTCAAGGGCCTCACCAGTCTTACCTGAAACTCTTGGGAAACTCTGTGGCTTCATGAGGATTTTATGACATCTTTGGGGCTACAGATATAGGCATCTTCCGGAATCATCTCCCTCTGACCAAGGCCAGCCAGCTCCAGGAGGAAGAAAGTGGAGGGCAGCTCTCGCCCCCTACCTCAAACCAGTACCGTGGGGAGGTCTCTCTGCAGGTAAACTGGGAAGGCTGGAGCCCAACCCCACCAGAGACCCCTAACTGCAGGCAAACCCTCCCATCAGAATGGAAAACAAACAAACAAAAAACCTGGGGCCTCAGGGTCTGGCTCAGGCCCAGGGCCAACAACACTGCCTCTTGTCTCCCTCCAGGCCACCTTGCTGGGTCTGGCAGCCCTAAACAAGACCTGCCCAGAAGCGCTGGCTCCAGAAGGCACGGCCCGTGTGACCCCTTCCTCCCCTTGGCCCTACCCCCTCCCTTGGCCTTGGAATGCCCTGGGCCAGTTGGGCCCTGCTGGAGCCAAGGACCCTAGGGCCCTGCTGCTGGAGGCACTGAGGTCCCCGGGGCTGCGGGCTCTGGAAGCTGGGACGGCCGTCGAGCTCCTAGACGTCTTCTTGGGCCTGGAGGCCGATGGCGAAGAGCTGGCTGAGGCATTAGCTGCTGGGAACCCAGGAGCATCTCTTCCCAGACGGGCAGCTGAGCTTCGGGAGGCCCTGGAGCAGGGACCCCGAGGACTGGCCCTTCGGCTCTGGCCAAAGCTTCAGGTGGTGGTGACTCTGGATGCAGGAGGCCAGGCTGAGGCTGTGGCTGCCCTGGGGGCCTTGTGGTGCCAAGGGCTAGCCTTCTTCTCACCTGCTTATGCTGCCTCTGGAGGTCAGCAAGACTCAAGGGTAGTGAGGTGAGGGCAGGGGGCAGAGGTCACACAGCTAGCTGCCAAGTAGGAAGCCCTATATAATCATTTCATCTAACACCAGCAGCTCCATTTCACAGATGAAAAAACTGAGGCTCATAGAGGTTAAGAGACACACAGATTTACGCCACACCAGCATTTAACCCCAGGTCCATCACCCCCAGAACCACCGTCCCTTCCCAATGAAACCTTAGAGGCAGAGGGCTGAGCCTGGGGGAGCCAGGCAGGGTGGGGTGGGAGGGCAGCTGTAGGATTGATGCTCAGAGGATTGGGACTGGGATCCAGGGTGAGGGGCTGTTGCCCAGCAGAAAGCAACGGTACCACCAGATGAAGACGCCGCTTGCTCCCCACAGGGGTGGTGGGCCTGAGTCTGTGGCCAGAGCAGCCCCATGGCCTGTACCTTCTGCCCCCTGGAGGCCCCTTTATTGAGCTGCTCCCACTCAAGGAAGGAACCCGGGAAGAGGCTGCCCCCACCGTCCTACTGGCCGAAGCCCAGAAGGGCAAGGAGTACGAACTGGTGCTGACTGACCTCACCCGCCTCACCAGGTGACCACCTGGCTGCCCACCCACCCCCAGGCCACCTCGGGCCCTCTGGAACCCTGCTGAGAGCCTGGGGCATGAGCTAATGGGCCGTTGGGCCTGACCTCGCCCGCACTTCTGCTCGCTCAGGTGCCGCCTGGGTGACGTGGTCCAGGTGGTTGGTGCCTACAATCAGTGTCCGGTCGTCAGGTTCGTCTGCAGGTAAGTGACCCCCTGGGTGGCTGAGAGATCATCCTTGTGCCCTGGGCTCCTCTTCCTCCTGCTTCCTCCTCCCCAGGCTGGGCCAGACCCTGAGTGTTCGAGGCGAAGACACTGGTGAGGACGTGTTCTCTGAGGCCTTGGGCCAGGCGGTGGGGCAGTGGCCAGGGGCCAGGCTGTTGGACCATGGCTGTGTGGAGAGCAGCATTCTGGGTAAGCTTCTCCACTGGCTCCTGCCTCCCGTCCTTGGCTTGACTGTCCCCCAACCCATACCCATCCTGCTGGGAGATGTCTAGGAAAGAGAAAAGAGTCAGCCTGCTTTGCTGCTCCTAACAAAAGTCCTTCCCCATATCTAACTCCCATCCCTCCTGCTGCCTCTATCCATTTTCTCTCCATTTACCCCACTCCCTGCCAAGAAACTCCTTTTCTCCCCGCTGTGAACCTCGGCGTGGGGAAGAACGGGTGGGGGCAGTAGCCTTCGGCTTTGGATGCTACCCTGTTCACAAAAGCATGTGTCCACGATGGGGGGGTTTGTCTACAGATTCCTTCGAGGGTTCTGCTCCCCACTATGAGGTGTTTGTGGCACTGAAGGGGCTAAGGAACCTGTCAGAGGAAAATCGAGACAAGGTACACGAGACAGGGACAGGATATGACTGCGTGTCCCTTTCACTCTGCACACCCCCAGGTGCTGTGGGCACAGGGGAGGGAGGGGGAGGAGGGGTGCAGGGAGGAGAACCTCCCTTGGGCTCTGGGAGGGGAGGGATGAGTCCCACAGACACACACGTATACACCCGAAACTCCTGCCCACGCCTTCCCTGGACACAGCCTCACCACACGCCACCCAGCCCCACACCAGCCTCACGCAGGCCGTTCTGTTTCCAGCTTGACCACTGCCTTCAGGAAGCCTCCGCTCGCTACAAGTCCCTGCGGTTCCGGGGCAGCGTGGGCCCTGCCCGAGTCCACCTGGTGGGGTGGGGGGCCTTCAGAGAACTGCGGGCAGCCCTCGCTGCCTGCCCCTCAGCCCCCTTCCCTCCTGAGATGCCCCGGGTCCTCAAGCACAGGTACCTGGCCCAGTACCTGCAGAGGAGGGTGGTGTCCTGAGCTGAGGCCCGCCCACTGCCCTGTTCACCCTCGCGGGCTGCCTCGCTCTTTCCTCGGGGGCCCCTCTGGATGGGGAGCCCTTGGCCAGGGTCTTCGAGTGTCAGCTGACGGTCGCCCGTCAGAGCTGCTGGGCCTTAGGGAGGCCCGACCTAATCTGTCCGTTCTGAGGAGTTGACTTCAGGGATAGAGCAGACACCAGCGGCACCCCATCTGGAGCCCCCCGGCCCACGCTGGAAGCCCCTGGGGTCCCAGTCCACGCTGACGGTGCCTGTGTCTCTCAGCCCGTGCACCAGGCAGGCTGGAAGTGTTGGTTGTTAATTCTCTCAGGAGTGACCCTCAGTCAGCAAGGAACAGGAGCTGGCGATCACAGACCTCAGCTTCATGGTCCCTCAGTGGGGCAACTCTGAAGTGTATTCCGGATTGTCTCCCTCAGAGGGTCACCACCAGTTGCCCACTGCAGTAACCCTCTCATTAACAAAGGTCCTCTTGGTTTTCCTTCTGTCCCTCCCGTCCCTACTCCCTTATGTGCTTTCTTGGATCACCGCCCAAATAAACCTCTTGCACCCAGAATCTTGGCTTGGGGTCTGCTTTTGGGGAAACCAGTGCTCCCATTCTCTCTGGTGCTTCTGCAGCCTGGGCTCCCCTCCCAGCTTCAGCTCTGGACACCGGGGCTTTCCCCACACTCCTGCTCCGGCCTGGGGCAGGCCCTGAGTGTGTGTGGGCCCGCAGAGCCCTCGGGGACCCCTACCACAGCCTACGTCAACCCAGAAGACACAGAGCCCCTCGTCCTACCTCTCCCCATTCCAAGCTTTACCTAAATGCGGAGGGGCTGCTCCCCAACTCCCCTTGCCCTGGCTTAGCACGGATCCCTTTGCTGGCCCAACACCCGCATATCACTTCCATGGGCAGGCCCTGTACTGTAGATCGTAAAGAATCAGAGCAGGAAGAAGCTCCAGAGACCATCTGGGTTAACCGTCCATCTTGCCAGTGGGGAAACAGGCTTCGTGGGGTCGTGAGGTTTGCCCAAAGCCCCGCAGCTCCTCCTAAGTAACTCGGCACCCGACCCCAGTCAGTTGCCAAGCCTCAGCTTCTGCCTCTGAATCACCACTTCTAGATTCTACGCCCCACATCCAGGCCCCTGCCCCCTCCCACCCGGTCCCCACACCAGCCCACAACTCCTTCCTGCTAAAATCCTCCCACAGCGCCTCGGCGCCCGTGAGATCAAGACTAGTCGGCTTAGCCAACAAGACCCTTTGACCCACTCTGGCCTCACTTAACCTGCCCAGCCACCTCTCTCTTGTAAGAGAAGTGATCTGTGGACCACACCTTACTTCCCACGTGAAATAAGCACTGTCATGTCTAGGTCTTTGTCCCTTCTTCAGAATGCCTTCTCCCCTGACCTTACTTGATGAAACCCACTTTTCATGCAAGGCTTTTTCAGAGGCCTTTCTCTACCGAGCTAGCCTTTTGCTGGGTTGCCTCCCCACCTGGACTTTGGAGCTCCTTGAAAACTGGGCTATATCCTATGGACACTGTCACTCCAGTGCCCAGAGCAGGGCCTGGCATGGAACTGGTGCTCGGGAGACAGGTGCCCTGGATAAGACTCCAGCCTAGAGATGGCATGTGTCCTTCACCCCACGGTGGCTCTCTCCCTGCTGATGGTGGGATGGGACTCCATCCCTCCTGTCCAGGCAGCCCAGCCAGGTAGGAAGGAAGCTGGGGATGTTGAAGGACCTCACCAGGTTTTGCTGCTTTCCTCCCACTGCTCAGGGCTGGCTTTCAAGTTTCTCCATCTTGGAGGTTGGTGAAAGGGACTGAGGGAAGAAGAGAGATGGAGGGGAGGGAGAGCCAGCTAAGAAAGCTTTTGCATGGAGGAAGAAAGCCTCTGGAGCCTGAAGGCCCCAGGAGCAGTGACAGGAGGACGGGGGGAGAGGCCTGTTGCCTGGCTGCCCTTTCCCCCCACACACATCCTGTGGAGAGTGGGTCTCACGACTGCCTCCTTTCCTGCCCCTAATTAGCAGCTCCCCTGACACACTGTCCCACACCGGCATCCTAGGCAAGGCCTCTTTTGTGCTCCCAGATTCCTAGCTGCAAGCGGGCCTCATTAGTGCCCGGAGACGGCCCCATCTCCAGGGAGCAGGCAGACAGACGGGGGCGGGGAGGTGACCAGGGGCACAGTGATCCACCTCCAGTCTCTGAGCGCCTTGGCGGCCATTCCTTGGGCCCAGCCTGGAGACGGCCCTCCGGCAGGAGGCTAATCTTAGATTTGCCTTTGTCTGGCCCCAGAGTGGACGCAAGTGCCCATCTCTCCCCCGCCACCCCAGAGCACTATAAACCCCAGGACCCTGGTAGCGGGTTGCAGTTGACAGCCTGAAAGCTCCTGGCTATTTGGACCACTGCAGACGACACCTTTCCCGGCTACGCCACTCTGAGCTCCAGACACCATGAATCCTCCCTCTACAAAGGTAAAGACCCAGGGACGGCGGGGTGACTCATTAAGCCAGGGGCAAAGAGAGTGCCTGCTCAGGGAGCTGGAAGAAAGGTTGAAGGTGTCTAGCTCTTGGCCTTTTCCCATGTGGGTTCTGAGGCAGCGGGCGGGGTGGACCCTTGGCCAAGTATCTGCCTTGGCTAACATTGTACTGTGCCGTGGTCTCTTAAGAGTTCATGTTTATTGAGCCTTTACTACGTATTAGGTGCTGTTTGCACCTGTCATCTCATTTCATCCTCCCAGAAGCCCTGCACGGTAGGAATTATTTAATACCCAGTTTACAAGTGAGGATGTTGTGCCCCCTGAGAGGGTAGGAAACTGCTCCAAAGCAACTGAGCTGTTTCCCCTGCAAGGGAGCAGGCCGACAAGACAACAGCTTGGATCCTGCCAGTCCTTGATTTGCACGAGTTTGCCCATTGTGAGTGGGGAGGAGCGGATAAATAGGGCCTCTGTTTCCCTGAGCTAAGTTTCCACAAACTTCTGGGGCAGATTCAGACATGTCTGTTTTCAGGTGGAGTGGTCAGCACTCTAATGGGTGTACAAGGGACTACGGGTACCCAGAGGAGAGAGGGATTCATTCTGTCCAGGGGATCTCAAAGGGCTTCCTGGAGGAGATGCTCTGCTAGGTCTTCAAGGATGAGTAGGTAAAGGAGCCAGACACGAGCCCTTCTCCAACAGAGCCCTTCAGACAGCTCTGCGCAGAGACAGGAAAGCTAAGTGACAGCGAGGGAGGAGCACAGGCCAGGAGGGGGCGTGAAGCCAGCTGTGCAGGGCCCGGGCTAGGGGTTGGATGCGGGCGACCCTCAGAGCCCGGTCTCCGCCTCCCCAGGTCTCCTGGGCCACCGTGACGCTGCTGCTCCTGCTGCTGTTGCTGCCGCCTGCACTACTGTCGCCCGGGGCGGCCGCGCAGCCTCTGCCCGACTGCTGCCGTCAGAAGACGTGCTCCTGTCGCCTCTACGAGCTACTGCACGGCGCGGGCAATCACGCGGCCGGCATCCTCACGCTGGGCAAGCGGCGGCCCGGGCCCCCGGGCCTCCAGGGCCGGTTGCAGCGCCTCCTGCAGGCCAATGGCAACCACGCGGCCGGCATCCTGACCATGGGCCGCCGCGCAGGCGCAGAGTCAGCGCCGCGCCCCTGCCCCCGGCGCAGGTGTCCCGCTGAGGCCATCTCGTCTGTTGCGTCCGGGGGACAGTCCGGGGTCTGAGCCCTTGCTCAGGACCTGTCCTGGCCCTACCCTGGCCCTGCCCTCTCCCCTCTGTCAGCCCACCCGGTGTCAGCCCGCAGAAAAAGGGCAATAAAGACGAGTCTCCCTCCGTTAGTGTGGCTGCTCTCTGTCCCTGTGTGGTCGCGTCCCGCCCTCCAGGGGGCGTGAGAGTCTTTCTAACTATAAAGAGCCAGAAAACCTGGAGGCTCGGGGAACCTCAGCTTGGGCGTCTTTGAACCCGAAACACTCTCGGGCGGGGAGCTCCCAGAGCAAGGAAATGTGCGAGGCCCTGGGGTGAGGAGAGAACAGCATATGTGCGTGCTTGGAGGGGAGGATGGGGACAGACATGTCCTTCGGTGCTCTACCAGTCATTCTGTATCGCAGGGCCTTTCCGGAGATACGCAGAGGAGAGAAAAAGCAAGCAGAGGAGCGGAATCCGGCTGGGAAGGAGGGAGCTGCGCCTGCCGAAAAGGCAGGGAATATGAGGTTCAACATAAATCTTCCAGAGAGCTACAGCGTGGGGTAGAGAGAATGGGGGAGCAGTGAGGCGCTGAAGGGGAGGCGGTTAGGCTTGTGCAGCCCAGACTGTGAAAACCCTCACAAGTCGTCAGGCTTTTCACTTTATTCTGTAGGTAGCTGAGAGTCAGAAGTTCTTAAGTGGGGATGCGGCAAGATTTTCCTGCAATTAACCGAACACACCTGGTACAGGTTGAATTGTGTGCCCCCCCACACACACACTGCATTTACGTGTTGAAGTCCTAACCCCCAGCACTTCAGAATGTAACCTTATTTGGAAATAGAGTCTTTGTGGACGTAATTAGTTAAAATGTGGTCATAACTGCAGTAGGGTGGGCCTCTAATCCAATATGATGTGTCCTTATATAAAGGGGGAATTTGGACATAAATGCACACAAGAAGAATCCATGTGAACATGAAGGCAGAGGTGGAGTGATGCATCTACAAGCCAAAAAATGCCAACAACCCACCGGAAGCTAGAAAACAAGCATGAAGCAAATATTCCCCCAAGGCCTTAAAAAGGAACCAACCCTGCAGTCATCTTGATCTTGGACTTCTAGCCTTCAGAACTGAGCCAAAAATTTCTGTTGTTTAAGCCACCCAGCTTATGGTACTTTGTTACAGCAGCCCTAAGAAACTTACACCCAAAAGTAGAGATGTGGCACTTTTAAGCAATATAACATCCCAGGTAATGCCCAGCTCAGACTCAGGGTGAGGAACACTGGCCTGCCCTCTCCCCAGCCCATCTTCCCTTTGTCACTGGCTTTGGCTGTCTTGTTCTGGCAAGCAGCCACCCTAAGCCACCACTCAGCTGCCCAAGTAATTTTCTGCTTCCACAGTGAAAAAGTCCTGTGTTTGGTCTCACCTGGGTCCTTCTTGCTGCTGCACTTATTTCGTTTTGGAGAAGAACAAAATCCACCAGCGTACCTTTGGAGATTTACAAACTGACTGCCCAGCTTGAAACTATCTTTCTCAGCCCCAAAGTTGCTTTCAGCCTCTCTTCCACCTGAATGGTAGCAGAGAGAAGGAGGGTTGAATCACGATGATAGGAAGAGGGAGAATAGGGAGACAATTGCTCTCCAACACATTGTGTGCCAGAGATATGCATTATGCTATTACATTCTCACAACCATACGAGGTAAAAATTATTAGCTGCATTTTGCAGCTGAAAGTGAGAGGCTAAGTCACACAGTAAGTAAATGGCAGAGCTGGGATTTCTACCCGGTGGACTCCAAAGCCCTTTTCATCCACATTGCTGAGCTTAGAGGCAGAGTTCGCCAGGGTGCCCTACGCAGACTGAGGCACAGGTGAGGGTTAAGTAGTGCATTCTAAAATTTGAGTTTTCTGCCTTCCCATCGATCCTCCATCGGCAAAACTAGCCTCTTTAACCCTTGCTGGCTCACACTGGAGCTGAGGGAGCGGGGGTGCTGCGAAATACCCCAACTCCAGCAGGCGGCGCTGTGAACCAGACAAGATTCCCAGGGTGGGCGGTGCGCGGGGAAACCCGAGGGGCGGAGACACAAGGAGCAGCCAGGGAAACACGCGTGGGGGCGTGGCCACCCTGGAAGGTGGGCGTGTCTGTCATTCAAGCCCTGCCCCACCTCTTGGAGCCTCAGCTCCGGGTGGGCGTGTCCCGAATTCTCTGCGGGAGAGACACGCGTGGGCCGCTCCCCACCCGGAGGAGAGCAGCGGAGAGGGGTGAGGGTGCCTCTGGTGGCCCCTCCCCGTGCGGGGCCACGTGGCGGGCGCGGGCCGAGCCCGGGGGAAAGAACCTGGCCCGTCGGGAGGTGGGGGGAACCGAGGCGGCGCAGAGACAAGCGGAGAGCTGCTGGATTCGGAGCAGAGAGGCGGCGGCGGCGCCGAGAGGGAGGGGAGGAGGCAGGCGGGCACATGGGGCACCCCGGCCTCGCCGGCAGCGCGCCCCCTCCGGCCCGGCCGCGCTGAACGCCCCCTGGCGCCGCGCCTCGAGCCCGCGCCCCAAGGCCATGCCGGTCATGAAGGGGTTACTGGCCCCGCAGAACACCTTCCTGGACACCATCGCCACCCGCTTCGACCGCACGCGTGAGTGGGCCGGAGGCTGAGGCTGGGGGTTCGAGCTAGGGGTCAAGTCTCCTTCGGCGCTGGCGCGGGTCTCCTGGATATGGTGAGAGAGACCCGAGGGGAGGAGAGAGTGGAGTTGAGGGTCTAAGAACTCCCAGAGCCAAGCCGCGGTGAAGGAACAGGACTGGGAGCGCCCTGTGAGGGGAGGCGGGCGAGGACCGAGAGTGTGTGGGGGGCCAAGGTTGGGGTTGTGTGACTGGAAGCAGGAAAGGCTCTTTGTGCGGCAAAGCGGAGAAGAGTCCTTGGGAGCCGCCCACTCTCGGGCTGAGCTCTGCTGGAGGCGTGTGAGGGGGTATCCAAGACGCGGAGGTGGGACGAAATGGGCAGACGCTCTGGGGTCTACTCCCAGAAGACTCCAGCATCCACTTCCCTTAGAAGAAAAAAGAGAGAGAGAAAAGATCAGACTTCGGCAGCACCTAGCTTGGATTGAGGTCACGCGCCCCCGAGCCGTAGAGCTTCTGTGTCTGAGGGAGGTGAGGCAGGAAGAGGGGGGTGGTCTGTGTGACACAGGGAACTGCCTACACCCCCATCCCAGCTTGGGTTCCAGGTTCAGCACCTTGGACAGCCACAATCCTCCTTACCCGCCTCTTCTCCCGCCGTTCCCTTTTCCTACTTCGGTACTGAGAGATCTCCCCTTGCCCACCTTGGGACACCCTGGCTGGGATCTGGCAGGTGGGGGGAGCGGTACCTGAGGGCGGAAACCGAGCCGCCGGGGCCCTACCCGCCTCCCCACCCCGCCCCCACACACACCTCCCTTGTTTCCATAGCGCCCATCACCCAGGCAACGGGCCTGGGATGGAAGAAGGAGGCTGCTTGCCCAGGGCCCAGCGCCTCCCAGGCACCTGCAGTATCCCCATCAGCCGCTCCACCCCCAGACACTCAGCCCTCCTAGCGCTCCAGGACTGGTTGTGTCTCAGATCCCTTCCCTCAGCTGAGACTGTCCCTAGATGGCCCACAGAGCCCCCCTGAGGCCTCCTGCCCATTGGAGCTGGAGGGAACCAGCTCAGGTTCCGTTGCCGGGTTTGCTGGAGCCACACCTTCGTTTCTCAAGCCTGTCAGACTTTGAGCACTGAGACAGACCCTCTGAAATTAGCTAAGGGATGCTAAAAAGAGGACCTTTCCTGAAAGGCAGGGAATAAGGATGCTACTCATCACTGTCTTCCTCCCCCAACAAAGGAGATTTGTGAGTTTGGATAATCTCTGCCTTTGCGTCTCCTATCAATAAAATGGGCATGATATCACCAGAATCTCTGCCCTGTTCACTCTCTAATAGGATGAGAGGATAGTGGCTATGGATGAGCTTTGAAAGCTGGGCGAATGTGGGGCATCATTTCACTTTCTCAGTGTAACACTTACTATGTGCCAGGATTTGTTCTTCCCAGGTAACTCATGTAACTCTCACACCAACCATGCAAGGAAGATATATTATCCCCCACTTTTCAGGTAAGGAAGCTGAGGCACAGAAGAGTTCATTAACATGCCCAAGGTTACACAGTCAGTAAGTGGCAGAGGTGGGTGCTGGAGCCCATGCCCTTACCATGCTGTGCTGCCTCCTACAGTAACAGCTCACCAGCTTGAAGGCAGGAGGATGAACCTCATGACCTCTCGGGGTTCCTTTTCCAACCCCCTAGTAGTCCCTCTCCCAATTCTCGCACCCTTAAGTCCTTGTCCTTTGGCTCTATCTCTTCTTACTCTCATTTCAGAATATCCCAAAGGGGATCCAGGAATCACATGGGAGCCTGGGAAGCTTCTGGCTCTGGGATCTCTGACCACAGCTTGGGGGAGGTATGGCCCACCGGGAAGCTGAGCTCTCCTGGCCTTGACCTGACCTTGACCTCTTCTATCCACAGACAGCAACTTCCTGCTGGCCAACACACAGGGCCCAAGGGGCTTTCCCATCGTCTACTGCTCTGACGGCTTCTGTGAGCTCACAGGCTACGGCCGTACTGAGGTCATGCAGAAAACCTGCAACTGCCGTTTCCTCTACGGTCCAGAGACCAGTGAGCCAGCCCTGCAGAGGCTGCACAAGGCCCTGGAGGGCCATCAGGAGCACCGGGCTGAAATCTGCTTCTACCGAAAGGATGGTGAGGGGGCCTGGCCTGCCCTGCAGTCCTGCCCAGACCCTGCAGTCCTGCCCAGACCACTTGGCCCAGTGGAAGCCCGGGTGCTGGTCCCCACAAGCTGACCGTGTGACAATGAGTGCATCCCTGACCCTCTCTGGGCCGTGGTTCTCCCATCAGGAAGGTGAAGGAGATAGCTGACATAATCTCTGGGCTTCTTTCCAGCACTAAACCTTGGCCAAGCCCTTTGACTATGCCCAGGAGCCAAGGGGGATGAGAGAGAAAGAGAAGCCATGGGCTGCTCACCCTCTTCCTCCATCTCTCCACACCTACAGGCTCAGCCTTTTGGTGCCTCCTGGACGTGATGCCCATCAAGAATGAGATGGGGGAGGTTGTACTTTTCCTCTTTTCCTTCAAGGACATCACTCAGAGTGGAGGCCCAGGACTTGGCCCCCCAGGAGGCCACAGCGACAGTAATCATGGTAACTGCAAGTCTGGGGAGAAGGCATGAATGATCAGAAGTCCTTGCCCAAAGTCACAGAAGACCTCTCCCTCCTCAGCCTCATGGGATGTGCCCCCACTTATCTCCGTACCCTTCTTTCCAACAGAAAACTCCCTTGGCAGGAGGGGAGCCAGCTCGAGACTTCGATCCACCAGGAGGCAGAGCCATACTGTCCTACACCGACTGACTGGCCACTTTGGCCGCCGGGGCCAGGGAGGCATGAAAACCAATGTGAGTCCTATCTCCACCCCGGCATCTTCCAGCCATGTTTCTGAGGCACCCTTGTTACTGTGTCCCTGTTTCTCTGTCTGTTTGATCTCCCTCCAGAGGCTTTTTCCTCTGTCTGCCCATTTCTCATGTATGGTTCTCTGCTCTATCCTGTGTTCCCCCACATCTCCTTCCATCCCCATCTCCCTTGCTTCCTTGTGATTGCCAATACCCTGCTCTGATGATGTCACAAGGGGGGCACGAAATCACTAACTGTGGTTCCAGGGAGAAAGCCCCCACTGGGGGCCTGGCATCTAGCCCTGTGTACCACTCCTAGGACCCTGATGAAGCCATGGGTCTCCAACCGTCTGTGCAGTGTGTTATGGCTACAGCGAATGGGGTACACCATGCCATCCTCCCCTCATCCCTGGGGTATACTCATCCTCCACTGCACCCCTAGAACCCAAGAGGAACTTGAAGGAGAAGCTAGTGACCTCTCAAGCCAGGGCTTGTGCCTGATTTGTCATAATCACCTTCTCAAGCAAGGTGAAGGTCAAGCCTTAGAAATACCTGCCCCCACAAAAAAACATGATTGGTTCAAAAGGGGGCCTGAGCAGTAAGTTGGCAGAGGAAGGAGGTGTCAGGTGCCAGCCCCGACCCCCTCTCCTGCACGTTCAACCTCCTCTCGTGGTCATGCCTGCAGTGCCCACTCTCCCCTTCCCCACTCCTTACCTCTCCCTCCCCCCAGCCTTGGCTCCTCTTTCCCCAAAGTGTCCCCAACCGCCACCCCTCTCCCCTTAGAACGTGTTTGAGCCAAAGCCATCAGTGCCCGAATACAAGGTGGCCTCCGTGGGGGGGTCCCGCTGCCTCCTCCTCCACTACAGCGTGCCCAAGGCCATCTGGGACGGCCTCATCCTCCTCGCCACCTTCTACGTTGCGGTCACCGTCCCCTACAATGTCTGCTTCTCGGATGATGACGACACCCCCATCACTTCCCGACACACCCTTGTCAGCGACATCGCCGTGGAGATGCTCTTCATCCTCGGTTAGACGCTCTGCCCCACGTACCCTGGCTGGTGGGCTGGAGGGACCCACTCATCCACGCCTCGCTCCATCCTGGGCCTGCAGGACCCAGGCAGTGAGAGCCTACCCATTTCTGGGTCTTTTAGTCCTCATGGTCCGTGAGCCCTGACCCCTGACCCCTGAAGACTTCAGCCTTTAGACCTCTCCTCCCTAAGGACCAGCCTGAAGCCCAATGCATCTTCCCCATTCCTGCATCCACCTCCATTCTGAGTCTCTTGCCCTTGGCCAAGGCCCCCTAGTAACAGCCTCTTGCACCCCCAGATATCATCCTGAACTTCCGTACCACCTATGTGTCCCAGTCCGGCCAGGTGGTCTCTGCTCCTCGTTCCATTGGCCTCCACTATCTGGCCACGTGGTTCTTTGTTGACCTTATTGCTGCTCTGCCTTTTGACCTGCTTTACGTCTTCAACATCACCGTGGTAAGTGATCCCCGTCCCACCTTGCAGCCTAGCTGCCCAACTTCAGCACAGCATCTCCCACTAAGGGACCCACCTCAGTCCCAGACTCAGGCATCTGTGAATATTTGTCAGGCATCTGTGATGGGAAGAGCCCAGCGCTGGAAGCTGAGAAGGGTCCGAGAGGGTCTGTGCTCTTGGGGAGCTCAGCCCACAATCTCTGAGGGAAGCTGTGACAAATGAAAAGCTAAGTAGGGCTACCAAGGCGGCATTGGGCTGAAGCCAAATGAGCGGCACTTTTCACATTTCTATTTAACAAACAAAGGATGAGCATTTAGCTGTCTGCAAAGCACTGTGTGAGGCATGGTCACTGTGGAGAAAAGTGATAAGAAGTTAGCCTCCCGGTAGCTAAGCTGGTGGGGACAGCAGGAACAGAAGAGTTGAATGGAGTGCAAGATGGGACCAAGGTATTGCTGCGTGGGGGCTGGGCACGGAGCTAGCCGACCTTGGAGTTCCAGGCTGGAACGTGATCCTCCCGCAAAAATGATCTGAAATCTGGCCAGTGCCTAGGAAGCCAAAGCATGGCAGTTGGGCAGAGGCTAGGGTGGTCTGGGAAGGGTTCCTGTGGGAGGAGGTGAGAGCAGAGCTAGACCTTAGACAGACTAGGACCTGGCTGGCAGGAGACAAGAAGAGGGGGCATCTTAGCATAGTAAGCCAAGACAGGGAGGTAGAGGCTGCGGAGCAGATTTGGAGGCGGAGAGTCCCAGGACCTGCATCCTCCCAGCTCCCTGGGGACTGCCTGGAGGCGCCCTAGGTGGTCAGCTCTGAACCCAGCTGGCAGATACTAGGTCTTCTGTGGCCCAGGGAGAGGGAGTCCCACCCTGTGTCCCCAGACCCCCTTGGTTGCTGAGTGGGGAGGTGGGGAGCAGTTTCCCTGTGTGCTCCTCTCCCTGCCACCCTCAGCTATAGCGGGAAACCACCTACTTGCAGCCGGATTTAACTAGCCGCCAACGGGCTGTGGGCCTCTTCTCCTGGCTGTGTACACGTGTGTGCACGCTCCCACACACGTGCATGTGGGTGTGTCTGCCCTGAGGCTCCAGCCATTCCAAGCAGGGCTCCCCACCCCTCCCCTGAGTGCACCCCCCACCCCCTGGTTTTTGTGCCCACCCAAGCAGTTCCCCCTCCTCTGGTACTTTCAGGACCACTTTACAGTTTACAAAGTTCTTTCACACATCATCACATATGAACGTCACAGTAACCCTTCAGGGCAGATTCTCATATCTCTCTTTCTCAGAGGCAGATGCAGAGGCTCAGAGAGGTTGAGTGGCTTGTTGAAGGTCACACAGCTAGCAGTGGTAGGCGGGAGACTGGAACCAGGTCTCTAGACTCCTGGTCTGGTATTCTTTCCAACATGCTACCCTGCTTCCCGGGAAACCAGGGTACCTGAGCGGATGGCCTGGCGCGAGGGGAGGGGAGGAGCAATGTGGGGCTGGAGCGAGGCAGAGAGAAGATGGAGGATAAGTAGGCACCAGCAGAGCTGTGGACTTGAAGGAGCCAGGCCTGAGACATTCTGGTCCAAGGAGAATGAGAGGAGGGCCCCAAGGGAGCGGGGCCCAGGGGCAGGTGACAAAGGGAAGCCTTGAAGAACTCAAGGTTGGAGTCAGGAGCTCTGGAAGCTGGGGGCAGGCATTAAGCCCTGGAGAGGGTCTATGTGGGGGAATCAAAGCCACCTCCTCTCCAACTCCCTTGCCTAAAATTAGAGAAAATGGCAGGCAGTGACTCAGGAGCTGTGTAGGGCCAGGGCGTTGGGGGATGCTCCTGGAGGCCCCTGAAAGGACGGTGAAGGGCCTTCATACCGAGATCCCCAGATGCTGCCCCAGAGCCCCCAGCCCTAGCCTCCGAGCTGCCCCAACCCAGAGTAGCAAGAAGATAAGCCCCCACCTGCTCATCATCTAAGACTGGAAGGCTAATCAAGGCACAACGAAAACAGTCAGAGTGGTAACGTTAGCTAACGTTTACAGGACCCTTACTAGGTGCCACTAGCTCCATCAACCCTCACTGAACCCCACAAGGGCTGCGACCTCACAGCCCAAGCACCGTCATTCGTGCTCTCCTTCCCTCAACGTTTCGGTGTGACCCTCTCATCTGCAGCTGACCCACAAGGGGCGAGGTCCCTAAACCTTCCCCTGTCCACCGCCGATTGTACCTAGGACACTGGGGACTTTGAGCAAAAGGGCCAGAGATCTTTCTGTCTGTTGGCCCGCCTCTGACCCAGACTTGCCCTTTCACCAGCTGAGGTGCTGAGAGGCAGTAGAGCACAAAACGGACCTTGGTGTCATCTCAGATTTGAGTCTCAGCTCCATCATTTCCTTGGTCTGTGACCTTGAGCAAGTCAGTAGTAGCCTCCCTGAGCCTTAGTTGACTTCTCTGCAAACTGGGAATGATGATGGTAATTGGACTGAAGGCATACTTTTTTAATGAGGATTACAAATACGTAGCCCAGTGCCTGACCCACGTAATACTTACCGTTAGCCATTATTAGTTTCCGTGTTATCCTCTCCCCGCTGCATTTCCTGGTCACCTTCTCAGCACAGCAGGGATACTTTTCCCGGGGCGGCTTCCCCTAGCTCCGGGGCATCTGGTGGCAAGGCGCTGGCAAGGGACGTGGGGGGCCTGCTGACGGTCTCCCCCACCGCACTCGCTGCCACAGACGTCGCTGGTGCACCTGCTGAAGACAGTGCGGCTGCTGCGGCTGCTACGGCTGCTGCAGAAGCTGGAGCGGTACTCGCAGTGCAGTGCTGTGGTTCTCACGCTGCTCATGTCCATCTTTGCGCTCCTTGCCCACTGGATGGCCTGCGTCTGGTATGTCGTCGGGCGCCGGGAGATGGAGGCCAACGACCCGCTGCTCTGGGACATCGGTGAGCCATTGACCCCAGGCTTTCACGGACCACCCATCCACCTGCCCTGTCCACGCAGGCCCCCAAGCTGACACCTCCACCAGGATCCCCCCCGCTACCCCACCCTCCTCCACTCATCCGATCAACATGCACGAGCTCCTTGCCGGATCAGGCTTGGGAATACTGATCTGAAGCCAGGGGCTCTGCCTTGGGGGGACTCACAGCATAGCAGGGGGACAAGACCAGTGACAGGCAATCAATATACAGTATGGGAAACACTCCGAAGGCGGGGAGGGTGTTTTGGGCAGAGGCTAAGTACCCCTGACAGGACTCATTTGGTGGCTCCCCACTGCCCTCAAAATAAAGTCCGCGCTCAGTCCACACCGTACATGGTCCGGCAGCCCTCTCTCTACCCCTACCTGACTTCCCTTCCTCCCAGGCCCCCTGTGCTGCTGCCACCCTGGCCCCACTCCAGCACCCAGGATGTACTGCTTTCTCACTTTGGGCCTTGAACGTGTTTTCCTCTCTGGAATCCTCTCTCTTTTGTCTTCCCTCCCTTCTTCCTAAGCCACTTTTCTCTCCTTGTGGTCTCAACTAAAATGCTCTGTCTTAAGGAAGCCCTTCAGGAACCGTGACCCCCACCAAACTGGGTTGGCTCTCCCTAACCCATATGATCCCCGAAGACATACTTCCTTTTTAGTAGCTGCTTTCCACCTGTAATGATTTATTTCATGTCTTTCCTCTCCAGACTGTAAGTTCCACCAGCGCAGGGAGCATGTTTGTGTCAAGTCCCAGCACCCTGGACACAGGAAGCACTTAATAAACTATTAGGGACTGGAAGGGGCCCCTACACAGTCAGCCCTGTAGGGAGTTGGTAGCCTTGAACTGCTACTGTAACCACTTCACCGTGGCGAGGCCCGGGCACGGGCTCTCCTCACCTTTCTTGTGCAAACCTCCCCTCGCCTCTGTAAGTACTCGACCAAGGTCAAGTGAAGGCAGCTCGAGGAAACCCCATTCTCCACTGCTCGCGCAGCCGGGGCTCCTTGCATCCCTCCACCCCCTAGGCTGGTTGCACGAGCTGGGCAAGCGGCTGGAGGTGCCCTATGTCAACGGCTCTGCGGGTGGCCCGTCGCGGCGCAGCGCCTACATCGCAGCGCTCTACTTCACGCTGAGCAGCCTCACGAGCGTGGGCTTCGGCAACGTGTGCGCCAACACTGACGCCGAGAAGATCTTCTCCATCTGCACAATGCTCATAGGCGGTGAGGCCAGGCCTGCCAAGCCCCCGGGGTGGCCCGGCTAAGCCCAGCGTGCGTGTGGGGAAACTGAGGCCCAGGGAAGGCAAGGGGTCCACCTACGACCAGACACTCGTGCATTTATTCATAGGTGTTTGCTCAGCACCTGCTACGTGCTGGCCCTGGGGGGATGCCACAAACAGGAGGGTCTCTTGCAAAAGGAATGGGAAGGCCAAATTCATGACTTCACGGGGCGGGCGGGCATGAGAGGAGCATCGAGTCTGACCCCTCTCAGGACCACCCTCTGTTCCCCGCCCCGACCCAGCACCTAGGCACGCAGGAGCCCACTGGTTCACCTGCCCCTCCCCCAGGAATCCAGAGATCCATCCAGGGCGGGGCGGGGGGGGGGCCTTGCGGGGGGAGGAGGCCGGAGGGGTGGCCGCCCCTGACTGCCTGCTGTGCGCCGCAGCGCTGATGCACGCAGTGGTGTTCGGGAACGTGACGGCCATCATCCAGCGCATGTACTCGCGCCGCTCCCTCTACCACAGCCGCATGAAGGACCTCAAGGACTTCATCCGCGTGCATCGCCTGCCCCGGCCGCTCAAGCAGCGCATGCTCGAGTACTTCCAGACCACGTGGACAGTCAACAGCGGCATCGATGCCAACGAGGTAGTGCACGGGGCTCCCGGTGGTACCCGGAGCACGGAGGTGCAGTGGGAAAGGGGTCGCTGCCTCTCAGCGTTTGGGACGGAGGCAAATGGGGTGCAGGGAGACGAGGTGCTGTTCACAAGGGCACGCACCCACCGGAATCCACATCCCTTTTCCTCTACACATGGCTAATGCCATGTTCCCTTCAGCCACCATTTTCGAGCACCTGCTTCCGGCCAGTCTCTGTGAAGGACACAGGGGGCTGGGGAACGATTACCCCCAGCCCTTGCCCTCAGGAAGGCACCAGTCTGGTGAGGGAGGCAGACGGGTAAACAAATAGTTACGCTGTGAATGGGATTGTACTGGAGGGACTTGGTGCAGTGGGGCCCTCATTGTGTCTGGGCCTAGAGGAGGCAGGGAAGGTGTCACAGAAGAGGGGACATCATGAAGGACAAGAAGAAGATTGGCCTGGGGCCAGAAGGCCATTCCAGGCAAAAAGAGCAGTAGACACACAGGTCTGGAAATATTGACGCAAAAGAGCAGGGTGGGGCTTCCCTGGTGGCGCAGTGGTTGAGAGTCCGCCTGCCGATGCAGGGCATACGGGTTCGTGCCCTGGTCCGGGAGGATCCCACGTGCCGTGGAGCGGCTGGGCCCGTGAGCCATGGCCGTTGAGCCTGCGCGTCCGGAGCCTGTGCTCCACGACGGGAGAGGCCACAACAGTGAGAGGCCCGCGTACCGCAAAAAAAAAAAAAAAAAAAAAGAGCAGGGTGAGTTCAGGGAACTGAAAATAGTTCAGTGAGCCTTCAGGAAAGGGTGTGTGAGTGCTGTGGAGAGAGGGACAGAGGGGTGAAGAGACCAGGCTGGAGAGGTGGGCAGGCCCAGCTCATGGATGGCCTTGGATTTAGATCTCATCCTGCCACATTTTTAGGCTGGCGAGTGGCCTGCAGATCCAGGAGATATTTCTGAGAGCAGGAGCCTTGGGACTTGGTGATGCACTGGTTGCAGGAAAGGAGCTCAAAGTGATTCCCAGGTTTCTGGTTTTGGCCAAGGGTGGGATGGAGGCATTACAGGAGGAAGATTGGACTTAGGGGTGAAAGTGAGAGTCCAGGGTTAGGCCATGATGAGGGTGTGGTGCCTATGGTGGATCCAGGTGGAGGTTGCCCCGTGGGTAGTTGAAAATACAAGTCTGGACCCAGAGATAGGGCTCCGGGCTCACAGGGAGGTAGAAGTCCTGGCTGGTTGTCATGATGCAGGGAGAGTGTGGACAGTGAGAAGACAGCTGAGGAAGAGGAGCCTGGGGAAGAAGGGGGCACAAGAGGGAGAGGTAAGCAAGCCAGAGTGGCCGAGGGGCTCCATAAGACGAGGATGGAACCGAACCATGAACATTAAGTTTGGCCCCTGGGAGGTCATTGGTAAAATTCAAGGTCTAGTGTAACCCTGCATTTTACAGATGGGGATACTGAGGCCCAGAGAGAGGAAATGGGTTGCTCAAAGTCCACAGGGATTTATGCAGAGCTGATTTCTAGTCTCCTGACTTCCAGTTGAAGGCTGACCCACCAGGGACGGTCCTTGCATACGTGGGGTTGAGTAACCAGGATGTGTGAGTGACCAGTGTGTGTAGCCATGAGCAGTGGACAGACAGGAGAAGACCTAGTCTCTGCCCCGGGACTTGGGTTGGGAGGTCCACACACAAGTCAAATTGAGGTGAGACACACAGAAGTCTTCCTGAAGGTCAGAAATGTGTAACTTGAGCTCTGTCCTTGGAGACAGCTCAGCCCATCTGTAGAGCTCAAGTAGCAGCTTCAGGGGGATGGCCAGAATGACTTATGCCCCTTATGCAGTTACTGCGTGACTTCCCGGACGAGCTGAGAGCTGACATTGCTATGCACCTGAATCGGGAGATCCTGCAGCTGCCGCTGTTTGGAGCAGCAAGCAGGGGCTGCCTGCGGGCCCTCTCCCTGCACATCAAGACTTCGTTCTGCGCTCCGGGCGAGTACCTGTTGCGCCGTGGGGACGCCCTGCAGGCACACTACTATGTCTGCTCCGGCTCACTGGAGGTGCTCCGGGACAACATGGTGCTGGCCATACTGGGTGAGGATCCCATCAGCACCCTCCACCTACCCCAAAACCTTCCCCCAGAGGCCTTGGGAGTGGCCAGGAATCTAGGGACTGGGTACTCTCTCTTGGTCCCGGCACCCTACCACCATCCCCGTTAGACCATACCCCTTGGGCTCTCCCCTAATCCCATTGGCCATCCCTGAACCCATCAACCCTTCCCCAGTGACTGTCCCCCAAGTCAACTGATCCTTTCCCATTGCACCATCTCCCAACTCCACTGAGCCTTTTCCATCGACCCTCAACTCCATTGACCTCTATCCTTTAACTGACCCTTCTGGCCATTCTTTATTGATCATCCAATTCCATCGATCATTTCTTCAGCTTTACTGACATCCCCAGTTGACTGTCTCCCAACTTCACCAGTCATTCTCCACTGACCTTCTGCCGACTCCATTATTTCCACCAATGCCATCGATTGACCCCGCTTCAGCCATCCTTCAAACACGTTGACCATCCCTCGTATCCACTGAGCTCCTCTTGGTCCCTCTGCCCCAGCTGACTGTCCCCATCTCTTACCCACAGGAAAAGGAGACCTGATTGGGGCAGATATCCCTGAGCCAGGGCAGGAGCCTGGGTCAGGCACAGCTCCAAGATGCGTGCTGAAGACCAGCGCCGACGTGAAGGCACTGACCTACTGTGGCCTGCAGCAACTGAGCAGCCAAGGGCTGGCTGAAGTCCTGAGGCTTTATCCTGAGTACGGGGCTGCCTTCAGGGCTGGCCTGCCCCGGGACCTCACCTTCAACCTGCGCCAGGGCTCTGACACCAATGTATGTAGACTCCCTATGGCCTCCAACTCCTCCGAGGTTGCCTCCTTCAAAGTAGACCACCCCCCAGCCCCAGAGAGAGCCTCATGATATTCCTTCCACCCTGAAAACATCACCTCTCAACTCCAGCCACCCCCTTCCATTGCCCCTTCCATGCTTCACATCTTCCAGCCCACTGACCCTACTCCATTGGCCATTATCCAACCCCATGGACCATCTCTCACCACGTCTACTTCCAACTCTACTGACCCATCCATCTCCTGTTGACCCCGCTTCCGCCTCACTCCAGACTCCTCAAAGGACCCACCCCCCCACTTCGTGTGCTTCTCCTCCATCAATTCCCTCCCTCTCTGGACTGGGCCTCTCATCCCCTGGGGCTTCTTTTTCTCCACTCACCAATTGTTTCCTGGGCCCGTTTTGGTTTAGGCTCTGGGTCAAGTCTGTAGTTTACACCTTAGACCTTGGTCTTCTACTGCTTTTCAGACTTATGTTGCCACTCAGGATTTCTCTGAGTCAGAGTTGGGGGTATCTCTGACTCAATTCCACAAAAAGGCCCCACATTCTCAAACCCCAAGACACTGATGGGTGGGATTTAGAGGTGCTGCACCGGGGGAGCAGGGAGATGTGAGTCAGCCTGAACTCCCCTACCCCCCGTGTTCCTGCAGGGCCTCTGCCGCTTTTCCCGATCCCCTCGCCTCTCCCAGGTAAGGCACCCTTCCTGGGTGGGGTGGAGGTTGCATGGGAGGAGATGGGGGTGGGGGGCACCTTTCCTTGGCTGCTGTGCTCCAGGGTGAAGGGAGAGGGGATGGAGAGCAGCAACCGCCAGTGAAGGCTGTCGCTTACTGAGGGCGCCTGTTGGTCACTGCCCTGTGACATCAGCTGCCCCCTCTGCCCACAGCCCCGCTCGGAAAGCCTGGGCTCCTCCTCAGACAAGACCCAGCCATCCATCACAGAGGCTGAGGCTGGGGCCGAGCCTGGAGGTGGTCCCAGGCCCCGGCGGTCCCTCCTGCTGCCCAACCTCAGCCCAGCACGGCCCCGGGGCTCCCTGGTCAGCCTTTTGGGGGAGGAGCTGCCCCCATTCTCAGCCCTTGTCTCCTCTCCTTCCTTGTCCCCAACCCCTTCCCCTGCCCTGGCTGGCCGGGGCCACAGCCCCTCCCCTCATGGCCTCCCCAGGGGCTCTGCTGCCTGGAAGCCCCCCCAGCTTCTCATTCCCCCACTGGGAACATTTGGACCTCCGGACCTCAGTCCCCGGTGAGATGCCAGCCTCGTCTGCCTTCCCTGTACCCCTGCTGGCTTCCAGAACCTTCTCTGGGCTCTGTCCCCAGCATTCTGACCAGTGCTCCTCCCCATCTGCCCACCCCGCCCTTCCTGACCCACCACAGCTTGCAACCCCACTCCTCTTTGACGGCTGCTCCTCCCCAGCTCCCTGGCACCGCAGCCCTTTTCACCCTCTGCCTGCTCTGCTCTGGCCCTTCCCCTCCCCGTGTGGGACTGATGACCACTGCCTCCGTCCCAGGATAGTGGATGGCATTGAGGACTCTGGCAGCACAGCGGAGGCCCCTACGTTCCGGTTCAGCAGGAGGCCTGAGCACCCTAGGCCTCACCCACAGGCCCCTCCCACAGGTAAAGGGCCAGCACTGGACTTCCACTCACAGTCACCCATTCATCGGCCATCCATCCATCCATCCCACACGTAGTAAGGGCTTACCAGCTGCCAGGTGCTGTGCTAGGAACACGCAGATGACCCAGACCTGGTCCACCCTCTTAGCGAGCTTCCAGTCTAGTGGGGGAGACACCTGTGAGCTCAGATAAACGATTCCAGAACAGGGTGCTGAGTGCCGTGACCGAGACAAAGAACAGGACTCTGCGGTAGGAGAGGAGGGAGCCTCTAACCCTCCCTCCTAGAGGAGGGGACACTAGAGGTGGGTCTTAAAGGGTGGGCAGGAGTTTGAGGGGTGGAGCAAGGTGGTTGGTGAAAGGTATAGTGGTATGACCAGAGAGCAGTTGTGTTCAGATACTGAAGAGAAGGGACTTCCCTGGCAGTCTAGTGGTTCAGACTCCGCGCTCCCAGTGCAGGGGGCGCGGGTTCGATCCCTGGTCAGGGAACTAAGATCCCCACATGCCACACGGTGCAGCCTAAAAAAACCCACAAAAACAAAACAGATACCAAAGAGAAGCTCCATGCTTCTCCGTGGGGGTGGGGAGGGGCTGGGGAAGTGATAGGGCCTCGAAACCATCCTGAAGAGCTTGGGCTTCCCAGCATCCTGACCCCAGAACGTCCTCTCCCCTTGCCCTCTGCCTGCCTAGTGAAGGGCCCAGCCCAGGCTGTAGACTCGAGCTCCCTGTACTCACCCAGCATCCCTTCTCCCCACTCCGTCTGCAGGGACCATGCCCAGCCGGGAAGTGGCCACTGAGGCCGAGGAGGTGAAGGAAAAGGTCTGCAGGCTGAACCAGGAGGTGGGTTGGGGCTGGCCCCTCCCCTCCAACCTTGGGATCAGAGATGTGCTTAGTATAGGAGCATTTCAAAGGGTTTGGAGCCAGAGTTCTGAATTTGGATATTCACACTAGCTGGGAGACCTTGGGCAAGTCCCACAGTCACTCTGAACTTCAGCTTCCTCATCTGAAAATGGGGAAATCGATACGTTCTTCCCAGAGTTGTTGTGAGGATGAGATGAGGGTGCATACGTGCCTGGCCCAGTCGCTGGCACACTGTAAGTACTCAGGCACAGCTACTTCCATCCTTCCAGCTGGCTCAGGTGGTCCAGCTGGAAAAGAGGGCCTCTCCTCCCTCCACCGCCATGGGATTTGCTCCTGCAGGGCCCCTCCCCTCACTAAGTCACATGCTCCAGTCCTTTCCGGCCCCCTCCCCCGATGAGTGGGGCAGAGGACAGGGAGGCTGAGCAGGCCTTCAACCCCAGGGGACCTGTACCCTCAGGTCTGAATCCTGGTCAGAAAGTGCCCTGATCCTGTTTGCCCAGGGGATGTCAGAGCTGCGTCCACAAAGCAGCCAGGTCGAGCCCTTGAGCCCTCGGGAGTGCTCGGGGCCTTCCCTGGGTTCTGATAAACAGCAGGCATCCCACGGGGCCCGCACCTGGGCTGGGGCGGGCCCTGAGGCTGGGGGCGGAGCCAGCCCCGGTTGGGCAGGATTCAAGGTCAGCCCTGCTTCCGCATGCAGTTCTTCTAGACCAGTGGTTCCCCAACTTGGGTGTCCATCAGTACCCAGAGAACCTGTTAAAATGCAGACTCCTGGGCTTCACCCAATCTGGAATGTCTGGGGTGGGGCCCAGAGATTGGCATTTTGACAAGCTTTTCAGTTGATTCTGTACTCCCTGAAATTTGAAAAACGCTGAATAGACACTTGAGCTCATGTGATGTATCACCTGAGAGTAAGCCTGCATCTGTCACTTCGCAGCTGTGTGGCCTCTTTGAGCACATTTTTCTACATCTTGTCAAAGTGTGTGTGGTGGGTAGTAGCAATAGCTGTCATCCCAAATCCTTTTTGGAAAGAGGCTGGGGTATTTACATCTAGACAAAAATAACCCCTGTCCTGTCTTCTTCTCAGGGTGGCCATGAGCAGAGAGTGGGTACGAAAGAGCTTTGTAAACTGTAGAAGGGAGTGCACCTAGGAGGGTGGTGATTGTTATGGCACCTGAGAGACAATTTGATGTGTTTTCAACAGATCTCCCGTCTCAACCGGGAAGTGTCTCAGCTTAGCCAGGAGCTTCGACACATGATGGACCTGCTACAGGCCAGGCTGGGTCCCCCAGGCCACCCAACGGTCTCGGCTTGGCCCCCAGATCCTCCTTGCCCACCTCAGAGGCCTCCATGCATCTCTCCCTGTTTGTCCAGACCACTGCCTGGCCTCCAGGATACTACCCTCGCTGAGGTCCACTGCCCAGCCATTGTGGGGACAGCAGACATGGGGGCTGCCCCCCCCAACCTGAGACCCTCCATGCTGTCCCCTTACCCCTCAGAGCCTGAGCCTCTGGGACCCTCCCCAGTGCCAGAGGCCTTACCTCCGAACTCAAGCCTCATGAGGCACAGCTTCCGGTCCAGGTCAGACACGTTCCACTGACCCTGGCCACGGGCCCAGGCCTGTTTGGGGTGGGTACTGATGCCTGCCATCCAGGGAGGGGCTGGGCCCCTTGGCCTCCTGCCTTGGGTTAGCAGCCACCAGATGGTCTGGTTGGCTCTGGATTCTCTGACCTTTTTAACAAAGCCTGGTCACTTCTGACCCTTTGCCTTTTCCAAACCCTCCTCTATTCTCCTCTGTGAGGGGAACCACCTGAGGCCGTGGAACGCAACAGGCATGAGATGGACCGCAGTGCCCACTGAGCTGGGCAGATGAGATGTCTGGCTTTCTCCCCAGGACCTGGAGGCAGGTAGAGATGGGGGAGCAGAGAGGGGAAGGGAAAAGCCCCCAGATCCAGCCTGGGAAATGAAGACTGAGGCAAGAGCAGGCAGGATCTTGGTGTCTACAGCAAGAGGGATGGATTGCAGATTCCAGTGCGGAGGTAGCTTAGTGATACCGTGAGGTCTTTTGTCCCAGCCCCCAGGTCTCTGCTGGAGACTTTGAAAGCAATATTGCTTCGAGAGGGGTAGGTTTGAGATCCTGGCTGGCATTTTTTTTTTTTTGCTGCGCCATGAGGCTTGTGGGACCTTAGCTCCCCAACCAGGGATCGAACCCCGTGCCCTCAGCAGTGAAAGCTCCCAGTCCTAACCACTGGACCACCAGGGAAGTCCCCTGGCTGACAGTTGAGTAACCCAAGACTTCTTAGGCCTCCCACCATCAGCCCAAGCTGGAGGGGCTCACCTTACCCCACAGCTCACATAGGAAATGAACCGATGACCCCAGATATGTATTCTTTGACTCTCACAGCATTTTTTTCAAAATATGAATGAGTTGTCACATTGAAGATCAGGAGAGTTCACATAGAAATCCAGAGATTCCAGCTTCTCTAAACAAATTCGGGAGATCTGGCGACCCTGGGCCAGTGCCGCACCTGGCAATAATCAGCTGGTGTTGGGTGGCCACTGTCCTTTTTGGATGAGACCCGTACTTTCCACTTCTTTGCAGTCCCCACATTCCTTGATCATCTCCTGACACCCAGCTAGCTTCCTTCATTTGAATTCTTTATCTGGTCTCTATGGGTATCTCAGTTTGCAATCCCTGCCTTAGAGTGTACTCCCAGCTTCCTTTACCCCAGTGGGTGCCTTTTGGGCCCAGTAATGTCTACTTCTACCCCTGGGCCTGGGCCTGTCAACATCTTTGTTTCTGTCTCTCTGCAGGCCAACACTGAAAGTGGTCTCTTCTGCTGCCAGCAACTTGAAACAGTCCCAGCAGCACTCCTACCCCTCCCCCACCCCCAGACCTCAGCCACGCCTGTTCTCCCCCTTCCAATATGGTCTCACTCAGGGCCCTGACTTCTTGAAAATTCACCCCGGTCTCCAGCTCTCCTTTACCACCCAACACCCTGGGCTCACTTTTGGATAGGAAATAAACTCTTTATTTTTGTAGTTTTTGGCTCTGGCTGTTTCTGGAGGTTGGTCTGATAGCCCCAGGGCTTTGGAGGAACCTACAGGATAGTCACTCCCCCACAGTACCCCAGGGCCCTGTTGCTGTCTCTAGGAGGGCAAAGGTGCCCATCAATCCACTTGGCACCTTGTTCACGCCACCAGAGGCCCCAGAGATGAGGCAGAAATCTTAATGAGTCACTATGGGCCCATTACACCCACCTCCCCACAACCTGGTCAAAGCCACAGATTTAGACACGGTATGTGGGAAGGGCCCTGACTCAGGTCCACCTCCAGTCCTGGAAAGGTGGCCCATGGGACTCCCCACCAATCCTGCATTAACCGATCCTCTACCTGTTGCAAGCTAGGTACAGCAGGGTCTGGAGGAAGCCCTTGTCACCAGCCAAGAACCTGCTAGGAATCCCGCTCTGCCCCATCCCCTTTGCTCTCCTAAGGTCTCTCTTCTTTCTTAGCTTTCACTTCTCTGATAATCACTGCAGGGGTGAGTGTCATGGATGTTAGAAAGAGGCACCCTGGTGACCAGATGTGGGCAGCTTTGTGGCAGGTTGTCCCAGACAGGTTGCCAGGACGATTCTCCAGCTCAGGCTCCAGAGTACGACGGGTGTTGGCTGGTGTCATAGCAACGAGGCCCACAGCTGTCTATAGGGTGAGCTTTGATTCCATACAGGTTCCGAGTAGTGTCCCTGGGGGTGGGATGCAGAAGCAGAGGAGATGCTGGTCTGTGTTGGGGGGTCGGGGGCGGGCCGAAGCAGATGTGGTCCTAATCCATACTGAAGGGAGCAGAAAAAATAGAAATAGTCCTGATCCATAGGAAGGGCAAAGTGGGGACAAACAGAAGTGGTTCCAATCTGCATTTATGGATGTATGGGGAGCGACAAGGCAGAAGTGGTCTGGCTCAGTATTTGGCATCAGAAACAAGGGCCAGTTCTGGTTGTGGATGGAGAGAGGCAGGGGCAGGGTCGGAGGTTGGGGTTGAGCCAAAGGCGGAGGGTCCCGGTTTACGGCTGGGCAGTAGCAAGAGCTCTCCCTGTGATCCCACCCAGTAGCCTCCAGAGAGCCCTTTCTATAGCGCTTCCATCATCTTTCTCATCTTCTGAGATGAGACTGTCCCCAACAGTCGGGCTCCCAGAACTGACTTGGCCCGAAAGCTTGGACAGGGGCTTCTCCACGTTCGCGAGTGCTTAGGGCTGGTCCACGCGGCCTTACGTGCATATTCATTCACACCTGTTTTTCCTTTCCCAATTCTGCACACACAGCCTTCTGCACTCTTGCAACCCTCCGCCAAACGCCCCCCCTCGGGGTGCCTGGAATTCGTGATGACGCGGTCAGCAGGCAGGGCCTTAAAGAGTTCCCGGCCGGGCTCCGCCTAGCCCGCCGCCGGCTCCACCCTAAATCTAAATCCCAGGCGGCCACCGGCTCCTCCCAACGCTGCGAACTACAAGTCCCGCCGTCCTTCGCGCGCGCTCTCCCGCCTCTCCCGCACCCCAACGCCGGGACCGCCTGTGAGTCGGCCAAGAGTGCCTCCCATTGGTTTCCCCGCCCTGTCAGTCGCCTGGGAGTATTGAGGGGCGGGTCGGAGGTGGAGATCCGGATCCGGAGCGGCTGAAAGGCGGAAGTGGAGGCCGGAGCCTGGGACACCGCCGCGGGTAGAGGAGCGGAGCCTGTCCGAGCCCCGGCCCCAAGTAACGCCGCCGCCCCAGAGCCGCCGTGAGTGTGCCTGTCCTGGGACGCAGTGTCTCGTTCGTGTTGAAGCCTCTCTGGGGCGGCCCTCCCTCCCGCCCAACCCTGGCTTAGGGGGATACTGACCCCTCCCCCGACCCGTAGCCCCCTCTTAAGGGGCTCCCTAGGCGTCGAGCCAAAGCAGGGGAGATCTGTTCTTTCCTTCCCTTCCCTGCCCTTAGTGAGCCTTGGGAAACCCCTATGGCTCACCTCTGGCTTGTCCCGGTCCGGTTGTGGGAGGGTGAGACCCTAAGTTCCTCTCCCTCTGCTCCCAGAATTAGAGGAATCCTTGTCAGGTGTGAAGGAGCCTGTCCCCCTTCTCTTTTAGAGGTAGCCAGGAGTGTTGTCTGTCGCCTCTCTTGTCCTCAGCCCGCCCCCGCCCCCACCGCCCCGTCCCGTCCCGTCCCACAAAAACAGTTGTCGCTCCAGCCCTAGAGGAATTTTATCTCGATTTCCTGGGGCTGGGGCGGGGTGGGGTGGGGGTGCCCTGGCTGAGACCGCTCCCACAACTCCTTAACTTCCTCTCTTTCCTCAAGCCAGAGAGCCACCCAGGATCTCAGCAGAGTTTAAAGTCTGGGTCACTCTTTAGGAATGAGCTGTCTTCTCCGTGCCTTGCCCCCTGAGCCCCCAGCCCTGTCCTCTGGTTGTGTTGTGTCGTTCTCTGAGTGTATCTCTGGCTCTTCCTGCCTCTGAACAATTTAGCTGAGGTTTGCTCAATCCTAGCTACAGATCACACAGATCAGGGTGGATCTGCCCATTCATTATCATCTGTCTCCCTTCCTCCAACCCCCCTTGCTGGAGTCTCAGCCCTGTCCTCCCAGAGTCCGTGAGTGGTTCCAGGCTGCCTCAGAGGGACTGCTCCTCTTGGGACTGCTGTCTGTTGGTCCTTAGAGAAGAGAAAAAAGACCAAAAATAAGGAGTCTGCAACTGAAGAGTCCTGGGCTATCTCTTTCCCACTCTAAACACACACGCTCACCTCCCTGATCAACAGGTCACACCACTTTTAGTCCTAGGGTCTATCTCCATTACCTTCTGGGCTTGATCAAGTAAGTTGTAGATTGCAGAGGATTAACTTTATATCACAGTGGCACCTCTGGGTCCTTAATGTGCTAATTTTTGTAGCCCAAGGAATTCCCACACATGCCACAAAGTGCTGATTCCCCCCACCTTTTCCGAGAGACAGCCCGTACTGACATCTGATCCTTGTCCCTTGCTTGGGACTTAGGTGTGTGAAATGGCTGCTGTCTCAGACCAAGCTGGGAGGTTCTTTGTTATGTGGCCAAAGTACAGGCCAGAGACTGCACCTTAATGAGAGCAGCCTGACTCTGAGGCCATGACTGACCCTTGCTATCTACAGTGGAGGAAGGGAGGGAAGGCCCTGCAATCTTTGGGAATTTCTGTAGCTCTTCAGTGTTCTGGGCCATCTTTACTGCCCTTGGATGCTACTTATAAATGTTAAAGTTGTTTCATCTTGAGAGCTTTTTGACCTCTTCTGGACAATCACCAGTGTGTGACTCCTACAAACTTTTGAGCTAGACCTGGGATGCACTCCTTTCATTTTATTATGGAACAACAAAAAAAGTTTCTCGTTAGAGTCAGCAGTAGAATCACAAGCTCTCTCTTTGTGGACTTCTTTGGAGGGTTGTTGGAGACTTCTATGGCCAACCTAGTTTCTCTAATCTGGTCAGTCTGTGCCCCTACTCACCGGCCGTTGGTCTCTGACCAAACTTACCTCCTCAGTAGTGGACTGTAGTTTCTGGAACTCTTTGGGAGTCCCAGGATGAGGCTGGCCAGCCTTCCGAGGGGACCTTCTTTGTCTGGACTTGATCTCCCAGCTCTAATTCTAAAGCAAGCTTTTGAAGGAGAAGCTCTCCCTTTCAGAGAGACAGGAAGACACCAGTGCCCTGAGTGGTTAGGTGGCCACTTCTGGCATCCACAGATTATAGAGTCCAAGCAGAGATCTGACACTGCTTGGCAGAGAGGGAGGGCTGTGTGGGGGACAGAAGCCCCTCTCCTCTGATGCCCTTCCTCTCCTGCTTGCCTCTTACAACCAGTGGGTCTTTTTCTGCCTTTATACTATAGAAGGGTGGTAACAACTAATTTCTATAAATCAGTCTAAAGTTGCCAAGTTCTTTTCACGTGTGTTCCTGGGAGATTGTGGGAATTGTATCTCCACTTTAAAGATGCTGCTGAAGGAATTTAAGTAGTTTGTCTTAGATCACACAGTTAGAAAATGGTAGAGCTGGGTCATGGGATTAGATGTGCCTCATCTCCCCTAATAGCGGGTCCTCCTTTGGTCTGTTTGTGGAAGGAATGGACATGCGGGTGAGCAAGCAGTGGCCCAGGTACAGACTCTTTAGCATCCTCATCAATGGCACTCCTTCTCTGCTTCCAGTATTCTTCCCCAGCCCTACCCCACCCTCCTGTCTTCTTTCTCCTCTGCCTCCGGGGACCATGGCAGTTATGAGTCCCAAGTCAGTACTCTTCAGGGCCTGAGAGTTTGCTCACATCTGCATGCCGTTAATTTCTTGGGAAGCTGAAAGTCAAAATGGCTAGAAAATGAAAGTAAAAGTGAGTGGACTCAGGGGTCCCTCTGGGCAGGGTGAAGGGCACAGAGAACTGGTGGAGCTGGCCTCTGCTTAGCCCCCACGATTCTCCTCTGGTGCTGCCTGCTGCTTCTAGTGGGAAGAATGTGGCTGTCTACCAGGTGCTCCTTTCACTAGAATTTACATGGAAACACAGAGGAAGGTCAGAGATTTAAATTCGGCCCCACCAACCAAGTACTTCTTAGAAAGACCCTTCTTCTTCTAACCCTTGCCTGGTAAACAGAGAGGCGGTGTGATGGGGTGGAAGGCACGAGAGCCTTCGAGTCAACCAGGCCTGAGTTGTCCTCTGGCCTTCCTCATTCACCAGTTGCGTGGCCTTGGGCTTGTTACGTGTGTGACCTCTCTGAGCCTCTCTTTCTTCCAGTGAAATGGAGATACAAAATATCTTGCTGAATTAGAAACAAAGGGTAAAGCTAGTCCATTCCCTGGCACAGGATAGATAATCACAAGGTCCATGGAGTTTTGAAGGTGCATCATAATTCATCCCTAGGATTCTGATTCAACATTTCTACCAGTTTTCACCGTGATGCTCGGTGCTTTGATGGATGTGGTTCCCATACTGTCTTGTTCCATAGATGGTAAACAGAATTGTTGTGGGTTCTTCTCCCATTTTACTGAAGGGAACGCTAAGACCATGACTGTGCTTCTCCCACTGGGGTTCTCAGACCCAGTGGATACTCAGAGCCACAGATCTTTGCATCTTCTAGGCACTTCAGTCTTACTCAGTTTTCAACATTTTTATACCAAAACAATCCTGTATCTATTATAGATTGGAATGCAAGGTCTGCATGTATTTAAGCTAAAACAGGAAACTTGAGGACAATATTTTGATTGCAGCAGGATGCTTTGGGTTCGATTCCCAGAGTCCTGGAAGTTTGCATTTTCTCTCCCCCGACTTGAGTCGGGATACTTTTGTTGGGGCCATTTGAGAAACACCAATTCAGGTAGAATTTTGTAAACTAGGATGTCCCCCAGCCCAGGTGATAGTGCTTTCAAGAGCCTTGGCAGGGGAGAATTGGAATATTTCTTAAGGAGTTCTCTGCATTAATAGCTTGGTTCTATAAGAGATTAGTTGTCAGAGTAAACATCCCCATCTCTTGTGTATAGGAACAATAATCCAAATAAAAGCTAAACTTTTTGAGTTTTGCTTCCGATGTGCCAGGGCACTCTCCTTTGATCCTCACAACAGCCCCAGGAGGAAGGTACTGCGTTCAGTCGCCAGGTTATGCTCGGGACTCCATAGTGAGTGGCAGAGCAGGGGGAGAAAGTCTGTGCTCGGATCCCCCCTCACCCGGTCTCTGGGCCACCTGTGTGCTCTTCCCTTTGCGTGGAAGGCCCCTCTCCACCTCCTGCCTGGGAGCAACATCTCCCAGCTTTTTCCCTCAAAGTGCAGTTGGGACATCACTTCCTCTGTGAAGCCTCCCCTCCCTTGAAGGAGGCTGAGGGCTTTTCCCTGTGCTTTCCTCTCATTGCTCCTTGTCTGCCTCCTTGTCTAGCGTGTGAGCCCTGTGGGGGCACCGATCGTGTCCTGTTCTATCTCTGTGTCCAGTCCCACCGTGACGCCCAGCATAGTAGGCTGTGGGTGTCCATGGAAAGGGCAGACATTCAAACGTCCCCTTGAAGCCAGCGCCTGCCCGTTTCCTCTAACATACACAGCGCAGATGTGGTGAACCTGAGATTCACACTCACGTCCCTCCAATCCCAAAGCCTGAGCCATTTCTTCGTCCATCCTCTGCAGAGTTGCTCATAGTTAAGAGAGTGGACAGGTAAACAGGATGAGCGCTACAGTACAGATGATATAGGGGGTGGAGACAGGTCACAAACTAAATTTCCAGAGGGTAGAGCTCTCTGTCCGGCACAGTTTCATCAGGAAAGGCAGCATGGCTTTGGCCATCCGTGGTCTGCTGACCACCGTCCAGCATACGTGTACCTGGTCCGTGCGCCCCCACAGCTGTGTGTGGTGAGGCAGCACCGACCCCAGGCCAGGGCTGGGCAAGGGTCTGTGGAAGTGAACTCAGCTCTGGTCCCTGGGTGCTCCTTTGCGTAGCTGCACAAGGCTCACTCTTGAATAAGGGGGGGCCTAAGAAAGGGGGGCCAGCAGAAAAATTGCAAAGGTAGTAGAGTTTTCTCCCAAACCTCCACACCTGGTTTTCACTGTGATTAACACCTTACATTATATTGTACATTTGTTGCAATTAGTGAACCAGTTATGATACATTATTGTTAACTAAAGTCCATACTTTAGTCACATTTCCTTAGTTTTTATCTAGCGTCCTTTTCCTTTCCGGGATCCCATCCAGGACACCACGTTACCTTTAGTTAGTCTTACCTTTAGTCATGTCTCCTTAGGCTCCTCTTGGCTGTGACAGTTTCTTAGGCTCTCCTTGATGTTGATGACCTTGAGAGTTTTGAGGAATATTGGTCAGATATTCTACAGTGTGTTTCTCAATTGGGATTTGTCTAATGTTTTTCTCATGGTTACACTGGGGCTGTGGGTTTGCGGGAGGAAGACCTCAGAGGTAAAGTGCCATTCTCACCACATCACATCAAGGGTGTATACAATCAACGCACTGTCAGCGTCAGCTTTGGTCACCCGGCTGAGGCGATTTTTTTTTTTCTTTTTTGACTGCGCTGGGTCTTCATTGCGGTGCGTGGGCTTGTCAATGCGGTGGCTTCTCTTGTTATGGAGCACGGGCTCTAGGCGCACGGGCTTCAGTAGTTGTGGCACGCGTACTTAGTTGCCCCGCCGTATATGGGATCTTCCCGGACCAGGGCTCGAACCGGTGTCCCCTGCATCGGCAGGCGGACTCTCAACCACTGTGCCAGCAGGGAAGCCCTGGCAGATGGATTCTTAACCACTGGACCTCCAGGGGAGTCCTGAGGAGACGTTTGTCAGGCTTCTCCACTGTCTCCCCTCCCCCTTTTTGTGCTGTCCTCCTTGGAAGGCAGTCCCTCTGTGTAGCCCACACTTGAGGGGTGGGGAGTTATGCTCCTCTCCTCCAGGGCAGGGTATCTACGTGAATTACCTGGAGTTCTTGTACACAAAAGATTTGTCTATCCTCCCCCATTTATTTATTCAATTATATATATATAAAACTATGAACTTGTGGGCATTTATTTTACACTTTGGTTTATAATCCAGTACTACTTCATTTGATTGTTCAAATCGTTCCAGCTTCGGTCATTGGGAGCTTTTTCAGCTCCCTTTGACCTACCCCCATCATCTTGGGGTCTTTTCATTTTCATTTTTGGTAGCACTTCCTTACTTTTTGGCACTACAAGATGCTCCAGGCTTACCTTGTGTATTTCCTGCCCTGGTCCTAGAATCAGCTGGCTGTCCAAGGCCACTCCCTTTTAGCACACGCTTCGCTTCCTCTCAGTTACGTTGATATGGAGTTTTGTGGTTGGAGTTACGTTATTTCTCCTCTTGATGGTTAGCTGTAGTCACCGAAGCCTCCAGAGGTAGGTGAGGTGGAGCTGCGCCCGGGAAATCCACCCCTGGAGACTCCTGGGAGCTGACCCCAGTGGCAGGCAGTTGCTTCTCCATACTTCTCCTACCCCCGCCTAATGCTTTTTGACTGCTCCAAAAAATGGTCAGATTTGGTGTTTACTCTGGAGTTTACTGTCCAGCTGGTAAGGTGAGGTACATAATCGTTCAGTATTTCAGGTGCTAAGTTCTCCAGCTAAACCTTCCAGGTCTGGTAGGCGAGTCCATGTGGTCTGGGCCAGCGTTCTTTCGCTGCCATTCAAAAATGGACCTCCCCTTTGGGAGGGTTCATGCAGGGTTTGTGGCTCCAGGGAGGCTCAGGGCAGGCTGTCACTTTGAGCTGTGATCCTGAATCATTGAATAGCTTAAATCCTTCCGCTGTACTGTCATCCTTATGAAGATGTGTAACTTGAGCCCTGCTGGAAACACTAACTTGGGATCTTAACAGGAGTTGGTTTACAAGCCTCTTGCCTTCTATTCATAGCTTCGTGTGTGTCCCCTTCAGGGGGCTCTGTCAGAAGCATCCCAGGCATGGGGGAGGGCATGGGGGAGGGTGTGGGTGGCCTCCCTAACCCTGGCTGCTCTCCTAGTCATCAAATTGCTCTCCGAGCTGCTCCAAAGGCTGTGGTGATTAATGACACCAATTTCCAAACCTCTAGCATTTGCAGCCTGTTTTTTTAAAAGGAACTCTGGTGTCTTTGTCAGCTGTCCTAGTCCTGTCCCCTCCCCCTCTCCACCACTGAACTCCTTCTTCCCTTTCCTGAAAGAGGCTTTGAAATGGAAGGAACAGCATTTGGGCTTTAAGATGTTTTGTGTTGTAGGGCTTTTTTTTTTTTTTTTTTTTTTTAAGAGTTCATGATTGGCCTGGTTAGGGGCTTTAACTCATTGTTGATTTCTTTTGGTTGGTGGCGGTTGTCCCCACCCTCCATTCTTGTGGCTTTGGAAGCCAGTCTCCAGAGGATACAAGGTTATGGTTGTTGACAGGACATAGGACGTCGGCTGTGAGCTGCTCCTTTTTCTAGGGCACTGGTGAAAGTTGTTGTCTTAGTCACTTTGGGCTGCTATACAAAATTACAACAGACTGGGTGGCTTACAAACAAGGAAATTTATTTCTCACAGTTCTGGAGGCTGGAAGTCCAAGATCAGGGGGCCAGCATGGTTGGGTTCTGGTGGAAGCCCTCTTGCGGGTTGCAGATTCCTGACTTCTTGCTGTGTCCTCACATGATGAAAGGGGCAAGGGCGCTCTGGGATTCTCTTTTAAAAGGGCACTAATTCCAGTCATGAGGGCTCTGCCCTCACCGCCTCACCTCCCAAAGGTCCCACCTCCAAATACCATCACAGTGGGGATTAGGATTTCAACATTGGCATTTGGGAGAGGGACAGAAATATTCAGACTAGAGCTTGTCCTACTCAGCATTCTCTCCAAATGAGGGGCACTGAGGAATGGAGTTCAGGGAAACTGGAAGCAAAAGCAATACGTGAATAAATAGTGTTTGAACGTTTACTCGAGGAATCCACTTCATAGGGACTTCCCCACCGCGAACATTTATTTATCGAGAGCTTGCTCTGAGCCAGGCCCTTTGCTGAGAGTCTTCGGTGCATCCTTTACCCAGCAGCCCTGGGTGATGGGTGGTGCTAATCTCTCTATTTTACACAGGAGTGGATGGGTTTAGTGACACAACCCAGAGTCACCCTAGGAAGTGGTGGCTCCAGGACTTGAACTGAAGTTTGACTCCATCACTCGTGCTCTTCACGCCTGTGTAGAAGGAACCTAAGAGGTCCTGACTGGGGTGGCGAGCTGTCTCCGCCACTGGGCTATGGCTCTGTTAGGGGATCCAAACTGTCTGGCAGATGGATGTGTATTGAAGCCTTCAGCTGCCCCGTTCACTTGCCAGACCTAACCGGGCTGTACCTACATCGCAGGCTCGGTTCACCACATTTATGAACACCCACTGTGTGTCAGGTTTGATGTTAATGTGCTGTTAAAGGGAAACCCATAGTCTGCCTCTGAGAATTTTGTAGCATGATCGTTTCATCTGCAACATGCCCTTAGCTTCTCTCACTTTCTCACTCCCAACCCTGAAGCCCCCAAGTTCTCCAGCCTCTTGCCACCCGCAACAGTCATGAAAATTTGGGGCTATGAAGTAGAAGTGTGATTCATTGATCAAAACCTCTTGAGACCCATTCATTGCCTGATTTCTTCACTTCACCCTCCTACATCTTGTTCGACAAAAATTTAAGAAAGAAAGGCTTCCCTGGTGGCGCAGTGGTTGAGAGTCCGCCTGCCGATGCAGGGGACACGGGTTCGTGCCCCAGTCCGGGAAGATCCCACATGCCGTGGAGCGGCTGGGCCTGTGAGCCATGGCCGCCGAGCCTGCGCGTCCGGAGCCTGTGCTCCGCAATGGGAGAGGCCACAACAGTGAGAGGCCCGCGTACCGCAAAAAAAAAAAAAAAAAATTACGATAAAAAATCAGCCTAAAATATTGTTCTTTGGCACTAGGGCTCCTGAGAGCAGCCATCATCCCTCAGATCCCACAGCAGGAACTTTGACCTTGTTCCTTGTTCCTTGGGCAGCCTCTGACCATAGCATGTGTGGTGTCTGAGCAGGAGGAATTTGGTTTTGCTAGATCTGATACCTGATTCTCTTTTCCCTGCTTGCCTCTGAAGCATGACCTCTGCCCTCTGCTCTCTGTTTAGGAGCTGAGGGCAAAACAAAGAGGGTGGAAACTTAAACTGACTTTCTTTTTTTTTGGGTAAAGACAGGAAGGGTTTGTGAGGTGTCAGTTGTTGGTATGAGTAGCTCGATAAACAGGTGTTGCTGATGATCCTGACTTTCCGCAGAGGCTCTTGGAGTCTTTCTGGGCCTGGGGCAGCGGCAGCTGTCCTGGCTGGTACTCCTGTGGCCCCTGCAGAGACCTTCCCAAGACGGAGGGGTCAGTGGGCCCTGTATTGTTGAGATCCTAGTTAGCACCGCCTGAGGAAACAGTAACTGCATGAGCATAAACAGCTCGAACACAGAGTGATCGAGAGGCTTGTGGGTCAGCTGGTCTCCTACAGCCGTCCTGACTGGCTTCCACATGACCTGTGCTCCATCCTGGGGCCTTGGCAGGTGTAGGCTGTGGCCAGGGAAGAAGCTGAGCCTTGTCCAGTTCTCTTTGTGTTCTACCTGGCACCAGCAGGTGAAGAGCTGGGGGTGGGGGGGTGGGAGGTGAGCCACCACACAGCCTTGATCCCATTCCCTCCACACCCTGGACCCTGGACCCTGTAGCTGGAGGCGTGTGTGGGTTTGTGCCACCGAAGGTGCCAAACTTCAAATTGGGCTTTTGCTTGAGGCTTCTTAGAGAGCTGCCCTACCTGTGGCCGGAGAGTCTGCCACAGCCTTGCTGGCTGAGGTGTGCTGAGCCAGAGGCCAGGCCCTCTTAGGGAGATAGTCTCTTAGGAGTAGCACTCGTAGGGCCGAGAGCCCCCTGCTCGAATCAGTAGGCAGCATGAGCCTTGCCTGGTGCAGCTGTAGGCAGACCGCCGTCTGGCTGGCTTTCCCCATGACCCCACCACCCAAGTGCCTGGCTCCTCTGTGGCCAGCGGGGCTGGTGAATGAGAACCCTAGAGCTGCCCTTGAATCCCGGGGCCCTTCCACAGATGGTACGGGCAGCCACACCGGCCAGGCTGTGTCAGCAGATCCCTGTAGATAAGCCCCTGCGCCCCCCACCCGGCAGCCTTCCTCCCTATGGGCACAGGAAGAGAGGGACTGGAGGTTTTCATCCTGGGCCTGAAAGTTAGCGCTGACTCTGCTTCTCCTCCTCTCCAGGGAGCCCGTCTGTGGTTGAGAGCTGAGAAAGCAGCTTGGAGATCGGAGAAGGATTTCTTGGTGCTCTTGCTGGGGCAGGGCCGCGGGAGGCTGGGGGTCTGTCCTCAAGAGTGGCTTCCACCCAACTCGGCCTGGCATCTATGCTGAGCGACACAGCTGGTCTTCCCAACAAGGGAGAGGGCTGCAGGAGCAGCTGTGCTCTGTCCTGGATGCTCCTGGCACAGTTCCAGGTTCAGCCCAGACACCGGGCAAGGACCACTCGGTCATGTGTATCCAGGGTTTAAGCCTCTGGTGCCCCTGCACACTGGCCCCTTTTACAGGTGTTGGTGGAGTTCGTGGACTCCATGCTCACAGGCGTCACTGTGATGCAGAAGTCTAGGCACTCAGCCCCAGTAGAGTGTTACTGTTGAAAGGGGAGTGAAGTGAAACTGCTCCCAGTTAAGGGAGTTGGGCGGGCTGGGGCAGATTTAAGGGCCTGCCCTAGCGGTAGTGGGCCCCCTCTCACTCTCAGTCCCCCTTTGGTATGATTTCCCTCCCTTCCCCTTGGAAAGGGAGTTGTCTTGCTGTGGCTCTGTAAAGGCAGCATACCCTCCCTCTCCTGCTGCCATCTCCCCTAAGCCCCCTACTTACTGGTGGGAAGAGGCTACAGCCCTGGCCTGACACACTCTGTCAGCATTCTCCCCGAATCTCAACCTGCACTGTTAAGCTTCTGGCTTCCAGGGCCCAGCTTCTTCTGTGACATGCTCCAGGTGAGACACAGGCTCTCTGTGTGGCAATTCCATAGTCCTGGTCACGCAGGGAAGACACCTCTCTCTTTGATTCCACCCCTAAACCCCTTTTCCCTCTGCAGATACGCTCTGGACTGGTTGGGGAGTGCAGAGCATCACACCATCATAACCTCTTTCTCCCTGCTGAAAAGACTTAAGCGTCAGCTTCTCTTTTTACTATCATGAAGCTTTAAACAACTTTAAAACTCTTTAGCTCACAGTTAAGTACAAACAATAAATATATTCTTAATATGTATGGAGCAGGCACGTTTGTTTATGCTGAATCCTGCTATCTTGCCCCTTATTTGTTTGGGTATCTTTGTTCTCTTTTGGTCCTCTTCTAATTCAGACATCATCTTTTTCATAGTCTTTTTTTTTTTTTTTTTTTTTTTTATGACTGCGTTGGGTCTTTGTTGTTGTGTGTGGGCTTTCTCTAGTTGCGGAGAGCGGGGGCTACTCTTCGTTGTGGAGCACGGGCTCTAGGCACGCGGGCTTCAGTAGTTGCGGCACACGGGCTCAGTAGTTGTGGCTCTTGGGCTCTAGAGCTCAGACTTCAGTAGTTGTGGCGCACTGGCTTAGTTGCCCCGCGGCACGTGGGATCTTCCCGGACCAGGGCTCGAACCTGTGTCCCCTGCATTGGCAGGCGGATTCTTAACCACTGTGCCACCAGGGAAGTCCCGAAGCTTACAAATCTTAAGTGCATTTTTACATTTGTAGACATCCATGTATCTACTTCCCAAATCAAGATGTAGAACTTTTCCATCCAGCAGCGTGTTTTTTAAAATTTGATACAAAATCCTTTTCCCATAGTTAAAAGCCATATTTTATTAAAGCATAGACAGAAGGTGGTGGCCCCATTATTCTTAGTGGATGTGATGACGTTATTAATATTCTTGGGTTTTCTGTCTCTGATGGTGGAGCCTCGCTGGAGTTTTGAGTCCTGGGCTCGGGTTCTTCCACCACCTGGCTGTGACCCTGGGCAGGTCACCTTGCGTCACCTCCATCTCCTTCTCTGTAAAACTCTGAAGAGGAGTTTTGAGCTTTGACAACCAGTGAGTTAAAGCTACTAAGTTAGGCTCTTAGTAGTATAACAACCCTGCCGTTCATTAGAACCTCATCTTCAGGAGGGTACTGTGCCATGCACAACATGTGTTGTATCATTTAACAACTCTGTGTGATTGGTATTAAGTAATACCATTTTATAGATAAGGGACTGAAGCTGAGAGCGGTCACTCATCTGCCTTGGCCAAGGTCACTCAACTAATAAACGGTGGGGCCAGGCTTTAACCAAACCCAGTTCAGCCTCCCAAGTCCTGACTGCTAGTTGTGCTAGGAAGGAGCGTGGGGACCTCATGGGGCTCTTGGCTTGTGTTGTTGCTTCAGATTCTTCTTTCCTCTGTCTCTGCAACCAGCTCGAGGCCTGTGTAGTCCTGCTGTGAGTCTGCCCTGTGGTCCTGGGTGCCAGTAGTGGTGGTTTTCCCCTTTGAGGATGAGCTGGGTTCTTGAGTCTTTGGGTAAAATCATCTCCCCTGCTGTTCTGAGCGTTTTAATGTCTTCCACCTTAGCCTTTGAACCTAATTACCTCTCCCATGTCCCCTGATTTTTTCATTTATTCTCTTTAAGCTAACAGGTTGCTTCTGATGTCCTCTTGCCCAACTCTCAGGGTGTTAAGTTAAATATTCAGGAATGCTTTTATCCAGAGTAAAGTGTAGCTGAATAGTCACCGGGCAGAACCGCCTCTAGGGGCCCTGGGCGGGCTTGCTGGGTTCTCAGCACCACGCCCTCCCCACTCCTCTCCCTGTCCTGGTCCCAAGGGGCCCCAGGCTAACCTTGAGTGAGCAAGCCTAGAGCAGACCGGCCTCTGGCCAAAACAAAATCTGGTTGGTTTCCTTAATCTGCTCACTATCCAAGCTGTGCCGGGACTCTCAGCTAGAGGAAGTCTCCGAAGCAAACAGGAAGCACGAGAGACACCCACCAGCTGGAATTGCTCACTCTTTACCAGAAGGACAAAGAGTATGAAGTGGGTGACTTCATGGATTAGAGAAGAGAAAGGTGAACATTTCGAGTGGAGGCTGGGGTGGGGGGAGGGGCGACATTCCAGCAGCGTCTCCCATCTTGGAGACGGCTTCAGGTGTTGAATAAAGCCAGGAACCAGTCTCCACCCCCAGCCTGATCCACCTGTACTGTCCACGGTACCCATCTGGGGGGCGCCTTTCTGTTTCTCACATTCCTCCCTCCTTCCTTTGTCAACTGCAGCTTTTGGGCTTAAATCAGCCTCCTAGAATCACTTGGGGATTATTTTATTTTATTTTATTTTTTTGGCCGCGCCGCACGGCTGTGGGATCTTAGTTCCCTGACCAGGGATTGGACCCGGTCCCTCAGCAGTGAAAGCTCCCCGTCCTAACCACTGGACCACCAGGGAATTCCTGGGGAACTTGTTTTAAAAACATTGATTTCTGGACTGCACCTCTATAGAGATTCTAGATTCAGTTGGTCAGGCTTATTTTCTAAATGCCCCGGGTGATTCTGATGGAAAAAAGTTTGCGACCCACTGACCTACGGAGTCCAGAGCAAGGAGGAGCAGCGTCCTGCTCTTCTTTCCTCTTTCTCTCCCCGCTTGGCCCCGGGATGGACTGGGCGTGTGCCCGTTATGCCTGTTCACGGGCGGAGTGTTTAGGAGCTCCGATCCCTTCTGCCCTTTCGTGTGCCCCGTGGGGAAAGGTGTAGGATGCCCCAGTCCTCGAATTCTCTCCCGTTTCCCGTGAAGACGTGAGGTTGGGAGTGGTGCTTGTTCTCGTGGCCTCTGAAGAAACCAGGTTTCCGATTTGGAGCGTGGCGGAGGGGGTCATGGCAAGGAGGGGCCCTCGAGGTGCTGCTCTGCCCATTTCAGCAGCTTCATGAAAATATCTGGGAGGAAATTCATCCCACTTGTATGTTTTTCCTGGTGCTGGAGAAACTTTTAAAAAAAGAAAAAATATATATATATATTTTTTGACAACAATATATATATATATTACTCTGTATCTTATAAGGAACTTTGACCACAGCTTTAGCTCTTAAAGGGAATTGGGTTTTGGTCTGAAAGAAGCCTTTTACTGGGGACTTCCCTGGTGGTCCAGTGGTTAAGGCTCCGTGCTCCCAATGCAGGGGGCACGGGTTTGATCCCTGGTCGGGGAACAAAGATCCCTGCAAGCCACGTGGTATGGCCAACAAAAAAAAAAATTATTAAAAAACCCCGAATACTTTTACTGTGCCATTTTGGGTTATAATTCCATCATTTGACTGCGCCTGTGGGTAATTCTAGCTGCTGGTTCAGGAGGAAAGATTGCCACAGTGGGCTTGCCTCCCCCAGACAGCAGGCAAGCTCAGTGAATTCCTCTTTACCACCTGCCAGGGGCTCCGTCTCTGATTTCCCAGTCTAGAGAGGGGAGGACATAGGGCTTCCTGGGGCTCTGAGTGTGGCCTTTGCCTGTCTGAGGCACCTCCATGTCTCCATGTGCCCTTCATGGCAGAATCAGCTTCCTCTGTGCTTTATTGTCTGGGAAGGTTCAAGACCTCTGCTCATGTGATCACTAAGTGGGTCCAGGAAAACCACGAGGCAACAGGCCGTAAAAACATGCTGTGTGTGCCTGCCCAGGTATCTGTGGAAGGCAGGACCAGCATCCAGGCAGAACATGGCACCAGGCAGTTTGCGCCAGGCGGAGCACCTCACAGCGCTTAAGAAATGCAGACACAGGCCCTTCTCCAAACCTTCATCGGATCTCCGGGGGCTGGCTGCACAGGTGATTTTGTTGTGCAGACAGGGTTGAGAACTGCTGCGTGAAAGTTATTTGTCTCTTCTGGCTTGTTTAAAAAATCAGATTCTGTCTGGGCAGGTTTGGAAACCCAATGGCTTGACAGGGACGAGACTTAGATGTTACCTCTGTTTTTCTTGACTTGTAGATGCTGGTTACCTCCCACCCCAGTGGCCCTCAGCCCCAGCTGCTTTGGTTTTCTTGGAATCAGAGTCTTCACCTCTGTTCCCCTCACCCCACTCGTTCATACCTCCTTCTCCAGTGCCCCAGCCATACTCTGTTGTCCGGCCAAGATTATGTGTCACATGGATTCGTGGTAATAGCCAACCTGTAATTCCATCGTGGTTTCCCATCATTGCTGTTGCCTGGCCTGGCCCTGGGCGACGCCTCCCACTGGTGGCAGGAATACACGGGGAGGGACTACAAGATCACTGTGACTGTCAGCCAGGGCCAGCCCTTGCCGGGCCAGCAAAGCTGCTGCCGCAAAAAGAGTCTCTCATTCACCCAGCAGCCCGAGACCAAGCGCAGGGTGGGCGTTGCCTCCACCGTCCTCCCTACAGCCGGGAGGATGGCTGGCGTCCAGGCTCCGTCACCGTGTGCTGGGTGGCCTTGAGCAGGGCATTTAACACCTGAGCACAGGCTGTTTATCTGAAAAATGGGAGATGGTTTTAAGGCTTAAAGGAGATAATGGTTGTGCAGGTGTTCAGTAAATGTTAGCTGTCTCTGAAAATAATTTCATTTGGTGAGCGCTCTTTGAATTCCCTGTTTGTGCAGAACATAGAGAGGAAGGTGGCAGAGAAGCCAAAAGCACAGACCTCACCTCAAGGGCCATGGTGTAGAATCTTGCCAACATCATTGACTGGGGTGAAAAGAGAAAGCATCTTAAACTATAAAATATTTCAAAACTGGCATTTCTTGTCACTAATTGAGATTCCAACCCCCCCCCCATGCTTCCTTCCTTGTACTCTTGGGGAATAGGTGGCCCCCGCTTCAAACCTCTTTTCCTTTAGTACTGTCCAAAAAGGAAACTGTTGTTCCTGGTTAGTGAATCATTCTTCCTGAAGCTCACTTTTCAAATGAGTTGCTGGGAGAACTTGGACGTGGAGAAACGATTTGAGGTTGCACAAAGCAAGCCCTCTGTGCCTGCTTCTCACATGAGCACAGACCATTGCTTCCCACAAACGTTCCCCTCTTCATTCACACCCCGTCCTTTGACTGTCAGGGAACGCGCTCCCTGCGTCCCTGCGCCCAGGGACAGGTCAGGGCTGTCTTGCTCCGAAAACCCTTCCTGCATAAACGCTATTCTGCGCAGGGCAGTCTCATCCAAACCTTTTCTTCTCAGCTTAGGTTCAAATGCTGCACAGCGTGTTTAGGACACAGTACCTACTCACAGTGCTCACTTGTCAAACATTCTGTGTACGTTCTGATACCTTTTAGTATAAGTCTTCGAGAGTCTTCTGGAGATAGCCTCCTCATCCTTCTTTGCAGTTCCAAAAGTTAAAAAAAACAAACAAAAAAAGTTGGCGCCTCTGAGGGTACCACTGACTGAGTGACTAAGATGTCAGTGCAGGAACACCAGCTGCCGGGTGTGCAGGTCTTGGTCTTGGGACCCGTGTTTGTCTCTGCCCTCCCACGCCTCCCCCTCGTCCTCCCTCAGCCCTGCCTCTGCCAGTGGAGAATGGAACTGAGGTCTCTATTTAAAAGGGAAATTTGGCAGCTGTTCTGACTGCCAGCAGAGCTCGCTGGCTGTGGTGTGTGTTTGGTTTTGTGTGTGTTTGGTTTTTTAATGTGTGTGAGACTTCTGGCCCATCAAAAATGAGAGAGCTGGGGGGAAGAGGCTCAGGATGAGGGAGTGAAATAAGGCTTTGATTCCAGCCTCACACTGAGACCAGAGATGGCAGGACAAAACAGCTCTTTTGATAACGACTTGCACCTGGCCAGGCCCTGGTCCCTGAGTGCCCACGAGGTTGGCCGAGCACCTTGTCTGAGGAGCTCTCCACCGGGACTCCCCGTTCCCTGGTTGGCCTCACCACCCACTCTGGCTTTGCACAGAGGCAGGCTGTGATCTGAGCTACCAGACCGCAGGTCAGCTGTTTGTTGAGCTAGATCCTAGTGTCTCCTGAGCCATTTTTTGGTACCCTGTGTTGCCTGTTGACTTAACTGTCACCAGGCTGGCATATGCCCATTCCTCTCCTGTGGGTGTTTATTTGTATGTGAATGTACATATCTGGGGATGGGAAGTCAGTGTGTTTGCTCAGAAGTGTGAGCCTAGAGTTGGGGGACTGCTTTTCCCCTTACGGTCGGACGGCTGTAGGGCTAGGAGGTGTGTGGTACAGCCTAGTTAGGGCTCGAGTGACAGCCAGGTCATCAGGGTGGGGCAGTAACCTGTGGTTTAGGGAGGGCTCACTGGGTGGCAGTCTTTGGCCTAACCCAGCACTTCCGATTTCTCCCTTGCAGTTGGAGGCCCCTCCCCACTAAGTGCCTCTTTGCACAGCACTGGCCCCCGCCCCCACGCTCACCGGCACCACTGCAGCGGGACGGGCCATGGCGGGTCGGGGAGGTGCAGCACGACCCAACGGACCAGCTGCTGGGAACAAGATCTGTCAGTTTAAGCTGGTCCTGCTGGGAGAGTCCGCAGTGGGCAAATCCAGCCTCGTCCTCCGCTTTGTCAAGGGTCAATTTCACGAGTACCAGGAGAGCACGATTGGAGGTGAGTGGGCCTGAGGGAGAGGGGGTGGCCTCGGGGAAGTGGAAGAAATGCCTTGGCATTGAGGAGAAGGGAAGCTGACTGCCCAGAGGCTAAGCATGCCTGGGGCAGCAGCACCTCGCCTCATCTGGGCCCTGGAATCAAACCCAGCAGCTGGTCTCCATGTCAGAGTCCCAACAAGCATCTAGTAGGAATTAGCTGAGTCGAAAACTGCCTTCCTCTCCTGGTTCCATCTCTTGATTTCTTTGTGTGGCCCCGGGTACACCCTTCCACTGGCCTGGGGAGGGAGACGCTGCGTCTGCCTCTCTGAGGGTTCTTCTTACCACTACCAGGCAGTGCATCTACCCTGGCCTCCCCCACGTTCCAGAATGGGGAAATGGCCTCGTGAGTGAGCTGGTGTTTCTGAAGCTGACCTTTACCCCTTCTTGAGCTCAGAGCCCGTCATTGATTTCCCAGTGGTCAGCATTTAGCACGTGAGGCCCTGGACTCAGCCTCCTGCCTCAGTGGCCAGTACACACCCCGAGGGGCTGGGGCCGACCCTGGGCTCGAGTCATCCTTTTTCTACCCTCTTGGTTGGTAGGAGGTTTCCAGGCAGCTGGAAACAAAGTAGGCCGTGTCAGCAGTCTTCTGCTGCCTCCTCAGCACTCGAGTCAGGAGCTGGAGAGGGGAAGTGAGGCGGTGCCCCAGGCCCCTCAGGGAGGAGGCGGGAGGGCCGACCAGGGGAGCGGGCTTCCTGCACAGAGCCGTGGGGATCCTCTGCTGGGACTCCCACCTGCCAGCCCCAGCTGCGAGACTCCTTTGAAGCACGTGCACAAGTGCCGTGTGTTCCCCTGCCTCCTCAGGCCAGAGATGGGGTCACTGTGTTCCCTGAAGTCGAGCCAATCAGGAATAAAGTCGAGGGCAAAGCCGAGGGTGGCGGCTAGCCAGCGTGCCTGGAGGTGGCAGAGGGGTAGTGGGAAGCCGGCCACCCAGCCCCCGCCTGGCAGTAGCACGGCGTGTACTTCAGTCTTCCGCAGCGTGGCTGAGTGTGTGTGAGTGTCCTCAGGACACCGAAGGCCAGCAGTGCCCCTGGGCTGGAGCAGACGGAGGGACTAGGACTGTTCTCTGAGGGGAGGGAGGAGAAGGAGCAGCAGCGTGGGCACACCCTTTTGTGCCTGGAGCCAGGTTTCTCCTAGACTTTCCCTTCCCTGCCCCTTGCCGCTGTCCTTCAGAGAGGGCTCCTGAAATGGCTGAAGTACAAGCAGGCTTCCCTTCTCCTCCCACTCTTGCCTGGCTGGGTCTGTAAAGCCTGTGCGACCCCCAGCCCCCCTCGACTCACAGAAGCGCCCGCTCCACCTGCCTTGCTCGGCTTCTCTGGCCGCCAGGTTGGGGGTTTTGGGGCTTCTAAGTGCCAGAGCCCGGATGGCACAGTGCAGAAACGTGAGGGTGTCTCCTCGGCCCCTCTGCGCCTGGTAACACTGCCCTCCCTCTTCCAGCGGCCTTCCTCACACAGACCGTCTGCTTGGACGACACAACAGTCAAGTTTGAGATCTGGGACACAGCTGGACAGGAGCGGTATCACAGCCTGGCCCCCATGTACTATCGGGGGGCCCAGGCTGCCATCGTGGTCTACGACATCACCAACACAGTAAAGATTTTCCCTTGCTTCTCAACCCTTTGTTCCTGAATGGGGGGGTGGGCACATTTCCTCTGGTGTTTGGGGGTATCTCGCCAGAATCTTCAGGGTGGTGACATCTTAGACACCTCGGCTCTGCCAGCGCCAGCTTCTCCAGTGAACAGCCCTGGGCAGAATGCCTGCTCCATCCTGTTGACGCTCTGGCCCTGTCTCCCCAGGATACGTTTGCACGGGCCAAGAACTGGGTGAAGGAGTTGCAGAGGCAGGCCAGCCCCAACATCGTCATCGCGCTCGCGGGCAACAAGGCCGACCTGGCCAGCAAGAGAGCCGTGGAGTTCCAGGTGGGGGACGGACCAGGCTCGGGGGGAGGACGAGCCAGCTCCACTCGGCTTCCCCAGGCTGCTCGGGCTTTGTGAAGGGCTGCGTTGGGCGGCAGCAGGGGAGCTTCTGTTTGCTGTCCCCTCACGGCTCGAGCATGGGCCTAAAGGGGATGCCGTCCACCACTCCGCCTTCTCTGTCAGTGGTGGTGGGGTGTGTGTGCATATGGATAGCAGAAGCTTCAGCTAATTTTTTCTATGAACTGGCTTTTTAACGAAACGGTGAAAAAGACAGACTTTTTCAGGTAATATGTGCACATAGGAGATTTTTAAACAGTACAAGAAGGTATACAGGATGAAATTTGGGTCTCTGACCCTAGAAACTCAATCTCCCTTCCCCCAAGTTCCTCGCAGTTTCTTGTCTTGCTGGAAACATGCACAACCGTATGAATCCCTTTCTTTACATACTATATACTTAACTTTTTTACCACTCCACTGCCGACGGACTTGTAGGTTGTGTGTAATTGCAAAAGACTGGAAACAGTGCCGTAGTCGACATCCACATACTTTTGTCCAAATGTGAAAGTGTATTTGTAGGATAGCTTTCTAGAAATATTTCCTAGCCTAGTGATTTTGAAGAGCAAGAAGGCAGAATGGGCCTATGGAGACCTGAGTCAAACTTCTGCCGACGTGTGTGAGCTGAGAGGTGCTGTATGTGACGTGGGGAACTCAGAGCAGGGGAGCCTTAGGCCTGAAAACCCCTGTGTTGTCTCTGTTGTGTGGAAGACACTGTGATCAGGAAAGATTTTTATCCTGGGCCTCAGCCCCTGCCAACTGTCAGTGTTTCCCTCCCACCCACTTTCTCACCTCCATCCAAATCAGGAAGCACAAGCCTATGCAGAGGACAACAGTTTGCTGTTTATGGAGACATCAGCAAAGACTGCGATGAACGTGAATGAAATTTTCATGGCAATAGGTAAGTTGCCTCGGCTCCCCTCCCCCAACCAGGGTGTGTTACTTGCCTGCTGTTCTGTAGTAGGTCTGTGGGGTCCCTTCACCAACAGATCTTTTACCATTTTTGATACTTTGATAAAATTGTTTTCTTTTTCATCTGACTCTCAGATATAGATAGCTCACTCCAGAAGTTTCTAAAGCCTGGGCCAAAGTCTCACCACTTCACTTCCTGACCCTGCAGCGTACCACCCACCTAAAGCTGTACATCACCAGCCCCCTACCCACTTAAGATTTTTGGGGGGCTTATTTGGCTCTAGAGTCATGCTGTGTGGGTTTGAATCCTCACTCTACCACTTACTAACTCTGTGGTCCTGGGCAAGGTATTTAACCCCTCTTTGCCTCAGTTTCCTGAAAGACCCAAAATATACTTGGCACATAGAGCACACATCCATCAGGATGTTGGTTGTCTCTGATTGGGTGGTACCCAAGTGGACTTGGGAGAGTACTAGGGTTCCCCCCACAAACACCCATCTTCCCCCTCATCTCCCAAACAGCTAAGAAGCTTCCCAAGAACGAGCCCCAGAATACAGCTTGTGCTCCGGGCCGGAACCGAGGAGTGGACCTCCAGGAGAACAACCCTGCCAGCCGGAGCCAGTGCTGCAGCAACTGAGCCCCCCTAACCTGCCCACTGCCCCCACCTCCTCCGCCTCAACGACCCGACTGGAATCCACTCTAACCAATCGCACTTACCGACTCGGGCCACCGCTGGGGGGCAGGGGGAGGGGCCCACCATGGTTTCTCCATATCATTTTGATCATAGGCCGGAGTGAGTTATTCCACCTGCACCTTTCTGTACAAATACTAATTCAATTTTAAGTCTTAAGTCACTTTTTTAATATATATGATCTGCTCTTCCCACTTCTGCCCTTTCTACTGCTCTCCCACTCTTCCTTTGCCGGTAGTAGCCACGTGCCCCTGTTCCCCCCACCCTGGTGTATGGGGAGGAGGGGGTTGGAGCAGTTACCCTTCTTTCCCTCTTGCTGATTAGCGGGCTCAGCAAGAGCATCCATATCCTTACTGTGTTTGGAGTGCGCTTCGTTCTGGGTGACGGGGCAGGCCCTAGGGGCCAGGGAAGGGGGAGGCAGCCTCTTCCCTCAGCTGGCTGTCATCAGGCTGCAGCGTCCCCTCCACACCCCCGACTCACAGCTGGGAGAGAACCCACAGCATTATCACAGCATTATTGTGACAGCCACGAACCCATTGCCCACAGCCCCCTTCCCCCTCGTCCTTGGTCACCCTGACCTCTGGCTCTGAGCCCTGTTCTGACCAAATCACAATGATGAGTATTTGGGGGTGGGTGGGTAAGGGGGGGTAGTGGGAGGGGATGGAACCAACTTTTTCTGTATTTTGTATTGTATGTTTTCTTCAACATGTAACCAATCAGTATCTTGTCAATATAGTCAGCCGATCGATCGACCTCCCGCTTGTCTTCCTTGTCTTTCTCTGGCAGAGTTTATCAGACTGTAGCCTCTCTAGCTTACTTGAAGTTAATTTAAAATGGACCTCTAAATCTTGTTAAACACAAGCTTTCTTCCCCCCCCCCCAAAGTGGGGGGATGTTGGTGGTCATGGTAACCAAGAGAGAGGCCAGCTGTTACCAGCTCTAACTGGGTGGAGTGGGGTGGGAGTGAGCTGGGGTTGAATCTCACCGAGGTTGACGTTGAGGGCCTTGCATTTGCCTCTCTCCCAGCCCCTCCAGATTATGTTGGGGTATGTGCAGTCTGTATTTGAAAATAGTTGGTCTCTGAACACCAGAAACAACCGCTTTGGGGTTTTTTGATTAGTCTGTACTAGGCTCGTGAGAGACGGGGTCCTCTCACCCTCTTCTCTGAAGAGGAAGGAACACCGACGACCTCTGGAACCCTGGACTGGTCATAAGGCAGCCCCACACTGGGTCCAAGCCGTCTGCTCCTTGGTCTCTGGGGGGCCCTCTGCTGGTTCTGGAGTCAAGTGATGCTGGGGCCCTTTTGGCCCTCTGCTGCTCCCTGCTGGGCCTGCTGCTCCAAGCAGTGAGCTGAGCTGAGGAAAGCAACACTGCCCACTCTCCCCACGACTTCCCGGGGGCCAGATTTATCGTGGACCACCACCTTGAGGTGCCTTTCCTGCCTCTCTGGGCCCTCCACCCGGCCTCCCTCTACCTTTGTTCTACCTCCCCCTCCGAGCCCAGCCCTAGGAAACGACCACAGACTCTGAAACTGTTGTGTTTCTCACTACGGTGGTGGTTTACTGGGTCAGGCTAGTTTGGAACCCTTCTTAGAGGCACGGCTCCTGAGTCTCGAGGCGGGTCCTGTTTGGGCTTCAGGGGAAGGCAGCACCCGGCACTGGCCACGGATGCACAGCTGGCCAGAGCGGGGTCAGGCAGCAGGTCATGGCGGCAGGATCCAGGTCCGGTGGTAATGACATTTGCTGGTGCACCTTCTGCGCCACGCGGAAGCCGCTCCCATCCGGGTCACAGCCCTCCAGTTGCCGCTGGCCGGTCACCTTCAGGCATCCGCCATCCACTTGAACCACCAGCTCCTCAGGGAGCTCCTCCTCTGCCTCTACCCCATCTCCACCTTGGGAGCCTTTTACCTGACCACGGCCATTACTGTGGCGCTCACTGCTTATAAGATAAACTCTTTTTGTTGAAGTATAACGTACGCAGAGAAAAGTGCGCTAAGAGAACACACCGGTGTAACCACTTAACAGGTCAAGAAATAGAACTGTTGCTATTTAATCGCCACACTAGGTGCAGCTCTGTGTCCCGAGATGTGTGGTATAGGACCAGGGTGGGGGCAGAAGGGAGATGCGCAAGAAGCCAACTCGACTCCAGGCCCCAGGCCTGCATTTTCACCATTGGGCTTGGGAGGTGGGTGATTCCCCAAACAGAAGCCTGTGTTCCAGGGTACTTCTTGTCCCAAGAGGGCAGCAATCTTTACTATCTTGGAAGCCTTCAATAGAGGTTACAAGTGAGGAGGAGTCAATCTGGGGTGCTCGCTCGGGCCTCACTTGTCTGTCCGACATCAAGAGACAGGACAGAAAAGCCTGGAACCTGGAGGCAAAGGGAGCGACGGTGAAAGACTACAATTCCCATCATGCTCCGGGACAGGGACGCCTGCGCAGTGAACGCCGGTTGCCCATGCGGCCCTAGGGCTGGGAGCGCCGCGCCGCGCTGCGCCGCGCTCCGCTGCGGGGAGGCCATGACGGAACCTTCCCAGGCCTCGACCCCGGCCCCGGCCGCGCAGCCCCGTCCCCTTCAGTCCCCAGCCCCAGCCCCAACTCCGACTCCTACCCTCAGCCCGGCTTCGGCCCCGACTCCGGCTCCCACTCCGGCATCAGCCCCAGCCCCAGCTACAGCCCCAGCCGGGAGCACAGGGACTGGGGGGCCCGGGGTAGGAAGTGGGGGTACCGGGAGCGGGGGTGATCCGGCTCGACCTGGCCTGAGCCAGCAGCAGCGCGCCAGCCAGAGGAAGGCGCAAGTCCGGGGGCTGCCGCGCGCCAAGAAGCTTGAGAAGCTAGGGGTCTTCTCGGCTTGCAAGGTGGGGGCGGGGCCTGGGGTGAGAGGGGGCGGGGTTTGGGGCATCCTAGGGCTTGGGTGGGAATGGGGGCAAAACTCTGGCTGGGGAACGGCTTCTCACCCCGGGTTACAGTATTACTGACTGATTCTTCTGCCTCCAGGCCAATGAAACGTGCAAGTGTAATGGCTGGAAAAACCCCAAGCCCCCCACTGCACCCCGCATGGACCTGCAGCAGCCAGCTGCCAACCTGAGCGAGCTGTGCCGCAGCTGTGAGCACCCCTTGGGTAAGGCAGGTAGTGCCCTTGGAGCTGGGGGTCGGGGGGTGGAGGTGCTGGGTCTTACTTGGACAGGATGACTTAAGTGCCACATAGTTTCATCTCTGAATGACCGAAGATACCTCCTAAGGAGGAATTGGTCTGGGAGTGTGTATGCCCCGAGGGAGGAGAAAGGAAATCTGCCAGCCAGAAGAGACAAGACAAGCAGGAAGCCCTGTTGATTTTTTCTGTTTCTTTTTCCCAACTGCCATTTATCCTTACAGCCGACCACGTGTCCCACCTGGAGAATGTGTCAGAGGATGAGATTAACCGGCTCTTGGGGATGGTGGTGGATGTGGAGAATCTGTTCATGTCTGTTCACAAGGAGGAGGATACGGACACCAAGCAGGTCTATTTCTACCTCTTCAAGGTGAGCTTCTTCCAAATGAGTGTGCGTGGGCAAAGGAGGGAGGCTGGGGGGTCTGCAGCTCTGTATTCTGCTGACCTCTACTCCTCCCTCTTCTTCTTCCAGCTCCTGCGGAAATGCATCCTGCAGATGACTCGGCCCGTGGTGGAGGGGTCCCTGGGGAGCCCCCCATTTGAGAAGCCTAATATTGAGCAGGTGGGATGAGGCAGGTGGTTAGAGGATTGGGGGCATCTTGGAGGAGTGGGGAGACTGTGTTATCCATTCCCCCCGCCAGCTGAGAACGGGAGAGGTTCAGAGAAAGGAGGATGCTTTGGGCTAACCTCAGGGTGGGCATGGAGGTGGGACGGGGTATAATTTCTCCTCACAGACCGCTCCAGAGCAAAAGCCCCAGAGAGCCCCCTGCCCTCAGGGAGCACCTACTTTTGAATAAGAAGGCCCTGCTGGCTGCTCACACCTCCTCCCGTTTTGTCCCCTACCTACCCCCCCTTCTCAGGGTGTGCTGAACTTTGTGCAGTACAAGTTTAGTCATCTGGCTCCCCGGGAGCGGCAGACAATGTTCGAGCTCTCGAAGATGTTCCTGCTCTGCCTTAACTACTGGAAGCTTGAGACGCCTGCCCAATTTCGGCAGAGGTCTCAGGCCGAGGACGTGGCTACCTACAAGGTCAATTATACCAGGTAGGTCCAGCCGGGGACAGCATGGGGGAGGCTTGTAGGCCCAGCCTGGGCTTTTCATTTACCACCTCCCTGCTCCTCATCTGCTCTGCAGATGGCTCTGTTACTGCCACGTTCCCCAGAGCTGCGATAGCCTTCCGCGGTACGAGACCACTCACGTCTTTGGGCGGAGCCTTCTCCGCTCCATCTTCACCGTTACCCGGCGACAGCTGCTGGAGAAGTTCCGGGTGGAGAAGGACAAGCTGGTGCCCGAGAAGAGGACCCTCATTCTCACCCACTTCCCCAAGTAAGGCTTATTCTGGCCCGTTGGGACCTTGCACCACGTTCACATTCTCCCTGTGGTCCCCTTTTTTCCAGGAGGGCTTCCTGGATTGGTCCTTCCTCTCACTCCATGAACCTTCTGGGATCTGGGCCTCTACCTGGGAGACTTTCCCAAGGCCCAGATATAATTTGCTAGCTCTTTGCCTTTTCATGTACTAGTCTGGAGATGACAGGTACATGGCCCGAGTGCTAACACTGCCCACGCCCCTCGTAGACATGACTAACTGTTTCCCATGGGGCGTGGACGCAGCTCAGAATCCTTCTCACCACAGCACTCCAAGAGCTTAAGCTTGAGGTGAAACTGCTTTCCACCCCTGTCCTAGCCCTTTCTGTAAGATTTTTCTTTGTTCTGCCACACCATCTTTTCATTTTAAACCTGGCTTACAGCCACCCGGTTCAAGTAGCCTTTCCCAACTAATGCAGGCCCTCATGTGCTCCTCTTGCCACCAGGTGGCAGTAAGAGGTGGCAGGAGAGGGTGGAATCACATTTTGATACTGAGGCCCAGGGTGAGTGGGTGCCCCTCCTGGCACACAGCACAGGATGGCTTCGGTTCAGACCCTGTCTCCCTATGCTGTTCACCGTGGCATACTGGGCTTCTAGTCTCTGTTCTGGATCATCCTGTCTTCCTACCTTCAACGAGGGGCTCCCGGAAGACGGGGAGCTGTGCCTCTTCCTTGTCTGAAGGCAGAGGCTGTCTCTGTCTCCCAGTTCCCTGAGGGCAACCTCCAGGCCTTCCCGTGTCTGGCCCAGGCTTCTCCCTTGGTTGGAGGACAGAGCTGTGGGACAGACTCTGCCCTCCCCCCAGATTCCTGTCTATGCTGGAGGAGGAGATCTACGGGGCAAACTCTCCAATCTGGGAGTCGGGCTTCACCATGCCACCCTCGGAGGGAACCCAGCTGGTGCCCCGGCCGGGTATGTGCCACACACAGTAGGCTTTCTGCTTGGCCCTCCTGGCTGAGCTCAGCCCCGCAGTGGAGGAGGGGCTGCGATTGGCAGCAGTGGGGAAGTACAGGAGGGCTCAGCTGGGGGTGGGAAAGCCCGGGTCCCTTAGAGGGACACACCAGTACCCTCAACCTCCATCCCCCGATTTTTTCATCTCTATCTCAGCTACAGTCAGCGCTGCGGTTGTTCCCAGCGCCCCCATCTTCAGTCCCACCATGGCTGGGGGCAGCAACAGCTCCTTGAGCCTGGATTCCGGAGGGGCTGAGCCCATGCCAGGTGGGTGCTTGACCCCTCACCTCTACCCCTCATTCACCCCTCCCCCAGCCTCTCTTGCTGTTCCTGGGAAACTTTGCCAGCTTCCTCAGCAGGCGAGAAGAGGAAGCTCCCAGAGAACCTGACCCTGGAGGATGCCAAACGGCTCCGTGTGATGGGCGACATCCCCATGGAGCTCGTCAATGAGGTCATGCTCACCATCACGGATCCTGCGGCCATGCTCGGGCCTGAGGTGGGCAGCCCAGCTTATGGACCAGTTGTGCTGGGGGTGGGGTGGTGGCTCACCACCTGAGACCCCAGCTCAACACCCCTCCTCTGGTGCCCAGACGAGCTTGCTGTCGGCTAATGCCGCCCGGGATGAGACTGCCCGCCTGGAGGAGCGCCGCGGCATCATCGAGTTCCACGTCATCGGCAACTCGCTCACACCCAAGGCCAACCGGCGGGTGTTGCTGTGGCTCGTAGGGCTGCAGAACGTCTTCTCCCACCAGCTGCCACGCATGCCCAAGGAGTACATCGCCCGCCTCGTCTTTGACCCGTATGTCCCCAGGAGAGCCCAACCCGAGGCCACCACACCCAGGCACCTCCTCCTTGGCCTCCCCACTGCTCCCCAGGCCTTTTCCTCCAACCCTGGGCGATACTTGCTCCTTAGTTCCCAGCACTGTGTACAGCTCAGGCCTCCGGGGTTGTTGTGGGCTCCCGAGGAGCATTTGGGGGACAGGTAGGGCCTGTGACCTGACCCCTCTCCCCTCAGGAAGCACAAGACTCTGGCCTTGATCAAGGACGGGCGGGTCATTGGTGGGATCTGCTTCCGCATGTTTCCCACCCAGGGCTTCACGGAGATTGTTTTCTGCGCTGTCACCTCAAACGAGCAGGTCAAGGTGAGTCCATGCCCCTGGTCCCAGCTCCATCCCACCCCCTGCTTCTGCTCTGGACGAGGTCGGAGCAGCACAATAGTGACACAGCTGCCCCAACCTTCTTTTCGTGGCCAGACAGTGCTTTACACCCCCACAAGGTAGCAGTTGTACTTTGATAACTGGATTAAGGAAACACCTGTTGACATATGGCACCCCAGAATCAGTAACACTTTTATTTTGTTTTCTTCTAGTTTTATTGAGATATAACTGACATGTAGGACTGTGTAAGTTTAAGGTGTACAGCCTGATGATTTGACTTACATACGTCGTGAAATGATGACCACAGTAAGTTTAGTGAATATCCGTTTATCTCATATAGTTACAAAATTAAAGGAGTAGGAAAAAAATGCTTTTTGTTTGTGATGAGAACTCTCCAGATTTACAGTAACACTTTTAAACGGACCTGTATTTCTTTCATTACAAGAATGTTCACATACGTTGGGGAGTTAACTTTTATAACAGCACCCTGTGCTGGGTGATAGTCCTGGTTTCTGTCCTTTAATTGTCGCAGTAGGCCCACTGGTAGGGTCCCTGGTCGTCCTGTTTTATTTAGTTATTTATTTATTTTTTGTAAATGTATTTTATTTATTTTATTTTTGGCTGTGTTGGGTCTTTGTTGCTGCGTGCAGGCTTTCTCTGGTTGCGGTGAGCGGCGGCTACTCTGCGTTGTGGTGCGCGGGGTTCTCATTGCGGTGGCTTCCCTTATTGCGGAGCACGGGCTCTAGGCGCGTGGGCTTCAGTAGTTGTGCGCGGGCTCAGCAGTTGTGGCACACGGGCTTAGTTGCTCTATGGCATGTGGGATCTTCCCAGACCAGGGCTCGAACCCGTGTCCCCTCCATTGGCAGGTGGATTCTTAACCACTGCACCATCAGGGAAGCCCTATTTTTAAAGTTATTTATTTATTTTTTTAATACTCTTTTTAAAAAATATTTATTTATTTATTGTTTATTTGGCTGTGTTGGGTCTTAGTTGAAGCACGCGGGATCTTCGTCGTGGCATGCGAACTCTTAGTTGCGGCATGTGGGATCTAGTTCCCTGGCCAGGGATCAAACCCGGGCCCACTGCATTGGGAGCGTTGGAGTCTTAGCCACTGGACCACCGGGCAAGTCCTGTGTCCTGTTTTGTTTTTATTTATTTACTTTTTTAAATGGTGCGGCCACTTTATTTATTTATTTTTGGCTACGCTGTGCAGCTTGCAGGATTTTAGTTCCCCCACCAGGATCAAACCTGCGCCCTCTGCAGTGAAAGTTTGGAGTCCTGACCACTGGACTGCCAGAGAATTCCGTGGTTGTCCTGTTTTACATAACACCCAGATCTGCATGGTGCCTCTTTGGTCCTGACGTGTGTGGAAGACAGTCTCTTTGGGGTTCAGATATTGTGATGAGTGGGGCCCTTGTGATTCCCCCTCCCCTTTCCTCCAATTCTGAGGCCCAGGGACTGGGAACTAGCCACCTGAGGACCACAGCTTCCTGGTTGGGTTTAGATGCAGGCCCTCCCTGCCATAGCTGGCTGCCTGACTTGGACACATTTCCTAACATAGCTGAGTTTCAGGGTTTTTTCTGTAAAATGGAGGTAACGATAGCTGTTTCATGGGTTGACCTGAGGATGACTCTGTAAAGAGCCAAGCACCACACCTGTTCCAGAGTAAGCGCTTAGAAATCCAGCATCCTTCACTTTTCTCCCCGTAAACTCCCCTTCCTCGGCCAGTCGCCTTTCCTCCTACCTGACTTGGATCCCCTGGCTATTCCCACCTCCTTTCCAGTCTGCTCCCTCCTGTCCCTGCCCTCCCCTCCCTGCCCTCCTGAGACCTCTCTAACGGCAGGCCTGCCCCCTCCCCCCTGAAAAGACCTGCCCCCTTCCCCTGCAGGGCTATGGGACTCACCTGATGAACCACCTGAAGGAGTATCACATCAAACACAACATTCTCTACTTCCTCACCTACGCCGACGAGTACGCCATTGGCTACTTCAAAAAGCAGGTGACCCTCACCTCACCCCGTTTGCCCACTGCCTGGGGACAGGGGTCACTCTGTCTCGTCCCCAGTGTGGATGGAGTAGGAGTCCCTTCGTCTCCCCTGTTCTATCCCACACCTGCGGGGGAGACCTTCGCACCTGTACCCCTCCCTCCCGCTGCTGCTCCAGGGAGGGATAGGGCTCTCTAGGGCAGCTGGGCAGGCTGGGAGAACTGGGAGCTTCTGGGGGTGAGTTGGGGGCAGGGGGTAGCCAGCCTGGAAACATTCCAGGGACAGATTCAGGTTGGAAAAGGCTTGCTGATGGGTTGGTCGTAACTCTCCACGCCCTAGGGCTTCTCCAAGGACATCAAGGTGCCCAAGAGCCGCTACTTGGGCTACATTAAGGACTATGAGGGCGCGACACTGATGGAGTGTGAGCTGAACCCCCGAATTCCCTACACGGAGCTGTCCCACATCATCAAGAAGCAGAAGGAGGTGTGTGTGCGTGTGCGTGCGTGCACTCACACGCACGTCTCCATGGGGCCTTTCATGAACGTGCACTTGAGGGGGAACACGTGTGGATGTGTACCACGTGTACATGCCTGTGCGCGTGTGAAGTGGGATGGGCCAGGGTCTTGGTTCTTGCTCTGCCTCTTAGGGGAAATTAGGGGGGCCTGACTGTGACCTGGGAGGCTGGTTGCTGGAGCTGGGTTGGCCCCTCAGACCCTTCCTTTCCTCAGATCATCAAGAAGCTGATTGAGCGCAAACAGGCACAGATCCGAAAGGTCTACCCCGGGCTCAGTTGCTTCAAGGAGGGTGTGAGGCAGATCCCTGTGGAGAGCGTCCCCGGCATTCGTGAGCAGGGGTCTTGGCTGGGGAGGGGGTGTACTGCTTGGGATGTGGACAGGTATTCTTAGGGGTGTTCTCCCCACTCCCCACTTTGCAGGAGAGACAGGCTGGAAGCCGCTGGGGAAGGAGAAGGGGTGAGTGTTGTGTGGAGGGAGGGGAGGAAGGAGGGGGAGGCAGAGGGCCCAGGAGCCTCAGACTCGGCCTCTCTTGCCCCAGGAAGGAGCTGAAGGACCCAGACCAGCTCTACACGACCCTCAAAAACCTGCTGGCCCAGATCAAGGTGGGGAGACCAGGCTCCCTTCTGGGGGTCCCTGTGCCAATGGCTGTGGCTTTCTAACCCAGGGTGGGGGGTGGCTTTCTCGAGCTGGGCAGGGGCACAGTGGGCCTGGCCTCAGCCCGGCTCTCCTCTGCAGTCCCACCCTAGTGCCTGGCCCTTCATGGAGCCCGTGAAGAAGTCAGAGGCCCCAGACTACTACGAGGTCATCCGCTTCCCCATCGGTGAGGACCCTCCGTTCCAACTCCTTCCTCCCACACCTGCTCCGGCTCCCTGGGCCGTGCAGCCTCTGAAAACCGTGCACTTCTCTCCTGCTGCCCAGACCTGAAGACCATGACAGAGAGGCTGCGCAGCCGCTACTATGTGACCCGGAAGCTCTTTGTAGCTGACCTGCAGCGGGTCATCGCCAACTGCCGCGAGTACAACCCCCCGGACAGCGAGTACTGCCGCTGCGCCAGCGCCCTGGAGAAGTTCTTCTACTTCAAGCTCAAGGAGGGCGGGCTCATTGACAAGTAGTCTGGCTTTGGACCTCGGCCTCAACCTGGAATGTCTTCACCTCGGGTTCTGATCTAATCCCTGGTGTGCCCTTGTGCCCAGGTCTGCTTCAATTTGAGACACTCCAGCCAGGGGCCCTGCAGCCCCTGATCCTGCAGCCCTTTCAGGGCCCTGGGACACCCCCAAGCCTACAGCTCTGTCCCACCCTTCATTGTGTCTGACCTTGGGAAGGGGTCTCTCAGGTCTGGGGTTCAGCCCCTCTAAGAGTGGCTGGTGGCCAGAGGATGAACCCTGTCCAGCCCTGGTGGCCCCCCGTCCTGATCCCCCCTTCTCGCCACCACCCACCCCCAACACACACACACACTCTCACACACACACACACACACACACTCACTCACTCACTCACTCACTCACTCACTCACTCACTCCCCCAAGCTATGGAGTTTTGGAGTCCTGGCCCTGGCCCAGGTCACTGTTTCCTCAAGGGCGGGATCACCAACTTTAGCTTGAGTGAGGGGGCTTCAGGGGTTGGAAGTTCAACCTGGACTGGAGAGGCTATGCCTCACCCTGCACTGTTCTGTTTGTCCCCAGGGGGTGGGGGGCATGGGGACCATTCGTTTCCTGGCATTAATCCCTTGGAGGGAACAATAAAGTTCTGGGGTTTTTTTCTCAGTGTGATTGTTTCTTCAGTAGAATCCCTGGCCTTAGCAGGCTGGCCCTGTTCTGCCAATACCGCCTGCAGGCTGGGGCTGCCCTTCTCATCAAGCCTCATGCCTGTCCCGCGCCCCTGGGGCGATGGGGCCTGCCGGGCTGCAGCCCCCCACTTCTCCCTGCTGGCTGCTCCTGGTCCAGGTGAAGACTCCACTCCTGGGGGAGGGGCTAGCAGGACCCAGGAGGAAAGAGAGGGTGCCTCGCTGTCAGCGGCACTTCTCCCCCTCCCTCCGCTCCTCACCCTCTCACTCCGCCTCACCCACCATATCCCCTCACCCCCACCCCACCCCCGGCCCCCTGAAGGGCACAAAGTTTTTTCTGTGGGGCAGTGGAGGGAGATTCCTAGGTTGATTTCTGCAGGGCTGGCTCCTCCCCTCAGTTTCACTTTCCATTTCCTGCTCAGCGGAGCCCAGCAGCATCTATGCTAAGCCGGGCAGGGCTGCAGGTGACACCCGGGGGGTGGCACGGGACAAGTGTGGTCTGTGGTATTCAGCCTTCCCCCTGCCCAGATCAGGTTTCCGGTAGGTCCCACCGTTGCCCTGCTCCCTTCTCTCTCAAGCTGGATGGAGTCCGGGGCACAGGGAGTTCCCTACGCCAGACTGAGCTGGCCAGGAGTGGAGAGTGGCTCTGAGGGGTGCGGGGCCTGGGAGGGGGCCAGGAGGGCCAGTGGTCTGAGGTCCCTGCCATTTCCAGAATGGAGCTGCGACCCTACCAGCGGGAGGTGATCATGCCTGCCCTGGAGGGCAAGAATATCATCATTTGGCTGCCCACGGGCTCCGGGAAGACCAGAGCAGCTGCTTATTTGGCCAAGAGGCATCTAGAGACTGTAGACGGAGCCAAGGTGGTTGTGTTGGTCAACAGGGTGAGTTTCCTGCCCTCCCCCCAGCGGCATCTCAACTCCTCGGGTGCCGCTCAGCACCCTCCGGAACTCCAAAGCAGCTGTGACCGTCTCTAAGCTCACCTGTCTTTTCACCCATTCCAGAACGCAGCCCTGATCCAGCTTCCTCTCCCCACCTCATTCTCCACCCCCAGGTGCACCTGGTGACCCAGCATTGCGAGGAGTTCAGCAGCATGCTGGGCAGACGCTGGACCATTACAACCCTGAGTGGGGACATGGGGCCACGAGCTGGCTTTGGCCACATGGCCCGGAGGCATGACCTGCTCATCTGCACGGCTGAGCTGCTGCAGAAGGCACTGACCAGCCTGGAGGAGGAGGAGCATGTGGAGCTCAACGGTGAGGGCTGGGGGCAGGGGGAAAGGGTGCACCCCTGAGGCCCCCTGCCTGCCAACCCCGGGCTCCTGCTTTAGTAAAGGTGTTGGGACATTTCATGGGATGAGGGGTTCCCCATTCACCAAACCCCAGCATGCACCCCAGTAGAAACAGACCTGGCTAGAGTGCAGGATCTTGGGCAAGTACCTTCCCCTAGCTGAGCCTTAGTTTACTAATCTGTAAAATGGAGGTAAATCGTCCCTGCCCGGCCCATTCTCTGGGGCCCAGCTGCAAGCTGTGAAGGGAGGAAGGAATTCTCAGATGAGTTGTGGGGACTACATGAAACAGCTTATGGGTGGAAGGGCTTTGCAAACATAGGTAATAACCTTCTCTTGTGTGCCTCCAGCTTTCTCCCTGCTGGTGGTGGATGAATGTCACCACACACACAAAGACACCGTCTACAACGTCATCCTGAGCCGGTACCTGGAGCTTAAATTCCGGAGGACCCGGCCGCTGCCGCAGGTGCTGGGTCTCACAGCCTCACCGGGCACTGGCGGGGCCTCCACGCTCGATGGGGCCATTGACCACATCCTGCAGGTCAGCTTGGCCCCTGTGACCCTCCCACCAGAAACCTCCCTAGCCTGTCCTGCCTTACCCCATGCCCATCAGCCCTCTCCAGACTCCCCCAGGCAGGGTTCAAGCCGCTTCCCCACCTAAGCTCCAGCCTCGAATGACGTCTAGTCGCACTTAGAATAATCTCCCAAGTCCACTCTGGCTTACAACGTCCCATGGGATCTAGGCCTTGCCTACCTCCCACCCTCATTTCCTGCACCCTTCCCCTCACTCCCACTATTCTGGCCTTCTCTCTGTATCTTGAGCATGTCAGGCTTGTCCTGTCTCAGGACCTTTGCACTTGCCATTTCTTCTGCCCTGAATGCCTTTACCCTGCACTTTACTTGTCAGGCTCTTTCTTGTCATTCAGGGAACAGCTTAAATGTCACGTCTTCAGAGTTTTCCCTGATCACCACTGCACTCTTTTTTAAAAAAAATAAATTTATTTATTTAATTATTTATTTTTGGCTGCATTGGGTCTTCACTGCTGCACATAGGCTTTCTCTAGTTGTGGTGAGCGAGGGCTACTCTTCTTTGCGGTGCACGGGCTTCTCTTTGCAGTGGCTTCTCTTGTTGCGGAGCACGGGCTCTAGGTGCGCGGGCTTCAGTAGTTGTGGCACACAGGCTCAGTACTTGTGGCTCGTGGGCTCTAGAGCACAGGCTCAGTAGTTGTGGTGCATGGGCTTAGTTGCTCTGCGGCATGTGGGATCTTCCTGGACCAGGGATTGAACCCATGTCCCCTGCATTGGCAGGTGGATTCGTAACCACAGCACCACCAGGGAAGTCCCATTGCACTCTTTCATATCATCCAGTTTTATTTTTTCAGAGCTAGTTAACACTATGTGAAATTCTCCCATTCTGTTACTTTTTTTTTTAAATTTAAATTTAAATTATTTATTTGGCTGCGTCGGGTCTTAGCTGCGGCACACAGGATCTTTGCTGCAGCATGCAGGATCTTCCATTGCAGTGGGCAGGCTTCTCTCTAGTTATGGGGCATGGGTTCCAGAGCGCACGGGCTCAGTAGTTGTGGCGTGTGGGCTTATCTGCCCCATGGCATGTGGGATCTTAGTTCCAGGACCAGGGATCGAACCCGTGTCCCTTGCATTGGAAGGCGGATTCTTAACCACTGGACCACCAGGGAAGTCCCTCATTCTGTTACTCTTTACTTGTTTATCATCTGTCTCCCAAACTCCAATCTAAGATGCTCTGTATCCCTGGTAACTAGAAAAGCACTGGGCATAGAGAAGGAGGGCAATAGCTATTTGTTGAATACATGAGTCCCCACTCCCAGTGGCCCTGCCTCAGCCCATCCTGCCCCAAAGCTCTGCCCATTGTCCCCACAGAACCCCCCATTCCAGTGAACCCCTCTCTGTTGCCCCAGCTCTGTGCCAACCTGGACACGTGGCGCATCATGTCACCCCAGGACTACCGCTCCCAGCTGCAGGAGTACAGCTGCCAGCCCTGCAAACAGTACGACCTCTGCCACAGACGCGCCCAGGTGCGTGGGGGGAGGGCCGTGGCAGGGGGTGGGGTCTGGTGTGAAGTTATGGTGCCTGGGGTTGAGCTCTGACTCCACCCTCACTAGCTCTGTGGTTTCAGGTCATTTGCTTTTGTCTCAGCTTCCATTTCCCCTTTTTGTGAAATGGGGCAGATATAGCCCATGCCCTCAGCCTGCTGTTTTGTTTGACTCAGATGCCACCGTGGGCATCTCTCAAAACCCTGGGCACGCTTTGCAAACCATAAAGCTGGGGCACTTCGTGCTGAGGCTGTTCCAAGCTCTCTCCTGCGGTGCAGACAGTCTGGTGTCTGCTATGACAGGGCTGGACAAGGACTAGACATCACTGTGCGCAGGCCAGAAGTCAAGGATTCCGACGTAGCAGGAGCGGGGTGCAGGACCCCGACCTCTACCTCCAGCCAGGACTTCTTTCACACCCCAGCCGGCCTCGCTCTGGGTCTCCCTCCTGTCCAGCTCCGATGTGCCAGCAGTAGCGCGGTGCAGCTTCACCCGGAGATCAGCGTCCCCACTGGGTGCCCATTCCCCCGATGTGTGTGGGAAACCCCCTCACACCCTCACTCTTCTCGTCCAGGAGCCGTTTGGCGACATGCTGAAGGAGCTCATGGACCAAATCCACGACCAGATGGAGATGCCCGAGTTGAGACGGGACTTCGGGACGCAGACCTACGAGCAACAAGTGGTGGAGCTGAGCCGGGATGGTGCGAGGGGCCGTTCTAGGGAAGGGCTAGGCGGTCGGGGCGGTCCGGGTGTTGGCCAGCCTGGGCGGAGCCTTTCGAGGGCCGTAGTCTAGGCGGAAGTGGGCCCTGGAGGGGCGTGGCCACTCAGGCCCTGCGAACCCTGCCCTCCCTCAGCGGCTGAGGCGGGGCTCCAGGAGCAGCGGGTGTACGCGCTTCACCTGCGTCGCTACAACGACGCACTGCTCATCTACGACACGGTCCGTGCGGTGGATGCCCTGGCCACTCTGCAGGATTTCTACGACAGGGAGCGCACCACTAAGACCCAGATCCTGCGTGCCGAGCGCTGGCTGCTGGCGCTGTTTGATGGTGAGGCTCGCAACTGAACTAAAGGTCAGAGGCCAGCCAGGACGCAGGTGCCAACGTGGGTGGGGAAGGTGCCAACGAGAGTACTGGGGCCCGAATTTTCTAACTAAAAGTCAAGGCCGTGGGTATGACAAAAGATAATATGCCCTCATTTGTGAAGGTATGCATAGATATAAAAACTAATTCATGTTTTTGACAGAGATTTTTAAAAAACCATTTAATTGGGACGGTCCTTGAAGCTTTGGGATGTGTGGGACCTTTAAACTGGGAAAGTGAGGTGGTCAGAGGATGCAATGTAAGGCAAGAGGAGGCCTCAGCACAGGCCGGAGGGCAAGGATCTTTCTGAAGAGACCTGAGTTGAGTCAGACCCGGGGAGCAAAGATTAGCATGAAAATGTCCATGGTCATCCTGGTAGCTGGGTTGAAGAGGGGTACTGGATGAGGCATGTGAGCAAACGATTCTACACTGTCCGCCCCGGACCTAAGGCTGGGCAGGCAGAGGGTATCCTTAAATGTGATTTTGGTGCTGTTCAGGGGCATTAGGCAGGAGCAGGTGTCGTCAGGCACCCCCGGACCCCCAACTCCTGTAACCTTATCCCCATGAGTCCCCCACGCCCAACCCATGCCTTGCCCACCTCCAGACCTGAGTCCCGTGCCTCTGGGCTTTTCTGGCAGACCACAAGAATAAGCTGGCCCACCTGGCAACTTGTGGCCCAGAGAACCCGAAACTGGAGGTGCTGGAAGAGGTCCTGCAGAAGCAGTTCAGGAGCCCTGACAGCCCCCGGGGCATCGTCTTCACCCGGACCCGCCAGAGTGCTCACTCCCTCCTGCTCTGGCTCCAGCAGCAGCCAGGCCTGCAGACAGTGGACATCAGGCCCCAGCTGTTGATTGGTGCTGGGAACAGCAGCCAGAGCACTCAGATGATCCAGATGACTCAGGTGTGGGTTCTGGGGAAAGGAGCTGAGGGCGGGGCTTCCCTAGTGGAGAAAGGGAGGGGACAGAATCTTCAGCACAGAGCAATGGGGGACTGATTAGCTCCAGGCAGAGGGCAGAGAGCTGGAGGCGAGAGGTAGACACTGAGATCCCCAGTGTTGAAAGTTCCCCCAATCTGGAGAAAGAGAGGCAGAGGCTTGGGGATCTGCAGGGAGAGGCGAGTGATGTCCTCAGGACAGGGAATCAGGGGTCTGGGGTCCCTTGCGTGAGAAGAATAGGTCCTGAGAGCTCCTAGAGTAGAAGGGCAGGGAACTTGAGGGACTCCTAAGGGAGATGGGGGTTAGATGGGTACCTGGGAAGATGAGCAAGGTCCTGGGGCTACTTGAAGATAGAGGTGAGGACGCACGGTTCCTCGGGAAAGGGGACGAGATTGTGAGTAAAAGGGCTAAACCAGGAGAGGCTGGGCTGGCAGGAAGATAGGCCTGAACCCACCTCATTACCATCTTCTTTCTCCTCCCCCACTTCCCCCCAGCGAGACCAGCAAGAAGTGATCCAGAAGTTCCGGACTGGTACCCTGAACCTCCTGGTGGCTACGAGTGTGGCAGAAGAGGGGCTGGACATCCCCCAGTGTAAGGTGGTGGTGCGCTATGGGCTCCTGACCAATGAGATCTCCATGGTCCAGGTGCCCAAAGCATCCCAGCATCCCTCCCCAAAACAGCCCTCAAAGGATGCTGTGTGGGACCCCGGCCCCACTCAGGCCCCTCTGTTTTCTCTTTCCCCAGGCAAGGGGCCGCGCCCGGGCCAGCCAAAGTGTATACTCATTTGTGGTGACCAGAGGTAGTCAGGAGCTGAAGCGGGAGCTGACCAATGAGGCGCTGGAGACTCTGATGGAACGGGCAGTGGTTGCTGTGCAGGAGATGGACCAGGCCAAGTACCAGGACAAGGTTTGTGGGCAGCCTGAGTACCCTACGGGGAAGGGGACTGAGGACACTCTGCCTGGGAGGTCTCTGACTGCACACATATACACTTCCCTGGTCCCCCTTCCTCTGGGGGCTAGCCTGGCCCACCTGGGGAAGATTTGGCCCACCTGGGGGTGGGGCTTCCAGGGAAGGCAATGGCTGTTCTCCAAAATGCCTTGGAAACAGGCCTTATCCAGGGCTTTGAATTTATCCTCATCACCAAATACTTTGTGTATCTGTGAGAGCCGCCTTACAGCCCTTCTGGAACCAGGCAGCAGGGAAACAAACAGACACATCCACAAAATAAGCCCAGAACCAGGGCTTAAATCAGTTCCTCTGAGGCAGGGTCACTGTCGTCCAGCCTTGTTCGGGATGGTCCCTATTTACTCCTGTTGTCCCAGCATAATTATTAATGATGCCCCATGTTAGATTAAAAGAAGCCACTTTGGGCTTCCCTGGTGGCGCAGTGGTTGAGAATCCGCCTGCCGATGCAGGAGACACGGGTTCGTGCCCTGGTCCGGGAAGATCCCACATGCCGCGGAGCAACTAAGCCCGTGAGCCATGGCCGCTAGGCCTGCGCGTCCGGAGCCTGTGCTCCGCAACGGGAGAGGCCACAACAGTGAGAGGCCCGCGTACCGCAAAAAAAAAAAAAAAAAAAAAAAAAAAAAAAAAAAAAAAAAAGAAGCCACTTTGCATGAAATCCTCCAAAGAGGGAGTAAAGATTCGGCAAAAAGACTTGCCTTCCTCTCATATTTTTTTCCACCCCCATATTTTTTTGCACAGAGCTGCTTCTAAGAACTCCAGGGATGGTTGAGGAAGTCCCTTCTGGGTGCTAATAATCTGAGGTCTTTGGGAGCCCTTTGTCCCCCTGGGAGCATTCCTGGGGTCAGGTCTCTCAGGCCCCAGCCATGCCCCGTGTCCCCTCCCACCCCAGATCCAGGATCTGCAGCGGGCAGCCTTGGTCAAGCGGGCAGCCCAGGCAGCCCAGCGGGAGAGTCACCAGCACAAGTTCCTGGCACAGCACGTGCGGCTCCTCTGTGTCAACTGCATGGTGCCTGTGGGCTATGGGAGTGACCTACAGAGGTTGGAGGGTACCCACTACGTCAACGTGAACCCCAACTTCTCGTGAGAACTGTAGAAGGGGCTGTCGGGATGGGAAGTGGGGAGAGAAGAAGGGTATGATGGGAGATGGAGAATCCCTCCCATCCAGATAGTGCTTTGAGAGTTTGGAAGGTTAAAGAGCGTTTTAACAACTACCAACTATGCATTTTCACAGTAGTCTGAGTAGACAGGTCTTATCGTCACCCCACTTTACAGGTGAGGAAACAGAGGCTCAGAGAGGCTAAGTGACTTGCCCAAGCTCCCACAGCCACTATGTGGTTGAGCAAGAGCTGGAATTCAGGACGCCAAATGCTGAGGGGCCACAGACTGGCCCCCTGGTCCTACCTACTTTGTTTTTGTGTTTTAATATTTATTTATTTATTTTTGGCTGCACTGGGTCTTAGTTGTGGCACTCGGGATCTTTCGTTGCAGTGTGTGGGCTCTTCGTTGTGGCGCGCGGGCTTCTCTCTAGTTGTGGCACGTGGGCTCATTAGCTGCAGCACATGGGCTCTGTAGTTGAGGCGCACAGGCTCCGTAGTTACGGCGCCTGGGCCTAATTGCCCTGCAGCATGTGGGATCTTGGTTCCTCAACCAGGTGGTCCTACCTACTTTGGAGACATCAAGAGGGGCTAGTTGTCCCTGAGCCATCCCCTCATCTTCCACCCTCTAGAGGGTAACCTTTCCCCATCCTCCACCCATTCATTATTTATTAGGTACCTGCTCTGCCAAGGATCTTCACACAGGTTCTCTCATTTGAGGAGGTGGCATTTCAACTAGGACTTGTCTTGAAGGATGCACTGGGTTGGAATGTGAGATGAGGAGAGGCAGGGATGATGCAATGGGAGTAATTCTGGTTGACGTGAGTGGAAGAGATGGTGAAGGATGAGATTCTGAAGGAACACAGACTGGCCTGTGGAGGACCTTGAAGTTCAGGCCTGAGAGTTTAGCCTTTGTCCTGTAGGCAATGAGGAGTCTTGGAGGGCTTTTGAGCAAGGGGATGTCAGGGTCAGATGTACATTTGTAGAGGGTCACTCTTGACAGTTGGTGGAAGGATGATGTGAGGTTGAGAGTAAGGATGGAATGGGATGGGAGGATGGGGCAGGGAGAGCTGTTGGGGGACGGTTGAAATCATCCAGGTGGGTAGTGCTGAGGCCTGAGCTTGGGCAGAAGAAGGTACTGTGATAGGTAGAGTGTAACCTCTCGACAGGCAGGAAGGCCCAAGGCCCAGGCGCAGGCTCAGCAGGCAGGAGGGCATGAGATCTGGGGCTGGGGTTGGTGGGTGGGGTCCATGAGGGCTGTGGCCACTCCCATTCTTCTCCAGGATCTACTACAACATCTCCCAGGAGCCTGTGGTCATCAACAGAGTCTTCAAGGACTGGAGGCCTGGGAGTACCATTAGCTGCAGGAACTGTGGGGAGGTAAGTGCTGCTGCCATGGCCCTTAGCACAAGTCTCGAGAAGTCCTCAGTCAGAGAGGAAGCCCAGCCTCTGCCGTCAGGGTGCCCTCACTGGGATGGGGGAGGCAGCCCTGCCCCAGAAGCTCCCAATCTGAGGAGAGGAGTTCCACCCCTGTCTTAGGGAGCCCACAGTGTGATGGGGGACATAGCTCTCAGGCTGAGGTGGGAGACGTAGGCCCAGCATTCATGAACTCCAACCTGAGGAGAGAAGCCCAGTCTGAGGACAGAGATGCAGACCTGGCCATCTCTGTCCCACCCACAGGGCTGGGGTCTGCAGATGATCTACAAGTCAGTGAAGCTGCCAGTACTCAAAGTCCGCAGCTTGCTGCTGGAGACACCGCAAGGGCGGGTCCAGTCCAAGAAGTGGTCCCGCGTGCCCTTCACCGTGCCTGACTTTGACTACGTGCAGCACTGTACCCAGAGCCTGGCAGACTTCTCCCTGGACTGACCATCTTGTCCCTGCAGTGCCTGCTGTAGCCTGCAGGGGGCGGGAGGATCCACAGCAGCCACCATCTACTGGGCAAAGCCTGGGTCCAGCCCCTCCCTCCAGAGTCAGCAGCTCCAGGCTCCCGGCTGACCAGCCACAGAGGAACCCTGGGCACCCAGGCTGGCTTGGACTCCCACACTGAGGAAGCAGCTGGAGAGCCACAGCTCATCCCAGAGCCCCCTTACATGTACACAGACAACTTCGTATGAAATGGATGGAGCTGGTGGGGGGAAACTGAGGCAGAAGAATGGCCCCACTGTACTAGGCATCGCCAGTGTCCCTTGGCTTCAACATTCCTTCCCTGCCAAGGCCACTTGTATTCTTTGAGATTCTCCATAAATTAAAAATAAAGAAGTAGAACTCATGTAGAGAATGGGTGGTATTTTTAAAACAGATGTGTTGAGGTATAATTGACATAACTATACATATTTATAGTGTGCAATTTGATAAGTTTAACGTATGTGTGCTCTTCCACAATCAAGATAATGAACATCACCTTCACCCTCAATACTTCCTTGTTCCCAACATAATCCTCTTCCCCTTCCCCGTCCACCAATCTGCTTTGTGCTGTATTTCCCTCTCTCTTTTTTAGTTAGTTTTGTTTTAATTAATTTATTTTATTTTATTTATTTATTTTTTGGCTGTGTCAGGTCTTGGTTACGGCATGCGGGTTTCTTTCTAGTTGCGGCACGTCGGCTTCTCTCTAGTTGTGGCTTCACTGCCCGTGACACGTGGGATCTTAGTTCCCTGACCAGAGATCGAACCTGCGTCGCCTGCATTGGAAGGCGGATTCTTAACCACTGGACCACCAGGGAAGTCCCTGTGCTGTATTTCTAATGTTCAAAGCTTTTTTTAAAGAAAACTTTTTTAACACCCCTCTTTATGGCTATCATGTAACCTTGATTTGGAGAAAGCATCAAAAGTCTAAATTTGAGAGCCACTGAGAATGTGAGGCCTTTCTGCCTCCTCCACCCCATAATAGGCTCAAACCCCAGTGCCCCCCTCTCTATCCTCTCCTAACCCCCAGGTCATCTCCCCTGGGCTGAGGAGAGGCTGAGATCCAGGATTTGAGGGATAGGGTTCAGGTAGGCATGGGGGGTGGGAGAAGTTGTAAAGGCCTAAATTTTCTGTTCTCGTTTTAACAAGAAAGAAAGAAAAAGAAAGGCAAGATCTAGGTTGATTCTTCAGGGAAAGGGCTATTTCTGTAGTAAGCAGCCCAGCAGGCAGGAGTCACCTTCAAGAGGAAGGGAGGGGGCTAGGGCAGAGATTTGAGAGCAGGATGGTAGTCCTTCCTGCCATCTAACCTCCTTCCCTCTGGCTACATCCCTGGTCCTGCCTAAGGGTAGATGGGAAATAATGTGCACTCCCTTCTCCCAGCATCTTTCTTCAGTCGCCTCTTGTCTGATTGAAGGGTGACATTTCAGTACCAGTCTTTTTGGCCTCCACTCCCCCGGAGAGTGTACCCCTCTTTCCTAGGGCCTCTCTTCCTGCTATTCTCCAGTGTTCCTTGGCCATGGCTCCAGGAGTCACCCTTCTCCTCCCTCCTGTCCCAGCTCTGCCTCCCGGGGCCCCTTTTTCTGCCCTCTGCTTCCCACTTCACCTTTACTTGTGATCTCTCCTGCCAGCAACGTGTCTTTTACAGGTCAATAAAATTAGCGACTGGGGGCAGAGGGAGGGGGGCAGGGGCCCAGGGGTGCTAAGCTCAATGGCCTTGAGTGTGGCTGGATGCACGGAGTCCGGATGCCTGTCATTCCAGGGCTAAACAGTGACAGCTGAGGGACCTGAGCTGGCGTTGAGGGCAGGGGTGGGGGTGGCGTGGGGTGTGTGTGTGTGTGTGTGTGTGTGTGTGTGTGTGTGTGTGTGTGGCTGTGTTGCTGGGAGAGAGATGGACTGAGGATAAAGATGACCTGGACACCTAATGGTCCCCTCGGTGGCCTGAGCCCCTACACAGCTGACCCCTGGATGGGGGGGACCCTGACTTTAGAGGATGTTTCCTATCGCGCACCCACCTTGCCTGGCTGGGAGAGCTTTCCTGAGCTCAGATGGAAGGGGGAACGCAGACGAGGAGGGGTTCCCGGGCTTGCTTCTTCGTGTGAGGGGGTCTTCATGTGGAGCCACTGCCTCCAGGGCACTTGGGTAAGACTGCCTGAAGGAGGGCATTTCACGAGGTCCTCACGATCCAGGAATCCTAACTCCCAGCCCTCAGAATAGCGAGAGCTCCAGAGCCTCCCTAGTGGCCCGGATGCTCCCCCACTTTATGCCCACCTGAATAAACCGGCCCGCTCCTCCCCGCGGAGACTCGGGGAGGGGCTCGGCCGCCGCTTCCCCAGGCCCCGCCCCCGCCCCTGGCCCCGCCCCCGCCTCGGCAAGCGCGAAGCAGCTGGGCTACGGAGCGCGGTGAGAGCAGGTGGCCGCGGCGGGCTCGTCTGTGCCCCGCAGGTAAGTCAGCGACGCAGGCTGGTCCACGCTGAGGACCTCGAGGGCAGTGCGGGAGAACAAGGCAGCCCCTTCCACCTGTCCTGTGCCGTCGCCTCAAGACTGGGGGACCCCGAGGGGCAGGGAGTATATCCCTATTGGCTCTAAGCACTGATTCTGGGCATCTAGGTAGCGGGTGAGACTAAACTCTGGAGAAGTTTCGAGAGTCACGGCTGGCTTTCCTTGATGCCGAGGCAGGCTGTGAGGGACGGGAAAGGACAGAGCCGGGCCTGAGGCACGCAGCTTTCTAGAGGAGAGCAGGTTACGGGTGGTGACTGCGGGGCTCCGGGTAAGGAACCTCATTGACTCAGAGGGCCCCGTGCCTCGTTCTGCGCAGCATGGCTAGTCCCTCCCCCCACGTAGGGGGTGATGGGATGACCCAAACGGCCTCTGAGGGAAAATGCGGTAAGAGACATTGCATACCTGAGTTGGAGCCTGGGTTTTCTGGTGTGCCCCAGGGCACCTGCGTCATTTCTTTACACCCTGGAAACAGATGTGTGGGGGTGAAAGGGGTGAGGGAGCAGGGGCTGGTCCAGATGGCCTGGGGAACCCAGAGAGCCTGGGGACTGAATAGATCTTCTCTGCGTCCATGTCCCAGAGCCAAATGGGGGAGGTGATCACAGAAGTGGGCGTTATTGTAGATGTCGGTGCATTTGCACCTTCTGTGTTGGGATTTGGGCCGTAGGAAAGGGGTCCTGCCTCCTAGGACCTCAAGGAAGGCTTCCTGGAAAAGGAGGTCCTGGGTTGACAGCTCAGATGGGATGCTTAGAGCTCTGAGCCACAAAGGAGAGTCAGACTAGACTTTGGGCCTAGCTGCTGTGTTAGGGTAGAGCAGAGGACCCCAGACGGTAGTATGGAGGGAGGTCAGGATGTTGCTGTCTGGATCCAGCCAGGACCCCATGGACCTTCTAGAGATCATCACAAGCCAGCAGACAGACCAAGACCCAGCTCAGGTGGTGGGGCTTTCTGTGTCTGTCTAGTTTCCCCATTCCATTGTCTCCTCTCACCGCATGTCAGGAAGTTCTCTCTCATATCTGACCTTCATGCCTTCTGCTCCTGTGCCAGCTTCTTGCTTCTGGGAGGCAATGTGCTATGGTGGAAAGAGTGGGGACTCTGGGGTCACTCAGACTTGGGTTCTGTCACCTCCACCTACTGTGTGGCCTTGAGCGAGTTAGTTCACCTATGAGTTCGCTTCCCCACCTGTAAAATGGGGATAATAATAGAACCCACCTCATAGGGTGGCTGCAAGGATTAAATGAGAATGTGCACATAGAGTGCTTAGCACAGTGCCTGGCGCCTGGTGAGGGCTCAACAAGTGCAAGTGTCCCCCTCCTGTGTAGGACAGCAAAGCCGATCTGCCAGGGGTAGGGGTGGGGTTGGAAGTTCTTTTTTAACCTTGGCCAGAGAGAGCCGTGCCCTTCACCCCCACCCCCACCCAGCCCCTGCTGGTCCCTGGATCTTGACTGTATCTATCTGGGCTGCCCAGGGCCCCTCACCACCTTCTCCCTTAGTCACCCTGTTTTTTGTCTCCAGGGTGAGAAGACAGGGCAGGGACCAGCAGCAGCCCACTTGGGGAGGGCTATGCCTCAGGGGAACAAACTGGCTTAGAGACCCAACCAAAAGAAAAAGGCCCCTTGTCGTCACCTCTCTGCCCTCCCCACACCCAGAAATCCACAAGTTGGGATCAGGCTGCACTAAATTTTTCCAGGAAGATAAATAAGACAAGTGACTGAAAGTCCTGTTTGGGGATTGTCCAAGCTGCCCTCCAATGGAAAGACAGCTCCAGTTCCTGGCCCGAGTTCTGGAGGCTGCCAGGGAAGTCTGGGTCTAATAAGCGCCCTTAAACCTGGGCAAGGGAGGGGTTGCCCGTACCCTGGCTGGGTGCTTTCAAGGTCTCTGCTCTGGCCCTCCTCTTGCCATCCCTCTCCCTGTGGGGTGAGGAGTAGTCAGCAGGGCCAAGGGGATGAGCCTGGGTATCCCCTTCAAGACCGCATGCGCCATACCTGTGACTCCGGAGGTCCCTGCCCAGAAGGTCGCCGGCTTGCTCCCAGCACATGCAAGCCTCTTCCCTGGGCCTCTTCTCCTCAGGGCAGGTCATGCCACTAGTGTGTGCACCCCTAGACCTGAAGGACACCTGAAGATGGCTAAGGGACAGCTGTTTGCAGGGCATGAAGATGCAACCAGGATGTGAGTGGAGGCTGGGTGTCGACCTCCATGCCTATGAGTCCCTTGCAGTGTAGAAAGGAGCTGGCAGTAGGAAGGGGGGCTGCTGGCGGGGTGCAGGGTGGGAGTGGAGCTGTCTCTCCCTATACACGGTTGTTCTGCAAAACTCCCAGGAGTCAGAGACATCTAAATTGGAAGCTGGTCTTCCAGGACATTATGAAAGTGTATTTGTCAAGGTGGGAGGTTATTTTATTTTATTTTTTATTATATTTTATTTTAAATATTTATTTATTTGATTTTGGGCCGCACTACGCAGCTTGCAGGATCTTACTTCCCCAACCAGGGATCAAACCCGGGCCCTGGCAGTGAGAGCGCTGAGTCCTAACCACTGGACCGCCAGGGAATTCCCAGAACATATTTTAATTAGCAGTTTACTAGCTCTATTTATAACTTTTAAATATTTGGACATGGGCAGGTGGGCCCCCATTTGTCCTCGTGCTCCAGGCCCTGCAAATGTTAGAGGTGGGCCTGGCAGCATCTGTGACCGAAACCGCTATTTGGTGAATTCCCTTCCTGCTCTCTCTGTCCCCCAATAGCACCCCTGTAAAACTGGGCTTAGACACGCCCACCTGGACCAGGAAGGAGTTTCAAGGTGAAATGAAGACTGTCAGCTGCCACCGACAAGCAGTCCCCCCTTGGGCCTGCTGACCTCATTCTCCATGCCAAAACTGGGACATTTAAAAAATGTCCTGTGATGCTTAAGAGGGAAGGGATGGGGGGAGAGAGGTTGCTTATCTCCTGACTGTGGGATGGGTGTGGACACTCACTGGACCCAAGGAGCAAGGGGGGAGTTCAGTGGGGCTGCAGCAGCAGGAGGGATGGAAGTCAGACTGGGGGAAGATCAGGGCTGGACCATTTCTCCAGCTGCCCTTCTCAGAGGGCACTGGACCCACAGCCAAGAAGGGGGCCATGTGTCTGGACTGTGGGTCCTCCTCTAAGTTTGGATCTTGGGCTTTGGATGAGGAAGAGTGTGGGGGCCAGCTGGCCAGGCAGTGGGGGTCATCCCCAGCGGGAAGGAATGGCACGTTGGTCTCGACTGTAGCTGAGTGCCCTGTGGCACCTGAACACACCGTCTGTTCAGAACAAGAGACGCGCAGCCTTTCTGCGCTCGTCTCTGACTCACTCACGGATCCTGACTGGGCTGCTTGGGGATCAAACCTGCTGCCTTGGCCTCATTAGCGCCGTGAAGTGCTTGGTTGAACCGGACACACACACACTCGCATTCAGACACACGCCCAGGCAAGCAAGCCCACCTACACTAACCCACAGATGTCACTGAACGGTGGCGCACCCCTAATCGCCACTCCAAGTGCAATCCGAGACACAGATCCCCCGCGGACCCATCCTGACACGTGCACAGCACCAACTCCTTTGCCTTCATTACCGTTGACATTCCCTCTCCCCTATTGGTGACTTTTCATTCACCTTGGGTGACCCACCAGCTCCAGTGGCCAGGGCTTGGCTTACTTGAGGGTGGCTGGGGGCCAGATGCCTGCAGGGGTTCAGCGTTAGGGACAGGAGGCAGCCATGCCACCCTCCTGGGACTCCCCGCAAACCCCGCCAGGCTCAACAATCGGCCCCTCTGTTCCCCCGCGGCTCGCAGGGAGTGTCTCCAGGTCCCTGTGTAGTTCTGGAAGCCTCTCAGCCTGTACGTGTGTCTGTCCCTGTGTCCCGTGGGCTCTCTGGGCGGCCCTCCCCCTGCTCCTGTGCCTGTCATTTTCTGTCCTTTGAGTCTCTCTTTTTCTGCGTGTCTTTCTTTATTCCTCTCCCCTTTTCTCTGTATATCTGTCTCTGTCTCTCTTAGTCTCTTTCTGTGTGTGTCTCTGCCCTTCCGTCTGTCTCTCTGGCACGGTCACATGTCTCCTCACTCTTAATCTCTCTCTTTGTCCCTTGGCTCTGTGTCTCTGATCGTGTGGCGTCTCACTAGTGCGTCTTTCTTTTTTTAAATTTTTAAATTAAAATTTTTTTTTTTTTTGCGGTCCACGGGCCTCTCACTGTTGTGGCCTCTCCCGTTGCAGAGCACGGGCTCCGGACGCGCAGGCTCAGCGGCCACGGCTCACGGGCCCAGCCGCTCCGTGGCACGTGGGATCTTCCCGGACCGGGGCACGAACCCGCGTCCCCTGCATCGGCAGGCGGACTCTCAACCACTGTGCCACCAGGGAGGCCCACTAGTTTGTCTTTCTGTGTCTGTTTGTTTTTGCGTCTCCCCATCTTTGCCTCTAAGTCTAGGTCTCTGTCTCTCCAATCTCTTTTCCTCTCATGAGGCGTCCCAGGGAACAGGACAGCCAGGTGTCTCTGAGTGCAGAAAAAGATGATAAAGCATCCCCAGGCACTGCTGTCACCTCTGGCCCCTCCAACTGCCAGGAGGGAAGAGGACTGTCAGGTTCTGGGGAGGACTGCTGTCGGCCCACCTGCCCCAGCTCCTCTGTTGAGAACTTGAGAATCTGGGGGCTTTGGCTCCAGACGGAAATATTCAGCATCTTCTTCTGCAACAAGGCCCCGGGTCATAGGCCTGGGAGCGGGGCTGGGGGTTCAGAGGGACGAGGGAGAGAGCCCCTTGTGTGTGGCCCTCAGCCGAGGGAACTAGAAGTCTTCCTCAGAAGCGGCACTGACCACTGATGCTTCTCTTTTTCCTCGAAGCAGCCAAGCTCAACGCACCCACCCCAGGCCCCAGCTTCCAGATCCAAACCACCACTGTGCTCCCCGCCCTGTTCCAAACATTTCTGCCAACTGCCCCAGGGCCGCAGAGCCTGTTCAAACAGCCTCCCTGCCCTCTCCCCCAGCCTCCCCACGTCAGGGGGCCTCTCCTCACTGCCACAGCTTCTTGGCTTCTCTTACAGGAGCGGCTGTGTTGGCTGTTTGTTTATTTGACTAAGGTTTCCTTGGGTGGGGTGAGGACCGACTCCATAGGTGCTTTTTTTCCCCACTTCAGATGCCCAGGCCAGAGGCCAGGCCGGGCCCTGCCACGCTTCAGCTGCCATCACTGCCCTCCCCAGCACCCCCGTCAGCCTCTCCTACCTCCCCAGGCCCCAGACATCTCTACGCTCCTGATCTCAGGTCTGTGGGTTCCTACATCCGATGCCAGCGACCCCCTCCCACTGGCTGGACAGGAGAGGGAGCTATGACACAGCCCTGTAACCCCCATCCCTCACCTGGGGTTGATGGAAATACCCCGAGAAGGTGTTGGAAACTGGATCCCTTGGGTTCTCTGGGGGGTTCACGAAGAGAACCCATGGGGTGTAGTTTTCAGAATGTGGGAGAAGTCTGCCCACCTGCCTACCCACCCTCACTGGCTGAGCTTGGAGCCAGCGGTAGAACAAGACTTCAGCGGAGGAATATTTCTCTAAGGGGTTTGGGGCCCTTCCCAGGATTCATCCCAGAACGATCTCCCTCAGACCCCAAGGGTCGTTCTGTCCCTGGATTTTGTACGGTACCGTACTGTGTACAGAACTGCCACATCCCACCCTATGAAGCCTGGAGAGGTCATTAAGTCCCCATCCAGGCAGAGTCTGGACTCGACGCCAGGTCCTCTCATTCCCCACAGCTAGGCCTCCTCCCCGGGCTGAGCCAGAACTGCTCTGTGGGCAAAAAGGAGCCCAGGCTGCCTTGGCTCTCCCTGCATCTCACCCTCACCCACGCCTCTTCCATCTTCACGGGCTGCAGTGGAGACTCCTGGTCCCCACCCGTGTCTCCAGCTGGGAAGGGAGTGTAGGGGCCCGAGTCTTGTGACCTTGTTCTGAGATCTGCTGTCCTAGTTAGCGGCTTCCTGAGGGGAGAGGGACACGAGAAGCTTTTAGAGATGGTTGCAACCATCTGGGCGCTAATTGAGAATGCGACTGTCCCTAGGTTGAGGCCGGGGACAGCTATTCCGGGGCTGTGGGACGAGGTGTGGGAGCAGAGAGGCCAGAGGGGGGATCAGGAAGTTTCCCCAAATAGCCTGGCCAACAACCAAATGTGGGAGCCAGACCTGGGGGGGCAGGGTGCCTAGCCCAGCTGGGGTGGGGGCGGGGCAGCTGGCCAGTTGGCACATGGGCTTGGACCTTGGGAGGCTGGGCAAGGGGCAGAAATGAAGCAGAACTGGTACTGTTCCCTCCTTTCTACTGAAATGGGCTTCTCCAGAACCCGGTGTCACGAGTAAGAGGAGGTTAGAGGTGGAAGACTGTTTCCTTGCCCTGTCTCTTTACTCTGCCGGGGCTTTTGTAAGCCCTAACCCATCCCCCTGCCCCTCACCCTGGTGATACTGATTTATTCATTCATTCATTCCACAATACTCATTGGGACTTCCCTGGCGGTCCAGTGGTTAAGAATCCACGCTTCCATTGCAGGGAGGCACGGGTTCGATCCCTGGTTGAGGAACTGAGATCCTGTAAGCAGTGTGGCACAACCAAACAAACAAATATTTATTGAGCACCTACTATGTGTTACAATTTGCTAGGCCCTGCCCTGGGAATTCAAGGAGGAATAAGGCAGGGGGAATAAGAGAGTACATGAGGAGGACATCTACCTTAAAGAGGGCAAGGAAGGAAGGCCTCTCATGGTATTTCAGCATCAGCCATGAGAAAGGGAGGTAGGAGCCAGGAGGAAAAGAGCGCTGCAGGCAGTAAGAACAGGTTCTGAGACCCTCCGAGGTGAGGGAGAGCTTGCCGTGCTCCGGAGAGAGAAAGAGCCCAGCGTGGCTGGAGTATCATAAGAAAGGCAGGGAGAGGTACGAAAACAGATCCGAGGGGCACAGGATATTTTGACCTGGACATTTTGACCCAAAGGATGTTTTGAATGCAAACATTTTAAATCAAAACATACCAACACTGAAGACTTTTAGAAAGTGTTTTCCAGTTTGAACTCTATTCATCCAGCTTAACTCCTTGGTCAGATTTTTCCATTTTTCCTCTACAATTAAACAAATTTCCTTTTTTTTCCATTCTATTTTAATTTTACTGAAATTATTTTCACTGGCATCAATTCTGTATAGATTTTGCCGCCGAGATTTGATTCACTGATCAACTTCACAACGATCAAAGACCCCCAACCCTAGTCTCTGCCATTGCATGAGTGACTGGGTAAACTCCAATTTTGGAAGATTCAAATGTAAAAAGAGATTTGTGGTCAAGATTGGATTCCTGTGTCCACTTTAGTCAATAATGAGTCTTCTTGTATCTGGTTCTAGCTGTTAACAGTGTTACTTCTACCAGCCATAGCCTTAGGTGGAGAGTTGCATTTATATCTCACTTAATCTGTGGGCGGGATGGTAGGTTGCAGAGGAGAAGGGTTTTGGGGAGATGGGTAGGGGCCAGATCTTCCAGGTGGTAAGGATTCTCTTAAAGTGAAGGAGGGACTTCTCTGGTGGTCCAGCGGTTGAGACTCAGTGCTTTCACTGCCATGGCCCAGGTTCAATCCCTGGTGGGGGAACTGAGATCCTGCAAGCCGCACAGTGCGGCCAAAATAAAAAACAATAATAATATAATAAAATAAAAATCAGGGAGTTCCCTGGTGGCGCAGTGGTTTAGAATCTGCCTGCCAATGCAGGGGACATGGGTTCAAGCCCTGGTCCGGGAAGATCCCACATGCCGCGGAGCAACTCAGCCCACGTGCCACAACTACTGAGCCTGCGCTCTAGAGCCCGTAAGCCACAACTACGGGGCCTTAATGCCTAGAGCCTGTGCTCCTCAACGTAGAGTAGCCCCCGCTCGCCGCAACTAGAGAAGCCCACGCGCAGCAAAGAAGACCCAATGCAGCCAAATAAATAAATAAATTTTTAAAAATAAAAATCAGATTTGGTATTTAAAAAATAATAATAATAAAATAAAGTGAAGGAGAAGCCTTTGGAGGTTTTAGGCAGGAGAGTGACAAGTTCAGATCTGCCTTTTAAAAAGGCTCTTCTGGCCATGTGGAGAATAGACTGGGAGTGTGGGAGGTGGAGGAGTGGAGGCAGGGAGGCTGGTGAGGAGGCTATTGTGCTAATCCAGGTGGTAAAGAGAAGTGAACAGATTGAAGACAGATTAGGGAGGTAGAAGGGGCCAGGTAACCCCATCCCACTCCCCGGATGCCACCATGGCCCTCCCCACTCCCCCAGAGTGACCTCCATGTCATTCCTCACACCCTCAGCTCCTGCCCCTCCCTTCCTCTGAGGCCCCAGACACCCCAGGGTCCGACCACTTGAAGTTTGCACAGGGTAGAGACCAAGAACTAGGGTGTTTTCCTTGGGGCTCCTTCCCACTCTGTGTCCTGGCTGAATGTGGCGAGGGAGGGTCAAGGATGCCCTGCTGAGGTTGGGGTGGGGGGCTGGGAGGGGTGGGGATGGCCCTCAGGCCCACCTGCCCAGAGCACATGGCTGGAGCAGCCAGGGCGACCACAGATCTGGCCGTGAAACAGACCCAGACACAAGGCGCTTGTCTGGTCCGTGGCTCCGAGCTCTGGGTGTGACCCTGGGCAGGGGTACAAAGGGGCCTCTGTTGGTGCGGGGCACAGAGCCCACCTGGGCCAGGCCAGGCACCTAAGGAGTAAGGGAGGTGGGCCTTGGGGTGCTTGAAGGGAGAAGGCTTGAAGTAACTGACCTGATCCTCAGTCTCCTCGCCTGTAAAATGGAATGTTAATCCCAGCCTCCCAGAACTAGCACATCGTCAGGACCCACTTTGTTGACTGATTAAAGCATCACCTTCCTGGAATCATGTATTTTAAAAAATTCATTAATTAATTAATTAATTTATTTTTTGACCGAGTTGGTTCTTCATTGCTGCACGCTGGCTTTCTCTAGTTGCGGTGAGTGGGGGCTTCTCGTTGCAGTGGCTTCTCTTGTTGTGGAGCACGGGCTCTAGGTGCGCGGGCTTCAGTAGTTGGGGCACATGGGCTCAGCAGTTGTGGCACACGGGCTTAGTTGCTCCGCGGCATGTGGGATCTTCCCGGACCAGGGCTCGAACTCATGTCCCCTGCATTGGCAGGTGGATTCTTAACCACTGCACCATCAGGGAAGCCCGTGGAATCATATATTTTAAAATATTATTTAACAAACACACATAGTGTACGATGTACCTGTTTGCTAAACACTGTACAAATGTTGACATATTTAATCCCCATAATAACTCTCTAAGAAAGATACTATTTATCCTTATCTTACAGATGGGGAAACTGTGGCACAGAGGTGGCCAAGGTCCTACAGTTGGGAGGTGGTAGGGGCAGGATTTGAACCCAGTGTGGGGATATGGCTATACTATGCTGCTTCCCTAAAGGGTGAGCATCCCTTAGGCCAGGCAGCTAAAGCATGAGGTGGCGGGGGTGGGGGGGAGACCTGATTCCTCAGCAGGGATGTAAGGGGATTCTCTCCCATCCCAGGGCCTGGCCCTTAGGGCAGGGCTAAGAGTGTAGTGGGAGGGAGAGAAGTCAGACTCCATGGGAGGAGTCCTGGGATCAGAGACCCAGGACAGGAGAAGGGGGTGGAGCAGGGATTTCCAGGAGCAGGTCACAACCCTGCCACCTTTGGCCCACTTGTGGGAGCAGCTGTGTCCAGCAGAGGCTGGGGTAGGTTTGGTACTCCTTCAACTAGGCCGAGTCATACCTGTGGGGTGCCAGACTTGGAGCCACATGATTGGACATGAAGCATGGACATGGAACAGAATGACGTGGGGGCTTCGGCCAAGAGGCTGAGGATGCTGGGGAAACAGAGTCCAAGCCCACAGTGGTGGGGACCTTCAGTCTTCATGGTTAAGCCTAGGAGCATGCACAGACCTTGACTGCCCGAGAAAGGAGGCGGGGCTTCCCAGGCTGAGGTCAGAGAGATGGGTCCTTTTGACCCTAAGCAGCAGGGCGTGGCTCTGGACAGGACAGTGCTGGAACTTGGTCTTCCAGACACATCTCTAGGCCTGTGTGCTCTTCAGAACCACCTGGGTGCTTGTCAAAAAGGCAGACACTGAGCCTCACTCCAGCCCCTGAATCCGAACCCCTGGGATTGGGGCCCAACCCAGGATGTCCAACTAGTTCCCAGGTAATGGTCAAGTGGCCAGCCATTTGGGAAAACTGCAGGGTGAGGGGTTCTCACCCTTGGCTGCACATGAGAATCACCTGGGCAGAATTGAAAAGTCCTGGTCCCCAGGCTGCACCCTGGACCAAGCTCATCAGAATCCCTGGGGAGGGGCCCCAGCATCATTTTCAAAGCTGCCCAGGTGATTCCAGTGAGCAGCCACAGTTGAGGACCCTCAAGCAGGCCTGTCCCTCATATCAGCCAGCTCTGGGCTGAACTGTCCTGTCCTCAGAGAGGCGTCCCCTGGCCTCTTGTTCTCCCTGACCTTGTGTGTTTATCTGCTTAATGACCTGACCATCGTCCTAGATTGCAAGCTCCATGAGGGACCCTTAGGACTTTTGTTCACTGCTGGATCCCCGGGGCATAGAATGGAGGGCCTGGCATATAGTAGGTATTCAGTGAATGTTTATTGAGTGAGTTTATCGAGCCCCTACTCTGTGCCAGGCCCAAAGGGAGACAGTCTCCATATATATATCTTAATTTTCCCAACAACCCTGCAAGGTAGATACTATTGTGCCCATTTTACAGATCAGAGGAGTGAAGCGACTTGCCCAAGGTCTGATGGCTCCAGAGCCCAAGCTCGGTCCTGGGCCCCGAGCTGCCTCCCAGCCAAGGCCTTCTGGCAGCCTCTACTGTGGGAAGCAGCCTGGCAGACCAGAGGCTGAGCTGAGGGCCTGGGAGGCATAGGGCATGTTGACACAGCCTATCCCCAGGGCGTTTCTTGGAACCTCTCTGCTGGTTTTGAAAGGCTTCCTTCATGGCCTGCAACGGCCATGTGCTTCCATGCACCCGACTGATTTGAGAGGAGGACTCCTTGATGTGGTCGGCAGCTGCTCCCTGGCCAGCAAGGTGGACCGCGGCCACCCCACCATCTCCCTCAGCCAGTGGGCTTGGAGTCTCTCCCCTCCCTCCTGCCCCAGGTGACCCCAGATTCTCAGGGTCATCCTCAGCCTCCCCCTGCCTTCATTCTTCTGAGGTTAGGATGCGTTAGGTTCAGTTACTTATACTGAGGAAGAGGAGAGGACCTCGAGGTCCGGTGGGGTGGGAGCATTCTGCTGGACGAACTAACTAAATAAAAGCATCAGGAAATGAAGGGTGGGTTGGGGAAACTCAAAGATCTTAATTTCCTCAGGGTTGATCCTGGCCGGTAGTCAGGGCCTCTCCCAGCCTCTTCTGAATGCAGCTCTTTAAGTAAGAGGGAAGGTAGCCAAGGTCCCAGTGAGGACCCCTGGGCCCTCAGCCTTTCCTTCTCTTCCATGGGGCAGTATGGGGAAGTCCCCTCAGTAAGCTGACTGCCTTCTAGACTGCTGCTGTTGCAATGAATATTCTGGGGAGGGGGCTACCCCTGCTGTGGACACACCAGTTCCCAGCCTCCTCTCCTCCAGCTTCGACCTCTCCGACACAACACAGGCAGCTTTGCCAAGCTGAGTGACGAGGTTGAAATAATTTCCATTGCGTTGGTAACGAACACAAGTTGGCTATAGCTCTGGGCTGGGAAAACCTGGGGACAGACTGATAGCCTTGTGAGGCAAGATGACAGACAGGAGGGGAGGGGTCTAGTCTGGATATGGGGAAGGGCACCCTGTATTGGGAAAGGGGATCGTTGGTGAGGTTTTGGGGGTTCTGCCCAGGCCCGTTTGTCTTCCCTCTCTTTTGCCCCATTAGTTTCCATTGCACAGCTGTGAGGAAGTTCTTTCTGCAGTCTTACCACTGTCCCTCCTGCTTTAACTAACAATGTCATCCCCTCACATCACAATGGCTCTTTATAGCCTGCAGGGTATTTTCTATTTGTTATCTTTTTTTTTTTTTTTTTTTTTTTTTTTTTTGCGGTTACACAGGCCTCTCACTGCTGTGGCCTCTCCCAGGCCTCTCACTGCTGTGGCCTCTCCCGTTGCGGAGCACAGGCTCCGGACGCGCAGGCTCAGCGGCCATGGCTCACGGGCCCAGCCGCTCCGCGGCACGTGGGATCTTCCCAGACCGGGGCACGAACCCGTGTCCCCTGCATCGGCAGGAGGGCTCTCAACCACTGCGCCACCAGGGAAGCCTTTGTTATCTTATTTAATCTTCTTAGCTGCCAGCCTTGGGTTAGGGGAGTTATTATTAGTTATTGTTATTGTTATCCCCATTTCACAGATCAGGAAACTGAGATGTGGGGAAAAGGGCCGTGTTCCCAGTCACAGGTCAGTAAGTGGCAGAGTTGTACTTAAATGCATGTTTCCTTGATTCCAACTTACTCCGGCTCTCATGAGACTCCCCCAAATTACTGTCACAGACACACACTTATCCCCTCCTCTGGCTCCTCCCCCTTCCATCTCACCACAACTCAGAAGCAGCCCAGGCCTGGAAAGGTCATCCGGTCCATCCCACTGCCTCTAAGCCAGTGCGATGGAGCCTCCATGTGGCCCGTATTTGGAGCTCATCTGGCCATGTTTCCAGGAGAGGATGATGGTGGCAAAGTCGGGGGAGTCGAATGTGTCAGCTGCTGCTGCTTCTTTTTATCGTTTGTTTGTTTTATTTTATTTATTTATTTTTTATACAGCAGGTTCTTATTAGTTATCATTTTATATGTATTAGTGTATATATGTCAATCCCAATCTCCCAGTTCATCACACCACCACCACCGCCGCCCACCACGTTCCCCCCTTGGTGTCCAAACATTTGTTCTCTATATCTGTGTCTCTATTTTCTGCCTTGCAAACTGGTTCATCTGTACCACTTTTCTAGATGCAACATATATGCGTTAACATATGATATTTGTTTTTCTCTTTCTGACTTACTTCACGCTGCTGCTTCTTTTTGAGCAAAGACTTTTGAAGTTTAATGTGATAATCTCATCCTGATTACTGAAAACTGAGGACCTCTTGCCCGTCCAAGAATCCACTACTGACCATGCCTGAGGAGCAGGGAGACTGTGCTGGGCTCTCCCCGCCTCTCCCCCCTGATCCCCATGCATGTTGAGGTGGCTGAGACTTTTGGTTTTGTGTTTTGTTTTGTTTTTGTTTTTAGTGGAAAGAAGTATTTTTAGATCATGGTAGGCATGATTTGGGCCTCCTTACTTCAAGACCTGGACCAGCTGATCCCAATTCTTCCCTTTTATGTCTGAGAAGTTGATGTTCTAGGAAGGAACTGCTGGCGAGTCTGGGTGTGAAGCCAGTCAGAGGGCACAGAAACTCAGGGACCCAGAAGGTCATCACGTCTCCCCACCCCATCTTCCCAGCTGGGAAACTGAGGCCTGTGGCTGTTATCTCCACATCATGCCTGCCCAGAAGTAAACCAATTAGCACCGTGTCTGGTTCTGTGTTCCCAGTGCCTGTCTCATTATTTGGGGATTTATGTCTCGGTCACTGTGAAGGACAACTGTCCCGGCTTCCACTGGGGGGAGCCCGGCCAGCCATAGAGCCCGGCGGCTCAGGAGGTGGTGCCATCCTGCTTGGGGCAGGATGGGGATTTAATTTCAGAGGGATTTGCAACAAGTGGGGAGACGCCCTGGGCACATGGTGGCTCTGGGCTATTTTAGGAGACAAAACGCTGGTCCCGTGGGGGGAGGGCTCTCAGCCATTAGTGATTCTGCCCTTTCAGTGGGAACGGAAAGGACCCATGACGGACAGGGCAGGCCCACCTGAGGTTGGGGCTTGTCCCACCTTCCTGGAACACAGGGGCCTAGAATTACTCTGCACCCCCAACCCCAGGTGGGGCCATGAGCAGAGCAGGAGCTGCTGTCTGGGCAGGGGTCTTTGGCTCCTCTCCTGAGCCCCTTTGCTACAGGCTTTGCCTCAGCTGGGGCCCTTGGTGTTATTAGTAAGAATGATTAGTATAACCATCTTCTATGTTTGTGATAGGGATTATATTTATTGAGCACTCAGGGAAGGCCCTGTGGTGCAGGGAAAAGGGCACAGCCTTAAGGCCAGACATACCGGGCTCCCATTCTGTGTGGGCCACTTCCAAGCTGGGGATAACAGCTTGCGTGTGTTACGTAAGTCCCTTCACCTCTCTGAGCCCTGGTGCCCCGTCTCTAAAGCAGGGACCATAACACCTCATTAATGATACCCGTTTTATTAATTGAGCACATATTATGTCAGGCACTCTGCAGGGATGGTCTCACATCACCCTCTGCCATGTTATTATGTGTTCTTTTCTCCTTTCTTTAAAAGAAAAGTTTTTTAAAAATAAATTTATTTATTTTTGGCTGCGTTGGGTCTTCGTTGCTGCACACAGGCTTTCTCTAGTTGCGGCGAGCGGGGGCTACTCTTCGTTGCGGTGTGCAGGCTTCTCATTGCGGTGGCTTCTCTTGTTGCGGAGCACGGGCTCTAGGCGCACGGGCTTCAGTAGTTGTGGCTCGCGGACTCTAGAGCGCAGGCTCAGTAGTTGTGGCGCACGGGCTGAGTTGTTCCGCGGCATGTGGGATCTTCCCGGACCAGGGCTCGAACCCGTGTCCCCTACCTCGGCAGGTGGATTCTTAACCACTACGCCACCAGGGAAGCCCTATTATCTGTTAATTGTCCTGTTTTACAGATAAGGAAACTGAAGCTCAGAGAGGGAAAGTAACTTGCCTCAGCCCACACAGCCAGAGCAAGGAACCCGATCCATTTTTTGTGCCCACAGTGAGAGTTGGTTCATTCCTCAAATCCAGCAGTATGTGTTGGTTGCATTTGGTGTGCCAGGCACTGTTCTAGGGCTGGGGATTCATCACAGATAAAACAGAGGAAGAGGAGATAATGAGATGAGACTGAGCAGGAGGGAGAACTGAGTGGCCCAACTAGAGACTCAGTAGCTTTATTTAGACTAAGGGTCGTTTTTTCTGGCGGCATTGGAGGGGGAGAGCAATAACTAGGGGCCTGAATCCCTCCTTGGATGAGTGATAGGTGGGAAAGGGAGCACCACCTGGCACCTCCGGCTCTCATGACTAAGAAGAGGTTTTCTGTGTTTTCTTCCTCCTCACCCACCTTTATACGAAAAAAGTCTGGGTATATTGGGATAAGGCCTTTAGAGGCACCATTACATAGAGGAAAGAGGCCCTAGAGTTTAGAGTCAACCAGATGGGGTTCAATTTCAACCCTTTCTAGCTGTGTGACCTCGGGCAGGTAAACTAACCTCTCAGAGCTTCCCTTTCCTTATCTTTAATGTGAGGAGAGGAATACTGACTTTTCTTTTTATTTTTTTATTTTTATTTTTATTTTTTTTGCGGTACCCGGGCCTCTCACTGTTGCGGCCCCTCCCGTTGCGGAGCACAGGCTCCGGACGCGCAGGTTCAGTGGCCACGGCTCACGGGCCCAGCCGCTCCGCGGCATGTGGGATCTTCCCGGACCGGGGCACGAACCCGTGTCCCCTGAATCGGCAGGCGGACTCTAAACCACTGCGCCACCAGGGAAGCCCAATACTGACTTTTCAAGGCTATTTGGGAGGATAAAATGGATCGATAAAGCTGTGTGAAGGGTCTGGAAGGCAGAAGGCTCACAGCTAAGAGCAGTGTTTTGTTTGTGTGCAGGGCTGGAGTTCAAGGGCATGTTAGCCCTGTGTATCTAGGTGAAGCCACGTCTTTGTGGTACACTAAGCTGGCACTTGTGGTCCTGCTGAATGATTTCATCAGGCTGGGCAGAACGGGAAAGCCAGCAAAGCCCAACACAAGGTCTGGTGCTCATAGTTCAAGAAATCATGCTCTGGGGCTTCCCTGGTGGCACAGCGGTTGAGAGTCAGCCTGCTGACACAGGGGACACGGGTTCATGCCCCGGTCCAGGAAGATCCCACATGCTGTGGAGAGGCTGGGCCCGTGAGCCATGGCTGCTGAGCCTGCGTGTCTGGAGCCTGTGCTCCGCAACGGGAGAGGCCACAACAGTGAGAGGCCCACGTACCACACACACACAAAAAAGAAATCACGCTCTGGGCAACTAGATGGGGGCGCTGAACTTGCCAACATATCACGTGAAAATAGACATGGGAGGTTCCCTCAGCTCTATATAGAGCTGACTCAGGAGGGCAGAAAAGTTAAGGGCTGGGCAGCATTAATAGAGGACAGGATGGAGGATGGGGGGAGGGGATTATCTCCTTTGCTCTGTTCTAAGCAGGACATTGAAAGCCGAAATAAGTTTAAGAGGGATATGAGTGGGGTCATAAAACCTCTGGAGACAAATTTTTATTGAGTTGTGCAGTTCAGGTCACTGGATCACCATGCAAGGGACTGAACAGAAGGGAATGAGTAAAGGCTCAGAACTGGCCTATTCAGCTCAGTGGGATGGCTGGGGCAGGGTTTGGGGGACACAGTTCAATACAGTATGATAAGTAAAGTGTTAGGGCCCATACAAGATGCCCTAAGAGCATGTAGGAGGGGCTTCCTGGAGGAGGTGGCCATGTAAGGGAAAGAATAGTTGAGGAAAATAGGTCTATTTTGCTGGGAGAAGAGACTCCTGAGGAAGAGGCTGCCAGCCGTCTTCGGCAGGCTGTGGAAGTTGGGGTGGGCTTTTTCTACATTACCAGAGAGCAGCTCTAGAACCCTTGCATAAACATTAAAGGAAAGCAACTTTTTCAGACACCATATTGATGAGCTTTCTATCCTTGAGAACCATCCATCAATGGAACGGGCTGTGTTGTGAGAGAGTGAGTCATCAGTATAGTCAAGCAGAGGCCAGAGGGTAACCTGTCAGGGACAAGTTACAAAAGGGACAGGATGACCGCTAAGCTCCCTTCCAAGTCTGAGCAACTGCAGTTCCCCATGGACAGACACAGGATGTGGACTGTGACGGAGAGAGATGTGACCGGATCAAGTTAGAGGGTGGGTGTGCTGGGGGATGGCGAGGTACCCATGGTGGACCATGACTGTCAACCCTACCCTGCACTGATTGATTTTTGAGTAACCACTTTATTGAGATATGTCACATAGCTTACAATTCGCCCATTTAAAAAATAATTTTATTTATTTTTGGCTGTGTTGGTTTTTTGTTGCTGGGCGCAGGCTTTCTCTAATTGCGGCAAGTGGGGGCTACTCTTCATTGCAGTGCACGGGCTTCTCATTGCAGTGGCTTCTCTTGTTGCGGAGCACGGGCTCTAGGCGCACGGGCTCAGTAGTTGTGGCTCACAGGCTCTAGAGCACAGGCTCAGTAGTTGTGGCGCACGGGCTTAGTTGCCCTGCAGCATGTGGATCTTCCCGGACCAGAGCTCAAACCCGTGTCCCCTGCATTGGCAGGCAGATTCTTAACCACTGTGCCACCAGGGAAGCCCAGTTCGCCCATTTAAAGTGTACACTTTAATGTGGATTAACTCTTAGGGTGGAAATGAATTCATGCATTCATTCAACAACTCTTTACATGGAGCATTTATTAGGTACGCATCAAGCTTTGTGCTGGTGCTTCCAATATCTGGGAAATAAAGGCCCTGCCCCCATGAGGGAGACAGACAAAAGCATTACATCCTGGGAGATGTGCTAAGAGGGAAATTAACCAGGGGCTGGGATAAAGTATAATGGGGCTGGGGAAATGGGGTCCTGGGGAGGTGATATTGGAGTTGCGGCCTGAGTGACAAGGAAACAGCCCTGTGAAGATCAGTTCCAGGCTGAGGGAACAGCAGGGGCCTTGAGACAGGAGTGAGTTGGTGGGTGTGAGAGCCAGAAGTGCTGGGAGGGAGCGGGCATCTCCAGGGCTCCCCTTCCTCTCTGGAAGGCCCCTTTCACATGAAGCCTGCCCGGAGCATGAGGTGGGGTGGTACATCTTCTTTAGATACATGAGCCATTCCTATCCCCTTCTGGTGGGGGGGGGTCCCCCAATAATGGAATGATGGCAGGTGCCATTAGGAGGTTATGCCACTGGCCTCTGCCTCCTGCCCTCCTCTGCTTGGCTTCATACTCCTGCCTTGTGCCCTGATGAAGGCTAGACCCAGTGCACTGATTCCCTGGGAAGAATCAGAAATGTCTCCCAGCCGCACACACTGGTGATATTTCCCCCGCGGGCACACTGGCCTGATTTGGTGCTCTGACCTCGGGGCAACCTGTAGTCTCCCTATCGGTGCTCACTTCCTGAGTGACTTTGGGCCAGTTACTTAACATCCCCAATCTTTCATCTCCTGGTGTGTAAAATGGGAATCAAACCAATCTGGGCTGAGTTGTTATGAGGATTGGATGCCATCCTTCCTGGCACCCAGGAGGTGCTCCATGAATGTCAGCTTCCTCCTTTTCCCTGAACTTCCCCCGAGAAGAGGGGCTGGTTTACAAAGGGCTAGGGAAGGTCACAGCAGGCCACTGGGAGGTGGCCACTTTGGGGTGCCCTCCCCTAAGCTCTGGGACCCCTCGGAAGGCGAGGAGCACTCAGGACTGACCAGCCAGGGGTAGGGAGGATACTCACCCGTGGGCCCAGCCTTGCCACCAGGAGGGCCCCTGGGTCTCCCCTCCTCTCCTTCCTGGGGAGCCCCATCGAGGGGGCAGCCCCTCTCCCAGCCTGCTCGCCTGCCCTCCGTTCGGGGCGGCGTGGCTTCTGGCACCTGCTTCCCGCGGGCCGCCCAGGGGCGGGCTCTGGAGACTCTGCGGCTGCCCCGGGACGCGGGGGCCCGGGACTCACCCGCCGCTCACCTCTGGGAGCCGAGAATCCAGACCTCCCCGGGTGGCCGCGGGCGGCTGGATGCGGGCCCCGCTCCGGTAGGGGGCGCCCTTCAGGTAGGCGCGGGCGCGGGCAGTGGGACCGCACTCCTGGCTCCCCATCCGGGACCGACGCGCCGCTGAGGCTGAGCTCCCGAGGGGGCCTGCGGGCGGGGTGGCGGTTTTGGTGTCTCTGTAGGGCTGGTGGCAGCGGCGAGGACGCTGCCCCGCCTTGTGTTGGGGGAAGGTGGGAGACAAGAATCACAACTTAACTGGAAACAGAGGTTGGGAGCGGGGACAAGGGTGATGGCCAGGAGGACTTCCAGCTCCCAGGAGGTAGGGGAAGGGAGGCTGGGGACCACGGGGCAGAGACGGTGCGACTCTCCTCCTAAGGATGGGACCATTCTCTGCAGACAGGGGGCTCGACCAAATAACGTACCTTCTTCGTCTAAGTTGTTTAGAGACTCCAAAAATCAGCCCCCCCCTTATCAGCCCCTAGGATAGGATAGAATGGAAGGGGTGGGGGATGGGAGATCTGCTGTCTTTGGGGACAGGGGTGCAAAGAGTATGCTCTCCACCGCCGGGTCCCATCCCCGTCATTCACCATCTTTGGAGGCCTTCCTGCTTGCCCCTCCCCCTTCAAGCAGAACGCTTCCTCTTCTGTCAGGGTCAGGGGCAGAGGTGGGCCCTCGTGGTCCATGGGGGAGGCAGGATTCCATCTCCCACCCACAACTCTCAAACAGTCCTAGGACGTCTCAACCGTCCTTCCTCTGGCTCTCAGGACGCATTCGCTCAACCCCAACTTGGAAGAGCTGATAGGGAAGTGCTCCCCATCGTGGGACAATCAGTGGGGATCACGGATTGGGAGAGCCACTGTTCAGGCTTACGGGGAGTTGTGCTGGGCGAGCAGGTGGTGGCCGAGAGAGGCTGAGCTGTGCCAGCGTCCTGGGCAGGCGGTGTGGAGGGTCTCCTGCACAATAAGTAAGGTTCCTAGGCCTTGCCTGGCAACAGAGGCTAGAACAGGGGATACTGAGGCTCATACCCCCCCCCACCTTAGAGGCAGCTGTTCTGTGTTGCCACTGTGGACCCTGCAAGGAGGGATGCAGCTTAGATGGCAAGAAGGACTTCCTTCCTGAGGGTGGCCTGAGGGTCTTTCAGGGGAGTCTCAGTGTCCAGGAGAGGCAGCCCTGATCTCTGGGGGTGTCAGGAGGGAAGAAGGCCCTGTGGGACTCCCAGCCAATAGGGGGTGAGGGCAGATTCGGGGAGGAGAGGGTCGGGGGGGATGGTGACCTCATCTCTGGACCATCACCTCCCATGCCCCCTCTCTCCAATCCTTGGAGCTGGAGTGTTGACTTTCAGCACCTCTTATCCAGCTCACCCTTGAAATCCCCAGCACCCTGTAGTCCCCAGGGAGAGGTGACCGGCTTCCTCTGTCATCACTTCGGGTGGGAAGACAGACATGGCTGTCTTGGTTTGCCCAATAGGTCCCCACCCCACCGCATCTGACACCTGGACCAGCTGTTGCCCAGCCCCAGGGCCTCCTGTTCTGGCAAAGCAGGGACATGTGGGTTGGGGGTTGCCGTGGCCGCCCCCACTCAGGCCATCCCACTCCTCTAGGTGGGGGTCTCTGACTCCTTTGGGGGGTCTTGGGTGTGAGACTTGAGAGACCCCAGCTCTCTGGGCCATCCCATCGTGGGTGCTGCTCTATGGTGGCCACACAACTGAAGTGAGTTATTTCCCTTCCTCACCCTGCAAAGTGTCAGCCTTGAGAGAGTAGAAGTGGCGGGAAAGAGAGACCAAAATGCTCAGTGGTGGCTCCTTGGGGACACTGAGGGGGCAACCAGGCCCAGGAGGACTCACACTCCATTGGGACGAGAACGGATGAGGCCCCTCTTCTTCCAGGCACGATCCCACACTCCTACTCGTGACCCTGTGAGTGACGGGGATGGGGGCCACCCTGGTGTGCACCCCCTGCCCCTGCATCATAGGATGGTACAGAACTGACCCTTTTCACCTGCCTCTCCTTTCGACTGTGAGCCTCAGTTTCCTCATTTGTAAAGCCTCACAGGGTTGTTATGAGGGTTACCGGAGGTGCTGTCTATACAGTGCCCAGAAGGCAATGGACACTCGCCATGGGGCAGTTCTTTCTCTATCCCCACCCCGCCTTTCTCTGGCGGCTGATCTATCCCCACCCCGCCTTTCTCTGGCGGCTGAAACAGACAAATACAACTTGGCTTCGCCCCTTCCACCCCAACCTTAGAGGCAGCTGCTCTGTGTTGCCACTGCCCGCCTGCAAAGGACCTAAGAGATTAGCCCAGCCCCACCCTCTCTCTCTAAAGAAGGGGAACTGAAGCCCAGGGGGCAGAGACTGGCCCAAGGTTGGCCAGCCAGCCAGGCTCCCTTCTCAGAGGCAGGGCCTGGGACCTGGCTCAGGGAGGCGGGAGGGTAGATATTGACAGACCTGGGGAAAAATACCGGGAGTGTAGTTGGGCTCGTTAAGGGTTTGGTGAGGGAGCCATTCATGCCCTGCCAAAGGCTGGAGACAGGCCTAGAACCTTCCTCTCCTGTTAACCCTTTGGCAAAAGCAGCGCTTTCCCGAGGACACCCTTCCCCAGGCTGCGGCTGAAACAACTCCCCGCTCTGCACTTACGGCCTCCAGAGTTCTTTCTAAACACCCCTCTTTGGATAGTGTAGTCAGAGAATCCCACGCAGTGCCCGAGGACTCCACTGAAACCTGGGGCCCTGGGACTTCCCTGGTGGTGCAGTGGTTAAGACTCTGCGCTCCTGGTGCAAGGGGCCCAGGTTCAATCCCTGGTCAGGGAACTAGATCCCACATGCATGCCACAACTAAGAGTTCGAATGCCACAACTAAGGAGCCCGTGTGCTGCAATGAAGACCCAGCGCAACCAAATAAATTAAAAAGAAAAAAGGAGGGGCTTCTCTGGTGGCGCAGTGGTTGAGAATCCGCCTGCCAATGCAAGGGGACACGGGTTGGAGCCCTGGTCCGGGAGGATCCCACATGCCGCGGAGCAACGGAGCCCGGGCGCCACAACTGCTGAGCCTGTGCTCTTGGGCCCGCGAGCCACAACTACTGAAGCCCGCACGCCTAGAGCCCGTGCTCAGCAACAAGAGAGGCCACCGCGGTGAGAAGCCCGCATACCACAACGAAGAGTAGCCCCTGCTCGCCGCAACTAGAGAAAGCCCGAGAGCAGCAACAAAGACCCAATGCAGCCAAAACAAGAAAGAGAAAAAAAGAAACCTGGGGCCCTGAAGTCCACTGTTGCCCAGGAAGAAGGGATGGAAATGGGCCCTGGGGCCTGCCTGAGTGCTCCTTTCCGACCCCCTCTAGCTCCATATGGATGGACACACAGACAGACAGGCAGACAGCAACGCTGGCCTCCGTCAACTCTCCAGCGCTGCTTTGAGCCTGCCTTCAAGTGGGTGGCTCCCTCCCTGCTGCAGCCTCAGCCCATCTCTCAGGGAAGGTGAGAACAGAGGGAGATTTACCCGCTTCCTGTGTAAATCAGACAGACAGACAGACACCTGGGTACACGCATGCTCTTTTTCTCTGCTTTCACCTGGTCTTTGCCCAAGTTAAGTTCAATTCTCCCCCTGTCTTCACACCCCTTCCTCCCAGCCTCTCTGGCTCTGGCCCCCACTCTCCCTGCCCAGGTGTGGCACCTCCCTGCCTGCCAGGTAGGGGCTGGGCAGCCCTGAGCCTCCCCAGAAGCCCTTCTCTGTATCCGTAGCCCCCCTTCCCACCCAGCAGTTCAGATCAGGACTTGGCAGGCTTTAAGGAGAGGTGGGACAGGGCCATGAAACCTCTCCATGCTTGTTCTCTAATCTATGAAGTGGAATAATAGGTCAATAATGGTGCCCACCTCATGGGGTTGTGAAGTTTAAAAGAGATCCTGTGTGTAAAGCACCTGGCACACGGTAAGCTCTCAGTAAACAGGGGTGTAATGATAAAGACGAGGTGGTCTGGGCAGCTGAGTGGTAGAGAGGAAAGCAGGGAAGCTTCCAAAAGCAGTTCTTATACTGCCTGTCCATGTACTTTGAAGCAAGTCCCCTCCCCTGCTCTGGGACTCGATTTCCTCTTCTGTTAAAGACAGTGTGTCCTATCTAAATGTGGGTCCAGCAAGGGTGAGTCATGCTGGTTCTGAATAGGGGCCAGCAGGGGGTGTACTGGCCTCTTGATGCCCACAGCAGGGGTTAGACCGACCTGTGTGTGCCCTAAAAATTGCCCACCCCTCCACGTTTTCTTGCTGGGAGGCTTAGCTCAGCTGGAGTGGTGGAGCTCCCGAGAGGACAGCTGTGAAGCTGGGGTTAGGCAGGGCAGGCTGCAGCAGGCCCAGCAGCCTGGCTGGGGGGGCACAATTAGCCCCGGAATCCAGGAGGGCCCTGTGAGCTCAGAGGCTATAGATCACAGGGGTTTAATCAGCCCCATGGCAGATATTTGTCTGCTCTCTTGGGCCATGTCCTGGGCCTGCCTGTCATAAGTTGCACTGAGATTTCAAAATACCCCTGTCTCCTTGCTGGTAGAGCTGGCCGCTCTCCTGGGCATGGCCAGGAAAATCTCATTCCCCTGAAGCCTCTTCCCCCTGGCTGGTTGGACCCACCTCCCAATACTCCTACCTGGTACTTTCTTCCTGCTCCTCTTTCCTGCTGGGAGAGTGGGGGAAGACTTGTAAAGGCTGGAGAATAGCTGTGATTACCTCCATCTAGAGGTGAGAGGATATAGAATCTCACAAGGTGATGGAGTGACTTTCCAGTGTGCCCTCCGTGGGCAGAGCTGTCCCCTGGACCCCAGACATGGTGCCCAGGAGTTTGGCATGGCTCGGAGGGGCAACCTAGTTGCCTCAGGAGTGTGGAGGAGTGGGGTCCGCCCTGCCGGGTGGGGTACTGAGTTCCACCTCTTATCTTCCCCCTAGATGCTCCCTGCGCCACCTGGAGGCTATCTCTCATACTGCAGCCCAGCCAAACCACCAGGCACAGTGCCGGGATCCCTCAAGTCACCAGGCACCTAGGACTGCACAAGGGTCAGATCCACGGTGTATTCGTTTTCTAGGGCTGCCATAACAAAGCACTACAAACCAGGTGGCCTAAACAATAGAAATGTCTTGTCTCACAGCTCTGGAGGCTGGAAGTCTAAAATCAGTGTCATCAGGGTTAGTTCCTTCTGAGGGCTTTAAGGAAGTCTGTTCCATGCTGTCGTGGTCTGAACGCGGGTTGGAAAAGAATTTCCAGACACAAAGCAGAATGTAAAGAAGGTAGAATTTATTAGAGAGAAGGGTCACTGCCAGAACAGCGGGCCGACTTCCTAGTAGCCTGGGACAGTCGAGCCCAAACATGTGCTATTGATCACTTTTTATAGCCAGAAAACAAAAGAATGGTCCGAGGTGAAAATTTCCTTTACTGATTGGTCGAGACACATATACCTCCCTTCTATAGGGTGGGAGTGGGACAGGGCATATGCCTTTCCTTATTTGGGAGCGATCCCGTTGCCCAGGTGGGCATCTGCGGGGCATGCTTCTGGTGGCCGCCCCCAGGAACCAGGCAGAAGTTCCGGCCCTTCCCTCCTCTCATGCTGGGCCTGGTTCATAACCTGTTTCCCCTGCCGGCCAGCAGCCTGCTTCTCCTGGTCTATCCCATGACTCCCATGTGCTGACGTTTATAGGACCCCCGAGAGGCGTTTTATATAGATCAGCTTGTCTAATCCTCACAGTGCCCGTATGACTTGGGAACTGTTCCTCATCACCCCCATTTTACAGATATACAGATGAGAGGACTGAGGCTCAGGTCACACAACCAGTAAGTTACAGAGCTGAGATATGAAACCAGGTGGGGGTCAATATAGAGCTCGTGCTCTTTTTTTTTTTTTTTAATTTTAATTTTTTTAATTTTAATTTTTAAAATTTTTGGCTGCGTTGGGTCTTCGTTGATGCGCACAGGCTTCCTCTAGTTGTGGTGAGCGGGAGCTACTCTTTGTTGCGGTGCGAGGGCTTCTCATTGCAGTGGCTTCTTGTTGCAGAGCACAGGCTCTAGGCCTGTGGGCTTCAGTGGCTGTGGTGCGTGGGCTCAGTAGTTGTGGCTCGCAAGCTCAGTAGTTGTGGCCTATGGGCTTAGTTGCCCTGCAGCATGTGGGATCTTCCTGGACCAGGGATTGAACCCATGTCCCCTGCATTGGTAGGCGGATTCGTAACCACTGCGCCACCAGGGAAGCCCCAGAGCTCGTGCTCTTAATTACTGTGCCCCTCTGTTCCATTCACTCACAGTCCCCACACATGTCATGACAGCCCATTTTGTGGGAACATTGCCTGCAAAAGTGACAAGCAGCTTACTAAGAGCAGGGGGTGGGGTCCAGGGACTGCAGGCAAGGTTCTTGGCTGTGAACTTGAGAAATTAATTTTCTTTGTTCACATGTGGGCTCCACTACTAGACGTGTGGCCTTATGGGCACGTCATGGCGTCACTTGAGTTCACTGGGTCTAATTTGCAAAATGAACACAAGTCTAAAGACACAGGAAATGCCTTTTAGGAGGATGTATTGGTTTGCTTAGGCTGCCGTAACAAAGAACCACAGACTGAGTGGCTTAAATACCAAAAATTTGTTTTCTCCCAATTTTGGAGGATAGAGTTTGGGCTCAAGGTGTAGGCAGAGTTGGTTACTTCTAAGGCCTTGTTCTTTTGCTTGCAGATGGCCATCTTCTCCTTGTATCTTCCCATGGTCTTCTCTCTGTAAATGTCTGTGTCCAAATTTCCTTTTCTTTCCTTTTTTTTTTTTTTTTTTTTTTGGCCATGTCACACAGCTTGTGGGGTCTTAATTCCCCAACCAGGGATCGAACCCGGGCCCTCGGCAGTGAGAGCATGGAGCCCTAACCACTGGACTGCCAGGGAATTCCCCAAATTTCCTCTTCTTATAAGGACAACAGCCGTATTGGATTAGGGACCACCCTAATGACCTCATCTTAACTTAATTACCTCTTTAAAGACCCTCTCTCCAAATACAATCACATTGTGAGATACTAGGAGTTAGGACTTCAACATATGAATTTGTGGGGAGGGGGGCAGGGTGGGGGTCACCGGACATAATTCAGCCCATACAAGAGAAATGGGCTCAGTCACTCCTCACTCAGGCCCTAGCCTCGGGGCTCCCCCACTCTGAGCGAGAGACACAGTCCCTGACCTCAGGAATTCTCTGTCCTGGTGAGGTGGACACCAGGCCTGCCCTCGGGAAATACCCAATCTGAAGCAGAGGCAGGAAGCATGCACACAGATTCAGGAAGGAAGTGAAAATCAACCCACTTCAGTCTGAGGAAGGTCATGGGGCAGTGTAGAGCCAGTTAAAGGCAGAAAAGTCGGTGGGAAAGGTTCAGAGAAGTGAGTCGGAAAGGAGAAGGGGAGGGGCCTGGAAGGGTGATGCGCATGCTCTGCAGGGCCCGAGCGCCTGCGCGCGTGCGTGTGTGCGTATGTAAACACCAACTATTGCCCTAACAGCAGGGGGCATCGGGAGCCACGTGGGGCAGGGGTGGGGATGGCTTCACACACTGTCACCGTTCGTGAATGTCACCGGCACTGGGCACGAGGTGGTCGGGTTTCTGCAGTCATCCTCTGGTGGGCAGCTCCTGCATCTCCAGCAGGCACCACAGGCCTGCCTGTCCCAGCACTGTCAGCGCCTGGCCTGCCTTGGGCCAGGCTAGTGTCTCCACTAGCCTCTCTGCTGGCTCTCCCTCCACCTCCGTCGCCTGCTTTCTGAGAGCCCCGCTCTCCCTCTGAGCCCTCAGGTGTCGGCCACCCAGTGTGTGGCCATTTCTGACACTCTTCCAGATATCCCCGCATTTTACTGCTGCTTTGTTTAAAACAGCCCCCCTTCTGCTCCCTTTTGCCGTCCTTGGGTTGGGCCTTTCAGAAGGCCAGGGAATTTCAGCCGGGATACAGGGCACAGGCATCTCTGGGTCCCGAAGCCCTCTTGCTCCTTCTGTGTATTCATTGCACTCGCCTTTGTTTACTTGTCTCCCAATCTGCCCAGGTATGAAGCGGCCACTGAGCCCATCTCCCCCGGGTGAGAAGGAGCCCCCTGGATCTGGAGCTGCTGAGTGTCCCCCTCGGCCTCCAGAACCACCTAAGCCCAAGCGAGAAAGAAAACGGCCGTCGTTCACCCTCTGCGACGTCTGCAACATCCAGCTGAACTCGGCAGCCCAGGCCCAGGTGCACTGTGGGGGGCGGGCCCACCAGAGGCGCCTGCGGCAGCTCAGCTTGGGAAAGACGCCCCTGGGGCCAGGTCAGTGTGGAGGGGCGCTGCTCCCACAGATTTGGTTCTGGGTCCCTGTGAGGGGCTCTGGGTCTGTGGCCTCTCTCTGTGGGGTCTTTTGGTCTGGGGTACTCTCAATGGGGTCTTAGAGTCTGAAGTTCACCAGATGCCATCAAGTTTTTTTGCATCTGGACAGCCCTCTATGGGGTGTCTCAGGGCCTGAGGTCTGCGGCCTCCTCTGGATCTGGGGCTCTCCCTGTGGGGTCTTTTAGGACCAGGCCCCCTAAGCAGCATTTCTCCAGCCAGGAGCCCCCGGGCAGATAGTTTTCCAGATAAGGGCCTCCCCTACGGGGCGTCCCGGGCTCCTGCTCTGGTCTCTGAAGGCCAGGGTCAGTGAAGTGCACGACACTCCGGCTAAGGGCTGAGAGGTGGTCAGGGGAAGATGGGGCAGAAGCCCCTCTCCCTTTGGCCAGTGGACTCCTCGCCAGGATTTCAGCCTCTCCCTGGCTGGCATGACTCTGCAGAGGTTGGGCTGCAAGAGGGCCGCTGGCTGCAAGGCAGATGTCTGGGCCAAGTGGGTGAATGGATTCGTGAGGATGATTCCAGCTGACAGGCACAGGGGAGTCATGGGAGAGACCAGGAGCAAGCAGGCTGCTGGCTGGCAGGGGAAACAGGTTATGAACCAGGCCCAGCGTGAGAGGCAGGAAGGGCTGGAACTTCTGCCTGGTTCTTGGGGGCGGCCACCAGAAGCATGCCCTGCACACATACCCTGCAGCCCAGGTTGGTAGCTTTGCCAGAGGGCTACACTCTGACCTCTTGAGGGCTGCCTGTTGTTTGGGTGAGTGTTTATGGGATGCCCTCTGTGTTCCCCACACTGTGCTGGGGCCTGGAGATGTTCCAGTCTTACTCCTCCCCCCGCGGCCCCCAAGACTGAAACTGTCTTTTAGGCTGAGACAGACACGAAATAAGCAGATGAGTGTGTTGTGAGTGCTACATTGGACATGCCCCCAGGGGTACAAAGGAGAAAGGGCGATTCTACCTGGGTGTACCACGAAAGGCCTCCCGAAGGAGGGGAGCTGCAGTGAGCTTCAGAACAGGGTTGAGAGGAGAAGGGACCTCGAAGGCAGAGGTCACTGCATAAGCAAAGCAGGGAATGCTCTAATGGCTGGTACCATCTTCCCCACCTGAGCAGTTGGGACTGGACCCCAGGATGTGACTCTGAATAAGAGCATATTCAACTGTATGGATGTTTCTGGAGTGTGTGTGTGTGAGTGTGTTCAAAAGTCATTCATTAATTCATCAAATACTTACAGACAGCTTACTATGTGCAAGCTGCTGATTGGGGATATTCATATTTTTATTTTTATTTTTTTCTATCGAAGTAGAGTTGATTTACAGTATTGTGTTAGTTTCAGGGGTACAGCACAGTGATTCAGATATATATATATATATATATATACTATATATCTGTTCTTTTTCAGATTCTTTTCCCTTTTAGGTTGTTATAAAATATTGAATATTGAGTATATTTCCTTGTGCTATACAGTAGGACCTTGTTGTATTTTTTCTTTTTTTGTATTTTTTCTTTATTGAGATATTACTGACGTATAACAAATGTAAATTTAAGGGGTACAGTGTGATGATTTGATACATGTATATATTGCAAAATGATTACCACAGTAAGGCTAGTTAACACCTCCATCCCGTCTCATAATTCTGAGTGTATATGTACAGATAACAGTTAAGATTTACTTTCTTAACAACTTTCAAGCGTATAAGGCAGTACTGCTAATTATAGCCACCCTGCTGTGCATTAGATCCCTAGATCGTATTTATCTTACAGCTGGGACTTTGTACCCTTGACCGACATCTCCCCATTTCCCCCACCACCAGCCCCTGGCAACCACCATTCTACTCTCTATGTCCATGAGTTCAGCTTTTTTAGATTCTGCATGTAAGTGAGAACATACAGCATTTGTCTGGGAATTTGTGTTTTTAAAAGGCAACAGAGCTGCCTGTCAGGAAAGAACTGTCTAGATAACTACATGCAGACAAGTTTGTCCAAGGTAACAGCAGGCTTCATAGATGTGGGGATGGGCTCCTTTGAGAAGTGGGAGGGAGAGGTGAATTGACAGAAGTCAGGGAACGCTTCAGAGAAGTGACACTGAAGGTGGATCTTGGTGGATCTTGTCTCCCAGGCAGGGAGACAGCTAGAGCAGCTAGAGCTGTGGTCCCCAGCCTTTTTGGCACCAGGGACCGGTTTCGTGGAAGACAATTTTTCCATGGCCTGGGGGGCTGGGGGAATGGTTTTGGAATGATTCAAGTGCATTACGTTTATTGTGCACTTTATTTCTATTATTATTACATTGCGATATATAACAAAATAATTCTACAACTCACCATAATGCAGAATCAGTGGGATCCCTGAGCTTGTTTTCACTTGCCACTCACTGATAGGGTTTTTTTTTGGCTGTGTTGGGTCTTTGTTGCTGTGCACGGGCTTTCTCTAGTGGCAGCGAGCAGGGGCTACTCTTCGTTGTGGTGCGCGGGCTTCTCATTGTCATGGCTTCTCTTGTCGCGGAGCACAGGCTCTAGGCGTGTGGGCTTCAGTAGTTGTGGCTTGCGGGCTCTAGAGCTCAGGTTCAGTAGTTGTGGTGCACGGGCTCAGTTGCTCCGCGGCATGTGTGGTCTTCCTAGGCCAGGGCTCGAACCTGTGTCCCTTGCATTGTCAGGCAGATTCTTAACTGCTGCTCCACTAGGGAAGCCCACTGATAGGGTTTTGATATGAGTCTGCAGGCAATTGATTTATTGTGGTCTCTGTGCAGTCAAACCTCTCTGCTAATGATAATCTGCATTTGCAGCCGCTCAGGGGGTGGTGGCTGTGACTTGAGTCAGGATGTTGCATCCTCAGATTTCTGGGAACCCTGGAATCCCAGGGCTCCAGCGGAGAACCTGTGTTCCATTGGCCTGGTTATCTTTTTTTTTTTTGGCCACACCAAGCGGTATGTGGGATCACAGTTCCCTGACCAGGGATCAAACCCGTGCCCCCTTCATTGGAAGCACGGAGTCTTAACCACTGGACTGCCAGGGAAGTCCCTTGGCCTGGTTATCTTTAATCTACTTCAGGTCATGACCCCCCAGCAAACCACCCCCCTCCATGGACTCTCCTGTCTCCTTGGCCCTCTGGGAGTTGGGGGTGGGAGAGGCAGCCCAATGCTAGCAACTTCCCCCAGGGGTGAGGGGTTGCGGAAGTCCTCTCCAGGAGGCTGGACCAGAGCAGAGAGCCCTGAGGGCACGGCTGACTGGGGCACCCTCCGGGGAATGCAGAGAGTCACGTCTGCTTTCAGGAGGCTTGAGGCAAAGTGTGAGGAGCCCTTAACGCCCGGCTTTGTTCCTGGACACCTGAGATCTCAGTCCTGTGGCAGCCAGGAGGGCCGCCCGCCCGTTCCCTGGGAGGGCGCTGAAGTGGTGGGGGTGACGGCCCAGTCATGCCCCTTCGAGGCTCCCTTTCTGGGAGGCCTCCTGGAGCTGTCACTCTGATTAGGGGTCTGCGGGGCTGGCGCCTTGCACAGTGACAGGCCGTCACAGGCAGTGAGATGGGATCCTGTCTGGAGGATCCTGTCCCTGAGGCCGTCTGTGGGAGGGAGATATGGGGGGCAGCTCTCCTGTCTCTCAGCTTCTTCACCAATGCCTGCGTCAGAGGCCTCCTTACTCAGCCTCACCCAGCTGCCCACCATGAGCCAGCCTGGAACACCCAGGAAGGGGAAACAGCACAGGATGGGGAAACAAAAGGAACCGTGCCCTTCCCCAGGCCCTCCTCCAGGTCATTCCCCCACCTACCCTCCTCCCGATCTGTCTCCCACACAGCAGACCCTTTCATCCTTCAGGAATAAGCCATCTTTCACCCTACCTGCCTCCCATGGGAGGTGTGGGCACCAGGAACCTCCACCTCAATGTGGCTGAACTCAATGACCCTACTGACTACCACACACACACGCGCGCGTGCCCGCACACGTGTGCGCACACATACGTGCACACGCACGCACGCACACACACAAACACACGCACGCACCCCTAAACAATTTTAGGTAGTTCTTGAACATCTGCAGAGAGAAAGGTTTGCTGGCTCAACCCTCCTACCTCCAACCTCTAGTGTGGATGTTGGGCCAGCACCGGGCTTGGGGGAGGGACACCTGGACCTGGACCTTGAGGAAAGAGCTGTGACCTACCCCCAGGGCCAATGAGCATGTGCTTAGGAGATGAACTGTTTGCAAAGCACTTCCACAAGCAGCACAGCATTCCCCTCCTCACCCAGCCATCCCTGGGCTTAGATGACTGGCATTCAGCCCTCACTTTAGAAACTGAGATACTAGAACTCAGAGAGTGTAAGCAACAGGCCTAAGGCCACAGCCAGGTTCAGATCCCAGCATCTGACTCTAAATCCTGTCTCTTACGTGCCCTCCCCACCTTACTGCTGAGGAGAGCAGCATACATTAAGAGAGATAGAGCCTTAATGTTTCAGGAACTGGGGAGGAGGGATGGCCCAGCACAGGCAGACCAGCTCCCAGGACAGGCAATTCAAGTGCTCAGAACCCATGCCTTGGTGTCCTCAACTGAAAAATGGGGAGATGCCAGCCGTCTCCTGCTCTGCTTAGGCTGGCTAGGGACAGGGAGGGGAGCCTTCTAAATCCAACTGGTTCCTCCCCCTGTCTCTTGGCAGGACTGACCCAGCTGCCCAATTTAGGGCGCATCCCCTGTTCCCCACCATTGCAACATGACACCAGAGGGGAGAGAAGGAGATTTCAAAAATGACTTAAGCTCTGGCTTACCGAAATGGCCAGAGGGGACTTGGATGGGGAGCACAGGGTAGACACTGAGGGGGACAAGAAAGCGGAGATGGAGTCAGACTATATTGGATTTCGGGGCAAAGACGGCTGCAGCTGTACCAGACACCCCTGTCCCTTTGGGGATGGGAAGGCATCAGAGTGGCAGATGGAAGCTGTCCCCTGCCCTCTGCTCCCTCAGACCTCTCCTAGATCCCGTTCTAATCAGTCCCTCCATCTCCTCTCCTAGTCTTTGACTGCAGAAGCCTCTGGCTGCCTTCTGCACCCCAGGGATCAAAGACCTTGAGCTTGGGTCACACCTGATTCACTGGCTTGATGAGCTCCTCACCCTCCACTCCCCGCAGATGGATTAATTTCAGTCCCATCAGGAGGCCCCGGAAGCCCTCCAGCCTGTCCCCCCATGGCTTCAGTATCTCCCTGGGTTTCCAGTTCCTCCTCAGTGCCCAACCCAACCCATCCCGAGGCCTCTGGATGCCTGTTTCACCTTGGCTCCCACAAGGCCACTAAGAAGTTCTTGGGATCTAACCAGTGCCTCCTGCAGTTCTCCTTAAGTGGCAGGTGATGGCGGTGTCCTCACTCTCCCTGGACAGCACCCCCTCACAGATGTGAACCTGACCATCAGCACCTCCCCCCAGGGACCACCAGGAAAGGCAAGGCTGTCTGGGTGGAAATTAGGGGGCTTAGCTCAGATCCCTGCCCCTGCAGAAGACAAAGGTTCCGTCTGTGTCTCTGGGTGGGTTAATTAGCTCTGGGCTTGAGTTTCCTTCCTCTCCCCACACCAGCAAGTCCTTCCCCCCACAGAGCCTCTTCCTAACAAACCTGTTTTCAGGGGCTGCTGCCGCCACCCCCTCCCCAGACCTTCTTTGCAGCTTGAGAACTGGCTGCTCCAGAGATTACGGGTTATTGTCTGGTGGAGACAGGCTGCTGAGGGGGTGGGGGGGCCAGCGCTGGGACCCGGGCTTGGAATGCGAGACTGGATCCAGCTGCGGCTTGGCTGTCTCCTCTCCCGCATTCCACCCGCCTCCCGGCACCAGGTGCGCAGGTGAGTTACGAGCCCGCAGGTTTCAGGAAGAGGAGGGGGAGGAAGGAGCCAAATCAGAAGAGAAAAGATGGGTGAGATGGAAGGGTGCGGGCAGATGAGGGGTGTCAGAAGTTCTAGGTGATCGGATGAACACCCCCTCCCCGCTTCCTGGCATTGCCAAGGTAGCAGGTCCGGCAGTCCGGGTACTGAAGGGCAAGCCACCTGCGCTCCCTTCCCCCTCTCTGAGCCTCGGTTTCCCCTGCAGCAAAAGGAGGTAAATAAAAGGGGATGGGGCAGAGGATAAGTAAGGCTAGATAGGAGAACGGGCCCCCTGCGGCAGCAAGCCCTAAGGCAGGGCTTCAAAGTTCAGAAGAAGAATTTTCTGGCAGGCAGAGAAGGGGCTGGAAGCACCTCCTGTCCTGGAGGCCTCTGTGGGCAGGGTCAACTCTTCGCTTCAGTATAAGAGGCACTAGGCCCCCTGACACCCTCCCCCTGTCCCCATACCTTCGGGGAAGACGTGCCCTGTTCTTGCCACCGGTGGTTGGGATGGGGAAACCAGGGAACAGGCAGCGCCTTCCTGGCGAGGGGAGACAGGACCCGGTAACTGTGGCTTCCCAGCAGAAGCCGGAGCCCCTCCCTCGCACCCTCCCCTCCTGTCCCTCCACTCCCCCACCCCTTCCCCCTGTCACTCTCTGGCTGGGTTTCATTTGCTCCTCACTCCGCTCAGCGGTTCCTCCAAAGGCAGAGAATGCTCTTGGGTGAGTGCTGAGGACGCCTGAGCTGGGGGGTTGGGGTGGGGGCTTCGAGCCGAGGGTGGGCCTCTGCCCTCTCCCCTGCCGTCTCCTTTTCCTCCTGTTGTCGGCCCCCCCAGAGTCATCTGTTCAGAGGCTCCAGTAGCCAGCTGACTCTTGGTACCTTTTCCCAAGTTCAAGGATGGGCAGGGGGGGCCCCCACTCTGGCGGGAGCAAAGGTGGGGCAGGGGTGGCAGGAATGGTCTGGAATCTGGAGGTCCAGCCTGCAGGAACAAGGCTGCTGCACTTTGGGGCAGGTGTGCGTCATCCGAGGAGCCTGCTACAAAGGTTCCTTGTATCAAATCATACCTTCAACTGCCTCTAAGGGGCTGCCTGGAGGAGCAGGGGTGGGGGGTTAGAGGCAGTTGTTAATGCAGCAGAGAAGGAGAGAGCCAGGCGCCCGCTGAGGTCCAGCCACAGCGCTGGGGTCAACTGTCAATGCCTCCCCGGGCTTTGTTCGTGGTCTCCTGGCTTACCTCCCCACACAGGGGTTGCCTGGTCCTTTTTGAGGGAAACAGCCATTACCCTTTAAGGATTTGGGGGATCCCCTTCCACAAGGGCAAGGGCTGGAGGCCCTGGTGCTGGGAGCAGAGTTCCTCTTGTGACTGGGCTTGGGGGTCTTCCTCAGGTGCAGGGAGGGCGGGAGTCTGGAACATCAACGCCTCCAGTGCTGGCCAGCCCAGGGTGGGTTGGGGGCGCTGGAGGATGTGGGGAGGAATCCTAATCCTAGAGGGGAGTGAGCAAGCTGGGGTCTTGGTTCAACCTCTCATTCCCTGCCTTTGGCTCCCTCTCCCTCCTGGACTCCCTTTCTTCACAGAGTTTTGGTTTTATTTGTGATAGAAACGGCAACTTTACTATTTGAGGGTGTGTGTGTGTGTGTGTGTGTGTGTGTGTGTGTGTGTGTGTGTGTGTGTGTGTGTGTGTGTGTGTGTGTGTGTGTGTGTGTGTGTGTGTGTGTGTGTGTGTGTGTGTGTGTGTGTGTGTGTGTGTGTGTGTGTGTGTGTGCGCGCGCGCGCACGCACGCCTTGGGGAGGACCTTACCATCTGCCCCTATGACTAGGCGGGGGTGGGAGGGGGACTCTGGGTTTGGCTCCATGAGCTTGTGTGTATGTCAGATGCATTTAATTTTGTTAATTTTGTAAGGGGTGTGTGTATTTCTGTATATGCATCTTTGTGTACGTGCACCTCTCTTTGTGATGTTGTGTGCCACTGCATGCCTGTTGTTCTGTATTGTCTGTATGTGCATCTGTAGGGGTCTGCGTGTCCTCGTGTGTCTGTCCCTCTGGGTATATATGATCTGAGTGTGTCTGTTGCTCTTGCCTGTCTGTGTGTTCATGCATGCTCATGCGTGGCCTCTGTGCCCGCCCCTTGGCCAGCAGGGGTATCTGTGTGTCTCTGCGTGGGTACCACCTCCGTATGTACACACATCAGTGTGCATAGACGGTCTCACCATGGGGAGATGTGTGTGTGTGCCTTGGTGTCTGTCCCTGTCACTATCTGTGTGGATGCCTGTGGACCTCAGGGTGTGTGGCCCTGTGCTCTTTCGTGTGTATCTTTCCCAGTGATGGCAAAACAGCAGGACATAGTTTCCCCGGATTCTCTCCCTTGGATGGTAGGCAGGGTGATGTTATTTCATGAGGCACCTGCTCTGCACCCCTGCCCTAGTCTCTGTTGGACCCCTGGGGGTGGCCTTTTCTCCGTCACTTCGTCTGGTTTATTCCTGTTTGATCAGAGTAGCAACCCACCCTCTTGAGGCAGCCATCCAATGGGCCCTGGGTCTTGGCTATGGACCCCTGGCCAGGGGTGGCGAGGGACTGCTCTGAGACACTTAGCCAGGGTGGCTGTTCTGTTGCAAGATGCTACCCGAGAAGACCCCCCAACACACACCTGACCGTTTTTTGGGGTGCAGAATTCTAGACCCGTCAGGCTGTGTGGTGCCATCCTGGGACAGGGGTGGGGGCTGCAGTGTCTCCCTTCATCTGAGTGTACCCACAAGCCAAGTGGCCATACGTGTGTGTGCATGTGCCATGACTCGTGCGCCATCCCAGCGGCCCTGGGGGCCAGGGCTCACAGTGAATGTCAGAGGCAGGTGGTGGGCGGCTCAGAGCAGCGCTGCGTGAAGGGGGTTGCGGGGAGCTCCCAGCAACCACTGGAGAGGCCCTAACCTCAACGTCTGCCTTAGGCCTTGAGTGGGAGAAGAGTGTACCCAGTTGTGCGGGGGCTGGAAGGCATTTCCTGGTGACTTTGTGCTGACCGGAAGGGGAGACTGGGTCACCAAGTGCCCTGCACCCGCTGTGCAAACGGCCTCCACACCCAGCATCTCATTTGGTCCTCAGACCCATTCCTGTGCTGCCCCTTCCTCCTTACCCGGCTGTAATTCCCACTTCACAGGTGAGGAAACTGAGGCTAAGTGCTGGGCTGCCAAAGCCTCAGAGTTTGATGCTGTTACTGGAGCTCCACTGCAGGCCTCCAGGTCTAGGAGGGTGGGGTACCACCCACATTCCTCCTGCAGGGAAACCCACACAGGGGTGAGGGTCTCCTGGGCGTCTGAGGGTTCTAGGAAGAGGTCACTCCTCCCACCCACCCCATTTCTGTCATCCCTATTACAAATAACTCATTAGATTAAAACACTGATTTCCCAGGAATTCCCTGGTGGTCCAGCAGTTAAGACTCTGCGCTCTCATTGCTGAGGGCCCGGGTTCAATCCCTGGTCGGGGAACTAAGATCCCACATGATTTTCTAGCTCACTCACCTCCTGAGGTTCCCCACAAGGCTGGAAGGTCAAAATTCCCAGCATTCACTGTAGAGCTTCCATACCTCTGTTCTACCTTGAGCTTTGAGAATCTGCACTCGACTTTGAACTTCACGATGGTTCCCGATGGCTCTGCCATTCCCACTGCTGAAGTGCCCTTTGCCTGGTAAAATCTCACTGACCCTTTTGTGAAACCTAATTGCCTCTCCAGGCTGATGACCTTCAGCTGACCGCCTGCTCCTCTGTGATCCCAAAGCATTTTGTTCATCACTCTCTCTCGGGGCACTTGCCAGAGTGTAGCCTCCCTAGCGCTCCGCCTGTTTGGCTCTCACCAGCCAGCTCTCACCCGTGAGCTCCTCTAGGAACCCACGGATACCTGTGGTGAATGAATGACCACTGTCCCTCCCGCTGGCGGGGAGCATCCTTCCTGCGGTCTAACCTGAGTTGCTCCTGCTGCAGCGCACGCGGTGGGGAGGGTGAGAGCGACGCCGGGCTAAGGGTGCGCCGGGCCAGATAGGCGGCAGGTGGGAGCGGCCGGCCGAGCCCCGGGGGCGCCGCCGCCCTGCCCACGACCCCGGCCCGCGCCGCCGATGGCGCCTTTTCGCCCCGGTTACCGCTAGTGGCTGCTGTCGCTCAGTGGAGCCCAAGGAGACCGCGGCCAGAGCGTCCACCGCACAAGATGGTGGCTCCCGAGACTCCGTGAGTGCGTGCGTGCGGGGGCCGGGGAGGGAGCCGGGCGGGGCGCCCCTGGGCGCCCCCTCCAGGAACCTCCAGGCAGGGGGCGGCCACGGGGTCTGGGGGTCCTGCGGGAGAGGCGGCACGGCGCGGGCGGCACCCATCGGAGAGCTCCTGCACCACGCGCCCCCCAGAGGAAGTTCCCCAGCCCTCCGCATCCAGGCCCCGGGAGGATGGGTCAGGGGTGTGCAGGGAGCCCCTACCTCACCGGGCTGCCAGGGGAGGGGGCTTCTGCCCCTACTCTGCCGGGAGCGTGGACTCCTCTTGATGAGGTCCCGAAAGTAGGAGACCCAGAGAAGCCTGGGAAGGGGACTGGGGACCCCCATCCTGGGGCCATATAGACACTGTTTGAGGCTTACGTGCAGGGGTGGAGTGGGGACCACCGGCCAACACACATCGCCCCAGGGGCCCCTCAAGAGTCACGTCTTACATCCCGCACCACCCAGCCCGGTTCCCTCAAGTTGAGGTAGGAGAATGTCAATGGCTTTTTTGCCTGGTCTTTTAGAGCTCTGTTCAGTAGAACTTTCTGGGATGATGTATATGTTCTCTGTCTGGGCCGTCTAGTACAATAGCCACTAGCCACACATGGTTATTGAGAACTTGAAGTCTGGCTCGTGCTGCTGAGGAACTGAATTTTTTTAAATTTAAAATGCTGGGGAATACCAAGGCAGTCCAGTGGTTAGTACTCTGCGCTTCCACTGCCGAGGGCATGGGTTCGATCCCTGGTCGGGGAACTAAGATCCCTGCAAGCCACGTGGTGCGACCATGAAAAAAAAAATTAAAATTCTGATTAATTTTAAACAGCCACATGTGGCTGGTGGCTACCCTATTGGACAGTACAGTTTCAGAATCTCCGTCTTCCCGGGCCTCCTCCCTCCCTACTCTTTTGTTCTTTTCTCAAAAACCCAGAAGGGTGTCACCTTGACTTTGCACCTCCTCTCCATTCTAAGACCCTTTGGGTGGTGGGCTGGACAGAGTCACAGAATCACGGGACCTCAGGAGGAAAGGATGTCAAAGGCAGCTGTTTTAGCCACCCAAAAGGTGCCCAGGGGCCCATTCCATTGCTCTCTCTGCCTGAGAGCTTGTGCTTCCTGACTCATTTACTCCTCAAATTTTGTGGAGCACCTGCTGGGGGCCAGCCGTGGTTCCCTTCTCTGGAGTCCAAAAAGGAACAAGTAAATTACCTTACCTGCCCCTCAGGGAATTTTCCGGGGGCGGGGGGCGGACAGCAAGAGTGCAGGCAATAGAACTACACAGAAATAAGCAGATCTGTAAATTTTGGGGAGTGCGCTGGAGGGAACAAACAGGGGGTAGTGACAGAAAATAAGGGGACTTGCTGGGGAAGGATAATTAGAGAAGCCTCCCCTGAAGAGGTCATTATGCTAAGACCAGAGGGAAAGTGGACTAGGCAAAGTGTTGGGAGGGAGGGTGGGAACAGTCCGGAAGAAGGCGCAGCATGTGCAAAGGTTCTGGGGCTGGGACTCTGGCACTCTGGAGGAACTGAGAGAAGGCCAGTGTAGCTGGAAGGGGAGGGAGGCACAAGTGGCTCCCAGAGAGGTCAGCAGCGCCTGGGCATTTGGTAGATCTTGAAAGGGATTCTGGCGCTGGCCTCAGAGCAATGGGCAGTCGTGGAGGGATATTAAGCTGTATGTTTTAAAAAGCCCCCCTCTGGCTACTGAGAGTCTCTGACCCCAGAGAGGGGTAAGAGTGGAGACCCAGAGTGCCATCGGGAAGCAACTGCCATAGTCCAAGCAAGAGATCATGGTGGCGTGGACAAGGATGGTGGCGGTGGCATGGGGAGAAGGGATGAGTTAGAGGTAGATCGTAGAGGTGGAATCAACAGGACCTGTGGACAGACCAGGTCCTGATCCGGAAGAGAGTGGAGGCTGGATGGGCAGTTTTCCAGCCAGAGCAGCTGGGTGGGAGAAAGGGCCATTTTCCTGAGCTGGGCAGCCTGGGAGAGGAGCATATTTTGTAGGATCAGGTACAGGAGACATCTGTTTAGAAAAGCCAGGAAGGCAGTTGGATGGAAAGGTGTGGTGCCCAGAGGAGTGTCCTGTAGAGATGGTTCTGAACTCTTTGGACAGTTTGAGATAGGGAAGAAGAGGATGAGATGACATCAGAGGAGTGGCTGACGGGAGCAAGGAAAACCAGGGGATATGGTGTCCTGGAAGGCAAGAGAAAAGTGTGTTTCAGGAGGGTGTGATGAGCAGTACCAACTGCCACTCAGAGTCCAGGGGAAGAGGACCAGCAAGGTTCACCCACTTCTGGCAACATGGAGTGCTTCTCCTTATACTGAATGGGCTGCCCGTGGAATTCTACTCATCTGCCCTTACTCTACCTACCTACTAAGTGCCAGGTTCCACACGGGGTGCTGGGTATAATATCAGGTGGGCAAGACAGTGACTGCTTTCTCAGAGTTTAGAGTCAGCTAAACCAACAGCCTCAGAAACAGGAAGTTGTTGGGACTTCCCTGGTGGTCTAGTGGTTGGGACTTCACCTTCCAATTCCGGGGGTGCAGGTTCGATCTCTGGTCAGGGGAGCTGGGATCCCGCATGCCTCTCAGCCAAAAAACCAAAACAGAAGCAATACTATAACAAGTTCAGTGAAGACTTTGAAAATAGTCCACATCAAAAGAAATCTTAAAAAAAAAAAACAAAAAAACAGGAAGTTGTTTCATATAGCCAAAATAATCCTTTCGTTCTTTTAAACAACCAGATTTTGCTGAGAGCCATCTGCGTGCCTGGTCCTGTACAGGCACTCAGAGGTACAAAAATGAACAAATGTGATCTTGACCTTCCAGGAACCAAGTACAGAGATACATAGAGCATCCCTGCGTTCACCATATTGTGTTACAAAGACTCATACACGGGGAATTATGGGACAATAGAGGACAGGTACCAGCCCAGGTTGGGGGGAATCAGGGTGGCAGAGGGGATGCCTGAGCTGTTCTCCAGGAATGAATGGGAAATAGCCAGGGAAAGAGGAGGGATAGGGAGTTCCAGGCACAGGGGATGGAGGCAGGAGCAAAAATAACAGTAATGTGTGTGGGGCATGGTAAGCCTTTGGAGCTGGCTGAGAAGACAGGAGTGTGGGGGCTCTGGAGGTGTCCAGAGGCTGGGGGGGGGGGGTCTCGCTGGCTCATGGTGAGGTATGTAGACTTAGGCAATGGGACACCACCAAAGAGGCGGAAGCAGGGCAGTGACACAGTGGGATCTGTGTGTGGCCTTGCTGTCTGGCTGTTACGTGAGGTATGAATGTGGGGGAACAAAGGCAGAGGCGGAAGCCACTGCGTAATCCAGGTGAGACGGTGCAGGCCGGGGTCTCAGCATGGCCTGTGGAGTCAGGGAGACTTGGGTTCTAATTCCACCTCAGCCACTTACTGCTTGGCAAACTTTGGGCAAGTCACTTAAAGCTCCCGAGCTTCAGTTTCCTCCTGTCCAAAGTGAGGATGATACCATCCTCAGAGAGTACTTGCAAGAGTCATCTTGGTCTCCTGATGGAGTCACCGCAGTCCTTAGCACAGGGCCTGAGTCAGTTCGCACTAGGTAAATGGTAGGTAAATGGTAGTTACCTTACCGCTGTTGTTATCAGTAAACATGGAGAGGAGGGGCAGGTGTGAGAGATAATGAGGAAGCAGAGGTGGCAGGTCTTGGCCATCGACTGAACGTGGCCGTGGGGTCCTGAACTCCTCGCCTTGCACCTGGGGTGGTGGTGAAGTGAGGGAGGTAGAGGCAACCAGCTGGCTGCCTTTAGTCTGGAACCCAGCCCCCGCTTCTGGGCTACCCTTCCCAGAACCACACAACTGGTGTGTGTGTGTGAGTGTGCCCATGCGTGTGTTTAGGGAAGGGAGCTCCAGAGAAAACAAATCCCATTCCTCAGTCCTGTGGCTCTGGGAGCTCAGCTTCATGCTAACTTCCTTCTGATGACACAAATGACTGGCCCGATGGCACCAGTTATCCTTTGGGCGAGGAGCCAGGATTCAGCCTCGAGTTATTCGTGAGCCCTGAGAACCACTGTCTGTCTCGGGATTATAAAATGTGGTTGCATTGATGGTGCTAGTCTTGACATGCTTCAGCAGTCAAAGTAATCGATGCCTTGTCCTGGATAGGAGACCCTTAGAGGGGGCTGGAGCCCCCATACCTCTACCCACTTTGGATAACGCTTTATGGCCCACTCCCAGTAGCCCTTCCCCATTGGGTCCAGTCCACCCCTCGCCTGGGGAGTCCTTTGTGGGCAGTGTGAACCCCCAGTGGACGCCTAACACCTCTCCCTTGTCTCTTTCACCTCCAGTCTCCCACCAGCAGAGTGGAAATAAACTTTCCGGGCTAAGTTAGATGGATGGTCCCCGTTAGCCTGGCGGGCTGCCCCCCTCCTGCCTCCCCACCGACTCCCCTTGTCAAAGGAGGTGCTTCGGTGTGCGGGGCAGGCTGGGGGGGGGGCAAGCGCATTTGGGTGGGGGTTGGAGGCGCCCTGCCCCTCGAGCAGGAATGGTGCCCCCGGGGAAGAAACCAGCCGGAGAGGCTTCCAACTCCAATAAGAAGTGCAAGCGTTACTTCAACGAGCACTGGAAAGAGGAGTTCACCTGGCTGGACTTTGACTACGAGCGGAAGCTGATGTTTTGCCTGGAGTGCCGCCAGGCCCTGGTACGGAACAAGCACGGCAAAGCGGAGAACGCCTTCACTGTGGGCACCGACAACTTCCAGCGCCACGCCCTGCTGCGCCACGTGACCTCGGGGGCCCACCGCCAGGCTCTGGCCGTCAACCGGGGCCGGCCCACTTTTGAGGGCCAGGCTGAGGGTGGAGGGACCTGTCCGGGCCTGGCAACCACCCCCAGCTTCGGGGGTGTCAAGGTGGAAGCGAACCCGGCCAAGGTGGCCGTGCTGACCACGGTGTACTGCATGGCCAAGGAGGACGTGCCTGATGACCGCTGCTCTGCCCTGCTCGAGCTGCAGAGGTTCAACCTGTGTCAGGCGCTGTCGGGCATGGAGCACGGCGATTATTACAGTCCCAGCAGGGTGAGGGACATGCAGGTGGGTGGCAGCCAGGGCTGTGGGGGAGGGATTGAGGAGGGAGAACATTGAGCCATCTGGGCATGGCACCAGCATGCCAGGCCCCCGGGCAGCGGCCAAAGCACTTCATTCACACCTTTGCCCACGAGAGCCTTCACTGAGGGCGTACTAGGTGCCAGGCCCCTGGCCAGCTCCTGGGTGCCCAACAGTGAAGAGGCCGGACCAGGCCCTGCCCTCAGGGGCTCAGGTCCGCTCCCCTCACTACCTAGGTCAGAGGTTGCAAACTGGTGGCCTGGGAGCTTGAGTGGCCCACAGATGTGTTTTGGCGGTTTTCACAGTGTGGTTTGTTTTTTTTTGTTTTTGGGGGGTTTTTTTTGCGGTACGCAAGCCTCTCACTGCTGTGGCCTCTCCTGTTACGAAGCACAGGCTCCGGACGCGCAGGCTCAGAGGCCCAGGGCCCAGCCTCTCCGCGGCATGTGGGATCTTCCCGGACCGGGGCACGAACCCGTGTTCCCTGCATTGGCAGGCAGACTCTCAATCACTGCGCCACCAGGGAAGCCCTTTCACAGTGTTTTTAAGGAAACTTAAATTAGTCTCCAAGATAAGCAAAAACAAAACCAACAAAAAAACCAAGAGATTACATATTAAAATGGGGATTTGTGACTTCTACTGAAAAGCTAGGTCCTGTGCAGTCAGGGCATGAAGTTCTGGAGTTGGAGAGCAGGGCATGGGCTTCCCCATTCCCTTTGGTTTATCCCTGGCCCACTTCAAGGTCAATATCACCCATGTGGCCCCTGGGGGCATGCATATTGCAGCTCTGTCCTACGCACTGGCTGTATGAGTCCTGGGGGCTGGTAAGCGGGTGGGGGATTTGGATCTCATCCCCCAGAGAGATGATAAACAGCACACAGCTGGGGCCCTGTGTAACTGGTAGGGAGTCAACGTGTCTATCAGTTAATCCCTGAGCAGCACAGCAGAGGGAGACCCCCAGGAATAAGGCTGACAGGGGCAATGCTGTAGAAAAACACACACACAAAAAACGCTGTAGAATCTTTATGGTTCCTAAAGCATTTTTACACTTAGAAGTACAACACAAATTTACATCGATGGGAATTCCCTGGCGGTCCAGTGGTTAGGACTCTGCACTTTCACTGATGAGGGCCGGGGTTCAGTCCCTGGTCAGGGCACTAAGATATGAGTCATAACAACCTTTTGAGGAGCTTGGGGGCAGGTATTAGCCCTGGTTTTAGAGCTGAGGAAACAGAGGTGAACAGTGAGGTGAAATGATTTGCCCAAGGTCACACAGTCAGTAAGTGGCAAAGCTAGGATTAGTCCGACCCCAGGCCTGTGCTCTATCACCCCACCCTGCCTGCCTCCCCTTCTCAGGACAAGCCTAACTCTGTCCTCCCTCCCTTTCTTTCCCTGGCTGTCCCAGGTGGCCATTGCCAGTGTCTTGCACACAGAGGCCTGCCAACGCCTGAAGGCATCCCCGTATGTGGGCCTGGTGTTGGACGAGACCAGGGACTGGCCTGAGTCCCACAATCTGGCCTTGTTTGCCACTTCGGTGTCCCCCTGCGATGGCCAGCCTGCCACCACCTTCCTGGGCAGTGTGGAGCTACAGGAAGGCGAGGCCACCGCTGGCCAACTCCTGGACGTTCTGCAGGCTTTCGGCGTGTCTGCATCCAAGCTGGCCTGGCTCAGCTCAAGCCTCCCCAGTGACCGCCTGGGGAGCGTGGGCCCGCAGCTCCAGGCCGCCTGCCCACTGCTCATGGAGCTACACTGCCTCCCCGGCCGGACAGATCCCAAGCCCCCTGCCTACCTAGGTGAATATGAAAGTGTGCTGGATGCCCTATTCCGCCTCCACAGTGGCCCCAGTTCCCACGTGGTCCCTGAGCTCCGGGCGGCACTGGACCTTGCAGCTATTGACTTGGCAGGACCACGGCCAGTGCCCTGGGCCTCCCTGCTGCCTGTGGTGGAAGCAGTGGCTGAGGCTTGGCCTTGCCTGGTGCCCACACTGGAGGCCTCTGCCCCAGCCTCACCTACAACCAGGGCACTGGCCCTCGCCCTGCGCCAGTTCACCTTTGTGGCCTTCACCCACCTCCTGCTCGATGCTCTGCCGTCCGTGCAGAAGCTCGCCCTTGTCCTGCAGCCAGAAGAGCCGGACTTGGCCTTGCTGCAGCCGCTGGTGACGGCAGCTGCAGCCTCCTTCCAAGCGCAGCGCAGCTCAGGTGGGGTGCGTCTCCAGGGCTTCCTGCAGGAACTGGCAACCTCCAGCCCTGACTTGGGCCGTGGCCGCTGCACGTACCGCGGTGTGGAGCTGGTGGGCTACTCCGAGGCTGCGGTCCAGGGCTTGGAGCGGCTGCGGGGTGCCTTCCTGGACTCCATGCGGAGAGGGCTGCGGGACTCCTACCCCGGGCCCTCGCTGGACGCCGTGGCCGCCTTGGCGGCGATCTTCGACCCCCGCCGCTACCCGCAGGCTCCCGAGGAGCTGGGCGCGCACGGCGAGGGGGCGCTGCGCGTCCTGTTGCGCGCCTTCGCCCCCGCCGTGGTGCGCCAGCGGGCGCTGGGCGACTTCGCGCTCTTCAAGCGCGTGGTGTGCAGCCTGGGGCGGCTGGGCCCGCGGGCCCTGTGCGCCAAGCTGGCGTGCGCGCGCTCTGAACTGCACGAGCTCTTCCCCGACTTCGCCGCCCTCGCCTCCCTGGCCTTGGCGCTGCCCGCGGGCGCCGGCCTCCTGGACAAGGTCGGCCGCAGCCGGGAGCTGCGGTGGTGGGGGCCGGGCGGGGCGGGGGAAGGCCGGGGTGGCCCCGCGGTGAAGATAGCGGTGGATGGGCCGCCGCTGCACGAGTTTGACTTTGCGCTGGCGGTGGAGTTCCTAGAGAGTGGGTGGGGCGAGGGGCTCCTGGGCTCGCAGCTCACGTGAGGGCGGCCTCCTCTCCTCTGTCCAGCTAGCCCGGGGCCCTAGGCTTTCTAAGGGCCAAGCCGGACTTGACTGTGCTGCACCCAAGCTGACCTCCTAGCTGTGGCCTCCCACCCACCTTCCCCATGCTTCCTCCGCTCCACGCTGAGTACTAACCCAGCCCCGTGGGCTGTGGAGGAGGGGCTGGATCGGGGTGGGGGGCGGGGCTCGGGCCAATGGGCAGAGGTGCTAGGGTCTGGGGCACCCTAAATATCACTCCTGACCCTTCCAGAGTTTGGTGAGAGTAGCTCACCCCTTTCCTTCTGAACTCAGCCCAAGTTTTGGTTCTAGAAAAGTTGAGGGGCTATTGGTTGGAGGGAGGAAGACCGGGTCTGCGCAATTCAGGGGTTGAAGGAGAGGAGACTGCGTCCTTGACTGTTGGCCCCCACTTCTAGCAACATCTCTTCAGATGTGACTGGAGAGCAGATGACCACCTTTGTTTTTGACACACAGCACAGCACCCTCTCTGTGCACAAGCTAACAGTTAAAGGGAAGTGGTGGTGCCCTCCTCACCAGTAGCCTCAGCTTCCTGAGGCTTTTCTGTATATGGCTGTGTATATCGATATACACATCTATAAATGTAAAATAAATCTATCCTATCTTTCACAGTGTTAATACATGAAATCTAAAAGGACTTCTTTTGGTTTTGTAATGACAGGGTCCAAAAAAGTCCCAGGTGGACTAAATTTATTTCTAATTTTTTCCTTCCTCAAAGTCTGGTTGCTCTCTAAGTTCCTAGCCTTCCCCTGCCCTTGCGTCAGACTTTTTTTTTTTTTTTTTCCACGCCGGGATTTTAGATTTTAGTTCCTCCACCAAGGATTGAACCCGGGCCCTTGGCGCAGAGTCCTAACCACCGGACTGCCAGGGAATTCCCAACAGATTTTTTTTTTTCTTGCCCACTGCTTGGCTTGTGGGATCTCAGTTACCTGACCAGGGATTGAACCCGGGCCCCTGCCTCAGACCTTTGAGACCAAAGACTGTAAAACCACAGTGCTGGACTGGCTGACTCCTAGGGACAGCCTCAGGCCCAACGCAGGGATGTCGGAGGGCTTTTTGCCACCTGAAGGAAGCAGCTGGGGCCTCACCAGAGCTGGGAACACATCCTTTCAGATTCCAGTGGGTTTCCTATCCCCTCTGTCAGCCCTTGCTGTGAACCATGTGGGGATCTGGACAGGGTAGGTAGTGAGAGGGGAGAGGGCTGGCCTCTCCCCAGGCCTCCTGGGTTTGGGTTTAATTTGCAATAAAGTGGAAACCCAGTGCATTGTGCAGTCTCCGTGGTGGTGTGTGTGTCAAGGGCCTGACTCCCTTGGCCTGACTCCCCTCTGGGCTTCATTTAGGTCGTTATGCTGCCCCTATGGGTGGGGTGGTGGTCATCCTTCTGGGCTGGCAGCCTGGAACTGTGGACTCCTCCCCAGTTGTGGAGAGGAGAGGCACAGAAATGCACTGTCATCGCCCTGGACTCGGCCAGTGCTACTCTGTGAACAGGGAGACAGGGGCTTCTGTTCTCTCTCTACACCCAAGAAGCCCATCAGCCCCTTGTTCTGGCTGCAGAGGGAGGAGGGAGCCCCATGGCTCCCCGTTTCAGACCCTGCCCTTCTTCCTCCTGCAGCAGGCCCGGCCTCCAGCACCCCCAGCCCCCTGCTGGCCTCCCTGCCCCTGCCCGCCAGGCCTCTGCAGCCCCCGCTGGACTTCAAGCACTTGCTCGCCTTCCACTTCAATGGCGCCACCCCGCTCAGTCTCTTCCCCAACTTCAGCACGGTACGGGCTGGGCTGGTGGGTGGGGGGCATGCAGCTGAGCGTGGGGGTGGAGGGGAAGGGGGGCTGCAAGGGCCCAGCTCTCAGAAGCTGGTCACCAGAGTGACCAAGTGCTCCTGAAATGGGGCCCAGCTCCCACTTAGGCCAGGGATCCAGGATAGTATCACTCCCTCCCCCAGCAACTACTGCTGGGCCCCGGGGGGCCTGTGAGCTGCAGGTTTCACTTGAGTTTCTCTATAGGGATGTCTGTGTGCACTTGGGGTGTGCCTTTCTGTTTCAGTTTGTCTCTATAGGACTTTGTTGTTCGTGGGTGTGAGTTTGTGCGTGTGTGTTTATAAACTCTTTGTGCCTGGAGTTGTCTGTAATTAGTGTATGTGCCTGTGTACCGGAGAGTTTTTTTGTGTCTTTGTGTCGACTGTGTATGTGTTTGGTGTGTGTCTGGCCTCTGAGTGTGTGTTTTTCGTGGTCTGGGTGACTGTAAGTTTGTGGATGTGTGCCGTTGGGCACGCCAGTGTGTATCTTTCTACTTGTCTCTGGAATTTGTAACGGCCTGTAAGCTTCTGCGCGGTGTGTCTGCCTACTAGTCTGTATACACGGAAACATGTATTTCCATGTGTGTAACTATGAAATTTACTCCACCACATGAGCTATAAGGTACGTCCCCTTTTTAAAAACATTTGGAAAATCAAATATAATCATCGATGAGCACCACCCCATCCTGACAAGATGGTCGGAAATTCCGTCTCCGTCACCCGTAGGAGCTCCTTCCTTCCCACCCTCCAGGGTTGTGCAAACGTCCTAAGGAGCCTGAGACATTTGGGGAGGGTCCTGTGGTCTTTGGTCCCTGCTGTCACTTGCCGACATGCTCACTGTTCAGACACATAATCCCTAAGAGGGGGGTCAACCCGCTCTCGTCCTCCTACTGGGGGCCCTGCAGGCCACTCTCCTCTGAAGTCCTGTCCTCCGCACACCCCCTCCCTGGGTGCTGTGGGAGTTAGAGCCTCTTTCTCGTCTCAGGGAAGTTTCTCTCGGAGTTTCTGTTCTCCTCTGTCAGGAAGGTTTGGAAAGTTCCTCTTGACAAGCAAGCCCAGACAGCTTCTGCTTTGGGTCCAACAACCTAGCCCCTGAGGAAAGGGAACATAAAAGCTTGGTTTGATAGAAGAAAAAAAAATGTATTTAAAATAAGGAAAAGAAAAAAAACACGCAAATTAATATGCCAGAGAAACGACCCTACTACTCAGGGAACCCTCCTCTGGCTTCCACCTGCTGCCCCCCGCCCAGCCCCCCACCGGCCCTGTCCCGCTCAGAGCTGGTGACAGTGGCAGAGCTGATAAGATAAGCCTTATCTTCCCCAGCCCGCAGGCCCAGCACAAGAAGTCTGGGTTATGGGAGAGCAAATTCCAAATTCCTTTCTCTGCTTCTGCCTGCCCCCAACTCTCGGTCCCAGTAGTTGTGATTCTTGCGAATGAGAAAAAAAACAAACAAACAAAAAAAACAGCGGGGCGGCAGGAGATGCCAGTGTGATCACCAGCACGTGGGGTTCTGTTTTGCAAGGTCATGGAGGTCATCCTGGCCATCCCCCTGCCTCTAAGCAGAAGCCTAGGCTGACAGAGAAAGTCAGCCAGGGAAGAGGCTGTTTCTTTTTCTCTGTCTAATATCCACAGATGTGGGAAATTTCTTCCTCTGGGCTGATCACTGCCCTGCTCAATAGTTTTCGTTTTTGGCATTTTGCAGAGCCCGCCCCCTGCCCTTACTGAGCTGACCCCAAAGTTATTGTGCACCCCCACCCCCTTCACAGATGGACCCGGTCCAGAAGGCCGTCATCAGTCACACATTTGGGGTTCCCTCCCCTCTGAAGAAGAAGTTCTTCATTTCCTGTAACATCTGTCACCTGAGGTTCAACTCCGCGGTGAGAAGGAGTAGTGGATACAGGCTGGGGAGGGGCCTGGACAGGGAGCGGGCTGGAGACTGGGCTTCTGGGGTCTTTCCTGGAGGAATAGGGGTGGTAGAGGGACTGGGGTCCATATTTTCTGTCCTTCGTTGCAGAAGAGCCGCACCTGGTCCTTTCTCCATCCCATCCTCTCCTCTCTCCAGATTCCTCTGCCCCGTCCCATCCCATCCCCCTGGGATTTCAGTTCCCTCCCCTATGCCTCTCTCCTGTGTTCTGGACCCTTCTGCCAGAGAGAAGGCTGCCCTTCCCTACTCCGGGTCCCAGGGGCCACCATCGGCTCCCGGTCCGGACCTGAGTTCTTAATGCACCTGAGAGTTTCCAGAATGTGTTCATGCCTAACCTCTGAATTAGTTCTCATGGTACATCTGTGAGATGGATAGAGGTGCTATCATCAGCCCCACTTTTCAGATGAGGAAACTCAGCCTCAGAGAGGTTAAGTGACTTGCATGAGGCCACACAGCTGGTAAGTAGAGCTGGGATTGGAACCCAGGCCTGGCTGACCCCATAGCCCACATGCTTTCTACCGTGGCACCTAGAGAGCGGACCTTTCCTGCTCTGGCGAAGGTGTCCAGGGAGGGGCCACGGGGGCCTGTCTTTCCTACTTTGGGGAGCAACAAGAAGGGACCCCTAGTGGACAGGCCAGATTTGGAGGGTCCCTCCAGGCCTTCAGGTCATGTGAGTCATGCAAGTGATGGACAGAGAGACTTCACTCTGAGGGAGGAACCCTTATCTTCTTCATACCGGGCCCAGCACAGTGCCTGGCACATAGCAAATGTTCAATAACTATTTGTTGGAAAAATGTACAAAGGGATGCATGATCTGAGGTGCACATTCCAGAAAGTGTGGGGACTGCTCTGTTTTTCCACTTGTGCATTTATAAACCTGTTGGTAACTAACATTCACTGGGCACCTACTGTTTGTACTAGGCCCTTGTCATTCATGTTCTCATTTTAATTCTCACAACTCTGTGAAATCAGTATTATCATCACAGAGCTTACGAGTGAGGAAACTGAGGCTCAGAGAGGCAACGGGACCTGCCCAAAGATGCACAGTTAATAAGCGGCCGAGGCAGAATTTGAAGCCAGTGTGTGGCTGCTTGCCTGGGAGCTCGTGTATAAGAATGCATTCTGTAAACCTCAGGGCCACACACATGCTGTGACGGTGACAAGGATGCACCCCCTGTGTGGCCAGAGCCGAGCCTCCCTCTGACCTGCCCCCTGCCCGGCGCCAGCTCATGGATGGGGCAGGTGGACTCAGCCAGTGAATGGTGACCCCATGCCCTCCCCTCCCCAGAACCAGGCCGAAGCACACTACAAAGGCCACAAACACGCCAGAAAACTCAAGGCTGTCGAAGCCGCCAAGAGCAAGCAGAGGCCGCAAACCCTGGCCCAGGATGGGACGCTGGTGTCCCCATCCCCGACTCCAGCCAGTGGAGCCCCTGAAGAGCCACAGAGCAAAGGTCAGTCCTGAACTTTTCTCCCCCCATCCCACTCCAAATCTGGCTTCTGACAAGGGGTTGAGCGATTTCTGCTTATTATTCCTGCTCGTGTTGGAGTATTCCATACGTACAGGGAGAGGCACACATCACACGTGTACAGCACCACGGATTTTCCAGTCTGAATCTGCTGAGATGAAGAAATGTGTCACAGGCACCCCAGAAGCCCCTCCTTGGGTCCCCTCCCAGTCACTACCTTGTTGTGAGCTTCCTAGGGCTGTGATAACAAATGACCACAAACTGGGTGGCTGAAAATAACAGAGGTGTATTTTCTCACAGTTCTGGAGGTCAGCAGTTCGAAGCAAGGTGTCAGCAGGGTTGGTTCCCTCTGGGGGCACGGTGTGTGGGGGGAAACCTGTTTCATTCGGCTCTTCTAGCTTCTGGTCGTTGCCGGCAATCCTTGGCGCTCCTTGGCTTGTGGATGCCTCATTCCGATCTCTGCCTCCGACTTCACGTAGCATTTTCCCCAGTGTCTCTGTGCTTTCACATGGTCTTCTTATAAGGACACCAGTCATTGGATTAGGGCCTGCCCTAGTCCAGTATGATCTCGTCTTAACTAATTACGTCAGCAAAGACCCTATTTCCAAATAAGATCACGTTCTGAGGTTCCAGATGGACACGAGTTTGGGGGTGATGCTATCCAACCACCTACACCCCTCCCCCAGAGTAACTTTATTTATTTTATTTTTATTTTTTTATTTTTTTGCGGTACGCAGGCCTGTCACTGCTGTGGCCTCTCCCGCTGCAGAGCACAGGCTCCGGACGCTCAGGCCCAGCAGCCATGGCTCACGGGCCCAGCCGCTCCGCGGCATGTGGGATCTTCCCGGACCGGGGCACGAACCCACGTCCCCTGCATCTGCAGGCGGACTCTCAACCACTGCGCCACCAGGGAAGCCCCCAGAGTAACTTTAAGGCTGACTTTTCTCACCAGAGATCAGTTTCACCTGGTTAATGATATACAGATGGTCCCCGACTTCATGGTGGTTTGGATTATGATTTTTTGACTTCACAATGGTGTGAAAGGCATATGCATTTGGTAGACGCTGGACTTCCAATTTTGAATTTTGATCTCTTCTGGGCTAGCAATATACGGCAGTGGTCCCCAACCTTTTTGGCACCAGGGACCAGTTTCACGGAAGACAGTTTTCCCACGGACCGGGGAGGGAGGGTTGGTTTGGGGATGATTCAAGCACATTACATTTATTGTGCACTTTATTTCCATTATTATTACATTGTAATATATAATTAAATAATTATACGGCTCACCATAATGCAGAATCAGTGCGAGCCCTGAGCTTGTTTTCCTGCAACTAGGTGGTCCCATCTGGGGGTGATGGGAGACAGTGACACCCGAAGTATGTTGCTTATGTCCCGTCTACTCTGTAAGATGCAGCTTAATTGTCACTTGCCACTCACTGATAAGACTTTTTTTAAAAAAGAAATTTATTTATTTATTTATTTCTGGCTTCACTGGATCTTCGTTGCTACGCATGGGCTTTCTCTAGTTGTGGCTAGTGGGGGCTACTCTTTGTTGTGGTGCGCAGGCTTCTCATTGCGGTGGCTTCTCTTGTTGCGGAGCACGGGCTCTAGGGCAATTGGGCTTCAGTAGTTGTGGCCCACGGGCTTAGTTGCTCCGCGGCATGTGGGATCTTCCTGGACCAGGGCTTGAACCCGTGTCTCCTACATTGGCAGGTGGATTCTCAACCACTGCACCGCCAGGGAAGCCCGCTGATAGTGTTTGTTTTTAAATTAATTAATTAATTTGTTTTTATTTTTGGCTGTGTTGGGTCTTCGCTGTTGTGCATGGGCTTTCTATAGTTGCGGCGAGCGGGGGCTACTCTTCGTTATGGTGCGCGGGCTTCTCATTGTGGTGGCTTCTCTTGTTGCAGAGCATGGGTTCTAGGGCACTTGGGCTTCAGCAGTTGTAGCACACGGGCTTAGTTGCTCCGCGGCATGTGGGATCTTCCCGGGCCAGGGATCGAACCCGTGTCCGCTGCATTGGCAGGCAGATTCTCAACCACTGCACCACCAGGGAAACCTCCCACTGATAGGGTTTTTGTGTGGTTTTTTTGCGGTATGCGGGCCTCTCACTGCTGTGGCCTCTCCCGCTGCAGAGCACAGGCTCCGGACGCGAAGGCTCAGCGGCCATGGCTCACGGGCCCAGCTGCTCCACGGCATGTGGGATCTTCCCGGACCGGGGCACAAACCCGTGTCCCCTGCATCAGCAGGCATACTCTCAACCACTGCACCACCAGGGAAGCCCACTGATAGGGTTTTGATATGAGTCTGCAGGCAATTGATTTATTGTGGTCTCTGTGCAGTCAAACCTCTCTGCTAATGATAATCTGTATTTGCAGCCGCTCCCCAGCGCTAGCATCACCGCCTCAGCTCCACCTCAGATCATCAGGCATTAGATTCTCATAAGGAGCCCACAGCCTAGATCCCTCGCACTCGCACTTCACAGTAGGCTTCGCGCTCCTATGAGAATCTAAGGCTGCCGCTGAACTGACAGGAGGCGGAGCTCAGGCGGTAATGCGAGAGCGATGGGGAGTGGCTGTAAATACAGATGAAACTTCACTCTCTCACCCTTTCACCTCCTGCTGTACAGCCCGGTTCCTAACAGGCCACAGACTGGTACCAAACCGATCCGTGGCCTGGGGGTTGGGGACCCTGGTATATGGTAGGTGCATACTCTTTTGTGATACTGGTCAGCAGCAGCCACGTGCCCAGGAGGGTAAACAACTGACACAGTTACAACCATTCTGTGCCCATGCAAGCAATCTGTTTTTCACTTTCAGCACAGTATTCAATAAATGACAGGAGATATTGAACACTTTATTATAAAACAGGATTTGTGTTAGATGATATTGCTCAACTGTAGGCCAATGTAGGTGTTCGGAGCACATTGTATTAAATGCATTTAAAAAAAATTTCCTTCCTTTTTATTGATTGATTCATTTTGGCTGTGTTGTGTCTTAGTTGCGGCACACAGGATCTTTCGTTGCGGTGGGAGGGCTCTTTGTTGCAGGGCGCAGGCTTCTCTCTAGTTGTTGCACGTGGGCTCAGTTGCCCTGCGGCACGTGGGATCTTAGTTTACTGACCAGGGATCAAACCCACGTCCCCTGCATTGGAAGGCGGATTCTTAACCACTGGACCACCAGGGAAGTACCTGCATTTTCAACTTATGATATTTTCAACTTACGATGGGTTTATCAGGATATAACCCCATCATAAGTTGTTGTTGCGTGTAGCTGTATTTTGTCCTTTTTCATTGCCATGTAGTGTTCCATTGCATGACCCATCAACTCTTTTTTTTTTTTTTTTTTTTTTTTTTTTTTTGCGGTATGCGGGCCTCTCACTGTTGTGGCCTCTCCCGTTGCGGAGCACAGGCTCCGGACGCGCAGGCCTAGCGGCCATGGCTCACGGGCTTAGCTGCTCCGCGGCATGTGGGATCTTCCCAGACCAGGGCACGAACCCGTGTCCCCTGCATCGGCAGGCGGATTCTCAACCACTGCGCCACCAGGGAAGCCCTGACCCATCAACTCTTTTCACTATTCTCCTGTTGACAAATATTTGGATAGTTTCCAGTTTTCTGCTGCTATGAATGGTGCTCCATGAATATTCTAGCACATCTTTTTGGTGACTTCCACATATTTAACAGTTCCCTAATGACTGTAGATCATCAGGGCTGGGTGGGCTCTCTGAGACCACTGGATCCAATTTTATCATTTCAGGTGGGAAAGCTGAGGCCCAAAGAGGCCCAAGTCTGCCCAGTGATTTGGTGGGGAGTCTGGAAATTCAGTGCTGGTTATCCCTACACCAGGGACCCTTCCAATCTGCCATGCCACCCCAAGAATATCTGTACTTAAAATCGTGGTCTCGAGAATCCTCTTGGGCCTCACACTCTTATCCCATGCCTTCCATCTCCCCAGCCGTTCCTGCAGCCCCTCCTCCTGGTCCCAAACTCCAGCCACCCCTGAGTCCGGAACCCACGCCCAGGGAGCCAGCCCACTCAGACCTCTTGGATGCTGCCTCCTCTTCCTCCTCTTCCTCCTCTTCCTCTTGCCCACCCTGCTCCCCAGAGCCTGGGAGAGAGGCACCAGGGCCTGAACCAGCGGCGGCTGCTGTGGAAAGTGGTGTGAGTGGGGAAGGCAGGAGCGAGAAGGGGCGCCTCTACTGCCCCACGTGTAAGGTGACCGTGAACTCCGCCTCCCAGCTCCAGGCTCACAACACAGGTCAGTGCGCCCCCCCACCAGCTCGAGTCCCGGGGAGGAGATGAGCCTCACCAGATGTGGGCAGGCTAGAGCTTCTGGGCACTTTGCTCCAGGGCTAGGTGACAGAGGCGCTGTGCTCAGCTGTGGCTGGGCGGGCATTTCGGGTCCTCCCGGTAATGCTTGAGGAGGGAGGATCGGGAAGAGAAGTCTGAGGCAGCAAGAACTGAAGGGTCATCACAGAAGACAGGAGACACCCACCCCACCTCTCCTTGGATCAGACCCAGAGGAGTTGGGTTGGAATGAGAGCCAAAGAGAAGCCGACCTGTTACTCTGCAACGAGGCCTTCCTTGGGGGATGCTGGCACAAAATGAGAACAGCTGGGAGGACCTTTGGGAGGGAAAGAGAAATCTCACATGGCTGGAGGGGCTGGCAGTGCTGAGCAGCCTGGAGGCTTCAGGGGGCAGCCAAACTGACGTGGTTTGGAGGGGGTCTCCGTGGCCCCTGAAGCCCCTCTTTGGTGCTGGCAAGCTGTCTTCTTTCCTCCCTCCAGGAGCCAAGCACCGGTGGATGGTGGAAGGTCAGCGGGGCACTCCCCGCAGGGGCAGGGGCCACGCAGTGCCCCGGGGAGGAGCTGGACACAAGGCCAGGAGAGTGATGGGGGTCCGCGGGGGCCGGCAGGGGCCCAGGCCCCCTTTCCACTGTGCTCTCTGTCAGCTCCAGGTCAATTCAGAGACCCAGCTCAAGCAGGTGGGGCTAGTGCAGCTGGGATTGGGGGTGGAGCAGGGGGTGGGGTGGGTGGGCCCAGTGCCGGGCGAGGAGGAGGGAGCCTGCGGGGAGGAGGTGGGTAGAACAGAGCCGGGAGCAGCGGAGGAAGAGGTGCGGGGCTCCTGGAAGCGAAGGCGAAGGCCAGTTCTTACCTCCCCTTCCCAGGCCGCTCCAGGGCCATGTGCATTGGGTGTGTGAGTTGTGGGTAGAGGAAGGGTGAGCTAGCCGTAGTTTTGGGGTCCTTGGGTTCCTCATCTTGTTCCCAGTCTGTCTGTCTGTCCATTAGCACCTGAGCAGCAGGAGGCACAAAGACCGCCTGGCCGGGAAGCCCCCCAAGCCCTCCAGCCAGCACAGCAAGCTGCAGAAGCACGCGGCGCTGGCTGTGAGTATCCTCAAGGTATCTGTCTCCGGGCACAGAGCTGGGACCCAGGTCCAGAGGGGAGAGGGTAAGGGGAGAGGGTAGGCCGGAAGGGAGGGCCAGCTGGGGGGCTGGGAGGAGGGGCAGGAAGGAAGCCACCCCCTTGGAGGCTGCCTGGGCTGGGAAAGAGCTGGGGTTGGGTTTTTGGTTCTCTGGGGATCTGCTCAGAAACATTTCCGGGGGACGGGGGAGGTGGGCCCAGGTAGTAACCTCAGGGGCAAGAGCGAGGCGTGGGCGTGCATCTCCTGGAGACCATCTCCACCCCCGGCTCCCCGTAGCCTCCTCCCTTGGCCCGTCCTAAGATTCTCCTCCCTCCAGGCAGGAAGGCAGGTGGTGGAGAAAGCCCTTTGGAATGAAAGTTTGGGGGTGGGAAGGGAGGAGGATTTAGGTTTGGAATCCTGACCACGTTTCCCCCCCTCCGCAGCAAAAAGCCCAAGGAGGGGGCCCAGGGAGGGGACGGGATTTTCCTGGGCTCAGAGACTCGAGTCCTTTCCTCTCTTCTCTGCAGTCTAAACTGGCCTTGCAGAAGCAACTCACCAAGACGCTGGCAGCCCGCTTCCTGCCCAGCCCGATCCCCACCGCGGCGGCAACCATCTGTGCCCTCCCAGGGCCCCTGGCCCTGCGGCCTGCGCCTACGGCAGCCACCACCCTCTTCCCGCCTCCGATCCTGGGCCCAGCTCTGTTTCGCACCCCAGCGGGAGCCATTCGCCCTGCCACGGGACCCATCGTCTTTGCCCCCTATTAGCCCTCCTGGGGAGCCCGGGGCTGATTTCCCAGCAGTTGCCCTCCCCCTCCAACTCTCCCCAAGATGCCTCCTCGGTTCCCTACACCCCACAGGAGACTGCCTTTTACAGCCTAGGGGTTCCTGCCCAATCTAGGAAGAGCTGGGCTAATGCTAAGAGCTCTTCACTCAGTCTGCACTGGGGATTCAACTAATGCCACCCGGCCCAAGGACCATCCATCTGCACCCTCCCTTCCCCAGGCTTCTAGGGCTAGCCCTGGGCTCCCCTCCATTTCCCATCCTGATTTATGGGGAACAAACTGGAAAATCCAAAGATCTATGCAAAATCCTAGCCCCAGCCCTGTGGTGCTCTCATTCTCCCGCTCAAGACCTATACCCATGTGGCCCGAGGTCCGAGGAATCTTACCTTCTCCTAGCCCGACCTCTATTCCCATGCCCTGGGGGCAGGGAGGGGAGGCCTCCCCATTCACTGGATTCTCTAGAGAATCACTGGTGTCGAGGGGGCCGTCTCAAGGGAGAAGCTAAGGGGACAGTCACAGCCAGCCCAGCCACAGGGTCTCAAGATGGAGTGGGTTCAAGGTTACCTGGATGAGCTGACCATGGGGGTGTGGTGGAAGATTGTGGAGGAGGAAGAGAGCAGTGCTAAGTGGGGCAAAGCCAACGGGTGGCTGGAATTGCAAGCCTCGGGGGCTTTCCATCCGCTCTGACAGGATGGGGCTACGACGGGGAGGTGAGGGTGATGTGCTGGCCAGGCCCAGTTTTTAACAGAGGAAGTGATCAGTCCCACACACGTTTTCCCCTCTTAGCCTTTCATTGATTCCTCCTGAATCCCAGCTCTTGGGGCCGGGTTGGGGGGGGGGAAGGGGGTGACACTGGGTCTCCCTCAGACTATGGATCCAGCTAACACCGAATGCCCCCAGGGCTCCCAAACAGAGTCTTCCCTTCCAGCTCCTCACCCCAAACTGGCCCCTAGCACTCAATTCAGCTTTCCCTTCCCCCACGAGCACCCCAAGGCCCCCTCATTGTGACTCAGTATTGGGATCCACTCTGAGCCACTCTCAAGACCCGTTTTCACGCTGTCAAAATTAATGTCGTAACCTCCATCCCACCCCAGCAGCACTGCCACCCTCACCCCACGATATGGGACTTTGCCAGTATCCACCTGTATCTTTTTTTCTTTTTTAAAGCTGTTTCCGATGGGAGAACAAGAAAAGGGGGGAGGGTGGGAAACTTTTTGATAACAGTTGTGGTTTTATTGTGTCCAACGCATCAATAAATCAATTTAAGCCCAAGCCTGTACACGCCCTAACTCGCCCAGCCTGGGCCACCTGACCCTGCTCGCCTCTCCCATCTTGGGGAGAAGGGGCGTGTACTGGAGGCCACCTGGCTGTAGCGTCTTCACCTATGCTAGGTGTGTACATCAGAAGCACGAAGTGGGCACGGGAAGTTGTGGGTTACCAGCTCACTTTACAGTGTGTTGGAAGCGTAACCACCCTTCTGAGTCCCCAGAGATCTGGCAGCTCCTGAGAAGCTGCTATTGGTCGGCTTTATTCTGTTCAGGCATCTGAGGTAAGAAGGGAGGGCTAGACGAGCACCTTGCCCAGCCTCCACCATGGCGGCAGGCATATAAACACAGGTAATTTATAAATAGAAGTCCAGCTATCAGCTGAAAACAACCATAGGAAAGGGTGATGACCAGTCCCCAGGGCCATGAGGTCGGCTGATCGGGCACTGGGCAGCCACTCTGGCAACTAGAGTGGGTAGTGCACTCCTGCCCCCTGGTGGTTGGGGGGTGGGGAGCAGTGTCCCAGCCTCCAGGGCCACAGGCATAGCACCTTGAAACAGGAGAAGCGAAGGGAACAGTGCAGCCAGCCCAACCATGGGCAGTATACAACCCACACAGGGCTGGAGAGGACCTAGACCATCTAAGCAACTGCCGTCACCTTATAGATGAGAAAACTGAAGCCCCTAGAGGGGAAAGGCCTCGCAGGGCCACAAAGCCAGCTGGTGACTCCCAGCCCAGTTGGCATTCCATTCCACCTCAACCAAGGAAATGCTCCCTGAGCAGGAAGAGGAAGCAAAACAGCTGGGGGAAGAGTTGAAACAGAAAACTTTGCTCCCAGGAGACTAGCTTCTTTCAGCCCAGGAGAGGACAGGAGAGAGGTCAGGGTGTTGGAAGAGGAGGCGCCCCGAACACCAGCACACACACCTGTGCACATCTACACACACACACACACACACACACACACACACACACACACACACACACACACACGAGATACCTGGATGCCCTTTCTCTAGAGTCCAGGCTGGTGCCATAAGCGTGTGAGTGTGTGTGTGTGAGATTGGCAGGAAACCCGGAGGTGTCAGACCCCTGCGATAGGAATCAGACCCTAGACTGGGCACTTCCACACACAGCTGTTTCCTGTCCAGGGCCAGTAGAAGGGACAGTGATCCAAAACCACCCTAGACCTGCTTAAAAGCAAAAACTGATCACATCACTTTGCTGGCATAAATCCTATCAATGGCTTTCCATTGCTGTTAGGATAGAGCAGGATGGGGGCTGGGGGGCTTGGGGGCCGCTAACCTAGACTACTTGCATTTCCCAGAGTTGGGAGGGAGCAAAAGTGACCTGAGCCTGGGACAGCCCGGCTGCCTGGCCTAGTGGGGAGCTCCCCCCTTGACTGGGAAGGACAGCTTGCCTAAAACACCCCCTCCCTTTCCCCTCAACCCATCTTGCAGGGCTGGCAAGGCAGCTCTTCAGCCATCCAAGGAGCCGCTGCCCTTGTTCTTGCGGCTGAGGGGGAAGGCAGACTTGCTCTGGGGCTGGGTCATCTTGCTGGCCAGGTAGACAAAGGGCTCCAGCAGTGAGCGGCGGTCAGCCACCGACACCTCCCAAAGCTTCACCTTCTCCGACTTGGCCCAGTGCTGAGCAACATCTGGGTCTACACGCCGCTGCTCCTGCAGGTCACACTTGTTACCGAGGACCACGATGGTAACCTGGGGAAGAGGGACAGAGTAGAGGCCCGTGGCTGTAGCATGGACCTCAGAAATGGTTGTGAGGGCCAGTGACCACGTTGGGCTTGTAATGGAACTACTGGAGGGGGTGCCAGATGGAGGCCAGAATTTGAACAGAGGAAGGAAAGGAAAAAGCCACCATTTCCACCTCGGAGTCCTAGGAGAGGGAAAGTCTCAATGGCTGATGTCTCATCTCTTCCTATATTAGAAACTGGACGGGGGCCTCCATCTGGAGGAGTTCCATTACAAGCCCCGTGTTACCAATGCCTGATCATTACTGGCAGTCAGTTAGCTGCTGGCTAAGTAACCGGTGAGGAAGCGCTCCCAGAATGCCTGCAGCTTAAAGCGGGATTTGAGAACAAAAGGGCCTTCACAGGGGAGAGCACAGAACCGTTATAAAGAAAGACTAGTGGGGAAATCTTAAACTGGAGAAGCCTCTTTGGTTGAGCTGCCTCAACATACGGCCACCTCTAGGGGTGAAGACACCCTCCAGTGGCCTCCATCTCCGCCCTCCAGCTCTAAACCCACATCCTGGCAAATAAGTGAAAAACACAGCCTTTCCAGGCCTCCCAAAGCCAGCCCAGGGCCCACTCTCTCTCACCACCAGGGTTCCCACACACACCTCCTTCTTGTCTTTGGATTTGTCAATCTCCTTCTTGAGCAGCTCCACGCGCTGAAAGGACTCTCGGCTGTCCGTGCTGTAGACCAGGACATAGCCATCAGTGCAGGAGAAGCAGTGCCGGGGCAACTCAGCCCCATCTCGGAGCCCCCGGGTGTCGTAGAAACGCACCTGCTCCCGCACGCCCCGGTCAGTCTCAATGGAGCCCACGTAGATGTCCTCCTGCGTCTCAATCATCTCAGAACCTGGGACAAAATGAGGAGAAAACGTGTTTCTAGGGAGAAAAGAGATTGGAAACATGAGTGACTGAATATATCCTAACAGGCCAACCAGACAGGGAGAGAAAGGAACATGGGGGCTGAGGAGAGAAGGCCAAAGACTGTGAGTCTGGCCAGGCCGGAATAACTTGGGGGAACAGCTCTAATCTCACGCTGATACCTTGCTAAACACAGTGTGACGTAGAAGTTTTTCCTTCCTATCTCGGACATTGGGTTTTCTCTTTCCAGATGTCCTCAGTGTTGTAGAGTTGGGATCTTTCGGTATAATGACCAGCAGGAGCGATCTTTAGCCTTTTCGTGTTGTGATCAAATCCTCTCCTCATTCTTCCACTTCCTCCACCATGCCTCACGCCCAGCAACACTCACCCACTACGTGGTTTCCGTACAGAAGCTGCTCCAGGATTGAAGTTTTGCCCACAGAAGCCTGGCCACACACGACCACCTTGCAGCTCTTCCCCATGCTTAGCTTTCAACCTTGAAGAACGGAAGCACACTCGGTGAGGCAGGATCAAAACCGAGGGCAAACTTCCCTTGACTGAGGACGCAAGTTCTGAAGTGGCTTCATGGCCTCGGGGGTTCGGCCCTGTCTGCTACCCTAGGCTGGGTGTACTGAAGTGATGTGTCTATATCCACTACTGGACAGTTAGCTGTATATTATTCATCTTATTCCCAGTACGAGGCCAGTATCTGGCAAAGAGCAGGTCCTCAGTAAGCGTTGCCATAAAGGGGGAAGAGAATCACTGGTTTAAAGGAACCACTAGCCAGGTTCCTTTCTGTGCACAGGATGTGGAGGACCAGTTGCTGAAGTGAGCTCTGGCTCAGCTCCCTCTCTAACCATGACCCCATGGAGAAATAAGCAGAGCTATTATTTTGTGTGGATCTGTCTTATACCACTCTTCCTGGGGAGAGTGAACAATTAGGAAGGACATTTTACTTTCCCGTATGGCTTATCAGACAATTAGTTCCCTCGAATTCCCAGTCAAGGCCATGGCTAAGATGAAAAACATCAGACAAGAAACAAAAGAGTGAAGGAATCTAAGGAAAAAAACGCTTCAGAAAAGAGAAAAATTTTGTTTCTCTTGGACTGACAAACCCAGATAAGGCCTAGACACAGAAATCCCTTCTCTGTTTGGAGGTCCCAAACAGAGATCTCCTCGAAGGCATCCCAAACACAGGCTTCCCAGAAGGAGCCCCAGACAAGGATCCCCCCACCGCCAGAGGAGAGATACAGAGATCACTCCCCAAAGGGATCTTAAACAGAAACCTCTCCAGAGGAAACTCTTAGTACAGCTCCCCCTCCCCGCAAGGGGCCTCATATAGTGAGCCCCGCAATTAAAGGATGCCCCAAGAGAGACTGCTAGGCGGGCCTCCGGAACAGATTTCCCCACGAGAGGGCTCCCAGAGGGAATCGGAATCCTGCCACCTAAAGAGTCCGGAAGCAGTGGTCGATCCCGGCCTCCCAGCTCCGTACCTCTTGGGGCCCTCGCAGCAGCCCGGCCAGGCCCCTCTACTCGCGCCGGGACCACGGGTGGGGCAGCACGGCCGCAAACACTCGGATCTTCCTCCGGGTCCGTCCGGGCTCCGTCTGGCCCCGCCCCGTAGCTTCCATCCCGCAAGACCTATTTTGGCCGCGGAGAGCGGGCGCCAGCCGAACAGCGCCTCCAGAGGCCGGAGGGGAAATGACGGCTGGGACCTGGGCTGGGTCGCCAGAGCACAGGGTTCTAGGCTCCCTTGACCGGTCGGGTGATGTTTTGGTGCCTCAGATGCCCATATGTTCTTTCTCTAAAGGCTACTACAGTAACACTTTGTTTACTCAGTCATTTATTCATCCAATGTCTTCTGAGCTCCTTTTCTGTGCCAGCTACAGGACCACGTGCTGAGAAAAAGCGGAGGAATTAGACACCATTGCCGCCCATTAGAACGTCACCATCTAGAGGAGCTAGACATCTAAACCAACAATTACAGTACAGCATGGTAAGAACTATTACAGAGGTGCTATGGGAGCACATCCAAGGGCATTTAACTTGGGGGCAGTGGGCATCACGTTCTCTGCGGAAACTTCCTAGAGGAGGTCAGGTCCGTGTTGAAGTTTGAAGGGTGTGGGAGGAAAGGGTGGAGGAAATATGGCAAGAGTCATGGCATTTACTGGAACTACAAGTATTTGGGTTCATTATTGATGGTAGAAAGGAGCGAAATAATCAAAGGCCTGTGTGTTGGCCAAAGAGTTCAAACTGTATCCTAACAGCAGTGGAAAGCCATTGATAGGACTTATGCCAGCAAAGTGACATGCTCAGTTTTTGCTTTTAAGTGGGTCACTCTGGTAAAAGAGTGAAGGTTGGAGAGAGGTGAGACTTGGGGTTAGTTAGACTATGGTAGTATTCCAAGTTTTCCAAAAAACGATGAGAATCTGAATTGGGATGGAAAGGAGATAGATTTGGGAGACATTTGGTAAGAGAATCAACAAGACTTGGTGATAACTTGGGAGTTTTAGATGCTGAGAACACAAAGGAGGTAGATGGTTAAAGACAGATGGGCCTCCTGCATTAGACTGTAGACCATGAGCCATTGGCAAGCAGGTTAGATGGTCTGAGTCTACGCTTTCCCAACCCAGCACAAAGTAGGTACTTTGGAGAGGGCTGTTGAATGATTGGCTGGATGAATGACTTCTCTCTTCCAAACCCCTGAGCCTCTCCCACCCTCCACTCCCCAGTGCTAGGTGTGATTTCAGCTCCCTCAGCCCTGTGACAGGAAGAACCATGCAAGTGGCCTATGGACAATGGCACAGACTGTTTTACTGGAGAAGCAAGGGCGTCAGGGGTCTGGGGGGCGGGGTAAATCCTTTTAAAATTCCCTTGAGCCATTCTTATTTTAGTACCCTTTAACTTTAAAAATTTAACCTAAAACTACCCCAGTTTAACCTCAGGGAACCCCGATTTAATTCAAGTCCACAAAAATTATTGGTTTGGGTGAAGGGAAGTACTACGAAGGGCTGTGTCCTTGCCCTCTCTGAGTTCTCAATCCAGATTGCATTCGGCAAGACAAGCGTGCTGAGCACAGAGTTTTTATGAGGGTTGGGAGCACTGATGACACTGTGGAGCAGGGACCTCACCCCGCGAGCTGCCTTATAAACTCCAGGGCAGGGTCTGGGGCCCTGTGCCACGCTCCCTAGGCTTAATGCTGAGATGGCACTCCCAGGCGGCTGACATGAAAGCTGCCTCATACAAGGGTCAGCGTCATTAGGGTGATGAACCAGTTGGTGCTTGGAGATCCAGAGGGGATGAAAGGCGCGGTGTGAAGACGCCCTGCGTTCCCCTGGCTTGGTTGGTCAGAGCTTCCAGGGGCCGATGAACGCTGGGGAAACTGGATTCAGAGTGTCTCTTCTTGCCTTTCGCAGGAGGAAGCTGTGGACATACTCCAAGGTCGAGAAGGTGGTAGTGGGGGGCTCTTTCTCTCCAGGGTCCTGGGTCACCGCGTCCCTACCCAACTCAGACTCCCTGAGCCTCCTCACAGAAGACTCTCTAGGATTGGAAGTTGTTATGGCAACGAGACTCTCAGAATACCGAGGAGGCAAACCAAAGCCTAGAGAGGAGACACCCTCCTGTATCCCCCTTTCGACCCACGGCTAAAGTGGCGCCCCCTACGCACAGAAACCGTCCTTGGGCCCCCGCTCCGGCGAGGAGACCACCCTGGACCTCCGGGGGCGGGAGGCCGCTCTGGCCCCAATCAGAGCCTCTCGCTGGTAGACGGGCCTGAGGGAGCCCCTCTGGGCGCAGCGCCGCCGAGCTGCTCGATGCTCCGACCGGAAGTGCTCTTCACCGCCGACCTCCCACCCGGCTCTCTGGTCCCGGCGGTAAGATGGCGGCTGCCGCGGAGTGCGATGTGGTAATGGCGGCGACCGAGCCAGAGCTGCTAGACGACGAGGAAGTAAAGAGGTAACCGGGTGGCAGGGTAGGGGAAGGGGCGAGCTTCAGCTCCATGGCTCCGGGAACCCCGTCCTTGCCGTGGTGCAGCCCCTACAGAGGCGATGCCCCGCCCTCCGAGAATCCCCCCTCCCCCATCTGAGATTGAGTCCGGATGGACCCCCTGAAGGGGCGCTCCCGGAGGTTTGCCCTTCCCTCCTGCTTCCGCCTGGCTGAGGAGCTGAGGCATGGCGTTGTTGCCCAGCAGAGAGAAAGGTTGTCCTCGTTGTAGAGGCCGGGTCTCTAAGGGGATCTCGGAGGTCTATTGCGGGGTGGGGGGTGGGGCGCCGCGGCTGTGATGAGGCCTTCTTACATCGCCCCCGACCCCTTCCTTCCCTTGTTAACTTCTGTATTTTGTGTCTCAGCCCTTTGCGTCTCCGAAGCTCTTGCTGTCCTCACCCCCTTTCCTCCGTAATTATACCCCAGCGAGCGCTAGTCTGGGCCCGAGGTATTGTGTGTCTCCATTATTGACCTGGTGGCCCCTCGGTTACCCCAGAAGTCGAAGGTGATAGAGAAAGAAGGGTGAGGGCTTTTGTCTCGTGCTCTACACGTCAAACCCTCTCCTTCCACCCTTTCTAAGGTCCTCATTCTTTCAGGGCTGTTTCTTAAATTAATCAGTAAGGAGGGGGGCAGCTGCTTGGGCTCTGCTGGGCAGCCGCAGTGGCTCGAGATTGCAGTCCGGACTCGGCAAGGGAGCTGCAGAGTGAGTGGTTTTCGAGAACGCTCTGGATTTTGGCTACAGCTAAGGCAGGTTATTGGAAGTGGGGTTGGAACACAGTTGTGAGTAGTCATACTTGTCCTAATTCTGGAGCAGAATTAACGAAAAGCTTCTGGAAGTTTGGAGCTCTGTTCTCATCAACCGCGGGTTAACTGACTACAATTCTCTCAGTCTCCTTCCCACATATTTCATGTCTTTATACCAAGCCCATTATGGCTTCAGTCTGGAGGATTCGAGGTGGTGATTAGTTCATGAGATCTGAAATCAGGATTCCGAGAATTTTTTCCTTTTATAACTATCCAGGTTTGAAACATCAGAGGTACTCAGGGAGGCAGAATGAATAGTACCAAGCTTAAGGGTAGTTACTACAGCCAGTGTCCCAGGTTCCTGACCTGTTGGGAGCAGGAGCTGAGAGCCTTGACAAAGTGTAGTAGGTCCCTGGGATAGCAGAGAAGGCAGGAAACCAGAGTCTAGTCTGTGTCTGTTCCTGGTTTTGAGGTTTCACAAACTAGTTCTTTCCAGGTACTTAGAATTAAGCATCATCAGCATCATTAAGGAACTGCAAAACAGGACGCAAAACTCCCACCAGTACAGGCAGAACTTAAATTAATTGTAGGGATTTACTTCACTTGTGTTTGGAAGGAGTTCAGTGGTTCTTTGTTCTATAAATAGGGAGTTGGGCTATATGTAATTTAAAATAAACTCAGCCTACTTCGTATAAATCTCTGACGTAGGCACTGCCCTTAATTTGAGTTTCCCTTCAAAGTTCCTATGTAAAGCAAATTCTTTTCCTTAAAAAAAAATCAGCGTTTTTATGATATTCTATCATAAAAAACATAAAACAGGTGATGCTGTAATGTGACCACATCAGACACAAAAAAAGTATGGTATTTGGTAGCAGTAAACAGAATAAGGGAGGATGTTGACTGATGTTAACTGCCTTATTTCATGGAGTTTTAAGATGTCATTGGTTGTAAAATGCACGATTGTTTTCTGTGCCACTAAGAGAAAAAAACTATAACTGAAAAATGCATTCTTATGAAATAGACATATGTAAAACATACTTACATAGATCTTTTTTAGACATAATAAAATGTAAATGTTTATTGCATACCACTTATGTGAAAAAATCAAAAGGAAAATATAGTGAAATAAAAATATCACCACTTGACTTTCTGCCATATAAGGCATCCTAGGAGGGTAAGTACTGGGCTCTGTTAGTAAGAAAAAGCCTTGTTCATGTGTAGCTTTCCAATGCTGAAAATGGAGTGGTGACTTAGAAGTTTTGGAGGAAGATTGTTTTACATTTTTCACATATCCTGGAATCCTCCTGTGTAGCCACAGCAGAGGGCAGGGATAGGCACATCTCTTACAAATGCCCTTTACTATCTGACTTGGTTAGTTATTTGGCCAAGTTCGTGTCTCTTGTTACAGTCCTACTCCCAGTGCACTTGGGGACACAGGAGTTGATGGGTCTCTTGGGTTGTTTTTGTAAAATCCAGCAAGGAGCCCTTCCTTGCATCGTGGCCCAAGGGCATCCTGCTGCTGCTGCTGCTGCTGCTGCTGCTGCGTTGTCACAGCCCCTCGGGGGCGGGGGACCGGGGGGCGGGCAGAGTGAGAGGAACTTTCAAGAAGTTGGAAAGAAGTTGCTCATGGTTGTAGCATTTTGAATGGCTACATGTTTTATTTCCTTAGCTTTAGAGTCTCTACAGAAAAAGAAATGGACTTAAGTTTTTTTGCCTGTCACTCTGGACAAAGTTCTTTTTCCCTCATAGCAGCTGAGAAGCTAAAATAAAAGATGTGTTAGTTGGAACTCCAAAATAGATCAGGGCTCTGGACATGAAGATGATTATTTCTCTTTGCCCACCAGAATAGATAAAGCTGCTTGGGGAGCCAGAGGACTAAATTTCAGAGGTTTTACATTTCAGCTAATTTAAGAACTTACATTTTCCTGGGAAGTTGCTGATTGTTTTACCTAATATATGAATGCCTGTCTTGAGTGAAGGCTCTCTGGTCACATTTCCTGGACTGGGGAGCAGTTTGTTCTCCATAGGTGGTCTTTATTATGGTAAAATAGAAGGATTTCAAGTTGCTAATCAATAGAGGCAGTACTTCTGTGTCTCAGCAAATATCTGGCCTGACTGGGCAGTGAGGTCCAAAAGAACCAACGGGAGCCGTCGACTTAGGAGCCAAGGGCATCCTTACGGGGTTCCTTGGGCTGATGATCTTCACTTCTCAGTGTCTGTTTGCCTGGTGGAGGAGAGCAAGAACAATTATTAATAGGCCCTTTCTTAGTACCTAGGTATTGTAAACTCTTTTGGGATTTTGCCTTTTATTTTTCTATGAATATTGTTGGTGGGAAGCACTGAACCCTGAATCCATATCCCGGGGGCTGCTGTAGTTGCTATTAACTGCAGCTTCTTGGGGTGTTTTGGAGTTTGTGGCCTTAACTGCAGAGCTTGTGGGATTACTTTTCCCCCTTCTTCCCCACTCTGTTTCAGATTCTTAGGTTTGTGTCCCCCTAAACTTCCTTGAAGTTCCAGGGCAGGCAGCTAGACAAAGCCTGCAAGCTGAATGGGAATTTGTCTTTGACCTTGAGCCCAAATCAGTGAGAAACACTGCTTTCAGCCTTCACTTTCATTTTGGTATACTTTAAGTGTGGGGTCAGAGATGAAGAAGTGGGACAAATAAGTCACGGTTAAGGAAAGGATAAAGCTAGGAATACAGAATCCTGAATACCAGCAAATAATTGATTGAACTCTGGTATTAACAAGTGGCAAAATTGTTAAATAGTCTTTACTGGAGCAAAGGTAGAGCACAGAGAAAGGGTCTCTGTTCCTTGCTGGTTTAATTCAGATTCACGTATTAACTGAAGTTCACCAGGTAAATTGAGCAATTTTAATAAAATGTTGGGCCAAGTGAGTGGCAGTTGCTGTAGTGTCTAGTTCATTCCCAACGACCAGAACTCTGATTGGCTTAAAGATCAGCCTTGTTGTACATTCCAACCAATCAGGAATTGGTTTAGTCTTTGAAGCTAGTATTAAGTTTTTAAAAGCTGCATACTGGGCAGTTGCCTTTGCTTTCTCTAGGACTTTAGAAGATTGGAGAACAATGGTCGGTGGCTGCCTAGGTCCCTTGTGGTCTGATGCAAAGTCTCTCTGAGAGCCCATTTCTCCCTTAGTCCACTAATGTTTGGTCGCCTTTCTCCAGTGCTGAGTGATGTGGAAGTTACTTAGAGGTCGTTCCAGGTATTCTCTTAAATTGTCTGGATTTCAGCATTAAGAACAGGATTCAGCATGCAAGTTTTTCCAGTAGTTTATTCATTTTATTGGATTGACAGTTTTTTTCTTTCCCATGCAGATCCAAATAGCAGTTTCTGTGTTTATCCCACCATGGCAGGGGTATGAGTGGTTGAGGCTTTTGAGAATGGTAATATGATCAGGAATATTTGACTTTCAGAGTCCAACTCTGAGACTTAATACTCTGTTGGCCTATGACTTTGTGTGGGGTGGCCAGATTGTCAGATAAGCAAAGTGTTAACTGTCTTTTCTGATTCTAATATTAGGCTTTTGGGGAGGGTGTGTGAGGCAAGCAGGGCCCTCTCTTATTAGAGTTTCTGTCCTGAGAATTCTTCCTTGAGCAGTTTGCTCTGAGACAGTCAACCACCTGATGAACTAAAGAACCACAAAAACTTGGGAAGCAAAATAACAGTTGACAGTCTAGATTCCTGACTCTAGTTCCCATCTCCATCTCCCCCCCTCCCCCACTCCCACCAAAAAAAAAAACCCAAAAGAACTCAGAAAGCAACCTTTTTCCTAATTATAGTTCCTCAGTTCTAGATTTTTTTTTGGCTGCACCACATGGCTTGTGGGATCTTAGTTCCCTGACTAGGGATCAAATCCGGGCCCTCAGGTGTGAAAGCACAGAGTCCTAACCACTCGACCGCCAGGAAATTCCCCAGTTCTGGATTTTTGATGAGTGCTAGTGTCCCCATGAGGGTAGTGGGAGATGTCACAGAATGGGAAACCAAGTGATAGAAAATGGTGGGTTTGGGGAGATATTATGAAAACAAGTCTCTGGCTAATGCCAAAAAGCCAGTGGCTTGTGTCCTCAGAGTAGCTTCTGAGAAGCTTATTTCTCAGAAGCAACTTCTTGGTTGTGTTTCCTGTCCCCAGGGGTAAATGAAAGTTAGGGAGATGCCACAGATTGTGATACATCCCATTTAAGGAGCTAGCAGAAGTTTTTAACACAGTTGAGGCTGCTACTTCTGTGTGAATATCCTTCTGCCTGCAATGATGGAATTTCCATCTGGATTGATTGCTTGCTTGCTCTTTTTCCCCACTGAATAAGACAGCCACCTCCAGTGCGTTGCCTGGTGTCCTTCCCTACTTGAGCAGTAGAGAGTGCTGCTGCTTTGTGTAGTCTGTATCTGTGAGTGCACTTGGTGCCTTTTGGTCTCTCCTGGCTCTGCCCCTGTTGAGATTCCCCGAGTGTCCAGACGGAGGACAGTTTGAACTGGTATATTTTTTTCATCTTCATCTCCTTCTCTTTTTGGGGGGAGGGTGGGTATTTTAACTGGGCTTTTTTTTTTTTTTTTTTTCCTGCGGTACGCGGGCCTCTCACTGTTGTGGCCTCTCCCGCTGTGGAGCAGAGGCTCCGGACGCGCAGGCTCAGCGGCCATGGCTCACGGGCCCAGCCACTCCGCGGCATGTGGGATCTTCCCGGACCGGGGCACGAACCTGTGTCCCCTGCATCGGCAGGCGGACTCTCAACCACTGCGCCACCAAGGAAGCCCCTTAACTGGGCTTTTAAGTGAAAGCAGAAGCTGCCTATTCTATAGGAAATTGGGTAAGGGAAGCTGGGTAGCCCACCCTTACCAACAGGTAGAAGTTGGATAGAGTCCACCCTCTATTTTCTCTGGACCTTTATGAAGCCTTTATTTGCTCTTAGCATCTAGCGCCTTGCATTTAGCAAACACTCTATCTGTGGAATTGTTCCCAGTCATATATGGCTTCCACCTATCCATATGAAACTTAAATGGTTAGATTAGAGGATAAAAAAGAAGGAAATCTAATAATATGCATTTGGTAAGATGGAGCAAAAGTTAGGCTCCTGGGCTCCTTTTACTTTACTCTCTCATGAAGGTCAGAGAGAGTACAACATGAAACAGGCCCTGTGACATGCCTTTGGGGACAAGAGGTCTTGTACTGTGGGAAGGAGGAAGGAATTTCTACTCTGAGACTGGCCAAGATCCTGTAAATTCTGAAGGGTGGAGGGCATTCCTTGATCAACGGGCAACTAGTAAATTTGACTGAATAAAAAAAATGGGTGCAACAATCTAGAGTAAGGGTGACATTTTGGAAGTAGTAAATATAATAGGAATGCGTAAAGGATATTTGACTCGTTGGTAGTATAAAGTATTATTATTAAAAGCCTGAGGGTAAAAAAAGGAAAAATATCTTTCTCTAAAGTTCTTCCTGCCAGTAAAATAGTCTCCAGGTCAGAGGCCCCTAAACACTCCTCTGCTCTAACAAGAAATTATGTTGTCCTGAGTTGTAATTTTAGTAGATTTCTCTTCCACTTCGGGAGTAGTAGACTACATCAAGAAAATGCAAAGAAAAAGAAAAAAAAAGATCTCATTCAAGCTGCTACGTCTGTTTTGATTTAAACTGGTATTAATGGCTATTGGAAGAGTGAAACTTTATTAAAAATACATTATTCTAGCCAAATACTTGAAATAAATAAGAGCACTGTGGTTTACCCCCCACTTCCCCCCCTACCCTTGATCATTCAAAAATCTAATCAGTATTTCCTCAGTTGCAAATGTAGAATAGTGAAGCCATGCTAGTCTTTATTTTTCATGCAGTGGAGTAGAATAAATCTAAGAATGGTACATTACAAATATACATGTGAAGTAGTTCCAGAGAGAACCCAGAGATGTTGAGACGTTTAAAAAAAAAAAAACTACTTGCCCGTGAATCCTGCATTATTAGTGAGAGTTAAGTTTCTAAATACCTTTTTAATTGCTAGAAGATAGACTAGTTGGCCTAAGACAAAGATATTGCTTAAGTGTTCAACTTGGGAGTATTTAGAGAGAAAATGGAAGTTTTTATAGAGCATCTAATTTGGGGCACATTACGATTTCAACTGTAGTGTTTTAATTTGTTTTTAATTTAGCTGTAAATGTGCAAAGTTGGCTGGTGATCATAAGCCCAAGTTGTCTGATTTGATCACATGATGCTGAGCCCTGCTAAGACCTGTGTGATACCAAATGATTCCCTTGGCAGTATTTGTTGGAGTAATTAGCATCTGTGATGAATGAGTGCTAAATTAGGAGAAAGAGAATGGAACTGTGTGATCAGAGGATATACAGATTTTTCACGCACATGTAGTGTTAGAAGAGCAGGTTTTCATTACTGCAGTTTTCTGATTGATGAGGTTATTTCTGAAAAATAAATACATTTTAAAATAGCAAAGCAGAGCAAGAGTAGAATGTATTCTCCTTACCTGTGTCTGTCAGACAGAAGGCCGGCCTGGCCCTCTGGTGCTGATCCCGTTGTGGGACACCCTCCCATCATACATCCAAAGAGGGCAGAGTATTTGGAAAACCTTTCACGAGCTGTTTTCACAGGAATTTGTTGCTGGCTATTAAAGCGAAAGGACTGGTCTGGTAGAGGTAGTCATTCCCAGCATCTCTTGGTGAATCAGAGAAGTGAAGCTTTTTCTGCTTAGCGTTGATGCGAGGATTGGGTGGGGAACTGGATAAATTAGTTTTAATCCAAAAACCTTGCCACTCACAGGATCTAGCGGGGAAAACATGGGACTCTAAGATTTAGGAAACCTGTGCAGCCACCTTGGTTGGGTGCCTCACTAGCTCTTCATCTGTTGGAGGACACATGATATTATCACCATCACCACTTCAGAAGGCTGTTGTGAAGACCCTCATTGGAAATGTTTTGAAAATTTGAAAATGCACTAGAGGTACAGTGTCTGTTAATAGCATCATCGGGTCAGTTATGGCCAAGTCTGTATTTTGATGTGGTGTTAATATTTCAGGGTTTAGTCTGAATTTTATTTTGTCGTCACAGAAAATAATCTGTAGTTTAATGTAGTCCCTTTTGGAATCTGTTCCTTTTTTTACCTAATCCAGGTGAACTCAGTTAATCCTAATTCTTCCTTTCTTAGTACTGATGTGTTTTAGTTAGGTACATGTTGTAACCTCACTTGGTTCTCAAATGAATTGACTGGCAGTGAGTGGAGTGACAGATGCCACCGCCAGATTGCCCTCAATTCCAGTGTTAACCAGCTCTTCTCCTTCTTTTCCAGTCCTACGCCTTTGACATCTCATCCTTCAGTCCCTTTGCTGTAAGGGCAACTTGAACAAGCTTCAGCCCTTTCTCAGACTCCCAGGCAGGACTTGAATGGATTTGACCCTGGAATTGTTCCTGATGCAGCCTTGTTCAGTTCTTGCTGCTGCCATGCTGGATTCCAAAGATCCGCTCTTTCCTCGGCTGGTCTCGCAGGGTCAGGCCCATTGGTTAAAGCTTGTCGTGTATTTGGTGGGGAGGTTCAAGATGACGGAGGGACTCCACTTTGGGCGTTGGACCTGGAGGCAAAAAATAAGCATTCAGTCTAAAAGCACTAAGTGCCCATTGTTTAGGCAGCTGTTAATCAACCATGTTTCTATGAAAATAAGTCCTTTTCATGAGGCAGTTGTGTGGGAATAGCTAATTCTGGCCTGATGCTGTGCAGTGTGAGGTTAAAAACATGGTAACGTGTCACAACACAATTCTTCTTGTTCTTTCTGCTGTGGGCTGACTCTACATTACTCGCTTTGTTTGCTCTAGAATGGAATCTACTCACCATTTACTAAAATGAAATGCATTTCTTGGGGGAGGCAAAGTCCAGTTCACTAGGTCTTGCATCTTAAAGGGAAAGGAGCCCTACTCTGTCTGTGACTGATTGTTAGGAATGTCATTTGACTTGTTTAAATCCAGATTGCATTTCTGGAGTTGGATTTTATACACTGGGGCTATTTTGTGTTTTAGTTGAAAGAAATTCATATTCATCGTTCTTAGCAGTACAGATTAATTTTTAAAGTCTTAGGCAATAGGTAGCAATAGGTAGAGGTGAGCATTAGAGAGAGAGAGCTTAGCATAGTAGATAAGGCACAGCTCTGGGATCTGCAGGTCTGGGTTGACACCCTGACCCTCTGGACAGTTTTTAATCTCTAACCCTTAATTTCCTCTTGAAAAATGGGAATAATGAAACTCACCTGATAAGATAATGTATGGAAAGTACCTGGCCTCAGTAATAATTACTGATTTTCCACAGAAGTCATCCTTTACGTTTTTGCTGGAAAGCCAGTGCTGAACTCATGGCCTCCACTGGAGTGAGTGTTTCAGGAAAGAAAGGGCATCTCTGTATTTCTACAGATTGTTCCACCTTTGACTCACAAGCTTTATACGCTGATACAATGTCTATCCAAGTGCCCAGATGCCTTTGGTTTTCCTCAAGGATTTGTGTGGTCTTAGCCACTAGCTGACTGAATAGAAGGCTAGATCTTTTCAGGTACAGTTTGGGCCTGTTGCTTTTGAATTTACTACTCCATTTCTTCATAGTGGTTTAATTCAACTTCTGACATCCAGTGTTGGGGAAGCCCCTTCTTCAAATCTTTTGGCATGTCTGCTCTTAAAGGATAGTTTCTTCATAGTTCTTATAGTGCCTGGCTTGATTTAGAGTTGTTCAGCATGTGGAAAGATTGTGCTTGGTCTTATAAGTCTTGCAGTTGGGGAATCCTTCTTGAGAACTTTTAATAGCAGATGGCCTCTTTACAGCATTGTGACAGTTGGTGTAATAAAATTATTCAAATCCATCACAGTTCAAATCTGTCAACATTTATAGGTCATTTCCATTTGCCTTCTCCCTTTTTTTTGGCCATGCCACATGGCTTCTGGGATCTTAGTTCCCTGAACAGGGATCGAATGCAGGCCCCCTCAGTGAAAGCGCCGAGTCCTAACCACTGGACCACTAGGGAAATCTCCCATTTTCCGTCTCTTTTCTGGTAGCAGACTTTTCTTGTTAATAGGGCTTGCCAGGACAGTGATGGAGAAGAATGGAAAGGGAGATCGCCTCAATAAAAGGAGGGTGGTTTTGCCAGTTTGTAATGTAAAATACATGAGTAAATAAAATCACAAATCTTCCCATTGCCGATGTCCATGGAATCAAGCTGTAAACTCCTATACCATCACCAAGATTAAGAACTGTATTTTTGTCCCCACTTCAGGCAGCCCATGAACTGGGCTTTTAGCATGCATGGAGGGCAGGAAAAGAAACAAAGATTCTTCCTTATAACAGAAATGTCAGATATTTAGCTATGTTGCAGTAATCATTTTGGTAAAGAATTATCTTAGTCACTCAAGTTGGGCATTAGAGTGATTTTGGGTATCTCTGATAAGGGTTACAAGTTTGTTCTTTGAGACATTGTTGGTCATGTCTGATTTGATTCTCGTTCTTTGGTCAAGAATATAATTTGCAATTATATATCATTGTTTCTTTTGGAAGGTACAGTTTGTCTCATGCACAGCTTCAAAAAAATGGATCTTGGAGTAGGGCAAAATTTTTGATACTCATAACCATGCCATTGGGTGGTTATATAAGGTGTTAGAGGGATGGTTGAGGAGGCAGTTAAGTATCCACGTAGATGTGATGGGCAGAGAGCATCAGTAGGCGGGTACTTGTTAGAGCATGGCACTGGCAGTCTATATTTTGTATGTCCCTGTCATCCAAGTTCTTGATCTCTGCTGTCACTCAACTCTCTCCTCCATCTTAAACACCAATACGCTATGCTTTTAACACCTTTGCCATCTGCTTTTGCTCTGCTTGTCCTTCCAGTGACAAATGCATGAGCCAGTTTTCAAGAGAATAAATCATTAAAACTCCAAGAATATGATCCATTTCACATTGAGAAATCAGTTGCCCCTGAACGGCATTACCTATAACTGACTTTTTGTAAGTTTGCTAAAGAGGCAGAAGTTGTGACACAGTGGAAAGGAAATAAATATAAAAATTCTGTCTCTGAGAGAATGTCTAAATTTGCCTGTCCTAAGGGGAATGATTACAGGTAGGAGTAGTGAAGAAAGGTCAGGCAACATCAGAGAGGTTTCTTGATTTAGTTGAATGTATATCTAAGTGACAAAAAATAGCATCTGAGGAACTTGGATTCGTTCATTAGCACCTCCTTTTGGTCCATCAGCCCATCAAACAAATCTATAAATTCCTTCAAGTATCACATTAACTTTCAGCTCAATGTGCCGGGGGCTCTAGACCAAAAGATTGTTCCCATGAGATTACAGGGGTTATTCCCTGGGTATAGTAACATGATTCTCTTTCTCTTTCCTTTTCAGGGAAGCAGAGTCTTTCAAGGAACAAGGAAATGCATACTATGCCAAGAAAGATTACAATGAAGCTTATAACTATTACACAAAAGCCATAGGTAAGAAGGGATACACTGGAAAATAATTTGCCGAATATTGTTGTTTTAAATTTTTATTTATTTATTTATTTGGCTGCGTTGCATCTTCATTGCTGTGCGTGGGCTTTCTCTAGTTGCGGCGAACGGGGGTGCTCTTCGTTGTGGTGTGCTGGCTCCTCATTGCGGTGGCTTCTCTTGTTGCGGAGCATGGACTCTGGGTGCCCGGGCTTTAGTAGTTGCGGAGCGTGGGCTCAGTAATTGTGGCTCGAGGGCTCTAGAGCGCAGAGTCAGTAGTTGTGGTGCATGGGTTTAGTTGCTCTGCGGCATGTGGGATCCTCCGGGACCAGGGCTGAAACCCGTGTCCCTTGCATTGGCAGGCAGGTCCTTAACCACTGCACCGCCAGGAAAACCCCCGCCAAATACTGTTATAAATAGCTCCTCTCTAAGAAGCAGTCTTTCTGCTTAGTGGGTTGATAACTGTTACTGTGTGAAGTCTTTCGGGTTTAATGACCTTAGTGGCAGTGGTCCCCAACCTTTTTGGCACCAGGGACTAGTTTGGTGGAAGACAGTTTTTCCACGGGGCGGGGTGGGGGAGATGATATGGTTCAGGCGGTAATGCGCGAGCGATGGGGAGCGGCAGATGAAGCTTTGCTCACTCACCCGCTGCTCACCTCCTGCTGTACAGCCCGGTCCCTAACAGGCTGAGGACCGGTACCGGTCAGCGGCCCAGGGGTTGGGGCCCCTCTTATGAGGGATAACTTTTTCTAGCTCAAGCAGGTAGTTCTTCATTTGGCAAATTAAAGGCAGTTCCAGAAATTCTAGATACTATGGCAATAAGATACCCACCTAAATGCATCTCAGCCATTGGCAATTCATTTACCATCTTAGAAAATGGCCTTTGTAGATATTAACAAGTCTTAGTTACCTCCATGCTCAATTTGCCAGTATATTTTAATCCCATGCCAGCATTTTTCTCACCTAACTTGTTTACAGACTCCCCACCCCCAACTCAACAAATGCAAATTTATTTTCATGTCGTATTACATAAAACACAAATCATTAAGAAGACAAATATGCTAACCCCTTAACCCATAAAGGATAATCAGTGCATTTTAAAGCTAAGTATAAATTATTTTTAAATAACTTGTCTTTGTAAAGTGGTTGCACCATTGCTGCTGTCCATTTGTCCAAGTAGTCAAAAATATGGCTGTGGCCTTTTAGAGTATGTCAGCATTCCTGTTATAGTTTGATTGCCTTTGATATAGTTCTGAGGGAGACAGCCCCGGAGTTTTTGAAGCAGTGACCCATGCCAAACTTTGTTTCACATTATTCTGCCTTTCCTGTAGATATGTGTCCTAAAAATGCTAGCTATTACGGGAATCGAGCAGCCACCTTGATGATGCTTGGAAAGTTCCGGGAAGCTCTTGGAGATGCACAGCAGTCAGTGAGGTTGGATGACAGTTTTGTTCGGGTATGTAATGGGGCTGTTTGAGGGGGGTCTGAGTTGCTGTAGTTGAGTTCCTCTAGCCCAGGGTTTCCCAGTTTTGACACTTAACATTTGGGGCCAGATAATTCTTTATTGTGGGGAGCTATCCTGTGCATTATAAGATGTTTTCAGCAGATGCCTGGCCTTTAACCACTAGATGTGAGTAGCACTCTTCTCCCTTCCCAGTTGTGACAACCAAAAATATCTCTAAACATCTCTAAATGTCCCATGGAGGGCAAAATCACCCCTGGTTGAGAACCGCTGCTCCATCCCTTGTTGGTTTTGTGTGCATGTTGCTGCTGTTGATTTCTTTTGGCTTGGCCAGTTATGCTCCTTTTCTTCCCTCTTTGTGTTTCTTCTAGGGACATCTACGAGAGGGCAAATGCCATCTATCTCTAGGGAATGCCATGGCGGCATGTCGTAGTTTCCAGAGAGCCCTAGAACTGGATCACAAAAATGCTCAGGCACAACAGGAGGTATGGGTCTGATGCCGTCTGTATCAGAAGAAACAGCAGGGTGTTATATTTGGGAGGAATAGTGACTTGAGAATCAGAACTGAGATCTTGTCTCATTTCTGCCATCAGCCACACCTGGGTGACTGCGTGCAAGGCTCAGTCTCTGAGCCTCAGCTTCCTTATCTGTAAAAGGAATTTTGAATGTGATTTACAGCTTTGAAAATCTTTGAAATTTGGAGGGTTTCGGAGATAGCTGGGGGGTGGGCAGATGCATCAAGGAACTGATTTGAGTGAGGTTAAAAAATTTGAATTCAGATCCTGATTAAATTGGTAGCAGCTAAAAGATGTTTTAGTTGCATCTTCATATGTACCCAGTTTACTCCTGGATGCATTTCGTGAGAATTGCACTGAACCTCTGACAGTGCCTTTTATTTTATGTATGTTGTGTCATGGCTCCTTTGTTTCTGACCTTAAGTTCAAACTGAGGGTAAAGGTTGGGCCTTAACCTTTCTGTTAAGGAGTCTTGGCTACATCTTCACCAAATTGATTTGTGAGAAGTCTGTGGTTCTGATTCTCTTGAAATAAACTCATCAAGTCCTTGTTGGTTTTTCTGGTTGTTGAATCTGCAACTTCATTAAAACTCTCTTATATGGTTTTTCTGGTATAGTTCAAGAATGCTAATGCAGTCATAGAATATGAGAAAATAGCAGAAACGGATTTTGAGAAGCGGGATTTTCGGAAGGTAAAGTACAACTGTGAGGAAGTCTCATCTACACTTTTCTCACAAAGTTGTGTGTGTGTGTGTGTGTTTGAGGTAATTAGAGGAGTAGTATGGTACAGAAGATCTAGAATAGTAAATTATCACTTTAATTTGGCATTGACCTTTCCTTTCCCTGTTTTGGTTTTTGTTTTTAAGACTTTTATTTATAGTTTTTAGAACAGTTTTAGGTTCACAGCCAAATTGAGAGGGAAGTACAGAGATTTCCCATATATCCCCTGCCCCGCACATGTGTAGCCTCTGCCATTATCAGTGTTCCCCAGAGGGGAATTTCAGAGGTACAGTTTGTTACAACCAAGTTTTTGGCAATTATGAATAAAGCTGCTCTGGATATCTCTGTGCAGGTTTTTGTATGGATATAAGTTTCAACTCTTTTGGGTTAATACCAAGAAGCACAGTTACTGGATCCTATGGTAAAAGTATGTTTATGTTTTGCAAGAAACTACCAAACTGTCTTCAGAAGTGACTGTATCATTCTGCATTCCCACCAGCAATGAATGGGCGTTTCTGTTGTTCCACATCATCAACATTAAAAAAAATTTTTTTTGTTAAGTTTCTTATTTTCTTTTTTTTTTTTTTTTTTTTTTTTTGCGGTACGCGGGCCTCTCACTGTTGTGGTTTCTCCCGTTGCGGAGCACAGGCTCCAGATGTGCAGGCTCAGCGGCCATGGCTCACGGGCCCAGCCGCTCCGCGGCACGTGGGATCTTCCCAGACCGGGGCACGAACCCATGTCCCCTGCATCGGCAGGTGGATTCTCAACCACTGCGCCACCAGGGAAGCCCTTATTTTCTTAATTATATTTCGCTTTATAATAAAAAGCAGTATGAGTTTGTTACTTGAGTTCGTTCTTGTTTCTGATATAAGGTATGCTAGTTAGTAGAGGAAAAGCCAGTTGGAATTAAATATTAGGTTTGGATAACCCACTTTTATTAGAATAATGAGAGCTACCTTTAACACCTGCTTTGTGTGATCTAGATGGAGCTATAAATAAAACATAGAGGCTCCTTTTACATTTTTGAATAGTATACAGAACCTGTCATCATACCTTTTTGATGTTAAGCCTTTCCACAGAAGCACACTACTGTCCTTTATGGAGCTGTGTGATAGTACATGAAAAATGTACATGCCAAAGGGATTGACCTATGTGAAACATGGGGAAGGTATCAAAGTTCCAGGTATCTCTCTAAATCTTGTTTGTAGTGGTTATCTCTCATCTGAGTAATTCCTGATTCCCTTCTTTAGCTGGAACTTGGAAGTAGCTTTCACTAGAGTTTCAGAAGGGGAGGTAAGTGACCTCCAAAAGGGTTAAAAACCACTAATTGGGATCAGTTTTCAGGATCACTTAAGGGACAACTCCATCCAAGGGCTGGAGTTGTCCCTTCATATGTGGGAATTTGCTCCATGCTTTCTGTAGCAGGTACTCAAATGCGTGATAAAAGGGTACAGTTAAGAATCATTCTTAAGTCACAAACTGTGACAGTCTTTTATTTGGTAATATCTGATTAGCTTATAGAGTCCAGGTATTAACTTATTAGCGTCCCTCTTCTGTCCATTGGTTTTAATAACCACAGTGTCTTTGTAGTGCAGTTCATACTTTTCCTTGGTGTGTGTGTGTGTGTGTGTGTGTGTGTGTTTGGAAAGCAATTATGCCTTGTGTCACATTTTTAGAGGTTTGCATAGGCAAAAGCTTTGTCTCAAAAGGCGGTCTTTTGGGTTTCTTTTCTTTCTTGCCCACCCTGGAGCCAGAATCCCTAGTCTGTGACAGCATCCTCTGTTTGTGACATCCCAGCACCCCCACTGTAGTTCATGGTGATGTCACAAATGAAGAATTATGATCCTGGCAGGGGAAACAGATGAACTTGGAAGAAACAAAGATCTTCTTTGCCTGCAGCTGTCCATAGTCATGGGGATATGGGGGTGGGAAGTGAAGCCCTGAGGCTCCAACTGACACTCCCCACCATGAGCTGAACCATCTCCGTATAGAACGTCACAAAGGCAGCAGGTTGTGGCTGCTTACATTTTGACTGACTGCTCTCCTCCCAATTCTTTTTCTGTTTAAGGAGGGGGAAATCAGCACCATGACTACCCTACTCAGTACCTGCATTTTCATATTGTTCTTAGAACATAAGCTGTGCCATTCAAGGAAAGGTGTCCCCACCACTGCTCTGTTAACACCGTGGAAAACCTTCCCAGTGCAACAGCTCATGGTGTTTACCTACTTCCCTTTATTTTTAAATTTAAATATTAGAGTAGGTGCTATTCTTGGTTTAAAAGCTAGAAAGTGTAAACAAATACTCAGTGATAAGTGCTTCCCCCAAACTTGTCTTCCATCTGCCTATTTCTTACCCTTTAGGGTAACCACTGTTCTTGTTCTGTTTACTGCCACAGTTTTGTTCTACATAAATAAATACAAATACAGAATTTTTTTTTTTTTGGCCGCGCCTCATGCCTTGTAGGACCTTAGTTCCCCGACCAGGGATTGAACCCTGGCCCCAGCAGTGAAAGCACCAAGTCCTAACCACTGGACCACCAGGGAATTCCCAACAAATACAAAGATAGATTCTTAATTTCCTTTCTTTCTTTTTCTTTCTTTCTTCCTCCTTTCCTTTCCTTTCTTTTCTTTCTTTTTTACATGAAAGGTAATAATGCTCTGCAAAGTTCTGTATCTTGCTTTTTTTTTTTTTCCACTTAATAGGCCTTGGAAGTCTTTCCATATTAGTATATGCAGAACTTCTTCATTCTATTTTAGCTCCACATAGTAGTGTTCTATTATATGAATGTCTACCTTGCCTAACCAGTCTTCTGTTGATGGAATTTGAGTTATTTCTGCTTCCAGTTTTCAGACTTCATCTCTTTCTGATCCCTATGACCAAGATTCTTAGAGGGAATGGGTGTCCCTTAACTCCAGATTTCTCCATTGGGTCAGTTATTCTTGGAGGAGAATATGATTCAGGAAGGATTTCCCAGGAATAACAGATAAACCAAAGTGAAAGCTCAGAGAACAAACTCAGAAAAAATAGGAATATATAGAAGTCTTTATGAAGCTGAAAGACTGAAATAATCTCAGATCTGTGTGTGTGTGTGTGTGTGAGAGAGAGAGAAACTTTTTGGTTTGTATAGCAATGTGTTAGGTATAGTTTAGGACTATTGAAAGCAAACTAATTATTGGATATTTCTATACTAAAGTGGAAGTGGAAGAGTGGTCACCATGTGAGGCTCATGCCACAGGAAGGAAGGAGGGAACTGAGAGCAATTGCAGTAATACAGGGAGTAATGATTCTTTATCCGGTTCTCTTTTTGGTATTCCTGTCTTACTTAGTAGGCTAAGCATGATGAATTATGCAAAGTAGCAAATAATAGTATTTCTACTAGAAGAATGTGAGTTTTGATCACGGTCACTATTGATATGATTCCCTGTGGAGGCACCTTAGCATAGTGATTAAGGTTATACGCTCTGGAGTCTTCGTGTCTAAGATCAAATTCTGTTCCTATTTGGTCCAAGGTCCAAGCTTTGGTGACCTTGAACAAGTTACTTAGTCTCTGTACTTTAGTTTTTTTATCAGTAAAATAAGGGTATTAATATTACCTGCTTCAGAAAATTGTTGTGGGCATTAAATGGGTTAATATATAAAGTACTCAGTAAATGTTTGCTGTCATCATTATCATCTGGATCAGCTGCTCTCCTCATTTCAGTGGTTTAATCAAATAGGTGTGTGTGTATATGTATATATATTTTTTATTTTATTTTTTATTTTTTTAAACAGGTATATTCTTAAACTCTGGTATTACTTCCCTTTGAGTCTGTTGCCTGTGACCAAACTAAAGACATATTTGGAGTCCAGGATGAAGAACCTTATTTGCTTTCTTCTTCCCCATAGGTTGTTTTTTGCATGGACCGTGCCCTAGAATATGCCCCTGCCTGCCATCGCTTCAAAATCCTCAAAGCAGAATGTTTAGCAATGCTGGGTCGTTATCCAGAAGCACAGTCTGTGGCCAGGTATGAAGTCAGGCCAGTTTTGTATTAAAATGCCAGATACCACTGGACGAATGCTGTCTGGCAGTTCTCTACAACAGGAGTTAACATATTGTCCTGTAGGTAGGCCAGCCAGGGTGATCAGACCTTCCTGGGACTTAAAGCCAAAAGTTAGCCCAGGTATTATTCCGAAAATCCAAAGGTATTTATATAGGAGTTCAGTAGGTACTTGAGCTATATGTGAAAGAACAGATGTGTGGATTTTTTTGTGTGTTTTTGTTTTTTTTAATGTCCTTTTCTTTCTACTCAAGGGGTTTGCGAACTCTAAAGGGCTGGATAGTAAATATTTTAGGTTTTGCAGGCCATGTTGTCTCTGTTAACAATTCAACTCAGTCACTATAGTGTAAAAGCAGCCATAGATAATAGATAAGTGACTGGTGTGGCTGAGTTTCAATAAAACTTTATTTACAAAAACTAGCAGCAGATAGGATTTGGCCCTGTGGGCTGTATTTACCAACCCCTGATCTAATAAAGATTGTAAGACACAAGAAGTATATAAGGATAGATACAGGTGATTTATTTGGGAACAGGTTGGGAAGAGTGCTTGGGAATCTACCTTTGGATACTTTCCATATTAGGCACATGGTCAAGAAAAAAACTGGCCAAATGATAGTAATGGTGGGGGAGATCCAAACTACAGCTGAATGTGCCCCTTTTTGGCTGTTGCAGTGACATTTTACGAATGGATTCCACCAATGCTGATGCTCTATATGTACGAGGTCTTTGCCTTTATTATGAAGATTGTATTGAGAAGGCGGTTCAGTTTTTTGTCCAAGCTCTCCGGATGGCTCCTGACCATGAGAAGGCCTGCGTTGCTTGCAGAGTAAGTTCTAGGCACCAGATCTGGGTAGGAAAGAAAGCTTTCTTTTTGAGCCTTTAAGAGAGTTAAGGTGGAAGGTTTTAGAATCACAGGGAATGTATAGCACTTCTTCCCTCCTTGCCAGGATGCTTGATCCTTTCATGAGAAATTATTTCAGGACAACTTCTATTTGCCTAAAGGTAAATGTGATCTATAGGATCAGATCCTTTTAATATCTAAGTGTGTTTCTCCTTTTTTTCTTCCTTCAATGAAGAAAAGATAGTAATGCTTATCCTGGGGAGTGGAGGTAAACCCTGGGTAACACACGTCTCATTGGTATTCTTTTATAAATCTTGGTTTCCCCTGTCCACTCTGTAGGAAGCACCAATGAGCAACAAATAGCCCAGGTTGGTGGGGTTGGGCAGGGTGGAGGGCCATGTGATGCTAAACTGCTGGGATCTAAGAAATTGAAAATAGACTCTGGCCTCTCTGTGCAGTGGCCTCTCAGACGAGGCTTTCTGGATGTGAACAGACCTCCCCTTGCTTTTCTCTGTAGAATGCCAAAGCACTTAAAGCAAAGAAAGAAGATGGGAATAAAGCATTTAAAGAAGGAAATTACAAGCTAGCCTATGAACTGTATACAGAAGCCCTGAGGATAGACCCCAATAATATAAAAACAAATGCTAAACTCTACTGTAATCGGGGTACGGTTAATTCCAAGGTAAGCACTTGTTCTGGGGCTTGGGGCCTATGGAGATATTTTTAAGGGCCAACAAAGAGGTCTTGGGAAATTTGCCCAATGAGGGTAAGCCAGATGAGAAAAGGTTGATATTTCAGCTTGTTAGGAACTTCCTTCTGAGAGGCAAGCTTTTATTTTTTCTGTGGAACTTAGGGGCACTTGAGGGACAGTTTGGAAGGATATTCCCACCTGTTCTTCATCAAGTTTCTTTCTTCCAGTAAAAGAATGGCTAGAGGTTTTGGGACAATTTTTAAAGCAAGTATTGCTTCTTTTTGCCTAAGCAAGTGATTATTTCTTTTTTAGGAGTGATTTGGAGGAAATTCGAGTATGAGGCAGGCTTAGTTTTTTTCTCCAGTATAACTGATGGTCACCATGCTCAGTTGAAAATGTCCCAAGTTCTGTCCCACACAACTGTCAGAAACAAGAATAGGCTCCTTGCTCTTGCAGAGTCCTAGTAGTTTAAAAATCACAGTAATTCTGATCCCTCCAGTTGGCCTCTGGAAGAATAAGAGGCAAGAACCACCCTTACTCTTTCCATGTCTTGGTTGGGCACTAACCTGGAATGGTAGAGGTGGTTTATCCTTGCAGGTAAGTGTGCTTTGCTTCCATCATTTAGAAAAGAAACCAGTTTTGAATTTGGTGTCCTTAGCCCTCTGAAATATTGGCTTTCCAGTGACCAAGAATGAGTGGCAGTTAGGGGGCCAGCATGACTGATCGATCCTCTTAGAATTTTATATTAACTTTTTTTTTTTTTTTTTTTTTTTTTTTTGCGGTATGCGGGCCTCTCACTATCGTGGCCTCTCCTGTTGCGGAGCACAGGCTCCAGACACGCAGGCCCAGTGGCCATGGCTCACGGGCCCAGCCGCTCCGCGGCATGTGGAATCCTCCCGGAGCAGGGCTCAAACCCGCATCCCCTGCATCAGCAGGCGGACTCTCAACCACTGCGCCACCAGGGAATCCCCCTCTTAGAGTTTTGAAGCCATGCCCACAGCTTCTGGGTTCCCTCAGTCACCCAAGATGTGAAGTATGACTGCTCTCTTTTTCCTGAAGCTTAGGAAACTAGATGATGCAATAGAAGACTGCACAAATGCAGTGAAGCTTGATGACACTTATATAAAAGCCTACTTGAGAAGAGCTCAGTGGTAAGTTCCTCCGGTGGCTGGGGGGAAGAGGGAGTTGCTGCTGGCCTGCCAGGGGAATTGCATTATGGATGATGAAGCAGACCCAGGGATGTTGTGAGGTCATTTGGTCCTTCCCCCTGCCTCTAGGTGGGATTGTTCCAGCCCTAGACTATCTTTATAGACCTCCAGCGAAGGAGATTGCACAAGCTCCCTCAGTCTCCCATGCCAGTGTCTTACGCCCCTCACGGTCAGTAAGTTTCCTCTGATGCCTGACCCAAATTCCTTTTGTTAAAGTTTAAATCCATTTCCTTTGGAGATTTTATTTTGTGTTGTACACTTTTGCTCTAACTTGGCATAGTGTTTGGTGCTTGGCACACAGTAGGTGCTCACTCAATTAATGTTTTGTTGAATGAATGTATGGTGCTTGGAAGAGGAGGAATAAGGTATCTCTTGTGATAGTTGAGAGTTGTGCCTATCCTGTATGTTCTGGGTTAGGGAAGACAGTCTTTTGGTAGGAAGGGATTTAATCTGGCTCAGCCTCCCAGCAGTATCTGGAAGCCCCTTTTGAAATATCCTTGTCTGACTAGGTGATTTATGAGGCAGGATATTCCTGCCTAGATCTAGTGCTCAGATTTGCCTTCAGAGTCAGGTTGCTCCCCAGCATACTTGTTCATTTTATTCTTGAACCCACTAGACTCTTTTCTCTGGACAGGAACGTGAGCAGGGGCTAGGAGAGACCTCTCCCCCAAATCCATCTTTTCTTTTTTTAGGTTAATTTCCCAGCCTGAAAAGAATGTCCTGTCTTTAAAGTTCCTAAAGGAAGACCTATTTGTTGTATAACAGTCCTCCAACACCCATCCCATTCCTTGTCATGAAATGGCATAGCCAAAGAACAGGTGCTGTTACTGCTACCTGATGAGCCCATAGTTCTTCAAGCTTCCCAGTCTCACCAGTGGTGCAGAGCATGGGCTACTCCCCATTTAGTTTTCCCAAAATTACCCACGTTTGTAAAAAATAGGAAAACTCCTGTGTGTAGTGCTTTTTTTTTTTTAAAGTGAATTTCTAAGTAGATGACTAAATCTGTCCAACAAACATACATGGAATTATATTACAGATTCTATGAGACCAACTGTCAGTCATCTCATCTTTTCAAACCACTTGCAGACACACGTGGAAGCTTTGGAAGGCGAAACCGTACCCTTTGACCCAGCTAAAGACTTACCTTATCAGACACAAAATGCTATATACGTGTTTACTGCAGTGTTATTGTAATAGCATAAGAGGAGAATCTCACCTAGATGTCTAGTGGGAAGGGGGTGGCTGGATACATAATACTGTATCAACTCAATGGAACACTCTGTAGTGTTTGAACAGGGTTGGGAAGAGAACAGAAAATTCTGGATTTGTTAGGAGGGTAATGGGATGAAGGATTTTATTTTTCATATGTGCAATAAGTAAAAATCAGAAATTGCTTTGATCAGATAGTTCCTTACTTTTGTGGTAGAAACAGAACTGTTCTCTGAGTGGCTCTGCCGTGAGATCCTGCCACAGAGGACAGCGTGCACTGTTCGGCACAGTCGGCTGAGGGCTTGGCAGCAGTCCCCTCAGGCAGCTGGGATTGACAAGAAGTACTGGAGATTAGTTCAGGCCAGAGCCTTATGAGAGGCCCGACTGCTGCCCCAGTCTGCCTCAGTTCACCCCTACAGGTGGGGAGAGGCCAGATCTTTGCTACATTTCCCATGATGGGCTGGAGTTTTCAGTTTGCCCTAAAGCTGTACTTTTCTACTTTTTCTTCAAGTTAAAAAAATATATTTTAATGTAAGGATGTCCTTGAATTAAAAAAAAAGTGTGAAGTAAAAATGCAAATCACTAATATAAGCTTATTTAGTACATTATGTAGGGCCTGGTAAGTCCGTCAAGGCAGCTTGTTTGTCACATCATTTCTATACCCAGAGCTGTCAGTTATTAATTTTCTGTTACTTCAGTTTATATTATTATACTCCATCCTGCAAATGGGTTTTCTGTACTCCTGGTAGCATTTGTGCCTTGCGTCTGTGGGGCATTGGTTTTGTCACCATTTTTTAAAAGTCATTAATCAAGATGTGGCCAGAAAATCAGAGATGCCTTAGATGTTGGGCTTCACTTTTGCCAGCCACATCAGTAATGCTCCCCCTGCTCTGGCCTCTAAGCTTGCTGGGGCTCTGTGATGTTTGCAAAGATTGGCTTGTGTGGCAGCAGTGTAATAAATTGAACTTCTTTGTGCAGTGGCTAGCTGCACTGCATGGTCACTTCCCACTCCCCAGCTGATGGTGACTGTCTGGAACTGCTACTAGAGTCTGTTTAATCGGTAGGCCAGTCTTGGAGCCAGTGATATTATCAGGAAAATGCCACTTTACTTCTGTGGAAGAGACACTTAAAAGGTCTGGCGATCAGCCTGTCAAGCTTGTTTCCTCCCATCTTGGCCAGGGACCCTCCATTCTTCTGTGCTATTGAAGTAGAAGCAAGCCTGTGTTTACAGTCTCCTTTTCTATCTCATTAACCTACATCTCTCAGATTGATTAGTCTTAGTGGAAGCATTTGCCAGCAGCCACTACATGGAACTTGATCCTTCTAGTGGCTGACAAATCCCACATCTACTCTGGATTGGAGCTGGCCCTGCATGTTTATGGCACTCTCTGTTTCCAAGCTCTTCCATATCCATTGACCTTACTTGATAGTTTTTCTCCTGTGTTTCAGTCCCAAATGATCAAGTAGGTACCTTCACATTTGTCTCTCCTGAGGTGATACAGATGCCTCTCGGTGGCTCTGAGTGAAATCAGAAGGAACTGTCTCCCCTTGGTTGCTGTCTGCTCAGAGCAGAGTATCACTTTGCTGGTTAGGTGCAGGTGGCATGAGACCTCTCTTTCTCTTTTTCTTGAGGAATTGGTGGTTCATTTTTCTCATGGCTAGCTTAAGGACTCCTGTTTCATGAAGCATCTCAACCAAAAGTGTGTGTCTCTTCCTTGAGCCATGCCTCTTCCCCTAGAGTGATACTGAAGGCCATTGCTATTTATGTCTCTGTACTACCCTGTATTTCCTTCTCAGTTACATGGACACAGAACAGTATGAAGAAGCGGTACGGGACTATGAAAAAGTATATCAGACGGAGAAAACAAAAGGTAAAGGAGTTTGAGAGCATGTTTCTCAGGGAACTGTGTGGTCTGACTTGTAGGTCCTAAAACTGGACATAGGAGTAGTTTGATTCAGGGATGAACCTGGAGCTTATTTGAAGAAGTGAGCAGAGACCCCGAGAGTGGGACAAGGCACCTGTTTTCTGGTCCCCAGTCCTCCCTGTCACTTTCACTTCCTTTTCTGTGTGATGAGGCCAATGTGAAGAACATACCTAGGAGTCGATTTTTTTAATCTCCAGAAGAAAACACCGTAAAAGCCCCTGGTATGGTTAATGAGGCTTCTGACTCCAGGGCCTCTGGGTGGGGCCTGGTAAGGGAAGCCAGAATAAGGCTTGTCCATTGATGCCAGATGTCTTCCTCCAGAACACAAACAGCTCCTAAAGAATGCACAGCTGGAACTGAAGAAGAGTAAGAGGAAAGATTACTACAAGATTCTTGGAGTCGACAAGAATGCCTCTGAGGACGAGATCAAGAAAGCTTATCGGAAACGGGCCTTGATGCACCATCCAGGTAGAGCGGGTGGGGAGGGGCTCAGTGGGAGGAGTTGGCTAGACCAGCCGCTGCCAAGCTCAGTCCAGCACGAAAGCCTCAGAGAGGCTGCTCAGCTGGAATAAGGTGTTGCTCAGTTCCATACCCTCCAAATTTGGGAAGTAGATTCTAAAATCAGGCATAATGTGGTCTTTCTCATAAACTTTGTTTTCCTGAGGCTGTGAATTCTTCCCATACTCCTCCCTTTAGATCGGCACAGTGGAGCCAGTGCTGAAGTTCAGAAGGAGGAGGAGAAAAAGTTCAAGGAGGTCGGAGAAGCTTTTACCATACTCTCTGATCCCAAGAAAAAGACTCGATATGACAGTGGACAAGACCTGGATGAAGAGGGCATGAATATGGGTGGTGAGTTGGGAGTTGGTTGGGGCAGCCTAGGATGAATCTGACAGCTGCGGAATGTTAACATTTTTCTAAAGACACTCCAGAGGGAGAGTCTTATGTAATCAGCCAGTGATGCTCTGCAGTTTGTGAAGCGCACTCTGATGAGAACCTGTAATGTGTGAGGTACCTGATGGGTGTGGAAAATAACAAAGGTGAATCAAACAGACTCCGTGACATCCGGGAACCCACAGTCCAGGGGTTTGCAAACTCTGGCCCATAGGCCAAGTCGGACCCCTGGTCTAATAGACATGGAGTCCAGCGAGGGCAATAAAGTATAGCAGGTGTCCAAGGTGCAGAGTGGGTGCCGAGGAGGTCAGCACCAGCAAGGGAAGGCTTGGATGTGCAGAAAAGCATAGCACCTTGTGGGAGCTACCAGGGGCTCGGCTAGGAGGATAGAGGGTGCTCAAGGCACAGAGCGGTGAGAGCTGCACAGAAGCTGGGTCAGACCTCAGCAGGCCTTAGAGGCTACAGGAAAGAATGTGGGCTTTTCCTTTTGGCTGGAAGTTCTTTCTTCCCCCACTGCAAAGTGTTTGCTGACCGATATTTATGCACCTCACACATTCCTGTAAGCCTTCACAGACTTCAGTTTCCCCAGAAGACTTAGAATGAAGGAAAGTGCAGCCGTGAGCATCATTGCTCACTGTGAGCTTAGCTGGAGATAAAAGAAGCCCTGAACTATGCACAGTTCTCAGACCACTGCCTCTGATGCCAACCCTTTCTCTTCCACTAAGAAGGTCTATTGGAATTTAAAGTAAGGTTGATGATGCTATACAAATCTAACCTTGCCCGTTCGGTGGGGGTGGGGTGTGTGTGTGTGTTTTATAAAACCTAGGTTTGGACTTCCCTGGCGGTCCAGTGGTTGGGACTCTGCGCTTCCACTGTAGGGGGCATGGTTTTGATGCTGCGAGGTACAGCCCCACCCCCCCACCCCCCCACAAAAAAAACCCCTAGGTTTACCAATAATAAACATTGCTCTGCCCAGGAGTTGAGAAGAGTTGTAAGCAGTCGAAAGCTGTTGAAGGGATATGTCGGGGAGCCATGGACCTGATTTAGGCTCTGGAGATATATTTGTGATGGCAGTGAGGCGAGCTGGTTTGGAAAGGGTGAGGAGGAGGGAAGACACAATCACTAGGAGAGAATCGGAGGGTACAATCGGGAGACAGTGTGAGAATCAACAGGAGTGGCTGCAGAACGTGTTGGGAGAGGCAGAGGACTAAGTCAAGAGTGGCTTTGGCACAGCTGACCTGATGGGGCTATTCCCTGAGCTGGGGGACCCAGGAACATGAGCGGATACACAGGCAAAGAAAAATTCACTTTTGGACACGATATGCCTGTGGGTGGGATTGGCTGGTGGAGATAAATCCTGTGCAGCTTGGGGACTTAGGCAGACTGGGGATGTGAGACTTGCTGAGGCCTGGTGAAGAAAGCACAGCGCTAGAGGCACGCGGTAGTTGGCAATGTTGTTTTGTTGCTTTCACTGGTCACGTGATCTTGGGCAAGTTACTTGAGCTGTTTAGGTTTTGTTGAGTATAAATTGGTACTCAATGATATAATGTATGCAAAGTACCCAGCACCGTGATTGGCACCTGGTAAGTGCTTAGTAAACTATAGCTTTTTTTCTGGCATACAGTGTTGACAGAGTATGGCATCAAACACATGCAGTAAATCATAGGTCTCATTCTTATATACAGTCTTAGTAGCACTTAAGTGATAACATTTTAGCCTTTTCAGTAGCAGCCCCAGCATTATAGGGAGACAGTGTGGAGAAAGTCTTACATCGTAAAGCACAAGTGGCATTTCCAGTTGTTGAGAAGGCACAGTGAAGTGGGTTGAGGCAAAGAAAGCTTTCCTTTGGGACCATGCTTGGAAGAACGGAACACATCCCAGGAGTGGGATCAGGTAGTGGGATCACCTCTCGTCAGTGAAGTTTGGGGAAAGGAGGGAAGTATGTTATCTGGGAAAGCTTTGGAGACCCACTAGAGAATGGGTCTCTCTTAAGTTCCTCTTCAGACACTTCTAATTTTTTCACCTTTTTGTGCCTTCTCTGCTTCTCACTTTGCTCTGCAGATTTTGATGCAAACAATATCTTCAAGGCATTCTTTGGCGGTCCTGGGGGCTTCAGCTTTGAAGGTGGGTGTGCCTGAGTTCCCAGACCACAAACCGACACAAGGACTCCCCAGTTAGGCAGCTCGAGGGGCCCAACAGTGGAGGCAGCAGAATTCTTGTCTAGCAGGACATCTATGTCGTCGGGTGCTGCTGAGGATGGAGGAGGGGTGGGCACACCTGCACAGGGTCAGGGAGACGTCTCTAAGCTCCCTAGTACCGGAGCTTCTCTGCAAGAGTGAAGGTGTTAGAACTACGCACATACAACCTGCTTGCATACTCCCTCCTACACCCCGAGGCCCAGCCTGTTTGATACCCTTAGAGGTTTTTCTGTTTGAAGTAACCTTTAAAGACTCTCCATAATCAGGGCAAAGTGATCTTCCCCCAGAAAACTCACAGAGCCAGCTAACAAGCTTTTCTTTTCCCTACAGCATCTGGTCCAGGGAATTTCTTTTTTCAATTTGGCTAATGAAAGGAAACCATCCAGAACCCAGAAAATGCAGACTTGCTCAATTTAACCTCGAATGTGGACATAGTTCACCACCTCCCTTCATTATGATCCACGTACTTAGAGCAGTTTCGTTTTCTCAGTTGGATACCCGGTGTCTGTGTGAGTGGGGTGAAGGAACGGGAGCCAGCGCCGAAGACTGTGGGTAGGGGAGGGAGGTGGGGGGTGGCCAGGGCAGCTTGTGAATTTTTGTTTTACTGTTTAACTTTATTAAAAAAAAAATTAAGAGAATAAAATGTTTTGACCCTTTCTGGCACTTTGCTCTGGCAGCTGCTTTGTGTCACTCCAGAGTCAGTGGGCCAGAGCTGAGCCCCCAGCACAGAGCTGATGCTCACGTGGACTTTAGGCTCAGCAAGCCACCCCACGAGAGGAGGGGGTACCTGGGGGCAGGTGCGGTGCTGGCTGCCCCCAAATCAGTTTAGCACGGGAGTGCCGAGCAGGCCCTGGGGATGCTGCCGTAGCCAGCCTGATGCCAGTCATGAGGCAGCGAGTTGAAAAAACACATTTTACGGTAGGGCCACCAGAAATTACTAGAAGCTGCATGTGTCCAAAGTGGGTGCCAGGTGTCAGGCTGGGCTCAGAGGTTTACACAGGCTCTCAGAGTTCCCACTGCTTGAGGGAGATGGTGACAAGGATAAAATCCTGCCTTCTTGACCCTCAGACCCTTTCCAAGTGGGACAGGCAGCTCCTGGGCGCAGGGATCTGGGCGCTGACATCAGCTCACTTGGCTGGAAACACCATTCTTAGCAAATGCCCCTTGCCTTCTCCACTGGTGTCCCTTCCTGTATGGGAGGCAAGCTGGGGGAGGAAGCAGTGGTATATGTCATGATGTTCAGGTCAAGCTTTGTGTTTGTGGTGAATAATCTCAGTTCCAGGCAGACACACTTGAAGCTTTGGCTGAAGCTCAGATTTTTGGTGCTTTGGTAAGTAGAGATGGCTGGGTAAAGACCTTGGCCCAGATAGCTATTTCTCTTCCATCTGAGCCTCTGCCCCTTTCTTTTCAGTCTTCCCCCTTCAGTGCCAAGGCCGCGGTGAAATGTTGACTGCGTTAGGCCTGGGAAGTTCCCATGTAGCCATCCAGGCCCCTGTTGGCTTGGAAGAGTCAGCTCTTCCCTTGTGTTTGAAGTGGCACTGATCTGAAGGTGGCCTTCCCTAGAGAACGCAGGCACACCTGTGGGCCTATGCCCAGCTGCTGGGGGTGGCAGCTCTGTGCTCCACAGCCCTCACACGGGCCAACTCCCGCTGCCTGTGTGCGTCCAAGACCAGCCTCTCTCCCTTCTGCCTCCTCATGAAAGCCAACACTGTTCCACTGCCCAGCCTCGCCACAGCTGTGCTCAGCCCGCAGAGGGGAGACAGGACCGATGGCCCCAAGCTGGGGGACAAAGGCAGTCCTAATGCACCCTGCCCCTGCCCCAGGGAAGACTGAGCTGGGCACAGAGGGTGAGAGAGATGCACGCAGCCAGGATTAACACGATTTATTTCATTATCAGTCTTACAAGTTGCTGAGGTTGGGCAAAGCCAGGATAGTAACTAAAATCCCGGGCACTTCTGTCAAGTGACAACCCGATTAGCAAGGCCCTGTTACTGAGCAGAGGGCAGCGGAGGGCACCCCAGGAACCACAGCACCTGCAGCAATGTTAAAAGCCCCTTCCCAGAGGCACCGGGTGGGGCTTGGTGCGAAACAGCTGGGGGCCACTCCATTGGCTCTTGGTACCCACTGACCCCCTTTAACAGAGGCCTCCAGAGGCACCAAGGAGGCAAGATGGGCTGGGCAGACAGCAAGATTGGAGCTTTCCCATTGAGGCGCTGTCTCTGGCCCTGATCTCCCCATCCACACGGCAGAGCTACGCCCCTGGAAGGATGGCAGCCCACCTGCTTCCTGGGGTGAAACCTGTAGCCAGCCTGGGATGTGGCTGCTGCTTATTCTGTTTTCTTCCCTAGTATCAAACTGTTACCTAGTTACAGTGTGAGGAGGAAGGGACAGGCACTTAGGACCAAAAGTGGAAGGTAAAAACCCCTTTTCTACCCCAGTAAATAGCCCCAGGAAGCCTGGGGCTACACTGATTAAGAAATGGGATCAAAGCCCAGGGATCACCCCGTCTCAAATCCACCACTAGTCTTCGGTGGCCGTGGTGACCACCCCACGAATACGAGCAGCACTGGGGTGTCCCTCCCCACTAGCCGGCCCTGTGTGGGGCGGTAGGCCTAGGGGCCCAGCAACTATAAGCGGGGCTTGGGGTCGTGGCTCCGGTCCAGGCCCAACTCGGCCCAGCCTTCGTCAGCTTTGGTCCGGGTTCCTGAATGGTGCCTACCCATGCCCTTGTGTTGAGAGCTTGAGCGTTAGAGGGGAAGGGAGTGGGCAGGAAAAAAGAGCAGTTATTTCACAAGTTTTTAAAAAGTTACAAGACGGTTAACTTTGAGTAAAAAAAAAAAAAGAAAAAAGAAAAAAGAAAAAAAAAATCTTAAACCAAAAATCAAGAAGAGGGATGCTTCCCTCTCCTCCCCAATCCCTTGTAAAGAGTGGGGGCCCGTGGCCCGGGAACACTCAGATGATGGTGCAGGACTGAAAGGCGCCACGCTTGTGGCCGCCCCGTGTGGGCACGGCCTTGCCCTTACCGTAGTACCCCGTGAAGATGGCCCTGACCTCCATCTTCTTGGCCAGGTTCAGCATCCAGCGCCCACTGCCCAAGGAGTAGAGCTTGCCCCGGCTGAGCTCACCCACCTCCTCGCCGCGGTTACCCCCCTTCTCCTGCTTCACAATCTCTAGCAGGTCAATACCCGTCTGCACAGCCTCCACATCACCCGCGCAGCCCAGGGTGATGTGCGCGCGGCTGCCCCGCGGCAGGCTGTCAGAGGGGGACAGCTTGTCCACGTCGTTCGGCCACAAGGCCAGCTCTTGCTCGCTCAGCTCTACCCGGGCTCCCGTCGTCTTGGGTGTCACAAAGAGGGCAGAGATGGTCAGTGTGAAGGCCTTGCAGTAGGATTTCTTCACCACCTACAGAGAGAGGACAGAGGACTGAGCTGGAGGTGGTGGCATCGAGAGAGGGACAGTGAGTGCCACCGAGTAGAGCCCGCAGACATCCACATCCATGGCCATGTGCTGGGAGGGTGTCTTTCCACTGACACTGTCCAGGCTGCTTGAAAAAATGAAGGTGCCAGAGAGGCATGAGAAAGCAGGCATGAGACGCAAGGCTTCCTGAGCTCAGGCCGGGCTCCCCACCCACTAGCTTCAGGGCTCATTCACCTGTAAGAGAGAGCTGAGGCTAGAACCTTCCTCAGTGTGAGGACTAAAGAAGAGCCTGGCAAGGGCTGTTGTCGTTACTACTCGACTCACCCTGTAAAAGCACCCTGGTATCCAGGCGCTATCCTGGAGGGCGGGGTGAGGTCAGCAATAAAGGACTTGGATCAAAATCTACTCCATACACTTCGGCTTACATTATATCTGATTCTCTGAAAAAGCCCGTCTCTCCGATTTTGACCATAAAATCTTCCCTATTTTGCTCACAACCCCTGGTCCTAACAGTATCTAGTGCATAACAGGTGCTTAATAAACACTGACAAATGAATGAACAGAGATGGGGGTGAAAGTGCTGTGTTCATTCACGCAGCTGTGGTAGGTGCTGGGGATACAAGGTAACCACACTGTAAATAGTGCTGCGCTCAGGGAGCTTCCATTCATGTGGGAGGAGACCAATGAATAAACAAATAAAATGGCTGCGGTAACCGAGGCAGAGAAGTGGGGGAGCTGGCAGAGGGTCAGGGACGGCCTTGCTGTGAAGGCAACCTGAAGGAGGCTGGAGTCGGCCACGCCCGGTGGTTAAGGATCCCATGTCAGAGGCTGTGGGCGGGAGACTCGGGCTGTGTGGCAGGGACGGGGCTGGTACCCCTAAGCCAATAAGCCTCTGTGTCGACACTCCCCACTTCAGAGCACAGCCAGGCCTCAGACTGGGGGTGAGGGACTTCCAGCCTTTGGAACGGAACACAGGCTTAGAGGCCAGAGCAGGAGCTGCTGCCAACCAGCTCTCTGCGCATCTGCAGAAGGAACAGGCTCTGGCGGGCCGGCCCTGGGGGGCACTACACAGGCTGCGGCGAGCTGGGGGTGGAGCCGCCTCTTTTCCTGAGAGGCTTTCTGGTTTGTGGCCCCTGCCTTGAGCCGGTACCCATCTCCAGAAGACCCTGCCCTCTCCCCACCTCAGCCCAGTGTCCCCGAGGAGCACTCACATCCTGCTGGGCGTACTCGTCTGCCCCAGCGGCCTTCCCATAGTCACAGAACTTGGTTGTGCAGTGCAGCACGCCCGGGGGTCTCTTCCCAAAGTAGGTGGCCAGTTCAATCTTCTCCCTGGGCTCATCCCCAGAGACAACTGAAGGGAGAGAGAGTGGGGCGGTCAAGGCGGGAGAACAGGGGCATTGCAACATCTATCACCAAGACCATGGGAGACCCAGAGGAAAAAAATCGGACATTAAGTATAAATTTGCGATCCACTATAATTGAGCAATCCACTACCATTCATTAGTTGGTCAAATTAATAGCAACTTTGGAGCTATGAAAAGGTGTTGATTTAAGTTCCCTGCTTTACGTTCTGCAGATTTTTACATCTCTTACCCAGACGTGAAAACTAAGGCACTTGTAACCCAGGGGTAGGTGGCATATGCCAAGGGAATCTGAACTTCACACTGGCTACACATCTGAAAAGAGGAAAGCAGGTCATGAGAAAATGGGGTAGAAAGAAAAAAGAGGTTGGGAACTGTGTGGTATAATGGAAGGAGCCAGAAACAGCATAATTAACATCCAGCCCACTTCCAAGCCTGTGGACCTGGGGCAAATGATTGACCCTAATCTGTCAATCAAATACAACTGGGGGTGACCACAGATCCCAGTTTTCGCAAGACCACCTAGATAACTATTAGTCATGCCCCATTTCACTCAGGGGCCACTTGAACAGGAAGTTACCCGGTCACTGTAATAACAGGTAGCTTACAGCCTCGTTTGGTGGAAGAAAGCCTATACAGGATGACATTATGTGGCTGGTAGTTTCGATGAGACTCGGGGTATCTGTGATTTCAATTTCCAGACTCTTAAGCCTTGTGGCTAGCTTCAGAGTCACTAGGCTTTTCCTGTTTACCCCCAGGGTTGAATCCCTGTGAAGGACATCACTCACCCTCCACAGGGGAGGGAGCCCTCTACTCTGAGGGCAGGCCTTGTCTGTGGCCCATTACATTTCTCCTGCTGTGTCCTGGGCAGAAGGATCCCAGTTTTTAATGGTAAAAGCAGCTTCAAGAGGCAATCTCCAGGGCAGAACCAGCTCTAACTAGGAGCCCTGCGTTGGGAGCTTCTCTGTCACGCTATTCACAGGTGCAGGGCTCATGCCTGGCTGGTGCAGGCACCACACAGTTCCCTGGTTTCCCAGCATTCAAATTTTAGGAACCGAGATAAGAGTTCTCTGAGAACTTACACCGGCACAGATTACCTCTGACAACGCAAAGAAACACAGCTGGGGATATTTCAAGTATAAAGATAGTCTAAAATCAGGGGGAACTAGGAATGAGTTAAAGGAAGAACAGATGATTAGTGGGAGTGGGTGACATATTCCCCAACTGGCCACTGGAGAAGGAGGGCCACCAGGGTCCTTCCCTATCCCAAACCTCCCCTCTCAATGGAGCAAACAGCCCCTGCAGGAACGAACTCTGGTCCAACCCAGTAAGGGGAGGATCCTCCAGAGGCAACGGAGTCGAGCTCTCATTACAGCTTTGGGCAAACCCCGCAACCCTTCTGGGCATTTTCCCATCTGCAAAAGCGAGGGACTAGACTAGGGAGACTGTTCTCTGGAGCTGTGGGATGCCACGGGAGGTGCGCTAGATAGCTCCAGGCCTGGGAACCATCGCCAGTGGAGTCACAATAGTCCGAGTTGTCATTTTTCTGCATGGCATATTCTATTCTAGAAAACAGTTCTGCTGCTAAAAATGAGTTTGAAGACATCGGACCAGATTCTCCCTCCAAGTTTTTACGAAATGTTGATGTACTTTCTGCTATGGCAGGAAGTAATCTGTTTTTCCCACCTCTAAGATGGGGTCAGTGACCTAGATCCAGGCTGGGAGAGCGCAGATGGGGAGCAGAGGGCAGGAGGAAGGGTGCGGTGAGAGGGAAGGTGCCTGGCAAACGCCTCTCCCAGAACCCACGGAGCATCCACCACCCAAAGCGGCCTCTGCCAGTACCAGGTGAGCCCCCTGCCTCCCCCAGTGCTTTGAGAACAATGGTCCCGTGCACGCAGCACCCTGTGCCCAGCAAGAGGGGCTTATGAATAAGGCTAACTGCCCCCACCTGCCCACCCCGCCACCTACAGTGTCGCAGCTCCTTCTTGAAGGCCTTGTTGTTGCCCAGCTCCTCGAGGAAGGCCTGGCCGGCTTTGCGGAGGCCCTCGGAACTCTTCTTGGTCAGGAACCAGCCGAAGTAGAGCGGCAGGAAGTCCTTCTCCAGCCCAGGCTTCAGCTTCTTCAGATCGTCGGCTGACAGCTGCCACTGGTTCTTCTCCTTGAGCTGAGCACAGTCCAGCCGCCACGCTGTCTTGGGCTCCACCAGCACCACCTGGTACTGGTACTGGTCGGCCATCTCAAAGAGCTGTTCCAGCCGCTCCCGCTCGTGGTTGGTGTCATCCAGCACGAGGACCCGGACGTCCCGGCGGCAGTAAGCAGCCAGGTCCTCGTCCAGCCGCTTGTACTCCTCGGAGAAGGCCCCCCGGGCACCGGGGGTGATCTTGTAGGTGTCGGCAGACACCATCTTGGTGCCATCCCGGTACCTGTCCACGATGACCCGGGCCAGCGTGGACTTGCCGCTCCCGGGCAGGCCGCGCAGGATGAAGAGCGTCTTGCATTCCTGCAGTGTGGCCACTGTCTCCTCGTCCTGCAGGAAGGGAAACTGCAGCTCTGGCTTGTCCTTGGGCCCTGAGGATGACATTTTGCGGAAGAAGATCTTGGGCAGGAACGTTTGGCTCTTTCGGGAGAAGCCTCTATTCTGTGTGAGGAGGGGAAGACAGACATCAGCCAGGTCACTCGGGGCCACCCCGCCAGCTTCGCCTCCTTGTCTCTGGCCTCATCCTAACCGGGAACCCCAGCTGGCTCAGGTGCTACGTCCCTGATTGACAGGCACCCCTGATGCCTTGGGCACCCTCCCAAGCCGTGGGTTGCTGGACTGTCTCTCCTCGGACCGATGGCTTCTGACTTTGCAGGATGGAGAGGGATGCTTGTCTGAGCAGTCCTAAACTCTTTGCTCTACTGCTGCCACCTCGAAAGGAAAACGGTGCTGGAAGTGCGTGCAGGGGAGGGCCTGAAGCCTGCGTTTCTAGGAGTGAACCCTAACTTTATATTCCTGGCACTTATTAAGGATGACCTCTTTGGAGGTGGGGGGTCTCTACGTCTGGGCAAAGCCACAGCGGCCGTGGCCCTGAGGGCACAGAGCAGGGTGAGGGTGGAGAAGGGTCACCCAAAGACCGCCTCCCTTCCCCCAACAATGCCAGAGACAGATAATACTCTCTTGTCTGGGATGGGGGGACAATGGTCCCACAGAAGGGCTGGCGGGGGGCAGGGTAGGAGAGCGCTAGACAAAGGGCTTCATTCAGCACGCCTGCCACCTCCTCCTCCTCTGCCCTGGGCCCCCCACAAAGTCGTGGTCTTTGTGCCTGCCCCAGGACTGGGCGGTTCAGGGCACCTGCGTCCAGGGTCTAGCTCTGCTCACTCCTTGCTGTGTGTCAGCAGCAAATCTCTGAGCCACTTGTTTTCCTCCCTGCTAAAAGCCACAGGTGACAATCAATAGTTTTTACTGCACAGCGCCTTCTCCTCTAAACCGGGAGGCCCCACCTCCCGCCAGCACCCTGAGTGCTCAGCTGGCGTACATTTATCTCAGACTAGGCCCTGGGGAGGGGGAAAGGCGCCGAACGCCAGCCCAGCGCGGGCCCAGCGCACGCTACCCCGGCCCACCCGCCAGCTGGTTCTGTCTGCTCCGGGGCAGCACCTTCTGCAGAGCGGTTCCCTTCCTCCCCCAGCGCCGTCCGCACTCCCCACTCTCCCAGCACCACCCCTACCTCAGGCCTGTACCAGACGGCCAAGAAAGCCCCGACTCAACTCCGGAACCTCGGGTCCTCATTTACATGCCACTTCCTCTCCCAAATTCCCCAATACTCCCGTTTTCCATTAAGGTGCCACCCCGGCCCGGTCCGCTTGCTCCCCTCCCGGCCTTCCCGCGCCCACTTACCATGATGAGGAGGGGGCGCCGCCGTCACAGCACCAGCTCTCCGGGGCCGCCCGCCTGCGCGGAGGGACACGGAGCGTAGCGGTGACGCGACCCCACTGGGGGCCGCCTTACATAGCCCGGGGGCGGAGCGCGCGCGGGCGGGCCCCCGGTGGGCTGAGCCCGGCCCCCTTTGCGCAGGCGCGGCGAATCGAAACCCGAAACTGACTCGGTGCTGGGGCGTGGCGGCCGTGCTGCTCGCCGCCCTCCCGCACGCCCGCCGCATGGGGCACCTGTGCGGCGGCGGAGGCTGCGGGGTGGGGAGCGGAGGGCTTGTGCGGCCTCTTCTTTTACAAGGTAATGATGAACTCCTTGCAGAGGCAGGCAGTCACCCCTCCCGGGTCCCGCGCCGAGATTAGGTTGAGGCGAGGAAGGCAGGGTCGTGCAAGTACAAGGTCGAATCCTGTCTTTATTTTAAATTTTGACGTTTTACTCATCATCGGATTTTTTTTTTTTTTTTTTTACAGTACTGCGTTAAAATACTTTCTCTTCCTTATGGAGTTTTTTGGCCCTACGCTCCTTAAAAGTTGCATCTGAAATGCCTCATTTGCCTCCCCCTAGTCTGGCAGGTCCCAGCCTCTGCCCCAACCAACCCCAGCCGTTTCAGGAATTATGGAGACGGGACTAGGATGGCAGTGGCCAGAGGGACAGATGAATAATGTAATGAAATCCTAACTCGCGTCCTCAGCTGCTCAGCCACCCCCTCTGTGAAACCACTGAAAGCTCAGTGGGTGGGTATTCAAGAGCTTCCTGTGCACCAGGTGCTGTGCTAAGCACCCATATAATCTTTACACCAATCACTGAGGCAGGTACTCGTTATACAGAGGAGGAGACAAGCTGGAGGAGCCTGGTTTACTTGACTGTACCGCCAGGCCCTGGGGTGGCACAAGTGGGTCCAGCCGCAGCTCCTATTCTCAGCTGCTCCCTGTTCTTGGGCAGACACCTTCCTTCTCTCTCTGGGCTCCTAGAGCCCCACCAGTGCCAGCGTGCACTTCATTCTGTTTTCAAGGCTTAGGGGTTTACGAGTAGGTCTCCCTCACTGTATGATGGCTGAGGCTGTCCCCTCCTTATTTCTTCCAGAAAGCCTCCCACAGTGCCCTGCACACAGTAGGTACTCAGCAAGACAAACCAATGGCCAGCAGCTGGGCAGACATACCTCTACTCCCAGGTCTTTCTCTTTCCTCCCCCCTTTAAGCTTTTTGAGTTTCTTGGAGCCCATCCTTTTCTTCACTCTCCTGAAACCCTTTCTTCTTAGCACCTTTCTCATTTCTTCCACGAGGTCCTTGCACAGGGCCTGGGGAGGAGGACCGCATTTCACACCTTGGTCACATTCTGGGTCAGGCCTTGTTTGGGGGTCTCTGTGTTTCTCACCTAATCAGAACATCAGAGTTCTGCTTGGAAAGTGGCACCCCATGCCCACTCATTCATTCTCTAAGGCTCTTCTGAGAATGGGTGGGGGTAAGGAGGCAAAATGACAGACTCAGGGTTTGTAAGAGTGAAAGATGCACATTTAAAGAGAAAACAGTAATAGATAGAGACAGAGGTGACCTGTGGGACCCAGTCCACATGTTTTCCTATTAGAGACAAATCTTCAGCTTGAAGGTCCAGTTTAATAATATCTCCATGGTCCCTGTGAACACCAGCCTCCTGATCCTAATTGCCTACTCGATGGCTTCATTCATCTTCCTTTTCATCTTTTTCCATTTTTTCAGAATTTTCTGTTATTTCTGGTTCTCTTATTTCTCCCGATTCTGTTTTCCCCAGTGCTTCTGACCCTCTTCTGCCGATTTCTGAAAGTGTCTTCTCTAGTCCTTCGGATTCCCTTGTCCTTGGTTCTTCTGAGAGGTTTTGGTCCAGTTCTGAAGGCCTCCTGTAAATTTCTCTTGTTTCCCCTCCGTTCACTTCTGTTAGTTTCCTGCCTGCTTCTCCAGATTGTCCCTTGGCAACATCTCCTGGACCTCCCTCCATCGCAGCTGGTCCTTTTCTCCTTGAGGGGCTGGCTTTTCCTACTTCTCCTCTCTGCTTATGTTCTTCCGGTCCACTAGCTGTGATCCCCAGGGCTTCCTTAGACAAGTCACCTTCGGTCTCTTTGTCACTCTCCATTTGCTCCAGCTCCCACTGCTTTATCACCTTCTCGGGTTCATCTCTCATTCTCCTCATCGTTTCCTTCTCCTTTTCCATCACTGTTATACTATCCAACGTAGTGGCATCTTCTGAAAAACAAAAGAAAGGAGGGAAGAAAGGTAGAAGTTTGTCCGTCTCCGGGCCTGGGGGAACCCCTGCCTGTGGGGGGCCTGTGCCTCTTAAGAGACAGCACCCCTTTCCAAAATGAGAAAAGGGATCATCATTTACTGAGCACCAGCTCTGTTCCTGGCATCATGTGAGCGGCACAGATTATACCGTTCGGTCATCAAAAAACTGCATAGTGTTACTGATTCGAGTTTGCAGTCAAGGGACCTGAGATTGATAAAGGGAAGATCACACGCGATGGTTACATTGCAAATAAATAACTGGCAGAGGCAGGATTTGAACCCAGGACAGTCTGCCCCCAGGCCACATTCTTTCTTTTTCCCTACCAGAGCTAGCACAGGTGCTGGGAAAGGACAGAGGCTTCTCCTCCAGCACCCCCGTTCTGCATTTCCCTTTGTCCCTGGGAAGCATATTCATCATTTGTTGGGAGGTTCGCCGTAAAAATGTGAGCAGATTGTGGTGGAAGTTCGGATGGAGAGCAATTTTACAACCCAAGGGATCTTTGCTCGTTGTTTTTATCAGCTACAGAGCAAAGTTACCAATCCCTTCCTGAGTCTCCTCCACATTCTCTTCCCGGAAGCCCTGGTTTCTAAGCCGCCTATAGGGGCTCTGGGTTCAGAGCAGGAAAATGACGCGGTTTGGCCAAGACATATGCAATGCTGCCACCTGCTGTCCGCGAAGGGAAGTGCGCAGCAGCTGCCGCCGGCCTCAGGGCCTTCCAGAGGAGTTTTCAGGATGCCTTTCCCAGCACTCCGTCGTCCAAGGGAGGAGGATGCTTGGAGCATCTGCCATTTCCCTGCTGTACCCTTCACATTATTGCTTCTGTGGCTTTTGAGAGCAGTTCCAAGGGTGTGTGGAGGCAGAGGCAGATCTTCTCTGAGGGGATCTGGCCACCACATGGCAGATGCTGGATAATAAAAGGCTGTCATCCGGCTGCTCAGGTGCCCAGAAACCCCATGCCCAAATTCCCGCTGCTGTACCTGGATCCGAGAGGGTTTCAGCCTCGGTGCCTGCAAGCGGTTCTGTCCCCCGAGGAGCCCCAGCCCCAGCTCCCCTTTACTGCGATTTGGCTGGAGGGAGGGCCCCTCAGAGGGGCGGACAGAAACTGCAGAAGCATGGGAAAAGCATGGGTTCCAGAGGTAGGCTGCTGGAGACTGGAAACCGCTGTGGGACTTTAACCCCTCTGCCTCCATGTCTTCATCCGTAAAATCAAGCATGGAATGCTTATTTCTTAGTGCTCTGGGAGGGATCAGATGAGTCAGTATGTATAAAGCTTAGGCGAGTGCCTGGCATGCAGGAAGCACTGGGTGGAGGTCAGCTTCTCTTATCATCCCTGACCCTCTGGGGCCCGTCCCTGGTCCCTGTCGACTCCTTGGGGCCTGGAGTCCCAGCCACTTCCGCTTCCCTCACTCCTTTCATGCGAACCAGTCAGACAGCCTAGAGCAAGCGGGGGGGGGGGGGGGGGGGGGGGGGATCAAAGGCCTCTCTACTCCCTGGAGCCCTAGGGAGAAAGAATGTGATAAGGCTAGACCGGCCAGCAGGAGCACAGCCCTGCCACCTATGCACCTCAGCTGGCCCTCGGGTCCCCTGCACCGACCCCTGCGCTGCCCACTGCTGGCCCTGAAGAGCAGCTGCCGGCAGCAGGGGAGAGTGTGGCTCTGAGTCAGACTGTTGTGTGACGTGGTCAGATCACTCAGGCTCCAGTGCCCCCAAAACATACCTACCTCCTAGGTGGTGAGGACCGAGTGAGCTCATTCCGTCTAATGCTTAACCCAGTGTCGGGCCAGCGGTAACAGCCCCCGCAGTGTAAGCTACTGTCATTCCACCTCTGTCTTTGCTCCTGCTGTTTCCCACCGGAAATGCCCTCAACCTTCCATCTCATATCTGGAAAATGCTTGGGCATCTTTTGGAGCCTGAAGCGGAAGATTCTTCCTCTTGGAAGCATTCCCTACCTCCCCACAAAACTGGGAGCGCCCCTGCCCCGGCTCTCACAGCAGGCTCCGGTGCAGGAGCCCTGGTCGCCAGCAACTCTCATTGCCTGGCTTTCCCACTGGTCTGTGGGCTCCTCCAGGGCAGGGACCGAGCTTCTGTCTCCTCCCAAATCTCACACCTTCCTGGCACGTGACAAGCGCTCAACAAATAGTTGATGAATTGATTAAAGAAATACGGGAGTACTGAAGAAATAGGGCAGACAGCACGGGTTCTGACCCCAGCCCGAGGCCTCCCTCTCCTGTCCCAGGAAAGGCTGGGGTTGGTGGCGGCACTGAAATCGGAATACTCGGTGAGCAGTGCCAAGTCCCCGACCGAAGGAGCGGCAGGAAAGCGTGGCGAAGACGGCCAGTAGGAAAGCAGAGGGAGGATTCTGAGGGTGCTGTCTTCGGGGCCCCAGAACTCACCTTTCTCCTTCTCATCTTTGAGTATCTCCCTGTAGTAGTTGGTTTTCTTCAGCTCTTCAATGATGCCCTTGTTGGCATCGTCCAGGGCCTGTGGGTGGCAGAGGAGCTGGTGAGCTCTCTTAACCCTGTGTGACCTGTCCTTTCCCCACCCAAGCCCCAGCGCCAGGAGGCAGGGCTGTGCAGAACCCCGCCGCCTCCCCCTTCCCCTGGCTCCTCTGCAGACTCCCGCCCTGAGGTTAGTGGATACCATGCACTTGGAACTCCCCACACTAAGTGGTATGAGAGAGAGCGCAGCTTGCAGGCAACTCAAACTCATTTCCCTCGGGCTCAGGCCTGTTCTGGGGGGGTTGCCCCTGTCTACTGAGTCCCACCTTTTTACCTAAAGCTTCTCTTGGCTTCAGTCAATGTAAAAGAGACAAGGCAAGCCCTTCAGCCCTCAGCCAGGCAGCAAGCCACGGAAGGGACTCAGCCACACACCGTGGTGGGGGGCTGGCCTGCCTTCCGAGGGGCTTCCACGGTGTCTGCAGGACCCCCGGGGACCTGGAGCTCAGCCTGTGTGCATCTTGAGGGCAACTCTGCGCTCTTCGTCGCAGCCCTCCCCCTGACTCGTCCGGAGCGGAACACCGCTAGACACGCAGGAAACGTCTGCCGGGCCTGGACTCTCCTGTGCAGCGTTGGTCTGCCCCCCTCATAGGCTTTCCTGCCTGGAGATGCCATTCCAGGGGGTGAAAGGTCAGGGGCCTGGTCCCATGAGGAGCCACTTAGGGCCATGGGTCCATTTGGCTTGACAGGCGCTTCTCTTTGCCTCCTACTTTCAAAACCTGCCCAGCCTCCAAGGGGACCTCAAACCCTCCTTGAGGGGACAGGCCCAGCCCTGCCTACCCACTGAGGCTCTCACGCTGAATCCCCTAGTCCCTGTCGCACGGGTCAGGAATGAGGGGGTTGTGTTTTAAGTTTCCTGTAGACACCCTACTTCCTGAGGGCCGGGACCACGGTCGTCACCTTTGGTGCAGTGATGGGAAGACTTTAGATCTGCACCGTGTGGTACCCAGAGGCCTCACGTGGCTATTGAGCGCTTGAAACATGGCTGTTAGACTGAGGAACTGAACTGTAACTTTTACTTACTTTTAATTCCTTTTACTCTAATTGGCTGCACGTGGCTAGCGGCTGCTTGACCAAGCAGCACAAGTGAGTGAGGCAATCACACTGATTTCTTATTGACTCCTGGGGGCGGGTGGGGGGATGGGGGGGCTGGTACTTTTCAAACTGCAAGTCCTAAAGGCCGCTTAGGAGGGCTCAGCCAGCATTAAAGAAAAGGAATGAAAAGAAAATAGAACAGAGTAGGAGATATCAGTGTACATAGTAAAGGTAAATATGTTTTGTAAAACTTTCTATTTTTTGTCTGTTTTTCCAAATAAAAATATGTGTATTGAGGTGAATTCCCTGGCAGTCCAGTGGCTGGGACTCCGAGCTTTCACTGCCGAGTGTGCGGGTTCGACCCCTGGTCCGGGAACTAAGATCCTGCAAGCTGCGCTGCAAGGCGCGGCCCCAAATAAAAAGTTCACAATATGGGTATTGGTTGGGTTGCTATATAAACTGATGGCAGTAACAAACAGTGGAAAGCCACTGCCCTACCCAGAATGTGCCCTGTGGTTGGGGGGTGATAAATATCTGGGGCTGAGGGCCCCGGGGCCCCGCCCAGCCCCAGAGCCGGCCCAGCGGGGGAGAGACTCACGCTGATGATGGCCTGCTGTGCCTGGTTGTTATGGACGAGCTTCGCTTTCTCCAGGGCCTTCTCAAAGTTGTTCACTGCCGACTCGAAGTCTCTCAGCTTCACTGGAGAGCATGAGGGAGACAGGTAGATTGTGACATTGTGTGCTGCACAATGCAGCTGCCCTGCAGGTGCCATCGGGCCCTCGGGAGCAGCCCCAGGCGGGCAGCATCTGGGCCTCCCAGCACCACCCTTTCCAGACATTCCTGGGTCCTCACCCCTAAGGACCAGAACCTGAGAAGCTGAGCCTTGGATTTCAGGTGCAAAGAGTCAGTGAGGGAAGGGGTCTGTGCCCACATCATACATCTCCAGGGGGACCACTCCATCTTGCCCCATCTTTAGATTGTTCCAGAAAAGGAGTTTTTTTTTTTTTTTTTTTTTAATGTTCACTCAAATTTGTTAAGAACACTGTGGAGACCAAACACATCTGGATGGGCTGGCTGTGACTTGTGGGCCAGTGGCTGGGACATCAATGCCCACGCTGGTACAATCTGAACCCAGAGAGGAGGCAGCTCCCCCGAGCTCACTCACCAGACAGGTTAGTGCTGGGCCAGGGATGATGGTCTATGGACTGATTGACTGCCCTTGAAAAGAGGTTAATTTCAGGAAGGAAGGAGAAAAGTGCTAACCCGCCAGGGTCTGGGAACACCACACTCCACTTTCTTTACACACCACTGCTTCCTCTTATAACTGAGTACCCCAGGATCCACCCCCCCCACCCCCGCCATGAACTGCTTTGGGATCCCCAGGGAAAGAAGGGCCTTGTGTCCATAAGTCAAAGTGCAGAAGGCATTATATCTGAAAAGCAATTCTAATATAGTTCTGAAAATCTGTGGAGTCACAGTGAATGAGGTCAATACATATTTCTTTTTCAAATACACATTTGAAAAGAAGGAAAGTCACTGTAATCCCTCAGAGACCACCCTGAATAAATGTCAATGTCATTCAGACACCACAGGTCGGAATAGGAGTCATAACACTTAACGGGAGTGAAGCAGTAAAGGCCATTCCTTTTAACCGAATCTATAACCTGAAGTTATCTTCATTCTGGGAGCCCTTTTCCTCTTCTTTTCCCCCCTCTATGTATCCACAAATCCACACTTTTATATCTACATTTTTCGTTGAGCCATAAATCGACTTTTCTAAGGATTGTGATTGTTTCTCATCTGTGTTAGAAACACTTATGGGAAGCTGACGAGAGGGAAGGAAGGAAGAAACGCCTATTTCTGGAGTGCTCGCTATATGCTAGTTCTTGTTCTAAGTGCTTACACGCTTAGGTATTACCTTATTTCTTCACACTAACCCTCTAGGTATATACTATTGATATAATTATCCCTATTTACAGAGGACGAAACTGAGGCACAGAGTGGCACTTGCCAGGAGGGCCCAGGGCCCAATATCTGCCCGCTTGGCTGTGTTGCCTCTACAACCCAGTGGCTCTCGGGCTGCTACACTTGATTGGATTTTTCCACCCTAGAGTGGGGAAACTGAGCCGGGCAGGGAGTGGCCTGTTTCTCCAAAGGCCCTCAGGGCCTAATAAGACCTCCAGTGGTTAGGACTGGGCGCTTTCACAACTGGGGTCTGGGTTCAATCCCTTGTTGCAGAACTTGGATTGCACAAGCCCTGCTGCACAGCCAAAGGAAGAAAAGTCCTCACGGGAACAGGAAAGAGTTCTAGGAAAAGCCACAGTAATCATGTCTTCCCCAGTTTACAGTTTTCGAGTGGTTTTCTCTATGTTTTTAGGACAGAATCTACAACATGTAACGAGGCCCATGAGGCCCTGTGGATCTGGCCCCTAACCAGCCTCCTCCCTCCAGACTTTCCTGGCCCCCAGGAGCTTGACACTGGTCTCCTTCAGTTTCTTAAATCAGCCAAACTCCTGCCCACCTTCCTAAATGCGGTCCCTTTGGCTGAAAAGTTCTGTCTTCAGACCTTGGAACAGCTGGTGCCTTTGCATTCTTAAGGTTTCTGCTTAAAAGTTACTCCTCAGCCATGGGGGCAGGAAATAGTGACCAGTTTTGCTCCCTCCTGTATGCCCAGCTTTGGTGCCTAGAAGGTGCCAGGTAAGCATCTGTGATGTGAATAAGTGAATGTGGGATAAGGCCCCTGATCAGAGCACCTATCACGCTTCCTTCTTCTCTGGGGTCAGCTGCGTGTCCGGATCGGGGCAGCTCAGCACAGTGATGGGAGCCCGAGCTCCACTGCTTACTTATTACTGTTTTTTTAAGTTCATATTATGAAATATTTCAAATATACAGAAAAGTCAAAGGAATAGTATCATGAAGCCCCCTTACTCATCACCCAGCTTCACATATCGTATGATGTCACTTATATGTGGAAGCTTAAAAAGTGATACACATAAACTTATTTACAAAACAGAAACTAACTCACAGACTTAGAAAACAAACTTACCAAAGGGGAAAGGTTGGGGGGAGAGATAAATTAGGGCAAATTAGGAGGTTGGGATTAACATATACACACTACTACATATAAAATAGAGAAGCAACAAGGATCTACAGCTCAGCACAGGAGACTCTACTCAGTGCTCCGTAATAACCTATATGGGAAAAGAACCTGAAAAAAGACTAGACCTATGTATATGTGTAACTAAATCACTTTGCTGTATACCTGAAACGGACGCAACACTGTAAATCAACCATACTCCAATATAAAATTTAAAAATTAAAAAAAATACCAAAATATCACCAATCTTGTTTTCATCTGTTCCTCCTCACCCCCGCCCCTTGCTGTTTTTTTAACAACTTTATTGAGATGTAATTCACTTAGTATAAAATGCACCCGCGTTTGTAAGTATACAGTTCAACGATTTGGGGTAAATTTATAGGCTTGTGCAATGATCAGCACAACCCAGTTTTAAAACTTTTCCATCGCCCTAAAAAGTTCCCTCACGTGACCTGGGGCAATCTGCTGAACCACTCGGAGTCTCCGTTTCCCCAACTATATGTAAGAGGAGGACAATAATGCCTCCATCACTGGCTTGCACAGTGATTAAGTACAAGAAGGCACATGTAAAGGCTACCGAGGCAAGAGGAGTGGCGCTGTTTTGATGACAATATGGCACTGTGCTGGTCTGCAGATGAGTTCCTCAAGGGCAGGGCAGCTCTCAGGGGCCCCCAAGCCCTAACTGAGCTTAGCTTAAAGTAGGCACTACATACGCTGGTCAAAATGCAGGGGTTTATCCCCACTCTCAGAATCGGAACTCTCAGCGCAGGGATACGCTGGGATGGTAAGTTCAGGCCACAGGATTCCCGGCCCTGACATGAGAAAGGTCGGGTGGTCCTCATGGGGCCCATACCTTGTGCCTGTGCCACCAGAACACTGGCGTTCAGCTGCCACTCGATGTCCCCTTCTTCCTCGGCGCACTGCCGGGACTTCTCACCGTAATTCTGGGCCTGCCAGGCCTGGTCCAGCTCCAAGTAGCAGCGGCCAATCTCGTGGAACAGCCAGGTCTTCTCCAGGGTGGTTTTGGCCAGAGGGATCTTCTCCTCCCATCTGGGGACACAAGAACCAGGGTCAGCTCCTTCCGCTTAGGCTCTGCACTCGGCCGTAGGAGGCCGGGCTTCCTACTGGTGGCAGAAGAATAATTGTTCTCCAACTACCAGTCCTTTTAGAAACAGGGGTGGAGCTAACAAGCATTAACATATTTTTAAACTATCAAAGCTATTTTGGTACATCTATCGGACTGGCTTTGATGATACAAGAGTTGAAAATAATGTTTGTAAAACAGCATTTGAAATAACGTAATAACATTTAAGAATATTATTAAGTACACGTAAGAGAAAATCAACACAGAAAAAAGACTGGAATAGGGCTTCCCTGGTGGCGCAGGGGTTGAGAGTCTGCCTGCCGATGCAGGGGTCACGAGTTTGTGCCCTGGTCCGGGAAGATCCCACATGCCGCGGAGCGGCTGGGCCCGTGAGCCATGGCCACTGGGCCTGCGCGTCCGGAGCCTGTGCTCCGCAACGGGAGAGGCCACAGCAGTGAGAGGCCCGTGCACCGCAAAAAAAAATAAATAAATAAAATAAAAATAAAAAAATAAAAATAAAAAAAAAAAAGACTGGAATGAAAAAACAAAATATCAATAAAAGTAAGAGCAGGATTAGAATTAGTACTTGTCTTTGGGTGGTGGGACTGAAGACTTTTTCTTTTACTTTTCTATATTTTCCAAATTAATATTTTAACATTAAGCACATTTACTAAAAAATGTTTTATTATGAAAAGATACAGGGATTGGTTCAAGATGGCGGAGTAGAAGGACGTGCTCTCACTCCCTCTTGCAAGAACACTGGAATCACAGCTAATTGCTAAACAGTCATCGACAGGAAGACAACTGGAACTCACCAAAAAAGATACCCCACATCCAAAGACAAAGGAGAAGCCACAATGAGATGGTAGAGGGGCGCAATCACAATAAAATCAAACCCCATAACTGCTGAGTGGGTGACTCACAAAATGGAGAACACTTATACCACAGAAGTCCACCCACTGGAGTGAAGGTTCTGAGCCCCATGTCAGGCTTCCGAACCTGGGGGTCCGGCAACGGGATGAGGAATTCCTAGAGAATCAGACTTTGAAGGCTAGTGGGATTTGATTACAGGACTTTGACAGGACTGGGAGAAATAGAGACTCCACTCCTGGAGGGCACACACAAAGTAGTGTGCACATTGGGACCCAGGGGAAGGAGCAGTGACCCCATAGGAGACTGAAGCAGACCTACCTGCTAGTGTTGGAGGGTCTCCTGCAGAGGCAGGGAGTGGCTCTGTCTCACCGTGAGGACAAGGATACTGGCAGCAGAAGTTCTGGGAAGTACTCCTTGGCATGAGCCCTCCCAGAGTCTGCCATTAGCCCCACCATAAAGCCGGGTAGACTCCAGTGTTGGGTTGCCTCAGGACAAAAAACCAGCAGGGAGGGGACCCAGTCCCACCCATCAGCAGACAAGGGGATTAAAGTTTTACTGAGCTCTGCCCACCAGAGCAACAGCCAGATCTACCCACCACCAGTCCCTCCCATCAGGAAACTTGCACAAGCCTCTTAGATAGCCTCATCCACCAGAGGGCAGACAGCAGAAGCAAGAAGAACTACAATCCTGCAACCTGTGGAACAAAAACCACACTGACAGAAAGATAGACAAGATGAAAAGGCAGAGGGCTATGTACCAGATGAAGGAACAAGATATAACCCCAGAAAAACAATTAAATGAAGTGGAGATAGGCAACCTTCCAGAAAAAGAATTCAGAATAATGATAGTGAAGATGATCCAGGACCTCGGAAAAAGAATGGAGGCAAAGATCGAGTAGATGCAAGAAATGTTTAACAAAGATCTAGAAGAATTAAAGAACAAACAGAGATGAACAATACAATAACTGAAATGAAAAATACACTAGAAGGAATCAATAGCAGAATAACTGAGGCAGAAGAACAGATAAGTGACCTGGAAGACAGAATGGTGGAATTCACTGCTGTGGAACAGAATAAAGAAAAAAGAATGAAAAGAAATAAAGACAGCCCAAGAGACCTCTGGGACTACATTAAATGCAACAACATTTGTATTATAGGGGTCCCAGAAGGAGAAGAGAGACAGAAAGGACCTAAGAAAATACTTGAAGAGATTATAGCCAAAAACTTCCCTAACATGGGAAAGGAAATAGCCACCCAAGTCCAGGAAGCACAGAGAGTCCCACACAGGATAAACCCAAGGAGAAACATGCTGAGACACATAGTAATCAAACTGGCGAAAATTAAAGACAGAAAAATTATTGAAAGCAGCAAGGGAAAAATGACAACATACAAGGGAACTCCCATAAGGTTAACAGCTGATTTCTCAGCAGAAACTCTACAAAGCCAGAAGAGAGTGGCATGATATACTTAAAGTGATGAAAGGGAAGAACCTACAACCAAGATTACTCTACCCGGCAAGGATCTCATTCAGATTCGATGGAGAAATCAAAAGTTTTACAGACAAGCTAAAGCTAAGAGAATTCAGCACCACCGAACCAGCTCTACAACAAATGGTAAAGGAACTTCTCTGAGTGGGAAACACAAGAGAAGAAAAGGACCAACAAAAACAAACCCAAAACAATTAAGAAAATGGTAATAGGAACATACATATTGATAATTACCTTAAACGTGAATGGATTAAATGCTCCAACCAAAAGACAAAGGCTTGCTGAATGGATACAAAAACAAGACCCATATATATGCTGTCTACGAGAGACCCACTTCAGACCTAGGGACACATACAGACTGAAAGTGAGGGGATGGAAAAAGATATTCCATGCAAATGGAAATCAAAAGAAAACTGGAGTAGTTTTGTAGTATTGTATCATTTCAGATACAATAGACTTTAAAATAAAGAATGTTACAAGAGGCAAGGAAGGACACTAATGATCAAGGGATCAATCCAAGAAGAAGATATAACGATTATAAATACATATGCACCCAACATAGGAGCACCTCAGTACATAAGGCAACTGCTAACAGCTGTAAAAGAGGAAATGGACAGTAACACAATAATAGTGGGGGACTTTAACACCTCACTTACACCAATGGACAGATCATCCAAACAGAAAAGTAATAAGGAAACACAAGCATTAAATGACACAATAGACCAGATAGATTTAATTGACATTTATAGGAAATGCCATCCCAAAACAGCAGATTACACTTTCTTCTCAAGTGCGCACGGAACATTCTCCAAGATAGATCACATCCTGGGTCACAAATCAAGCCTCAGTAAATTTAAGAAAGTTGAAATCATATCAAGCATCTTTTCTGACCACAATGCTATGAGATTACAAATCAATTACAGGGAAAAAAACGTAAAAAACACAAACACATGGAGGCTAAACAATACGTTACTAAATAACCAAGAGATCACTGAAGAAATCAAAGAGGAAATCAAAAAATACCTAGAGACAAATGACAATGAAAACTCGATGATCCAAAACCTATGGGATGTGGCAAAAGCAGTTCTAAGAGGGAAGTTTATAGCTATACAAGCCTAACTCAAGAAAGAAGAAATATCTCAAATAATCTAACCTTACACCTAAAAGGAACTAGAGAAAGAAGAACAAACAAAACCCAAAGTTAGCAGAAGGAAAGAAATCATAAAGATCGGAGCAGAAATAAATGAAATAGAAACAAAGAAAACAATAGCAAAGATCAATAAAACTAAAAGCTGGTTCTTTGAGAAGATAAGCAAAATTGATAAACCATTAGCTAGACTCATCAAGAAAAAAGAGAGAGGACTCAAATCAATAAAATTAGAAATGAAAAAGGAGAAGTTATAACTGACACCACAGAAATACAAAGCATCCTAAGAGACTACTATAAGCAACTCTATGCCAATAAAATGGACAACCTGGAAGAAATGGACAAATTCATATAAAGGTATAACCTTCCAAGACTGAACCAGGAAGAAATAGAAAATATGAACAGACCAATCACAAGTAATGAAATTGAAACTGTGATTAAAAATCTTCCAACAAACAAAAGTCCAGGATCAGACGGCTTCATAGGTGAATTCTATCAAACATTTAGAGAAGAGCTAAACCCGCCCTTCTCAAACTCTTCCAAAAAATTGCAGAGGAAGGAACACTCCCAAACTCATTCTATGAGGCCACCATCACCCTGATACCAAAACCAGACAGAGATACTACAAAAAAAGAAAATTACAGACCAATATCACTGATGAATATAGATGCAAAAATCCTCAACAAAATACTAGCAAACAGAATCCAACAGCACATTAAAGGGATCATACACCATGATTTATCCCAGGGATGCAAGGATTCTTCAATATATGCAAATCAATCAATGTGATACACCATATTAACAAATTGAAGAATAAAAACCATATGATCATCTCAATAGATGCAGAAAAAGCTTTTGACAAAATGCAACACCCATTTATGATAAAAAGTCTCCAGAGAGTGGGCATAGAGGGAACCTACCTCAACATAATAAAGGCCATATACAACAAACCCACAGCAAACATCATTCTCAACGGTGAAAAACTGAAAGCATTTCCTCTAAGATCAGGAACAAGACAAGGATGTCCGCTCTCACCACTGTTATTCAACATAGTTTTGGAAGTCCTAGCCACGGCAATCAGAGAAGAAAAAGAAATAAAAGGAATACAAATTCGAAAAGAAGAAGTAAAACTGTCACTGTTTGCAGATGACATGATACTACTATACATAGAGAATCCTAAAGATGCCACCAGAAAACTACTAGAGCTAATCAATGAGTCTGGTAAAGCTGCAGGATACAAAATTAATGCATTAATTAATTAATGGATTTAATTTTCAATAATTAATTAATGAAATCTCTTGCATTCCTATAAACTAATGATGAAAAATCTGAAAGAGAAATTCAGGAGACACTCCCATTTACCATTACAACAAAAGGAATAAAATATCTAGGAATAAACCTACCTAGGGAGACAAAAGACCTGTATGCAGAAAACTATAAGGCACTGATGAAAGAAATTAAAGATGATACCAACAGATGGAGAGATATACCATGTTCTTGGATTGGAAGAATCAATACTGTGAAAATGACTATACTACCCAAAGCAATCTACAGATTCAATGCAATCCCTATCAAATTACCAATGGCATGTTTTACATAACTAGAACAAAAAATCTTAAAATTTGTATGGAGACACAAAAGACCCCGAATAGCCAAAGCAGTCTTGAGGGAAAAAAAACGGAGCTGGAGGAATCAGACTCCCTGACTTCAGACTATACTACAAAGCTACAGTAATCAAGACAATACGGTACTGGCACAAAAACAAATATAGATCAATGGAACAAGATAGAAAGCCCAGAGATTAAACCCACGCACCTATGGTCAACTAATCTATGACAAAGGAGGCAAGGATATACAATGGAGAAAAGAGTCTCTTCAATAAGTGGTGATGGGAAAACTGGACAGCTACATGTAAAAGAATGAAATTATTCTGAACACTCCCTAACACCATACACAAAAATAAACTCAAAATGGATTAGAGACCTAAATGTAAGATCAGACGCTATAAAACTCTTAGAGGAAAACACAGGAAGAACACCCTTTGACATAAATCACAGCAAGATCCTTTTTGATCCACCTGCTGGAGTGATGGAAATAAAAACAAAAATAAACAAATGGGACCTAATGAAACTTAAAAGCTTTTGCATAGCAAAGGAAACCATAAACAAGACCAAAAGACAACCCTCGAAATGGGAGAAAATATTTGCAAACGAATCAACGGACAAAGGATTAATCTCTAAATATTTAAACAGCTCATGCAGCTCAATATTAAAAAAAACAACCCAATCCAAAAATGGGCAGAAGACCTAAATAGACATTTCTCCAAAGAAGACATACAGGTGGTCAAGAAGCACATGAAAAGCTGCTCAACATCACTAATTATTAGAGAAATGCAAATCAAAACTACAATGAGGTATCACCTCACACCAGTTAGAATGGGCATCATCAGAAAATTTACAAACAACAAATGCTGGAGAGGGTGTGGAGAAAAGGGAACCCTCTTGCACTGCTGGTGGGAATATAAGTTGATATAGCCACTATGAAGAACAGTGTGGAGGTTCCTTAAAAAACTAAAAATAGAACTACCATATGACCCAGCAATCCCACTACTGGGCATATACCCAGAGAAAACCATAATTCAAAAAGACATATGCACCCCAATGTTCATTGCTCACTCTTTACAATAGCCAGGTCATGGAAGCAACCTAAATGCCCATGGACAGACGAATGGATAAAGAAGATGTGGTACATATATACAATGGAATATTACTCAGCCATAAAAAGGAATGAAATTGGGTCATTTGTAGAGATGTGAGTGGATCTAGAGACTGTCATACAGAGTGAAGTAAGTCAGAACGAGAAAAACAAATATCGTATATTAACACATATATGTGGAACCTAGAAAAATGGTACAGATGAACTAGTTTGCAGGGGAGAAATTGAGACACAGATGTAGAGAACAAACGTATGGACACCAAGGGGAGAAAGCGGCGGGGGTGGGAGGGTGATGAATTGGGAGATTGGGATTGACATGTACTAAATTTTTATTTTAAAAGAAATATATATATTTTAATGTAAAAAAAAAAATACAAGTGGGTAGGTGAACACTCACAGGCCTCTCTCTTTTGCCACCTAGACACCAGGGGCCATTCGGGAAACCATATGACGTGGAACAGAAGGCTCTGGTGATCAAGTCTATTCCAGTCAAGCAACGAAGGCCTGAAGGACAATTTCCCCCTGTGCGGTCAAGCCCACCCCCGAGTCTCCCTGGGGCTGAGTCACCCCACTGGAGCAGGTCACCAGCCCCAGGGCTGGACATCAAAAGTAAAGCAGTTAAGCCCTCTGGAGAACTCCGACTCCATTCCCAGTGACCCCATGTGACTGCACGGAGTGACAGAATAACCTCTGAAGAGCTCCCAGAAGTCAATGGTCCACCTGGTCCTGAACTTGCCCAAAGTAAGGGTCACCTGGAGTACTTGTTAAAGTCAGATTCCTGAGCTCTAACCCAGACCTGTAGAATGAGAATTTCCAGGGGAGAGGCCCAGTAATTCATACGCCTAACAAGTGTCCTCGGTGACTCTTGTCACTGGAAAATTTGGAGAAAATGCTGATTCTATTCTAGTAATTAATTTAACTGATGAGCCACAGAGTTTACAAAGTGGCTTGCCCCTGATCGCTTAGCACAGCCAGGAGCCAAACTCGGGTCTTCTGACGCCTCTTTGCCTGACATCCTGCCCCAGTCTGGGAGTCCAGTGCGAGGGTGGGATGTCCTGGCCCCAGAGTAGGGAGGGGACAGTCCCGGGTCACTCACGTGTCAATGGCTTGCTGGAATTTCCCGACTCTGGCAAAAACCCTGCCAATGTTGTCCAGGGCCCTGGACTTGGCATCAGGAAGATCACTGTGGGGAAGAAGCAAGACAAGGCCATTCTAGGCACTATGGACACTGGAAAGGAGGCAAAGACGGGCCAGTTGGAGGGATGACGCCCAGGCTGGCAAGGCTGCGGTACCCAGGCCCTCTTGAGCCCTGGGGCCTGGAATGGACATTATCGGGACTTTTCCGGAGGGCAAACAGGCAACAGCTTGCAAAGATATCCCTTTGGTCCAGCAACTCCCCTTCTAGGAATTCACCTCCGGAATATAATGTGACAAGGACACTCAATGGAGTGTTGTTTGTAGTAATAAACAGTGGAAACAATCTGAATGCAATCAGTGTAATTTTTTGTGTACCAAAAAAGTCCCTGATCTATTAAGTTAAAAAGTCAGATTATGGGGCTTCCCTGGTGGCGCAGCGGTTGAGAATCCGCCTGCCGATGCAGGGGACACGGGTTCGTGCCCTGGTCCGGGAAGATCCCACATGGCGCGGAGTGGCTGGGCCCGTGAGCCATGGCCGCTGAGCCTGCGCGTCCGGAGCCTGTGCCCCACAACAGGAGAGGCCACAACAGTGAGAGGCCCGCGTACCACACACATAAAAAAAAAAGCATAAGGCTGGGGACTGGTGTGGAAACAAAGCCCTCGTCGGCCCTCACTACTTCCAGCTAGGTCCTCCCTCCTCAGCGAGGCCTCCCGCCCTTCCACTCCCCACAGGTCCTGGCCCCCCTGCCCAGCTCACGAGCCACTGTTCCCCCAGCCCTCCACCCCTGCCATGTCCCATCTTTTCCTTCCCTCCTCTCTGAGGCCCCCTCAGCTCCTCTCTCTTCGGCTTCTCGGCCATGTTTGCTGCTCTGATGTCAGCCTCCCCTTCCAGAGTGGGTGCTCTTTTCCGGTGTGAATAGACAAGTTGAAATATGTTAATCTGTTCATAACAACAATGTGTACTGTTATCTTTGACAGTAATGGGACTGAGAAAGCCAGCCATCAAGTCATTCACAGAGTGATCAGAGAAAGGAATTGAGGGCTGGGGGGGTCACTGAAGAAGCTGCTCAGACAAGTCGGGATTTGAGCTGCGCCTGGAAGGATGGTGGGCTTTGGAGGTGGGGGCAGGGCTGATTCCACTGAGGATACCCGTGGGGCACACAGGTAAGACTCATGGGTGAGACTGGAGGCCCGGGGACTTCCCTGGTGGTCCAGCGGGTAAGACTCCAGCGCTCCCAGTGCAGGGGACCTGGGTTTGATCCCTGGTCGGGGAACTAGATCCCGCATGCATGCCGCAACTGAAAAGATCTCACATGCCGCAACTAAGACCTGGCGCAGCCAAGGGAAAAAAAAAAAAAAAAGACTGCAGGCCCGTTTGTGGATGTTGCAAAGGAACTAAGCTTGTTTAAGGAACACCTCTGTTTGCTTAATCAGCCACTTAGCGTACATGCATCACATGCCCATTACGTGGCAGATACTGGGAAGAGAAAGGGAGTAGAAAAGTCCAAGGTCTACAGGGCAGGCGAGAAACATGGCGTGTGGAGAGGGAGGACGGAGGAGGGCTGCTAAGTCACTCTAGCGCGCATGGTGGGCTTTCCCCAAGAAAAATACCACTTCTTTACAATTTGAAGGATGGGGAGGAGGGAGCTGATGAAGAAAGGGCTGGCAAAAGAGAAGGCTGAACAGAAGCAGAGCCGAGAGGTGTTGGCCAGGGCTCAGGATGCCCAAGGGCCCGGAGAGAGCCTGGTCAACAGAGGTCAGGATAAGTCAGGTCAGGAAGGACGGTCTGAGCCAAGCAGAACCGGGCGCTGGAACTGTCTCCCGACCACTGGCTTTGTTTTGCACAGAAGGGCCAGCTGGGCGGCAGGAAAGCATGTCGGAGGAAACACGCAAGAAGTGAGGAAGGTCTGGACTGAGCTGTGGGAGGGAAAGAGAGAAGGGAGTGTTCTCTTGATGGCAGGAGGAGGTGTGGATGGGCCATGCGGGCTGGCGTGAGCGGTGAGGGGAGGGAGGTGTCTGGGAAGCCACCTTGGCGCCTTCCTGGGGACTGAGTGGCCACCAGTGTCATCTTCACGGATAGGGGGCCCTGAAGCAAGAGATTTGGCAGGAAGATGAGGGGTTACACTTTGGACATGTTCAATTTGGGGCTCCTGTGGGACATCCAAGTGGAAATGCCTTGGACTCTGTTGCATATGCAGGTCCGGAGCTCAGAAGGGAGGCAAGAGAGTTGGATCCAAAGTACTGTATATACTTATTTAATCCTCAAAATCCCCATGAGTTGGTATTATTATGCCTTCATTAGAGATGAGGAAACTGAGAGGGTCAGCAACTGAATCAAATCCACACTGCTTCTAAATGCCAAAGGCAGGAATCAAATTCAGGTCTGTCTCCAAAGCTGGTTGTTGTTTGTCTGTTTTCTACTCCTGGAATGGCCAACCTGCAAGATTCCTGCTCAGCACAGTGAGGGCAGGTGAGAAACGAGCTGGGAATGGACGGACGGACGGCTTGCAGGACTCGGATGAGCAAGGGGGAGAACACAGGTGGCAGGCGTGTTCAGGAGATCCGGTTTGACCCAGAAGGGTGGACTGACATTGGAGGGCTATTCAGAAGTGGGTTCAGAGAGGGCCCTGAGTGCCAAGTGAAGGCATTTGCTTTTAACCTGCAGGCAGTGAAGGCCCAAGGCCTGCGTGTCAGCAGTGGAAGGACAGTCGACAGGTGAAAATCAGCATGTCTCTGGAGGTGACGTGTGGGAGCAGCTCGAGGCAGGGAGAGGTGAGGGCTGACCTGGGAGGAAGTGGGAGGATGGGAGGGACCTCCCTGGCGGCCCAGTGGCTAAGATTCTGTGCTCCCAATGCAGGCGGCCCGGGTTCGATCCCTGGTCGGGGAACTAGATCCCACATGCCACAACTAAGAAGTCTGCGTGCCACAACAAGAGATCCCGCATGCTGCAACTGAGACCCAGTGCAGCCAAAATTAATAAATTAAATAAGTTTTAAAAAAGTTTAAAAAAATGGGAGGATGGGAGACTGAGAGAAGCTCAGAACTGTGGGGTGAGTAGAACTGGGCAAGAGAAGGTCACAAATGACTCCAGAGGTTAGAACCAGGGTGCCCAGAAAGCGATGGTGCCCCTGAGAGGGGACATCAAGTCTCGGCAAGAGTTGGTTCCCGAGAACCAACACAGCAGTCATCACGGATACGCAGTGCTGTTCTGAGATGTTCATGTAAACTTCTGCATGTCGCCCTCCCTTCTACCCTATCGGGTAAGGGCTACTGTTATGTCCATTTGACAGAGGAGACCCAGGCTGCAATAGGTTAGTTAAGTGCCTGCCTAAGGCCCCACAGCTGGGAGGTACAACTTCGAAGCCCAGGCTTAGTCAGTGCCGTGGTTTCCGAGGCCCTGCTTGATCCAACCCCTACCGGCTTGGTCCAGCCTCCTCTCGGCCTTAAGCTCCCTCCTGCCTACCTCTGGGCCCTCCCACAAGCCAAGTGTGTCCCCAACACCCACTCAAGTCCTCCTGGAATACACTTTCCGTAGCACCAGGTCCTGTACTTTTTCCTTATGACACTTATCACAGTTGCGATTTATTAGCTGTGTCACTTTTTGTTTTATCTCCACAGGGAAATGAGCCTTGTGTCTGGTCACTGTTGTGTTCGCAATGCTAGCAACATCTGGCATGTCTGGAGTTGATGAATGCTTGTGGAGATGACATAAAAGTAAAAATATCCCTAACAGCCAAACCACTGGGAGCTTTTTAGAGTTTGGGACCACTACCTTCCTTTTGTGGCAAAAAAAGGCTGACAGTCTAGGTGTGCCCTTGTCCTGGGTAGGTGGCTCCTCCCTCTGGGGAATCCACCTCGGGCACGCAGGGCAGAAAGTGGGAGCTCAGCCACCAGCAGCCCTGGCAAAAGGCCGAGACGTAGCCCCCGCCCCAGGCCTCGGCCGCTTGGCCTTCCAAGCCCTTGCAGGCACTCACTATTCCTTGGCGATCTCCAGGTCCTTCCTGTGGCTCTGCAGGGCTGCCACCATCTGCCCCAGCTCGATCTGGGCGTTCCCTATGTAGCTGTGCAAGTTTCCGACCAGTTCGTCCTTGTTGGGCACCTCCGCTTCGTTCCACTCCAGCACCTTCTTCAGCACTTTCTCAGCTTTCTGAAGGCTGCCTTCAGCACTGCCTCTGGTCAGCACTGGGAAGGGAGAGAGGGGATATGGAGCGGGGAGCAGCCCCCGCCCCCCACCCCCCGGGCTGACAGGGGAGCCCACTTCCCCCTCCAGATTCCATCCACAGGCCAGCGAAGCCAGGGGCTCCGGCTGCCATGCGGCTCTGTCCCCACCTGGCCACAGGCCCGCCCTTCTGAGAACACCACCCACACATGTCAATGTCCTCCAGGCTCTTGAGGATGTAGCGGGCCTTCTGCGAGGGCCGGCGTTTGCGGTCCCGCAGCCACTTCTCTTGCGTCAGTTTCCGGTCCCGCTCCCTGGCGTAGATGGGCTTCTGCTGCCTCCAAAAGTCACTGCGCATGTCCAGGTAGTTGATGCCCGTCATGATGAGGTCCTCCACGGTCAGGCCGCGCTTGATGGTGCCTCTGATCAGGTCTGTGGGCGAGGGTGTGGGGAGGCGTCTAAGTGGAGTCACCTCCTCTTGGCTAAGGGTCTCTCTGTGGGGACCTCTCCCTGGAATTGGGGGGCAGTAATGAAAGCAAGAGCACATGGGTGGGAGGGTGGGTCTAACCGGGTCCAGACGAGGACAGAGCCCCCCCTTTTCAGGCACTCCCATGGCACAGGGCTTCGGGCATAGGCCCTTACGGCAAGAGATGGGGAGCTAGCAGAAGTGGCAGCCAGTGGACAGCTTTCTGCGAAGCTCCCAGCCCTCGGGGCTCCCTTATTTCAAGCTGTTTCCTCAGAGAAGACAGAGTAGAAATGCATAACCTGGTCCAGGTTGCCAGTGACAAGCGAGTCCCCAGGTGTCAAGTGTGCCAGTGCAAGCTGGGACCTGGAGGGGTATGCCCGAGCTCTGCCCACCTGCCTAACCAGAGGTCAGAGCTGGGAGCAAAGCTGCAAGGCCACTTGGGTCATGTTCCGGTCACCTCTTCCTTCCATGGAAGCTCCTCTGCAGGGAGGGAAGCATCCAGGCCTGTTACAGAGGAGATGTGCCAGCAGTGAAGCTGCTCTTGAGACACAACCTGCCGGGAATCCTACACAGGACCTTGGGAAGTCAGTTCTGGAGAAAAGGCATTGGCTTCGAGGGTGATCCCTGCTCAGGCTCAATAGCTAATGGCAACACTCCCACCACCCATGTTTATATGAGACAGTCATATAATGAATGTCTAATGAGGAAGTAGGCTCCATCCTGTTTCCTCTCCCTGCCAGCATGGTGTGGTAGGAAGAGTGCTGCACTGGAGGTTAGGAGGCCTGGGCTCTGCTGTCAACTCCACCGCTAGCTTGCTCGTCACCTTGGACAAGTTACTCCCCATTCGGGGTCTCTCTGATAAAAGGAGGGATTAGAGCAGATGAGGTTTTAGGATATTATAGTTCCACGGTCCTAGGATTCCCCTTCTAGCACCTCCAAGCTGGATTCCTTTGCCCTCTGTACAGACTGAAGGCTCAGGGGATACCCCTTTGGGGACCGCAGTGGTAAATCTTTGGCATTCCCTCCCAGGGTACCATAGCACTTAAGAGCTCTGGTTCAGAAACTGGGCTTCTTGGATTCAAATCCGAGAGCCGTGTCACTGAGTTACTTAACCTCCCTACGCCTCAGTTTCCTCATCTGTAAAATGAGAATGGTAGCAAAACCTTTCCAGAGGAACGTGTTGGCAAATATCCTTTGAAAGGCTCTGCCTCTGGCTTATACGTTAAGCATCCACCCCAGATTTCCTTTGCCCCGAGTTCCCTGTTGCAAAAAAAGTGACTGAAACCTTCATCCAACAGGAGCTTCTCCAGATACTCCTTGTCCACATAGAGCTCGCCCAGGAGCTGTCGGATGATCTTCTCGCTCTTGAGCGAGCCCTTCCGCTTGGACTCTCTCTTGGGATGATGTACGAGCTGTCTCACGGGACGAGGCTTCTGCTGGGCTTGCATGCTCTGGGAATATGGAGCAATACCCAACAGAGCCTCAGAAAGGAGCCTGGAGCACCCAGCTAAGGTCCCCTGAGCCTGCGATCCCAGAGCTCTCCCTCCAGGACTTCCGTGGGCTGAGAACCATGGAGTGTGTCTGGTCCAGGAACAGCTACACTCCCAAAACCCCTCAGGAGCTGGGGCAGAATCTCATGACTGCCCGCACTGGCCAGGAGCTCATCACTCCCCCGCACGAGGGCCATTAAGACTTGTTTTTTTTTTTATTGGAGTATAATTGCTTTATAGTGCTGTGTTAGTTTCTGCAGTACAGTGAAGTGAATCAGCTCTATGTATACCTATATCCCCTCCCTCTTGGGCCTCCCTCCCAGCACTGCCCCCATCTCACCCCTCTAGGTCATCACAGAGCACCGAGCTGAACTTCCTGTGCTCCTTAGGCACGTGTGGCCTCTGCCTTCCAAAGGAGATGATGTCAGAGCAGCCAGGGCCCTTACCTCCGCCTGCCTGCTTAAGAAGGACAGGTCCCCTTTGTTCTCCAGCTTAACAGAAGAGGGACCTGCAAGGACAAAAGTTGGGGCTCAGGTCGGCCGGGCCCCCAGGCACAATCTATCACATATTTTATGTGGACATAGTTGCCTTTGGCAGGAGGATGGCAGAGGCTGGCTATTAAGCAAATGGGTCAACACTCTCCTAGGAGCCAGGCAGCCCCCACTAGCCTAAGGCCACAGCAGGCCCTGGGCACCGGGGGTGCTCTCCATTTCCACACTCTGCCGCCCACAGCGGCAAGCTCTCCACCCACCCTCACCCCCACTAAGCTGATGGGAAGAGCCAGCCCTTGGTGTGTATGAGGTAAGGGAGGAAGCCAGGGACCGGGGAAGGCTGGGCTCAGGACCTCATTCTACCCTATGACACCAGGCCAAAAAGAGGCCTACTTGTCTGTCTTGGGGTGAGTAAAATGGTGTTTCTCATCTGGCTTTGGAGAGAACCAGACACTGCAGTGCTCAGTGCAGTGGATCGGGGGCCGGTCTTCCCAGTGGATAGTTGCTAATCCTCAAGGAAATCATGAGCAGCCAAATCCAAGTTTGGGGCCCCCTGTACTCCTTCCGGTGGTGGCTGCTCACCCAGTGCACCTCAGGCCTTCCTCCAAACCTAAGGATTCCAAGAGCCTCCTGGATAAGGGCATAGGCCTCGTGGTCACTCACTTCCCACTGAGTTGTTGATGGCTTCCTGGGCTTTCTGAATTCCAACTCTGAATTCCCGATTGGGCCTCAGCTGGTAGCCTCGATGATAGAACACCAAGGCAAATTCAAAGTCTCCCATGGTGTACAGGGTCTCCGCCTTTTGTAAAATCCCCTGAAATGAGAGGACGTCAAATCAAGGAGAGCAGACAAGGCCTTCTAGGACTCAGGTGTGGTGGAACAGAAGGGTCCCTGGGTTGAGGATAAATGTTGGGATACAGGGGCAGAGAGCCAGGCAAGTAACCTATGAAGGGAAACGGTAATAAACTCCAGGCAGTCTGGCTGGTTCTTCAACCATTACCAATCAGAGGCTGCTGCAGGCGGTGGCAGTGATGAAGAAAGAGTGAGTTCTCCCACCCTTACGGTCACCTTGCAGAAAGTCGGGTCACCCTGGAGTGAAGCCTCAGCATCTGCCAGGGATTTCTCCAGCTCTCCCATCTTGAGGAAGCACTTGGAGCGGGCAACCAAGCAGTTCTTATCTCTGTTCTGAAGGTGAAGAGCCTGAGGAAGAAACCACTCAGATCAACAGGCACTAGGCAGGGCAAGGTAAGAAGCCAAAATGGACACAGCAGCCCAAACCCTCCTGCCAGAGTTTCAAGGGGACTCCACAGGCCAGCAAACAGGTCTTTGGATCTTTTCAGACTAAAAGCAGCACCACACTGATCTCTGCTCAGTCAACTAGGTTATCTGCATCTGGCTCATCTGGAACAAGGTAAAATCACAAGCTATTGTGGAATCCACTGGTTGAGATGTGAGAATATACGACCCTGTGGATAATCGGAATTTCTCCTAGTGTCTGGGATGCCTCCAGTCCACTCAGAATCATAGGGTGTTTGGTGCATAAAAATTCAACCATGAACTTGTAATGGCTGCACACCACATTCAAAATACTACTTGAAGGCTAAGCGTTCTGAAGGCTAACAAAATGGATTTTAGACAATCTGCAACTTGGTTATCCATTCCACGTGCCCTCTCTTTTTACCTAGCTTATTGAGAATGAATCACTATTTCAGGGGATTAAGATGAAAATGCCGGGAAAATGGAAACTGTAATTTTGGCCCTAAAGTGGCAGCAGAATGCTTCCTCTACTCCCCATGTCCTCTCTTCTCCTGTTTGAGATCATTACCATAGTCTGCAGTGTACTGTCCTTCCTGAGGCATCAGACTGTACCCGCCCCTGTCTAAGACCTTCATACTTTTCCAGGAAGAGGAAGTAGCTACTTCCTCTTCCTAGAAAAGGCCACTTCTCACCTAAAGCTATAGGCTCTCGGGATGTTCATTTCTCACTACCTGAGCTTCTCCAGGATGAAACAGGATCCAGAAAGAGGAGAATGTGCGGGTGCAGGGCCCCTGAACTTAATTGTTGGCCCATCTGATCAATTATTTTTGGTTTTAGGATGTGGTTGGTGATCCAAAGGGCCAAAAGCCTCTAGGTAGCAGTTGAGAAGCTTGACTTTAGGGGGAGCCTTAGGACTGGTTACAGGGCTATCCTACCACTCCATTTGTAACAAGCAGGCTATTTGTTATAAAAGAAACAGTCATATGTCATATGGGGGCTTCCCTGGCGGCGCAGTGGTTGGGAGTCCGCCTGCCGATGCAGGGGACACGGGTTCGTGCCCCGGTCCGGGAGGATCCCACGCGCCGCGGAGCGGCTGGGCCCGTGAGCCATGGCCGCTGAGCCTGCGCGTCAGGAGCCTGTCCTCTGCAACGGGAGAGGCCACAACAGTGAGAGGCCCGCATACCACACACACACAAAAAGAAACAGTCATAAAAACATCCAAAAGCTTATTTGGGAGACAGTACAGTAGAGTGTGGTGGTTAGCACCTCAGCACTGAAGTCTGAGTGCCTGAATTTGAACCCTTCCTCTGCCACTCGTTAGTTCAGTGATCTTGGGCATGTTACTCAACTTCTATATCAGTTTCCTCACCTACAAAATGGCGTAATTACAGCACCTCCCCCATAAGCTTGCCACTTAGCAGTATGCCTGGTATCCTAAAATAGCACTCAATCCCTTTAGGGTCGGGTGCAGCGATTTATACTACAGTAAAGTTTTACGATGTTAGTTATTCACTGACCACCTTCCAAAAGCAACCGTGTGCCAGAGACTTCACTTCTGCAAGCAGCCTCCCAGCCAATCGCGAAACATTTGAGTAAAAATGTAGGAGACGAGGTCACTGTTAACACAGAGGTTGGTTATTAACAACCAGGCAGAAAGCAGGTGGGAATTGGTAGAAAGCGGCCAAACAGGGGCTTATCTGTGACAGGTGTGCATCAGTCAGTAACAGTGGAATAACGGAAACAATAGGGTGGTTCAGGAATCATCAGGACCTCAGTTCGGTGGCTGATAGGTTCAGAGCGCGACTCACGTTGCTGAAGCTGTGGGCGGCTTTAGCGAACTCCCCGCACAGATAGAGCCGCTCGCCCTCCGCCATGTAAGAGGGGAAGGTGCTTCGCAGGCCTTCAGTTTCTGGGTCCGCCATGGTGACGCAATTCGGAGACGATGAAGCGGAGAAAGGGAGGAAAAGAAGCCTGAGAACGTCGGTCTAGCTTGTGGAAGCTCCGTCTCTCAGCAACAGGGAGACGTAGAGTTGCTTCCGGCCCCGCCCGTCGCGAGCAGGGCTGAGTCCCGGGCACAACCGCTGCCAGCGTGCGCATGCGTCCAGGCAGCCGCGCGTTGAGCGGGGCGAGACGAGCGCGTGGCCAGCGGCTGCAAGGCGCTTGCGAGGCGGGAACACTCTGTAGTGTTGGCTGTTGCACGCTACATCGGTTCTTCCTGGCGTTGCGTGGCGTTGAGAATTTACAGCCAGGAAAACAGGAAGAAGATTGGGGGCAGAATTGCAAATAGGGGTAAGGCATTCGTGGCAAGGATATGTGCACGTGTACCACTATCAGAGGGAGAGAGCCCTGGACTTTGGAGTCAGAGTGCTAGGTCTGTGTACATTCACTGCGTGATCCTGGGCCAGGCACCTAACGGCACTAACCTTCAATGTGACACATTTAGTGAGCACCTGGCAGGCTCTCACTCCCTCCATGCATTTCCTGATATCCTTCCCCATATCACCATTCCCCACCCACCAAAAAGGTGCACTAGGTTCTTCTACGTTCCAATAAACACCCTGCATTTACTACATATTTTTTTAAAATATTTAATTTTGGCTGCGGGGGGTGCTTTCTCTAGTTGCCGTGCGTGGGCTTCTCGTTTCTGTGGCTTGTTGTGGAGCAGGGGCTTCTGGTGCGCGGGCTACAGTAGTTGTGGCACAAGGGCTCAGTAGTTGTGTCTCACGAGCTTAGTTGCTCCACGGCACGTGGGATCCTCCCAGACCAGGGATTGAACCTGTGTGCCCTGCGTTGGCAGGAGGATTCCTAACCATTGCACTACCAGGGAAGTCTCTACACTCTAGAACGTCAACTTCCAACGCCAACGAGATTGTGAGGGTCTTAGCCTTGTATTCATAGGGGGAGCTAAAAACAACAACAAAAATCATTGTTAAGGTTTAAATAGCAAAAAGATACCCTTAACTATACACAACTACACACCAATGAGTACATGAAAAGGTGGCGAAATCTGAATAAGATCTGTGTCTATTTTCTAGTTGAGATATTGCACTAAAGTTTTTCAGAATGTTACCATTGGGGGAAACTGGGTAAAGGGTACATGGGATGTCTTTGTATTATTTCTTAAAACTGCATATGAATCTGTAATTATCTCAAAATAAGTTTAATTTTAAAAAAGAATACCTTTAGTACCAATATAAAAAAATAACATGATTTCTTTCCTGGAAGAGTTCTGTCTAACCAGGGAGAGATTTGCATAAAACAATAATGACTACACAAAGTGATATTGTTATTCAAAGTTCTGTGTGCCTGTGAGGGAGATGAGGACACACTTACTTTAGAGCTACAGTAATGGCATTAGCATAAAGATCAATATATAGATCAATGGAACAGAATAGAGTCCATAAATAGATCCACACATATATGATCAATTAATGTTGCTAAGGAAACTCACTGGGGAAAGAATAATCTTTTTGACAAATGGTGCTGGAACAATTGGATAACCATATGCCAAAACAAAGCAAAATAAGCAAAAATCTGACCCTTACCTCATACTACATACAAAAATTAACTCAAAAGACTTAAATATAAGAGGTCGAATTATAAAACTATTTTTAAAAATAGATGAAAATAATAGAGCAAAAAAACATGACAAAGAAAAAATAAATTTGATGTCATCAAAATGAAAATCCATGTGCTTCCCTGGTGGCGCAGTGGTTGAGAGTCCGCCTGCCGATGCAGGGGATGCTGGTTCGTGCTCCAGTCCAGGAGAATCCCACATGCCGCGGAGGGGCTAGGCCCGTGAACCATGGCCGCTGAGCCTGCGCATCCGGAGCCTGTGCTCCTCAACGGGAGAGGCCACAGCAGTGAGAGGCCCGCGTACCGTAAAAAAAAAAAAATCCTTTGCTCTTCAAAAAGACACTGTTAAGAAAATTAAAAGGCAAGACACAGACTGGGATATATATTTGCAAGACATCTATCTGACAAAGAACTTGTAAGTACAATAAGTGAAGAGCTCTCACAGGGCTTCCCTGGTGGCGCAGTGGTTGAGAGTCCGCCTGACGATGCAGGGGACACGGGTTCATGCCCCAGTCCGGGAAGATCCCACATGCTGTGGAGCGGCTAGGCCCGTGAACCATGGCCGCTGAGCCTGCGCATCCGGAGCCTGTGCTCCGCAACGGGAGAGGCCACAACAGTGAGAGGCCTGCATACCGCAAAAAATAATAATAATAATAATAACACCCATGCATTCATCACACAGGTAAGTCAAGAAATATATTACCAACAGGGGGCTCCCTGTGAGGCCCCTCCCCAATCACAACCCCACCCCTGCACTGCCACCCCTACCCAGGTAACCACCACCTTCTAAAATATAACTCAGATCATGGCACTCTGTTTAAAACCCTATAATGGTCCCCTATTTCACTCAGAATAAAAGCTACTCCCCCCATCACGCCCTGTGCTCCAGCCGCCTGGCTGCCTTACTGTTCCTCACGCAGGAAGACACCAGCTAGACTCCTTCCTTAGGGCCTTCTCTTGGCCTGTTCTCTCAGCTCCAAAGGGCCTGGGACTGGGCTGGAATACTCCCTCCCCACCACTTAACTGACACTTTCCCCTCCTTCATGCATTTGCTCGAATCTCTCCTTTGCAATGAGGCTAACCCTGACCATCCTCTATAATACTGCAACTTACTTGCCCTCAACTTCCAATGCAGGAATTGTTTCTTCATTTATTTTTTTTTTAACTAATTAATTTTTTTATGGAAGTATATTGATTATAAAATTGTGTTAGTTTCAGGTGTACAGCACAGCAATTCAGTTATACATACATATATATATTCTTCAGATTCTCTTCCCTTACAGGTTATTACAAAATATTGAGTAGAGTTCCCTGTGCTATATACAGTAGGTCCTTGTTGGTTATCTGTTATATATATATAGTAGTGTGTATATGTTAACCTCCTAATTTATCCCTCCCTGATTTGGGAATTCTTGAGCCTCTGTGCTTTACTTTTCCCCATAGCACCACCTTCCAATATACTATTATAACTTCTTTATTTATTTTATGAATTGTTTATTGCTGTTTCCCTGATAAAATGTGAGCTGCACAGTGTGAGCATCTTTGCTTGCTTGTTTCATTCACTGTTGCTGCTCCAGTGCCCAGAACAGCATGTGGCACATTGCAGGAGTTCAGTAAATACATATTAAATGAAAGAACCACTGTCCTTTTTTTTTTTCCCAATAATCATTTCCTTGCTTTTCTCTGTGGTTTTTCCACCTATGTATCCATTCCAAATAATACAATTTAGTTTTGCTTGTTTTAACTCTATGTGAGTTGAATCCTACTATAACTGTGTTTTTATGGTCTACTTTCTTTTGCTCAACACTTGTTTTTTGAGACGGATTCATGTTGCTGTGGGTAGCTGCAATTCATTCATTTTCCCCTGCTGTCTGTCAAGTTTTTCCTCGTATGAATATACCACAACCCATCCATCCATCCAACTGTTGATGTGACATCTGGGCTCTGTCCAGTTTTTGGACAATCTTGCATGTGTGTCCTCGCACATATGTGTGTGAGAGTCTCCAGGGTACATACCTAGGAGTGAAGCTGCAGAGTCTTATTGTATGTGACTCTTTAATTTTATAAGATAAATGCCAAATGGTTTCCAAAGTAGTTTTTTTTTTTTTTTTTTTTTTTTTTGGCTGCGTTGGGTCTTCGTTGCTGCCTGTGGGCTTTCTCTAGTTGTGGTGCATGGGCTTCTCATTGCAGTGGCTTCTCTTGTTGTGGATCATGGGCTCTAGGCATGCTGGCTTCAGTAGTCTTAGCACACGGGCTCAGTAGTTGTGGCTTGTGGGCTCTAGAGCACAGGCTCAGTAGGTGTGGCACATGGGCTTAGTTGCTCTGCGGCACGTGGGATCTTCCTGGACCAGGGATAGAACCCGTGTCCCCTGCATTGGCAGGTGGATTCTTAACAACTGCACCACCAAGGAAGTCCCCCAAAGTAGTTGCATCAATCTGCCCTCCCATCTGCAGTAAGGTCACCTCTTTGGACCTCAGTTTCCCCTGTATTTCCTTTGTAAAATTAGAGAATTGGACTAGGGTATTTCTGAGGTCTCTTTTGGTTCTGACTTTCTATGAATCTGTCATCAAGGAGCCCTAAATAAGCAGCACTTGGGGCTGTGCATCCTTGAGACAACACCTAAGTTGTGAGGGAGAGAGGAGAATGCAACCTGTGCTTGGGATGAGGCCTCCAGACATCCCAGGATGTCTCTTAACATTGGTGTCGGGAGACTTCCCTGGTGGTCCAGCGGTTAAAACTCCTCGCTTCCAATGCAGGGGGCCCGGGTTCGATCCCTGGTCAGGGAACTAGATCCCGCATGCCTCAACTAAAAGATCCCATGTGCTGCAACTAAAAGATCCCGTGTGCTGCAAATAAGACTAGGTGCAGCCAATTAGATAAATAAATATTTTTTTTAAAAAAAGATTGTTGTCAGGGTAGAGACTTTGTCCCTGATGGAGCCTGACAGCTCTTATCTGTACACCTTCTACCTGCCCTTGAGAGAATTCCCCAAAATGGAACGCAAAGAGAGACAAGAAGCAAAAATGACAAATTTGCTCAGAGATAGGGTCAAGGCTGAGTGATCTGTTAGGGAGGAGTCATGCAGGCTCTGTCTTGGAACAGAAAGTGGTAAACTGCCTTCCTAGGGGAAAGTTTCTGAAAGAAGGGGGAATTTCACAGGAAAACACCTGGTGGGGAGGAGGCAGCAGCAATTTTTAAGACAGGGTGAGGGTAAAGTTGGAGGTGACTAGAAAGAGGCCAGCCAGGAATTGGTTGGTCTGGCTGGAAGATACTTCCTGAGTACAGATGCTGGCTCTGGTAGACCCTCCCTGGGGTACTTCTCCAGGGCACACGGGCCCTTGGCTCCAATTGGTGTTGGGAAAAAATTGAGTGTGGCAGGAGTGAGAACTCCCCCTGGTTCTCCACAGGGTGGAGGGCGATGGGTCTCTGCTGTAAGCCCCTGTCTCTGGCTGTCACAAGAGAGAGATGGATTTAGAACTGCACACTCCCGTAGACCCTCTTCCTGGCTGCATCTCCTCCCTCCTCCCCCTACTGTCCCCCTATGATTTCTTTCTTTCATTCACACATTCATTCCAGCATATATTCAGTCATATATACAGTGAGTGTCTAATATGTGCCTAGCCCCATGCTAGGCACTGGGGATACCATAATGAACAAGGCACATTCCCGAGTCTTGAGGAGCTTATCATCCAATGGGGAGTTGCACTGGATATGATTATCTTTCCCTCCTCTTCACCTGCAGCAGGTTGTAGTGGACTAGGCAAGGGACCTGGTGGCAGAGGGTCAGTTGCTTATCTGCAAAATGATGATGACACTTAGTGCAAGGGGTTGCTGTGAGGAGTATGTGCTAGCACCCATGCCTTTCACGTAGTAGGTACTCAATGAATATTAGCCAAAATGGATTAAAATCTAGGAGGGAGTCATTAGGTAGTCTAAGGCTTCTGAAACTGAGATAGAATACCCAAAGCCTGGGCTCAGAGATGGTACCCAGTGACATGGACATGTCATCTGCCCAGCCTGGGCTCAGAGATGGTACCCAGTGACATGGACCTGTCCTCTGCCCAGTCTAAAAGAGGAAGGAGGTGATTCAAAAGGGAAAATCAAAAGAGTTTAGAGCTTTTAAGTCAGAGAACAGAAAGATGAGAAGATGGGGCCCAGATTGATTAATTTGAAGCAGAGGAGCCTCTGTGGGGGCATGGTGAGGTAATGAGGGAGTCTTTCTGGGGGAGGTTGGGGGTAGAGGCACGGAATGGGACCACTGAGAGAACTGAAAAACCTCAGTGATTGGCTCATGGACACTCTGGCCAGCACCTCTCCTCCCTCACTCCTTGGACAGTTACTTTCTTATTGTTCTGCCCATGACTAGTCAGACTGGGGTCCATTAACATCTAGATGGGGAACGTAATCACTCAGCAAATATTTATGGAGCATTTACTATGTACCAGGCCCCGCTCAAAGTGCTGGAGAGACAGCAATGAAGAAAACATGTACATCTGCAAATATATCTGAAGGATAAATTGTTAGAAGTGGAATTGCTGGGGCAAAGGGCATGTGCATTTAAATTTCTTCTCCACATTGTCAAGTTGATATACAAAGTTTGTTACAGTTTATGTTCTACTTGGATGCCTGTTTCTGGATGAGTGTATTTTTTTAAAAAAATTTGTTGAAGTATAGTTGACTTACAATGTTGTGTTAACTTCTGCTGTACAGCAAAGTGTTTGTTATACATATATGTGTTCTTTTTTATATTCTTTTCCATATGGTTTATCACAGGATATTAAATATAGTTCCCTGTGCTATACAGTAGGACCTTGTTGTTTGGATGAGTGTATCTTTCTAACCAGAGGGATAATTGCTACGCAGTTGATTCCCCCTGACTGCAATTTTCCCACTAGCCCACGAAGATCCTGAGTTGCTATCCACCAAGGCCAGAAAAGGAGTACCTTCATAGGAGATGCTTTCTTTAGCTGTGATGAGTTGATCTTTCTCCAAGATTGATGCTATTTTGGGAGATTCTTGGTAGGGGTGGAGCTCACTCCATGTAAGAGTGGAAGACTCTCTATGACCAAGAGGAGAGGGGAATTGAGGAACTGCTGTTTCAAAAAGATGCCCGAGGGAAGGGGCCAGAAAGAGATATCACCAGGGATCACTTTGTTCAGACATGGGCAGCAAGTTTAGCTGCCCCACTCCTGGCTATGACTGGATTGCAGGGAGAAGGGTTTGGCAGAGTTTTTGTGCACGAGAATGTCAACATCGTTAACAGTGTATGACCCCAGTTCTTGGCAGGGACACGGCCATGCGGATTCTCTGCGCACTGGGTTGACCCCTTCACCTGAGCTGCTCAGCGCATGATCCTCCTTCCTGGAGCTAGACAGCTGTTAGGGTCAGGGAGCAGCTCAGGAGACCGAGAGGGCTGGGGTGGACATAGGAAAGCTCCAGAATGTCGTAGCAGTAAATATATGTCTTGGTTTCCAGGACTGTCCTGATTTCAAAAATACTGCCCCACAAGTTTACCAGCATCTGTCAGGCCGGGTGTCTCAGATTTTGACTTGGAAAATATAGTCTGTCTCACAGGTAATGGAGAAGGGGGAAGACAGCAGTTCGTTCATTCCTGTGTCTAAGCGTGGGATTGTGGGGGGAGGAGCGGGAGCAGGAGGCCAGCAGAGATGGGCCCAGCTCTGTGCTAGAATCTCCCGTTGAATTCTCAGCTCTGCGCTGAGGTGAGCAGGTGAGTAGGACGCAAGGTGGTGTGATTGACGCCTTTCTAGCCCCACCTGCTCACCCGGTCCTCCGCCCTATCCCACCCACTTTGGGAGGTCTAATCTATAAGCCTCAGCTCTCCGCCTCGCCCCACCAGCTCAGCGAAGAAGGTCCACGTGCAAATGGGAAAGCAGTCTACCACGGCTGCTTAAATACCTGGTCTAAGCAACTGGGTTCGGTGTGGCCGATTTCAGGCTGCGGGGATACGGACGTCAGTTTCTCCCCCGGGGAGACAGGAAGGAGACTCCGGGTCCCCAAAGCTGCTATACAGCCCGTTCGGTTGACACCCCAGCCCCCCTCCCCAACTCCCCCATCGCAGCTGCGGTCCGCCCACCTCCTAAGCGATCAGGCCACTGCCCCCAGCCTCCTACGTTCTCCTCCCAGTGTAGCCCGGCCCATCTCCCCACTCGAGGCCCCGCCCCCGACCCCTCCCTGTCCTGGCAGGCTCCGGAGAGGCGGAGCCGGCCAGCGTTCTGGGACAGACGCAGCAGCGGGACTACAAGTCCCAGCAGCCACTGGGGCCCGGCCTCGGGGGCGGGGCTATGCCGGGCAGCGAATTGGGAGGAGCCCTGGAGCTCAGGCTAGGGAACGCGTATGGCCAATCGCCGGGCGGCTCGCGCCGTGTGCCGATGGGGGCGGGGAGAAGCCCGCCAGGGCCCGGACAAAAGCCGGATCCCGGGCGGCTGCGGGAGGCTGGAGCGCTCCTAGTAGTGGCGGTGTTTGGGGGCCTGTTGATCGAGCCCCGCGCACAGGCTTTCGCAGAGAGGTGAGTGGCGGGCGACTGCTTTCGCGAGATGGACCTCACCTGGTCCCGGAGCTTCCTGCCTCCCTCCCCCAACCCGGAACCGCCTCCCCCGACGCCGGCTTCGGGCTCACGCGCGCTCCCAGCACCTGCTTGGAAGTTTTGAGGGTGTTAAGCTTTAGGTTAGCCTTCGCCGGGATCCCGGCTGGTTGCCTCGTGTAGCCCCCTCCCCTCCCCCACTCCTCCACATTCCAGTTCCTGGGAGTTTGCACAGGTCTTGTCGCCGTCCTTGGCTGTCTTCCCTCCGCCAAATTGCATTTGCCCCTAACTGGAGCCCCTCATCCGCACCCCGGGGCCAGTCATCGAGCCTCGTCGGGCTTTATCCGGCCACCTCTTGCCCCCATCTGGGTCCCCACCACCGGATGCCGGGGACGGGAAGTAGTGGCTAGTTTCCCCACTCCTATCCCTCATAAGCTGGGCTCAGGCCCTTCCTCTTAGTTCTCTGGAGAGTCGACTGAGCCACGCGCCGAAGTGGAGGGAGCGAGCGGGGCACGCAGCCGCTGCGGGCCACATGGGGCCGGGCCGACCGAGGCCTCGCCACGAGGACCTAGCCTTGGATCGGCGGCGCAGGAAAGACCCTCCTAGCTCTGGAGCTGCCGTCGGGCCCAGCCGCTAAGCGACAGATGGCCGGGGTACCCGTCTCCCTCCCCACCCTTGGCGTTGATGCCGAGCTTGGTCGAGGCAGGGTCCTCAAGGGGCTGGAGGATGCTGCCGCCGCCCTCCTGTTGGGCTTGGCAGTGGGCCAGTCGCGGCGCCAGCTGCCCTCTCCAACCTTGGCGGATACTGTGAAGTGCCAAGGAGTTCTGCCATTAGGTGGTCCTCCGGAGTCTGCCTGGGAAGAGGATTTGGTGGGTCGGAGGGGAGCAGTGCATAGCACAGTTTGGTCAGCCAGCCCACAGCCCGCTTCTCTCTCCACCCTTTAACTTTTCTCTAGGTTCCAGCCAGCTCAGATCATTGGGTTTCTGAGATTCTGAAATGTTGGGTGAAGGACAGCTGGTAGACCCAGCTGCCCAGAGGGTTGTTTTCACCTCTTAAAGAGCTGCTGCTGCTGCTGCTGCTGCTGCTTTTTTAAAGCGCTCCTTAAACAGCTTGGAGGATGATGATGGGAACAGCCCTCAGGCACTGAGTTGGGTGGTTGGTTTCTCCGCTATGTTTGCTGCAGTAGGGGACCCTCAGAATTCTGCCCCTCCCTTTACTCCAGGGATTGCCTGTCGTTTCAAAAAAATCCCAATCCTACGGATACTAACCTTAAAATACGTGCTCTTTGTCCTTCCCACAGAGACCATAAGTAGCATCCCCAGTGGTTCCTCTCCACTGGCTGTGTCCCAGGGATACAGTCCTGGGGAACAGGCTCCTTTCATTCAGCCTTCTCTGTGGGCTGCTTCTGTCCTCGGTGGCTGCTGTGGATGAACTCAGTTCTGGGCCACTTATCCTGTCTGCAGAAAAGACCCCATTTCTGCTCAGAAGGTCCCTCCTTTGGATTGAGAGAGTGTGTGTGTGTGTCTGTGTGTGTATCTGTGTGTGTGTTTTCAGGTTCCTTGGCATGATTTCTCCCACATTCAGCTAAGTAACGGTTTCTGGGGCCCTAGAGTGGACCCCTGGGGTCTTAGCTCTGCCCTGAAACCATCTCTCACCAGTTTGATAGCACATTCAGTTATTCAATTCCTGAGGAGGCAGCCCAAGACTCTGTAGTGGGGTGTGTGTGTATGTGTGTGTGTGTGTGTGTGTGTGTGTGTGTTGTGTTCCCAGCCCAGATTGGTATTGTCACCTGAGCAGGTGTTCTTAGCTGTTGTATTGGTCTCTGGGCTGTCAGATCATGGTCATAGGTCACCACCTTGAAACGATATGCACAATTTGGGTATGTGCACATTTTTCTGGGCTTTTCTTCTGGTGCTCAGAAGAGTCTGAGACCTCAAATAGGTTAAGAGCCACTGCCCTAGAGAGACCCTACTGAATGATTAAACTTGGCGGATTTATCTCCACCCAGTGCACTCCCTGGCTTTGTGAGCCTTCTTACCCTGTCTTGAATATACAGAGGCCAGATTCTTTCCCTGCTTTTATTCTATCATGTAAATTCTCTGTCTTGGCTTTGAGAGGGCCTTCCCCATCTAAGCAACAGTGCTCTAGTGGTAAATCTGTGTTTGGGTGAACTGGCAAAGCTTTTCTATCCTGTATCATCCCCTGTTGTCTTCTCTCCCATCCCCTCCCGAGGACTGGTTGAAGGTGAGTTCTTGGATCTGAGATTTGAACAAGGGCTCAAGAAAATTGTGATTTTTTTTTCAGCTGCAGAATGTCCCGTTTCTCATCCGTGTTCTTTCCAAAGTTGGGTCTCTGTTTGGGGAGGTGCCAGGTTTGGGGGGTTGTTGTCCTGGGAGTGCCCTCTGCTGGAGAGGCTTAGCGAGGGGCTTCCTTTCTCCTGGAATCTGTTATCAGCCAGCGGATGATGTGTCTGAACCACCGCTAAGGGTGGTCAGCGGCTGCCCCCTCCTTTCTCTGCTTGATCTGCCCTGGGCTGCACTCTGTTTGGGAGGGGGGTAGGGGCACGTGTACCCATCTGATTTCAGGACCAGTTTTTCTGGTCTGAGTCAAGGAGGTTGGGAAATGGAGCTGGAGTGGGTGGGGGGTGGAGGACTGTGAGGCAGTGGGGCTGGTTGAGGTACCTCCTTTGGAAACTTATGTTGAGAAGGAGCCGGAAGTCATCCCAGGGGAAGGTGAGAAAAGGGAACGTCTCCTTTGAGCCCCTTCCCAGCTACCCGACTTTGGGCCAGACACCAGACTGAATGCACCCATTGTGCCGAGCTGGAGACTAGCTGGGAGGCTGAGGGAGCCAGCCAAGCCAGGGTGAGAACCTGAAGCCCAGCCTGGCTTTGGGGAGGGAGGTGCAGAGTGGCCCCTGGAACTCTGGCCTTCCCTCAGCTGGGAATGGAGACCGGCCTTCCTGAGTGTATAAACCAGCCAGCCCTCCAGCTCCACCCTCCTTTATTTACACTTGACTTTTCTCCCCCAGCAAATTCAACAACTTCAGTTCTGGGTCTTTGTTGGAGAGGCAGGAGTGACTTTTCCTGATCTGGCCAAGCTCTTGGCATGAATGACTTGGTTTCCTTTCCCTTCCTGTCTCCTCACCCTTTCTCTCCCCAAATCGCTCCTGGCACTACCCAAGGGAGAATGGGTATGTCAGGACAAAGCGATGGGGAGGGAATATGAAGAAATCGTCATCAGAGCCTCTTCTGTGAGGTGAAGGTAGGGGAAATGGCCTGGTCCTTGGTAAACTGGTCTTTTCTCTAGGGCTGAGGTGTGGGTTTTCTGGGGACCAGGAGTGAGAGGGTTTGAGTTCAAGCCTTGGGTCCCGGACTTCCCTGGTTTAGCAGTGGTTAAGAATCCGCCTGCCAATTCATGGGACACAGGTTCGAGCCCTGGGCCCGGAAGATCCTGCATGCCGCAGAGCAGCTAAGCCCGTGCACCACAACTATTGAAGCCCATGCGCCTAGAGCCCGTGCTCTGCAACAAGAGAAGCCACCGCAATGAGAAGCCCTGCGCACCACAACAAAGAGTAGCCCCCGTTGGCCACAACTAGAGAAAGCCCGCGTGCAGCAACGAAGACCCAACACAGCCAAAAAAAAAGAAAAAAGCCTTGGGTCCCCTGCTTTTTTTTTTTTTTTGGCTGCATTGGGTCTTCATTGCTGCGTGTGGGCTTTCTCTAGTTGCGGTGCACGGGCTTCTCATTGCGGTGGCTTCTCGTGTTGCAGAGCACGGGCTCTAGGGCTCAGGCTCAGTAGTTGTGGCTCTCGGGCTTAGTTGCTCCACGGCATGTGGGATCTTCCCGGACCAGGGCTCATACTCGTATCCCCTGCATTGGCAGGTGTTCTTAACCACTGCACCACCAGGGAAGTCCTCCCCGCCCAACCCGCTTATTAATTAGGCTTCTTGGACAAGTTATCTTAACCCCTCTGAGGTTTTATTCCTCATCTAAGAAACAAGGCCATAAATCTCCATGTCCTTCCCAGGCCTCACATACATGTGACCGAGGATGGTTTCTGCCTCTTCTCCCAACTCTGGCTCAGTTAGAAGTGACCAGTATGGGTCCCCAGAGAGGCCTCTGTTTTGCTCTAAATTAGTAGCTGGATGACTCAGTGGGGTGGGTGGGGTGGACCGAAAGTCACAATTCCTCCAGTCTGTTTCTGCTCTGAATTTGGGTGGGAGTCTAGTGTCCTGGGAGAAATGGGCTTTGACGTGACTCTTCCTCTTTGCTCCTTGGGGGCTTGGTTCTGCGTGAGGCTAAGTAGACTTGCTCGCCCAGCCTTCAGGCTGGTGATGTGTATAAGAGTGTGAAGTGGGTGAGTCTGGGTGTGGGGGAGACCAAACATGGAGGGCGTGTAAGGCCAGCATTGCACAATTTGGCCGTGTTCCCCACAGGTCACAGAACCAAAGGGTGTGTTTCAGTGTCTGTATGCCCACCTCGGGTGGGACTAGCACTCAGGTTTGGGTCACATCCCTGCTATTCCTGGTCTCCCCATCCAGCTTCCTTTGTGCCAGGATGAATGTGGTCTTGGGTGAGCTAGTTTTCCTAGAGGGAGTGGAGGCCCAGAGTCCCTGGGGAAATAAATGCCACCTTTGTTTTTCTCCACCATCTTTGCTCATCCATCATTTCCCGATCCTCCATCTATGATGTTAGAAGTGCTGTTTGAGATCTCCCTTCCATCCCTCCTCCTGGGGCAGCCTTCTCCTCCCTCGGAGAAGCGCTGAGATCTGGTTTTATTGTCTGGGGGCAGCTGGGCGTGGGTCCGCCCTGCTGGGGAAGATAGCGCCTCCATCTCCCCAACCCCTCTGACCAGCCCCTCTCACCCCACCAGGTAGAGCAGGACCCTCCGCAGCCATGTCGGCCAAGGCGATCTCCGAGCAGACAGGCAAAGAACTCCTCTACAAGTACATCTGCACCACCTCGGCCATCCAGAACCGGTTCAAGTATGCCCGGGTCACCCCTGACACTGACTGGGCCCACCTGCTGCAGGACCACCCGTGGCTGCTCAGCCAGGTGAGCCCGCCCCCCGGCCTGAGCCCTTCTCCAGGCCCAGAGTCCCGGGAAGAGAAAGCAGTTGGTTTGCTGGAGATGTCCCCCCGGGGCCTGTGATGGCAGACGGCCTGCATGGGTGGGCAGGGTGCAGGGGGCTGAGCACGTTTTGTGTTTAGCCCTGGGCCCTGCATGTTGAGGTCCCCTGGCACGGCGCACAGAGCCTGGACTGGAACTGGACAAACCGGAGTTCAGGTGGCAGCTCTCTACTCTCTGCATATTAACCATGTGGCCTGGGGCAAGCCATTTCACTTCTCTAGAGTTTTAGATTCCCCATCTGTCAAATGGGCATAACACTCACCCTGTGAGTTTAAGGATTAGTAACCATGTCTGGAAAGTATTCAGTGTGCTGCCTGGCACTTGGTAGATGCTCACTGAAAAACATCCACCCTATCAGGAATGTGTCAGGGCCGTGAGGAAGTGTGACGTTGTACTTTGGGTCGAATGGCTGATGGGATCCCCCCCTGGAGTAGAGGCTCCTCTCTGTAGATCTCTGCAGGGCTATTGTTGGGACAGTGTCTGGAAGCTTAGACTTCTCTGGCAGGTCCCAGAGGGCGGGACTGGGACCGGTAGGGGGAGGCATTCAGGGATGCAGGTTTCCTCCCACCATGAGGCAGCCCAAACCACACAGCGAGCTGCCTCCGGAGGCCGTGAACTTCCTGGTTCTGGAGGTGTGTGAGCAGTGGCTAGGGGCTGTTTGTTGGTCTTATAGACAGGGTTCAAACCCTGGGATCAGGTTGGCCAGATGTCCTCTAAGGTCCTTTGTCACCCCAAGGCTCTGTCTCCGTTCTTTCTTTTTTTTTTTTTTTGCCATACGCGGGCCTCTCACTGTTGCGGCCTCTCCCGTTGCGGAGCACAGGCTCCGGATGTGCAGGCTCAGCGGCCATGGCTCACGGGCCCAGCCGCTCCACGGCATGTGGGATCTTCCCGGACCGGGGCACGAACCCGTGTCCCCTGCATCGGCAGGCGGACTCTCAACCGCTGCGCCACCAGGGAAGACCCCGTTCTTTCTTTTGAAACACAGGTGCTAGTCCATATTCTGAGGAGTTGAATGAAACTAAGATACCACATAGGGAGGGTAGGGAATCGCTTACTCATTCAGCAGGTATTCAGTGAGCACCTGCTCTGCCAGACCCCATCGTGGGTGAGGATGGCTTTAGATTCCTGGTTGTTAAAAGAAAGATGTTGGCTGGGGTAGGTGAGGGAAGCTTCTGGGAGATGACCTTGAAGATTGGGTGGAATTCGCTCTGGGGGTGGGGTGGATTGGAAGCCACCAGGCTACGCTGTGCATTGGGTCCCCAAACTGTCACCTCTTACTCTACCCTATCTTTCCTTGCCATAAACACAAACCCCTCTTATTCCAGAGCTTGGTGGTTAAGCCAGACCAGCTGATCAAACGGCGTGGAAAGCTGGGCCTCATTGGGGTCAACCTCACTCTGGACGGAGTCAAGTCCTGGCTGAAGCCACGGCTGGGACAGGAGGCCACAGTAAGTCTGGGTGTAGGATCGGGATGGATGTGCTGTGGTAACAGAAGCAAATGTGGTCGCATCCAGATGAACCCTGTGGGTCACCCCCACAGCCAGTCAGATTGCAGCCTGGGGAAGGCAGGAGCCCAGCAGAGCTGCCTTAGGCAGCAGGGCCGCCTGGGGGCTCATTCCCAGCTCCCCTATCAGGGGATGGCAAGATGTGCTGTACAGGTAACCCCAGTACAATTTGAGAGCCGGGCAGAAATGGACTGTTTCTTTAACGACAGTCGTGGAGATGGGACTCTGAGAATTATTCTGGGAACTGCTTTCTTTTCAATTTCCAGAAAGGGTAGGGTAGCTTGTCATGACCTGTGTGTATAAGCGGGTAGGTTAAAAAAAACAACAACAAAACTTGAAGGAGGGAGATGCAGAATCATTTAGGCAGAAACGTTCTTGGGCCAAGAACCTAAGAGGAGGAAACAATTAATAATACTGAAGAGTAAACTTAATTCTTGCCTTCTCCCAGCTCGTTGATCCATTTCAACTCTGTAGATGAGATAGTTAAAGTGAAATATGGCTTAGGAAGGCTAAGTGATGCCCAGAAATAAAATTGCATTTCTTTTTCTTCTCCCAAAAGGAGCTGGAGAACTGAAGGGAGGGAGTAGGCTGAGGCTTGGCTTACACTGGGGAGGATGTGCTGTCCATACCTGGCTTTGTCACATCTGGGGTGACCATGGACCAGGGTTGAGCTGTTCTCTATCTAACTTGGTTGCTCGGGAGTAGGATGAAGATGGTGATGGAGCCATCTTCCTTTGTACTGGCCTTCCTCAAATTAGCTCGTCATGTTAATTTCCCAGTTTCTGGCTCTCATGGGTAAAGAGGGATCCTTGAAGTTATACACAGGCCTGGGGGTAGAGGGGTCTTGACCTTTGTGCCCCCAGGTCTTTGGGGAGAGGACAGCAGGGTTGGGGTCTGAGCAGTGTCCCCAGGGAGGTCCTCATACTTCCTTCTCTTCAGCTGTCTGTTGGGACGGGGATGTCAGGAACCTCTGAGCTGGCAGCAGCGTTGACCCCGGCAGGAGCAGCTCATTACCTCTGATGGATCACTGTCTGGTCCTGACTCAGCAATGACGCACGCATGGGTGGGCGGGGGCTTCGGGACCTGCTGGGAGTGATGAGGGCTGTCTCGCCTCAGCTGCTGCCAGGGACCCACTCAAACTGATTAGCTCTGCAGGCCTGTTGTCCTCAGCCGGGAAAGTCTGTGTGGAAAAGTTTTCCCTGTCAGGCTCCCCTCTCTCCCCGCTCCGAGCCATTCCCTGCGCCTAGACTCATGTTCTGGGGCTAGGTCTCCCTGCCTGAGCTCTGGGATAGGTAGCCTTGATTTGTCTGAGCGCTTTAATTTGTGGCACAGCAGAGGGGGAGAGGCTCCTGATCTCTGCTTTTGGGGGCAGGGCAATGTTGCAGCTCATTTATCATCCTCCAGAGGAGGCAGGAAAGAATGTGTGAGGTCAGTGTTGAAGTGTAGCTGGCACGAGGTGGTGGCTGGAAGAGATCTCATGAAGACTTCTTGAGCCCATTGCCCTGGTTTCTGGAAAGATCTCTTTCTGGCAGGTGTTGTGGCAGTAGTGCTTGGACCCCGCCTCTGAGGGAAGGGCGAGGTAGAGGGACCAGAGGGCGATCCTTCCTCCTGCCCTGCGAGCAAGACATGCCTTCTGGTCTAAGCTTTATCTCCCTCAATCTCTGTAGGTTGGCAAGGCCAGAGGCCTCCTCAAGAACTTTCTGATCGAACCCTTCGTCCCCCACACTCAGGTATGTGTGAAGTGGCTCTGAGCTGGGCCTTCTCCCTCTGGGAGCTTTGTGCCTGTTGACCCTAAAATGATGAAGGAGAAATCAAGCTGCTGGAGAAAAACCGAAGGGACCAGAGTCTCTGAAGCGGTGCTAAGGGTTTGAGGGTGCTGCGGAGCAGGGAGTCCAGAGGTGAAGGAAAGGACTTAGTTTGCAGCAGGAAGGAATCAAGGCTGGTAACAGAGGGGACTTCCCAGTGCCTGGATGAGAAGGACTTGAAGGCAGGACCCCTTCCCCCAGAGCAGGTCACGTTGCCTCAGTCTGGACTGTCAGCCAGCAAGGCAGTGGCCTCTTGTCTCTTGTCCTCAAGGGAAAGATGGTGACCTGCTCTTACCTGGTGAGAGGTGTCTACGGGGTTTTAGAAATGATACCACCGGGCTTGGGCCCCTCACCCACGTGGTGCTCTCTTCCCCCGTAAGGAGGAGGAGTTCTATGTCTGCATCTATGCTACCCGAGAAGGGGACTACGTCCTGTTCCACCACGAAGGCGGGGTGGATGTGGGTGACGTGGACGCCAAAGCCCAGAAACTGCTCGTTGGTGTGGACGAGAAGCTGAATCTTGAGGGCATCAAGAAACAACTGTTGGCCCACGCCCCCGAAGACAAGAAAGAGTTGAGTGAGAGAGGGGTGGCAGGGAGGTGGCAGCGGAGGAACGGGGAAGGCCAACAGCTCTGGGCACAGAGTGGGGAAAGCGGAGTGGTCTTCCCTGTCTGGACACCCACTACACCGCCCCAGCATCTGGCCGGAAGGTGGGGAGCAGGAGGCAGGCACAGCCCCTCCCCATCCCCGGGAGGGATGCTGGGGGTGGAGGGGAGGCAGGCTCAGACTGAAATGTGCGTCAGCGTCCCTCACCTCCGTGCCCCGTCTGTCTGGCGTGTGTCCCCCTCCTGCTCCATGCCTGATAGCTCCCTTCCGCCTCAGTGGCTGCAGAGTGATGTCTGGGGAGCGGGGTTTGGAGCAGAAGGTGAGGGGTCAGCGGGGTGGGTGTTGGGAAGTGGAGCTGTCAGCGGCAGTGAGAGATTGCTACTGAACCCACTCCGTCACGGATTGACAGTCCCTCTCTGCCTCCCGCTCTAGAATTCTGGCCAGCTTCATCTCCGGCCTCTTCAATTTCTATGAGGACCTGTACTTCACCTACCTCGAGATCAACCCCCTTGGTAACTATCTCTGCTGGAGTGGGACAGGGCAGAGTCCCGGTACCTATGATAACCCTGGCCTTGACGTTCCGAGGACCAGACCTCCACTTGCCGGGGGCAGCGCAGACAGCTGTGCGCGGGTGGAGGGATCTCCAGGCTCCTGTTCCCGAGCTCTCAGGAGGCCACAATCATTCCTCTCTTCGCCAGCTCCAGTTTCTTTCTTTCTTCTGTGATGGGGAGGGTCCTGGTTCTGATCTGACCCTCCCCTGTGGCTCTTCCTGCCAGTGGGTTAGGCTGTTCTACCAGGAGCTGAGCTGCCCCCGCATCCGCCTGACCAGTCAGACCCTTCCTTCCTCTTGGTGCCTCGGAGACCCCCGCCCCGCCTCCCCCTCCTGGAGTTGGTCCATCATTGACCCCCAAGGCTGGAAAGACCTTGGCGAAGCCTCTCACGCTGTGAAGGAGGCAGGTGGCGTGGGCTGGCTCTGGCTAGGGCTTCGTAGGGCAAAGTCCTGGTTCAGATGGCAACTAGGGATGTAGCCCCTCTAATGGACCAGATGGCTCTGTGCTGACTTAATTAGCTAAATGGCCCTGGGGGAAAGGGAAATGGACTCCAATGAGGCGGCAGTAAATGAATCCTGCTGGCTGGGGGCCCAGTGCGCCCACGGCTTCCCACTTCCTGCTGGACCCTAGGAGACCCTGGTGTGTGGACCCTAGGAGACCCTGGTGTGTGCACCCAGGGGCCTTAGAGACTGTGCCTTAAACATTTTTTTTTTTGTAAATAGCAGGGTTGTGGTGGATGAATAGTTAAGACATTTAAGGCATGGAGTATAGCATTTTTATAAAAATGCTTAAAAATTGTCACGGCAACTGAAACAGACGTTCCTGCCCTTTTACCTACAGGTCAGGGAGCGGGGACTGGTCTTGTAGAATTTGTTTTTCCTTGAACGGGGGGAAAAGCTGTGTCTCCATAAGGACCAGTCTGGTTTCCTGTTGAGCTAGAGAGTTGTTAGACCTGGGTGGTCCCCCATGGGAATGGTGTGTGGGGAAGTCTGGAGGGGGTTGGAGTTGATGGTCATCTCTGCTAGGGCCCATGTCTGATCGCCTCTTCTTTCCTTACAGTAGTGACCAAAGATGGTGTCTACGTCCTTGACTTGGCAGCCAAGGTGGACGCCACCGCCGACTACATCTGCAAAGTGAAGTGGGGTGATATAGAGTTCCCTCCCCCCTTCGGGCGGGAGGCTTATCCAGAGGTAAGGCTGGTTCGGGGAGGAGATGGAGAGTGAGGGGGACCGGCAGGGTGCGGGGATGACTGATCTGTGAGCATTTTGGCAGCCCTTGTGGGCTATGTATTTGGCAGGAAAGGAAGGCCAAGAGCCATTTAATTTTTTTTAAACCCTGGAGGAGGAGGGTGTGTGTGGGGGTGGTCAGCCAAGCCTCTGAATCCCGGCCGGAGATCCTTTTAGACTCCCCTCTCAATCAACCTCCCTGGGCTCTTGACCTGATTTGTCATTTCTCAGTAATTCTGAGTGGCTCCCCGAATCCTGTCGGGAAGATAGCTCTCTCGGCCACTTGCTGAGAATTTTAATTGCTCCTTCCCGCCCCATATTCTCTGAGAGGTCCTCGCCACAGGATCAGGCGTGTGTGACAGAACCCAGGTCAAGGGAAGAGGCTGGGATGGGGCCTCAGGGGCGCGGCACGGGATGAGCTAGGCAGGCAGATGCTGGGAGTGGGGGGCCATGCTAGACGTCGAGTGACATAGCGAGGCCTGGGACTTGGACAGCGAGCCAAGGACTTGAAGTCTGAGCGAAAGGAGTCGGGAAGTTTGTCTCCAGGCGGTGACTGGCTGTGGGTGGTTTTGGTACTTGGAGACGGCATCACGTTTTGTCTCAGGCACATGAGGCCCTGCACGGCCCCTTCTCCCTGACGCTGTGAAGGCAATGGAGGACCTCTTCATATGACTCCAGGAGAAGGGGAGGGGTCCTGGGATCTGTGACCTGGTGAAGGGTGTGCCCCCAGGGCCCACCTGTTGCTGTCTGGCCCCTAGGAAGCCTACATCGCAGACCTGGACGCCAAAAGTGGGGCAAGCTTGAAGCTGACCTTGCTGAACCCCAAGGGGAGGATCTGGACCATGGTGGCCGGAGGTGGCGCCTCTGTCGTGTACAGGTGACTGAGATGGCTGCTGAGGGGATGGTGGCCCGGGTCCCCCTAGGCTTCCCACGTGTGGCCTGGATCAAGTCGCTTCACCTCGGGGTCTCCAGTTTCCCCCTCGGTGCAGAGCAGAACCCGTGGGGCATCCCAGACGCCTACACGGCATCTCTGCAACCTTCTTCTTTGCTTCAAAATGAAGTTATTAGTTATAATTCTTATAATTAGTGATCTGTGCTCCGTGCAAAAGTACAACAAATACAGAAGACGAACCAGAAAGTGAATGTTGCTTGGCTGTGTCACCACCCCTCCCCCTACCAGGTCACCGTGGTGGGTGTCCTTCCAGGTGTCATAGTGCCTGTATGAATAGTCATACTTTTACACTTCCTGGAAGTGTTGGGTAGGGCTGGGAGGATGCCCCCCCTGGGAGAGTCTGATGCAGGACAGTTAACCTTCAAGTGTGACTTGTTTGGGCCTTGAGGGTCTGAGGTCCGAGAGGTCAGTTCCATAGGCTGCCCGGCCTCAAGGCTTCAGGGGCGTCTGCGGGGCGTCTGCGGGGCCTCCCAGGCACCAGGCCTCCACCCTCTGCCACTCAAGCTGGAGCCAGCACTGACTTCCTTGTCTCCCTGGCAGCGATACCATCTGCGACCTAGGGGGTGTCAACGAGCTAGCGAACTACGGGGAGTACTCGGGCGCCCCCAGCGAGCAGCAGACCTATGACTACGCCAAGACGATCCTTTCCCTCATGACCCGCGAGAAGCACCCCGATGGTGAGACGGGCGCTCCTTCCCCGGGACAGCCCAGCAGCCTCGGTGGGAACAGCTTTGGCTGGGCTGTGAGGCACCAGGGTTTTCCTGGTCCTTTGCAACCTGGGGCTAGTTATTTAACTTCTGGACCTCAGTTTCCCTGACTGTACGATGGGCAGTGACAGCGTCTGTCAGACTGGGGGCTCTGAGGGGGCGAGGAAGGGATGGATATGTAAAGCCCTAGGAGCAGGTGCAAGGGGGGAGGCGGTGGTGGCATGCTTTTGCTGACTGCTGTAACGCGGTTCTTAGCGACTCACTTACACATTTATTGTCTGGGCTGTGTGATTACCAGCTTTCCTGTATCACCTGTCCTGTGTTGTGGGACTACAGATACCAATTCCCCTTCTCTTGAGCCAGATAGAGATTCCCACCAGGGGTATCCAAAAACCAAGCTGGATTTCTAGATGCCAGCTAGGAATGATGTAGAGATTCTGTGGGTTCGAGAATTCCCTGGCTGTCCAGTGGTTGGGACTCCGCACTCTCAGTGCCAAGGGCCCGGGTTTGATCCCTGGTCAGGAATTAGGATCCCACAAGCTGTGCGGCGCAGCCAGAAAAAAAAAAAAATGAGATTTTCTGGGCTTGGATTAACCTCCTGCTTGGTGGCCTAGGTTATGGAGAGTTGAGCTGATGACACTGAACAGGCATCAGGAGAGACCCTCTTGCCCCCCGCCGCCTCTGCACTGATATCTCCTAACAGCTGGGGGACGCTCACTCGGGAGAGAGCACTCGCTCAGTTGGATTTCTGGTATGATGCCCAGTTCTACCTTTCTAACCCTTTTTTGACTTCTCTTGCTCCAAACCCAGGCAAGATCCTCATTATCGGAGGCAGCATCGCCAACTTCACCAATGTGGCCGCCACATTCAAGGTAACCAGCTGCAGGGGAATGTGGGTGGGTTGGGAGCGGGGAAGGGAAGTTTCTGTGCAAGTAGGTTTGAGACAGAAGCAGGTTCCCATGAATTACCCGGTCCGGGGAGGGGCTTTTGACCTAGGGATGCACAAGACACCAGGATGGATCTGGATCCGAACCTGTGTGTCTCTGGGCAAGCAGCCGACCCTCGCTGGGCCATAATTCTCCCATCTGAAGTGTGGGGAGAAGGGGAATTTCTGCCTTCCCCCCTTTCAGGACCAATTCTTCAAAAACTGGCTTGATTGGTCTCATTTCCAACACTCCATTGTAAGATTCTGGGTTCTCTGCACCACCTCCTAGTGTTTTGGGGCAATCATCTGCCCCTTCTCCAAAAGATTGGCATGAGGAAGTGTCTGATGCCTTGGGGCTCCTGCTCATCCAGCCAGAGGCCCATCAGCCTGGGTCCCTGGGCACAGGTCAGGGGCGTGGGCCCCAGTTTAAAGAAAGTGTGACTGCCGGTCAAGAAGGATGACAGCTAACGTGTCTCGAGACTCCTCCCCTTCGAGGTGGCCGCCTCAGGAGGCCACTTATCCCATCCCTTCAGGTGCTCACTGAAGCCTTTCAAAAGAGTGTCTTTCATCTGGTAGTTCCACATAAGCTTTGAAAATAATGCATAAATAAATGTCAGTCTTGAAAGTCTGAGCTCTCGAGCAGAAGGGGGCCAGGCCTCGCCAGTCCTGCCTAAAACAGGTCCCTAAATGGACCTGATTCAACAAACAAATCTGACACAGGTGAATCTCAACAGCTTTGTTTTAACTTCTGAGCAGCCTGTAATAAAGGCAGTGCCGTCGATAAGGGTGGCTACGTCTGGAGCAGGAACTGTGTGTAGAGCTTCCCGTGAGATGCCATGAGCGACAGAACTTAGACTCAGTAAACTTGCCCTCCCATCTGGAGAGACAGAACTGGTCCATGCCTGTACATGCTCCTACGTTTCCAAAGTCGATACCCATTGCAATGCCTTTCCCCCAAATCACTTGAAGAAGCTTTTGTAGGACTTTGACGTGACATTTAAGTAGACTATGTCCTGATCACCCTGACAACTCTTGCATAGAACCTCGGCATAGAGTTTCCCCCAAAATTGCAATAAGGGAACAAAAACGACTCTAGATGGGATAAGAGAGACCAGCAAAGCTCTACTGGCGTTGGAGGCCCAGCACCCTGCGCATCAAGGGGGTGTCACTGCTGGGTGCCCCATGTTCTCACCTCAGCACCGTTAACAGTGGTTGCTTGTCCTGGGCCTTTGGGTCGCTTGTGTGTGCAACACGTGTAAACTTCTTGAGTGCCAGGGCCTGCTGTGCTCTGTGAGAAGCCGCCCTGGTTTTTTCGTTTTGTTTTGTTTCTGGCTGTGCCGCACGGCTCATGGAATCTCAGTTCCTTGACCAGGGATTGAACCTGGCCGCGGCAGTGAAGGCGCTGAATCCTAACCACTGGACCACCAGGGAACTCCCAGCAGCCCTTGTAATCTATGCCCTGGGACATTTGTTTCCCGTGGTTATAAATGCTTGCTTTATGGCTGTGTTCATTGTAGTCACATGTCTGTCGTCCCTTGGTGCTTCCAGGGCATCGTGAGAGCGATTCGAGATTACCAGGGCCCCCTGAAGGAGCATGAGGTCACGATCTTTGTCCGAAGAGGGGGCCCCAACTACCAGGAGGGCTTACGGGTGATGGGAGAAGTCGGTAAGATGGGGAACCTCTGTCTCTCCCTCCCTGAGTGTCACGCCTCCTCGGGATTCCTGAAAGAGTCAGTCTTCCAATGCCCGCGTGCCCTCCCAGCCGCCTCTGGAGGTGCAGCTTGCACCTGCTGTTCTGTGCCCTCCTGACACAGAGCACCTGACCGAAACCTAAATTCGGAATGGGCAGGAAGGCATTTTCATTCAGCTGTCCGTTTAGCAAATAATTGTGGAAGGCCTGCTGTGTGCCGGGCCCTGTGCTGAACCCTGGGGTCACAGCCACATGCGACAGGTGACGGGCAGCAAGCCCTCGTGCAGTTGAGGACAGTGACTGCAGCGTCAGACGGCATGAAGGAAGACGAGCAGGGGGAAGTGGGGGCATCTGTGCATCTGGCGTCTGTGGGAGGAGACAGGGCAGTTTTAAATGAGGCAGTCGGAGGACGCTTGACCAGAAAGGTGGCATTTGAGCAGAGACCTGGAGGAGGGAGCAGTCAGTGGTGACTGTCCGCCGAGGCGAGGGCAAGTCCCAAGGCCCTCGGGTAGGACCAGCTGGGAGGGCTGAGGGACTGGGGTTGGGAGAGTGAAGGTAGGGAGTGCGGGGTTGGAAGCAGAGAGGCCGGGGGGGCAGATCTGCGCGGGGCCGGAACAGGTCCCGTGGGCACTTGGCTGTGACCCTGGCAGCTGCTGGAAGACTGAGCAGAGGGGTGACACAATTTGACTTAGGTTTGAGAAGGTTGTTTAGGCTCCTGCGTGGAGACGAGACCAGAGGGCAGCCAGGTCGAAGCAGGGGGGACTACCTAGGAGGCTGTGGCAGCCTCCAGGGCAGAGTGGTGACCCGGACTGGGGGGTGGAGGAGGGAGACAGTGGTAAGTGTCCAGGCCCCGCCCGCTGGTGGCCTGGATGGAGGGAGGGGTCCGGTAATTGATAGAACCTGAGGGGAGTTTCCCCTCGCTGAGCTGAGGGCAGAGAGGGTGTGGGTCCATTTTGGTTTCCTTTCTTCCTTCTGCATTTTGGGCGTCTCCTGCAGGCTCCTGAGACCTCAGACTCAGAGCCGTCAAGAACTTGGGGACCACGTCACGTCAGTGAGGACGAAGGTTGGGGCTCCCTGAGTTGACCTGATAGAACCAGCAGCTTTGGTCTTGAGTGAAGCGCAGCCCCGTTGCCAAGAGCAGTTACGTGTGGGGTGGGGGGATGAGGGTGAGGAGGATATGAGACGCTCCTGCTCGGTGATCACGCCCTCTGACTGGAGAGACAGAACCTTTCCACCTTCCCATTTTCCCAAATCTGATATCCATGGCAAACACTAACCCACCTAGGTCACTTGAAGTGGTACCAAGTCCTAGTTTTCACCTAAAACCGTGGACCTGCCATGGGCATAGCCCTCGGGACAGCACAGTGAATGTTACTCAGTCGTGCCTGGGACGTTAAACTCACGGGACAATGAACAAGTAAACAGCGGCTGGAACAAGAGGCTGTTTGGTGGGGATCTACAGGCAGGGCCGTGTGGAGGGGGAGCGATCGTCGAGGTCAGGAAGGCCTTTCCCAGGAGGTGGCGCTTGAGCTGAGCTGAGTGACAGCCAGGTGACAGCTCCATGCAGGGGAAGGAACAGGGCCAGAGCCCTGGGGAAAGGAGCCCGGCCGTTCAGGAACAGAGGCCGGGCCTGGGTGGCCGCAGTGTGGTGGCCACGGGTGACAAATCTGGAGGGGGTTGGAGAGCCGGGGAACGGGAGGAGCGCAGGCTCTCATGATGCCTGTGGTCCCTGGAGAGTGTCTGTAAAGCTGTTTCTCACTCTTATTGGCAGGTAACCTTGACAAAGTTTTGTTTGGTGGTGAAGGTAATGACCACCAACTTCTCCTGGGACAATTGGTCTTGCGCAGAAAGCGCCAGACATCGGGCGGGCTCTAAAGGGGCCTTGCCAGAGTCGTGTGGCCTTCCTTGCAAGGCACTTATTAGGAGACTTGAACCATGGGTGCTTTTCCGTCCCTCACAGGGAAGACCACTGGGATCCCCATCCATGTCTTTGGCACCGAGACTCACATGACGGCCATTGTGGGCATGGCCCTGGGCCATCGGCCCATCCCCAATCAGCCGCCCACCGCGGCCCACACTGCAAACTTCCTCCTCAACGCCAGCGGGAGCACATCGGTAGGTGCCAGTCTTCCTCTGCTGTAAAGCCTGCAGAGTCATCTTTGTGGCCCCTCATATCCCATCTCCCATCCTGGGCACAGTCCCCAGCTTTTGGGGGGCATTGGGGAGGTACGGGGAGAAGGTAGTATGTGGTTGGTTTCTGTATCTCTGCCAGTTTTTTCTGCCCTATCAAGGTAGTGTAATGGAAAGACCAGGGATTTTTTTAATCAGACCTGAGTTCAAGGGAGGAACCTTCGTGGGTATCGCCAGGGACCTCAGTTTGCTCACCTATAGCTTGGGGACAGTACTAATTCCGATCTCAGAGGGTTGTTAAATAGTTCTTTTGGAAACAGCTTGTAGAGAACAGAGCTGTGCATGGTTCTTGTTACCTGAGTTGTTTGGGGCCTTAATGACCGGTAGCTTTTTTTGCAGCTGTTCCCTGCGACTGTTTCTCTCTCCTTGTCCCCCCCCCAGACTCCAGCCCCCAGCAGGACGGCGTCTTTTTCTGAGTCCAGGGCTGATGAGGTGGCACCTGCCAAGAAGGCCAAGCCCGCCATGCCACTAGGTAACTCCCAGCGGTTTCAGGACCCTCCTGTCCCCCTTCCCTTCCTGGGCCCCGCTGGGCCAGCAGAGGTGGATGGAAAGCGGTTTGGGCTTTGCTTTTGGGCATGGTGCAGGGGATGGGAACAGACACGGGGAAGTGGTGGCTGGAGCCTTCCCCGTGGGCTCTCCTGGTGCCGAGGGCCCACGCTGCGCCTGGGCCACCTCACACCCCATTGTCTTCTCCTCCGCCCCCTTCTGTGTGGTGTGTGAGCTGGGCAGGGAGGCTGCGGAGGAGACAGGGTGACAGAAATACCAGGTGGGGGCAAGGTCCCTCAGACTCTCCTCCTGAGTGGACGGCAGGAGCCCAAAGCTCAGAACGGCAGAGAACTCCCGCGCCCACGCCCCCAACCATCCTGGGGCTCTTACCAGGACATTCCCTTCCGGTGAGCCCACCGCAAGGGCACACACTGTCTACCAGCCCGTCTGTGCTTTGCCTGCTCGTCTGTCCCTCCTGTGATTCATCAGAGACATGATCCCTGCCAGCCAGCCCTTGCGACCAGCCCTAGGTAACCTGTGTTAGTTACCACTGGGCTGACATGGCCTGTGCGGCCTCTTCCCGGGACGGACAGAGCGTGCTTAAGGCATCTTGTGAAATAGTGACGCTGGCTGCAGGCACTCAAGATTGGAAGCCGCCGCCCCGCAGTCCCCAAACCGGCAGCTTTGTCCACAGCACAGAATGACAGGTCCAGTCCCTCGGCCTAATCATCTCCTTGTGCTTCACGGGGACAAAACAGGTTAAGAGGGTGGGACCGGGCCCGCTGTCCCTCTGGAGGGCCTGGGCCTTTGGTGTTCAGCACACCCTCCAAGCGTTGGTGCTTTTGCTCCTCTCTGCGCTCTGTGGTCCTCCTCCCCTTCTTGCCCTCCACTCAGCTGATCGGGGGTCTCTCTTCCGTTGGCCTCGCTCCTGTCTGTCGTGAACAGACAAGAGACGGTGAGCGCAGCAGCCCTGCAAGGCTTGTCCACGGACCCCCTCCCCTGTTCCCACCCGCTCCCTCCAAAGCCTCCAGCCATCAGCGGGTCACTCAGTTGCCTTGGTCATTTTCTTTGACAGATTCAGTCCCAGGTCCAAGATCCCCGCAAGGTAGGATGCCCCCAGCTCCGCGTGTGGCTTGTTAGCGGGTTATAGTCTTACGGTGTGCTTCGTCTCCCTGTCCCCGGTGGGTTGCAGTGTTGTCTGGTATTACTTTCTGTCCCTGCCTTGGTGTGGCCTGCCTCAAGTCCTAGTCTTCGCTCTCCTTTCTTTCCCACCCCTGCTTATTTCACGCCCCCGCTTTCCTTGCCATGGGGCTGTGACTCCATACGTGGGAGGGGGTGGAGAGCGCAGGAGGGGCAAGAGCCAGGCCCACAGCCTTGGAGAGTGGGGTGGAGCCGAGGAGGGAGGGTCCTCCTGGGAAAGTGGGAGCCATGGAAACCGAAGGGGCAGTGGCAGAGCCAGCGGGCCAGGAGGGGAGCCGCTGACCACCTGATTTTCATCTACATACCATGATGTCCTCATTTTCTTTTCCCACCTCAGCCTCACCACCGCCGGCTTCATCCCAGACTCCCAGCACCAGGGACAAGTTTAGATTTCTTTGGGATTTGGGTGGAAGACAGAATGGAGAAGGAGAGAGAGAGACCCAGAAGGGTGTGCAGTAAATCTGGAGGAGGGACTGGGCTTTGTCTGGTGTGTGAGGTCACTGTTTAGCAGCGACATTTTCTCTGTGTGTTCACACACACTTGTACACGTTCATCTGTTGACCAAAGTGAATAGCTTCATTGAGGTGAATAGGTGAATCAGTTCAAAGTGTCGGGGCCTCCATTTACCTTTTTGACATTGACAGCTGTGAGAGATTCCCCCGCTCCGGGGAAGGGGAGTTTCTGGTGAAGGGGGGTTTCGTAGTGATGACCTCTGACTCCTTGCTAAGAAGAGGAAAGGGGTAACTAGGCAAGGTCAAGTAGCCCTTCCTCCCCTACCTCGGGCAGCATCCGCTGTTACCTAAAAGACCAGACCTGAGGCTGAGCCCTGCGCACAAGGACAGAAGGAACGGGGGCAGACTCTCAGTGAGAGAGCTCTTGGCTGTGGAGGGTGGAGGTGGGGTTTAGTCTTACTGTCCTGAGCGGTGCTGAGACGTGGGAGAGGAAGGATGGCGGTGGATCAGGAAGGGAGGGCAGATTGGGCCAGGACAGCAGAGCCAATGGAGGAGCCTGGTGGGGGCTTAGCCCTGGAGCACAGGTTCTCTCGGGGGCCTCCATCTGTGCTGCTGCTGGGCTGAGGATCGCCACCTTCAGCTTTGCCTTCTCTGTGCTCTGAGGGCTCCAGTTCCGCCCCCTTTCGAGCTGGAAGTGCGGGTGGGTTCGTAGAGATTCCAGGCCTTGTCCTGATTTCTGTAGCCTCTCGGGTGGACAGATGGGTGTAGGTGCACATGCGCGTGTGCGGACTCTTGGGGGTGTGGGCTCCCCGAGGCTGGGGAGTGGTGGGGCCGTGCTGGCTTTATATCCCTCCTCAGTTGCACAGTTGAGCTGCATCTCAGGTTAGGACAGAAGCCTGGCTCTGATGCTAGATGACCTACAGTCTTCGTCATTTGGCAACTCTGGCCTTCAGTTTTGTGGGACTGGAAAGTGAGGGAACTGGATTAGGTGGCCTCCCTTGTTCTGTGATCTCACGTCTCATTGGAACGCAGATGGGTCCAGGGCACCGTAAATCCCAGGTGTTTGCACCATCAGGAGGCTTCTGTCGTGAGAAGCTTACGGCTGTGATGGAAGAGGCGAGCCTGCGTAGGGATGAGAATCTTACATGCCTTGGGAAACTGGTCTCTTTTAGCCAAGCCTGTGCTAGTACAGTAGGTTAATTAATACCAATGCCCCTGAGCTCTCTGCATTATTTTCCTTGTGGGAGCTGAGAACCTCCCCTGTGGGCTGCTTTTCTCCAGCAGAAAGCAGGAGGGTCAGGTGACCTGCCTGTCTGGGGTGACAGCTCAGGAATGCACTTCCGCCAGCTCTTGTTGTTCCCCTCACCCCTTTCCTGCCAGCCTGTCCAAGAGCATTGTTCTGAGCAGGAAAGAGCCACCTGGGAGGAGGCTGTAGGGGGAAGGTCAGGTGAAAGCTCAGTTAGGATCAGGCTACAGCAGACCTCTTCATTGGACCTACGCTGACCTAGAATCAAGAGGATTCAAATCCTGTCCCGAGCTGGCTTATGTCCAAATTCACAGGTGATAAGGATTGTTGGGGAGCCGTTTGAAGTCTTGTGGTAGACAACAGGGTCCTACTGTATAGCACAGGGAACTATATTCAGTGTCCTTTTATAAACCGTAGTGGAGAAGAATATAGAAAAGAATATATATATATGTATAACTGAGCCACTTTGCTGTACAGAAGAAATTAATACAACATGGTAAATCAACTATACTTTTTTTTTTTTTTTTTTTTTTTTTTGCGGTACGCGGGCCTCTCACTGTTGTGGCCTGTCCCGTTGCGGAGCACAGGCTCCGTACGCGCAGGCTCAGCGGCCATGGCTCATGGGCCCAGCCGCTCCGTGGCATGTAGGATCTTCCCGGACCGGGGCACGAACCCGTGTCCCTTGCATCGGCAGGCAGACTCTCAACCACTGCACCACCAGGGAAGCCCTAAATCAACTATACTTTAATTTTTAAAAGTCCAAGGGACTTCCCTGTTGGTCCAGTGGTTAAGACTCCATGCTTCCTAAGTCAGAAAGAGAAAAACAAATATCGTATATTAACGCATATATGTGGAACCTAGAAAAATGGTACAGATGAACAGTTTGCAGGGCAGAAATAGAGACACAGATGTAGAAAACAAACGTATGGACACCAAGGGGGGAAAGCAGCGGGGGTGGTGGTGGTGGGATGAATTGGGAGATTGGGATTGACATGTATATGCTAATATGTATAAAATCGATAACTAATGAGAACCTGCTGTATAACAAATAAATAAAGTTAAATTTAAACAAAAACCAAAAGAACAAAACAGCTCCGTGCTTCCACTGCAGGGGGTGCAGGTTCAATCAATCCCTGGTTGGGGAACTAAGATCCCGCATGCCCACACCCCCCGAAAAAAAAAAAAAGTTTTTAAAAAGAAGTCGGTCACCCAAATTGGGAGAGCTTAACATTTTTTTCTGGTGACTTTAAAAATAATTGATCAAGCCCTCATTTGCATATGTACACCTCTCCTGTGAAGTTGAGCAGGTCCTGTAGGAATTCTGCTGTCTGTTCACTGCTGAGCCCTTTGCCAGACAGGCAGGTCCCCTCAGTTCATTTTGCGCTCTCTGCCACCTCTTTCCAGAAGAAATCTAGGCACCTCTTCCCCCACGTTCTCAGAGTTCCGTCTTCTTGACATTCCTTTGCAGTTTTGATGCATCGCCCTCGCGGGACGTGGGGCGTGGAGGGGTCTGGCAGGCAGCCCCCGGGGGGGGGGTTCTGGGTGTACTCGCTGTGTCTCTGCCCCCCAGGAAAGAGCGCCACCCTCTTCAGCCGCCATACCAAGGCCATCGTGTGGGGCATGCAGACCCGGGCCGTGCAGGGCATGCTGGACTTTGACTACGTCTGCTCCCGCGACGAGCCCTCAGTGGCTGCCATGGTCTATCCTTTCACGTGAGTTGCACACGGCAGGGAGGCTGGACGCTGCCGCTGAGCGGGATGTCCTCATCCCATCTCCTCCAGCAGCAGCACAGAGCTGGGCGAGCCCTGGATTGTCCCCTTTGCCCGAGAAGCATCTGCCCACCCCAGACGGGGGCGGACGATGTTCCTGGGGGATCTTTTTCCCCCACAGACTAAACTCTTTGAAGGCAGACCCTGCCTTTCCGCGTTCCAGGTGAAGCCCCTCCCAAGCCCTGGCAGGTTAAGAGTGTCCTGACCCCTCCTCTGCCTTCCTCACAGTGGGGACCACAAACAGAAGTTTTACTGGGGTCACAAGGAGATCCTGATCCCCGTCTTCAAGAACATGGCTGATGCCATGAAGAAGCACCCGGAGGTGGATGTGCTGATCAGCTTTGCCTCCCTGCGCTCGGCCTATGACAGCACCATCGAAACCATGAATCACGCACAGGTAGCTCACTGTGCCCTGGGGCGGGAGGCAGGGGCACCCTGAATGACGTCCACTGCGACAAAGGCCTTGGGACTCGGGACTGGCCGGTGATTTGGGGGATAGTGGTTTGAGACCTGATCCTCAGGAGGCAAGGTAGTCACCAAGGGTAGGTGGGCTGCTTACCCGGTCTGGCAAAGAGTCAGTCTGGTGTCATCTGCCTCCACTAGGTCCTCTCTGTGCTGAGACTGGCTTTCAAAACAGGATCAAAAGCACTTTTGTTGCTTATTGTAAAATTGTTACGTATTTATTATAGAAAAGAATTAAATGCTGATAGTAAGAAAAAGAGGGTAAATACCTCAAGTCTCATTTCCCAGAAATACAGTTGCTGACGTTTGAGTACATCCTTATTCACACCTTTTTCTGGGTTTGAACAAATGGAATAACGCTGTATCTATTTTATAATCCTTCAGTGACTCTTTCCACATCAGTCATTTTTGCTTTTTCAAGTCTCATGATGAGCATACGTCCTTAATTGTTTCCCCAGCGTAAATGTCTCGAAGTCAAACTGCTGCATCAGAACGTGCAGATTTGAAAGACTTTGATCCATCCTGCCCAGGTGCCCTCCAGAAAAGTCCAGAAATGGGGACATAAACTCCCATCACTAGTTTGAGAATGCCTGTTTCTCTGTACCCTTGCCAACATTGAACGCTTGGACGTAAAGAACGTATATACTTGACAGAATGATAGGCATTCTATTTAATTTGCATATCTTTGAGTATTATCTAAGATGAGCTTCGAAAATATGTATTGGCCATTTGCATTCTGTGACATGGCCTCACCTCCTTTTTTTCTGTTGAGGTGTTTATCTTTTTTGTTACTGATTTGTAAGAGCCCTTAGGGATTAAGATATTGATTTTTCTGTTCAAAATTATTGTCTTGATCCCAGACTGGCTTACTTCAGTTTATGACTGGAGTAAACTTGTTTTGATATCTCGATGAAGCAAAAAAGAAAACACACCTCCTAAAAATGAGTGGCTTTTCTAGTTTAGAACAAAGGTTGGCGAACTACAGTGCAAGGGCCAAACCCAGCCCCCTGCCTGTGGTAAATAAAGTTTTATTGGAACACGGCCGTGCTCACTCCTTTACATATTGTCCATGGCTGCTTTTATGCTGCAGAGGCAAAATTTAGTCGTTACCACAGAGACCACATGACCAACAAACCCCAAAACACTATCTGGCCCTTTATAGAAAACGTTTGCCTTGGATCTTTCCCACCACCCCCTCTGGCTTCTCCCTCAGCACACTCTCTGGTCCAAGTGTGGAAGCAGCTTGTTTCTATCAAGGTTTTGTCCTGTGGGGATGTAGAGTCAGAGCCTCAGAGGGCACAGCAGGGATAGCCCTAGATAGCTGCTTTACGATCTGGCGCCTGGACAGGTGGGAAACAGGTGGGGCTGAGTCTCATGAGTTTTTGGATAGGTGAGAATATAACAGTTTTGACTACAGCAAGTTTTCAGAAACATTTGTTCCACTTGGTTACTGACTCACTGTGGTGTTAACAAACGGAGTGCAGTTTTGGGTGCCTCTCTTTGCGGGGAGGGTTGAATGATGGGTAGGAACAGAGACCTGTGGGAAGAAGGGGGTGCATTTTTTATTTTTATTTTTATTTTTTTTTATTTTATTTTTTTTCCGGTATGCGGGCCTCTCACTGTTGTGGCCTCTCCCGTTGCGGAGCACAGGCTCCGGACGCGCAGGCCCAGCGGCCATGGCTCACGGGCTTAGCCGCTCCGCGGCATGTGGGATCTTCCCGGACCAGGGCACGAACCCGTGTCCCCTGCATCGGCAGGCGGATTCTCAACCACTGCGCCACCAGGGAAGCCCTATTTTTTAAAAAATAAATTTATTTATTTATTATTGGCTGTGTTGGGTCTTCGTTTCTGTGGGAGGGCTTTCTCCAGTTGCGGTGAGTGGGGGCCCCTCTTCATTGTGGTGCGCGGGCCTCTCACTGTCACGGCCTCTCCCGTTGTGGAGCACAGGCTCCAGACGCGCAGGCTCAGTAGTTGTGGCTCACGGGCTTAGTTGCTCTGCAGCATGTGGGATCTTCCCAGACCAGGGCTTGAACCTGTGTCCCCTGCATTGGCAGGCAGATTCTTAACCACTGTGCCACCAGGGAAGCCCGGGGGTGCATATCGTTATCATTACTCCTGGAAGGGGGCCTGGGAGATGGGTTCTGGAATGATCACTGCCTCGACATCTCAAGTGGTGAAATGATAACGGGAAGGGACTATCCTTGTGCTCTAGATCCGGACCATCGCCATCATAGCTGAAGGCATCCCCGAGGCCCTCACGAGGAAGCTGATCAAGAAGGCGGAGCAGAAGGGAGTGACCATTATTGGACCTGCCACTGTGAGCATCCCTTCCACTTCTGGGCCCGCAGGAAGCTCATTGCTGACTCTACTGTCTCCCATCTAGTTTGAAAAGATTGAGAGAGTACCTGTTGAAAGTCAGTCTGTCCATTTCCAGTTTTTTTTCCGGCGGCGCCATACGGCCTACAGAATCCTAGTTCCCCAACCAGGGATTGAGCCCAGGCCCCGGCGGTGGAAGTGCCGAGTCCTAACCATTGGACCGCAAGGGAATTCCCTGTCCGTTTCCAGTTAATTTTTTAAAGGGCTCTCTCTGCAGACCATATCACCTTTACAGTTTTGAGGGGCTAACAAGATTTTTTTAAGTGTCCACCCTCAGACAACCATAGCATGGTCTTTGATTATTCCTTCAACTGTAAACCAAAGAAAAATCTACCTAGGGACCTTATTTTTGACCCAAAGGCCTTTACATAAGAAAAAATTGCCCCGTGAATGTTTATTTTGTTGTTTGTTTTTACTTAGTTGTTGCATTAAAAATTTGGCTGGAGCTAAGAATTTTTTTTTAACATCTTTATTGGAGTATAATTGCTTTACAATGGCGTGTTTCTGCTGCATCACAAAGTGAATCAGCTGTATGTATATATATATATCCCCATATCTCCTCCCTCTTGGATCTCCCTCCCATCCTCCCTAACCCACCCCTGTAGGTGGTTACAGAACACCGAGCTGATCTCCCTGTGCTATGCGGCTGCTTCCCACTAGCTATCTATTTTACATTTGGTAGTGTATATATATGTCCATGCCAATCTCTCACTTTGTCCCAGCTTACCCTTCCCCCTCCCCATGTCCTCATGTATAAGATTTTTGAGCTAAGCAAGGGACCTTTCATCTTGAAGGTAGAGGGTGATCTTGAGCAGAGGTGCACACCTGCATCAGACACCTTTACTGGGTGCTGTTGCCCTTTTGGAGGAAAAGCGGAGACCTAACCCTGAGTATACACCTCCAAATCTACAGTCGTAAGCCATGTTTTACCAATAAGGCTCCCTTTTTTCTGTGTGATGTCTCTTGATGGGGAGAAGAGAGGCTTCCTCAGCAGGAAACCCGACATGCAGGTGCTGGCCAGGGTGGGCTGGGCAGGTAATCCCAGGCTCTGTGACTACCCCCCAAGCTCTGTGGTCAATCAGCCTGCCCTCCTCCCTGACCGCGGTTTCCACCCCTGCAGGTTGGTGGCATCAAGCCCGGGTGCTTTAAGATTGGGAACACCGGCGGGATGCTGGACAACATCCTGGCCTCCAAGCTGTACCGCCCCGGCAGCGTGGCCTATGTCTCACGTTCAGGCGGCATGTCCAACGAGCTCAACAATATCATCTCTCGGACCACGGATGGAGTCTACGAGGGCGTGGCCATCGGCGGGGACAGGTGATCAGCTGAGGGACAGGGCGCTAGGTCCTCTCTCTCTGCTCGCCACCCACCGCCGAGTTCCAGGCACATAGGGATGTTGCTTAAGTCCATAAAATGGGGCATCTCTTCTCTGTCTCAGGACCAAAATGAGCATAAGATCAGAAAATACAGAAAAAGACACAGAAAGGTGTTTTAAAAGGTGTTTGGGCTTTGGGGGTAATTCCCTTTATTGTCTGAGTTGTGGCCAGAGGGTGGCAGCAGAGTGCAGTGCTTAGCAGGGCTCATTCTGAAATCAGACCCCAGGGGTTCAAATCTCAGTTTCCCTGTTTGGGGGGGGGCGGGGTGGGGGCAATCCTGGGCAGGTTACCAACCCTCCCTAGACCTCCATCAACCTTACGTAGCAAACGGGTACAGTCATAGCCCCTACCTCCTGGGGTTGTTGGAGGATTAAATGAGACTAACACAGGGCCTGGTGCTTAGTTAGTACTCAGTGCTAGTTGTAGTTAATAAGAGTGAAAGGAAAAACGGTTCCTTTACTCACTACTGTACTCATACCTCTGGCCACATTTGTGGCCAGATTTTCCCACACCAAGCAGTTCTCTGATTCTCTGCAGATACCAACTGGAGGTCCTAAATTCAGTTCAGTTCTGACACTCTACTTCGAGATACACTCATAGCGTCAGGTCCCACAGGTTCAGGGCTCAGTCCCACAGGAGTGTCCCCAACTTCACATGTCAGTCGCAAGTCCAGCCGTCTGGTGCTTCTGACCACCAGCTATAAATCGGAGGTTCCCGTGACCCCCCTCCTCGAGTTCGATAATTTACTAGAAGGGCTCACAGAACTCAGGAAAAGTTTGCTCACTAGCTTACCGGGTTATTACAAAGGATGCAACTCTAGGGCTTCCCTGGTGGCGCCGTGGTTGAGAATCCGCCTGTCGATGCAGGGGACGTGGGTTCGTGCCCCGGTCCGGGAGGATCCCACATGCCGCGGAGCGGCTGGGCCCGTGAGCCACGGCCGCTGAGCCTGCGCATCCGGAGCCTGTGCTCCGCAACGGGAGAGGCCACAACAGCGAGAGGCCCGCGTACCGAAAAAAAAAAAAAACCGCGGGAGCCCTCCAAGAGTTGCCTCATGAGAACAAAAGACACTCCTGTCACCCCCATGACTAAGGAAATTACAAAGTGTTTAGGAGGGCTATGTCAGGAACCGGTGTCAAAGACCAAATATCGGAACAAAAGAAGCTCCTAGCACCCCAGGTCACTCAAGAGATTACAAGGGTTTTCAGAGCTCCGTGTCAGGAACTGGGAGCAGAGACATACATGTTTCTTACTATTTCACAAATAGTGTCCTCATTACTTTTGTTAGTAGGAACAGTAATCAGTAGGTCATCAATTGAGTAATGTCTTAGAGCAATGCCTGGTACTTATTAGCATAATAAATGTTAGCCATTACTGTTTACTGTTATTACCGCTGTTACTACTGCAACTGTCTGGCTCAGAAACCAAAAGCTGTTGGGAGAGTGAGTCACCTTGTCAGTCTTCCTGGCTCTCCCAAGTCATTTCAAGTGGAACAACTGCGCGAGAAGGGACTTCCGCTGAGGTCTTCAGGGAGGTGGCCTTGGCACCCCTGGTCCCCAGGTGCTCCCTGACGACAGGCTCTGGGTCAGACGAGTCTGGGCAGTGCTGCCAGCCATGCTGTCCTCTTGGGATTTAAATGCTCCTGAGCACATCAGAAGCACTTGAAGATCTACAAGGACCTTGTCGATCTTAAGCCTACTTGGCCTTAAACAACTCTTTTGCAAACTCATGTGACAGTAGAAAATGTTAAAAAAATATTTTGGCCTATACGTAGGCCTTCTAGCAATCGCCTAGGATATAGCTTGGTACGTTTTATTAATTACCTTTTGCTGTGTTTTTAAAATATCACCCCCAAACAACGTGGCTACAAACAACAATAAACGTGTATCCTCACAGTTCTTGTGCGTTAGGACTCAGGGCTCAGTTGGGCAGTCCTGGCAGGTGGGCTCGCCGTTGAGGTGGTCAGATGTGGCACGCTGGAGGTGGCCCATCCACGTGGCTGGCAGGTGGTTCTTGTCTGTGGGCTTCTGCACAGGCTGCTGAGAGTCCTCAAGACTCGGTGGCTGGCTTCCCCGAGAGCGAGCGATTCAGGGGAGAGTGCTGGACAGAAGCTATTTATTTATAACCCCGCCTTGGAAGTCAATGTCACAGAATGACTTCCTCCGTATTTTGTTCCTTAGAAGCTAATCATTAAACTCGACCCAAATTCAGGAGGAGAGACATGAGTTTCCACCTTTTTAAAAGAACTTGTGGGGCTTCCCTGGTGGCGCAGTGGTTGAGAGTCTGCCCGCCGATGCTGGGGACATGGGTTCGTGCCCCGGTCCGGGAGGATCCCACATGCCACGGAGCGTCTGGGCCCGTGAGCCATGGCCACTGAGCCCGCGTGTCCGGAGCCTGTGCTCCGCAACGGAAGAGGCCAGCAGTGAGAGGCCCGCGTACAGCAAAAGAAGAAAAAAAAGAACTTGTGGACATATTTTAAAATCACCCCACATGTGCTCTTGAGGCATCTCTTACTGATGTATGAACTTCTCTGGGCTTACTAATTCCTCTTCCTTCCCTTGTGCCCCATTTACTACCTCCCCCTCCCCCATTATCCCTAAGGCATCTCTGGACCCTCACTGGGCATCCACACCCACAAAAAAACCCCACAGTGTTCTTAGTACAGGTGTGCTTCCCACACCTGTACACACACCTCACCTCACTGAGTCTCCTGATCCTGAACATCCTCCCTGCTCTCACCAGGTACCCCGGCTCAACGTTCATGGATCATGTGTTACGTTACCAGGACACTCCAGGAGTCAAAATGATTGTGGTTCTTGGAGAGGTGAGTTATTTATAGAAAATGGTTTTACAGCAGAGATTGACACAACATTGTTAATCAGCTATACTTCAATGAAGAAAGGTTACTTGATTATTAAAGGAAAAATAATTTTTTTTCTGATTATAAAAGTAACGATGACTTTAGTTTTTAAAAAATTCATGCCTTTTGGTTATCTATAACTGAAAGCGACAGTCCCTGGTAATCCTACTCCCTAGACACTGGGGTTAGAGGCTGTCACTGTTGACACTGCCATGTTTGTTCCTAGGAGAGAAGTTCTTGCCTCTCGGTGGCACAAGATATTTTAGTGCCAGCAGAGGAGAAGCTCTCACTGGCTGGCCCCAGTCTGTCCCTGGTGGGCAGTGGATAGCTGGAGTCAAAGAGCCTCTCTTACTTGTGCCCCTGATCAGGTCTGGTCCTAAATTATCTCATACCCTTAGATCAGGAAAGGGGAGTTCCAGGGACTCTCCGAGGATACCCACTGCCCTTTAAAAATTCTTCCTTGCATCCAATCTCGATCTTCCAGGCCAAAGCCCATGTCCTCTCATTTTCTAGCCAAGTTCTAACTCGGGACACCTGATGACCCTGGCCCCTACCTGATTTGGGACAGATTTCCTGCTGCATTGCTTCTCTAGGTGCAACTCAGAATGGGTTCCACTGACTTGGGGGCTTTTTCTTGTTCCCTGTTCCCTGGCAGATAGGGGGCACGGAGGAATATAAGATCTGCCGGGGCATCAAGGAGGGCCGCATCACCAAGCCCGTGGTCTCCTGGTGCATCGGGACCTGTGCCACCATGTTCTCCTCCGAGGTACAGCCGGGACAGATCCCTGCTGGGCAGGGAGGCCGAGAGGGGGTGTCTGAGGGGAGCCGTGTGGTCGGTCGTCTTATGAAGCAGCTAGTTCAGTTCCTTCGATAAACGTTTATTACCTGCTTTGTTCCTACAAGGTCCAGCTGGGGCCCTGCTCTCTAGAAGCTAAAATCCAGTTGGAAGAGACAAACTCATATCCAGATTAAGGCCAGAACAAGGCTCTGAGTCCCTTCTCAGAGTAGGAGCAATTTACTGCCTGGAGGAGTTGAGGTGGCTTCCTGGAGAAGGTGAACTGCTCCTTAAGGAATAAGGAGGAGTTTGCTGAGCGAGAGGGAGGCCTGGGAGAGAGAGGACACATCCTAGGCTCAGAGCTGGGGAGGGTGGTGGTGGGAAGTTCTGCGCGGGGAGAGGCTGTAGAAGAAAACCTCTGTATGTGTTAACATGACCAGATGCCTGTGACAGTGCCTGGGGGCAGAAGTAAGTACAGCCTGTAGTGGATGTTAGATAGAAAAGCTCTGAGCTGTCGGACTCCTGCTGGGTGACATCGGCCAGACCTCAGCCCCTGTAGCCCAGCTTAGACAATCCTCTGCCTCGAAGATGGCGTACCCGGTGAGGATGAAACCGAGGAAACAACCACCTGTCACCCATCAGTTCATCAGTAGCTGAGCAGGCTCTGAGTGTAAGGCCTTGACCTCTGCTGTGTGTATATGAAATAAAACTTGGCCATCAGGGATTCCTGCAGCAATGATAATCCCTACGCTTAAACCCTCAATTCTTCGAGTTAGCCGGTCACCCTATCCTTTCCCCCTGGATTGCTTGCCTTTCCCCTTCAGAGTCCTGCCCACCTCCAAGTGGCAGCATTTGTCCGGTTGTAAAAATGCACCTCTCTTTTGAACCAGCAGTTCCATTCCTGCAAATTTACTCTGTGGGTCTGCATGCAAAAATATTTCAAGGTATGTGTACAAGGATACTCACTGCAATATTGCGATGGCAAGAAAAGGAAATGCCCTAAACGCTGGTCGGGAGGGGACTGTGTCCTCATGGCACGGCCATGTAATTGCAAACCAGGCAGGAGAAGAATGAGGTGCATTTTGAGATGTCGACATAGAGCTCAAGTTATGTTGACTCTAAGAAGGGGCAGGGTGCGATAAATGCTTATCATAGGATCCATCTGGTGTGACTATGAACTGTGTATGTGTGTGTATCTGTTTTCTAAGTAAGTGAAACGGGAGGGAGCGGGTCACGGAATCCTGCCCGTCCTCCGGGGCTGAGCTCCACTCTCACAGGCTTGAGAATCATCTTGGTGGATCTGTGTGACTGGGGTGAGTCGTTTAGGCTCTCCGTACCTCAGTTTCCTGAGCTGTAAAAAGGGGATGATTCGGGCTTGTTGCCTGACTTACATAAGAAGGTAATTGTAAAGGTCTGCCGCATACAGGTCTTAGCAAATACTCATTTCCATTCTTCAACACACCTGTTCCATGAAGCTCTTCCTGATTCTCTTTCTTCATGGCTGCTCTCCCCTCCACCACAACAGCCAAAAATAATTCCTCCCTTCTCTCCAGGGTTTCTCTTCACCAAGAGCCCCCCACCTCCCCACTCCCATTATGCCGAGGGCGCCTCCAAGAGGGCAAGGACCCTGCTCTTCTGTTTCTGGCCAGGTGGTCATCATCGCCCCGTGGGTAGGGCAGGTCCTCAAGATGTTTTACTTTTGCTTTTTGATTCGTTTTTTTAACAACTTTCTTAGTGTAGTAGTTTCAAGGATATACAAATGTAGAATAGTACCTTGACAGCCCAGCTAATAAGTGCTTTTTGATTTCTTGAACAGGTCATATGACCTTGCAGAGCTTTCTGCCCTATAGAGGAGGTGAGATAGGTATACAACACAATATCCTCAGTTCAGTGTCTCGGGGAAACTGAACTGAGAACTGGGGTATGGGAGTAGAGACAAGGGGACAGTGGTAAGGTGGCATTTTCACAAAACACTGGTCCTGTAGCAGTGGTCCTCAAAGCAAAAACAAACAATGGGAAGCCTTTGTAAATGATGAACATGCAATATCTTCTCTCTTCCTTCTAAAGGCTTTAGTGTTAGCTTTGAGAAATCTGAGTTACACTTGCTTAACTTCTTTGGCCACAGTGTTCTCTAAGTTTATGTGAATGCAGAACCTCCTTCCCACCCCATCCACCCATGCAGATTAAATCCTACAAAGAAGGCATTGGGAACCCATTTTGAAGCATGTGTCTTCAAGCCTCTCTAACTGGAGCAGCGGCTCCTAACCTTTTCAGCACTTCAGCCCCTTTTGTTATATGTCGTGGTAAAAGAGCACAGTGAGAGGCCACATTGCCTGGTTCAAATGCTACCACATACTACCTGTGTGACCTTAGGCAAGTTACTTTACCCCTCTGTGCTTCCATTTCCTTGTTGAGAGGAAACAGTCGAAGCTACTGAATGATGACATTTGTAAAGCTCTTAGAAAAGTGCCTGGACACTGTTATTTAAACAGGGAAGCGAAGGTATTGTTATGATAACCCACCACACCTGCCCTAATCAGGGTTTTATACCACATTTCATTAGGTTAATTCCTTTTCCTTGTTGCTTAATCAGAGACACAGGTAACACTTAGCTCTTCTGGTTGGTTTTCTCTTCTCTCTCACTCCCCATAACCAGTTACCCCTCCATATTCTATTGAGTTTATAGTTTAATCTTAGTTCATGCTCAGGTGGAAGGGGGCAGTAGCTAACTGGCTCCCTGTGATTGTTGCTAAGTGGGAATACAGGGCCAAATGGTGCAAAATCTGACTTTTTAAAAGAAGCTGGAAATTTGTTGTTGTTTTTAATTAATTTATTTACTTTGGCTGCGTTGGGTACTCGTTGCTGCACTCGGGCTTTCTCTAGTTGCGGTGAGCGGGGGCTACTCTTCGTGGCGGTGCGCAGGCTTCTCATTGCGGTGGCTTCTCCTGTTGCTGGGCATGGGCACTAGTCACGCAGGCTTCAGTAGTTGTGGCACAAGGGCTCAGTGGTTGTGGCACGCAGGGTCAGTGGTTGTGGCGCACGGGCTTAGTTGCTCCGCGGCATGTGGGATCTTCCCGGACCAGGGCTCAAACCCGTGTCTCCTGCATTGGCGGGCGGATTCGTAACCACTGCGCCACCAGGGAAGTCCCATTTGTATTTTTAATGATATCTTCTGGTGTTCTGTTTTGCTTAATAAGGATACATCCTTTATACAAAGCGTGTGCAGGACAGTCAGATCATGCCTGTGAGCTCAGCTTAGCTAAGGTTGGCAGTTTGTAACTTCTCACAGATGCTCGAAACTAATGGCTATTCTCTGTCTCCCCACCCCCACCCCGACATGAAGGTGTTTGTGGAGTTGGGCGCCAGGCTTGGTGTCCTGGCTGTAGTGCACCAGCTGTGTGACCTTGAGTAAGCTCTTGAACTGCTTGGTGCCTCAGGTTCTCATCTGTGACTGAGATTCAGCCATCTTGCCTATTTAGTGAGCCTTCTGGAGGCTTGAAGTGATTCACATAGAGCATTGAGTGGGGTCCGGCCTATAATCAGTGCCGATGGTCCCAGGAGCCTTTGTCCTCTCTTTCGGGGGATTAACGGGCCTGGTAAAGCCATTCTCCTTTGCCTTCCAGGTACAGTTCGGCCACGCTGGAGCTTGTGCCAACCAGGCTTCTGAAACGGCAGTAGCCAAAAACCAGGCTTTGAAGGAGGCCGGAGTGTTTGTGCCCCGGAGCTTCGATGAGCTTGGAGAGATCATCCAGTACGTGGAGCTGGTGGAGCATGCCACCTCCCTGTCCCTTTCCCATTCCCTCCTGAGGACAGCACCCTCTCCAAAATATAGGTGTCATATTCCTGGACCCTCTCAGGTGTCTAAGGCAGCTCTACGGATGGTGCAAAATTCTTTCTTTTTGGCTTTCATTTTGTTTTGTTTCTAGAAAGCAGCAGTTATGCGCCGTTCAGACTGGTGTTAAAACATTCAGTTTCTGAGCCTACCTAGTTGGTGGGCCATAAATGAGAGAAGGGCATAGAAACATTAGAAAATGTCATCTCAAACCAGTTGATAAAGAGTTGCTAGATAAGCTATTGTCTCTTCCTGTTCCTTCCCTCTGGCCTTCCATGGCCTCCAGATTCTCAGTCTTCTCTAAAGCCCCATTCAGAGACGGTGGGGCAGGCCTTGGCTAGAACCTGTTTTTGTTTAGTTCTCTGGAATCCACCTGGTAACCGCTGACAGGAGGGGATACAGAGCTGGGAAACTCTGGGGTAAGAGGAAGGAGCATTCGTGGGACGGCTTAGAAGAGCCCAGAAGAATAAAATCCACATGGATGTCTTTTCTCCTCCCCTTCCCCTGCCTCCCAGGTCCGTGTATGAGGATCTCGTGGCCAGAGGGGTCATCATACCTGCTCAGGAGGTGCCGCCCCCGACGGTACCCATGGACTACTCTTGGGCCAGGGTAGGTGCCACGTGTGTCCCTGTGTGGGCAAGGTGCACTGAAGCTTGTGAGGTGGCCCCTTTTGACCAGCAGGTGAAACAAATGCAGGGCCCAGGAGGGCAAGGGGCGGCATGTATCTCCCACAGCTGTGTGGCCTGACCTGGGAACGGGGGCTGGGGACAGACGATGTCCTCTAGAGCTGTTTGCACCTGCTAAGAAATTTCAGGCTTCTTGTCTGAGGCGGGGGCATAGATAAAGAGCGAATTTTCTAATATACAAGAACTCTTAGAAATCAGTTTTTAAAAATATAATTTATAAATTTATTTACTTATTTTTGGCTGCGTTGGGTCTTTGTTGCTGCACGTGGGTTTTCTCTAGTTGCGGCGAGCGAGGGCTACTCTTCGTTGCAGTGCGCAAGCTTCTCATTGAGGTGGCTTCTCTGTGGAGCACAGGCGCTAGGCGCGCGGGCTTCAGTAGTTGGGGCTCGCGGGCTCTAGAGCACAGGCTTAGTAGTTGTGGCACACGGGCTTACTTGCTCTGCAGCATGTGGGATCTTCCTGGACCAGGGATCGAACCCCTGTCCCCTGCACTGACAGGTGGATTCTTAACCACTGCGCCACCAGGGAAGTCCCTAGAAAATCAATTTTTTAAAGACCAATACCCATTAGAAAAATGGATAAGATATGTTCTTTCAACATAAAGAGATGCTCAACTTCACTCTTTATAAAAGAAACCAAAGTAGAAACCATGACACCAATTTTGCTCTACAGGTCAGCAAAGAAAAAAAAACAATTCTCTGATACGTTGTTTGTATGGGTGTGAGGAGGCTGCTACATTCATTCATTGGTGGTGAGAGTGGAATTGACACAGCCTTTGTGAAAGGCAGTTGGGTAATGTCAGTCCAGTTTAACAACGCTCCTACCTTATGGCCCGGCCGTTCCAAGTCTGGAAAGCTCCTTCAAGGAAATGCTTGCGTATACACACTTGTTCAAAAATATTTTTCTAGTTGATACTCATCAGTGGAGGAATGGCCAACCTGTAGGATTGTCATATGAGGGGGTACTCTACAGTAGTTAAAAGGAATGAACTAGATCTACATATGTGCTGACATGTGTAGATCTCAGATTCCTTGAGTGACCAGCACATTATAAGACAGTATTTATATTATGATTATGAAAAATGTAGGCACGCAAAACACTGTTGTCTCTTCTCCACGTGTCTATGCGTGTAAGTAAAAGTGGAGAAAGAAAGGTCCAGAAAGATGTCCACTAAACTAACAAACACGAAGGCAGAAAACCAAGATGGGGTGGAGGTCAAAGGCAACATGGTTTTAGCTGTTCTAGTGTGGATTTTTTAAAACGAGGATGTATTCGTGTTGCTTCTATAATTAAAACATAACTTAAAAGCATCTCTTAAGTTCACAAGGGATAATTGAAGAAATGGGCTTGGACAGAGTTAGCTGATGCTACCCCTGTTGTGCCCCAACTCTGGAAACGGAGGATTCAGGAGCTCAGTCCCCTCCCCCAGGGAAAGGACGTGTTGAGGGGATTCCCCATTTTCCCCAGCCATGTGCCTCATTACATTTTGCTGGGGGACTGGTAGCTGTGTGTAGCGTATTTTAAAAATTGTCCCTTTGGATTCATTCTTCCATTTCTTAGCCAGGAGACCTGGGGCTGGTTCCTCTTGTTCGTGAGGTTAAAATGAACCCCTGGATTTCAACAGCTTAGCGAACTGCCTGGGCCCGCAAACGCTTGGTAAAGACCAGCAACAGTGCCCAGGCTGAGTGGGTGCCATGGCGTGATTGTTTCTATTTTCTACGCCCCGTATGATCTAATGAAAGGGCTTTTGCACTTCCTTCTTGGGAGGACTTTGAGAGCTGTTGCTTGGCTGCCAGAATTTAACACCTAACTGGGACACTGGTTGTGGGCACAGACAGTGGGGCCGTTGTGGGAAACTCTCTGTGGTCACCACAGCCCTGCTTTCTCTGCCCCCATCTCTGCTCAGGAGCTGGGCCTGATCCGCAAACCTGCCTCGTTCATGACCAGCATCTGCGATGAGCGAGGACAGGAGCTCATCTACGCGGGCATGCCCATCACGGAGGTCTTCAAGGAGGAGATGGGCATCGGCGGGGTCCTCGGCCTCCTCTGGTTCCAGAAAAGGTGAGGCATGGAGGGCAGAAGATGGTAGGGCCCTGTGACTCAGAGTTCATTTTCTTTTCTTTTCTTTTTTTTAAATTTATTTATTTTTATTTTATTTATTTATTTTTGGCTGCTATGGGTTTTCATTCCTGCGCGTGGGCTTTCTCTAGTTGCGGCAAGCAGGGGCTACTCTCCGTTGTGGTGCGCAGGCTTCTCATTGCAGCAGCTTCTCTTGCTGCGGAGCACAGGCTCTAGGCGCGCGGGCTTCAGTAGTTGTGGCACGTGGGCTCAGTAGTTGTGGCTCGTGGGCTCTAGAGCACAGGCTCAGTAGTTCGGCGCACGGGCTTAGTTGCTCCGTGGCATGTGGGATCTTCCCAGACCAGGGCCCGAACCCATGCCCCTTGCCTTGGCAGGCGGACTCTTAACTACTGTGCCACCAGGGAAGTCCCTCAGAGTTCATTTTCTTCCCCTGACAAGGGAGTGGGCGTGGGCAGCCTTGGGGACCATATCCAGGGCCGCTCTTTATGGCCACAGATCAACTGAAAGGTCAGAGAAAAGAGATAAAGGCTGTTCCTAAGTCTTCCCAGGACAGAAAGACCAGCCTTAACCAAGAGAAGGAGAAAGCAATGACCTCATCAGGGATCTTGGGATCAGTCCCTTTCCCATGGGAACTTTTAAAGAAACGGGCCACAGTTGAATGCAGGCCTCTTGAGAAAGGTAGGGGTTAGCAAAGGAGTTCTAGAGGCATCCAGTAGCTTAAGGAGTGCAGGCCTGCTGGAGTTGCTGAACCGGCACAGTTAAAGTACCTTGTATTGTGTCCTCTGTAAATTTGTGTCTCATCAGTCTGCATGGAGAAAAAAATTGGTTTTCTCTGCAGCTCCCAAGCTTAGCCCTCCCCTGGACTGACAGTTGGGCAAGGAGGCCGATGCGTACATGTTCACAGAGCCCTGGCTTGGAGTGGCTCTGGGCAGAAAGCAGGGTGGAAGTCTTGGTTTGTGTCCTGCCCTCACCTGAAGAGAGATGGGTCTTGGTCCTGCTTTGGATCCTTCCTGGGAAAAGTTCAAGGGTTGTAACACCTGAGCAGGTTTCCCTGTGTGTGCTCTTGCGTCCCGACGGCTCCAGACTTTGGTTTTTGTTTTTCGTTTTTTCTGTTTTTTGCAATTTCTTTGGCCGCACCACTCAGCATGTGGGATCTTGTTTTGGGGGTGTTTTTTTTGACTGCGCCGCACGGCTTGCGGGATCTTAGTTCCCCAGCCAGGGATTGAACCTGTGCCCTTGGCAGTGAAAGCATGGAGTCCTAACCACTGGACCACCAGGGAATTCCCCAGACTTTGTTCTTAATCATCAACTGGGAGGTTGATCACTGTGCACTGTGAAAGGGACAGGGATCTCACCTCCTCTCTGTCTGGCACGTGGAGAGTAGTAACCACAAAAAAGGTCACATCCTGTCACAGCAACTCAGGCTGAAAACTGCCTAAAGAAGAGATTTCAAACCCTGCTTGCTAACCTCAGTTCTAAAAGCAGTATTTGATCTCGGCAACATCCAGAGCCACTCAGGAATCAGAAGGTTCTGCCTTGGAGTTGTAAGATAGTCTTAGGCCTGGATTGGGAGGTTGCTGCCCTTCTTGAGTTTGAGTGACTTGTTCAAGGAGACGGGAGACAGGAGGACCGTGGCCTTGTCAGCGTGTCTCCTGTTCAGCCTCTTGCCTTTGTTCCAGCGCTCCTGTCCTCCCCCCTTTACTCCTTTACGCCCCCCTCCAGGTTGCCCAAGTACTCCTGCCAGTTCATTGAGATGTGCCTGATGGTGACGGCTGATCACGGGCCAGCCGTCTCTGGGGCTCACAACACCATCATCTGTGCTCGGGCCGGGAAGGACCTGGTTTCCAGCCTCACCTCAGGACTGCTCACCATCGTGAGTACTGTCATCCTGGGAGGTGAACAGCAGGGACAGCAGGCTTTAGCATGATGCCGCTTGGCTGCAGCGGGGTCGTAGAGGGAGCCGTGGAGTGTGACACCCCGTGCTGGGGGCTGTTCGGGGCACGCCGGATTGGCCTGCGAAGCTGAAGGAGACTCCCGACAGCTTGGGGCGACACGGGCTGGCTTCTCCTATAGGGTGACCGGTTTGGGGGTGCCCTGGATGCAGCAGCCAAGATGTTCAGCAAGGCCTTTGACAGTGGCATCATCCCCATGGAGTTTGTGAACAAGATGAAGAAGGAAGGAAAACTCATCATGGGCATTGGTCACCGAGTGAAATCGGTAAGTTGTCTCTCTTAAGGCACTGGATCTACAGGGTGGATGGGGATGAGAGAGCGCTGATTTAGTTGGGCACAGCCGGGCTCTCGGCTCCCAACATGAAAAGCTTTGTTGACAGATGCCAGCACTGAGGCAGCTGTTTTTTCCATTATAATACAGACTGCCCTGAAACAGTTTTTATTGTGATCAGTTGTGGTGTGAAAATGTTAGCTGGAAACGTGGTAACTTTAGCTTCCCAGGTGAATCTTAATAGGAGAAAGGACTAAGGTCAGGGTTAAGGGGACATACCGGTCACCTTAGGCTACATAATGCTGCAGGTTGCGGTAACAACTCCGAAAATCTCAGTGGCTCACAGCAGCAAAGGTTTGTCTCTTACTTATCCTCCATCCACTGTGGGTTGGCTACAGCTACGGCTACGGTCTGTCATCTCCACTGAAGGAGCAGCCCCTATCCGGGAGGTGCTGGTCTCATGTCAGAAGGAAAACAGCCATGGCAGAACCACAAGAAAGCTCTTAAAGCTTCTGCTTGGAAGTTGCACAGCCCCCTTTTTTTCACTGACGTTTCATCGGCCAAAGCAAGTCAGTGTGGTTAAGCCTGACACCACTGGGGCAGGAAGAGTAATAAAATCAGGGCCAGCCCGATTGGGAGAGGCCAGCGTGACTATTCTAAGTAATTAATAGAGTCTCTCACAGGGCAGGTAGTCCTCTGTGTGTCCTGTGTGGCTGTGTTTAGAAATCAAAGGCAACGAGGGCTTCCCTGGTGGCGCAGTGGTTGAGAGTCCGCCTGCCAATGCAGGGGACACGGGTTCGTGCCCCGGTCCGGGAAGATCCCACATACCGCAGAGCAGCTGGGCCCGTGAGCCATGGCCGCTGAGCCTGTGCGTCCGGAGCCTGTGCTCCGCAATGGGAGAGGCCACAACAGTGAGAGGCCCGTGTACCGCAAAAAAAAAAAAAAAAAAGAAAGAAATCATAAGGCAACGAGAGAAGAGGAAGCGGCAGCTGCTTGGGGTCCTTGGCTCCGTAGCTCCAGAAACCTCACTCTGCTGGTCTGAGCGGGGTGTATGACTCACATTAATACAAGAGGGTCATGCGTGTGATCCAGACATCCCCATGCTGGGCCAGCTCAGGACAGATCCAGAGGCAGCTGGATGGCAAAGACTGAACCAGGGACAGTGGTTCCTTCTGAGGGACATTGCATCTGGGCTCACAGAACTTGGCTCAGCCATCGCCACCTCCCAGGCAGACGGCACATGCACAGCACAGGGCATCTTCCCCAGCTAGCGGCAGGCCTGCGTCGCCACGCCCAGTCTTTCGGTGCCTTCCTTCCTGGACTCCATCCTGACCTCACGTGTCTTGGCCAAGGGAGGAGGTCCCTGTGGTATCGGGACTTGGCGGGTGCCTAACCTGTCTCACTACCCCACCCCCACCCCAACAGGTGATCTCTTAGTGTGGGTCTCTGAACAGAAGGTTCATCTCCATTCATCTCAGGTCCAGACGTTTTCCTGGAATTTCAAGGATGCTTTGCTGCTCCACTGCCAACACGTGCTTGCTTAGTTAAAAACTTAGAACTTGGTTACAGCTTGACTAGGTTGCCGAGCTGGTGGGCAGTATGGCTAGCGGCTAGAACCTCAGACTTCCCGTTGAGGGTAGGCTCCCCAGCCCTGCTGCCTGACCCCACGGCTGACCTACCCAACATCGCCACATCTCAGGTGGTTTTGAGGCTCAAATAAGATATGAGAGGACGTCAGAAACCTTAAGCTCCACAACAGTGTCGTGATCTGTGCTACATGGAATCATACGTGCGGATCAAGTCCCTGAAACACACCTCCCGGATATGACATGTACAATTGTGTCCACCTGTGTGAGACACAAGCGTGAACATATCTTTTTTTTTTTTCTCCCTTTGGCCGTGCCACACAGCATGTAGAATCTTAGTTCCCCAACCAGGGATCCAGGCCCCAGCAGTGAAAGTGCAGAGTCCTAACCACTGGACCACCAGGGAATTCCCAGGAACATGTCTTTTAACAGCAGTGTTAGAGTGGGTTCCTCTGTAACTTTGGGTCACTTCCTAGATAAACAACCCAGACATGCGCGTGCAAATCCTCAAAGATTACGTCAGACAGCACTTCCCTGCCACACCCCTGCTTGACTATGCGCTGGAAGTAGAGAAGATTACCACCTCGAAGGTAAAAAAGAAAATGTCCCTAATGCCCGAATCAGAGTTTTGGCTGAATTTTTCGGGGAAAATGAGAGCCAGGTTACATTTTGACTGTGCAGCTAAAATTGAACCTGGTTTTCTGGAAACTTTTGTTTCTGTTGCTTAACTAAGTTCAACAGGCGTGTACTAAGTGTCAACGAGGGTTTGGGTCCTTTGCTAGACATTGGGAATTAAGTAAGACACTGTCTCTCCTAATCAACTGGGATGTTTTGGTGGGAGCCTTTTAAATGGTGGTCAGGAATTCGTAGTAATAGTTGTAATAGTAATAGTGGAACATTACGAGGAACAAAAATGAGTAATAATGATAAATACTTGGAATTTTTTTGCCTTCCCAGAAACCAAACCTTATCCTGAATGTAGACGGTTTAATTGGAGTTGCATTTGTAGACATGCTCAGAAACTGTGGGTCCTTCACTCGGTGAGCTTGCAGCTATTTTTTTCTTCCTAATGCTTACTGATTTTTCTTGTTTCCTCCCAACTCTAAAAGCAATGCATGCTCATTAGAGAGGATTTAGAAAATATGGAGAGGTATAAAGAAGAAAAAAAGTGCCTCCACCTACCATCCAGAACATCCCTTTTTTCTACTTTGAGTTCAAAGAGAGCTAGCTTCTCATTCCTGGGCAGAAATTATACTTTCTGTGGGGAGGAGGGCAGTCATGTGAGCCATTGTAAAACTACAAGTGGATTGTGTGTTGCAGGGAGGAAGCTGATGAATATATTGACATTGGAGCCCTCAATGGCATCTTTGTGCTGGGAAGGAGTATGGGCTTCATTGGTGAGTTGGTAGTAAGAGTTCTGTGTGTTTTGTTTTTGTGTTTTTTTGTGTCTGTTCCTGTTTTTGTTTGTTTTACCCCATGGTCCAGGTATACCACTTAAACTATGTGGCCAGTTTCTGTAAGAGAGATGACACATTGTCTTAATCATTGTTCCTAATCCTGCCTTTCTTAAACTTCTGCCTTGTCTTTATCTTTGTTCCTTTGTTCTTGGAAATGAGTTTGATTGCTAGCCCAGGAAAATAGAATGAAGTCCAATAGTTCCCTTTTACCAAGGCTGGCATCTGCCTATGGGATGGATCTGGATGTCCTTTCCCATTTTTTTGTATTAGTTAACATTTCCCTTCCTTATCTCCTCCCCCTCACCAAAATTTAAAAAACTCACCAACTCTTAACAAAAAGATGCATTTGCTTCATTTTAGGACACTATCTTGATCAGAAGAGGCTGAAGCAGGGGCTGTATCGTCACCCATGGGATGATATTTCATATGTTCTTCCGGAACACATGAGCATGTAATGGAGCCAGGAACCCTGCTACAGTAAAGTGAAGACGAGAACGCCTCCCCGCGCCCCCCCACCACCCGGGAAATAGCCACAGACAGCTGGCACTGGAGCTTGCTTAAAGGATGGGCCTGGAATGTAAACAGCCAGCAGTGTACAGGCCCGAAGACCAACACCTACAGGCCAACACTGTTCAGTCTACACAAAGAAGCTTAATATTTTTTTTTATAAGCTTAGAAATAAGAACCCAGCCAATACTTGTAACATTTGCTCTGCTACCTGCTGTATTTATTATATGGAAGCATCTAAGCACTGTCAGGATAGTGTTTTTCCTCATTGTAGGGTGTTACAATGTTGCTTTCTTTTTTCCATTAGTTAAAAAAATGTGTTCCCCTTGAAGGAAGGGAATGACACTTTTAAGACCTCAAGATACTCTCCATTTAAAGAACCCCTAATACCTTGTTTTTCCTTTTCGCTTTTCTTCCTCCTCATATAACCTGAAGAGCATTGTATTAATCTGATTTTTTTTTTTTTTTTAGGATCTTTTCATATGTTGTGTGTTAAGAGTTTGTTTGGTATCCCCCTGAAATGTTCCATGTTGCAGACCAGTGTTGGGGACAGGACCATTGCATCCTTAGCCATTGTTACAGAATATGTGGAACAGTAATTTAAAATGTAAAGTCGTAACATACATATGTTTAAAATGGAAGTGCAAAGCAAAAAGCTGTGAAATGTCTTGTGTCTTAACATTCTCTGTATTTATGCAACTGACTTGTCTGTTATCGACTTGTCTTCAGTTTGCATCTGTAATCCACAAAGATTCTGGGCAGCTGCCACCTCAGTCTCTCCTCTGTATTATCATAGTTTGGTTTAAATAAACTATATAGTAACAATGAAAACATACTGCTGTCTCATGTCATCCATTTCCTTTCATTTGCATTCCTTTGAAGTGTACTTTCTAATAGTTTTACTACATGTAGTTTTAAAAATGTTCATCCATCTCTTAAAAAAAAAAAAAAGAATCAAAATACTATCTTCAAAAAAACTCCACTATCTTCTCCCTTCCATTTCTCAGTGAATGGGAACCAAAGCTTTACGTAGATACTCAAGCCAAAAGCCTGCCTTCACTTCTCTGGTTGCCAGGGCCTGTCGATTTACCCCTCTGATCTACCCATATCTGGTCTGATAACTTAGTGCCCTTAGTTCCACTTTTGTCCCCTTACAGTCCATTCTCCACACAGCCACCAGCGACATTTTAAAACAGGCATCTGATTGAGCCACTCCCTTGCTTAAAGCCCCAAAGTGGCTTTTATTTATCTTTTTAACAAGTATGCATGGAACAGTAACTGTGGACCAAGCACTATGTAAAACACTTGACAAGCACCTCATTTAATCCTCACAGCGATCTTCCAATCTAGATAGTATCCCATTTTTAGAAAGATAAATTAGTTCAGAGATAATAAGTAACTTGCTCACCCTCATCCACTTAACTGGGCCTCAGTCTCGAGTCTTTTTTTTTACTCCAAGGCCATTCTAAACCTTTAAATAAAAATCCGATGTTGCCACCCAAGACAACACTGGGTGAGGGTCTAAGGTGGCTTTTGTTTTACAAAACGATCACGAAGAGCACGCTGCTCTCTAAGGGGGTGGAAACAGCCATCCTCCCTCCCAAGGGCATGTGGATGGGCGGCCCCCAGTGGGGAGCAGTACGTTTGCACCCTACCTGAGGGGGACGCGTTAGGTCGGGTGGGGAGGCGCATGCGCAGACCCAGCGGTGGCCGGCTCCGCCCCGCGCCCACTATTTATTCCCAGAATCCCTCTAGTGTCGCACCAGAACTGCCGGATCCTTCGGGAGACTGCGGGGTTGGGGGCGGCGGCGTCAAGATGGCGGCGGCGGCGGTGGCGGCGGCAGCAGCGGCGGCCGCGGCTGCATCTCTGCAGGTGCTAGAGATGGAGAGCATGGAGACGGCCGCCGCCGGCTCGGCGGGGCTGGCCGCCGAAGTCAGAGGCAGCGGCACGGTGGACTTCGGGCCTGGGCCTGGCTTGTCTGCAATGGAGGCGAGCGGGGGCGACCCGGGCCCGGAGGCCGAGGATTTCGAGTGCAGCTCTCACTGCTCCGAGCTGTCATGGAGGCAGAACGAGCAGCGGCGCCAGGGCCTCTTCTGCGACATTACCTTGTGCTTCGGCGGTGCGGGAGGCCGCGAGTTCCGGGCCCACCGCTCGGTGCTGGCCGCCGCCACCGAGTACTTCACGCCCCTGCTCTCGGGCCAGTTCTCCGAGTCCCGCTCGGGCCGGGTGGAGATGCGCAAGTGGAGCTCCGAGCCCGGGCCCGAACCCGACACGGTGGAAGCCGTTATCGAATACATGTACACCGGGCGCATCCGCGTCAGCACGGGCAGTGTGCACGAGGTGCTGGAGTTGGCCGACAGGTAGGTGGCGGAGGCGGGATGTGCAGGGCGGGGGTGGGGATGTTCGCCGACCGAGGGCCGCATCCAGGGAGGGCGTAGGAGAAGGCGGGGAGGGCAGTGCCCAGGGTGGGCTCGAGTGAGCCCTGATGAAGTACATTCGTTTGATACTTATTGAGCGCCTGCTGTGTGCTGTGGGGCCGCCCCTGCGCTGGGTGCCGAGGTTGCAGCCTGCCAGTCCGGCGAGGGCGCCGTCAGGACTACAGGAGAAGGGACAAAGGCAATGAAGAAGGTCCGCATGTAATAAGTACTGTGTTGACATTTTAAAAGGATGAAAGGATAGTGATTGCGTAGAGGAAAGACCTTTCTGAGGAGGAGACATTTAAACAGACCTTTAAACGGCAACGGAGTACTGGCCATGCAAGGATGGGGAATGACCATTCCTGGCAGATAGCGCAAAGGCCCTCGGGCGGGATCTTATTTGGCTTAAAGAAGAAGTAAAAAAGGAAAACTCAGTGATCTAGTGGGTGAAGGGGAGAAGGGTGTGTGAAATGTGTTGGAAAAAGGAGTTTCTATTTTACTGGGTGATGGGAAGCTGGCTAAAGAAATGGTCTGATTTAAATATTTTTAAAGATGATTCTGCTGCTGTGGAAGGTGGATTGTAGGGGGCCTAGATGGATGCTCCAGAGACTAGGTAGGAGGCAGGTGGATGCAGTTTGGAGATGGGCAGGAGTCTTTGGGGGCAGTATTATGTTACACATTCGTTATTTGAACAAATACCTATTGAGTACCTATTATGCATCAGTTCAGACACTGGGTTCTAAGCTGCTGGGAATTCAGCAGTGAACAAAACAGACAAAAGTCCTTTTCCACATTGCGCTTACATTGGTAGATGGACAATAAACAAAACAGCATGTTAGGTGATTGCTAGAGCTGTTTTGAAAAATAAAGGATGGTAGGGCATATAGAAAGTGCTGGTAAAGGAGCTGTTTTTAAAATTGGATGGATAGAGAAATCCTCATGAAGAAGACATTATGCAAAGAACTGAAGGAAGTGAGGTTAAGGGTGTTTCAGGTAGGGGACACAGGTGCAGAGACCCTGAGATGGTGCTTGTCTGGGTGTTAGAGAATAGCAAGAGGCCAGTGTGGCTGAATCAAAGGGATGCAGGGTGAGAGGAATAGAAGAGGCCTGAAGGTGGTAATGGGGATGGATCCGGATCCCACGGGCCTTGTCAGCCTGTGGAAGGACTTGGGCTCTTACTCTGAATGACGTGGAAAGGTTTGGGGTAGAGGAATGATGCAGTCTGATTTGGAGAATGCTGCTGCGGTGAGAAAAAGGATGAGGTGGTGGGGAAGGGGCTGCAAGGGCAGAAGCAGAGAGACTAGTTTAGGAGGTTGTGGCAATGGTGGTGGAGATTTGGATTGAGGAGGGAGAAGGAAAAGTGATGAGAAATGCTTTGATTCTAGACGTATGTTGAAGGCAGAGGAGATGAATTTGCTAATGGATTTGATTGGCGGGGGGGGGGTAGGGAAAAGACTGCGAGTTTTTTGACCCACTGGAAAGATGGAGTTTGTTCATTATTTATTAAGATGTGGAAGACTGCAGGAAGGTGTTTGGGAGGAAAATGAGGAGTTTGGATTTTGGTCCAGGAAATGTCTAGTAGGCAGTTGTATAGAAGACCACTGGGAGCTACAGATTGGAAGGAAATTAGCATATAGGTGGTAATTAAAGCCTTGGCACTGGATGAAATTACTTAGGAAGAGAGTGAAGATAGAAAAGAGAAACAGCGGGACTGAGCCCTGGGGTTCTCCAGAATGGTAAAGAGGAACCAGCAGAGGAGACTGATCCCATGGACGCCTAAAATGTGTCAAGGAGGGAGTAGCCAATCGTATCAGCTCTGTCAACTGTAAGTGATCATTGGATTTGGTGATAATAGAGGTCCTTGATGGCACTGACGAGCCATTTAAGTCTGACTGTCAAGCGGATCAGAAAAATGATACACATGGACATGTGTGGAGAGGAGTCCAGGGAGGTCTTCCACCCCGCCCCCAAGATAGGGGATAGTGGAGCATGTTTATGTGCTGATGAAAAATGAATCTGTGGAAGAGGAGAACTTGATGTTATAGGACCGAAGTCCTTAAAACCAAGAAGGGGATAGAATCCATATTAAAAGTGGAGAAAAAAAAAAAAAAAAGTGGAGAAGTTGGACTGGGAAGGCAGAGTATAGCGTACAGCTGTTAGGCAGACAGATTGGATAGTGGGAGGGAATTCCCCGGCAGTCCAGTGGTTAGGACTCGGTGCTTTCACCGCCGGGGCCCGGGTTCAATCCCTGGTTGGGGAACTAAGATCCCGCAATCTGCGAGGTGCAGCCAAAAAAAGAAAAGATAGTGGGAAAATGAAGTTTTTGCCTGACTGCTTCTGTTTTCTCAAAGCATGAGATTGGGTCATCTATTTGAGAGTGGGGTTGGGTAGGTGGATGCAGATCTGAGAGAAGAGTGGGAGGTTTGTTGAATGCAGACGGATAGAGAAGGGTCATTGCAGTCATTCAAGCTACGTTTGCTTCTGTCATGTGAGCTTGCGTTCTTTCAGATTTACTGCTGCCTTACTGGAGAACTGGGGTGAGGAGAGGAGAGAACACCCCAGACAGTTCACTTAAAGCTTTAACTTCTCTCCATATGTCAGATGCTGAGGAGCTGCCTTGTGTTTGGCACTAAGTGCCCTGCAACCATCACACCCAATCTCACCCATCAGCTCTGAGGCAGGATTCCTTTACTACCTCCCCCCCTCCCCCCCATATACTCTTTCTCTTGATCATACCTACCTTGCAGCCACTTACAACCTGAAGAGATAATAGAAAGTGCCCAGAATGATGCCTGTCACATGGCACAGGCCTAGTATACAGTAGCTATTATTTTCATAGAGCAGTGTTTCCAAATACCTGTCCAAGGGGGTACGTGTCGGCTTACCTGGAGTGCCTGCCAAAAATCAGAAGTAGGGGGTGGGGCAGCCCAGGAGTGAGTGACCCTGGCTCCCAGACATGTTTGAGAGCCACTAGAGCTCTTACCATTCAACCTTGCCTTTGTTTTATTTCTGAGATGGTGTGTTCTCTGGACAGAGGGTGAAGGGAGCCTGTCCTGAAATCTTCATATCGCAGTCAGTTATTAAGCACAAAAATCATAATAGCAAATGGTTACTGAAGTGAGAGAGGCCTGGACTGATGAAGTCATTCCTTTTTTTTTTTCTTTTTTGGCCGTGCCAAGCGGCCTGTGGGATCTTGGTTCCCCAACCAGGGATGGAACCCGCGCCCCCTGCAATGGAAGCACAGAGTCTTAACCAGTGGACCCCAGGGAAGTCCCGATGAACTCATTCTTAACATTATTTAATGTTCTCAGTTCTGGGGACTTACTCATTAGCAGTGGTCTCAAAGTGGCCACCCTGGGGCTGAATTCTGTCAGATTAATTTATGTGAGCAAACAACATCTAGCCAGCTACATGCCAAACTACTTTCTTTACTTTTTTTAACGTGGACCATCCTACACGTTTTCTGTTGTTTTCTTTCCCGGCGTCTTCAGATATTTTTGTTTGCCTTGCTTCACCTGCTTTAATGAGAACCCAGCTCAGGACAAAACCCCTGAGCCCCACCCCTGCCCCCACCCCTGGGCTACTCAGGGAGAAAGCTCTGGTGAAGAGAAGATTAAAACCTCTGACACAAAGCCTGCACCGCCGCACCGCCGTTCCCTCTGAGAACTGACCAAACAGCCTCCCAGGAGTCACAGTTGCTGTAGCATGTAGCTGATGCTAAAGAAATTCTCTTCACTGAGACCCAGCCTCATCTAAAAAGAGGCTGGTTGCTGGCAAAGGACTAGGGCAGGATGGCAGAGATAAGTTTGGATTGGGATTTGCCTTTGCCAAGGGCAAATTAAAGTGGAAATAAAGTATGGGACTGTTGTACTTTATTAAAGGATATGTTCTGAAACACCTTACATAATCAAAAACTCTGTTTTGTGTGTGTGTATTATACATACTTTGTATAATATATAATACATATAAACTATCTAATGGAAATAATTTAAAATATATCATATAAAGATGAATTTTATATATGCTTTTAAACCTACTTTTCAGCACAATCCTTTTCAATTTGGGAGGATATGCTTTATTCAGGTGTTGTGTATGAAGTGAGATGAAGCTTACATTTCAGTTTGTATAATTCAGATGCTCTCAAAGTGCAGCCACATAAAATATGCACATTTGAAAATTAATCCTTTCTCTTTTTCTTGATTTTAGGTTCCTATTAATTCGTTTAAAAGAATTTTGTGGAGAATTTCTCAAGAAAAAACTTCATCTCTCTAATTGTGTGGCCATTCATAGCTTAGCTCACATGTATACTCTAAGCCAACTTGCTCTGAAAGCTGCAGATATGATACGGAGAAACTTCCACAAAGTAATTCAGGATGAGGAATTTTATACTTTACCTTTCCACCTTATTCGAGACTGGCTGTCGGACTTGGAGATTACAGTTGATTCTGAAGAGGTTCTATTTGAAACAGTTTTGAAATGGGTTCAGAGAAATGCTGAAGAGAGAGAGAGATACTTTGAAGAACTTTTTAAATTGCTCAGATTGTCCCAGATGAAACCTACTTACCTTACTCGTCATGTCAAACCAGAGAGGCTGGTGGCCAATAATGAGGTTTGTGTCAAGTTAGTGGCCGATGCAGTGGAGAGGCATGCTCTTAGAGCCGAGAATATACAGTCTGGCACATTCCAGCATCCCGCTTCTCATGTCTCGTTATTACCTCGCTATGGGCAAAACATGGACGTGATCATGGTTATTGGAGGCGTGTCAGAAGGAGGGGACTATTTAAGTGAATGTGTGGGATATTTTGTCGATGAGGACAGATGGGTAAACCTACCCCATATTCATAATCACCTTGATGGACATGCTGTTGCAGTAACAGAATCCTACGTGTATGTTGCTGGGTCGATGGAACCAGGGTTTGCTAAAACTGTGGAAAGGTATAACCCAAACTTGAATACCTGGGAACACGTTTGCAGTCTGATGACAAGGAAGCATTCTTTTGGACTAACAGAAGTCAAAGGGAAGCTATACAGCATTGGAGGACATGGCAACTTCAGTCCTGGTTTTAAAGATGTGACTGTTTATAATCCCGAGCTTGATAAATGGCACAACTTGGAATCAGCACCAAAGATTCTTCGAGATGTTAAAGCACTAGCCATTGAAGACCGGTTCGTGTACATCGCTGCCCGCACTCCCGTGGACCGGGACACCGAAGATGGATTAAAGGCTGTCATCACTTGTTATGATACGGAGACTCGACAGTGGCAAGATGTGGAATCTTTGCCACTTATTGACAATTACTGCTTTTTCCAAATGTCTGTGGTCAATTCAAACTTTTATCAGACAGCCTCATGCTGTCCCAAGAGTTATTCTTTAGAAAATGAAGAGGCAGTAAGAAAAATTGCCAGCCAAGTGTCTGATGAGATCCTTGAAAGCTTACCTCCAGAAGTCCTAAGCATCGAAGGAGCGGCCATTTGCTATTACAAAGACGACGTTTTCATTATTGGAGGCTGGAAAAACAGTGATGATATTGACAAACAGTATCGGAAAGAAGCTTACCGATATTGTGCTGAGAGAAAGAGGTGGATGCTTCTTCCTCCCATGCCTCAGCCTCGTTGTAGAGCCACTGCCTGCCATGTGAGAATCCCATACCGGTACTTGCATGGCACTCAGAGATATCCTATGCCTCAAAACTTAATGTGGCAGAAGGACCGGATCAGACAGATGCAAGAAATACATCGACACGCCCTAAACATGCGACGAGTGCCAAGCTCTCAGATAGAATGCTAGGTTCTCTGATATGTGCAGCTCAAAACAGTTGTACCTGTTCATGAGGCTGAAGATACCCAGACTGTCACTTGAAAAAGTATGTCGATAACTTATTTTCTACATGAACTGATTATCGCCCCATATAAAGGAAATATAGTCAAAAACTGAAGAATGGGAAGATCAGTTCAATACATGGTAATTTTTGTTAGTTTGCAGTCTTTATCCATCTTTGGTTTGTGTGTGTGTTAGCTGAATAAGATCTTATTAAAGATAAGTGGAAAAACCAGGTGTAGTTACTGTGTCTGCCAGCAAGTAGTAACTCCTTTGTCTTAGGGTCTTATGTTTTGAACATGCTTTAAGCACCAGTTATATTTGCACATTTACTTTGATAATCTTTTTCATTTTTTTCCCGAATGGTTGGTTTTGACAAGATCAGAATTTATGCATTGAGCCGTCATCTACAGGAGGTATGTGCAATAGTGAGATTGAAATTTGAAGAAAGCACAATATTTCAGCAAGATGATTTCAGAATGTTTGCATTGATACTTTTTTGTATTTGTTTATCTACAAATGCTATCTTGTTTATTTCTAGAAGAGATGATTGATGAGAAATTTGTGATTGGCTCATGCATTTTTTTAGCATTTTTCATTTCTTTAGCAACTGTGTTATAAACTTCAAGTCATCACTGAGACAAATTACTGACCTTTAGCTGATTGATTGAATACAGAGGAAGTTATATCTGTGAAATTTGTTTCTCTAAGAAGAAAAGTATTATTAGTTTAGAGTAAGAAATCAAAGGCACTGAAAAATTTAAAAACGCTTTTTTCGGGAGTTGCAGGCTTATTTGAAGATAAATTAATGAGTGTAAATAATGCCAATGACAATCGACACAATGCCTTCAATTTTAAATTTTGCTCTGATGCATATTGTATGGAATCCTTACCATTCCTTTCTAAAAGAAACTTTTTTCAAAATGGGAAGGAAGTAACAATTTAGAGAAATTGCTAAAGAGAAGCCTTATTATTTCTCAGCCTGGATTATTACAATGTTTTATCCAGTTGCCCTAGACTTTCATTGGAACTTTGCCTGAGCCTAGAATACTACATTTGGGTGCATAATTATGGCTCTTAAAAATTTATCACTATGGTTATCTTTTATTTATTTTTATGCATTCTTCTGATACTCTTATCTGTGCCCAGGCTTTATGCAAATTAGCACTTAGGTTGACTCTTAGCATTCAGTTAACATAAGGGACTCCTGCTCTAACAGTTTGAAATGTGGGTCCAGTATACTTTTCTTGTTTCTTTCAGAATATCTCTACCTTCTTAGACGTTCTGGAATACCATTCTAGAAGGTGAATTCCAAGTACAGTGATATTTTTTTTCCCTAGTCCATTATAGTTAATCTTATTAGTTGGATCAAACCTCAAAAGGAAAAAAAGCACAACCAGGAATTTTGGTGTGCTTGCTGTGAGACTATTAATGTTTAGCCCTTGGACTCTATACTAAGAACTTAACTGAAATTTCTGAAATGGTATCCCTGCCTAGGACAAAGTTTTTCAATAATGTGTTGGAAATCTGCTTTAAAACCATTTAATTTAGGCCTGGGTAGGGATGGGAGACTGCAAGTCTATTTCTATATGAGGATATATTATCCTACCCCACCTCTACTGTTTTCTTAATTTCCATTTATTTGTAGTTATTTTAATAAAAGCTATTTGGATTCTGAGAAGTGCTAAGTAGTTGTGAGAGGTCTATGCAAGTAAGACAGAAAAGTTCATTGAATGAAGTTCTCGTTTCTCTCTGATAGACTGTGCTAGCAAACTGCCTTTTCTTGGTGCTGTCGAAATAATTTAGTAGCTCACTAAGGTGCCAGTTTCTCTTTAGACGGGTGTAAGGTTTTTGATTGCCTTTTGGTTTTGGTCTCAGAGCTGTCTTCTGAGACAGTCATTACCAAGTTATTTGTAGGGTTATCTTTTTTTCACATGATGTGGCGGAAGTCATAACTCGTAAGATTTAGGTATAATCTGGTTTTGAAAACGTGATTGAAACTGTTGTTCTTTAACTCGGCAGGCAGCCTAGGCCATGGCTGGAAAGAGAGGGTAAGTCCTTCCTTGCATGATGATGTGTGCAGGGTTCCTGACTACTGAATTCCTAATTTTCATATTTGAATTCACATGTGTGATTTCACATCAGTAACTTGTGTTTCTGAAATCTCCTAACTAACTTGTTAATAAGGAAAGAAACCAGATTTGCTTAAATCTGTTCAAGGCTGACATTCTGAAATTCTAAACTGGAAATAACTTCCCGCAGTATTTGGAAAGGTTCTGATTATGATGACCAGCCTAAAATGGCTCTTTGGGAAAGAAATTTCCTTTTTGATGAAAACTTAAAAGATTGTGTTTGATCATTTAAGCAGTTAAAAATACAGCTTTAAAAAGACAGTTTAATATGTATTCAAGCAAACCTTTTTTGCTTTTGTTACTGTTTTGTAGAAGGAAAAGAGAGGCATTGATTGTACCAAAAAGTAATAACTATATATAACTTTGAGTGAGGCTGCTTATATCTTAGAATGGATATCCTTTAACTATACTTACCCCACCACGGTTAAAAAAAAAAAAATCAGTGTATATATTGAGAATGTCAGTCATGAGCTTAGTGTTTAAGTAATACATCTCACTTGCAGTTGTTTGCATGATTAGCCTTGTGTATCTTGATGCCGAACTTTGCTTTTGCTGTGCCAATTCAAAACTACTTTGCTTTAAAAAAAAAAAAAAAAAAAAAAAAAAACCTCAAAATTTATTGACATCAGTTTTGTCTTGATTACTTGATTTTGTATTGTATTTCTGGGACCAAAAAACTTTTGAAATCTTTTTTTATGTAGGACAGAAGTTTGAAGCTGGAAAGATAGTGTTTATGGCAGATTTCTGTTCTTTTGTATATTAAACTCTTCAGGCTGCTGGTAAGGCAGTTTCTAGGGCACACTTTTTTTTCCTCTTTATGTTTCTTGCTAGTGTAGACGTGGTATGTTTAAATACTTCATTCTCTGCTTCATAATTCTAATATGAACACTATACTATTGGTAGACACATAAGCTGAACTGTATATTTTAGTTACTTGGCCTAATCAAGCATAACCAAAGGGAGGTTTTTTTGTACTTGCCTCAAACTAAGTGTATCGTCCACATTTCATGTCTTTTCCAAATATGTAGAATTGTGAAGCAAGTTCTCTGCCTACACTAGAAACATAGGGTGTTTATAGGTTGTCATTTAAGTGTAGAATATTTGGAGAAACAATTCAGTCTCTCCTTTTTTAAACTGTTAAACATTCTGTCACAGTTCATCACTCCAGTTTGTTACTTTCTTGAGAATAGTCCATTTTCGTTTTTGTTATAATGCTTACATTATAATATGTTTTGGTCATTGGAAACAAAACAGCTCATAGTCGTGATGTAATACAATAACAATAACAATAGTCATTTTGCTTCAAGGAATTTAATTAGATAGCCAAATAACCACTCTTTGTTGATTACCTTTGTAGTAGGGCTTTTGTCTTACTCTCCATGACCATTACTGGAAATGTCTGACAGTGAAGCACATACAATAGAGCACTTGTTAACTTAATCCTCCTGCATAATGCAGTCGTGAAAAGTAGTGCTTGCTACATGGTTGAAGATCTTATGATCCATGTGCTGGGGCTGTTTGAGTTATTTGTAAAATAAATATTTAGTTCCAGTTGATAGAGTGAGTGTTCTGGGCTAACAGTATCAAGCCCTTATCTACTGCAAGTATAATCTGAGTGCCCCCCCTTTAAGTCAGAGGAGATGTAGAATTTAGGACACTTTGAGACATTACATTGTAAAATAGCTTGTTTTATGTTCCTAAAGTTATCTTGTTCTGTGTTATAGCTACTAATCATCTCAATGTAAGTTTTAAATAAATGTATTTCTTTAGAGCTGATTTGCACTGTGATTTTTCCTTTTTAATTCTGCACCATTGACTATAATTGCTTTCTTCCTCCCCTCTTATTCCCTTCAGTCATGCAACCCTTGGCTCCCTTAAATTGAACACTTTCCAATACTCTTACAAGTTTAAACACTGCATTTATTTAAAAGAATTCTTATTGCTTAGACTTTTTATTAGCTAAATGGAGAGGCTCATACAGGTAGGGTACTTGTCGAGGCGGAATACTTCACTTCATCACGCAGTGCGAATCCTGTGAAGTTGTCTCGTCTAGCTGCGTATTCCCCGACATTGGCCAGCCCTGGTACCACACAGCAGCTCAGAGCACTGCGGTATATACTCATGTCGTGAGCGTCATACCACTCTTCGGTCTTTTCATCATAGCACTCAACATTAAAGGTGGTGGTAAAGCCATTAAAACCACCCACCACAAACAAGAGGTCGTCTACCACCTCGATACCAAAATTGCTACGAGGATTAAACATAGTGGGGATCGTGTGCCAAGTATTAGCCACTGGGCTGTAGGCTTCTGCACTCCTAAGTCGATTAGCTCCGTCAAAGCCGCCTACCTGTGGAGAGCAGAGGAAACACAGCTGGCTGTTAACCATCGCTTCTGTTTGCTGGGGATGCCCTCTTTGGCGGGGGGGCGGGGAGGGGGAACCAGTGATTTCATACCTCCCTCTTCCACCATCTTCCATGGAAAAAAGCTTTCAAATCCTTCCCAGTGGTAGCGTAAACCTATTTGCTAATAGAAAATCTAGGGCTATAATTTTTTGTTGTACAAAAGAAACTCACCGCGTATACGTGTTCTCCATAAGCAATTACGCCTATTCCACTCCTCCTGCTTCTCATGGGTGCTATGATTGTCCACTGATTACTCTCAGTGTTGTACACTTCTGCCGTAAACAGGCATTCATTTCCGTTAAACCCACCACATATGTAGACCTGTGTGAAGAGAGTTCCAAGATTATTAAAACTGGGGAGTAGAAAGAAAGGGTTGTGTGTACGGTGGCGGCTGGGGGCAGGGGACACTTCTGATGACCGTCTTCAGTCTGCGTTTCTTTTTTCCACGCGTGCATGCATTGCCTTTTAATAAGTAAAATCAGAAAAGATAGTTACAAAGGGCCACTTAGTCATTTGATGAAGGAGTTAGTATTGCAAAGTGAATACTGCCGCTTCTGCTTTCCATCCATTATTTCCAGGCTTGTTTGCTTTCCCATCTCCTCACCCCACCTTCCCCCGGGGTCTTACCTTTCCATGGAGTGTTGTGGCACTCGCATCACTTCTCTGTTCATGCATGGGGGCAATGAGTGTCCACTGGTTGGTCTCTGGCTCATAACGTTCAGCAGTGTTGAGACGCACATAGCCATCAAATCCTCCCATGGCGTAAATAAAATTACTGAGGACTGTCACGCTGACATAGCAACGCCTGGAGTGCATCGGGGCCACCTGGTGCCACGTTTTCTGGACTGGGTTAAAACGCTTTACACTGTTGAAATAGTCTACACTATCGAACCCCCCAATGATGTAAACATAGCCTTTCAAATAAGCTGTCCCGTGGTAGGCACGGGGACTCTCTTCCTCACAAGTGACATTCAGCCATCTGTCTGCCCGAGCATCGTATGCCTCAATGGCATTGGTGGGGCTCCCACCACTCCAGCCGCCAATTGCAAATAGGATGGCGTAGGGCAGGCGGGGCCTGGTGAGTGGGTTGGTGAAGTCAGAATTAGAAGGTCCGTTCATGTTTAGGTCATACATGGCCTTCAGTGCATTAATGATGACTGGCTTGCATTCCTCACTGTCTTTGACATAGTCATTCATCTTAACATTGTTCATGAAGTATTCAGCATGCATTAGAGCCAGGCGAACCTGAGAAGGAAATACAGAAAGTCATTCAGATGAGGTATGGTGTCTGGAAAACCCATGTCCTTAAGCCCGCAGCTTTACAGTCTCCTCTGAATGCAGTAGGGTCATGTTTTGTTTTGTTTTTGTAATTTACAGCTCACGGTTTAAATATTTGTTTTTTGGAGGTGGTATACATTGGATGCTGAGAATGAGCGAGATAGAAGCCACCTCAAATGGTCACAGAGCTAGTCTACTCCTTGGCCCCTGGACAGGACTATTAGACCAGAAAAAGCTGCGGTCATTGCTTAGTAATTGGATATCTATGTCTCTATATGTGAAATAACATGAATTAGCACCAAATGGCTACAATTGAGTGCAATACTCATGATCTGGTTTCTTGTCCAACTCCTATTTTGGTTGGGGAAACTCACAGAAGGAAAGGGGTGAGAGGAGGACCCTTTAGAACTCTTTTGAAGGCCTGCCCTCTCCTTTCCCCACTACCAGGGAGAATCTTGGTCAAAGAGAATATAACTGGAGCGGAAGGAACTAGCAATGCCAAGGGCAAAGAAAATTGCAAAACTCCAGACAATAGCAGGGGATGCCTTCTGTAGATGTACATATATAAGTATATGTAAGTAGAACTACAGCCTTGGAATGTGTCAAACATTCTGAGTATGGCTCTTGGGACAATCCCTCTGGGATAAATGAATCAAAAGTGAGCAATTAAGGGAATTCTCTGGCAGTCCAGTGGTTAGGACTCCGCGCTTCCACTGCAGGGGCATGGGTTCGATCCCTGGTTGTGGTGGAACTAAGATCCCACAAACCATGTGGCACGGGCAAAAAAAAAAAAAAAGCAATTAAGCAACCCACAAAAGAATAACTAAACAACCTTGGGAAGCAAAACTGAAATATGCTGCTTCCTATTTTGGGCGTCATGAGAAATCCATTTTAAAATGGCCTCAAATACAGCATCTTCTTGTTTGACGTTGAGCTCATCTTTCTCAATGATATCCTGAAGTTCAGTGACTGAGAGCTCTAAAAACTCTGCTGAGACTTTCACCATCTCCTCAAAATTGTGCAGTATGAACATGTAGGCCTTCTGCCTCAGCTCAGGGCAGTAGTAGTAGTCTGTGAACTTGCAGATGCCGATACAATTATCCAAACACAGCTCTGACTTGAGGAACTCACAGCAACCCCTGACAACACCCATGATGTTAAATTGGTCTGCAGCAGCCAGCAGCTTCTCCACGTTGTCTGGTGTGATGGGGATGGTCCGGGTGTACGCATATTCGATAATCAGCTTCATCATGTCGGGGGAAATGCCGGGGATGTTGTATACCTTCTTTTCAGTGTTGTTCCAGCCGCTTGTAAACAAAGCTCTGGAAGAAAGAAAGAAACTAGCAGTCACTGAAATCTTTCTCTCTAGTTTGCCATGTTCCCTCCCCCTGCCACCTTCTCTTGTTGTGGAAAATTTGGACATTTTCCAAATAGTGTGCACAATAAGTAAATTGGAAATAAATTGGCGTGAGGAAGCAGGGGTAGGAGGGTAGGTTTTATACAGTGGTCGAGAGAACCTTTCCAAGAACTTTGACTTTGGTCACTTTTTTTTTTTTTTTTTCTTTTGCGGTGCGCGGGCCTCTCACTGTCGCGGCCTCTCCCGTTGCAGAGCACAGGCTCCGGACGCGCAGGCCCAGAGGCCATGGCTCACGGGCCCAGCCGCTCCGCGGCATGTGGGATCTTCCCGGACCAGGGCACGAACCCGTGTCCCCTGCATCGGCAGGCGGACTCTCAACCACTGTGCCACCAGGGAAGCCCTATACATTGTTTTATTTCCAGTACCTGTCACAAAATAGGCACTCAATAAATAATTATTGAATGAGTAAAATGACCACTATTCCACAACAACTTATTGGGTCCCTACCATGTAGCTAGGTACTTCTCTACGTGTTGCAGAGGACAGAAGTCCCTACCCTAATATATTTTTCCTTCCTTTTTCTAGGAAGTTCAAGGGAATGTGGGCTCAGAGATCAAATTCTCTAGAGAAGAGGTCTGAAAACCTACAGCCTCTCGGCCAAATTCAGCCCAACTCTTGTTTTTGTACTGCACATAAGCTAAGAATATTTTTTCCATTTTTAAATGGGGAAAAAATATTTTGTGACACCTGGAAATTAGATTCAGATTTCGGTTTTCATAATTTTCTTGGAACACAGCCATGCCCTTTCATTTAGTATTGTCTATGGCTGCTTTCCTACTAAAGGCAGAGTGGAGTAGTTGTGACAGAGACTGTATGGCCTGCAAAGCTTAAAATAGTCACTATTTGGTCTTTTTGTATACCCTGCTCTAGGTCTAGATGAATGAGAATTTTTAGCAATGGGTGGCACGCACTTATCATATCTTCATTGCAACTGAGTACTCAAATATTTTCAGCTCATGAACAAAATAGGTCTTTTACTTCCTGGGTTACAATAGTTTTGGCTCAAACTCCCTTTTTCTTCTGAAAAATATTTCCTTGCTTCTTTCCCCTCATCCCCCTTCCCACCCTCTCAGTCCTTGTTAATTTGTCACCCTGTTTGAGATAGTCTCAGATAGGGGCTTAAGGGGTGGCTGAAGTGGCACTGTCATCTGGTTTAAGTAGGAAATCCACTACAGGTGTCCAACCTTCCCAAAGGTTGGTTTGGGTGAAAATAAAAGCAAAAAAGCATCTGGCCCACCAATAGTTGGTTGAAATCTAGTTGAAAACGAGACAGAAGAGGCTCTGGCCCTAGCTGTGCCTCTTCAGAAGACAAAGGAGCCAGTCTACAGGAGCCTAGGGCTTTGACAGTGTCCCTAAACTTAATGGGGCGGGAAATATGAAATGAACCAAAATGTCTCAGAATGAGCCCCATTCCCCCTTTTGGCTTAGTCCAGCAACCCTGTTATACCTAAAGTAGGAACTGCAGCTACAGAGGATGTTCTTGTGGGCATTGAACTCAAAGCCATTGACCTTGATGACCACGTCGCAGAGCTTGCCCTCTAGCCTAAGCTCGTTGAAGATCTCACAGGTCATCGCACTCATCTTCCTCTCCATGTGAGGCTGGTGGAAATGTGTGGAGGCCGCCGCGCTCTCCATCTCCATGGCACCCCGGGACAAGCGGAGAGAGCCTGCTCTCCTAGGGTGTCGGGGAGGATTGTAGGAGCCCTTCAGCCAGCAGTCACTCCTTCTCCCTACTACATCTTTCATATAGGGCCCAGCAGGCAGCCCAAGTTCCAGAATCCTGGGCCCACAGTGACATCACTCTCAGGATTGTGCTCTCACGTTCTGGAACTCTCTCCTGTCCCTGTCCTCCTTCCTTTCCCCCCTCCCCCAAGGCATCACTCAGGCTGAAGACCACCCCACCACATCTTCTGCAACCAACAAGGAGCAGGACGTGACCACCAACACAGCATAAGACTTTTGATTCACTCTAGCTCCTGCTGTCCACTTCCGGTGCTCAGTTTGACATCTCTGTAGCATCCATCTACCTTCTTCCGCAGCTTGGCACTTGGCTCCCGAGACACTGAGTTCAAGGAAACCAAGTCAGAGGAGGCAGAAGGGAGAAGTAAAGCTGATGCGTTTTCATTCTGGCCCAGGTGTCCAGGGCCCTCCTGCCGTCTGGACTGAGTCACTCATCTTCTGTGATGAGGAGCGAGCCCCGTGAAGGAAGCACCTTCTGGATGTTCAACAGAACTCACTTATGGCTCCTTCACACCCCCTCCCATCTGCGGTCTTTTGGTCATGCAAACCTTAAGCCTGGAAACGTCCATTCCGGTTAGGGGTTTTGTTCTAAAAAGAGTGGCACCCACCCACGTAAGCCCAGCCTCTTGGGACACCCCCAGTCCCCCCCACCTCACCCCCGCCACGCCACGCCCCGGCGGAAGCGACGCCTGCGCAGTGGGGCCGCGGGGGCGGTCGTTGTGCCTACGCCGCCAACCGGCCGGCGAGCGCCATGGCGGAGGAGGTGAGGCGGGAGGAGGAGACCGGCGTGGGGCGGGCTTCGAACCCCCGGGCGCTCCGAGACCCCCACCGGGCCGCCTGGGCCTCGCCGCGCCACTGCGGCCCGTAGGCGCCCAGGCCCGGCCGGAGCCCCCGCTCGTCCCCCGCGCCCCCGGCCCGGCCTCGCCGGCCTCCCCTTTGGCCCAGCGCGGTGCCGGGGTCAGCGGTTCTCTCGGGTCTCGGGACAGGTGAGCACCCTGATGAAGGCCACGGTTCTGATGCGGCAGCCCGGGCGGGTGCAGGAGATCGTGGGCGCCCTCCGCAAGGGCGGGGGAGACCGCTTACAGGTACCGCGGGGGGGCTGGGGATGTGGCCTGCCCAGTGCGCCTTCCCGCTTTGCTGCGGACACTTGCAAGCATGCCTTCAGCCCCTAGAAATGGCCAGGTGCCCGAGGGCAAGCCTGTTTTGCCTTGGGGGAGAGCCCGCCTGCCCAGAAACCTAGATTTCACATTTCTCAGTAAGGTCGTGCTGTAGACAGAAAGCACCCCACCCCAGGCCCCCGGGTCTTGTTGTCCTCACTAGCCGAGGTTGGTGGGCTCCCCAAGAAGGCGCAGATGTGTAGATGGGCCAAAAGGTGGGGGCATCTTAGGAAGGACCAGGGCATTGAGATGGGTGCTATTGAAAGAGTGGAAGGGGTCCTGATTCTGCAGTCCTCACCCCCATCCTCAGAGAGGCTGGGTCTTCTCTGGGTTAGCACAGGTACTAACGAGGATTCGTTCTTCCTTCAGCGCTTCCTAACTCCCCCAGGGCTTTGCCCGCAGACTGGCACTGAGCTGTTTGGACTTCCATAATCATCCTCCCTGGCTGGCACAGGGCCACCCTGGAAGGAGCCTGTCTAGGCTTCATCTCTCTTTTGCATTTTAGGTCATTTCTGATTTTGACATGACCTTGAGCAGGTTTGCATATAATGGAAAGCGATGCCCTTCTTCGTACAGTAAGTCACATACTAACTTGCTTTATTGGGCTTGACAGGATGATGGCTTCTAAGGGGCGAGTAAAAGGAGTTCTGTGTTTTTGCAGATATTCTGGATAACAGCAAGATCATCAGTGAGGAGTGCCGGAAAGAGGTGGATTACTCCCTTCTTTGCTCAGAAATGGCTATCATATACGACTTCCAGTGGTTCTTGGTTAGGACCAAAGATTCCAGGGTTGAGACCTTAGAAGATTAATTTTTTAAAAAGTTGTTGTTATGCTCAGGTGGACCTAGTCTTAATACACTGAGACAGCTATTGACCAAGACATGTGATGATGGATGGTTGGAATATGCTTACTGCTATCTATAGAACTTAATAGGAGACTTCGATGTTTGCTGTTTAACCCTCCCACAACTCCGAGAGGTGGATAGAATCATTACTGTCTCCATTTAGCAGATGGGAAAACAGAGGCTTGGAGACGTTTGAGCAACTTACCCAAGGTCATACAGCAAGATGCAGAGCTTGGTTTTCCCATAGATCTGATTCTGTTCCCGAACTCTTTCCACTATATTATGCTCTTTCCTTGATAGTACAAATTTTCTTGGTAAGGCAGCAGGTACCAAGAAAGACTTCTGAATTATCGTCTACGTATAAAACTCCCGTTTCCATATGATGCACACAGATATTGTAAAGCGATCCCTTGTAGCCTTGGAGTTCATTTTACTTTGCTCTGCGTTCTTCCCATCAGTGTCCTCTTTGCCAGAGCAGAGCTGTTGCTAGCCCCTCGTTTCTCTGCAGGTTGCTGAGCTCTTTCTGCTAAATAGCTATATCATTTAGTTCCACTTGATTATGAAGTTTACCAAATTGGTTACTAAGTGGTATGTTGGTCTGCCATATTGGAGAGATCTTCTAATACTGTCATGATTACTGGTTATTAAGATGGACAGTGAATTATAGATAGCTTTTCTGTTTCTACACTTGTCTCTCTGGTGATGCCACCTGCAGCTTAAGGTAGATTCTGGCTCCACCACTGATTACCTTTGGCAGGTCCCTTTTTTTGGTTCCTCACATCCCTGATCATAGCAGCTTCCAGAGAGCTACATCCACAAATAAGACAATAGGTTTGGATGCCCTCTCTAGTATAAAGAAGCTAGAGAACATTAAGATTTGTGGCCTTGATGGGTTCTTGAAGAAATTATTAAAGCAAAATTTATGTAAGAAATCTTTTTTCTTTTTAAAAATTTATATTCTGGGGGCTTCCCTGGTGGCGTGGTGGTTGAGAATCTGCCTGCCAATGCAGGGGACACGGGTTCGAGCCCTGGTCTGGGAAGATCCCACATGCCGCGGAGCAACTAGGCCCGTGAGCCACAACTACTGAGCGTGTGCGTCTGGAGCCTGTGCTCCGCAACAAGAGAGGCTGCGATAGTGAGAGGCCCACGCACTGCGATGAAGAGTGGCTCCCGCTTGCCACAACTAGAGAAAGCCCTCGCACAGAAACGAAGACCCAACACAGCCAAAAATAAAATAAATAAATTTTTTTAAAAATTTATATTCTGTTGAATTCTGTTATACTTTCAGAAAAATGTTCTCACACTCAAGAAAACATTGAGAATCTTAACACATTTTAGGAGCTTTCTGTCATTGTCAGTCTTTGTATTTAACCCTCTTTTGGACTGACGGTCAGGGACTCCATTTGATCTCATGATATTCCGAGACCATGCACGTATTAAAATTAAAATTTTTTACTCAGTCACTTCTCATTTTTATTGGGCACTGTTACTGACTGAGCCCATGTAACACATGATCCCTGAAGCAGCCTCCCTAGATTGTGGAAGGTCCTGGCATGTGGAAGGTGACCTTAGCCAGAGGAGGTGCACAGAGATGCTCCCCGTGAGGTTGTCCACCTGACGTTGGCAGTGCGATGGAGTTATCCCCGAACATGCTGTGTCCCAAACTCCAGTCTTCTAGTTCACTTGAATGATTTTTGCCAGATCTGTGTAGAGTACCCTGCTTTTAAAGATCTGAATGCAATTAACTTGCAAAAGAAAGAAGCAATCTTTATGAAAGCATGAGTGTGCTATTCTAGTTTTCTTTCTTTTTCTGACACACATTAAAATGAATCCCAGACCACTAAAATGAAAAGTGTTTTTATCCATGTACCCCCCCGCCGAAGTTATCTTGCCTACCACCTGATAAAATGTGCCACATTTGGGGAAATACAGCGTTAAATCAGTTCTTACTGATAAAGCGGGGGTGCAGAGGGATGGCCAGCTCTGCAGCTCCAGTCACACTCCCTTACATGAAGTTGCATCTTCTAGGTGACTTTTTTCTCATGCTGGACTGTAGGACTCTGCTGGGGAAAACTTGATGTGGACTAAATGGCTTTTCTCTTCATTTGGATGTCACAGCTCAAAGCGCTCCTCCACCACTATTACCCAATTGAGATTGACCCACACCGGACCATCAAAGAGAAGTTACCTGACATGGTGGAATGGTAAGTGATGGTGGTGGTGAAACGCCCCTGGCCCTCGCGATGCTTGGTCTGGAGGGGGGCGTATTTTTCCTGAGCTTTGGTCAGATGCAGGCACCTTTACCTTACTGAATGCTTAACTGAAGGCCACAAGCCCAGCTGCTAGAACAAATTGTCCAGATACAGCCAGGCTACGCGTGGCTACTGCTAGAGTAGAGGGCTCACCAAGTATCCTTGGAATGAGTTAGAAGCCCCTTAGTTTGGAGCAATAAGTGCTTTGGGGCAATAACCCTCCTAAGGAAACCAGTATCACTGGGCAAAGCCCCAGTTCTCCAGAGAGTGAGGTCACAGAGGAAGGGATTCAGAAGAGCTTTGACATCAGCAGCAACTTGCCCAGCTCTTGTGTTGCTGCTGTGTTGCTGTCTCACCCTCTTCCTTTAGGGACAAGCAGGTCCTTCAGGAAATGGCTCTGGGGAAAAGGATGAGGCCTCCACTGTCAGTACTTCCAGAGGAGAAGTACTGAGATGGGAAAGGTCACTTTACTTAGTGGTTTGAATTTGGGGTTTCGTGGGGTGTCTGTTTCCAGGTGGACCAAAGCGCATGAGCTCCTGTGCCAGCAGAAGATTCAGAAGTTTCAGATAGCCCAGGTGGTGAGAGAATCCAACGCAATGCTTAGGTGAGCTGCCTGCTCTGGAAAATGTTTCTGCCAGACTGTTTGGAATGGATTTGCTCACAAAAGAGAGGCTGGGAAGGATCGAAGAGGAGTCAGTTGCTGGGAGAGTCAGAAATGATCTAGCACCATGAGTAGCTGACGTGGAGAAGGTCTTGCTTTTCCTCTCTGGACACAGCCAGAGAATTTTCTATCCTTGGGTGTGTCCTAGGATGCAGTCTGCTGGTAGTGGATATGGTATGAATATGACCAGGTCTCCATCTCCTAGAACAAACAGCATCTAGCTCATTTTTCCCAATGATAAAAAGACTTCTGGGGTCCCCATGGTGACTGGTGTTCTTTATCCAGACATGGGAGTTGGCTGACCTAGGACCCTTGATCATCTGTGGCCTTCACAGTGCAGCTGTCTGCTGGAGCGTTCTTTACTGGAGGAGGGATGAGGGCACGTAGAGGAAGGAGTCAACACGGGTGCCTTCCCTCAAGGATTGTGTGTCCTGACTGGGGAGAGAGGCTAGCTCGTGGAAAGCCAGGAGAGTAGACACGTGCAGACCCAGTAAGTGCCTGGGTGGGTTGGCGGTGTTCCCCACTGAAGCTGCCTCAGGATAGCTGCCTGGTTGTATTTTGCTCAGGCAAAATAATCCAGAAACAGACAAACAAAAAATGTGGTTATATGGTGTATATGAAGTTCAGGGACAGGGAGAGCAAATCAATGGTGATGTGAAGTCAAAATGGGGGCGATGGCATCGACTGGGAAGGAACATGAGGGAATCTTGACCTGGTTAGTAACTACATGTGTGTGAACATGTGTAAATATTAACTGAGCTGAACACTTAAGATTAGTGTACTTTAATAATTTACTCGGTGTATTTTATTCCACAATTTAAAATGTTTTTTAAAAAATGTTAAAGATGTAACCCAAATAGAAAATAAAGAACAGTCGTAGAGGCAGTGCCATTTCAGAACCGTTCATGTCACTTCAGGGATGGATACAAGACGTTCTTCAACACCCTCTCCCAGAACAGCGTTCCCCTTTTCATCTTCTCCGCGGGCGTTGGCGATATCCTGGAAGAAATCATGCGGCAGCGGAAGGTGTTCCACCCGAACATCCACATCGTCTCTAACTACATGGAGTTTGATGAAGATGTGAGCTGGGGCTGGAAGAGGGGTGGGGACCGCCAGCCAGGCTGCTTCACCCTAAACGTTAACCTTGATGGGGGAGGGGGGAGGGAAAGCATGCCGGCTTCTTTGCCCTCAGCACTTATTTATTTATTAGTGCCAGCTGAAGACAGTCGCTTTTGAGGGACCCACTCTTGGGTGTTTGGCTGACAGTCGACTCTGCGAGGGAGGACCGAGCTTAGGGCTCAGCCAGGCCCCACGTCACTGTCATGGCTCGTGTGCCATCCTAGGTACTCAAGGGCTTGGACTTGGACTTGTTTTTCTTGAGCCAGAGGTGGGCTGCTCTGACTCACCCTTGTTCTGACTTCTTCCCCTTAAAACCAAGGCTGGAATTTTCATCCCTTTGACCTGTGGCTAGGGTGTGGCTAACAGCTGAGGTTAGCGTACATGTAGCCAGGCAGTGCTTGTATCACGGGCTTCATGCTTTCACCAGAGTAGGTGATCAACAATATTTGATGGCCCCTGTTAGTTTAAACCAGGGGTTGTAAACTTTTTCTGTAAAAGACCAGGTAGTAAGTATCTCAGGCTTTGTGGGCAGTATGATCTCTGTCACAACTACTCTGTCACACAAAAAAGCCCCCGTAGACAAGATGTAAACAAATGGGCCTGGCTGTGTTCCAGCAAAGCAATTTGCAAAAATAGGCCAAATCTAGTCCACGGGCCCTAGCTTGCCGACCCCTAGTTGGATCACAATGAAGTTTTGGCATTATCTGTGGCTTTCAGGATTCCCTTTTCTCTGTGGCAGAGACAGTGGAACACTGGTCCTGAATGGGTCCTTGTAGCCCTTCTGTCTGTCTCTTGTCTTGATTATTTAGGGCTTCCTAAAGGGATTCAAGGGCCAGCTCATACACACCTACAACAAGAACAGCTCCGTGTGCGAGAACTCTGGTTACTTCGAGCAGCTTCAGGGCAAAACCAACATCCTCCTGCTGGGAGACTCCATGGGGGACCTCACTATGGCTGATGGGGTTCCTGGCGTGGAGAACATTCTCAAGATTGGCTTCCTAAATGACAAGGTAGGTAGGAGACCCGGGTTCTTCATGGCTGGCTTCTCCTTCATTCCTGTTAACGAGTGCTTATTGAACACCTTCTGTGGGCTAGACACTGCGTGAAGTATGAGAGGCACAGAGGTCAGACACAAGCCATAGTCTCATAGGAAACAAAAGAAACACCCAGTGGTTACAGCTGTGCACGAAGCACACGGCGTGACCGAGAGGTCAGAGCACGTCATCAGAGCCCACGCTTAACCGAGTGCTCACCGTGTGCCGCGCACATTAACCCAGGTCATCTGTACAGTCATACTCTGAGGTCGTGACTGTTATACCCAGTTTACAAATGAGGAAACTGAGGCGAGGGGGTTAAGTAACTTGCCCAAGGTGACATAGTTTAGAAAGTGGTTGGGCTGATTACTAGTCCTAAATCATACCAGTAAGGCATGGTTGAGATGGGAGATGTTGGTATTCAGGATGTGGGTTTATAATTTAGAGGAGAGCATAGGAACAGACCAGAGGTTGACAGGGGTGAAAACATAAGGTCACAGAGGGGCACAGTATGGCATCAGGCTAGAAGGCCTCCAGTTCTCACCCTTAGCCAGCAGGTGCTGAAGCCTTGTGAAGATTCAATCCAGATAGATCAGAGGTAACATCTGATATTTTTTGTTTCTAATCGTTGTGACGGTCCTTTTGGCACTGACCCAAGGGTTAATTGTGGCAGCCTGCATCCATGGCCATCTGTGTCTCCAAAGGGCAGGTCCCGGTAACCTTGAGCTCCTCCTGGGGAGTCACAGCTTGAATGCCCTCCTCCCCAGCCCCAGGTGCGCAACGGTGGGCAACGCGGAGGGCAGGGCGCTGGGGGACTCTCGGTCTCTGCTCCCCGGGCAGGTGGAGGAGCGGCGGGAGCGCTACATGGACTCGTATGACATCGTGCTGGAGAAGGATGAGACGCTGGACGTGGTCAACGGGCTGCTGCAGCACATCCTACAGCAGGGGGACTGGACAGAGATGCAGGGCTCCTGAGGGCGGCCCGGGGTCAGGCCCCGCGGGCTCTGATGAGGAGGGGCTTCAGCGGAAGGCTACTCTGCTCTGAGCACTGCTCCTCCCTGGGCTGCAGAGAAGAGGCCCGGCGGCTGGGAGCTGCTGGCCCACGCCCCTCCCTCCCCCTTTCCCTGGCTTCGTGGTTTGTGTTCTCCAGAGCCTTGAGGGAGCGGGCAGCAAAAGCCATTCCAGATGAACTGTGGACCTACACAGTGTTAGCACTTTAGGAATCATTTGGTCCAGGGAAACTTTTTTCCAGTATTTTTTAACATGGGAAGCTGCTCTTCAAACAAATCTAATATGTGAAACAGATCAAAATAAAAAAGGAAAACACAGAGCTGTTCCAGTTGGCGTGGGGGTGGGGCAGAGCCTGTACCTCCTGGTTCTGGAGGCGCAGGAACCTCCGAGAAGCTGCTAGAGCTCCACGGAGCACAGTTTGAAAACCCCTGAATTAGCCCAGGAGACTCTGAGCACAGCCTAGTGTGTCGGTGGGCATCACGGTGGGCAGGCAGGGTTGGGAGGGTTTGCTTCTGACCTGGCATGGTTTGACTTGATTCTCATGCAGCCGTTAAACTTGAAATTCAGCTGGGATCAGCGGAATCTGGCCGGCCCTGTATGCAGAGCCCCCTCTTTATGGGTCCCTAAAGTGATCCATATGAGTGTGGATTTGCACTGGTGCCCTTGGCTCCTGTCCTGCCTCCTCCTCCACGGCCACTAAAATGGATGACTTAAGGGCAGGTGAGTCGGGACCTGAAGGGAGCAGGTGCTCAGGGTACTCAGATTCATTCCCTCATCCGCCTGCCTGGTGGCTGGTAAGTTGTGTTTGTCTGCAGCTCAGCAGAGAAAGTGATGGAAGTGTTGACTGAGGGCCCGCTGTGTGCACCCAGGTGCTGCAGGTGCCGTTTCATCCTCACAGGGATCCTGCAGGAGGTATGGGTCCACTTGGAAAGGACCAGTCCTTGGCCCGAAGGCCAGAGCTGGGAGCTCGAGCTGGGGTTGCAGTGTTTCCGACAGAGCCAGCCTTCTCTTCTGCATCACGCTGCCTCCACGCAGACTTAGTTCAGGCTGTCCTGTTAGGCTTGGGGGGGGGGGGGGCGGTTATCATCTGAGGCTGTCACCTCTTTCGACCCAGAGGTGCTCTCTGTGCTTTGGGACCAGGGAGTATCAGTCACTGGCGACCATGGGGAGCAGCTCCGTCTCTCAGGGGATCTTGGGCAAGAGCTCGGTGCTTGTGGGGGCAGTTTGGGGTGTGAATCCAGTCATTTTCTCTCCCAGGCACCCCCCCACCCCACCCCCTTGGATGGCTTGGGTCATCTCTGTTGCACTGGCCAGAGTCCAGCCAGGAAGGTGAGGGCAGATGGCCTGATTAGTGGCTGAAGCAACTCCTCCCTTAAGACACCAGAGGTTTGAACTCAATTACCTTTCTTTCTGGCAGGAGGGAGAAGCACCAGGCAGGTGGTAACAGCTGGCGGCCAGGAGCAGGGAGAGGTGGGAACATCGTGGTATTAGAAATGATCTATGTGAAAGGGGAATCTGACCTGTGTGGTTTAATTTAACCCTTGAGGGCTTCCCTGGTGGTGCAGTGGTTGAGAGTCCGCCTGCCGACGCGGGGGACACGGGTTCGTGCCCCGGTCTAGGAGGATCCCACGTGTGTCACGGAGCGGCTGGGCCCGTGAGCCGTGGCCGCTGGGCCTGTGCGTCCGGAGCCTGTGCTCCGCAGCGGAAGAGGCCACGATGGTGAGAGGCCCGCGTAGCCCCCACAAAAAAAAAACAAAACCAAACAAACAAATAATAATAATTTAACCCTTGAGCTTTGCATGTTGTGTTTGAGTTCAGGGAACTTGTTTTTCCATTCAGCTGGGACCCTTAGGAGATCAGGATCATGTCTCCAGGCCTCCCCTGCAGGCCACTCTCTGTGGACACTTCCCCGCCAGCCTCCCTCCATGGTGAGGGCCCCAGCTGGGCCTCAGGGAGGCAGGAGGCTGAGACCTAGGGACACAGGGTCTTGAGCTGAAGGGCCATGGAGATGGCCTGCTTTGCTCCCCTTCCTCCCAACACTTGGGTCTAAGCTTCCCGCCCCCAACCAAGAAAGACCACATCCCGAGGACTTTGTTTTCGGATGTGTTTTATTTGGCACAAAGGAGAAGGGGGTCTGACACCAGTTTAGCCTTTTGAGTGTGCAGAGCTCTGCCCAGCCCCCTCTCACCCCTCAATAATGAGCCCCTTTTCCACATTTATCTCAGCCCCAAACCAAGGATTTCATAGCCCTAAGATCCATCCAAGTAGGTTTCCTCATACCACCCCCCTTCATTTTTCTCTTGTTCTTTGGTCCCTAGAGAAGGCAGCCTTCTTTAGGAATAAAAGGTGACACAAAGCCCAGCCCTGAAGTGCAGCACCCTAGGGGCTCTTCAGCCACCGCTGGACGGCAGCAAGGGGACACGAGACAGGTGAAGGGAACCGGACAGGTAAGGTAGGGCTGCCCCCCTGGAACCGTCCCCTTCCCTAGGAGCCAGCCAGAGCCGAGGGAGGAAAGCTGGGGGTTCACGTTCCTGGGGAGCTGCCAGAACAGAGGAATGGGGGCTGTGGGCAGGTGGGGGGTGGGGGGCGGGTTGAGGATGGTGAGGAAAGGTACAAGTAAAGGGGAAGTTTGGGGAAATAAGGAAATGATGAGCTTGGCCTTGCTCAGTGTCTGGTGACACGGAGGGGAGGTCTGAGCAAGGGGCCAGCAATGACCCCAGCCAACCCCCAAACTCCACCAATCCCCAGATTGGCTCTGCAATTCCAAAACTTTTAAGGAAGGGGTTTGGGGCTGGGAGAGAAAAACCGAATAGAGATCTGTGCTGTGGATTTTACTCTCGGGCAGTGGGAAAACCAGAGTTGTCCCCTCTGACCACTTTCTAGAAACTTTCAGACCTCATTCCAGTAGAGGGGAGGGTGACTGTTGGGAAGTCAGCCCCACTGCCCACTGTCCCCCTAGACGTGGACCTTTGCATTTGGGCCCAGGCCTCCGCCCTTCAGAGCTCCTCGTGGACCCGCTCCTGGTCCTCGTCCGATTTCAGCTTGAGTTCCTCAGCAGTGATGTTGCCATCCTGGTTGCGATCCTGATTCTGGAACATGTCTCCTATGGTTTTCTCAGGGTCCTGGCCAGGCAGGAGGCGTCCTTTGCCCTCACTGACTTGAGCCTTGATGAAGGTGGAGAACTGCGGCAAGGAGAGCCAAGGGGAGGGGGAGAGAGCGTCCTGCCTGAGCAGCTGTGCTCACCTTGGGACGGGCCCCACGGTGAGGTCTTCCAGTGAGGACTGAGGAGAGGAGCTGGTGCTGCGCCCAGGGTCAGGCAGCCATGGGGGAATGGGCTGCAATGTGCCAGAGGCAAAGGCGGGGATGAGGGGCTTAAGGCACACTGACCCGCAGAGGGGCGGGAACACGGGTGCAGACAGGATGGTGGACACACACTCGTTAGATGCCACCGTGCAAGGTGGCTCCTGCCAGGTGACAGCGTGGGAGGGATTACTAGAAGGAGCGAACTCCTCACCCACCTCCTCCGGGGGGACCTCGCCATCCTTGTTGAGGTCCATGTCTTCAAACAGGTTGGCAGGAGGGTCTTCGTGCCACACAAACAGGTAGCCTGTGGGCAGTCCATCCTCCCGGGACACCAGCTCCACCTCAAACAGGAGCACGGCACTTCCAGGAACCCCCCGGGCTGGAGGGAGGAGAGGAGGAGAGAGGGAAGGGTCTGGGCCCGGCTTCACTGCCTGCCCAGTGCACTCCCAGCCTACAGGCCTCAGCTCCTGCCTTGGGGGCTGGAGAGTGGGGCATGGAAGGGGAAACATCGGAAAGGCTTCACTCACTCCTGCCAGCAGCCATCCAGGCTCCAGGTGGCAGGGCAGAGGGGAGGAGGAAAGCCATCAGGCCAGTCTCTGCTCACCTCCGTTCTCTCCATGTGCCAGGTGTGGGGGGACCACAAGCTGCCGCCTCTCTCCCACACACATGCCCTGCAGGCCCGTGTCCAGGCCTTCGATCACCTTGTGGGCGCCCAGAGTCGCCTCCTGAGGGGCCCCATAGTCATGGCTGGGGGGAGAGCAGATTCCCGGCTCAGCGCTCATCCTGGTCCCTGGCAGGCCCAGCTCCCGAGTCACCCCTGGTGCCGCCCCACAGGGCAGGGTGCAGGGGCCCAGCAGTGCAGAGATAGGGTCAATCCCCTTATCTCATAACTGCCCCGCAGTGTGGCCGGGGGCTCATCTCTCCCTGCTCATTTCCCTCCACTGAGGGGAACTAGCAGCTCCCCTACTGCTTACCTCACCCTCCCTCTGCCTGTGGAGTTAAGAATTTCAGCTTAGATGGGAACTTAGGGAGGGAGGAAGAGTCAGGGGTGCTGCTAGGAGGACTCCCCACGCCCGGGCCCACCCACCTGCCCAGCCCTGGCCCTGCCCCGGACCCACGAGGAGAAGAGCCTGGTGCCATCCAGCAGAGAGCAGTTGTAGTGGTAGCGAACAAAGTCCCCAAGCTTGGCCGTCTCGTTGCAGGTCTCCAGGGGCCGGGACAGTGTCTTGATTTCCACTGGATCTGCAGGGTTGTGGAAGTCGATGATGTGGACGTCGAAGATGAGCACAGCAGAGCCAGGGATCTTGTCTCCTGGGGCCAGAATGGGGGCGTGGATCAGCTGGAGTCTAGGAGGGGATGCTCTAGGTCTCCATGGAGGCCCCAGACCTTCCCCATCCTGGGGTTTTAAACAAGGATGGGATGGGATGTTTGTCCACATAGTCAACTCTTGTAATATACTCTGGTGGTGAGGAAGCAGGGGAGGGGAGGGGCACACCGGCTGGAAAGCCTGTTCCATGTGTATCTTGCAACCTCCCAACAACTCACCCTAATGATCCGTGTGATTAGTTCCATTTTACAGGTGAGCACACAAAGGCTTCCAGCAAAGCTGGGACTCAAATCCAGGTCTCTGCTTCCCAGGGCTACGCTGTTTCTGTTCTTCCATAACTACCCTCCTCCCCAAGCTCAGCCGGAATCCGCCCCCTTCACCCCCGCCCATCAGGGGGAAGGTCAGGAGGAACTGAGGTGTTGGCTTGGGGAACAGGGAGCATGCCTACCAGTCCCATTCTCTCCGTAGGCGAGGTGGGGCGGGATGGTGATTCTCCGGCGCTCCCCCATGCACGAGCCCTGCAGCCCCTGGTCCATCCCTGGGACCACGTAGCCCTGCCCCACATAGGTATTGTAGGTGTGGTTTTGGGAGTAGCTGCAATACAAGGTGGGGAGGCAGCCAAGGGAGTCACAGCTGCCCTGCCCTTCCCGCAGCACAGAGCCGCCCCCAGCCCCCACCGTCGTCCTCAGGAACCCCCAGACCTGGAGTCAAAGAGGGTGCCATCCATCAGGGAGCCATTGTAGTGGTAACGCATGAAGTCCCCAGCCACGGCTCTCCGGACGCAGCCAGGTGGCAGCTCCAGTGTCTCCAGCTGGACCGTGTCCTTTGGGTTGTGGACGTCAATCAGTAGGACATGGAAGACCAGGGAGGCCTGAGGGGGGATCACAGTCCCTGGGGAAGGGATAGGCTTGAACCATACACGTGGAGAGCAAAGCAGGGCTTCTTCTCCACCCAGGAAGGCCTATGTGAGCACCGTGCAAAAAGGTGCTAACCCTGCTTTCCAGAGCCTTTGACGCCCATCAGCAGCCCTGGTTCTTCTCCTGTGAGGCCTGAGCTGAGCTCTCCCCAGGGCCACCACCAGCCCATATGAGCCTTTGTGTGAATCAGAATAAAGCACCTTTGTTTTTGTTTTTTTTTTCTGGCTGTGCTTCGAGGCTTGCGGAATCTTAGTTCCCCAACCAGGGATTGAACCCAGACCCCAGCAGTGATAGTGCCGAGTCCTAACCACCCAAGCACCCCTCCTTAGTGAGGTGATCACCAAGGGCTAGATTTCATCACTACCTGCCTCCCTGGCCGGGTGTCCTTGTGCAGTACTCAACCTGAACAACTGTATGTGGCAGCCCACTTGTAGAGAATCCCCAAGTCCCTGCTTGCCCTCACCATAGCCTTTCTCGCCATAGGCCAGGAATGGAGGGATGATGATCTTCCTTCTCTCTCCAGGACACATGCCCAGCAGCCCCTGGTCCATGCCCTTGATCAGCCAGCCAGAGCCCACGTAGGTGTCATAAGTGCCACCTCTACTGTAGCTGCAGAGAATGAGGTAGGGGTGAGGCTGCTGTTGGTGGGAGAGGCAGGAAGGCCCCCGACTCCCCGCTGCATGCCACAGTCCCTGGCGCCCCAGGGCTCCTTCCAGCCCTTACCTGGTGTCGAAGGCAGTGCCATCCAGCAGCGTGCCGTTGTAGTGGTAGCGGACAAAGTCGCTGTCCTGGACCATGCGGGGGCAGTGGGGTGGGCGCAGCAAGGTGCTCACCTGCACAGTGTCCTCCTTGTTCCACACATCCAGCAGGACCACATCGAAGTAGAGGGTGGCATCCGGGGGAATAAGCCCCGCTGTGTTTGGTGCAGCCCCCAGAGTGGGGGGTGGAGTGGAGGTCTGAGCATCCTGCTTGGCCTCCCCCTCCACCACCCTTAGTTCCCCTTCTCCCAGGTCAAGCTAGGATCCTACCCAGGGCCCTATTATTGCCCTTCCTCCCGCCCCAGGGGCAGGAGACGGAAAAGTCTAGTCCCAGACCTGCCGCACTATTCATTCTGCGCATGCAGTGTGACCTTGGAAAGCCGCTCTCCCTCTCTGAGCTTCAGTTTTCTGGCCCTGGGCCCTTGCTTCTGCCTCCTGGTCTCCTCCACCCCCATGCCTGGGCCCCAGCTCTCCTCACCGACGCCGATGCTGCCATAGCCAAGGTGAGGAGGCACGATGAGGCGTCGCCGCTCGTTGACGCACATGCCCATGAGGCCTCGGTCCATGCCGGTGATGAGGCGCCCCACGCCCACCACGATGGCCACCAAGGTGTGGCGGTCATAGCTGGGGAATGAGGGGACAGATGGGATACAGTGACCTCTGCCCATGGTGACATACATGCACAGGTGCACACGAGTGCGTACACACACACACCCCTCCCCCTCCCTACACAAAGGTGTAGATCCACAGGCTCCTCAACTCTTCAAGCCTCCCTCCTAGGTGGGCCATGACTCCCACCTCAATAGGATGGGCTGTTACAAAAGGAAGTCTTCCAGGAGGCCAGGGGCTTTTAATCTGCCCTGGGATGGGGGGATGGTGCCAGCAGTCCTGTCTGCTGCTGCTATCTGCTGACAGAAAAGGAGTGGGAAGTGCAGACCCAGGGTGGGGGGTGTGGGGAGACCAGTTATCCAGCACTTAAGTGATAAGGGTGACGAAATGCTTGGCATTTTGCATTCATTATCTTTTAAAAAATATTTATTTGGCTGCACCGCATCTTTAACTGTGGCACTTGGGATCTTCGTTGCGGCACATGGGCTCTTAGTGGTGGCATGCGGAATCTAGTCCCCTGACCAGGGATCGAACCCGGGGCCCCTGCATTGGGAGCGTGGAGCCTTAACTGTTGGACCACCAGGGAAGTCCCTGCATTCATTATCTTATTTAATTCTCTCCCCTGTGAGGTGGGCATTATTATTATTATTTGCCATACCATGCAGCTTGTGAGATCTTAGTTCCCCCACCAGGGATCAAAGCTGGGCGGGCCAAGCCGGGCCATAGCAGTGAAAGCGCCAAGTCCTAACCACTGGACCACCAGGGAATTCCCAAAATGGGCATTATTGATTTCATTTTTCTTACAAGAAAAATTGAGACTTGAGAGACCAAATGACTTGCCCAAGGTCACCCAGCTAATGTTTGGTCTGTTGAATTCCAAAGCCCATGGTTGGGCCACTGCACCATCAATTCACAGAAGAAAGGAAGGGGAAGCAGAGCTGGCTGGGGATAGGGATTGGTTTACAATTTTGAAAAAGCCTACTCTAAAATTGCCATGGCTTTTACTTGTTTTTAGTTACAGTTTTAATTTTAAATGTTCAGAAGTTAAGGAAAGATGGGAGATTATTATTTTGATGGAAGGTGTCATGGGTTGTGAAAGTTTTCCAAGCTCAGCATTGCTTGGATACAACCTGGATCCAAGAGTCCCCATCAGACTCCCCGATAGGGAGGTCATTCCCCAACTCCCAACCCCTCCTCCACTCCTTGATGGCCACAGGCTCACAGCTGTACTCCTGGCTACTGCCTATGCCTCATTTTGCCCACTGAGCTGGTTGTATGGCCTGCTTCCTCCACAGTGCCGTTGTGAGAGCCCAAGCATGGCAAGAAGCTTCTACCAGTTAAACACTACCAAAGTTCGCCCCAGAGTCAAGGCTAATGTGTACTGAACCCGCTTGCAGACTGTAAGGTACTGTGTGAAGTTCACTTTCATTCATCATCCTGAGTCCTAACATCAGCCTTAGGAAGTAGGGATGCAGTTTTTCAGACTGTTTTTTAATCTCCTTTTTTTCAGATGAGGAAAGTAAAACTTAAAGAGGCAAAACTCCTTGTCCATGATCACAGCCTGGGTTTGAATCCAGAGTCTTGGTCTCAGAAGTTCGTGTTCTCACCCAATAAACTGCCTGCCTCCAAAGCCACTAATTTCTATAGGCCGAGTTGTGCGTTCGACCTGGACTCAAGGTTTAACTGAGGCTGGCCTGGCGTACAGCCCTGCCTCCACCAAGAAAAATGGACTTGCCAGAGCAGACGGAAAGTCTGGACACAGACCAGGAACCCATCTCTCAAACCCCAAGGCTGGCAAGATGGGCGGCAGCACTGACCTGGTCGAGCTAAGATGGAGGGAGATGAGGGTGCGGGATCGCGGGGAGAGGGAGGCATGAAAACCCTAGGAGGAGCCCAGGGTGGCATGTGTGACATGTAGGCAGACAGGGTCCCTACACCAAGCTATGCCCTGCACCCCCTGATCCATCCTGCCGTCTTAGAGTGCCCACCTGCTTTACTCCCCACTGGCTGCTAAAACCCCCCCTCCCCCTCCCCCCAAAGCTCTACTTACTTCTTCTCTAAACACAAAGGCACTGAAACCTGTGGCTGGAACCAGAAAGGGAGTCAGGGTGGATGGAAAGGTAGAGGGTGCTGGGCTGAGACCACTGGAGGATTCACAAGCAGCAGGGACCATGCCCTTCCCCCCCAACTCTGTGGACCAGAAAACCCCCCTCTATGTCTTTAAATAAAACGCTGGTAGGTAACTAGAGCAGTTCACCTTGATTCTCAAGCACTGAGACAGAGGGAGTTTGTGTGAAAGAAACGGGTCTTCTGCGAGGCGAAGGTTTGAGATTGAGGGCAGGGATGTCTGGGGAGATGGACGTCTAGGAGTCCCCCCACCCAGGGTGCTGTGTTTGAGGTTAGGGGATCACGGTGTGGGTAGGGAGCGTGCAGGCACAGCTTAAAAGCAGCAACGAGGGAACCCCAGGACTGAGAGAGCTTGGTCCCGGGCTCCGGGAAGGGGAATGGTGAGTCTGGGGGCACCCAAGCCATTACCTCGAGTCAAACTTCTTGCCGTCCTCGAAAGTACCGTTGTAGTGGTAGCGCACAAAATCCCCCATCTGCACTTCCCGGGGACAGGCCCTGGGGATGTGGTACCTCTCGATGACCACATCTTCCAGGGGGCTCCCAGCCGGGCTGGCGCGGCCCAGCCCCCTCCCCACGGCCTGAAGCAGCAGCAGCAGCAGCAGCGACTGCAACAGGGGGAGCCGGAGGACGGTGTGGCTGGGGCGCCCGGCGCGGAACATGATGGAGCTGGGTCAGCCGGCAGTGAGGGCGAGCGAGAGAGCCGCCGCCGCCGCCAGACTCCTTCCCCCGCGTCCTCCCAGAGCTGGCTCCCCCTCTTCCTGTCGTCCATCCTCACCCCCGCCCCGGCTGGTCCACGTGGAATGGGGGCTGGGGAGGCTGAGCTGGCGGGGGCGGGGGGGAAGGGGTGTGGAATAGGAGGAGGAGGGCCAGGCTGATAGCGTTAAAGTACAAGCAAAGAACCACTAAGCCCTCCAGATTTTCCGCCACCCCCACCCTGGGGCTGAGAGACCTGGGAGGGGTAGGGAAGTTCCGGAAAGTTGGGAAAGTCGGAGCCGACTTAAAAAAAAAAAAGTTCAGAGTCTCTTTACTGGAGCCCCCCGGGTCCTAAAGCCGGACTGAGGCATCCCGTGTTTCTTTGGCTGGCAACCCCTAATTTAGGTCTCTCCAGATGGCCGGTGAGGTTCCAGAATCGGAGCGGTATCTCAGTGCTCCCTCCCACCCCTTCTGCCCCAGGGCTGCTTTGTTCTGCAAAAGCTGGACTGCCAGAGGACTTTCTGACGTGGGGCTGGAGATCGAGTGGGAGGTGGTGAGAGTGGAGGATGTGCAGGGTAAAACCGGGGGTGTGCCTCCCCGTCGCAGGCTGGGGGGACACTTGGAGGAACCTCTTCGGGGCTGGGAGTGGGGAGCAAGCAGCAGGACCGCTCTGATGGAAGGAAGATCGGGCTCCAGGGCTTGGGTAAAGTACAGTGAGGTGGCACTTCCCTCAATTTCTCTATATTAAGGTCTGGTGTGTGTGTGGGGGGACTGTCTTTGTGTGGGAGGGGCTTTCTGGGCTGCGCATCCCTGCGGGAATTGTTCCTCCACCCTCTCACCATAGAGTGGAGACACAGCCCTCGGCCCCTCGGGGGATCTGACTCAAGCCACGACCCCGCCTCGCTGCCCCCGGTACCAGGCGCTAAGACCCAGCGGGCGCGCCGGCCAGTCCCGGGCCCCTGAGCCCGCCAGCCTGCCCGGCAGCTGGGCCGGGACGGCAGCTCGCGGAGGGGAGAGACAAGCGGCGCGGAGGGAGCTATGGATCGGGCGGTGTGGGGGCTGCTGTGGCTGCTGCTGGGCAGCGCCAGGGCTCAGTACGAGAAGTACAGCTTCCGGGGCTTCCCGCCCGAGGACCTGATGCCCCTGGCCGCGGCGTACGGGCACGCGCTGGAGCAGTACGAGGGCGAGAGCTGGCGCGAGAGCGCGCGCTATCTCGAGGCCGCGCTGCGGCTGCACCGGCTGCTGCGGGACAGCGAGGCCTTCTGCCACGCCAACTGCAGCGGCCCCGCGCCGCCCGCCGCCGCGACCCCCGGGCCCGCGCCCCCCGGCCCCGACGGCGGCCGCGGCGACGAGTGGGCCCGCGAGCTGCGGCTCTTCGGCCACGTCCTGGAGCGCGCCGCCTGCTTGCGGCGCTGCAAGCGTTCGCTGCCCGCCTTCCAGGTGCCCTACCCGCCGCGCCAGCTGCTGCGCGACTTCCAGAGACGCCTGCCCTACCAGTACCTGCACTACGCGCAGTTCAAGGTGCGCGCCCAGGCGGCGGCCCCTCCCAGTCGGGTCGGGGGGAGCGCGGCTCCTCGCGTGTGCTTGGGGCTGCGGGCTCTGGCCCTGCTGACCGGCCCTGTCCCCACGCCGCAGGCGAACCGGCTGGAGAAAGCGGTGGCCGCGGCCTACACATTCCTTCAGAGGAACCCGAAGCACGAGCTCACCGCCAAGTATCTCAACTACTATCGCGGGCTGCTGGACGCCGCCGACGAACCCCTCACGGACTTGGAGGCCCAGCCCTATGAGGTGGGGTGCCGGAGTAGGGCCAGCCCTGACGCAATTCCCTGAGCCCCCCCATAGGGCCCGTGGGGGAGGGGAGGTGCGGGAGTCCCCTTGACCCCTGTGCCGCGTCCCCTCCCCCTAGGCCGTGTTCCTCCGGGCTGTGAAGCTCTACAACAGCGGAGATTTCCGTAGCAGCACCGAGGACATGGAGCGGGCCCTGGCCGAGTACATGGCCGTCTTTGCCCGGTGTCTGGCTGGCTGCGAGGGGGCCCACGAGCAGGTGGACTTCAAGGACTTCTATCCAGCCATAGCAGGTATCCACCCCGGTGGGCATCCCTTTCATCCGCAGGGCCCTGCTTCCCAGAACTCCTAAGGCACCTTAACACAAATATTCATTCCATACACATTTATGGAGCACCTACTAAGTGCTTGGGAGGTGGACAGGCATAAGGTGTTATCCCGACCCTCAGACCCTTCAGTCGGCGTTGGCTGAGAGGGGCCAACAGAACACCTGCCACTGGGCGCAGAGGGCTGCCGCGGGCAGTGTCCAAGGTGCTGGGCATCGGTGCAGAGAGGAGGTGACATCCCAAAAGGGTCTGGGGAGGTTGGGTTCACGGGCCTTCCAGGCAGAGGGCAACGCAGGTGCAAAGTTGCTGAGGTGGGAAACGACCCAGCAGGTGTGTGCAGAAAGCAGTTTGTGGCCAGAAATCACACCTAGTCTGGGGATCCCTAAGGGCGGAGTCCCTCAGCAGGGGCAGAAGGGACTGTCCTGAGCTTCTCTCTTTGGGCTTCAGTCCCACCTCCAGGCCTCACCTGTCAACCTCCCAGTGTGCCCTGGCTTCCTCTGGCTTTGGGGCGGTGGGTGAGCTGTGGGGGTGATAAGTCAGCCCAGGCCACTGTAGGCTTCCGCAGCATCCCTTGTCCCTCGACTGTCTCATGGGACCAGCAGGCAGAGCTGGGACTGGAAGTCATCGGCCGTCATCCCCATCAGCGGGATGGAGCTGTTCAGTACACCAGCTCCTCACCGCTGCCACCCCTACCCCCAGATCTCTTTGCAGAATCCCTGCAGTGCAAGGTGGACTGTGAGGCCAACTTGACCCCCAATGTGGGTGGCTACTTCGTGGAGAAGTTCGTGGCCACCATGTATCACTACCTGCAGTTTGCCTACTACAAGTGTGAGCCTCCTGGTGGGCTTGGGGTGGGGGAGAGCACTGCACTGGGAGTGAAGCCGAGACAGAATTGAGGACCCTTTGGTGATGGGAGGGAAGGCTGGGGGTGGTGAGGCAGGTGAGAAGCTTGTGGCGGGGAACAGAGAGCAGCCTCAGGGGAGAATGCCAGGGCCTCTTGGGTAAATGACTAGATAGTCAACAACTGCACAGCACTTGATAGTTTACAAAGCCCTGCCACATCTGTTTATCTCACTTGATCCTCTCACAAGCAACCTGTAGCTGGCGTTACTGGACCCATTTTTCAGATGAGGAAACCGAGGCTCACAGAGGGTAAGGGGCCATTAGTTACATGGCTAATAAAAAGTAGCACCAGGACTTAAGACTCTCCTCACTTAAGGGGGATTCTGGCATCAGCTGGGGCTAAGATGGTCAATCTCCAGGGTTTCTGCAATGCAGAGGTGCCAAGATTCAGACAGGCTGGAGTTGGAGAGGAGGAGCTGAAGACCAAGGGCCAAGAGACCCTTTGTGTTGTAGTTGGCAAACAGGTTGAGGGCTGGGCCACCAGCTTCTGATTCCCCGGTGCCATCATTCTCCAGCTGTGTGAGCTCAAGCAGTTTACCTGACCTCTCTGTGTCTCAAATTTCTTATCTGTAAAATGGGGATGACAGTAACAGTGAGGCTTAAATGAGTTACATGCGGCATAGGGTAAGTGCCCAATACATTCTAGCTTGTATTATTATTGGGTGGGGTGAGGAGCCCAACAGGTATTCTGGGAGGCAGCTGGGGAACCAGGGGCACTGGACTTAATTGGGAGATAGGGGTGGGTTAGTTGAGGGTTATCCCTGAAGGTGGGGAAGTGCCAGGGCCACTACTCACTCCTGTCCTGCCTGCAGTGAACGACGTGCGCCAGGCCGCCCGCAGTGCCGCCAGCTACATGCTCTTTGACCCCGAAGACAATGTCATGCAGCAAAACCTGGTGTATTATCGCTTCCACAGGGCCCGCTGGGGCCTGGAGGAGGAGGACTTCCAGCCGAGGGAGGTGGGCATTGCCGAGGCATTCTCAGGATATGTGATTTGATTTAAAAAAAAAAAAAAAAAAAAAAAGAAAACTGGCTTCCTCCAAAGGCAGGGTGAGAAAGAGAAAGAATTTGGGGGCTTCCCTGGTGGCGCAGTGGTTGAGAGTCCGCCTGCTGATGCAGGGGACACGGGTTCGTGCCCCGGTCCGGGAAGATCCCACATGCCGCAGAGCGGCTGGGCCCGTGAGCCATGGCCTCTGAGCCTGCGCGTCCGGAGCCTGTGCTCCGCAACGGGAGAGGCCACAGCAGTGAGAGGCCTGCGTACGGCAAAAAAAAGAGAATGTGGGTTGTAGTTGGAGTTCTAGGTTCAAACCCACCAGCTGTATGGTCCTGGGAACACTACTGGCCTTTTCTGAATCTGTTGCCTCATCTGCAAAAGGGGGGTGGAACAGCCTGCGTCTTCAACACAGTGCCTGGCAGGTGGAAGGTAAAAAATATCTGTCCCTCCCTGCTCCCTTCCCCTCTCTCACCATGCTCACTGCTGGCCTTTGCCCTTCTTCCCCAGGGACCCCATAACCTGGACCAACTGAGGAGTCTAGGGCAAGACTGGCAAATATGGGGCACGTGGTGCCACTCCCCACTTCCTTGTCAGTGGCAGACATTGCGAATCGATTTAGGCACTCTTTCTCACTGAGCCCTCAGAATCCTTCTTAACCCGGCACTTCAAGCAGCTGTGATTTTTCGATCATGTGAACCGATACCTGTTCCCTGCTCCTCGAGCTATAAAAGGGCCAGAGGGCCCAGATCCTAGGAGCTCTGGCTCCTCCACCATCTGGCAGCAGGTCCTGGCTCACCTCACTTTCCTTCCCTCCTCCCAGGAGGCCATGCTCTACCACAACCAGACAGCTGAGCTTCGGGAGCTGCTGGAGTTTGCGCACATGTACCTGCAGTCAGATGACGAGGTAAGTGGCCCCTTGCCCTTCTGGCTTGGGTGGTGATGGACACCCCTTGATCCTCGTCCTGGGGCCGCTGTGCCAAATCTCAGCCTCAGCTTGTGGCAGTCAGCCATTGTGAAGCAGAGAGATTTTCACCTGTCCCTTGTTTACACCTGCCCTCCTCTCCCCACTCCGTGTTCTCACACCCCCCTTCTCTACATGTCTGAATCTCACTTCTCCTGGTCCCAGCTCTGGTGGCGCCTCCTCCAGAAGCCCTTGCTGTACATCCTGGCTCTGTCTTCTGGACTTGCAGTGCCTACTCTGACCGTCTGTGCCTCCCTGGACCGGAGTTATTTACAGCCCTCGTCTCTCTCACCCCGCCCCTTTCTCCAGCCAGTCTCCTAGAGGACTGGGCTCCAGGACAGGGACCAGGTTATTCCCAGCTCTCCCACAGCATCTGGCACAGAGCTGGCCATCAGAAACTGAGCTTGAACGAACCAGTGAGTGAATGTATGAACACAGGATGCCAAGAAGGAAGGACCACAGTGTGTTGTTACATTGATTCTAAGTGAGGGTTTGAGAGCCTGAATTCTCTGAGGTGTTGCTGCCCTGTGCTTATTTATCCATCCCCTCCATTATTCATGCACCCATGCCCCGCCTCATCAAACAGGGGGCCAGCTCTGCACAGTGAGCCCCCAGGCTTTGGTGCTTACCAGACTTGGCTCCACCATTTCCCAGTTGGATAGCCTCCAGGCAAGTGTTAGGTAACCCTCTAACTTCTGTTTCTTCGTTCATGGAATGGAGAGAATAATGGCCATCTTACACTGTTGTGAGAATTCAGTGAGATCTAGTATGTAAATCACTTAGTGTAGAGCTGGCACATAGTAAGTGCTAAGGGGGTGGTAGCCATTTTGATTAGTGTTATTTGTTGCTTGCTGTTTGCCAGACACCGTGCTTGGGGCTGTGGTAAATTGATGAAAGGCACAGTCCCTCGCCCAGTCAGTTCACCGTTAGTTCAGTGCAATGAGAGAAGTCAGCACGGGGCACTGGATGAGGCCTCCAGACCCAGCCAGGGTCATCAGCAAGGGCCGCATCCCGGAGCTGATGCCTGGTGTTGGAGGGATAAACAAAAGCTATCCAAGCACAGGGCAGTAAAGGTGTTCCTGGCCGGGAAGCAGCATGAGCAGACAGTATTCATGGACTAGCCGTGTTGCCTGTGTATTTATGCTTAAAAGGTGGGCTGTGGAGAGGAAGAAGGTTACACCAACCCTGAAGCTCTGCTGGTAGAGCCCCATGCATCAGTTCATTGACGGGGCAGTCTGGGAACAGGACTTAGGGAGAAACCCTCCAGTCACTCCTGTGTGAGGTCTTGAGTGTGACTGGGAAGGAGGGGTTTGGGACCGAGATGGGATGGGAGGGCCCCTTGGCCAGGAAGGGAGCCGATCTGGCTTTGTGCCTGCTGTGACCTGGTTTATCCTCCCATCCTGGGGCTGCTCTAGATGGAGCTGAAGGAGACAGAACCGCCCGTGGAGCCTGCGGAGCCCCCGTCTGATGCCGAGTTTGAAGGGGAGGGCGACTACGAGGAGAGCATCTATGCTGACTGGTGGCAGGAGCCAGATGCCAAGGGTGACGAGGCTGAGGCCGGTCAGCGACTTGAGTCCTGGTGGCCGGGCAGGGATGCAGCCTGGGCTGGACGTTAGGGACAGGAGGATCCAAGCACTGGGCTGCAGAGGCTGTGGAGTAGCTGTGCTGGATGCTGGCACCCCTCTTCTGGGGGCTTCTGACCTGTTAGCAACCCCAGTCCCACCTGGTAGAGGGGTGGGGGTGACATCCTTCCTGGAGCAGGGACCAGCTGAGACCTGTTCCTGGGGACCCTCACTCCTGCCTGCACCACCTCCCCAAGGACAGCACCCAGAAACCTGTTGGGGATGGGAAGCTAACCCCAATGCTCTCTCCTTTCATTTTTCAGAGCCGGAGCCTGAACTAGCATAAGAAGAGGGCCCCCGGCACCCCTCAAGAGCTTTGGGAATCCCGGGCCCAGTGGCACCACCCCCACCAGCCTGGGCAGCAACAACAACTATTTATTAAACATGTAAATGGACATAGCTGACCAGGCCCCATCCTGTCCCAACTGTGAGCACTGCTCCCCAGACCCCTCTTGCCTCCTCTCTGGGTCTCTGGACCACCGGATGATGGTGCTGCAGCTGCTGACAGCCTGCCCTCCTCCCAGTGTCCTCCCCACCCAGCGGGGCAGTCTCCTGGAGGAGAAGATGCTAGCTCTTCCTAGTTGGGCTCTCAGCCTGAATTGCAGACACAGCAGAGGGGCAGCTGGCATCACGAAGAGCACTGGACCAGTAGTCCAGCGGTTCCTGGCACACTGGCAATTGGTGCTCAATAAACATTTCTTGTTGAATGAATCACAGCATCGGGGTCCAGACTCCTCTGGGCAGAGTGGTGAGGGTGCAGGTCCTTCCCTCCCTCCCTCTGCACCCATCTCCCCTCATCAGTAAATGTGGAGACAGGTGAGGGGCCACAGTTTGGCCTCTGTGGACCCTGGGTGTTGGCGACCACGAGGAGCATCAGCCTGCCATTGCAATCTGCCACTAGGGGGCGTGAGGATGTAGTTCTGCCTGAGTCCCGGCAAGATGGTGGTTTCAGATTTCTAAGGTGGTATGTCCTGTATTTTCCTAGTTCAGCATCGCTTCCCTCAGGGAATGTGGGGAGGGGGCCGAGGACACTTCCGGTTTTTACTTTGCAAGCGTTTACTGAGTCAGAGCAAGCGTGCCCTGCGCTGCTCTCTGCCCATTCTCCCATTCGTTCCACAGCAGGGAACAGGCCCTCTTAGTGGCCAGAGGAACCCTAGGGATACGGCTTGATAATATGAGACTTTGTGGTGGCAGTGGGACTGCCAGACCGTCTTGCCCAATCTTGCATTGGCAATGGGGGGCAGAGAATTTGGAGGTCGCCATCACCACCCACCCTGTGATTCCCCCCCATCTTCATGTTCCAGAGCAGGGAAGTAGGGGCAAAAGGGGTCTCTCTGGGTACGGACACCGGGCTAGGGCCAGCCAGGTGACAGTTCTGGCCCACTGCCCACATTTCTGTTCTCCCAGAGGCAGGGTGGTGGAGGACCTTTCTCTTACTGGAAGGTGGAGCAGAAGCTGGTAAGCCCAGTTCTCATCGTCCACACCCCTGCCCAGATGTGCCAACTGACGTGGCCTGGGCCCTGCCCATCGCTGTGCCCAGGAGGACTCCCTGCCCCACCCCATGCCCTTCCCCTGGGCTTTTGGTGAAGATGAAAGGAAGGACTGAGTCGGAGTGTGGGGCACGGGCGGGGTCAAAGCTGGCGGCGCCGGTGACCTCACTCCTCCCTCCCGTAGGTGGGTCTGCAGTGGTAGCATCTCCAATAGAGCTCCCAGGTACCAGGGCGGCGGCCCTGCCCCACCCCACCCCTCTCAAGCTGCAGTGTTGTCCACCGAGGCCCCGCCCCCTGTTTCTGGGAAGGGCTGCCCTCCGGAGGGTGGGGAGTGGGGACGTGCTACAGCATGCCTGCGTGAGTAGGAGCTCTGGAATCTGGACCGCTGGGTTTGAATCTGAAAGCGCCTGTGTGCGGAAGCGAGAAGGCCTGTGTGCTTGTGTGTTGGTGTGGATGTGAGCGAGTGCCTGCATGCACGTGTCTGAGAATGTCCGTGGCAGCGTCGTGGGCGACAAAGCGGGTTTGCGCATGCGTCCCTGAGGGTGCGCGCATTCGTGACCCTAACCCTAGAATATGTGATTGTACTCAACGCTTATCTATTGGGCACCTACTATGAGCCGGGTACGCCGCAGGTGCTGGGCATACAATAGTGGGCAAAGCAAGCCAAGCACCCCCTGCCTTCCTGGAGTCTGCATTCCAGCGGGGAGACAGGCAATAAACAATAAATGTTATAATGAATGAGTTAATCTGGCTGTTACATAAGTGCATCGGAAAAATAGAGCGAGGTGAGAGGATCGGGAGAACAGGGTGGGAATGGGGGTACGGTTTAAGAAGTGTGTTGATGTGTGTGTCCTAGTGTGCATCTGAGGGTGGCATCTGAGGGTGAGGGTGTGTGTGTGTGTGTGTGTGTGTGTGTGTGTGTGTGTGTCCTGCGAACAGAAGGCCGACCCTCTCTAGGTACTCACCCGCATCCCGGCGTTAGCCCAGGCCCTCCCCTTCCAGTGGGCCTTACTCAGCTTCTCCATCCCTGGCAGCCACCAGCCACTCCCACCTCTCTCTGATGCCAGCGTCTCCCCATTGCCCGGCCAGCTCCCCAAACCGGTGAGACCGAGTTCTGGCGAGTCCCAGCGTGGGCCCTCTGGGGCCCTCCAGCCCATTCTCCCAAGCCCACCCAGCCCAGACGCCATCACCTCCTCCACGTCTCTGTCTCACACGGTCCTCTCCTTACCCGGCTCCCAGCTACCCACCCAGTACCTCAGCAGCCCTACCGTCTATAGCAAAATGGCTAGAAGGTTAGAGACAGCCAAAAGGGCACTGGGGATGATGACGTCACACAATAGGGCCAGACTCAGATGTCACAGAGGTGTCCTAGACCCAGAAAGACCCTGTCCCAAGCAAAGCATCACTGCTACAATGTATTGAATACCTACTGTGTGCTGGGCACTTGGCAGGTTCTTTACAGTCTTCAAAACAGTCTTCCAGTTCCTGGACTTCCCTGGCAGTCCAGTGGTTAAGAATCCTTGCTTCCACTGCAGGGGGCAAGGGTTCGATCCCTGGTCTGGGAACTAAGGTCCCGCATGCCATGCGGCCAAAACAAACAAAAAACAAAAAACAGTCTTGCAACATAGATATCAGTTCCCTTCTGCCACAGGTGAGGCTGAGGAATGAGAAGCAAACTGTCCAAGGTTCCTCAAGGTGGGGGGTGCCTGAGCTGGGTTTGAAACATTTCTTCCTAAATCCATGATGCTCAGAGAAGGGAGAGAGCAGAGAACACCCTACTCTCCTCTCTCTGGTCCCCAGAGCTGGCTTTTTCCCTTTATGCTGTCAACTGGGGCTGAGGAGAGGAAGGTGAGGACCAGATGTGGAGACAAAGCCCACACATTGCCACACCTCACCGAGGGAGGCAGAGAGTTCCAGAAGGGAGAGAGGGAAGGAGGAAGGGTAGGGAGGAAGGGAGGAAAGCAGGAAGGGGAGGAAGAGCAGGCAGTCAAGCCTCACTCTCAGGCCTGATTTCATAGCCCAGTCCCACTTCCTGCTGTTGGCTCCCTGGGATTGGACCAGATGTCAGAGGGCCTGGGGACAGACTCGCTGGGGTCATTTAGACCAGCCTCTTCTTGACTCCTGAGAGGTGATGGCCAGGGGAGGCAGGAGAGGGAGGGTCCTATGGGATCCCCCCAAATTCTTGTAAATTCCAATGGAAGAAATTCCCCGCTTAGGTTTGGGAACTAGTTCTTGAAGTCTCACCCTAGTGTTCTCCTCCTCAGGGAGAGTAGGGTCCCCCTGACCCCCTCCTGTGTCAGAAGGCTGTGTCCAGTTGGCATTGGGGCCAACCTCATAAGCTTACTGGGGGAGCCCTGGCAGTCGCAGGGCCCAAGCCCTATGCAGCTTCCCCACTCAGGGGCCTTCATCCAGGCCTCCTCTTGCAGCTTCTCTCCAAGGATGGCTCCAGCAGATGGCCCCAATTTCATGGATGGGGAAACTGAGGCCCAGAGAGACTAGATTGGGCTTCCAGGGCTGCATGATAAAACTCCAAGATGACTTGGGGATTAGATGGGAGTATGCTGAGTGCTGGGGCTGCCCACTGGAGCCAGCCCCAGCCCAAACTGGGGACACATCACCCCATAATCACCACCTGCCTGGGTGCCATCTGGCACCGGGGTACCTGGATAGCATCTCTTCTGACCCCCCAAAAGCCCTTGGGGTGGGAGCACCTTTCATGCCCATAACTCAGGTGGAGAAACTGAGGTAAAAGGAGGACATGGCTGCTTGTTTACCCCCCTCCCCTGCCCCATATACTTGATCCTCTGAATCTGTTAAGGTATGTCCCTTGGTAAAGAAGAGGCCAAAAAAAAAAAAAAAGAAGAGGCCAAGAGAACTTGACATTTTCTATTTTGGGTCATCTTTTCAGCTTTCCTTGGACAAGAAGAGTGCTATGTTATGTTCCTGGAGCAAAGTAAGTGGTGGCCATTTGAGATTCTTTTCTTTTGAGCATTTGGCTAAATCCTGGTGGCTTTCCTGGAGGAGGAGGCTAGGAAGGAGTGAGGTTCAGACAGTCTAACTGGGGAGTCTGGCCTCTTTCCCTGGTCCTGGGTGGGTGTGGGGAGCAGGGGGTCTTTTTGAAGGTTTCGCAGCCATGAAGGAGATAACATAAATTTTTTGTTATCTCCAAGTGAGGTTATGCACACAGTTACAGAGACACAAGAATGAAGTCAGAAAATGCTTGTCATGTAACTTTAACCTTTAGCATAATTATTTTGATAACCCTTTTTTTTTTTTTTTTTTTTTTTTCTGGTAATACCTTGATATCCTCAAAAATGGAAATGTCCCTGGCCTTGGAGATCCTCCCCGACCCCCAACACATACTTTGGATGGAGCTGGCTTCATAGCCGGGTCCAGGCTTCACCCTCCCCCACTCTCCCTGCCCCTCCCCCTCACTACTTCCAGGTTCTCTGCTGGGGCCATAAATTATCCATGAGCTGTAAGTTGGCTGCTTCTTTAACTGCAGGCTGAAGTGCTGATGAAATATTCAAGGATCTCAACTCTCAGATTCCCTGGTGGCCGCATGATGGGACTAGGGAAGCTGGGATTAATGTACAAGGCTAGGGGCCTCCAAACCTTGGCCCTAGTTCCCACCGAGGTGGCGTCCAGGGCAGGGAGACCCGGAAGGCCAGTGCACGGGCGGAGGTGGGGGAAGGGTCTCTTTGCATAATCGATGGCAGTGGGTCTGTGTAGGGCCCTCGCCGGCTTAGAGGGTTTAGAGGAAGTGAGGGAAGGTACTGATTTAGTCCCTGAGGAGGGCCGGCCAGCCCCGGGCTGCCCCAGCCCTCCCCCAGCCCTGGCTCTCTAATCCGGAGGTTTGCCTGAAGTCACACCTCCAGCTGACTTCTCCCGAGGTCGGTTCTCATCTGCCCCCCTCCCCGCAACTGCCAGGAGTTTGCTTGTGTGACCTTGGGGAAGTTCCTCTCCTAGCTCCAAATTCAGTGTCCCCAAACATACAAGGAAGGGGGCTCTGATTCGAGTACTCCTCCCTCTTCCCAAGGATTCTCAACAGGTGGGGGAGAAACTCCTGCCGTGTGTGCATGTGCGCGCGCTGACACGCACGCACGCATGCGGGCCGGGGAGGGGTGGCCTATCGGTGGGAAGGGTTCCTGTCGGGGCAGGCGTCGCCCCTGGCTTGTTGGGGGAGGGAGGGGCGGGCAGGCAGGCTGGCAAGGCGGGTGGGGCCCCAGCTGTGTCAGCCTGTGAGTGGAGTCGCCCAGGCCAGGAACAGGAAGCCGGGTGACTCAAGCGGCAAGACCTCGTCCCCTCCCTTCCCCCAACCCACTCAGGACGGGGAGAAGGATGCTCAGAGACCCAGGGAGACCCAGCTCCAAAATAGAATCCTGATGCTTGGGGCTCTGCCTTTTGGGCTCCTGAAGCCCTGAAATCATACTTTGGGACGATTGTGGCAGGTGAGGGGGGAGGAGGGGGCCGCTGGGAGATGGACATTCTCTGGAGAGGTCCTGACCCTCCTACAGCCTTTCCGTCCACCACCACTGGCCCCTGGTATCTCGCCCAGGCCCGTGCTATTTCTGGCCTATCCTATCTCTGTTTTCTTGTCTCTCTGTTTTCCCTTTGACATTCCATCCCCGCCCACACACCTCGCCTTGAAGGGAAGTGTGCCTGGAGCTACCTCTGCTATTAAGAGCCCTCCCCAGGCCAGCTGGGCACACACCCACTGGGCCAGGCCGTGGGCAGCCTCTGGACTCGAGGTTCCTCCCCTTGGACAAAGGGGAGCAAAAATGGCAGGAGCACACCCACCCTCACCTCTGGGGCCTTGCACGGTCCTGCCCTGTTCCCACTCCTGGCGATGCTTGGGCCCACTCCAGCCAGAGCATTTGGGAGACTCTTCTGTAGCCAATGTCCTCTCCCCAGGCCTGAAGGGGTCACCCTGAGCAAGTCCCCTCACCCCAACGCCAGGGCCAGTGGACAGGGGCAGCAGTGCAAACGGAGTTGCACATACATAGATCTACATAACTTACAAGTCAAGCTAACTGTTCAAAGGTACACCTTATTACTAACAAGGACCTACTGTATAGCACAGGGAACTCTACTAATTTTGTGATAACCTATATGAGAAAATAATCTGAAGAAGAATGAAAATATGTATAGGTATAACTGAATCACATTACTGTACACCCGAAACTAACACAACATTGTGAATCAACTATAATCCAAAAAAAAAAATGGATACTTGAAAATGCTTAGAGAAAATGCTGGAAATATATACAACAAATTATGAACAGCGATTAATTAATTATGATGGGAATATAGCTGATTCTTTTTCATTTTTTATACTTAACATGTTTTGTAATAAGGAAGAGAAGAATAAATGTTCTTTTGTTCAAAAAAAAAAAAAAAAGATACACCTTGCCAAGTATACCTCCACCGTGACCTGAAAGCCAGGCTGGAATTCAGACTTCTGACTCCTCAGAACATGGAAGCCTGCAGAAAACTGCTCCCTGACCCCCAGCCCCTGGGCCATCTCCCCTCCCCTTCGCAGCCCTGGCTTCCCCCACACCACAAGGGGCCTCCAGCATGTGGGTGCAGGTACCCCAGCTTGCATGTCTCTGCTGTGTGCATCCCTTTCCCATAACTGCCCCTTGTCGCCCCTTGGCCTACTAAGCTCACACCATGCACGGTGCTGCTATCTGAACAGGAGAAAGAACCTGAGTAAGAGACCCACAGGCCCTAGAAGCAGGGTCAGTGCTGGGCACGTACCCGTAGTGTGATCTCCAAGGGCCACATTCATCCCCTTGGCTCTGTGTGGAGGGGTGTAACCCCAGAAGGACCAGAGCAGGGGCCTAGGTGTACAGATGGCTCTGCCCCTTTGCCTGGGACTTTGCCACCCGGGAATGACTTCCACTTGTCCGTGCTCCTTTCCCGCTGCTGTAATGCCAGGGGAGAGCTGCTGGGTGGTGGCAAGGGACCGTCATTAGCCTGAAGTTTAGCATCCTGTCTGTTTACCTGGGCTGCCTTTATGGAGGCGGCCAACACTAAGGCCAGGCAGAAGAGGAGGGAAGAAGGCCGTGTGTATTTGAGTGTACTGGGGAGAGAGTGCTGACACGGCTGGGGTTTGATTTGTGTGTCTAAATCTGCCTGTGAGTGTATATCCCTGAGGTGTGAGCATGGAAGGTTGTGTGTATGTGTATGTGTGTGTGTGTGTGTGTGTGTGTGTGTGTGCAGATCTAAATGTCTACTCGCTTCTGTCTGGGGAAGGGGCCTTCACAGAGAAAGGACTGATTGTGAACAGACAACAGAGACTCATGCACCTCCTTATATGGCCCAGAGGCCTCGTGGAGGTTGAGAAGAAGGGAGAGGAGCTGATGAGGGCAGCCAGTCACCTTTCTCCAGGGACACACCTCCCCATCCTCCACCGGCTCCCCTCATTAGATGGGCCCCTCTTTGCCAGTAACTCCTGTCTCTGGGGTGACTTGGGAGGGGCCACTTGATGCCCTTTCCTTCTTTACTCTGAGGCCCCAGAAATCGGCAAGGTTGAATTAACTATATGTGTTCTTGGTGGCCCAAACACTCTGCTTCCACTGAGCTCTGGGCAAGAGAAATTAGTTTAAACTGCAGGGATATGAATTAGGGCTAGACACCAGAAGGAATTTACCAGTGTTAGAATAAGGAGACACGGGTATTCATATAAGGGAGGCTGGAGAATCTCCTTTCCTGGAGATTTGTCAAACAGAGAAATCCCTGCCTTTAAAGGCTTGGAGGCAGGGGACTGGGTAAGATGGTCTTGTGGCCTTTCCTTCAAGTTCAAGCTATGGAGGAGACTGTGGCCACAGGGACTCTCATCCCTATCCCTAGGCACTTCCTTGCCCCGTGAGACCAAATCCCCTATACGGAAAGCTGATTCTAGTAAACATCATTTTCTGATTCTTTTCTGTATCCTACAGATGAATCCTCAGTGCCTAGCAGGCAACAGTAGGTGCTTAATAAACATGTAGAAACTCCCTTGACGTGGGAGGTGCAGCTCTTAGCCCAGTCTTTCCTGCTGCTGTGGTGATGCCTCCACCCAGTCTCAAGCTGAGTTTTGGGGCCAGCTTGTTGCAGCATGTTCTAGGCTGACATGCAGGGAGAATTCTGGGGACACACACACAAACACACAGGCTTTATTCTGAAGCCTTATTTCTGTCTCTCCACCCCACCCAGGCTTCTCCACCCCTTTGCAGTCAAACAACCTACTGAAGTCAGGAGAAAGGAAGGGGTTAAGCCAGGCTTAGGTCTGGAAGTGTGTGTGTCTGTGTGTTGCCTTGTGTTGGGTGTGTGAAGTGGGCAGGGGAAGATGGGAGGTGGGAGAGGAAGGAAGAGAAACCCTGGAGGGGGCAGCAGTCTAGGATTGGGAGCTCTTTTCCTCCCAAGCTGGGGGCTGGCTGCTGCATGGCGTGGCAGGGTGGCAAGCAGGTGGGTGGGGCACGGGGAAGGTAGGGAGCAAGAAGCTGGGGAGTAGGGGAAACAGAGCACAGGGCAGTGGCCAGGGCATGTGGATGGTAACTGTCTGAGGATGTTGATGTCTCTCTGGCCGCTTCCAGGAAGACTGGGATGGCACAAGCCTCAGAAGTGAGACAGTTTTGCCATCATTCCTTTCTCTGGTGGAGAAAGTGGTCAAGGATGGGTGTACCTCTATCCAGCCCATCCTGAGGGCTAGCTTTGGGGATGTCAAGGTTTTTTGAGCAGGGGACCCTTTCCTGAATAATCACCCCTCCAACACCGACACACACAGAGTGGCTAAGATGACTTGTTTACACTTGGCCCTCTGGAAGCCCTTTGAGGGTTGGGGTCATTTTGATTTTCCGTGTCACCAGGGTCTAACCCAGGGTCTAGCATACAGTTGGTGCTCAATACTTGTGTGTTTTTTTTAAAAAATAAATTTATTTATTTTTGGCTGTGTTGGGTCTTCGTTGCTGCTCATGGGCTTTCTCTAGTTGCAGCGAGTGGGGGCTACGCTTCATTGTGGTGCGCGGGCTACTCATTGTGGTGCGCGGGCTACTCATTGTGGTGGCTTCTTTTGTTGCGGAGCATGGGCTCTAGGAGTGAGGGCTTCAGCAGTTGTGGCTCACGGGCTCTGGAGCGCAGGCTCAGTAGTTGTGGTGCACGGGCTTAGTTGCTCTGCGGCATGTGGGATCCTCCAGACCAGGGCTCGAACCTGTGTCCCCTGAATTGGCAGGCGGATTCTTAACCACTGCGCCACCAGGGAAGCCCTGGGAAGTTCTTTCTGATAACTAACCCAGACTCTTCCACTACTGAGGGGCCTGCTGCCCCATTTCATTTATGCCAGTGTTGATGTCCTTTAGATCTGCTGCCTGACTTTTTCCAAAACCACCAATACTTTCTCTTTGTCACACATCGTGGCTCTTCTGTCTCTCCCCAGAATATCCATTTTTGCCTTTTACCTAGCCCCTCCCCACTGCTTTGACATTTTATGTCTATGCTATTATTCCACCAGGAGAGCATGTGGTTTGGTGGGCCTTGAAGTTAGAAAAGGGTTCTAGTTTAGGATGTGCCATTTTCTAGTTTTGTCATCTCTCTGAAGCAGTTTCCTCATCTTTGAAATGAGGACCATTTTGTTGCCCTAACAATTTTTCAGAATTGTCATGAGAATTTTTTTTAAAAACCCATCATTAATTTAACTTTAAGTTTTAGCAGTTGTCCAAGTGACTTCACAAAACTTCCTTCACCCCCATGAGGGAGAGATACAGCTCATATACCCATTTTACAGGTGTGGAGAAACAGGGTGAAAGAAAGTAATTTGCCTAAGATCATATAGCTACTAAGTAGCAGAACCCGAATCCAGGACTTCTAATTCTAAAGCTCATGAGCACTCGATCTTTGGGGAAAAAAATCCCAACCCAGAAAAAAAAAAGCCTATGAAATGCTATACTAATATGTTATTACCACTTTGCGGTAAGGGTGAATAAGCCCAAAGAAGCATCATGCCTGACGCTGAGTTGGCTGGCCAGTGAAGGCGTCTGTCCTTTCCCATGGCCCCTCCTGACTCACCTGTTGGAAAGGTAGGGGGAAGGGGAGAGTAATCATTCTTACCTGCTCGGAGGTAGGGTGGGACAAGACACACCCCATCCCTTACAGTGGTTCTTTCCTTAGTCTTACTGACAGTTCCTTGCCCAATCAGGAGGAAGTAACCCTCAATCTGCCAATAGGTGAGGAGTTAGGATGGAACCTCAAGTTGGAAAACGTCCCTAGGGCCGAGTGGCAGTCCCTGGGGCCAATGGCCAGCGGATAAACAGAGGCAGCGGTGAAAGGGGACTGGGCGCGAGGCTCCGCCTCTCCATAGGACAGTCAGGCCAAGCAGCCAGTAAGCCCACATCAGCGGGTGGGCGTCTCCCTCAGGGGCGGTGCTTCGAGGGGGCGAGAGGCGTGGCTTGGCTGTCAGGTCCCTTCGCCTTTTGTTCGGTTACTGAGTTGCTGTCTTGGCCAGAGTCCGGAGCAGCCACCGCCCGAGTGCGCTGAGCTCAGTTCGCAACCCGCGGCGGCTCCCATCCCGGCCCGACCCCTACTCAGCCCGGCCAGGCTCCAAACGCAGGTGCGGACGATCGGGGCAGGTATCGCTGGGGCGAGGGAAGCGGGGAGAGCGGACGAGAGGCCGATCCCCGCCGTCCCCGGGCAGGTGAGGGCGGGAGCCAGGGAGAGCCACCCTGCACCGGCGGCAGGGGGCGCGCTGGGGTCCTGGGCGCGGTGACTAAGTGGGCGCGAGGTTCGCGCGGAGCGCGACTGGGGGCTCTGAGAGCCGGCGTCTGAGAAGGGCGGGGTGGGATCAGGGCAGGTGCCTCCGGGTCGCGCCTCCCCCAAGACCCGCGGAGCTCGCTGGGCGCCGCGTCCCTGACTCTGGCCCTGCCTCTTGCGGGGGAGACTTTAACCTGCTCGGCCTGCGTCCCAGCGCTCACTCTGTAATCAGGAATTTACTGTTTGCGAAACTTGCTGCCGCTGGTCTCTTTGGGGCCACCGTCACCCCACCTCACGCGTTATCCTCGCTTTCCCTCCCTCTCTACTCCCCTAGGCCTGGGTGGGGCCCTATTGTCTACTCCCGGCTTGCCCAACTGTGAGGGCTGAGCGCACATTTTCCTAGAGACGTGGGCCCCACCTGCCGAGCAGGTGAGCACACGGAGTCCGGAGGCCCTGCCCTCCAGCTCTGCGAGCCTGATCGGGACTGTACCTGCGGCGCCTCCCTTCGCTCCGTTCGGGTGGGTGCCGGGCTCTGGCTCCGCCAGCGGAGGTGGGATGGGATGGCAGGGGGGTTGGTGCTGGGCCCGGCTCCGCGCCCAGCCGGTGTCTGGCACCCGAGGCTCGATAGGGGTCTGGGCGGAGGGGTCGTGCACGGGTGGAGAATTCACCAGCCCAGTTTCCAGTAGCTGCGGCTTCCAGAGTGTTGATATGGAAGCAGGACTACCCTTCCTTTCTATCCTCTTGGCGGAAAAATCACCCAGAACAAACTTTCCAGGAAGGAGTATTCACGGCAGCTTTCTCTGGAGGTTTTCCTGCCTCCTTGCCCGGGGCTTCCCGCAGGCTTTAGGGGTCCTTCTCGGAGCAAAGCCCCCTCCCCCAGCCGGCCAGGCTGAACCTGGGCAGTGCCTGCTCTGTGACCCCGTCCTACCAGCCCCCACCTCCATCCTGTTTGCTGGGCCCCTTGGGGCCTGAGGGGGGGCCGGGGTGGGGGGCCGGGCCAAAGGGGAAGCAGCTTCTTCCTTGTCTTCCTGTCTCCGGGGACCACCACACCCCCTCGCAGGAGGCCTGCCCTACAGGCTCTCTCCCGAGCTCTGCCCCCCTCCCCAGGAATGGGGGTGGGGCAGGGCCGGGCCAAACTGACTGAGGGTGGGGGGAGCGATTGTTCTGGTGTTTTTTTCCCTCTGTCCCATCCCCCACGTTATTTAGCTGGCTGGGGATTGAGTCCGAAGAGCGCGGAGCAATGGGGCTGGATTTCCATTTGACTTCTGGGTTTTGAAGGTGCATTCCTTCTGGAGGCTTTTGAACTCCTTTTTCCACCCACCCCCTTTCCGGAGAGACTGCGATGGGGAAGGTGGGACTGGTGGAAGGCTTCAGTGGGGAAGGTTAAAGGCAGAGCTGCGTTAGCTGCTGCCCTCCCTACTCCCCCCAACAATTTCCTGAGAGCCCCTTCCCTGGCCTCCTTGGGGAACAGAAAGGGGGAATGTAACAGCCAGGTTCTCCATTCCTGAGATGAAGGGAAGATTGGGGGGATCCGGGTTGCTTGCCCTGACTCACTTGGGAAGACCCTTACCGCCCTACAACTCTACCGTGGGGGGTAGATGGGAGAGTGAGGGCGGAGGTCAGACCCACCCCATGGGGTGCCCTGGGTCAGGGGGAGTCCCATGCCTCTTCTGCTCCAGTGAGTGTCACAAGGGCAAGGAGTTTGGGCAAAATAACCTGTTTTCCCTCTTCTCTGTGCCAAAGTGGAGGAGGGGAAGGCATTGTTAATTACACTGGTTAAATGATTAGGTTAGCTAATCTGGTTCGTGGCTTCGATGAAAAGATAATACTGAGGAAGTATTGTTAGGAGGTGCAAACTGGCTACTTACTGGACTGGAGGGAGAGGGGGAAAAAAGATAGGATCCAAGTGGTCATTTCTTGCTAGATCAAGCCTCAGCTTGGGTGACACGAGCCCTCTCCATGCCTCCACCCGGTCCCACCCCACCCCAGTTACAACCCCATTTCCTCTGGAATCTCTGTTTGGGCTGCCAGGGATGAGGCTTTGAGAGTGCATTGCATGGGAAGGAAGGGGTACTGACTGGGCAGGTACAGGAGACGGGGGTCTTTCCCAGGCCTGGGAGGGCTCGGGGAAAAGAGCCACCTTAGAACAAGATGGGGCAGTTGACTTCTCTATAGAAGGGCTATTATTTGGACAGATGTTACAGTGGGGCAGTTCTTAGCGTAGGGATTTAGGCTTGGACTGAGCTAGGTTTGATTCCCAGCTCTGTGGCTCGTTACCTGCGCGGCCTTGGTCAAGTCACTTCACCTCTCTGAGCTTCAGTGATCTCCTGGGCAAAATGGAAATAATAGTACCAACTACCGAATAAGTACTTGATAAATGGTCACTTAACAGGTAAGGGACTGCTTACAGATTCCAAGCACTTTCATTAACTGTTCTCACTTAATCCTTATGACCATCCCTCTAGGCAAGTATCATTACCCCATTCTACAGGTGAGGAAGGGGAAACTCAGGGGAGTTAAGTAACTTGCCCAAGGTTTCACAGTGAGACCCAAGCAGGGCCAAGGCTGGCATTTGCGTCCTTTGGCGCCAAGCCCAGGGTCCATCTTGCTGTATCACCCCACCATGGCTCTGGGAAGAATTTTTCTGCCATCCCTTTTTTGAGAGTCTCTGCTTAGGAGTTCTGGGAGAAGAGAATTCCAAAGGGTCCAGGGTGGTGTGTGTGCTTGGTGAAGGCGGGGGGCAGGTTTGCCAGGTAAGGGTGACTCACGTCCCAGCCTTCTGCCCTCTGAAACCCCTGCCCCTCCCATGGCTTGGTTTTTGGTTCCTGGTGGAGGGGGCTATATCCCCAAGGCCAGGGGCTGTGGCGGATGTGTGGAAGAGGTTTTGGCAGGGAGAGGAGGGCAGGGGTCAAAGCTGCTGCTGCCTCCTGGCTTGAGCTGGGCCGAGCCATGGACTGTTCTGGGCTTCTCTCTGTATAGGAAGTGGGGGTTGTCTGCTTTGCTGGGGGCTGGAGCTGGGCCAAGATAAAGAGGGGCCTGTCCCCTGGGGAGTGGAGAGAAATGAGAGTCAGATTTAGGACAGGACCAGTGTCCTGCTGGACTCTACCAGTCAGCACTGCCAGGCTGCTCTTGGGCGGGGAGCTGGCTGTCCTCTGGAGCTGGGAGCCCTGGGGGCTGGGAGTAGGTTTTGAGCTGCTGAGGAGGCCTTTCTGGTGATTGGGGTGGGGTCAGCAGAGCCTGGGTCCTGGAGGGAGGGGGTGGTGTCACCGTCCTCAGACCTGCCTGGTTCTGGCACGTTTGCCAACTGGGCACCTGACACCGGAATGGGCCTGGGAAATGGGGCCCCTATCTGTGTCAGTACAGCCTGGGTACTGAGCCTATCAACACGGGGCTTCCAGATCCCTTGAGGTCAGGAGGGGACCCTAGGCATGGGGAGTTATTGATCCTGGAGAAGAGAAAGCTAAGGGGACTTGATATGACAAAGAAAGAAAGAGAATGAACTCAGTCCCGGGTGATTGCTGTGAAGAGGGTGACAGGCTTGCAGTTTTCCAACAGCCCTGAGGACACAAGAGCGATTGGGACTCTTATGGAAGGAATGGAGGCTAGACAGGAGGAAGTACTTCCTGCCTGTTAGAGATGAGATCTTGAGTTGATGAGTAAGAGGGAGATCCTGGTGGAGGCTCAGGGTTGACTCTTCTCTGAAGAAGATGAAGCAGGGTCCCATCCGTGTGAGCTGGGGGACAGCCAGCCTGCCCCAGGAGAGAGGGCAGGTAGGAATCACGACGCTTTGGGGCGAGTCTGAGGTCTGTTGGGCTCCCTGGGGAAACTCTTAGTCTTGTGTCTTTTGGGAGGAGAGACCTGGCCATGTGCGAGGCAGGTAGCCGTGAGCCACTGGCCCAGTGGCCCCTATGAAGAGAAGGAGAAGTGTGACCGGGACAGGTCATCAGGGTTTGTGTCTCTGCAGGTGACAAGACACCATGAGGCCTGCCTCCTGGGACATGGTTGAATCTGGTGGAGGTCTGGGGGGCGTGGACTGTCCTGATTTCTAGCAGCTTCCTTGGCTAGGCTGAAGAGAAGACTTACTGACTGCTCTCCATTTGCTCAGCCTCCTGGCCCCTCAGGCTTTGGGGGCAGGAAGCTCAGCTTTCTATGACCTGCAGAGTGTGGGTTAACAGGTCAACTGTCTTTCCTTACTGTGGGGACAGAGGATTCTTGTCTCTGGTGAGTGGCAGGGACAGGGGAGAATTGGGACGGGGCTGGGCAGTCAATACACTGCTTATTTGGGGGTGAGTGGAGGTTGGACTCACTACACGACTCCCCCTCCCACTTGATTGAAAAAGTAATATCTGATCATTTTACAAAACAGTTGGAAAGTTCAGGAAAGTTTCCAAGAGAAGAAAAAAAGTCACCCGTAATCCTGTTGAGGCATCTAACCATGAACATTGCTTTCCCTTCTCTTTTCTTAGCATCCTCTTATTTCTCAGCCTCATTCTTGGATGATCTTATGCTCTGTATACAATAACAAATTTTAACCAAATCTTTATCCAAACCCTAGTTTTCTCCAGCAAATGCTGAACAGGGAAGTAAGAGTTGGGTCTTCCCTGCTTTCCCAGGAGAGGGCCAGGCAGCGATCCTTGCAGAATGAAACCCTGGGGAATCACACCCTGAGCAGTGGACATGAGCTGGGGTCGGACTCCCCAAGCCCCCCGGGTGGGGGTGGTCAGGTGGGCACAGAAGGCACTTGGGTATGGAGATGCATCACCGACCCAAGTGAGTCCTTAGCTTTTGTTTCCTGAGGCTGGTAAAGTGTTTTTCCATTCCCAGGAGTCCCGGTTTAGGGTCATCTGCCCCTTTGGGATTTTTGCCCACCCAGGGTCCCCGGCAGGGAATGGCGCTCCAGCTGGAGCCCTCTCCAGGGGAGCCCGGAGGTTCCCAGGCTCCAGCCACCTGGCCAGGCATTTCTCTCTCCTCCAAGTCCCCTTCATTTTCCCACCCTGGTTTGTTTGCTTTGGGCGGGAGCCCAGAAGGAAGAAAATAAACAGCAGCTGGGTCGGCCTGACCTGAACCTCCACCCGCAGCCAGTGCTGGGCCACAGCTCAGGCTGTCCTCCAGGCTGGAAGTGAGGGATTTCCTGCAGAAGCTCAGGATGGGCTTCTGTATCTTCTCCCGTCCCCAGGACCCTGGCCACGAATGGTGCCCGCTTCAGTCCCTTCCCATTTGGAATGACCAGTCTGATGGGGGAGACCACAGTCTCTGCCAAGGAACATCTAGTCTGCGGGTGGCGGACGTTTCTCCTGGAGCCACCCGTCTGAGGGGAGAGGCCTAGCTGGGAAGCCCCAGTCTGATGGGGGAGACAGGGCTCTCAAGGGATGCAGTCCTTTCTGTCTCTGTACTTTTCTAGTCTGTTTCCGTCTGTGCTTGGGACTGCTGGCCAAATCTCTTGCTGGAGCCAGAGACAGAGTGGGGAAGGGTGGTGGCTGGTGACACTGCGGAGCCCAGCCTCTCCCCTGGGGCTGCTATGTGGGGAATGTCCGGGCCTGACTGGCCTGCCGGCCCCCAGCTGCAGAAAGCAGCACGTGTGACCGGGGAGAGGGGCAGCGCCATGTCTCCACCTGGTCTCCCCTCCCAGGACTTGGACATAACTCGTTCTCCCCGACCACACCTCCCCCGACCCCAGGGGCTCTGGCCTAGGGCCAGGAGGCAGCTCCCCACCTAGCCTTCATCTGAGGGGTCAGTGAAAGGAATCCTGGGTCTTGCCCTGGGTACTGGGTCCCACAAAGCAGGCTGGCTACCGGCTACCTTGCCAGGCCCATCTCTGCTGGCTTCCTCCTCTGCCATCTCTGTGCTTCCCTAGTAGAAGGACGCTTGCCTGGGCCTTTCCTACCAACAGAGGCCCACAGTCATGGTTGTGTACCATCCACACAACGTCTGCAGAAAGGAGTGTCTTGATTGTCTCTACTTCACAAAGGAGGAATGAGGCTTCAGGAAGTTGCGTGATTTGCCCAAGGGCACACGGCCAGTGAGTGCGGGGGCGGGGGGCTGGGTGGAGCCTTCCCCTGACCCCCATGCCCTCCCGCCCTGCCCATGGCCCCCTTCGTCTGTCATACTCTGAGCCTGTGATCCGTGTCTGCAAGGGGGCTGGCCTCTGGCCCAAGGAACTTCTGGAGGGCCCTGCCTGCTGTAATGCAATGTTTCTGAGCCGGGTCCCAGCTCACCTCTCAGGCAGCCCATTCCTGTCCTGGTTTCCTGGTGTCTTATTGACACTTGGTGTCCTGCAGCCCAGCCCAGCCCATCACTGCGGCAGGTGCTGGCAGGGGGAAGAAGCCTGATGTAGCTCTGGTGGGGGTTCTTTTTCTTTATTTTTAATTTTTAATTTTTTTTTGACACATGGCATGTAGTATCTTAGTTCCCCGACCAGGGATCGAACCCGTGCCCCCTGCAGTGGAAGCACGGAGTCCTAACCACCGGACTGCCTGGGAATTCCTGGGAGTTCTTTTTAATGTCAGAGCTGGGCCACACTCTGCCAGGACAGTCTTAGACTTAGGGTGCCTGCTGCCAGACCCCTGGGTCGGCCACACGGAGGAGGAAGCAGGAGCGACAGGCAGGGTAGGCCCCAAAGCAGCCCTCTTGCTTACTTGCAGACTCCTGGCCAGTGTGGACCAGTGGCGGAAGGGTCCTTCGCACACCCTCTTCAGGGCCCCTGTCTTCTCTCTTCCTGTCCCTTGTGAGGTCCCCCACTCCACCCAGTGATCTCTGAGCTGGCTTCTTTCTCCTGCAATAGAGACTGCTTGCTAAACAAAGTGCCCCCATTCAACTCAGGGCCCCGCCCTGTGTCTGGCTCTGCCCGGCTCCCGCCAGGGTGCAGGGGCAGGGCCCGCGTCTGTCTCGCCTCCTTCCACCCTGGCTCTGTCCAGGGGCATTGTGGTGGGTCTCACTCCAGGTCCAGGGCGGAGAGGGACAAGACCAAACCGGGTGCCGCCTCCTCCGCCCTGGGAACTGCAAAAACAGCACTTTTGTTTCTTGTGAAAGAATTCCCCTGGGGCTTCCCTGGTGGTGCAGTGGTTAAGAATCCGCCTGCCAGTGCAGAGGACACAGTTTCGAGCCCTGGTCTGGGAAGATCCCACATGCCAGGGAACAACTAAGCCCATGTGCCACAACTACTGAAGCCTGCACGCCTAGAGCCCGTGGTCTGCAACAAAGAGTAGCCCCTGCTCTCTGCAACTAGAGAAAGCCCATGTGTGTCAACAAAGACCCAACACAGCCAAAAATAAATAAATAAATAAATTTATTAAAAAAGGAAAAAAAAGAATTCCCCTGGTTCTCCTGGGGAGTAGGTGGGGAGAAAGGTGGGGCTGCTTGAAAGCCCTGCCTGAGGTCTGACTTATATCTTTCCTGTGGCGGGAGTAGCTGCCCACCAGCATCCTTTCTTCAAGAAGAGTTGTGGTGCATGTCCTCTCTGGACTGCTTTCCACCTCTGACGCTGCCCACCCTCTGCCTTTTCTTGTCTGTCATGGGAATTCTGACTCTTTATTCCTAGAATCTTAGATATCAACTTTCCTCTGAGATCACCTGGGCTACCCTTTCTGAAGATGAAGCACAGAGAGGGAAAGCTGTTGCCCAAGGACACACAGCAAGTTTGCAGCAGAGGTGGGACTAGAGCCTGGGACTCCTGATTGCCGAGCAGCAGGTGCTCAGCTCCACCTGTGCCCCTCCTGCCTCCTGCCCCTCACTCTCTTCTGCAGCAGGATGTCTGGCATTCTCTCCTTGGTGGGCTGGAGGCTGGTTGGCAGTGAGGCAGATCTGGATTTGAGCAGAGCGCCACTGTTTTTCAGCCTGGAGCTTGTTTCCTCACCTAGAAACTGGGAATAATAAAATGCCGGCCAGGGTTGTTTCTAGGGAAGCATGAGATTCATTTGCTAGTTAAGGCTCTCCCCCCGCCCCCCCGTCCCCCGCCTCCCCTCCGCCATGGATCCTTTGACCTCTGACGGCTCTGTCTCGCCCTGGGCAGCTGTCCAGCCCTCAACTTCTCTTGGCTCCAGGCCTGGGCTGGCGGGGGTGGTGAGGGGCCTGCTGAGGAAACGCCCCTCCTATGGCCAGCCTTGACCTCAGTGGTCCCTTTGGATATGGGGCTGGTGAGGGGATTGTCCCTGAGATTCTGGCCAAGGCCTGTATCCCTCTCACTTGGCTCAGAAGCACCAGGGTAGGTGGTGGTCTCTACTGGGGAGCAGCTTTTTTCTGGCTCGGGTGGGGTGTTTTTACTGATAGGGCTGGAGATGTTCAGTTTGTCCTGAGCGAACCTGACTGAGGCTCGGCATCCAGATGTCGGCTCAGCCCTCTGCCCGGCAAAGTGGCCTTTACAGGCCACTTTCATCTTCCTTCTCCAGTGCTTGGATGTCCAAGGCCTCCTGCTTGAATTTTCTCCCTGGGGCTTCTGCGACAGGCTTTCTCCTCCCAAACTCTCCTGTGTTCTCTGTGTCTGTCTGTCCAGGGAAGGCAGGAGTGCCAGGCAGTGTGTGGTTAGGGCGGGGGCAGGGGGAAGGGCTCCCCTGAAATAGCCACACTTGGCCGGTGCCTGGAAAGCAGCTGGGCACATCTGGAGGCACCAAGCCAGCTGTTCATCAGCCCGAAATTCTGAGTCACTCGGGGTGATGGGAGGAGAGGAAGGAGTCTGCGAGGAGCTGGTCTGGCTCCTGCCTCTGCGGGTTCCAGGTATGCTCACAGGCAGGGGAGGAGCTGGGGTCGCCACGCGGGGAGACACGAAGGATCTTTGTCATCCTCCCGCAGGGTGGCACTGGGGCCGTCCCGGAAGACATATATCCTTGGTGATCTTTTTTTTTTTTTTTGCGGTACGCTGGCCTCTCACTGTTGTGGCCTCTCCCTTTGCGGAGCGCAGGCTCCGGATGCGCAGGCTCAGCGGCCATGGCTCACAGGCCCAGCTGCTCCGCAGCATGTGGGATCCTCCCAGACCGGGGCACGAACCCGTGTCCCCTGCATCCGCAGGCTGATTCCCAACCACTGCATCACCAGGGAAGCCCCTTGGTCATCTTTGTTCCCGGGGTGGGACCAGGCTCACCAGCCACTCCAGCCTCGTCCTTAACTGGTCTCCCGACACAATGGGACAATGGGTTTGAGGTGCTGGTTGCTGCTTCCCAGCCTCACGGGTGGACCAGCCGGGGGTCTACTTGCCATCTGAGGCCACACTGGGTGTGCACAGGCCACAGACTCGGGTGTCACTCACACCTGGGCCTGTGCCTGGCTCTGTCATTCCTCTGCTATGCCTCCTTACTGGGTGGAGCCTCAGTTTCCCCATCTGTAAATGTGGGAGCAGAGCATGTGCTTCGAAACCCACTTGCGACGATGATGACCTTCTTTTTTTAAAAACATTTATTTATTTTTAAAATTTTTGGCTGTGTTGGGTCTTCGTTGCTGCGCACAGGCTTTCTCTAGTTGCGGTGAGCGGGGCCTGCTCTTCGCTGCGGTGCGCGGGCTTCTCATTGTGGTGGCTTCTCTTGTTGCGGAGCACGGGCTCTAGGCCCGCGGGCTTCAGTAGCTGTGGCTCGCGGGCTCTAGAGCGCAGGCTCAGTAGTTGTGGCGCACGGGCTTAGTTGCTCCGCGGCATGTGGGATCTTCCCGGACCGGGGCACGATCCCGTGTCCCCTGCATCGGCAGGCGGACTCTCAACCACTGCGCCACCAGGGAAGCCCTAGGGAAGCCTTCTTGAAGGACACCAGGAGGGCCCTCACTGGGGCACAGCATCCCTTGCCCGTCCTCCCAGCTGCTGGACTCTGGAGGTCAGCACCGAGACGGGAGCTGGATAGACCAAGTGGGAGTCACCACCTCCCTGGTACAGAGTCAGGCCCAGCTATTCATGAGCCTCAAGTGGCCCCAAGTCTCTGAATAGCAGTGACCACCCCAAGGTCTGCCCCACCCCGAGGGAGAAGCAGTACTGATATCTGGCCACGGTCACCAACATTGAACACCTACTGTGTGCCAGGCACCAGGCGGGGTCCTTTACGAATCTGGTCCTCACAACAGCCTACGAGGGAGGTAGTGCTACCCCATTTTACGGATGAGGACTGAGGTTCAGCAGAGCGGTGAGTTGCCCAGTAGTATGTGGCTGAGATTTGAACTGTTTGGTGGGATTCAGAATTCTGGGAAAGGTTTCTAGAAGCTGGAGTGCTGGAGAGCTGGGGTTCTTAGGGCCTGAGCCTCTGGGGTCACGTGTGATCCTGCCCCATCTGCAGGAAAGTGAGATCATGGAGTCTCTGAGGCTTCCCAGAGAAACCTGTCTGGCTGCTTCCCTGCCCCATCCGGGTTTCCTGCCCAGTGCCTGGGGTGTAGCTGCCTCACCTCTACAGTGCTTCTCAGGGGGCCCCAGTGGATGGGGGTGGGTCTGCGGGACCCTAGAAGCTGTTGAAGGTCCTGAATGCCTCCTCCTGCTCTGGGGGTTTTGGGCTGGAATAACAAGGTGAGTGAGCTGAGGCCTGGGTTGGGGCATCTGGCCCCTTATGCCCCTCCCGCCTTTGGGTTCACCCCACCCTGGGCTGGAGGTCAGAGATGCAAACCCAGGACTCACAGACACATGTCCCATCCTGGCAGTCCCTCCCTGGGCTCGGTCTCTCCTGTCTCCCACCCTCCTCTACAGCCTGCTGACGGCCTTGCAGCTGTGGTGCGGGTTAGGGGTGATGGGCAGGGCCTGGGGAGAGGCTGAAGGTGGGGACTGGGCCTGGCGATGGGATGCCTCACTGCGGCCAGCTGATTTCCTGCCCCTCCTTTGTGTCCCCAGCAGCCACCATGGACGTGATGAACCTGGTCGAACAACCCATCAAGGTGAGCGAGTGGCAACAGACGTACACCTACGACTCGGGCATCCACTCGGGGGTCAACACCTGCGTGCCCTCGGTCAGCAGCAAAGGCGTCACAGAGGAGGACGAGGCCTCTGGGCACCAGTACATGCTCAAGAAGACCACCACCACCTACACCCAGATGGTGCCCCAGAGCCAAGGTAGGGATCCCTGGGGACTCTTCCATGGGAATATTCCAGCCGAAAACCAGGCTGGGCCCTGGAGGGAGGTCAGGGTCAGAGGAGGCAGACTTTAGGGGGCTCCCGGTCTGAGGAGGGAGGCACAGCTACTGTTTTTTTTTTTTTTTTTAATATATAAATTTATTTATTTATCTATCTATTTTTGGCTGCATTGGGTCTTCGTTGCTGCACACGGGCTTTCTCTAGTTGCGGAGAGCGGGGGCTACTCTTCATTGCGGTGCGCGGGCTTCTCATTGCCATGGCTTCTCTTGTTGCGGAGCACGGGCTCTAGGCATGTAGGCTTCAGTAGTTGTGGCACGTGGGTTCCATAGTTGTGGCTCGCAGGCTCTAGAGCACAGGCTCAGTAGTTGTGGCGCACGGGCTTAGTTGCTCCGCGGCATGTGGGATCTTCCCGGGCCAGGGCTCGAACCCGTGTTGCCTGCACTGGCAGGCGGATTCACAGCCACTGCGCCACCGGGGAAGCCCCACAGCTCCTGTTCTTAGACTCAGCAGTCTGAGGGAGGAGGCACAGCAACGACCCTGACCACCAGTCTGAAGGAAGAGGCACAGTCTTTGCCTTCCAATGAAGCATCACTGCTGCCTTCAGGGAACTCAGGGACTGTGGGGAAGACACAGTCCTCTTGCTCCAGGAGCCCCAAATATGCCGGGGAGGCAGAGCCCGGTTCTGGGGCTTAGTCAGGGGTGGGGATCCCCGCCAGCCCAGGGTGCCCTGCCTCTCTGGGGGAGAGGAGTATCCAGTCCTGTCTGTAGTCCACAGATGCCTCCAGGGCCCTGAATGTTGCAGCCCAGAGAGCTGTGGGAGCTGGGGAGGGTGCAGGGTAGGCTGTGGCAGCCTGGGCCACGGCAGAGCTCAGTCTCTGCACCCCGGGGAGCTCCTCCCACACAGCAGGCAGAGGCCTCTCAGCTTGGCAGGGCCAGGCATTGTGTTGGTAGCTCAAGTACAGCATCCGGGTGGGAAAGTCATGTGGACGGTCCCTCCTTCCTGACTGATTGGAGGGTGGAACCTCTGCCTCCCTCTCTTCGGGGCTTTGGGACACTCGCCAGGGCAGGGCTGCCTGGAAAGCCGGGGCAGCTGTTTGTGGGACTCCCAGACCCGCCAGGGGGTGGAGCCTGGACTCTGCGCTGAGAGCCCCCCTCTTGCTTGCTGAAACCCACAGTCTGGACTTTCCCTCTGATCTGCTCTATTCTACTGGGTGGCCCTCTGGGCCTCTATTTGCCTGCCCATATAATGGGAGAGTTGTCTCCTTTGGGAAGGATGAGGGTATAATTAGAATCATGAGATTTCAGGGTTGAAAAGAGACCGAGGTTGTCTCATCCTACCCCTACCTGGTGGGTAGGGGTTGGATTCTGGAGTCAGGCTGTCTGAGTTCAGATTCCAGCTTGGATTCTTATAACCTCTTTGTGTCTCAGTTTTCCCATCTATAAAGTGGAGATAATAATAGTCCTTACGTTCTAGGATTGTTGTAAGATTAAATGAGAAGAGTATAAGGAAAGCACTTAATTCACGGCTAAGCACATAAGTACAGGCACACCTCGTTTTATTGCACTTCACTTTATTACACTTCGCAGATACTGCGTTTTTTACAAATTGAAGGTTTGTGGTAACCCTGCATGGAGCAAGTCTATCGGTGCCATTTCTGCAACAGCATTTGCTCACTTCATGTCTCTGTGTCACACTTTAGTAATTCTTGCAATATTTCAAACATTTTCATGATTATTCTATTTGTCATAGTGATCTATGATCAGTGATCTTTGATATGACTACTGTGACTTGCTGAAGACTCAGATGACGGTGAGCATTTTTTGGCAGTATTTTAAAATTGAGATTGTACATTTTTTAGACATAATGCTATTGCACACTTAATATACTACATACAGTGTAAACATAACTTTTATATGCACTGGGAAACCAAAAAAGTCATGACTCACTTTATTGCAATATTCACTTCATTGCAATGGTTTGGAAATGAAACAGCAATATCTCCAAGGTGTGCCTGAACTCAAAAAAACGTTAGCTATTCCTTTAAATAATAATAATCTCTGGACTTTTTTTTAGCAATATGTGCCAGGCACATGCATCCTTTCTTTTAAGAGCAATTCACAACTTTTTTTTTTTTCAGATTTATTTATTATTTATTTATTTTATTTACTTTTAGCTGCATCGGGTCTCAGTTGCGGCATGTGGGCTCTCCCTTGTGGTGTGCGGGCTTCTCTCTAGTTGTGCCGTGTGGATTTTCTGTTTTCTAGTTGTGGTGCGCAGGCTCCAGGACGTGTGGGCTCTGTAGTGGCACGTGGGTTCCAGAGCACGAGGGCTCTGTGGTTTGTGGCACTTGGGCTCTAGTTGAGGTGCATGAGCTCAGTAGTTGTGGCACGTGGGCTTCGTTGCCCCGCGGCGTGTGAGATCTTAGTTCCCTGACCAGGGATCAAACCCGCGTCCCCTGCATTGTAAGGCGGATTCTTTACCACTGGACCACCAGGGAAGTCCCAATTCACAACTATTATCTCATTTAATTCTCGTAAGAATTCCCTGCGATGGACAGAACAGGTGGTGCCCCATTTTACAGATGATGTAACTGAGGCGATGATGCCCTCCCCAAGGTCACTGGTTAAAGGTAGATCTATGAGTGGTGGTCTGGGAGGCAGTCCAGAGGACCCAGATGGGACGCCTGCTCCCCGGTGTTCCCCTGTCCGCATCCTGCAGCTCAGTCCCTGCCTGTTGGCCCCCAGGTGACCTGGATTACCAGATGTCCACGACAGCCAGAGCCAAGCGGGTGCGGGAGGCCATGTGTCCTGGTGTGACAGGAGAGGACAGCTCCCTGCTGGCCACCCAGGTGGAGGGACAGACCACCAACCTGCAGCGGCTGGCCGAGCCATCCCAGCTCCTGAAGTCAGCCATTGTGCATCTCATCAACTACCAGGACGACGCCGAGCTGGCCACCCGGGCCCTTCCTGAGCTCACCAAACTGCTCAACGATGAGGACCCGGTCTGTGAGGGGCCTGGCCGGGGTGGAGGCAGGGCAGGGGAGGGGAGAGGTCACGTGTCTGCAGGAGAGGGCCCTACCTGGCGTGGAGGGAGGTCATTGACCCAAAGCCCCATCAGTGGGAAGAGTCTGACCCGGGTCTGTCTGAGCTTTGTGGAGGGGTCTCCTGGCCCTTCCTTCTCACAGTGGCAACCAACCTGGCCCACCTGCTCAGATCCTCCCGTACTCCCGCCTCCCCCTAGGTGGTGGTGACCAAGGCGGCCATGATCGTGAACCAGCTGTCGAAGAAGGAGGCGTCTCGGCGGGCGCTGATGGGCTCGCCCCAGCTGGTAGCAGCCGTCGTGCGTGCCATGCAGAACACCAGCGACCTGGACACAGCCCGCTGTACCACCAGCATCCTTCACAACCTCTCCCACCACCGCGAGGGGCTGCTTGCCATCTTCAAGTCGGGCGGCATCCCTGCCCTGGTCCGCATGCTCAGGTACCGACCCCTACTCACTGCGGGAGCCTGGGGCTTCCCCTCCCTTGGACTCCCCACCCCGCCCACGTCCCTGGGCTTCCATACATTTATTGAGCACCTACTATGTGCCAGGTGCAGAACCACACCCAGTCTTGGTGCTCAGCTGCTCACAGCCTAGCAGGGGAGACAGGCATGTAACTCGCAGGTTAGTTATCAGGATACAGTATAGATGAGGGCAAAGGTGTGTCCAAGATTGGTCAGCGGAGCTCCAAGAAGCTGTTCACTCTAATGGCAGGGGGTTGACGGATGAGTGGAGTTTGGCTGGTGTAGATGAAGGGAAGAGTATTACAGACAGAGGGAACAGCATGTGCAAAGTCCCTTGCCACCTTTATCTTTCCCAGCCTTGCAGTGTTGATTGGCCTTTTTCCTTACATCATATTAGGCTGCGAGTTACCTAAGGGTGGAGATACTGATCTTTTTCCCCTCTGAGTCCCTTGCAGGGCCTCTCTAGTACGAGGCCTTCCACATGGCAGTTACTCAGTAAGGACAGGTGTCGAGGGGACCAACGGTGCGTTTAGCACCCAGCTGGGAGCACAGAGCAGGAGGAGTCATGGTCCCAGTGGAGAGAGGAGAGGTGCTGTGTGCTTTGTGCATAAAAATGGGGCTGGGGGACTCCCCTGGCGGTCCAGTGGTTAAGACCCCACGCTTCCACTGCAGGGGGCGCGGGTTTGATCCCTGGTCAGGGAACTAAGATCCCGCATGCCGCAGGGTGTGGCCCCCCAACAAAAGTGGGGCTGGACTCAAGGGACACCATTGGGGTGTCAGTACTGGGAGGTGGCCCACGTTTACCTGGGACCTGACTCATGTGAACCCCCTGCCCCTATCCCAGCTCCCCCGTGGAGTCGATCCTTTTCTACGCCATCACCACGCTGCACAACCTGCTGCTCTACCAGGAGGGCGCCAAGATGGCGGTGCGCCTGGCAGACGGGCTGCAGAAGATGGTGCCCCTGCTCAACAAGAACAACCCCAAGTTCCTGGCCATCACCACCGACTGCCTGCAGCTCCTGGCCTATGGCAACCAGGAGAGCAAGGTGGGCTGCACCCCGCCCCCAGCCAAGACCTGCAGCCCCCATGGCATCACCCTCCATCCAACGGCAGCTTCAGGCCACCGCCTTCTTACCCTTTTTAGGTTAAATATATATGTATATACAGATGTACATGTTTCACTATATTACTGGATATTTTGAGGATAAGGGAAAGAAAAAATTCATTATCCTCATACAACCGTGTGCTTCTCCAGTACTTTCCTGTGGGCATATTTGTACACAGTTGTAGTTATAGCAATTTATAACTTTGCATCTGTTTTCTGCATGATATTAAATTTTTTTTTGCTAGACTGTCCTCAAAACCACCCTCTGTAACAGCAAATAGCATTTCATTTAAGTGGAGGCCCCAGACTTTATTCTGAGGGAGGGCATCTAGGTTGCTCCCGATTTTCCACCTTGATGAATGAACGATGCTGTAATGAACATATTCAAGTACACAGCCTTTCCCAGAGAGTAGGAAAAGTTTTTCATCAGTGGGGCTGAGGATTTTTAATATCTCTAAGCTTTTACTCAGAGTTCCAGGTACTTTCCAGAAGGATTGCATTATTTGCAATGCCATCAGTGGCAATGTACGTTGGTAGTTTCACCTCATCCTTTCCAGCGTTGTTTGTGTATTACCTTTTTGTTTCAACATTTTGGCTTATTTAATAGTCACAAAAGCTATTCAGGTTTTAGATGAAGCACAGTAATAACAGCTCTGTCACCCCCCCCCCCACTTCCTTCTTTGTTCCCTGTCGGTCTCACACTCATTTCCCGCCTCCCCCCACAGCTCATCATCCTGGCCAATGGAGGACCCCAGGCTCTCGTGCATATCATGCGCAACTACAGTTACGAGAAGCTGCTCTGGACCACCAGCCGTGTGCTCAAGGTGCTGTCCGTGTGTCCCAGCAATAAGCCCGCTATTGTGGAGGCTGGTGAGTACTGTGGCCTATGAGGGTGGCCCATGTTGGCCGGGCAGGTGGGGGTGGGGGCCCTGACCAGTGACCAGGCTCGGTCAGCGGTGCTCCCCGGTGGCTGACGTGCCCCCACCTCCCACCCCAGGTGGGATGCAGGCCCTGGGCAAGCACCTGACAAGCAACAGCCCCCGCCTCGTGCAGAACTGCCTCTGGACCCTGCGCAACCTCTCGGACGTGGCCACCAAGCAGGTGAGGGAGCTCGTGGAGCCTGGGTCTGCCTCTTCAGCCACCTCGTCCTTCCGTCTTACCATGTCCAACCTCCTCCTGTCTGGGAGTCTGACCTTAGGAGCTAGGGGAGGCCTGAGGCCTCTGTATCTTGCTCCACTGTGGCCGGGGATGGAAGTGCCCTGTAGCCCCTCATCCCTTTAGGCTCAAGGCTCTAATCCCTGTTAGGGATTCAGAAAGGGGACTAGATGAAGGAGGCTGATGTTTCTTGGCTGGGGTTCAGGTGGTGTCAGAGGAACAGTTCTGACCTAGACCCTGGGCGGGGAGTAGTAGTGTGCAGGAGACGGCTTGGGGGCCCCTGGTGCCTAAAAACAGCTTAAGGAAAAATGCAGTTTCAGGACAAGTCTGCTGGTCCCTCCTTCCAACCTGACTGTCTTTGCTAAGAATTGCATCAATCGGCTGCTTGTTGAGCACCTGCCATGTGCTGGGCTCCACTAGGCACTGGGGACATTGACTCCTTTACCCCTTTCAGTACTTGGAGGTAGAGTGTGGGGCCCATCATTAGATGAAGAAACAGAGGCTCGGGTGGTACAGATACACGGTGAAATATTACTCAGCCATTAAAAAGAATGAAATAATGCCATTGGCAGCAACACAAATGGACCTGGAGATTATCATACTAAGTGAAGTAAATCATTCAGAGAAAGACAAATATCATACGATGTCGCTTATATGCAGAATCTAAAAAAAAATGATACAAATGAACTTACTTATAAAACAGAAACAGACTCACAGATTTAAAGAACAAACTTATGGTTACCAGGGGGAAGGGTGGGGTGAAGGGACAAACTGGGAGTTTGGTATTAACATGTACACGCTGCTATATTTAAAATAGATAATCAACAGGGCCTACTGTATAGCACAGGGAACTCTACTCAATACTCTGTAATAACCTAAATGGGAAAAGAATCTGAAAAAGAATAGATACATGTACATGTATAACTGACTTTGCTGTACACCTGAAACTAACACAACATTGTTAATCAACTATACCCCAATATAAAATAAAAAATTTAAAGAAAAAGAAAGTTTTCACAGAAAAATAGAGGAAAAAAAAAAAAGAAACAGGGGCTCAGGGAGTTAAGGAATGGCCCTTGGTCACAGCTAGCAGACAGCAGAGCTGGGATTTGAACTCAGGACTGTCTGTCCCCACATCCTGGGGTCTTCCTGGTCCATCACAGGGCCCACGTGGCTCCCCCTGGGAGAATGAGGCTCCTGGGTTAGGGATGTTTCCTGAAAGCAGATTTGGCCTGGGGACCACTGAATGGGCAGCAGGTAAGGCCCAGGGAGGAGAGAAGCGTGTAAAAGTGGGTCAGCTGGTCCACGGAAGCATGGACCTCCTCCACAATTTCCTTCTGGCCTAGGGGCCTCCCTCGGCCTGAGTAGAGCTCTGTTGGGTCTGAGGACAGGAGGGGGTGGAGGAAAGAGCGTGGAGCTTAGAGACAGGCCTGAGTTCAGATCCGGCTCACTAGCTGTGGGTCTGTGGGCAAGGCCCTCAACCTCTCTGGGCCTCAGCTGCCCCACAACTACCTTCTCACGGGTGTTGGCAGGGTCACGGGGATGAACACACACAGGCCCATCGAGTATGAGCTGAATGGGCTGGAGACCTCCGTAGGCCATCCGTTCTCCCGGGTACACTTAGGAAGACCCTGCGTTTGGGAATCTCCCTCACTCTACACTGCCTCCCCTGACCCCAGGAGGGCCTGGAGAGTGTGCTGAAGATTCTGGTGAACCAGCTGAGCGTGGACGACGTCAATGTCCTCACCTGTGCCACGGGCACTCTGTCCAACCTGACCTGCAACAACAGTAAGAACAAGACGCTGGTGACGCAGAACAGCGGCGTGGAGGCGCTCATCCATGCCATCCTGTGTGCGGGTGACAAGGATGACATCACAGAGCCCGCCATCTGTGCCCTGCGCCACCTCACCAGCCGCCACCCCGAGGCCGAGATGGCTCAGAACTCCGTGCGCCTCAACTACGGCATCCCGGCCATCGTCAAGCTGCTCAACCAGCCCAACCAGTGGCCGCTGGTCAAGGTACCGCCCACTGCACGATGGGGTCCAGCGAGGGGAGGAGCTCTGAAGACAGGATTAGGCGCTGTATGGGTTCAGGCAAAGCTGCGGTAACAAAAGAGGCCTAAAGTACGGTGGCTCTGATAAGACAAAAATGTGCTCCTCTCTCGTGTTCCGGTGTAGACCTCCACAGTGGCTCTGCTCCCGAGACCCAGACTCCTTCTTTCTCATAGCTCAGCCACCTCCTAGAATAGAGCTTCAAAGTTTAACATGCACAGGACCGCCCTGGGCGGTCTCATTCAACTGCAGCCTCTGATTCGGTGGGCCTGGGGTGGGCCTGAGAGTCTGCATTTCTGACAGGCCCCCAGGTGATATTGGTGGTCCATGGGGAGCACATTCCTTATGCCAGAGGGTCTGGTCATGAGGGTTGTCCTCACACGAACAGTTGGACTACATCATCCCCATGGGTGCCTTTTAGCCCTGGAGAAGTAGGGAGGGCTAGCGGCGACCAGAAAGTGGGACACAACACTTCAGCCCACACTCTGGAACTTGGTCATTTGGCCACATCTGGATGCAAGGATGTTAGCACTGTGTTATGTGTCCTGCTCAAACTCAGTAGGGTTGCGAAAAAGGCAAAGGGTAGAGAGGATTCTGGGGACACTTGGTGTCTGCTACTGGGAGCCAGGGTGGAGCCTTCTCAGGAGGCTGCCTGGGTAGAGGAGAGACGTGTATCAGTTCCCTGTCACAGGCAGGGGAGGTGAGGGTGAGCTAGGGCAGAGCTACCGGTGTGTGTGAGACACCTGGCGCCAGAGAGTGAGGAAGCTACCATAGACTGGGGTCTTGTCAAAGGGCGCAGGAGCCAGCTGGCGGGGGCTCCTATTGCCTAAATTTTCAACAATATTAACAGTCCAAATAAGAATGACTCTAAGCGATTATATAGATTGTATTTTAAAGAAAAGGCAGCACACGGTCCCTCCCCTCCTTGGTCTTGGTCTGCAGCACAAGCTCGAGGTGGGCGGAGGGTTTGCACCCTGACCCAGCAGCTAAGTTAACAAGTGACCTTGTCAGGTCATCCACCCTGACCTCATCTCCCCCATGATTTTCATCCCTGCCCTCCTGGTTTCTTGTTTTGAGGATCAAACAAGATGATAAATTGCTCCCCAAGGAGCCCTGGGAGGCCAGAATGGCTCCTGGCAGTTGGAGGACCCTGGGGCAGAGACCTCTTCCCAGAGCCGCCCGCTGGGGGTGGATTACAGTGTGAGCGTCACCAAAGCAGGAGGCTTTGGGGGTCAACCCTAGTGAGGACTCCCTCTCCCTGATGATCAGGGTTTGGGAACTATCAGAAAAGCAAGGCCATGTTGTCTGTGAGTGGGAGGTAAGAGAGAGGGGACAGGGGGCAGTGTCAGGGCCTGGGCGCTGATGGAATATTCTGGAATGGGGTGTCATTTTAGCAGGGGCTCTGAGAGTTAGACGTGAGGACCCACAGATCGTATGGAATAAGGGGCATGGGCTGGGGCTGATCTCATTCTCTGGAGATCTTCCGGCATGTCTGTGGCTGGCCTGGGGACGGAAGCAATGAGAGGGGAAGGGGGAGATGATGCTGGAGAAGTGATACCCAGGAAATGCCCTTGGTGAGCGTCCCTTTTCTTGCCAGGCAACCATCGGCCTGATCAGGAATCTGGCCCTGTGCCCAGCCAACCATGCACCACTGCAGGAGGCAGCGGTCATTCCCCGCCTGGCCCAGCTGCTGGTCAAGGCCCACCAGGATGCCCAGCGCCACATGGCTGCAGGCACACAGCAGCCCTACACGGTAAGTGAGCTGCAGGGGCCTGGGACCCTCTTTCCTGGGAGTCAGAGTGTCCTCTGTGTGAACGCGTGCGCACGTGAGTGTGTAAATAGGGAGGCGAGTTGCAATTGATGCCGACTCCAAGGACCAGTGAGGTTTGCCAGTGTCGTGGGGGGTGTGTGACCACTCCCAAGGGCTACCTGTTGCTATGCCCCAATGGCTCCTCTTGTACAGGATGGCGTGAGGATGGAGGAGATCGTGGAAGGCTGCACCGGAGCCCTGCACATCCTCGCCCGGGATCCCATGAACCGCATGGAGATCTTCCGACTCAACACCATCCCCCTGTTTGTGCAGGTGAGTCTGGGGCAGGTAGGCAGGAGAGGTTCCCCCAACCCCTGCTTCTCCCCACTGCTGAAAGGTGAAGGTTGACAGCCATGAGTTTGAGGGGGTCTGGGCCAGGCATCAAGAGGTCTTTGGAGGAGTTTGGAGAAAAGTGGCCGACCAGGAGTGACCACTTAGCAAATGCCAGCAAATGAAAACAAAAACTGTGTTTTAATGTCTGAAAGAACCTAAAAGCATTGAAAAGTAAACAGCAAACTGGGAAAATATTTGCAAGCATCACAACAGACAAGAGTTTAATATCTTTTATATAAAAAGAGCTCATTAATACTAGACTCCAGGGCTAGACCCCAGTAGTTATATGAGAAGAGGCACATGCAGTTCCCAGGTGGCTCATAAACAAACGATGCTCGGGACTTCTCTGGTGGTCCAATGGCTAAGATTCCACACTCCAAATGCAGGGGGCCCGGGTTCAATCCCACATGCCACCACTAAGAGTTCACATGCCACAACTAAAGACCCCGCATACCGCAACTAAGACCTGGCGCAGCCAAATAAATAAATAAATATTTAAAAAAACAAAAAAACAAAGAGCAATGCTCAACCCCAGGAGTTTAAAGAAATGAAGCTTACCCTGCAGTGAGAGCCCATTTTCCACTATCAAATTGGCAAAGAAAAAAATGGGAGTGCTTTGTGCTGATGAAGATGTGATAAAATGGGCAGTCTTATACCCTGCTGGTGGGAAGATAAGGTGGTAAAACCTTTCCAGAAAGCAATTTTGAAATATGTATAGACAGCCAAGTAGTACAGGTCTGGGACTCTGTCTTTATGAAATAGCATAATGTAATTGAAAACATGGCATAGATGTATGCCCAGAGCTGACAATTGCAATGTTACTACTAATAATTGAAAATTAACCTACTGTCCAATGATAAGAGAATGGTTAAAAAAGGAATGGTCCATTATATCATGTGGTCATAGACAATGGTGTTGAAGAAGAACTTATAGTTTTTGACATTTTTTCCTTTAATTATTAATGTTCAGAGTAAGGAATTGGTGCTGGTAGCTACCTCCACTTGCGATTGATGAGGTTTTTTACTTTTTGTTGTTTTGTTTTGTAGCATTCTCTTTCTCTTTTTTAAAAAAATTTAATTTAATTTTTTATACAGCAGGTTCTTTTTAAAAAAAATTAATTTATGTATTATTTTTGGCTGAGTTGGGTCTTTGTTGCCGCGCGCAGGCTTTCTCTAGTTGCAGCGAGCGGGGGCTGCTCTTCATTGCGGTGCGCGGGCTTCTCATTGCAGTGGCTTATCTTGTTGTGGAGCACGGGCTCTAGGCGCGTGGGCTTCAGTAGTTGTGTCTCGCGGTCTCTAGAGTGCAGGCTCAGTAGTTTTGGCCATGGGCTTATTTGCTCCGCGGCATGTAGGATCTTCCTGGCCCAGGGCTCAAACCCGTGTCCCCTGCATTGGCAGGCGGATTCTTAACTACCGGCACCACCAGGGAAACCCCTATACAGCAGGTTCTTATTAGTTATCTACTTTATATGCATCAGTGTGTACATGTCAATCCCAGTCTCCCAGTTCATCCCACCACCACCACCCCCACTCCCCCTGCTTTCCCCCCTTGGTGTCCTTACTTTTGTTCTCTATATCTGTGTCTCTATTTCTGCCTTGCAAACTGATTCATCTGTACCATTCTTCTAGATTCCACAAATATTAATAGTTAATATACGGTATTTGTTTTTCTCTTTCTGACTTACTTCACTCCGTATGATAGTCTCTAGGTCCATCCACGTCTTTATCTCTTTCTCTCTTGAGTATCAATATGTATGCATAGATCTTTTTTTTCTTTTGTTGGCTGCTCTGTGCTGCTTGTGATTTGTTCTCTGACAAGGGATTGAACTCACGCCCTTGGCAGTGAAAGTACAGAGTCCTAACCACTGGACTGCCAGGGAATTCCCATGAACTCATAGATTTTTAAAGAAAAGTTATTGAATAATATGGGAAAATGCTTTATGCTACAAATGTTTGATAAAAAAAACAGGAATCAAATATATGTATATGACTATGATAAAAATCCAATGGAAAGAAGCTGTGTCTGGGTGGGGGATTGTGTCCAGTGTGCTTTTCCATTTCTTTATACTTTTCTTAGACTTTTCATGCTTTCTACTATGGGCTTGGGTTAAATCCAAAAAAGGGAGGAGAGATGGGCAGGGCGGTGAGGTGCCTCATGCCTGCCTGCCTCACGCCCGCCCCACTCCCCCTCTCCCCAGCTCCTGTACTCCTCAGTGGAGAACATCCAGCGTGTGGCCGCTGGGGTGCTGTGCGAGCTGGCCCAGGACAAGGAGGCGGCCGACGCCATTGATGCTGAGGGGGCCTCAGCCCCACTCATGGAGCTACTGCACTCTCACAATGAGGGCACCGGTGAGGGGCTGGGCTGGGGGCGAGGGGAGCGAGGGGGGAAACTGGGCCTTGTTCCCCCAGCCTGGCTGGAGGCAGGCACCTGAATTGGCCTGTCCTTTTCTCTGCTCAGCCACCTATGCTGCTGCCGTCTTGTTCCGCATATCTGAGGATAAGAACCCAGATTACCGTAAGCGTGTGTCTGTGGAGCTCACTAACTCCCTCTTCAAGCACGACCCTGCAGCTTGGGAGGCTGTGAGTATCCCGGGTTGGGCTGCAGTGTCTGGTTGTGCAAGTTGCACACTGCACAAGGATTCCACTTTTAGGGAGGCCTCTACCATCCTGTCAACTTCATAGATTTTTATTTTTTATTTTTTAATTAATTAATTAATTATTTATTTATTTATTGCGTTACGCGGGCCTCTCACTGTTGTGGCCTCTCCCGTTGCGGAGCACAGGCTCCGGACGCGCAGGCTCAGCGGCCATGGCTCACGGGCCCAGCTGCTCCACGGCATGTGGTATCCTCCCGGACTGGGGCATGAACCAGTGTCCCCTGCATCGGCAGGCAGACTCTCAACCACTGCGCCACCAGGGAAGCCCTAGATTTTTATTTTATAATTGGATCACTTATGACAGTTCCCAGCAGATGGAAGTAGTAGGTTGAACCATCTACTGTTTTGTTTTGTTTTTTTTTGCGGTATGTGGGCCTCTCACCGCTGTGGCCTGTCCCATTGCAGAGCACAGCCTCCGGATGCGTAGGCTCAGTGGCCATGGCTCACGGGCCCAGCCGCTCCGTGGCACGTGGGATCCTCCTGGACCGGGGTACAAACCCGCGTCCCCTGCGTTGGCAGGCGGACCCTCAACCACTGCGCCACCAGGGAAGCCCCCCATCTACTGTTTTTGATCTACAAAATGGCAATTTTATTTTGTCCAAACTAATATGAAGTGTTGGGGCAGGGGTGCCTTTCTCTAACTTGCACAAAGGTGCTGTATAGGCTGGAGGCTGCCCTGATCCTGGGTGGGGCAGCTCCTGGCACCCATTCCCTAGTCCTCTCCCCTCTACTCCCCTCCCCGCTCTAGTTCTGCGGGTGCCTCCAAGCGTGAATGGTGGGACCCTCCACCCTGGGGAGGTGCCTGAGGAGAGGAGTTCATCAGAGCACTGTGTTACCCTATCTCATCCTCTGTTCCTTCAAAGGGTCTTTGCCCACCGCCTGGAGCCTGCGTTTTCCACCCTTCCCCTCCTCCAATGTTTCTCTTTGTCTCCATCCTCAGGCCCAGAGCATGATCCCCATTAATGAACCCTACGCAGATGGTAAGTGTGTGCAGAGCCCAGGGCAGAGGGGGTGCTGTGTGGGTGTGAGCAAGGGGGCAACTTTGTGACCCCAGGGCCAAAGGACCAGTGGCAGCCACTGTCGTGTCCACATGCACTCCTGTCCGGGTCCCTGATGTGAGAGTCTGGGGAAGGGGGCGGACCCACTGGGGGCGGGCAGAGGTAGAAGGTGTGGCTGAGGGCTGTCCAGACCCCTGCAGGGTAGCCTGAGACCCTGGACGGAGCTCCCTTCTCCTCCCCAGACATGGATGCCACCTACCGCCCCATGTACTCGAGTGACGTGCCCCTGGACCCCGTGGAGATGCACACGGACATGGATGGGGACTATCACATTGACACCTACAGCGACGGCCTCAGGACCCCCTACCCCACTGTGGACCACATGCTGGCCTAGCTGCCCGGACCCTAGTATGGCGACCCCTCCCCGCCCTGCTTTGCAGCTCTCCCTTCCCCCTATGGGCTGCTGAGACTCAGGCTTTCCCTTCCCTTCAGAACCTCCTTCTCGTGGAGGCCCTCTCAGGTTTCCCCTGAAACCCTGGCTCCTTTCTGGGGGGGAACAAGTGTGGGCCCTCTTGGTGCTGAGCTCCCCCAGGGAAGGTGTGCCTCGCCTGCCTCATTCTGTTATCTTTGCTTGAGGCAAGGAGTCCTGCCCCTTCTACCATGGTGGCCGGGTTATGCACGAGCTCCTACGGGCCATGGGGCTGGCCTGACCCCTCTGTGTCTGCCCCTCCCTCCAGGTGCGGTTCCCCATCTGAGGGGCTCTCCTCGCAGGCGTTGGGGCGAGATAGCCAAGTGCCTGAGCCTGGGCAGGAGGGCTGCAACTTCCTGCTGAACCCCGCGCCTTCAGAGGTCCTCTGTAGGGTCTTTCTCGGGATGGCGATCTGCTCTTGCTTTTCTGTTCTGGGCTGTGGGTCCAGGGCCTGACCACCCCCTCCCACCCCCGAGGCCCTGGCACTAAAGCTTTAGACTTGAGGCCCCCACCCTGTCCCCCCTCCTCCTGGGCTGCCCAGCTTCATAGGGCTGTGGTTCCTTCTACGGCTGGCTCCGATTGGGTCACTGAACTCCACCAACTGGACTGAGCCCCGGGGGTCTGCAGGCCCCAGGTTCAAGGCCCAAAGGCCCAGAATCCAAAGCTTATCTTGAAAAGTTCAGGGATCATCTGACCAGGGGGATGGGGTGGAGATGCGGGGAGTGCCTCCCCTGCTCCAGGACGTGACCTGCTCCCTCCCCAGGATGTGCATTTGGCTTTGGCCCCTCCCAGGGTTAGCAGCTCCCTTGCACCTGTCCCGCCCACACAACTGCCCTAGCTGACCCCCTGAGAAGTGCTCTTGGCTGACCCCTCTGGTGTGCGGTGAGGGGCTTTCTCTTCCCCTTCCTGTTTCAGACTCCCCCCACCACCTCCTGCACACGGGCGTGGGGGGCTGGGGAAGTTCCCAGTAGAAAATTTTATTATTATCGCTTTATGTTTTTGGTTATTGGTTTTTTTTTGTATAGACCAAAGCAAAGAAAATAAAACTAAGGCACAGATCTGGTGGAGACTGTTTGGGGGAGAGGGGTGGGGGGACGGGGCTCCCTTAGCAGCCTGATGCCTCCTGGGCTGGATCCCCAGCATCCACGGCCGCCTTGTGTGTGGAGAAGGCAAAGGGGGTGGTGGGGGGAGAAAGGAGCCTTCCAGGAGCTGGAGTTGATTTAAAATTTAATACACACAACTTGGAACCTTAGGAGGCTAGGAGGGGTGAAGAGATGACGGGGTGAGTCCCCCCTTTGGGGCACACCAGGCTGTATTTATCTCTTCAGTGGGCAACCTCCTTGCCGGCCTCTCAACTTCCAGCCTGCTCTGCCCCCGACCAGCCTTAATGAACGAACATTGGCCCATCTCTCCAGGGCAGAACACTCCCTGCCGTGGCCTGTGGCTTGGAGTCCAGGCCCCTTATTGGTCGGTCTGTGGTGGGCCCGCCCCTGCCCCCGCCCCTACACCCCTCCCCTCCGTTCCTTCAGCCAACATCCTCCACGCTGTTTCTTGCCTCCTGATCTTTGTCCATGCTGTTCCCTCTGCTCTCATTTCAGCCATCACGGTGCCACTGTCAGCCATGTCCCCAAATTCTCCTTCCTGGGGAGGGTTGAGTATAACACACATGCCAAGCCTGGAACATGTGACCCCTGTGGGCCTGCTCTCACCAGATCCGTTGCCTCATCTCTATACCTGCCTGGAGCTCGGGCAGTGGAGGGAGGTCATGACCCTGTTCTTGGAGGAGCAGGGTGGCACAGGTCTGGTGTTGGGGGCAGGGCAGGCAGCTGAAAGGTGCAGGCGAGAGGTGATGAGATGCTGAGCCGAGCTCTGCTGAGAGGGGCCATGGAATGGGAGGGGAATTTTCAGAGATCATGAGAAGGTCTTTTTTTTTGGCTGTGCCTCACGGCTTGTGGGACCTTAGTTCCCCGACCAGGGATTGAACCCGGGCCCTTGGCAGTGAAAGTGCAGAGTCTTAACAACTGGACCGCCAGGGAATTCCCACGAGAAGGTCTTTTAACAATGCGCTCTCTGTACTCTGTGTTCAGGGCCTGCCTTAGTCTGCTCAGGTTGCTATAACAAAATACCATAGACTGGTGGCTTAAACCCCATTTATTTCTCACAGTTCTGGAGGCAGGAAGTCCAAGATCAAGGTGCCAGTAGATTCCATGTCTGGTGAGAGCCCACTTCTTGGCTTGCAGACAACATCTCCTTGCTGTGTGCTCACATGACCTTTCCTTGGTGCTGGCTCAGAGAGAGAGAGATTTCTCTCCCTCTTCTTATAAGGGCATTTCTCTCCCTCTTCTTATAAGGGCACGAATCCCATCATGAGAGTCCCACCCTTGTGACCTCATCTAAACCAAATTATCTCCCAAAGGCCCTATCTCGAAATACCATCACTCTGGGGGCTAGAACTTCAACATATGAATTCAGAGGGACACAGACATTCAGCCCATAAGAGAGCCCTGATAGGAAACACTCAATTTGGGTAATTTGAGAATTTGCTAAAGGGACAGTTTTGCAAAGGTGTGGGCAGGTATAGGAAGCAGGAAGGGAGAGGGTAGTACCCTGGACTAATTATGGTGGCCTCACCTTCTCTACCCTCAGGCAAGAAGGGAAGGAGTGCTTCTTGGGGACAGGATCCTGTGGATGAGGTTCCTGACAAGGGGAGGCTGTGACCTCACTCCTTCCTACGGTGCTCCCTGTTGGCCAAACCCAAGCAAAAACCAGGGAGCCCATCAATGTGGTCTATCCATGTTGTATCCTGCTGCCCAGAGCAGAGTGGGGAGTAGATCTGGGGAAGCCAGTGGAATATAACTCTCTCCCACCCCCCATCTTTCCAAAAGAGGATTGGAGACGGCTTACAAGAAAGGATCGCTCTTTCAAGTCTCAAAACAGGCAATGAGGACAAGGGAAAGCAAGGGGCAGCAAAGCACCCATGTTAAGGGTTCATACTAGCCATGATTGAACTTCCTCATTAGATGCTGAGCTTCCTGGCAGCCTGGTCAAAAGGGGAAACAATGCAAGTTAAACTCAATGGAGTGAGTTGACTGCTTCTTCAGTTTTCACGTAGGAGCTGTCTGAGCCCCACAACCTTGAGAAAGTTCACTTCTCTGAACTTCAATATCCTCATCTGTAAAAAGGGTAATCCTGAACATGAGGATGAAATGAGAAAGCACAGCGATTCCAGCAAGAAGAAGGGGAAAGGGAGAGAGGCTTTTTTTCTAGAGAGACATTACCTTTTCATTTTCCAGAAGGGACATGCACTCCAGGGACGTATCTGGACATGGGCTGGACACTGTCACATGACCATCCCTTGCTGCAAGGGAATCTGGGGAACAATATTTCAGCTGCACACATTACCTCCTTGATAAAAATCAGGTTTCTGATAGTAAGAAAGAAAGGGGACATAAAGGACCTGGGGTAGACCACCAGCCATGTCTACCGCGACTGGGAATGAGTTCCGGGACCAACTGCTGCCTTTTTAGGTAGGTTTGTTGGGGAAGCCAGCAGAAGAGCTGAGTGGGTGTCAGCAAAAGAACTGACAGAGTAGCAGACCAGAAGGGAAATGCAGGCTTAGGTGAGGGGGGCGGACCTGATTGAGCTACATCCAAGGAATAGGAACCTGGCCCTGTCCGTCTAGAGGGTCTGGAGGAACGTCTCTGCCACACCCACATGATCAACATCTCTACCTTGGTATCAGCAGTACCAATGCAGACAGACACCCACCTATGACAAGGGAAGGTCACTTGCTAGATGGCCGAACCAAGCCTGCACCCACCCAGAAATGGAGATGGGCCAGAATGAGGGGCAGAATCCAACAAGGTGGGATTAATATCAAGTTATTAAAATACATCTTTAAAGGACTTCCCTGGCGGTCTGGTTAAGCTTCCGCGCTTCCAGTGCAGGGGCCACGGGTTTGATCCCTGGTCGGGGAACTAAGATCCTACATGCCGCATGGCATGGCCAAAAAAAAAAAAAGTCTTAAAAATAAGTTCTCGGGCTTCCCTGGTGGCGCAGTGGTTGAGAATCCTCCTGCCGATGCAGGAGACACGGGTTCGTGCCCTGGTCCGGGAAGATCCCACATGCCGCGGAGCAACTAAGCCCGTGAGCCATGGCTGCTGAGCCTGAGCGTCCGGAGCCTGTGCTCCGCAACGGGAGAGGCCACAACAGTGAGAGGCCCGCATACCGCAAAAAAAAAAAAAAAAAAAAGTTCTCATCTGTGGACCTAAAATGGCTCTTAAAATAACATCTGTCAATTAAAAAAATAAGCTATTAAAGGGAGTCTTACACTAAACATTTAAAAAACATTTCTGCATGACCTCATCTCCAAAGCATATGTTGGCTTAAAAGGTACAATCGTTAAGATAAAATAACTAGGTAGGAAATAATTAGATGGAATCCTAAATCCTATACTTTAATCTAAAAACATCTATGCACATATAGGAAATACGGGGAAATTCAGCTACACCCAGAACGTGTGAGAAAGATTTGAGAAATTCACCTGACCCCCAAGTTCACAATAAATTGTTAGTTCAATGGAGCTTTGGAAAATGACTCAAAACGCAGTCCTAGTCTGTACTGATAGAAGTATAATGTCTCTGGAGGAACCCAGTAGCACTGCATTGGCTAGATTTGTGGCTCATTCATTCATTCATTCATTCATTCATCCACTGCTTCCTAAGGGCCTGCTGTTTGCCAGGCTTTGTTCAAGGCACCGTGGGTAGAGATGTCCATGTTCTTGTCTTCCAGGGCGAAGGTGGATGGACAGTAAACCAAGCCCAGCAGGAGAGCATGGAAGGGAGCATGTACTTAGGAGTCTGGGTGGGTCCAGGAAGTCCGAGAGGGAGTGGGCGACAATTGAGCCTCATTGCGAATAAGGAGGAGGTATTTGCTGGGCATAAATGGGAGGCACCGGCATTCCTGGCAGTGGGAACAGCAAAGACATGGACATGGGGATCTGGGTGGAGAGTTCAAGAAATAACAGTGGGTTGGTGTGCCCGGCCCTTAAGAGGAGGGGGGCGGTACAGTGAGAAACAGGCTGGAAAATGGGGCAAAAGTCAGATGGCGGAAGGCCTTGTGCATCTGGTCAAAGCGTGTGAACTTGATCCTGGATAAGATGGGGTGGGTGGGTGGGGAAACCACTGAGTTTTTAAACAGAAGGCAGCAGTGACCCCACGTGGAGGGTGAGGTTCTGTCTTGAGGTCATTCTTGGAGGGCCGGTCGTAGTAACAGTCAGTGATCATACCCATTATCACTCATTTACCTTTTTCTTAGTACTGGACCCTATGCTAAGTGATTTCCTCACAACTCTGAGGGTGAGGATAATTTCCTCTCATTTCACTTTTGAGGCTAAAGACGTTCCAGTGACCTGCCTATAACTCTATAGTTTTAACCAATATTAACAACAGCAGTTAGGAGCCCTCAGGTGCAAAGTACTTTACTGAATAATCCCAGTCCCCACATCCCCGTGAGGTGTATACAATGAAGGTCAATTATACAAGGTGCAGCCCCCGAGACTCAGAGGTTAGGAAACGTGCCGAAGGCAGAACAGCTGTGTGAGCGCCAGGGCTGAGATCTGAATCCAGGACACCTGACTCTTTTTCTTTTTAAATTTTGTTCTATTTCTTTCTTTAATTTTGTTCTATTTCTTTCCCTTTTCTCTCTTTTATTTTATTTTTAAACAATCTTTAATTAATTTACTTTTTTAAATTTTTGACTGCGTTGGGTCTTCATTGCTGCACGTGAGCTTTCTCTAGTCGCGGCGAGCAGGGGCTACTCTTTGTTGCGGTGCGCGTACTTCTCATTGCAGTGGCTTCTCTTGTTGCGGAGCATGGGCTCTAGGCGCACGGGCTTCAGTAGTTGTGGCACGCGGGCTCAGTAGTTGTGGCTCGTGGGCTCTAGAGTGCAGGCTCAGTAGTTGTGGCGCACGGGCTTAGTTGCTCCGTGGCATGTGGGATCTTCCTGGACCAGGGATCGAACCCCTGTCCCCTGCATTGGCAGGCGGATTCTTAACCACTGCGCCACCAGGGAAGCCCTCCCTTTTCTGAAATATATATTTATTTATTTTTTGGCTGTGCCGGGTCTTCGTTGCGGCATACAGGATCTTTCTTTGCGGTGCATCGTTCTTCGCTGCGGTGCGCGGGCTTCTCTCTAGTTGTGGTGCGCAGGCTTAGTTGCCCCGCGGCATGTGGGATCTTAGTTCCCCAAGGAAGGAACTAGCGTCCCCTGCATTGCAAGATGGATTCTCAACCACTGGACCACCAGGGAAGTCCCCAGGACACCTGACTCTTAATCCCAAGGCACTTTACCCACACCCTGTCCCCAGAGTTAGGACCCTGAGCCTAGGTCTGCGTTGATGCCATGGCCCCACTGGCAACCGCTGGCTGTCCTGGGGCGCCCCGATGAGATCAGGAGGGATGGGGTTCATGCCCGACCAAAGGATGTGGGGCCTGGAGAAGAGCACACTGGCAAAAGACCTGTCAGATGTGCCAGAGCACTGGGGGGTGCAGCCTCCTTCTGGGGATCCCCAGAGGGTGTAACTGGAACAAGAAGTGGGACTGCGTGTGGGAGTGGGATGGCAAAGAAGACCTTTGCTCTAAGCAGAAGTCTTGAGGAAGACTTTTCGAGAATGAGGGCTGTCTGGAAGTGCACAGACTACTGAACTCCGCATTACTGGAGATACCCAGGGACAGGCTGGAGGATGACCTGGTGGGGAGGTGACGGGAGGGGTTCTGCAGCAACTGACAAAGGTCTCCACGGGAGGGCGGGAGTGGTAATGGGGTTGCCTGGTAAGGGGACCTCAGGGCACGTTCTTCCACCTGGAATCCTCACTCCTTGGTCAGAGGTGCTGAGCCCCCTCCTCTGGGGCCAGAACACAGCCCTCTCTCTCCTCCCTACCCCAGCAGCCCTGCCCCTCCCCTCTCCCTCCTTCCCTGCCCTCCAACCCCACGAAGTCCCCTGGAAGGGCTCAGAGCCTGGACCCAGACCCAAGGATCAGAGGGAGCTGCCGACTCTGGGGACAGAAGTCAAGGAGCGAAGGGCTCCTTGGTGTCCTCGCTGAGGCTGGAGGGAGCTCAGAGAGGCCCCAGAGCAGAACATCCTCCCAGGCTCGCCAGCGCTGCCTGCCCGGCACGCTACCCTCACCCCTCTCCCAGCTGTTCCCCACAGAGCCTCCCAGGGCAGGGCCGGCCTGTGACCTGCCAGCTCCATATCCCACTTAGGCCCACAGCTCTGGTCCCTGGAGGAAGTGAGTGGGGGCCAGACTGAGGGGCTCTAAGTGAGAGTTGGGGGGAGGTGACTGAGCTGGGGGTCCCCCACTGAGGGTCTGTGGCTCCCATCCTTCAATTCCCCCGCTCCCAGCAGGCGCTGCCTGGGAGGTTTCCCAGTGGGGCTCACCTCTACTGGGGACTGGGGAGCACTGGTCTGGGAGTCCAGAGCCCTGGGCTCTCACTTTGCCTGGGCAAGTCAGCCCTCTCTGAAGCCTTTGGGGGTCACTGCCCCCAGCAACAGACAGACTTGTCCAGAGAATCCATCGCGTGTTCATTCAACAAATACAGTGCCTACTCTAATTAGAGTCCTGAGGATACAGAAGTGAGCAAAACAGACACTGCCCTCATTGTTTCTATTTAATTAAATTAATTAATTAATTTAGGCTGCTCCAAGCAGCATGCAGGATCTTAGTTCCCTGACCAGGGATCTAAGCTGTGTCCCCTGCATTGGAAGGGAGAAGTCCTAACCACTGGACTGCCAGGAAGTCCCTCATTGTTTTTATTTTATTATTTTTTTTCAATAGACAGCAAACATGGTCTCCTGTACCCTGAGCTGTATTCTCCTCTTCACTCATTCTTTTTTTTTTAAACATCTTTATTGGAGTATAATTGTTTTACAATGGTGTGTTAGTTTCTGCTTTATAACAAAGTGAATCAGTTCCTCATAGTTTTTAAAATAATCAGCTCATGGGTAACAATCTTACAGGGTGAACAGTGAGAGGCAGGTGAGGATGCCAGGAGAGGGCAGGTCAAGGAGACACCCTGGTCTCGGAGCAGGGAGGGCTCCTCAGAGGAGGAGGGCAACCCGAGAAGGAGAGATGAGCAGGAGTGAGCCTGCAGGCTGTATGGGTGGCAGGGGTTCTACGGAACAAGAGCCCTGTGGGAGAGAGCTTGCTGGGGCTTGGAGAGGAGGAAATGGCACTCTGCCCAAGGTCCTGGCCATCCTCCCTGGAGCCCCAGCTTCCTGCCCCGACCATCGCCCCAGGTACTTCCCCTCCTCCTTCTCTCCTTGCTTCTCTCTCTTCCCTGTCCTGGCCAACAGCGGGGCCTAGAAACCCGAAGACAATGGGCTGAGGTGCTCAGGCCCCCAGTGCATCCCCACGTCCTCGCCCTGGCTCAGGGGAGGGCTTGGAAGGCTCAGTGCCCCAGGAGTCTGGCTGGGATCCTGGGAAGAGGAGTAAGGGAAAGGGGGCGCTGAGGGGTGGAGGGTCCCAGGGGATCAGGGGTTACACTGTCGTGGCCATTGCCTAGTTCTGCTGGGGAAGTTGCACCAGGAGAGGGAGGAGGGCTCCCCTGAGGCCTGCGGGAGACGAGCAGGAATGGGGGTGGGGGTGAGAGGTCTGTGCTTTCCTACATCCAGGGCACCCCTCTGTCCTGCCCCCCAGTCTGATGCAGAAGGTAGGCCTGGTGCCTGGCCCTGCCCAGGTCCCTGCATTCAACCTCAGGGGCTCTTTCCACGGGGAGCCCTGTCCCAGGTGGCTTTTTCCAGGTTCAGGCCAGGGGAGGTGGCCTGAGCTGGGTGTGTGTTGCCCAAGGCTGGGGATCAGAGTGTCTGTGCCCCAAGTTCATGGCTGCAGTGAGGAGTATGTCTGGCAGACCTGGGCAGCAAGTGGCAGAAACCCAACAGCCAGACTGAAATGCTTATTGCGGAGGGACTGGGGGTCTGAGCCCTGGTTTTTCCATCTGAAAAATGGAGTCACCATCCCTGCACTGTCTCTTCTGTGGGGCGATGACCCTGCAGGGCGAGGAAGCTGGGGTGGGGTGGGGTGTGGGTGGGGGCATGTGGACTGGCACTGCCCTCTGGTGGCTACAGTGAGAGTTGCCAGGCACTAGTGTCTGGTCCTAGAGGGTGTTGTTACCTGGGATCCTGATGGGTCCCCTTCAACTCTGTCTTCTCCATCCCACTTCCTTCTTCTTTAACCCCGCACTTCCCAGGGGTCTCAGGGCTACTTTCTCAAGGACTGGGATAATTCAGTTCAGCAAACATCTATTCAGCGAAAATTGAATGGGCCCCTACTCTATGTCCTGTTCTGTGCTTGGTGTTGGAGCTACAGAGATGTCTCAGTAAGACTGTCCAGGAAGCTAGTGGCTAGTGGGGGAGCCACTCGACAGAGCTGCAGAGCTGCAGCCTCATGAAGTCTGGGCTGTGCTGATGCCCGGTCACGGCCACCTCCTGGTATTCTACAACCTCCCTGTCCACAGCAAGCCCTTGGGGTTGAGTTGTGGTTTTTTTTTTTTGTTTTTTTTTTTTGCGGTACGCGGGCCTCTCCCATTGCGGAGCACAGGCTCCGGACGCGCAGGCTCAGTGGCCATGGCTCACGGGCCCAGCCGCTCCGCGGCATGTGAGATCCTCCCGGACCAGGGCACGAACCCGTGTCCCCTGCATCGGCAGGCGGACTCTCAACCACTGCGTCACCAGGGAAGCCCTATTTATTTATTTACTTTTGGCTGTGTTGGGTCTTCATTGTTGCACGCGGGCTTTCTCTAGTTGCATCGAGCGGGGGCTGCTCTTTGGTCTGGTGTGCAGGCTTCTCACTGCAGTGGCTTCTCTTGCTGCGGAGCACGGGCTCTAGGCGTGCAGGCTTCAGTAGTTGTGGCTCGTGGGCTCTAGAGCGCTGGCTCAGTAGTTGTGGTGCATGGGCTTAGTTGCTCCGCGGCATGTGGGATCTTCCCGGACCAGGGCTCGAACCTGTGTCCCCTGCACTGGCAGCAGATTCTTAGCCACTGTGCTACCAGGGAAGTCCAGATTGGACACTTTTAAATGGTGAATTTTATGGCATGCGAGTTATATCTCAAAAACGTTTTGCTTTTTTTTTTTTTTTAAAAGAGTGATAGGGTCTTGCCGCCAGCCGCGGCGGGTCCTCAAAGTGCAGCGACAATCTACGAGAGGGGGGTAGGGAACTGAAAGCACCAAGGTATGGGATCAGAAAGGCACAAGCAACTGATGGTTGCAAGGCAAGTTTAATAACAAAGCATAGCCATATATATACCCCTAAAGCAGGGAATTTGCTTAGTCACGCCTTATCGGCATCAGCTGGTTGATTGGCTTCTCGGCTTCTCCCTCAAAGGCACCAATTTCCCCTCCAGGGTTGCTTTTCCTAGCTTTAGGGAACAACCAGGGACTCCCAGTAACTGAGCAGGTCCCTGGAGCGATTTGGCCAAAGGCCATCTCCTTTTTTACGTTCATACCATAAAGTCCAGGATGCATACCAAGGAGAGTACAATCGGGCCCTGAGGCTTATGAGGGTCTTAATGGCGCCTTCCTCAGAGGGCAATGCCCGCCACAGGGTTTGTTGCAGACTGTTTTGTCTTCCACCTCCCTCTGCAATTCGTAGGCTGAAACTTCAGCCCCAATGTGATAGTATTAAGAGGAGGAGGCTTTCGGGAAGTGATTATGCCATGAGGGTGGAGCCCTCCTGAATGGGAATTGCGGCCTTATACAAGAGACCCCAGAGAGCTCCCTTACCAGGTGAGGACACAGTGAGAAGGGAAGAGGGCTGTCTATGAACAAGGAATTGGAACTCTCACCAGACACGGAACATGCCAGCATCTGGATCTTGGACTTCCATCCTCCAGAACTCTGAGGAATAAATTTCTGTTGTTTATAAGCCATCCAGTCTATGGTATTTTGTTAGAGCAATCTGAACGGACTAAGACACCCCCTACTGGCTGTCTATTCTCAGCCAAACAGCCAGAGCCTTCCTGTTAAAGCTTAAGTCAGGTCACATCACTCCTCTGATGTAAAGTCCTCCACTGACTCCAATTAGGTCTAGCCCATCGGGCCCTGCTGTTACCTTTCCACCTCCCTCATCTATAGTCCCCTTTGTTCATGTCATTTTAGCCACGGTGGCCTCCTTCTCTGGCCTGGAGTCTTTGCATTTGCTGTTGTTGCTTCTCACCCTCTGTTGGTGAATATTCTCCCTAGCTCCCTCCCACCTTCAGCTCTGGACTTAAGTGACTCTTCAGTGAGAGCTTCCCTGACCACTCAAATATTTAAACTTGCAACCCACAGCCCACCCACCCCTCCCAGGTCCTCCTCCTGCTTTCTTTTCTTCTCCCAGCACTTTTCACATCATTTATGCTATGTGCTCTACTTCTTTGTTTATTATTTGTAGCTCGGCCTTGCATGTGGGCCCTATGAGGGCAAAGATCTTTGTATTGTTTCACTGATGTGTCCCCAACACCTGTCACAATGCCTGGCACTGGATGCTTGATACACGTTTGTTGAATTCACACCTATGTTCATAGCAGCACTATTCACAATAGCCAAGACATGGAAACAATCTAAATGTCCATCAACAGATGAATGGATAAAGAAGATGTGGTACATATATACAATGGAATATTACTTGGCCATAAAAGAGAACAAAATAATGCCATTTGCAGCAACATGGATGCAACTAGAGATTATCATACTAAGTGAAGTAAGTCAGAAAGAGAAAGACAAATACCATAGGATATCACTTATATGTGGAATCTAAAATATGGCACAAATTAACCTATCTACAAAACAGAAACAGATGCACAGATGTAGAGAACAGACTTGTGGTTGCCAAGGGGGAGGGGGAATGGGGGAGGGATGGAGTGGGAGTTTGGGGTTAGTAGATGTGAACTATTTCATATAGAATGGACAAACAGCAAGGTCCCACTGTATAGCACAGGGAACTACATCCAATATCTTGGGATAAATCCTAATGGAAAAGAATGTAAAAAAAGAATGTATATATGTGTATAACGGAGTTACTTTGCTGCACAGCAGAAATTAACACAACATTGTCAATCAAATAGACTTCAATAATAAATAAATAAATAAATAAATAACATTTGTTGAATGAATAAAGAGTAGAAGGTAAGTTAGGGGGACGAGAAGAGCTGAGATGAAAGAAGAAATGAAGCCAACAAATATTAAGGTTGTTAAAGATTATGACCATAAAAAATGGCCGTGGATCTTAGATGCCCCATCTTTTTATCCAAAGCCTCTGGCCTGAGCCACCTTTAACAACTTGGCAGAAGTGCCCTGGAGTCTGGATGGGAGGAGAGGAGAGGAAGAGAGAGCAGGGCCACGTGGGCAAGGGTTGGGAGGCGTCTGGCTCCACAGGGGATCCACTTCTTACTTCCCAGCCAATGAGGGGGCTGCATTTGAGCCACTGTTTCAGAAACAACAGAACTAGCAGCAGACTGCTCCTTTGATAAACTGGCAGATGAATCCCCATGGGGGTATGCAGGATTTGGGGAAGGGGAGGTGAATTGGCTCCCGGGTTCACTCACCAATCAGGAATAAGAAACACAGGCTCCTGAGGAGAGAGGCTGCCACTGGAGGGGGGTGGGTGTGAATGGGCTGTGAAGGTGGAGGTGTGGGTTGAGACGCAAAATACTATGCCGTTAATGATCTCTCCTCTCCCACGGCCCAGACCACCCTGTCAGTAGGACTTCCCATTTTTCTCAGTCATAGCTCCCTGTCTGTTTCTTTCAGAGAACTCCCCACACTCTGTAACTACCTTACTTGTTCTCTTGTTTATCTGCTTCCCCTTCTAGACTCTAAACTCCAGGAGAGCAGGGATATAGTTTCTCTTGTTCCCTGGTCTAGCCTGAGAGTCTAGCACAGTGCCTAGTATATATAGTAGGTGCTCAAGAAATATTTGCCAAAGGAATGAATGAACCCAGACAGAAGGAAATACTCTAATCACAATGCTTCTCCACTGGATGGCTGGGGATGGGGCACCCCACTCGGATCCTCCTTCCTGGGTTGTGTCTCTTGTTCCAGGCTGTGTCATGGACACCTGGCCCCCAAAGCACGCTGTCAGCACGAGGAGCCTCTGTCCCAGGGGCCGACCTTGGGCACAGCCTCTGTCCTGGGCTCCGGCTTTGAGTGGTGGCTGTAGGAAAAGGGCTCCTGGAATTCCTTAGCTAGGATAGGGGGATGAGTGAGAGGGATGGGTTAGAGATGGAGTCATGTGGATGGGGGTCGGGCGGGTGGAAGGATAGACTCACAACAATTTAGAAGAGAGAATGAGGCCTCAACAGCAGAAGGGCCGAAGAGGAGGGTGGCACACTTGAGAACTATTTAGGAGGTAAATTAAGCAGGACTTGGTGATTGACGGTATTGAAGAGAAGGAAATTGGGGCACCAAGAATGATCCCGGGGCTTTAAAAGAATCAGTGCGGCAGCCATTTCTTTTTGGCCTGGAGGTTCCTCCGGTCCAAAGGCACAGAAATGGCCACTGGACCCTCTGCCGCTCCACAGTTCATTCAGGACTTACGGCGACCCTCACAGGTATCCCGTCCTGTGCTGAGCTCTGAGGGACACGCTCCCTGTGTTGAAGGGGCGCACGTCTGGTCTCGGAGACAGACAAAGTGTGACCACTGCGGCCATCGCATAAAGGATGCTCTGGGGCCGAGAAGGACGGGGTCGGAGGAGTCTTTACGCGGAGACACCTAAGTGGGTCTCCCGGAAGAACAGGTGTTTGCTAGCGTGGTATGAGGTGGGCAAAGTGAATGAGGGCGGAGGTAAAGCACTAGGAAAGGCAATAAAACGACTTAAGAAATAAGAAAGAGGTCTGTCAAGCGGCTGGAACACCGGGGGTGTGAGAGCCGAAATTATGATGCCCCAGACGGGGCAGCGCGTGGAGGCTGTACTGGAGTTTGGATTTATCTCCCAGCCCACGCGAGAGAGACACAATACGGCCCCAACTTACAGGTCAGATCCAGGGAAGTCAGCCGAAAAGCCTCTGTCTGGAGCGGAGCGACGGGGTGCCCCCAGTTAGGGACTTTCAAGTCCCTGTAACCGAAACCCCGGGAAGCGGCGGCTTTGGGCAAAACCATTCTCCGGCGGTGGAGAGGGGAGAGAAGGCCATCACTCGGAGTCCAAGTCCGCTGAACCAGCTGGAACTCCACTTCGCCTCTTCTCCTCACTCTTCTCTTACTTTTGCGCTCTGTTCCGCCCCATTAGCTCGCCTCCTGCGCGCCCGCCAGTGCCGCACCACCAGTTGCTCCTCGGTCGCCCCCTCCCGCGCGTGGTACGGCCCGGCGGGCGCGCATCCAGGCACAGGTTATAAAGGCCCTGCTGCAGCAGCCGATTGCGGACTCAAGATGCGCCCGAAAGAGTTGGGGCAGGGTTCAGCCGGCGACTGGCCGGGACCCGGCGATCCGGCAGCAGTCAATCCCGCTCCAGAGCCCTCCGCCGAGCCTGAACCCGTCCCTGTGCAGGTACCGGCGGCAGGACAGGGAGCAGGATCCGGATCCGCACCCGTCTCGGGACCCTCAGCGGGAGCTCGCCCGGCCTCCAAGGCTGGATCGGAGGCAGGAGTCCAGCGCGCGTCCGCATTCTCGGCAGTCCAGGGGAGTGCCCAGTCCGTGCCCGACAACTCGGACGCGCCGTGGACTCGCTTCATATTCCAAGGTCCATTTGGCCCCCGGGCCGCTGGCTTGGGGACTGGAAAGGCAGAGGGCATCTGGAAGACGCCGCTGCCTACATCGGCCGGCGGCCTGGGGTGTCAGGCCCCGAGCGCGCCGCCTTTATTCGGGAGCTGGAGGAAGGTAAACTGGGTCCCCGGGCCCCCGGAGCAGGTGGGACTAGGGCAGCAGCAGGGAGGAGGGGGCCCCGTCGGGTCCGGGCGCCCGGTCCCCTCTGGCACCCAGTCCCACCCCGCCGCCCACCCTTGTGAAGTCATGGTCTGCGGCGTCTCTCCGGTCTCCTTTTCCCCACCTCCTTCTCCCCTTCTCTCGTTCCCTATTTCCGTCGGTGGGTAGGATCCCCGGGGCTCGCGCTCCCCTGCCCCCCTCTTCACGCCTGTTGCTGTAGCAGATCTGCGCACTCTCAGTGCCCCCCTCCCGAGGCTACCGCAGTGCCAGGAGAGGGGCGGGGGGCTGCGGGAGGGCGCTGCCCGGTGCGCTCTGAGCCTGCGCTGGTCCGTCGCGCTAGCGACGGGGAGGTGGGTGGGCAGAGGGGAGGTTTTGCCAACCTCCTGGCTGCTGGGGTCACGATCGGGCTTCCCCCCGCCCCAAACAATCTTGGGGGTGGGCGGAGCCTCAGACAGATGCTGCCTCTCCTCTTCCCTCCTACCTGCTCCTGGGTCGCTGGGGCTCTCCTGATTGGGTTTAGAGGCTCAAGTGGCCCCTACCCCAGTGCTGGAGAAGTCTCCTCCTCCTCTCCTCACGCAACAGGTGCAGGGTGGGTGACTGCGTCTGTTTTTATGACCCGTGAGGCTCCAGTGAGCTGGCCAAGGCTGTCCTCTGGGTAAGGGGTGATGAGTCAGTCGGCGCTGTACTTCCGCTAGCTGCCTCCATTCTCCCAGGTTCCAGGAGTTGTAGGACTGGTATCTCCTTACCTCTCCCAGACCCCTCCAGAACAAGCAAACAATCAATCAAACAAACAAACAAGAGTCCAGTTGGCCCTGGGGGCAGGGAAGGGCGTGCTGATTACTGGGGGTATGGAAAGGATATTGGGGGCAGAAAGAAAACTCAGTCTTCTCCCTTGTTGCTGACCCTTGCTGTTGAGGGCAGGAAACAGTAGGGTGACAGGTAACATGTGCCCCATTTTTCCTGATGCAGCTTCCTGCTTTCTCTTGCAGCGCTGTGTCCTGACCTACACCCACCAGTCAAGAGGATCATCCAAGAAGATGTCAAAGTGATGTTAAGTTTGCTAGAGGAAGTGTGTGCTGCCTTCCCTACCTGGGACAGCCCCAGTTTTAGCCAGGCTCCTGTTTTAATTATGTCTGTAGGGGTAGGAGTGTTCCTGCCTGGCTGCCTCTCTGGGGGCCAAGCAGGAGGTCCCTCTTTTTTTTTTTTTTTCTATTTTTTGCGGTACGCGGGCCTCTCACCGCTGTGGCCTCTCCTGTTGCGGAGAACAGGCTCCGGACGCGCAGGCCCAGCGGCCACGGCTCACGGGCCCAGCCGCTCTGCGGTATGTGGGATCTTCCCGGACCGGGGCACGAACCCGTGTCCCCTGCATCGGCAGGCGGACTCTCAACCGCTGCGCCACCAGGGAAGCCCCAGGAGGTCCCTCTTATGGAAGACAGGTAGATGTGGGATGTCCAGGCTGGAAGAGCTCTTAGCACCATCCGGTCTGATCTCTTTTTCCATAGGGGGAAACTGAGTCAGGTCCCACAGTGGGTTCATGGCAGGCTCTTGTCTAGTACCTTGGAGAACTAGGGGATGCAGAGGGTCTCCAGTAGTGGCCTAGCTTTCCTCTGGCCGCTAGCTTCTCCCATCTGTCTGGGAGATCCCAGAAACCAGGAACATATTCTGCATGGATGGGGGTCCCTCTGCAGAGAGAGCGGGACCTGAACACGGCAGCTCGCATTGGCCAGTCCCTGGTGAAACAGAACAGTGTTCTGACGGAGGAGAAAAGCAAGCTGGAAGCCATGCTGGGCTCGGCCAGGGAGGAGGTACCTGGGTGGGGAGGGCAGGGAGGCGTATCTCAGGCCCGCCTCCATCCCACTGTGCTGGGATCTGTGCCTGCCCCTGCCCATACCCTGACCCCGGGCTCCTCTTCCTCCTGCCAGATTTTACATCTCAGACACCAGCTGAGCCTGCGGGATGACCTCCTTCAGCTTTACTCAGACTCTGATGATGAGGAGGAGGAAGAGGATGAAGAAGAGGAGGAAGAAGAAGAAGAGGAGGACGAGGAGGAGGAAGACGAAGAGCAGGGACATGATTAACCCTATGAAGCCTCAGATCTGTGAGTGTCCTGCCTTTTTTGTTTGTTTGTTTGTTTTTAAAGTTTTCGCTGCGCCACGTGGCTTGCGAGATCTCAGTTCCCCAGCCAGGGACTGAGCCTGGGCCACGGCAGTCAAAGTGCCAAATCTTAACCACTGGACCACAAGGGAATTCCCCGCAAGTGTCCTGCCTTTGCACCTGGGCGGCCCCTTCTCTGAGCCTCAGTTTCCTTGTTCGCAAACAGGGACGCCATGTACCTGCCACTGGGGTTGCTGGAGCTAATTGAGACCACTGCAGTCAGCCTGGGGTGGGGGAGCCCTGGGTGGGCTGGGAACTGGGTCCCCCGAGCCCCTGCACCCCAACTCCCATCACTCCCTCCCTTAGGACTCCTCTGACAGGGTCCGAGTCACACCACTGCCCACAGCTGGAGGCCCTGCAGGAACAGCTGCGGCTGCTGGAGGAGGAGAATGAACAGCTGTGAGAGGAGGTGAGGATAGGGGAAGAGGGCGTGCCAGTGGGCAGGGGCTGTTGACCCCCCTGCCCCTTCCTCTCTCCCTCTCTCCAGGTCTCTCAACTCGATGACCTTGAGGAGGAGGGGCAAATGTTCATCCTGGATTGCGTGGAGCAGTTTTGTACGTGAACTTGTAACTGGGGGTGGGGGGCTGTCCAGAGGAGCCGAGAGAAGAAACTGGGATTTGGAGTCTGGAGACTTGAGTTCATGTCACATCTCTGACACCTCCTAGCTGTGTTAGCTTGGACAAGTTCCTTAACCTCTCTGAAACGTCATCTTCCGAATGAGGGTTAATAATCTTGGCCCTGCTGACCTCTCTCCAGGGGTTACAGCTGAGGAAGTGCTTTGTGCAAACCGTAAAGAGCTGTACAGATGCTATGGGGCTCCGCTAAGCCTGTCTCCTTTTGTTATTTGAGAAGGGGGAGGGAGGGGGCTGGGAGCGAGGAATGGAGGGAGCCATGAACTGCCAGAGACCAGCCCCCCACCACCCCAGGCACTGCATTATTAGGCAGAGGCTGTGCCTGGCACTGTGTGGTCATGAAGATGAGTGAGGCACAGCGTTTGTCCCTGAGGAGCTCAGGCCTGGCTGGGGAGATGCATACTCAAGGTGGCAACAGATGAAGTGCTGTTCCGCTCACCCCAAATCTGGCCTTCCTTCCCCCTGGGTTCCCTGAATGGCCCCCCTGGTCCCAGGCCCCAGGAGTAGGAGCCAGTCCTCACATTCTGTTGCTTCTACGTCCTAGGAAAGGCTCACGTCTCTTTCCTGTTTCCACCCCAGCTGCCTCTAGCCCAGGCCAACTCTTAACTGGTCTCTCTGCCTCCACTTCTACCCTTCCAGGCCCTTCTGCACACAGCGCAAAGGAGTTTTCTAAAACCAAATCTCTGTCACTCCCCTGCCTAAAACACCCAAATAACTCCCCATTGGCCAAAGGATAAACCCCACCCTCCCTACCCCAGCCCTAGTGATCTGGGCCCTGCCCACTGCCCCAGCCACTCCCTCCTGGTGTCTTCTGGGCCTCTCCACACCCTGCCTGGGCCCTGTCTTCCCTTCTGCTGGGTAAACCCCATTCACCCGGGCAGGTCCTAGCATCTCAGACCTTGCCAGGCTGGCCTGGGTGTGGCAGCTGTGACCCCCGGTGCACCCTTTATACTAGCTGCATCCTAGTCCATAATATGCGCTCTTGTGATTTCTTTTTCCCTCAGTCTCCACACTACTCTTGAGCTCAATGTGGGCTGGGGCCAGGTCTTGCTGACTGCTTGTCCAACACCCTTCTCTGTGTCAGTCAACAAATGTTTATTGCAAAGAAGACCCGAGTGAGGGATGCTAAGCCCTGTGGAACCTCGGGTACTTGGAGCGAGCTGAGGGGTGTAGGTGGACAGAGGCATCTGGGAGACTGAGGGCCCAGGGAAGCAGGGCTGACCTCTCCCCACTCCTCCCCAGCGGAGGCCAGCCAGCAGATGGCCGAGCTGTCGGAGGTGCTGGCACTCAGGATGGAGAACTATGAACAGCAGCAGAGGGAGGTCGCCCAGCTGCGGGCCCAGGTCGTGAAGCTGCAGCAGTGCTGCCAGTCGGTGCGTCGGGGTGTGTGCGGGGCTCCTTGCTCCTGTCATGGTCCCGTGGGACCCACACCTCCTTCTCCCTGCCCCCACCCCATGGAGCTCAGAGGCCCAAGGACCCTCTCTGTGTCAGAGTCAGTGTTGGAGGAGACATCAGAGAGCACCTCGTCCTGTCCCCTCGTCCCAGGTTGGGGACCGAGCCCAAAGAGAGACGCAGGGTGTTCCAGGAAACAGGCCACGTGACTCCCCACGTTCTTTGGCCTTATTCCACGTGACTTTTTTAAAGAGCTGCCAAAGACTCACTGATGAGCCTGGGAAGACTTGCCAGAAGCAGGGTGTGCACGGGAGTGGGGAGGTCTGGGGTGAGGTTCACTGGTCTTGGGTCCTTCCAGTATGGGGCTGAGGCTGAGAAATTGCAGCAGCAGCTGGCTTCGGAGAAAGAAATCCAGATGCAGCTCCAGGATGAGGTGAGGCTCCCCTGGGCTGCTGGCCCAGCATGGGGGACCTGGAACCCTTGGGCAGCTGCCTGACTCTCCTGAGAGGACAAGCTCCTTGCAGCAGGGACTGGGTCTGTCCTTTCCATACCTTCAGGCTCTGGCACAGGGCCTGGCAGGTGGCAGTTCATTTGGGGTCTGAGTGGAGTGGAGATCACTGGAGGGGATCACCCTGCATATCATTATGGGGGTCTAGAGTCTGGGCCTCTTGCCTCTTTGCCCAGGCTTCCCCGCCCCCTGGGGAGAGAGTGGGCAAGGCGTCTGGCCTGGGTGTGCCTGGGTCCCAGCAGAGCCTGTGGGCGGGTTCCCAGCTGCAGGACCTGCGGGAGAAGTACTCCGAGTGTGGGAGCATGCTGATTGAGGCCCAGGAGGAGGTGAAGACCCTCCGCCAGCAAGCCCCGGCGTCCACTGGCTCTGTCACCCACTACACGTACACTGTACCTCTGTTGAGGTCCCCTGGCTGCCGGCATTTTACCTTTGTGCGATCTGTGTCTATCCGCAGTCCTTTCCTGTGCCTGGAGGTACGGGTGGGGTGTTCTGTGGGGATCTTCTGGTGATGTCCCCCCTCTGCACCATAGGAGGCACTTCCTGATTTCCAGGAGACCCTGGCTGAGGAGCTCAGAACGTCTATAAGGAGGATTATCTCAGACCCTGTGTTTTTTATGGAAAGGTGCACTCTGGGCCCCAGACCTTTGCCTGCCCTGCACTCACTCTTGCCTACCTGGTAGGCAGCAGCCTTTCCGGTAGTGGGAGGGGGTTCACCCCCGACCCCGCTCTGACCTCCCTCCCCCTGCCCCGTGGTGCCCCTCCTCCTGCCTCATTGGTCCTCGGCCCTGCCACTCAACACCTTTCCTCTGTGCACACGTTCTGGGTGCATCATTTCTCCCTGGGGTTTTTCTGCATGATGGGGTCCCAGGGGTTTCGTACTTTCAACTTCCCGTTGCCTCGGGACAGTGAAGGCCCTTTTCTATGTTGAAGGAATTATGAAGTGACTCCAGAGGAGACCTCAGATCTGGGGTACGCCAACCAGGGACTCCCCCTTCACCTGCCCTCACCTTTTTAAAAAAATATTATTATTTTTTTGGCTGCATTGGGTCTTTGTTGCTGCACAGGCTTTCTCTTGTTGCGGCGAGCGGGGGATACTCTTCATTGCAGTGCGCGGGCTTCTCATTGCAGTGGTTTCTCTTGTTGCAGAGCATGGGCTCTAGGCACGCGGGCTTCAGTAGTTGTGGCTCGCAGGCTCTAGAGCACAGGCTCAGTAGTTGCAGCACCTGGGCTTAGTTGCTCTGCGGCATGTGGGATCTTAGTTCCCGGACCAGGGCTTGAACCCGTGTCCCGTGCATTGGCAAATGGATTCTTAACCACTGCGCCAGCAGGGAAGTCCCCACCTGCCCTCACCTTTCAGCAGCGAGACAACCCCCTGCAGCTGGTTCTGTGGCCCTACAACCCTGGAGAAGCCCCTGCTCTCGGGCCGGCTGGGCTAAGAGTTGTTCTGGGAAGGAGCTGCCCCCTTTGCCTTCAAATTTTGCCCCATGGGTGGCCGTCTGATTTGAGGCTTCTCCAAGTGGGGGCTGAAGCCTTCCCTTCACCTGACCAGGGGCTGAGAGGCGAATGGGCACTGGCCTAGGAGCTGGAAACAACTGGGACTGAGTCCCAGCTTGATCCCTTTACTGGCTGTGTGTCCTTGGGCAAGTCACTTGACCTGTCTGGGCCTTACTAAAATGGATTTGTCCTATGGCAAGTAGATGTGGGAAGGGTTGTGAACGTTAAATAATGAAGGAGGGGGGCAGAGGGGACGTTATTCCTGCTGGTCTATTCTGTGCAGCAGGGTGCGGTTACTGGGGGAAGACGGGGCCTATGCAGTGTTGGTGACCATTCTTCTTTCTACCAGGGTCATGGGCTGGGTGTTTGAAGCCTTGAGGCTGGTACCCAGCTGCCCTCTCCCCTGGCTGGGACAGAACTGGGGAGTAACCATCAGGGTCTGTGTGCAGACTGGGGCGGAGAGCAGGAGCCCCAGTGGCTGGAGATGTCCTGGGGGAGTGAAGAGGGGTGGCTCTGGCTTTGAGGGTTTAGGGAAAGACTTTCCTGTCTCCATGCCCAGATGTGAGCTGCACTACAGTGAGGATGGAGGGCAGGAGCCGGGGCTCGAGGCAGAGGAGGGGCTGAGGTCGGCTGAGGATTTCGTGCCTGCGGAGGATCTGGGGGCCACAGAAGAGGCGCTACCAGCTGAGGAGCGGGTGACGGAAGAGGCAGAGCTGGTGTCTGAGGAGGCTGAGGCCTGGGAAGAGGTGGAGCCGGAGCTGGATGAGGCAACGCGGATGAATGTGGTCACGTCAGCCCTGAAGGCCAGCGGCTTGGGCCCCTCTCACTTGGACATGAAGTATGTCCTCCAGCAACTGACCAACTGGCAGGACGCCCATTACAGGCAGCAGCTGAGGCAGAGGATGCTCCAGAAAGGTGAGTGCTCCCGTGGGGGCCTCCCTCCGGCCAGCCGGACAAGCTGCAGATCGTCAAGCCCATGAAAGGTGAGGGTAGGTGAGCCCCTCAAACGCTCACTTACCCCAGCCCGGCCCCACCCAGTGTGCTGATTTGCATACACTTTGCATATCATTTACATAGGCACCTCAGGTCCCCCTCAGTGGGAACTGTGGCCCCAATGCTTATTTACGTGGAGTTTGCATAGGATTCCAGATCTTCACCCTTTTTGTTCCTGGGGCTGGGCTGGGGGGTCAGGGCACGGACTGTAGCCCCCCTCTGCGTCTCAGCTTCCTGTCTCTGCCCGCCCCCTTCCCCTGTCCCCCACCCCGACCTCCCCCATCCCCAAGGCTCCCCAACCCTGCAGCAGGGGCAGCAGCAGGCCAAGACAAACGTGGGGGGCGGGATCGTGGAGCAGCAGCTGGGGGTGCCAACCCAGGACTTTTGGAGGCCGGCGGAGGAAAGGGCCAATCACCCTCCCAGGGCCTGGGAAGAAGAGGGGCCTTCTGGGGCCACCCAGGCCATTGGGATGAAAGCCTCTGCCAGCAAGGGCCACAGCTGGGCCAATCCCCTGGGTGAGTCTGAAGGTGGGCTAGGGGCTCCTACAGGGTGGTGGGGGGTGGTTAAGGTCTCCTCTCCCCAGCTGGAAGCCCCAAAGGTTGGGGAGTACCACCTGCTGAGTACAGGCCTTGTGCTAGGCCGTGAGAGCCCTGCCTTGAGGAGTTCACGGAGATATCAAAGATGATTTAGTGATGCGATTTATCTTCTTTAATCCTCACACCCCTGTAGGTACGTATTATCCCCATTTGGAGAGGAAACGGAGGTTCAGAGAGCAAAACAATTTGTTCAAGGCCACTGAACCCCTCTTCTTCACTGCTATGCCATAACAACTTCCCTGACCCAACCCTCGCCTCTAACCCTGTCCTGGTGCCTTCTTGGCCTTCTGGGTGAGCTGTGAAGTTTATAACCTGTTGGCAGCCTCACCATTATATCTGATCTGCCCTGACTCTGATGGCCGTTTGGTCACTGCTGGGTGGCCTCATCGGGGTCGCCATGTAAGGTTGTGCAGGTTGTAAACTGGATGGTGACCTCTATGGCTCTGCAGTGGACAACCTGCATAATGGTGGCTGTCTCTTTCTGATGTAGCTGCCCAGGCCAGACCTGTGGTCCTCAGGCCCCCAGTTCACGCCCACCCACTTCTCTTCCAGGCTTTGCTGTTTCCCAGCAGCCTGCAGAGGCCCCACAGACAGCCTGAGGCCCCTCCTCCCGCTGCCTGGCCAAGCCCCACCCTCCCCAGACCTCCCTTCCCTTGCTCAGAAACCAGACCCCCAATCTGTCAGCAGTCCACCCGCCGTCCTGATGAACCTGGGCCGGAACTTGAGGGCCCAAGCCTTGACCCTCTTCTGGGACAGGCTGAAGGAACCCCGGCCCTCGTTCTGCAGCTGCTGCAAAAGCTGTGGCTGCTGGGCCTGGATCACTTGGTGGCCCCAGGGGGCGTAAGAAGCCAGGGGGAGGCCCACCAGCTACCTGACTCAGCTCTGAGCTGGGGCAGGGCTCAGGCCGGGGGTGTAGGAAGTTGTTTTGAGCACCTTGCTCACTACATGCCCCTCACCCCTTGACCCCCCAAATCAAAGGTGGCTTCCCAATCCTTGGTGACTTTTAGGGACCTGGTTGTCTTTCCCGGTTCTTGGCTCTTTCTTCTCAGTCCCTAATTGCTGTGTGTAACCAGAAGCATCGAGGACTCCCTCTTCCGGGGATGGGGGTGCAGGGCTCCCTTCCCTCCCCTCACCTCCCCACCTCCCCGCCTGTGGCCTGTGAGTGTCCAGGCTCTGTCCCAAGGCCCTGTCACTCCCCACCACGTCCTCTCCTCAGTGCCCCTTGTTTCCTTGTTCTAGATGTTTCGCCCTTTCCCACCCTTTACTCATCAACACCTGGAGTCGGGGGCTCAGGACCCCCATCGGTATCTGCCCACCTCGCCACAGTGTTTTTCCTGTCCCTGTTGCTTATCAGCCCGTGTACTTGCCGGTGAAGGAGATAAAGGACATGTGCGCTACCTGGCCCAGCCTCTGCTGTCTTTCTCAGGGAGTGCACGTGTGTGTGTGTGTGTGTGTGTGTGTGTGTGTGTGTGTGTGTGTGTGTGCACGTGTGCATGTGCACTTTGGTGGGGCAAAGCTGTGGCGAGAGGATGGGCTCCAGTAGTGAATTATGTGCCAGGGGCTTTGATTAAACACATAATCATTTCAACAACCTCTGGGGGTGGGTGGGTGATCTGATAAATGGCCGTCAGGTGATGAAACTGACACCTAGGCAGGTGAAGTGACCCTCCCAAGAGTGGAACAGCTGGTTGTGGAGCTGGGATTTGAACCCAAGCCCTCAGGCCTCCAGAGTGCATGCTTGGGCAGGCCCCCTTCCCTGATCCTTTCTGTTCCTGGGATCCTGACTCAGTGCCTGGCTGCAAAGGGTAAAGCAGGAATGCAGTCACCACTGTCTTAGGCAGAGGTCCCCCAGAACGGCATGTGAAAACAAGTCGTTTGTTCCGTTAAATGAGGCTGTTGGACTGACTCTTGCCAAGGCAGGATTCTCAAACATGCAGGCAGAGAGGGACAGAAAACAGTATGAGATCAGAGGGTCCCAGGACTTCTGTTATGAGTCTGGCTTGATTTGTTCAATTTCCAGTTTAGAGTGTATCATTTTGGAAAATAAGAGCTCAATTCTCAGAGCGGTTTAGTCACCTTCTAATTCTTGGTGTTTCCAGAGCATTGATAATAAAGATTTCAATCATGAAAAAAAAACCCAAACCCAAGTACTTTATTTAGAAGATAATCCCAGGAAGCACTCTTTGTGGGGGAGTGGGGAATTGAGAACAGAAAGAAGCTAACGAGGGCTTCCCTGGTGGCGCAGTGGTTGAGAGTCCGCCTGCCGATGCAGGGGACACGGGTTCGTGCCCCGGTCCGGGAGGATCCCACGTGCCGCGGAGCGGCTGGGCCCGTGAGCCATGGCCACTGAGCCTGCGCGTCCGGAGCCTGTGCTCCGCAACAAGAGAGGCCACAACAGTGAGAGGCCCTCGTACCGCAAAAAAAAAAAAAAAAAGAAAGAAGCTAACGAAAGGGAGTTTTAGGCAACAGAGGCTCAGTCCTACTGGGGAACCCTGGGAGGGAGTGTAGCCGGTTGCAACTCAAAGTGTGGTCTGTGGACCAGCATCATTAACATCTCCTGGGAGTTTATCAGAAATGCAGAATCTCAGGTCCCACCCAACACCTATATTATCGGAATCTGCATGTTGACAATGTCCCCAGGACCTTGACATTCAATGCATATTGAAGTCGGAGATGCACCAATCTAGAACCCATATCAGTTACCCCATCCAAGGGGCGAGGAAGCTGGGGCAGGCATCCTCCAAGTTTCGTTTGTCATTGGCTGAGTTCTGCTCCTGGGGGTGTTAACTCACTGGTTCTCTGGCCTCTCCACACATACGCTGGAGAAACGCCCCCTGGCAGAGACTAACTGTGCTTGTCATGGACCATGGTCAGCGTGTGCTAGAATGGTAAGTGCCGAGGATGCGGGCAGGTCACTGACAGTCTGCTACAGTCCACCCTCTGTGCCACTCAGATACACTCAAGCCCCGTGTGGAGTTCACTCTGGCCTGGCATTGCTTCTTTAAGAGGGCGGCTGGTCACAGTATCTTAGAAAGAAGAATTACACCTGGAGGATGAATGGTATAAGCTGCGGTCCTCAGCTGCAATTGGTCCTGAATCCCTAGATGATATTTCTCATCTCCTTCCTCTACCACCCATCCTATATTCCCCTCTTATTCGGTCAGCACTTCAGCTGGTCCAGGTTGCCTTCCTGGTGAAGTAACCTAGATCTTCACTCCTGAGAGGTCTGAACACTTGGTCATCTGCCCTGGTCAGGCTATTTTTACTGCAACTGCCTGTTCATGGTTATCGCCAGGCAGGAAGTCCCAAGACACAGCTCAGTGAATCTCCCTGAGTTCCAGACCCTGAATACTCCTTCCTGCCCCCATTATGAGGCAGTGATCCTAGCCCCTCATGTTAATCAGAATCAGTAACCCCTGCTAATAACTGACCTTTCTTTAAGGCCTCATGGTCTAATGACATGAACCAAAAATGGCCAGGCAGCCCCTATAACTTTCTTTTTTTCTTTCTTTTTTTTTTCTTTTTTTTGTTTTTGGCCACACCGTGTGGCTTGCAAGATCTTAGTTCCCTGACTAGGGATCGAAACTGGGCCCCCTGTAGTGGAAGCACAGGGTCCTAACCACTGGACCGCCAGGGAATTCGCAAGCCCCTATAACTTTAGATTTAGGAGAATCTTTACTGTTTTCCCTGGTGGAAGCATGTTTCCCCAGGAACCAGGATTTCTAGTCCAGGAGTGTCTAGAGTCGTGGGGGACAGGAAGTACAAATTTCTGAGGTGGGCCACTGGCAGTGGAGGTCATAGGGACCGCTTCCACTCTCCCCCTAGGTTCCCAGACCCACGTGTTCTGGCTGTCAGGGACAAAGCACTGTTTGAGAACCTCTGGCTCAAAGTATATCCTGCACCCCCCCCTCCAGGATGCATCCCCAAGTTAGTGTCTTAGCTGTGCCTTTAATTCCAACATTCTTTTAGGCCTGCGGTCTCTGGGTCACATGGTGTCTGGTAGGACAAGTGGATCCCATGGTCCTGCGCTCATTGCTGCACCTCCTTCACTATAAAGCACGTCCCTTGCCTGAGGTCATGTTTTTTTATTTAAAAATTTTTTTTAACTTAACATCTTTATGGGAGTATAATTGCTTTATAATGGTGTGTTAGTTTCTGCTGTATAACAAAGTGAATCAGCTATACATATCCATATATCCCCATATCCCCTCCCTCTTGCATCTCCCTCCCACCCTCCCTATCCCACCCCTCTGGGTGGTCACAAAGCACCGAGCTGATCTCCCTGTGCTATGCAGCTACTTCCCACTAGCTATTTTACATTTGGTAGTGTGTATATGTCCATGCTACTCTCTCACTTCATCCCAGCTTCCCCTTCCCCCTCCCTGTGTCCTCAAGTCCATTCTCTATGTCTGCGTCTTTATTCTCCTGCCCCTATGTTCATCAGAACCTTTTTTTTTTTTTTAGATTCCATATATATGTGTTAGCGTATGCTATTTGTTTTTCTCCTTCTGACTTACATTGCTCTGTATGACAGGCTCTAGGTCCATCCACCTCACTACAAATAACTCAGTTTCATTTCTTTTTATGGCTGAGTAGTATTCCATTTTATATATGTGCCACATCTTCTTTATCCATTCATCTGTCGATGGACACTTAGGTTGCTTCCATGTCCTGGCTATTGTAAATAGTGCTGCAATGAACATTGTGGTACACGACTCTTTTTGAATTATGGTTTTCTCAGGGTATATGCCCAGTAGTGGGATTGCTGGGTCGTATGGTAGTTCTATTTGTAGTTTTTTTTTTTTTTTTTTTTTTTTTTTTTGCGGTATGCGGGCCTCTCACTGTTGTGGCCTCTCCCGTTGCGGAGCACAGGCTCCGGACGCGCAGGCCTAGCGGCCATGGCTCACGGGCTTAGTTGCTCCGCGGCATGTGGGATCTTCCCGGACCAGGGCACGAACCCGTGTCTCCTGCATCGGCAAGTGGATTCTCAACCACTGAGCCACCAGGGAAGCCCTATTTGTAGTTTTTTAAGGAACCTCCATACTGTTCTCCATGGTGGCTGTATCAATTTACATTCCTACCAACAGTGCAGGAGGGTTCCCTCTTCTCCACACCCTCTCCAGCCTTTCTTGTTTGTAGATTTTTGGATGGTGGCCATTCTGACCCGTGTGAGGTGATATGAGGTCACGTTTTATGGGATCCTGTGATGGCACGTCACACACTGTACGTCCTTAGATGCTCTGTGGTCCTGTAGTGCTGGGGGAGGCACCGCGGGCAGAAGGGAAAGCCTACATTCAGAACGTGAACCACTCCCCACGAGGATGGTTCAATGCCCCTTCTAGGGTGGAGGGTGTCTGATGGAATCAATTTACCATGTGGCTTACTGGTCCCCTAAGGGCATGGTCCCATAGCTAGAGCTCAGTAATGACCTCTGCTGCTCACAAGTCAGATGTGCAGCAGAGGTAGTAGCTGGATTGACTGTCGGTTCCATGCCTGGCCTCTGTCTCTGGCGCCATGGTCACTTTATTCATGGGCCCATAGTGCAAGTAGGGAGTGGCCAAAGACTGCACCTAGCTGACCTCCATTGGCTGAGACATTCTGACCACCTGGTCGTTTCAGTGGATGCTCTCGGGTGGCCACTGATGTGAGACACAAAGGTCCACGGGCCCTGTGCCGCCCTCCATAGATCCATCTACTTGCCTCTTTCCCAGATGTCTTCGTCTCGGAATTTCTAGTCTTTCTCTTGCACGTCCCCTGACCGATCTGCTGCTGCCCAGAGGTCTGTGTGTGTTGTTCCCCCAGACTGCTTCTCCCTCCACGCCAAGTGGATGCCCAGGTCCAGAACGTGAAGCTCTACCCACCTGAAAGACTGCCCTTCAACCACGGTCTTCCGGGGCCGCCCCGAGTGAGCCATGGTTCAGCAGCAGTTCATTTACAGTTTTTAACCAGCTTATCAAGTCTACCCCCTCATGAAGCAGGCCTGAAATTTTCCTCCTATATGAGCTGGCCATAGGGAACCTCCAGTGAGGCTATAGGGGTAAGCCAAGGAAGAGGCACTGGTGCAGTAGACGTAGGTGGCCTGGGGGTGTGGGTGACTGACTAACTTGTTTGTGCCCTCTGGGCTTCCTCAGGCCCAATCTCAGGTGTACCATTTCATCCTAAACTGAATCACTGCTTGGCCCATCTAACCTTATGACATGGTGAGTCTGAAAACACCCAGCTCATGATGGGCAACTCTGATTGCATAGTAACTTAATGTCTGGTGGTCAAGTACTCATTCCCTACTAGGGCCCAGTAGCATGCTGGGAGTGGCTTTTTTTTTTTTTTTTTTTTTTTGCGGTACGCGGGCCTCTCACTGTTGTGGCCTCTCCCGTTGCGGAGCACAGGCTCAGCAGCCATGGCTCACGGGCAGCATGTGGGATCTTCCTGGACCGGGGCACGAACCTATGTCCCCTGCATCAGCAGGCGGACTCTCAACCACTGCGCCACCAGGGAAGCCCGGGAGTGGCTTTTTTAACAGTAAATAATTCTCTTCTGTAGATAGCATGCCCTTGACTTTAGAACAGGGGTCAGCAAACTATGACCCATGGGTCAAATCTGGCCCGTCACCTGTTTTTGTTTGGCCTGCAAGCTAAGAATGTTTTTTATAGTTTAAATGGGTACACTTTAAATGGTTATTTGAGTACCTATGCAATGTCCTTGATTTTGCCTCTTGGCCTGCAAAGCCTAAAATATTTTCCATCTGGCCCTTTAAAAAAAAGTTTGCCAGCCCTAGGGGTCTGCACTGCAGTTCTCTTATTGGGACTTCCCAGGGACTTCACATGAAATTCTTTTCCAACACAGATATTTCTTCTAGCACTGTGGGATCTGTAGCATCACAATTACTGAGATTCTTTTTAAAAAATTTTTATTTTATATTGGAGTATATTTGATTAACAATGTTGTGTTAGTTTTAGGTGTACAGCAAAGTGATTCAGTTATACATGTACATGTATCTATTCTTTTTCAAATTCTTTTCCCATTTATTGCAGAGTATTGAGCAGAGTTCCTTGTGCTATACAGTAGGTCCTTCACAATTACTGAGATTCTTATCCGTAGTGAATTAGGATGGGATCCGGGTGCATTGGCTTATCAGTTGCTTCAGCACTTGAGAGATAAGAGCAATGATTATTATGACTGTGGAGGTGCTTGGCTATTGTTAATCATCAGAGAATCTCTAAAGTAGGAAAATTTTAGGCTCAGGTCAGCTATCCATTAACTCAGGATATGGTATGAAAGTCAAATGGCCTCCATTGCAACAAAGGGAAGATTGCATTGGAAATCAGGACCAAGACCTGATTGTAAGAGTGCGGAGTAACAAAAGAGGCTGAAAGCAGAACCCCAAAAGTCTCCTCTGCTGAAGTCCTAGAATGAAAGGAATGGGACCATGACACCCATGGGTGGAACATTTGAGGAGATCCCCTTAAGAATCTTGAACTCCCAACCCTCCTACACTGTTGGTGGGAATGTAAATTGGTACAACCACTATGGAAAGCAGTATGGAGGTTCCTTAACAAGCTAAAAATAGAGTTGCCGTATGACCCAGCAATCCCACTCCTGGGCATATATCTGGGCAAAACTCTAATTTGAAAAGATAAATACACCCCTATGTTCATAGCAGCACTATTTACAATAGCCAAGACATGGAAGCAACCTAAATGTCCATTGACAGATGAATGGATAAAGAAGATGTGGTACATATATACAATGGAATACTACCCAGCCATAGAAAGAATGAAATAATGCCATTTGTAGCAACATGGATGGACCTAGAGATTATCATACTAAGTGAAGGACGTCAGAGAAAGACAAGTACCAAGAGGTATCACTTACATGTGGAATCTAAAATATGACACAGGGACTTCCCTGGTGGCACAGTGGTTAAGAATCTGCCTGCCAATGTAGGGGACATGGGTTCGAGCCCTGGTCCAGGAAGATCCCACATGCCGCGGAGCAACTAAGCCCGTGTGCCACAACTACTGAGCCTGTGCTCTAGAGCCCGCAAGCCACAACTACTGAAGCCTGTGCGCCTAGAGCCCGTGCTCCGCAACAAGAGAAGCCACCGCAATGAGAAAGCCCGTGCACTGCAACGAAGAGTAGCGCCTGCGCACTGCAACTAGAGAAAGCCCGTGTGCAGCAATGAAGACCCAACTCAGCCAAAAAATAAATTAATTAATTAAGAAAAAAATGACACGAACTTGTCTACAAAACAGAAACAGACTCACAGACCTAGAAAACAAATTTATGGGGAATTCCCAGTGGTTAGGACTTGGCACTTTCACTGCTGTGACCCGGGTTTGATCTCTGGCCAGGGAATTAGTATCTTGCAAGCCTTGCGTCCCAAGACCAAAACAAACAAACAAACAAACAAACAAATCCCCTACCCCATTTAGAAAAGAAAAGAAAAGAAAAACTTATGGTTATCAAAGGGGAAAGGGGGTGGGATAAATTAGGAGTTTGGGATTAGCAGATACACACTATTACATATAAAATAGATAAACAACAGGGACCTACTGTAAAGCACAGGGAACTATATTCAATATCCTGTAATAAACCATAATGGAAAAGAATATGAAAAAGAATATGTATACATATGTATAACTGAATCACTTTGCTGTACACCAGAAACTAACACAGCATTGTAAATCAACTGTACTTCAATTAAAAAAAAAATAGTACAAGAATCTTGAACTCCCAGTTTCCGGGAATCCTCTGGGCTGGAAGAAGGGCCTCTACTTTGCCAGAGGGGAGCAGCTTCCCTTTACCTGGCGGCTGCAAAGACCTCCTTGAGGCAGATGCCTCCTGAAATGATGCTTCTCAAGATTTGCCCCTGACAGCCTTAGGCGTTTCTAAACCACAAGCCAACGTCAGGTCTTAGCATGTGGAGAAGTACTGTTTCAGATAAGAGAAGAGAGGGATTATTCTCTGCCAAATGCTGCAGGAGCTGAATGACCTGGATAATATGTACCAGCAGGGACCAGGACAACAAATATAGGGGTGGAGTTTTGAGGTTGGTAGACCCAGGAGGGTGAGCTGGAGAATGGTAGAATGACTGGGTAGGGGAGAGTTTATTTTATTTTATTTTATTTTGGCCATGCCGCCCAGCTTGAGGGATCTTAGCTCCCCGACCAGGGATTGAACCCAGGCTCTCGGCAGTGAAAATGTGGAGTCCTAACCACTGGACAGCCAGGGAATTCCCAGGGGAGAGTTTATTGATATGAGAGACAAGGATGCTTACTCTCCTATGACTCAGGATTTAATTTCCTGGCAAAGACACCTGAAGCCAAATGCCTCGCTGGCAATGACTCCTTGAAGCTCAGACAAAACAACAGTATATAGCAATTGAATCGAAGGTGTCTGAATTGCCTCAGCAGAGTGCTGAGGAAGGAGACAAAAGGCTCAGAGAGGCAGGCTTGCTAGAATGGAATTGTGATGGAAGGTGAGAGAATCCACAGGTGCCTGTGATGCTTCAGGTGTTATCAGCACCCCTCTTAGCACAGCAATGGGGTCTGGCTGGTGCAGGACCAAATCTCAGAATCCCATCATGGGGGTCTTACTTCCTATAACCCCTTCTAGTACCCACTGTCAGGATGAGTTCCCCTAGATGCAGACTTGGAGTTAGGGATTTGAATGCAAGTAGTTTATTTGGGTGGTGATCACAAGAAATATCCGTAGCAGCCTAAGGATGTGAGACAGGGAAGGGAAGGGACGGAGCCAATAGAGGATATCGTTGAGCAGGTTAGTGTTGTGGGTAACTAGGGCTCAGTGCTGCTGGGGACCTCTGGGAGACAGAGTAGCATACATCTCAGTGTTACCCCACCCCAGGGGTGAGGGAGCTGGGATAATTATTCTCCAACTCTAATCTGTCATTGACTGACAGATGCTTCTGGAGGTAGTAACTCCCCAGAATTTCCAGCCTGCCTTGCATTCTGAAAGCCCTCAGGTGGAGAGTAGCAGGTGCCTGTGGTAGGATGCTGTGACAGGCACAGGAACAGTAAAGGCATATGAGTGAAACGCCAAGTGTGTGTGCTGGCCACGTGCCTATCCATTTGATAAAGATTTTTAAAATTATTTATTGATTTAATTCATTTTTGGCTGCCTTAGGTCTTAGTTGCAGCACATGGGACCCCTCGCTGCGGCGCTCGGGCCTCTCTCTAGCTGCGGCGTGTGGATTTTTCTCTTCTCTAGTTGTGGTGCGTGGATTTTTGTCTTCTCTAGTTGTGGAGCGGGTTCCAGAGCGCGTGGACTCTGTAGTTCGTGACCCGCGGGCTCCCTCGCTGAGGCACACGCACGAGCTCAGTAGTTGAGGCACGCGGGCTTAGTTGCCCCGCGGTATGTGGGATCCTAGTTTCCTGACCAGGGATGAAACCTGCATCCCTGCATTGTAAGGCAGATTCTTTACCACTGGACCACCAGGGAAGTCCCCAGGAGCTTAGGTTTGATTATAAGTGCAACGGAAAGCACTGGGGGGTTGACTCTGGAGTGGCATGATTGATGTCTCTTTTAGAAGGCTCACTCTGGTTGCGATAACACCGTCTATTCTCCCATCCATACTATAGAGTTTTCATCAACGTTAAGCTCTGGGGACACCCAGGAGACTTAACCAGTATCCCTGCCCCTAGGGACGTGTTCAACCCTCTTTCCTGTCTCAACTCTGCCACAACCCCCATTCCCTGCCCCATGACACCTGACACAATGTGATCCATTGGAAGCTAGTTTATTTCGATTTATGTTTCATGGGGCTGGGCTGGGCTGGGTTGGGAGGTGGCTGGGCTCTCAAGCTTGGTTCTAGGGACGTAGGTCCCCTTCCTCAGCGCTGCGGCGGCCGAAGTCCATCCATCCATATGCTTCTTCTTCTTCTTCCACCCATGGTCCCTGCTTCTTGGACAGGTCTGGGGGTCAGAGGAGGGAGAGGAGGTGAGATTGCAGGGAGGACACCTAGCCTCTGGAGACTGAGGCCAGGGCCACCCTGGGGGGACCTTGGCTAAACCAGGCTGGGAGAGGCAAGTAGGGACTGTTGTCAGCAGCTCCTACCTGCTACCAAGTGTGAGGGATCCTGGAGCCCCAGCTGCCTTCGGTGATGGGAGGCTGGGCCCAGCCGGTCCAGGCCATGTGGCTCCTGGCCCCTATTGGCCCCTGGACCCAAGGGTGCGTCTTGCAGGTGGGAGTGGGGCTTCCAAGAAGCTTCAGAGAAGGCGGCCAGAGCCAGCACCAAGATCAGCACATACGCACACAGTCGCTGCATCTTGTCTGCGAAGGAGAGAGGGGTTGAGCTTAAAGGTGGGGCTGTCCAGGCACCCAGAGGCAGGGCCAGGACCCTCCCTGCTGACGGGTCTGCAATTCTGCATGGGGTTGTGGTCCGTTCCTCCAGGTCCTGCAAGCTCCTCCCCTAACTCCCAACCTCAAGCCTTGCCCCTTTGCTCCTTACCTACCCTAGTTACAGTGACTGCTTCTCTCGGAGGAATTTAAAACCCAGAACAATGGTTTCCAAACTGTTCTGAAGAATTTGAGGCCACGTGAGTGGTTCTGTAATGCTTAAGTCTTGCAACTGAAAGTGAACTTTTAAATAGTAATAGGAATGGGATATACACACTCAGCTGTTCACGGTTCCCTTTGCAGCCAACCAGCACATTCACTGTGTAGTGGGGTCACCCTGTTTTTGTGCAGCCTTCGGAGGGAAGGTTCTCCTGCATTTTCACTTAACTGAGGACTATCCTCTGATTATAATCTAGCAGTTAAAAAAAAACAAAACAAACTGAAACTGTCACCATTTGCAGCTATGTGTCAAGGTGAACCGAGTTTGGGGAAACCAGAATACAGAAATAAACCGGACACTCAAACAAATCTAAAATTTATCGGAAGTAAATAATAAAAATGTTGCCTTCAAAGAGCACATTTGTATTAATAAAATACTGGTTTCATCTGTTTTCTCTGTTAGATTTCTTTTGGAAGAGAAAGGGTTCTGCTGCTAAAGAAACAAACCTGAAAAACCAGTGATCTAGAGCGATGCTATCCAATATGGTAGCCACCAGCCACATGTGGCTCTTTACATTTAAATTAATAAAAATTAAAAATTCCTGGGGGGCTTCCCCGGTGGCGCAGTGGTTGAGAGTCCGCCTGCTGATGCAGGGGACACGGGTTCGTGCCCCGGTCCGGGAGGATCACGCATGCCGCAGAGTGGCTGGGCCTGTGAGCCATGGCCGCTGAGCCTGTGCGTCCAGAGCCTGTGCTCCGCAACGGGAGAGGCCACAGCAGTGAGAGGCCCGCGTACCGCAAAAAAAAAAAAAAAAAAAAAAAAAAAAAAATTCCTGGGACTTCCCTGGCAGTCCAGTGGTTAAGATTCGGTGCTTCCTCTGCAGGGGGCACGGGTTCAATCCCTGGTCCGGGAGCTAAGATCCCACATGCTGGGTGGCCACACACACACACACACACACACAAATTCCCCTCTTGCACAAGCAGCATTTTTAGTGCACATGTGGCTGGCGGATACCGTATTGGACAGTGAGGCTGTGGAATGTTACCACCAACATGGAAAGTTCCATGAGACAGTGCTGGTCTAGGAAAGAGCTTGAGATGGGTCTAGGAGCTGTAGGTTCCAGTTCCTACCCTGCTCAATTTGTGTGACTTTGGGCAAGTCACATCTCTCTCTGGGCCTCAGTTTTCTCCCCCGAGAGATGGGACAATAGTCTTTGTCCTCACCCCGCAGGGCTGGGGTGAGCATGGAGTCAGAGGGTCAGGGAAGGGCCCTGGTTGAGGCAGCAGGGCGGCTCGAAGGCAGAGGTTGGGATGCCAGGGTGGGTCCTAGAGCTGAGACCTAACCCAGCTAAGGGCCAAGGGAAGGCTCCCAGCCCTGGAGACACTGAGGTGTGAGCCTGCTAACTGGACAAGGGCAGGGGTCCCACTAAGCCTCCTCCCAGCTTCTCCCCTCCCTTCCTGGGTGCTCTCACCTGCAGAGCTGGGAGATGCGTGTCGCTGCTGTTGGCCTGGCGCCTCAGTTCTCTGCTCTGCTGGGCGCTCCAACCTGACTTATAAACCCTCAAGGGCCCTCCCAGGCCCTCCTCCCCCAGGAGGCCAGGCTCCCCACTGCAGAGGAATAAGGATGGGCACAGGTACCTCAGCCCCGCCCCACCCTGTCATTTAGTCAGCAGTCCAGATGTGGGGGAAGGGAAGGCGAGTTGAACTTCACAGCGAGAGGCAGGAGCAGAGTGGGGGCAATTCTTCAGCTGGGCATAGCAGGCGGGAGACAGGCTCCCTGGGCTCAGGACGGAGCCCCCTGCCATGTCCTTGGGGTCAGCAACCTGGTGGTCATCCCTTGGACCAGTTGGATGGACCGAGTGACCTTAGATTCAGAGGAAGCATATTTCCCGACATGTTCATGTTTGAAGAGCAGGGAGTGTGTGAATGTGGAGTGATGTATTGATCCCCTGTCCCCTCTGTTGGGCTCTGCAAATAGGACGTGTCATAGTTATCAGGAGCAATGGGCCGTGGGCTGATGGCCCCGCTCTCTCTGCCTGGTGGCTGCGTCCTGGTTGCCTCTGAAGCCCCTTCACCTCCCTTACCTGGAAAACCCTGAGCGTCTCCCTTCTGATGCCTTTGATGCCCTCTGCGCTGGGCTGGGTTTCGCTTGGGGTTCCCCATCATCTCTCGGGTCTGTCCCTTCTCCCCCACCCCTTGCATCCCCCATCAAAGACAGTTCCTTGAGGTTCCTGCACTTCCAGGCTCCCTCATTTTGTTTTCAAAGCAAGACGGTAATCTGCACTTTTCAATATCAAATACATCTTTAAATGGTTAGCAAAGAGACCAAAGCGTTTGCCCGAATGTACCAGAAAACCAAAGGATGCGTTTGGTCAACTTATTTGATAAACTGCTGCATCGACCTGGTTTGGGTGGATATAACTAGCTCTAGGCTGTGTTTGATTTTTCCACGGTTGGGGCTAGAGATGTAGCTCTTGTTCATGCGTCATCAGGGCCCCTCCTTGTCTGGGGGAGTTTTGATGCCCCTGGGTATCATAGGGGGCCGTGGTACCCACGCTCCCAGCCAGACTTGCTGAAAATGAACAGGTGATGAAAGAAGCAGGCTGTGAAGTGTCCATGGCAACCAGTGGCCAAACGTTCTGATAAACAACCACTCACATCCCGGGCAGGACTCAGTGACTCAGCAGATGAAATAAATGAAAATGACAAAAACGGGGCAGGCATTGTTGATAATTAATTGAATCACAGAATCTCAGAGATGGAAGGGACTTTGAGGGGGCTTGGGAGAAAAGGTGCGGTGGGGAGCAGCTCTGCTCACATGCTAGGGGAATAGAGGCGTTTGCGTTGCTGTGGTAACAGGAAATTATAAGCTTACAGCAGAGCCCTGGTTGTATAGGGCCCAAGACTTGATTTCTGCTGAGGAGGGGGTTAGTGCTCCTTTGGCTGTTCTTCTGCAGGCTGGTTGCTGGAGGGGTGGCCACTGCACAAAATAGAAGCAGGTACTCCCATGCAATAGGTGATGGTGGAAGGCGGCTGCTGCTGGTGGGCGTTGGCGGGCCTGTGGGGGGGGGCTCACAGTCACAGAAACTGCATGTTCTCCTCACAAGGGGAGCTTGTCCAATGGCAAAGGGAAGGGTTTCCTGGCTCTGTCCTTTTCCAGTTTGGGGCAGATGGCTGTTTTATCCCCCCAGGAAATGAAGGAAGTAACTTGGAGGGGAGTCTTGAAGATAATGTACATAAAGCACAGTTGCCCAGAATATCGTGGGCATCTAATTTGTTTGCATCTTCTCCCCTTAGCCTCTCTGGGTCTCAGTTAGCCTCATCTGTGAAATGGGAATCACTCATTCCTGCCTCACAGGGCTGAGGTGAAGGGGGAGTGTGACAAGATCTATGCACCCCGCCCCCCGCCAAGGATTAAGGAACGCAGTTCCCTAGAAAGCATTGTCTGTGGATCCAAGGTTTTCCCTCCTACTGGCCTGACACCTGCCCTGAGTTGCTGTTGAAGGGGGTGATAGGGATGGAGGCTGTGGAGGCTGGGCTTCTCAGAGGTGGGCATCTACTGGTGTGCAGAGGGTTTTGGAATTGATGAGGCCAAGGTGGAATCCTGGTTCCAATGCTTTGACTAGCTGAGTTACCAGAAAATCCAGTTTCTGGGTGTACCAAGTTGAAGAGCAGATCCCTGGAGCCCAGGCCCCTCCTGCTGCCTGCGGACCCTGCCCCTGTCTTCACGGTAATGACCATGCCGAGTGCCAGGCACTGATAAGCCCTTTGGGGGAATGAATGCAGTTGCTCTTCACCATGATCCTCAGACACAAGTGCTAGCGTGTCCCCATTCTACAGATGAAGAAACTGAGGCTCAGACAGGTGAAGTAATCCCTATGCTGAGTTTACATGACTGACCAAGGAGAGCTGGGCTGGAAACTCAGGTCTTTATCCTCCTAGTTCTGGGACCTTTCTCCTCCCAGTGGGGGTGTGGTGGGCAGAATAATCGTCCCCCAAAGAGGTCCACACCTCAATCCCACAGTGCATGGCAAAAGAGATGTTGCACATGCGATTAAGTTTACAAACTTTAAAATAGGAAGTTTACCCTGGATGATCTGAGTGAGCCCAATTTAATCAGATGAGTCCTTAAAAACAGAGAGCGCTCCTCGGCCAGAGGCAGAAGTGATGTGGCTGAAGGATGAAACGGAGATTTGAAGAATGAGAAGGAACAGCCCTTGCTGGTCTGAAGACGGGTGGGGGGCAACGAGATGAGGGATGCAGGTGACCTTAAGGAGCGAAGTGGTCCCCCCGACCACCGCAAGGAACAGGGATTTCAGCCCCACGACCGCAAAGAACTGAATTCAGCCAACAACCTGGGTGAACTTGAACTTGGCCTCCAGAAAGGAATGCAGCCCTGGCAGCACCTTGATTTCGGCCCAGTGGGCCATGCTATGCCTGGACTCCTGACCTACAGAACTGTGTGGGAATGAATTTGCGTTGTTTTAAGCTTCTAAGTTTGTGGTAATTTATTATGGCAACACTAGAAAATGAATCCAAGGAGTTCCAGCCTTTTGAAAGCTTCTATCAGTGGGGATGGACCCTGAGTGAGTTCGTGGGTGATTTTTTCAGTGCAATTAAGGGAGATGTTCGTCAGGGCATCTGACTGTCCATCTAGTCCATTTTTTGTTCCAGTTATCAAGCATGTGCTATAAACCACGGTCTGGATGAGGCCCTGGGGATAAGAGGTGACTGTGACCTGACCGGTCCTCTCGTTGCTTTGGTGGAGCTTAGATTCCTGAGGAGGGGGGACACATAAAATAGACAAAAGCGATGGTTCCCTGTCGAGGGGAAAAGCTTCCCCGGACTCCTCTGCCACCACGTCCCCCCGACCCTCGCCCCAGCTACACTCCCTGCTGCCAGGACTGGCCTTGGGAAACCTCTGATGAGCTGCTGTCAGGAAGGCAGTGCCTTGGCTTCCTAATCAGTTATTGATATGGAAAAAGGGAGAGGTTGACAGGTGACTCAGTCACCCCGCCCCAGGCAACGGGGCCTTGGAGGGTGAGAAGGTGCTGGGACAAACAGTGACACCTGGGTGCCTTTCATATCCACATATGGGCATCCATGGTTTCTCCCAGGGCTGGGGCTGGGGCTGGGGAGAGGGAGGTGGGTTCACGACTTCTGGCCTCACCTGCCGTCCGAAGGTCATAAGGTAGCAGGACCAAGAGGACAGCCCGTATGGTGCCCTCAGGCTGAACTGGAGAGGCCACCCGCCAACCTCAAGGGCAGGTGACAGGCCCAGCAGAGAGGAGAGAGAGCAGAGGTGCTCCCATCCCAGCTTTCTCTCCCTGGCCCTGCCTCTCACCTTCTTTCTCTCTCTCTCTCTCTTTCTTTATATTTTTGGCTGTGCTGCGCGGCTTGCGGGATCTTAATTCCCCAACCGGGGATCGAACCCGGGCCCCCTGCATCAGGAGAGTGGAGACTTAACCACTGGACCACCAGGGGAGTCCCACCGATAGTGTTTTTAAATGGGAAAATAATTCTAAAAGTACTAATGTGAAAGGACTCTTTCCTCAGGTGCATTTTAGGGATGGTTGGCCAGGTTGAGTCGCTTACCCCAGACCCCATGGGTCTGGGAGGCGAGGCGGCTGAGCTGTGAACCTGGTCCATCTTCTTGGTCTCTGGCTACTGCAGCCTCTCCTCGCCCACAGCCTCCTGTTCTACCCTTTCTCCTGAAGCCCAGCTCCTGCTGAATCTACCTTTGCTGGGACCTCCAGTTCCCCATCCCCGTCTGGGTCCTCACAACCCACCTACCCTTCCCGGTCTCACTTTCCTCCCCAGCCTGGGCCACAGGGTTTATCATTTCAGTTGTGTGTGGTGCATCTGGATTGCCGCCCTTGTCCTGCTTCAGAACCTGCCAGGCTGGTCCCCAGTTCCTGGCAGAGGATGCCACTACCCCTTAGTTTCTGTCTCCCTCTCCCTGCAAACAGAAAAGTTCCTGAAAGTGGCCGGTTGATTCAATTACAGATTAATAGTCTGCAGATTAATATTCTGCAGCTGGGCTGTTGCCTGGCAACCTTGTGAATCCTCTCTCTCTTCACTCTCAAAGTCATCTGACATCAGCCTCCATCTCTCCACCATGACCAAGGTTGTCCAAGTCCGCCTTCCATCCTTTATGTTTTATTTTTTATTTTTTTAGGCCCCTTGGTATCTTAGTTCCCCAACCAGGGATCGAAACTGTGCCCCTGCAGTGGAAGTGTGGAGTCTTAACCACTGGACCGCCAGGGAAATCCCTGCCTTCCATCCTTCACCCCAGACCCTGCTGCCTGCTTAGAGACCTTGTGCCTTGTGCCTTCACTTTTTTGTTCATTCATTCATCCATTCATTCATGCATTCATCCGTTTCTTCAACAAAAATTCTCTAAGTTCTCACTTAGTGCCAGGCACTGAGCTGCCCCTGGGGGCACAGTGTTGATCGAGAGGGTCTTCATGCCTTTTCTCTTGAAGGAGAGATAGTATGACGTGAGCTTAAGGTACCACAGGTGGTTGGGGGCGATGTAAGTGGGGGAACCTTGTCTATTTCCCTGGACCTTGAAGCTCTCCTCCATGAAAGCCTCCTGACATCTATCACACGTTTCCTCTCCCTCTTCCCAGAATGACGGTGATTAAAATTTAGGGAGCATTTCTATGGCCAGACCTCCATGGTAAGCACTTTACATGCGTTATGCCTTCTAATCCCTACCACAACCCCACAAGGAGGGTAACACTCTTGTCCCTAGTTTATAGCTGAAGAAACCAAGGCACAGAAAGAGTTGGCGATTGTTGGGAGAAGCAATGAAGCAATCCACTATGGACCTTGAGCATCCCTGAATGTTCTGGCTGAAGAACAAGAATGCAAGGTTATGACCACTCTTCACCTGGGCCATGTCTCGGGGATGTCTTTGGAGTGAGTAACCTTGAAGGATGAGGTTCTTGATCTCCCGATGGGAGTAGGAAGATTCCCCAAGCTCAGTGTTGCTCAGCTGCAACTACTGCCCACAAAGCATCCAGCTGGGTCCATATTGTGTCACCAACTGTGGAGCTTGAGGGGCGAGGGGAATTGATGCAAATCATGATGTTAGCTGGGTTGTAAGTAATAAGGTTACTTGTCTCTGACCCAGGAGTCTTGTGTCTTCTGCCGCCATTGATCAAAGAATAACTTATCAGCTCGTAAGTAGGATCAAATCAAATCAATCAAATCAATCCCAATGTCAACACAGTGATTTGCCCAGGACACAGGGCTCATCCACTGAGATTTGAACTTAGGCAGTTTGATTTCCCAAGCATTAAATAAAACTCTTTCCTTGCTGCTTTCCTGCTCCCTGTATGGCAGTCTTTGAGTGGGGTTGGTTGGAGGGACAGTGGGACTAAGGAGGAATGGGAGGAGGTTTTGATGGTTGATTTTACCTGCGACCTCACTTGGCTATTGTGAAAAGCTGTTTCAGGGAAGGGAGAGGGAGCAGTGTATTTCTTCAGGCTTTACTGAAGTTCTCCTGCATTTATAAACTCGTCTCATTCTACACTATCCCTGGCAGAGGGTAGAGGACATTTGTGTTCACCAGACAAAGTGGTGCCATGTGGCAAGGGCAAAAAAATCCCTGCTCATAATTTGCTCACCCAGGCAGCTTCGAAAGGATGCAACTAAAAGAAATACATATAACCTATTTATTGAGATATATTTCTCATATCACACCATTCACTCTTTTAAAGTATACAATCCAGGGGCTTTCAGGATATTCACAAAGTTACCCAAATATTACCATTATTTAATACCATTTTCATCACCCCAAGAGGGAACCCTGTTCCCCTTTGCTATCCCTCCTCATTCCTCCTTTCCCCTGGCAACCACTCATCAACTTTCTGTCTCTGGACATGTCTGGACATTTCATATAAGTGAAGCCAGACACAAAAGGCCAAACGTGGCCTTTTGTGTCTGGCTTCTTTCACTTGGCATTGTTTTCAAGATTTACTCATGTTACAGCATGTATCAGTACTTCGTTCCTTTTTTTGCCAAATTATATCGCATTGCATGGATATACTACATTTTATTTACTCATTGGACATTTGGGTTGTTTCCACTTTTTGGCTATTATGAACAACGCTTGCTAGGAACATTTATGTACAAGGTATTATGTGAACATATGTCTTCAGTGTTCTTGGGTATATACCTAGGAGTGGAAGGGCTGGATCACAGAGTAAGTCTATGTTCAACGTTTTGAGGAACTGACAGACTGTTTTCTTCAGAGGCTGTACCATTTTACATTCCCACCAACAATGTATGAGGGTTCCCATTTCTCCACCTCCTCCATCAAAAATGGTTATTTTTTGTCTTTTTGACTATAGCCATCCTACTGAGTGTGAAGTGTCATCTTACTGGGGTTTTGATTTGCATTTCCCTGATGGCTCATGACGTTGAACATCTTTTCATGTGCTTATTGGCCATTTGTATATCTTGTTTGGAGGGATGTGTATTCAGATCCTCTGCCCATTTTTCAATTGGGCTATTTGTCTTTTTTTTTTTTTTTTTTTTTTACTGCTTTGTAAGAGTTCCGATGCATTCTAAATCTGAGTCCTTTATAGGGTATATGATTTGCAAATATTTTTTTCCTCATTTGGTGGGTTGTCTTTTCACTTTCTTGACAGTATCCTTGGAAGCACAAAAGTTTGATGAAATCCAATTCATCTCTTTTTTTTTCTTTTGTCACTTGCACTTTTGCTCTCATGTCTAAGAAAGCTTTGCCTAACTCAAGGTTGTAAAGGTCTTATATTTTCTTTTAAGACTTCTATATTTTTAGCTCTTATATTTAGGTCTACAGTCCACTTTGAGCTAATTTTTGTATATGGTGGAAAGTAGGGGGTCCAACTTATTTCTTTTGCATGTGGAGATCCAGTGGTGCCGGCACCTTTGTTGAAAAGACTATACTCTTCCCTCTTGAATTGTCTCGGCTCCCTTGCTGAAAATCTTGTGGAAAATTTGAAATGCGATAATTGTTGACAATTTTTAATTTGGGGGTAATTTGTCTTATTTCAAATGCAGTGTATAGAGGGAGGCTTTATTAAAGTGGGTTTCCTAACAGTGTTTAATGTGCATGAGACCCACTGGGGGTCTTTTTAGGATGTAGATTATGATTCATTTGGTCTCATAGGGCGCCTGAGATACCGTGTTTCTAGAAAGCTTCCATGTTAGCCTGATGCTGTTGGTCTGCAAATCACACTTGGAGTAGCAAGGTTTTATCAAATGCGGTTTCAAATGTGCACAATTGAAATCCACAATAAGAAAGCCCCAGTTAAAAAAAAAGTTTGTGATAACCACCCCAAAAGATGGGAGCACACAGGTCACTCTAAGAAGTGAGAACCCTTCCCTCCTCATCGATTATTTGAAATTTAAAGCTACTCTCCTGAGGGACGTCCCTGGTAGACCAGTGGTTAAGACTCCTTGCTTCTAATGCAGGGGGGGTGTGGGTTCCATCCCTGGTTGGGGAACTAAGATCCCACAAGCTGTGCAGCATGGCCAAAAAAAAAAAACCAAACAAACAAAAAAACCTCACTCTCTTGAAGACCCTGCAAAAAGGAAACGAATACCACAAGGTACTTAGAAAATTATAGCCACGAGAATTCTAAGAGATGGGGCCAAATCTGATTTAGAGCATTGAAGCATTCGTCATCAAGCAAAGGAATTAATACAAATGTGTGAATCTTTAAACTCAGGAAGTTAGAAAAAGAACCACAAAATCAACCAATGAATGTAAGGGGGAAAGAAAAATGATAAAAGTGGAAATGAATGATTGAGAAAAACAGAAAAAAATGATAGAGTTGATAAGACTAAGAATGGATTGGGGAGGCAATCAATAAAACAGAGAAACATCTAGCAAGTCTAATTATTCAAAAACCAGAAATCACATGTGGTTAGACATGAGAAAGAGGATTTAATTTTAAAAAATAGAGATTTTTAAAATGATAAGAAATAGTGTACATACTTCTATGCTAATAAAAATGATAACCTCAATTAAGGGGACAATTTTCTGGAAAAACACGCATTTCCAAAATCAAGAAGAAAACTCAAAGAGTCCAAAATTATGGAAGAAATTGAAGGAGTTGTCAAAGAATTACCTCGAATAAAGATGACAGGCCAAGAGGATTTAGTGATGAAATATCATTCTGCCATTAATAATGGTGTTTTTGAAAAACAGGGACATTTTCACATAGTGGATTACATAGATTTGTTTTCTTTTTTCCTACTTTTTGCTGTTTTCCAGTTTTTCAGTGAGTGCATATCGTTTTCATAGCCAAATAAAGTATATATTTTTAAGGAAGAGTAGTGCGTATCCAATGCACTCACCTCTTCACCACCCCCGCTACACTGCTCCTTGAAAAGGGACTTCTGACCCTTCTCAAGGTCACCAACTCATTGGCCTTGGGTGTCTCCTAGTTGCCTACAATTGTTTCCTGCAGCATTTGGCATTGTAGTCCAGCCCTCTGGGCTTCTTTAAGGTCTCCTGCTAGGCACCATTCAACCTCTCTACCTGCTTGAACCTTCCATTCCTTCCAAATATAGGAGTTCCACAGGGATCGTCTGGACCCTTCTTCTCTCTTCCTTGGTGGTCTCACCCTGTCACGACTTCAGCATTCATGATCTTAAAGCTGTTTCCAGACACACCTTCTCTTCCATGTCCAGACCCCATTGCCAACTCTCGGCTGTGTTCATTCATTCATTCGCTCATTCATTCACATTTATGGAGTACTTACTTGGTGCAGGCACTGTGCCATGCGGGGGTTCAGCAATGAACAAGTCAAACCACACCTTTTTCTCGTGGAGTTTCTATTCTAGTTGGGGAGTCAGATGCTAAGCCAACCACTGTACAAATAGCTAAATTATTTCCACTGTATTTAGGCAAGGGGTCACATTCAGTGTGTGACAGGGAGAGGCACTCTTTTTCTGCTCTCTTTTTCTCCATAGCACTTATCACCATCTGGACAGGGATCTAATTCATTTGTTTGATTTTGTCCGTCTTCCCCCACTGGAATGTAAACTCCACATGGTCAGGGATCTTTGTTTAGTGCTATAACCCCAGTGCCTCAAAGACTATCTGACACATACTAGGTGCTGAATAAATGTTTATTGAATGAATGAATGGCTCATACGCTACGAGAAGTTTAAAATGAGCTGGGTTAGCCTATCTGGTAGAGCAGGAGGGAAAGGATGGGAGCAATCAGTGGGTCTCCAAAGGGAGGTATGACTTTGCCCCCAGGGGCATTTGGCAATGTCTAGAGACAGTTCTGGTTGTTTGGGGAGGTGGGGTAGGGGAAGGAGTGCTATTGGCATCTAATTCGTAGAGGTCAGAGATACTGCTAAACGTTCTATGATACACGGGACAGACCACCTCCTCTCCCTTCCCCCCAAAACTACCTGGCCCCCAATATCCATAGTGCTGAGGCTGAGAAACCCTGGGTTACCTGAGCCCACTGGGCACTGTCATAAACCTGGGAAAGCTTTTCAGAGTCACCCACACCATGTCTTCTGTCCCACGTCCAGCAGCAAAGCATCTGAGATCTCTCTCAGTGAGTCTCAATTTTTTGTATCAATGATCCTTTTTACTGTCCTACGAAAAATCTAGAGGGACTTTCCTGGTGGTCCAGTGGTAGAGAATCTGCCTTACAATGCAGGGAACGTGTGTTTGATCCCTGGTCAGGGAACTAAGATCCCACATGCTGTGGGGCAACTAAGCCCACGTGCCACAACTACTGAGCTCCCACGCCTCAACTAGAGTGAGAAAACCTTCAGGCCACAACTAGAGAGAAGCCCTCGCGCCACAGTAAAAGATCCCACATGCCTCGACTAAGACCCAATGCAGCTAAAAATAAATAAAATAAACAAATAAATAATAAATAAATCTTAAAAAAAAAAAAAAGAATCTAGAGAGGAATTCCCTGGCGGTCCAGTGGTTAGGACCCCCCACTTTCACTGCTGAGTGTGTGGGGCGCTAAGATTCCATAAGCCTCCACAAGCCACCACAAGAATCTAGAGAACCAACTTGGGAATTTTAGACCATTTTCATCATATACCAGGTATACACCAGGCATTTTAAGTAAAAGATAATTTATTTGAGGTTGGTAATGATAGGTTCTTCTTTAAAGCTTAATTTAAAATATAACCTGTAACTCACAGACATAGAGAACAGACTTGTGGTTGCCCAGGGGGATGGGGCATGGGGGAGGGATGGAGTGGGAGTTTGGGATTAGCAGATGCAAACTGGTAGATACAGAATAGATAAACAGCAAGGTCCTACTGTATAGCACAGGGAGCTATATTCAATATCCTGAGATAAACCATAATGGAAAAGAATATAAAGAAGAATGTATTTATATATGTAAAACTGAATCACTTTGCTGTACAGCAGAAATTTACATAACGATGAAAATCAACTATACTTCAATAAAAAAATAAAAATAAAAATGAAATAAAATATCTGTAATAATCATACCATTTAAAGATAAAATTTGACTTTCCCATTAAAAAGTGACAAAACATTGTTTATATTTAATTAGAAGAAAAAGCACGATTTTAGACAAATTAAAAAGTGATATTGCATCATGCTTGGTTATGAGAACAAATATATGTTAAAGTGCAGATTTAAATTTCATTATGTATTTTTTTTAAAGCTGTAGTCCATAGGGATCACCTTATATTTTAAAATAAACTTTGTATTATTTTTCCTGGAGGGTGATATGAGAGTTTCAGGCTACTTACGCAAGCACATTACAGATAGCACATGAGAGATGGGCACTGTCTTTGGTTCCAGTAAATGAAAAGCCACATTTGATATAGCCATCACTGTATTTTCTCCTCCAACATTGTTTTTGACATCCTTATCAGATGAACAGGACCTGCAGATCTGGTAGGGTTCGGTAGTGGTGAATGGAGAGATCACTCATGGGCCACTCTAGGGGTTCTGGCCTGAGGCTCTGAGGGCTGAGCTCAGGCTTGGTACCACTAAAGAGTGCCCCAGCTGACTGCTGGGACAGCCAGGTTTCTGCACCTCTCAGCCGATGCCATGTTATTTATTTATTTATTTTTGGCATTTCAATAGAACCAGCTTTATTATTATTTTTTTTTAAACAAAAGAAATGGTCTAAAAGCAAATAGAGATATGTACCAAGGGATGGATGTGACCTGGTACTTACAAAGGAGCTGCTGTGTCATAAATGAAAACAGCATGTTAGGAGATAAATAATTTTCAGGTGCTGTCTACTTGAATAATCCGGAGATGCATGGTACTAATCAGTGTACCATGGTACTAGTCAGTTCATATTTAGCTCATAACTGTTGCTTTCCATTCTTCAACGGTCTGTTTTTGTGCATTTCAATGCATATCTGAAACTGTAATGGAAAATGCATTTATAAAAAATTTAAATTCACAACGTTACCGTCTTTCTTTAACCAGCTTGCAGATCACTCTATGAGATCTGCTAATTTTATGGTCCAAGCTGGTGCTTCTCAAACTTTGTTAATGAAGATTGTTAAAGTGAAGATTGAGGGACTTTCCTGGTGGCGCAGTGGTTAAGAATCCGCCTGCCAATGCAGGGGACACGGGTTCAATTCCCTGGTCCAGCAAGATCCCACATGTCCTGGAACAACTAAGCCCTTGCGCCACAACTACTGAGCCTGTGCTCTAGAGCCCACGAGCCACAACTACTGAGCCCACGTGCCGCAACTACTGAAGCCTGCACGCCTAGAGCCGGGGCTCTGCAACAAGAGAAGCCACTGCAATGAGAAGCCCGTGCACCGAAACGAAGAGTAGCCCCCGCTCGCTGCAACTAGAGAGAGCCCGCGCACAGCAACGAAAACCCAGCGCAGCCAAAAAAAAAAAGATTGATTTAGTAAGTCTACTGTGGGGCTTGAAATTCTGCACATCTAACAAACTCCCAGGTGATGCTGAGCAGCAGGTCTTTAGCTCTGTTTCCATGATGGGACACTGGAACCTAAGTAAGACGCAATCTCCCTGCACCTGATTTCGTCCTGTGTTTGTTTTCTACTGTTTCACAGAAATGGAGTGAGAATCAATGACTTGACACACGCACAGAATGACTGTCACGTTTATGCTCCCACATTAACATTTTCCAACCTCTGCGTTCCCTATGCTTCCTGTTTTCAACCAGTTGTTCATTCTAGGTATAAATTAACCGTAAAGGTCTAAGATTAAAGACAATTTGAACCTCGCAACGATCTGGATGGCTGCGGCTGGATGACGGCTGGTGATAGTGGCTGCGCAGCGAGTGAGTCGTGTGCGGGCTTCTGTCTGGCCGTTTGTGTGTGTCTTCTGCTGAACACACACTCTGTTTAAGAGTTATTTTTAAATATTTTAAATAGTTATTAATTTTAAAAATCGATATTAAAATAGGCACTTTTACTGCTTGTAGTGACGTGCCTGGAAAACCTTTGATAATCCCTGGGGCTTTGCAAGTCTTGGCAGGAAATCATGGGCCAGAGATTCTTCTTCTTATTATTATTTTTTGCGGTACGCGGGCCTCTCACTGCTGTGGCCTCTCCCGTTGCGGCACACAGGCTCCAGACGCGCAGGCTCGGCGGCCATGGCTCACGGGCCCAGCCGCTCCGCGGCATGTGGGATCTTCTCAAACCGGGGCACAAACCCGTGTCCCCTGCAGCGGCAGGCGGGCTCTCAACCACTGCGCCACCAGGGAAGCCCAGGCCAGAGAGTAACTGTTTTGGGTAGTGGCTTCCTTTAAGAATCTGATTAAAACTATGGAAGGTCTTGAAGAAAATGCACACACGTACGTTATACATGAACTCTCACAAAGTCTCAGGGGTTGGTTTCTCAGATGCTGGTAACCCTCGGTCACCCCTTTTTCTACCGTCTTAAATAAATAAAATACTCTTTCTTAAAAGTTTTTTTTGATGTGGACCATTTTTAAAGTCTTTACTGAACTTGTTACAATATTGCTTCTGCTTTATGTTTTGGTTTTTTGGCTGCAAGGAATGTGGGACCTTAGGTCCCCGACCAGGGATGGAACCCGCACCCCCTGCCTTGGGAGGCAAAGTCTTAACCACTGGACCACCAGGGAAGTCCCTTAGATAAAATACTCTTGATTACGTGCCCTGAAGTTTAGCTCTGATGATGCTTCTCTCCTGCTGAAGTTTCTTCAATATCTCCCCATTAGCCACAGCAGTATTTTCCCACATGGGGTTTGTGGCCCTCCCATAGGAATTGGCTGATGCTGGTTAAAGGGCAGGTTCCTGGGCCCCATTCCAGAGCTTCTGGATCAGAATCTCTGGCCCTAAAGGCAGGGCCATTTCCTGGAGTTTGTAGGCCTCTGTAATATCCTCTGAGGCTATGTCACACCTCATACCAAATGAATAAAATGTACTCAACAGGCCATATAGACATACATTTTCTGTAACTTTTTTTTTTTTTTGAGGAGGGAGGAAGAAATTCTGTAACATTTTTGAAAACATATTTATAAATTTTACAAATCTAAGTTTTGTTAAAAATAATATTATTCTTTCTCTAGAACCTTTATTACATTTACATATAGTTATATAAGAATTATATTGCAGCTATTGACAATGTTAGCTTTTGTAGTGTTAAACAGTTATGCTGATTTTGCAGTTTTTGAGTCAAATTTTGGAAATGATGCATTTTTCTTCAGTCCTTAGCCATTTTTGTAGGCTCTTGAAAAGTAGCTGGGACCTGGGCACTGGTTAGCTAATACCCAGTACAGCCAAATTGTCCTGGGAGGGGCCTAGAATCTGAATTTTTAACAGGTTCCACCAAGAACAGTGAATTTTATGAATATTTTAATTGGAGTTAAGTGCAAGAGAAGAAATTACCAAAGCCTCAGATTATGAGTTAATTTTTTTTTTTTTTTTTTTTTTTTTTTTTTTTTTTTTTTTTTTTTTTTGTGGTACGCGGGCCTCTCACCGCTGTGGCCTCTCCTGTTGCGGAGCACAGGCTCCGGACGTGCAGGCCCAGTGGCCATGGCCCACGGGCCCAGCCGCTCCGCGGCACGTGGGATCCTCCCGGACCGGGGCACGAACCCGTGTCCCCTGCATCGGCAGGCAGACTCTCAACCGCTGGGCCACCAGGGAAGCCCTATGAGTTAATTTTGAAATAATGTCTTATCTCCTTAAAAGTTAAAAATTAGTCAAGGAGCTCTTAATTTCAAAGTAATTGTGACAGTGAATAGTAGTTTTTTGTTTTGTTTTGTTTTTTTAATTCTTTAAAAAAAATTTTATTGGAGGCTTCCCTGGTGGCGCAGTGGTTCAGAGTCCGCCTGCCGATGCAGGGGACACGGGTTCGTGCCCTGGTCAAAGAAGATACCACATGCCGTGGAGCGGCTGGGCCTGTGAACCATAGTTGCTGAGCCTGTGCGTCTGGAGCCTGTGCTCCGCAACGGGAGAGGCCACAGCAGTGAGAGGCCCGTGTACCGCAAAAAAAAAAAAAAAAAAAAAAAAAAAAATATTGGAGTATAGTTGATTTACAATGTTGTGTTAGTTTCAGGTGTACAGCATAAGGATTCAGTTATACATATACAAATATTCAACCTTTTTTAGAGTCTTTTCCCATATAGATTTTATTTTTTATTTTTTAAAAAATATTAATTTATTTATTTTGGCTGCTCCGGGTGTTAGCTGTGGCATGTGGGCTCTTAGTTGCGGCACGCGGCCTCCTAGTTGTGGCATGTGAACTCTTAGTTGTGGCATGCATGTGGGATCTAGTTCCCAGAGCAGGGATCGAACCCAGGCCCTCTGCACTGGGAGCGCAGAATCTTACCCACCAGACCACCAGGGAAGTCCCCCCCATATAGATTTTAAAATTTAATTCTTTTTAAAAAAACTTTAGAGTATAGTTGATTTACAATGTTGTGTTAAGTTTCAGGTGTACAGCATAGTGATTCAGTTATACATATACATATATTCATCCTTTTTCAGAATAATAGTAAAGTGTTTTGACACTGATGTCACAGTGGGGTACCGCCCAGGCTGGTAAACAAGGAAGGGAGTCCATTCTAGAGCCTCCTGGTACAATGTTTGTTCACAAATATACTGGGTTTCTTTGACCTATTTACAGATTAAAAATTGAATAGGTTTTAAAGTAGTTTTAGCTCACCTGTCTGCATTTTGCCTTCATTTTGTCTTTGGCCCTGCTTGTCCCCGTTGCTGAGGGTGAGCATTGGGCTGGGCAGGGAGACTGAAGGAAGAGAGGGGAAGGATGAGACAGAGAGAAAAAACTGGGGGTGGGAGAAAGGAACGAGGGAGCAGAGAGCTGGGAAACTTTTTGTTTTGGCCGTAAATTTTATTAATCATCTTCCTAATCAGTCTTTATTTTTTTGGCCAAGCTGCATGGCATGCAGGATCTTATGTCCCCAACCAGGAATGGAATCTGTTCCCCCTACAGTGGGAACGTGGACCCTTAACCACTGGACCACCAGGGAAGTCCCTGGGAGACATTCTTTACTGTGTTTCTTTTGCATATTAACATCAAAACGTCTTAGCTCAGGGCTCAGCCCACTCTGACCTCATACCAGTCTTCCCCCCAGACCTTATTCTCCCCCCCCCCCACACCTACTTGCTGGTTAAGTTATATTCCCCCTCTGAATCTGTTTACCATGGGACTGAGTCCGTACTGTGAAATGAGTCGTTGAGCACCGGCCTGGCACATAGTGAGAGGCAGTACTGAATTATTTCTGCTCCGTGCAGAGCCTTTGTTCCAGCCATGGGTTCCTCACACACACTAGGTGCTTCCACCCCTGGGTCTTGACTCCTTCTTCTCTTTGCCTGGAATGCCCTGCTTCTGATGGCACCTCCTTTATGAAGCCTTCCCTGGTCCTATGGGGTCCAGATGGAGGTGGGGATTTCCCAATCCTCAGAGATCCTGCAGCTCTTTGGTCAAGCCACTGGTGGCCTTGACCCCTCTCTGCCTTGTGTCACGGCTGTGTGCCAGTCTCACACCCCTATCGGGGGTCAGCACCCCAAGCACAGTGTGTCCGACTAGCCTTTCTGAGGCCCACGATTCCTTGCATGCTGCAATGCATATACCAAGCATGCAACCTCTGTAAAATAAACTATCTAGGTCATCTGGTGGGAACAGCAGTGGAGAGTCCTGGGTTCTAGAAAATGTGCAACCACCTATTAGCCTTGGAAATTTCCACATTTCATATTTCTTAGCTATCAAATGAGACAATTAGGCTTTTTTTGGGGGGGGGCACGCCCATTTGTGTATTTATTTTTCGTCCATACCACACAGCATGTGGGAGTTTAGTTCCCTGACCAGGAATTGAACCCGTGTCCTCCACACTGGAAGCATGGATTTTTAACCACTGCCAGGGAAGTCCCTAGCCTTTAATTATTTCATTCCCTGAGATACACCCAAGTCACATCAATTTGATTAGAATGTTCACAAACCAGGACTTCCCTGGTGGCCCAGTGGTTAAGACGCCAAGCTTCCACTAGGGGGGCACAGGTTTGATCCCTGGTTGGGGGGAACTAAGATCTCTCATGCCACTTGGTGAGGCCAAAGAAAGAAATAATAATAATGTTCACAAACCTCTTGCCATTATGTTCAGATATTTGTTTTGGTTGGTTCCGGACAGCTGACTGAATACTGATGTTTCTAGTTTTCCAAAGAATAGTCGCATTCTGGAGAACTGGAGGTCTTTAATAGCCACAAGAGATGTTAACGACCTAGCACAGGACCAGCACATCAACGGCACAGGATTCTCTTACTGTTTCATTCCATCTTCTTTTTTTAAAAACAGATTAAAAAAAAATTTATTTATTTTTGACTGCATTGGATCTTGGCTGCTGCACATGGGCTTTATCTAGTTGCAGCGAGCAGGGGCTACTCTTCATTGTGGTACGTGGGCTTTTCATTGCGGTGGCTTCTCTTGTTGAGGAACATGGGCTCTAGGCATGCAGGCTCAGTAGTTGCGGCACGCGGGCTCAGTAGTTGTGGTTCGCAGGCTCTAAGGCACAGGCTCAGTAGTTGCAGCACACGGGCTTAGTTGCTCCTTGGCACGTGGGATCTTCCCAGACCAGGGCTTGAATCCATGTCCCCTGCACTGGCAGGCGGATTCTTAACCACTGCGCCACCAGGGAAGCCCCTCATGCCATATTCTGATTGTGGTCTTCTGTGGGTTTGGCCTCTAGGTTGTTCTATAATAGAAGCCCCTATAAGCCCTTTTGCTTAACAGTCAGATCTTTCTGATTTTTAAAAGTATCATCCAAATAATTTTGAACAATGCCGCTATATTTGGAGCCAAGTGGTAAGTTGTTTATTGAACACAATCAGTTTTGTAGGATCTTCGGTTACAAACATCTGCCTCTGGGGGTAGAATCTTGTTTTCAGGGCAGTTACCACTGGCTCAGCCCTGCATCTCACTGGTCCTCCTCTTCCACACACACCTCCCTGGCTCCAGGTTGGCCTCTATGTGGGAGGCTAACCTTTATTTACAAAATGGGCCGGCAACCAAGAGGGGAAGGGTTGACTCCTAATGACCATTCTCAGACCATTCTTAACTGATCATTTAAGTCTGACCAGTTCGTAACCCACAAACAGAAGATTCTGTGTTTAATAGAATGGCCTTAAGAGCAGACTTTTATTATTATTACATTTTTTGCGGTACGTGGGCCTCTCACTGTTGTGGTCTCTCCCGTTGTGGAGCACAGGCTCCGGACATGCAGGCTCAGCGGCCATGGCTCACGGGCCCATGTGGGATCTTCCAGGACCGGGGCACAAACCCGTGTCCCCTGCATTGGCAAGCGGACTCCCAACCACTGTGCCACCAGGTAAGCCCCATAAGAGCAGACTTTGATACACTTCACTGCTCATTGCCCTTTGTCAAGGAATGGCCTCCCAATAAGTATCAGATTCTCCAACATTTTAGTAACTAGATTTTTAATACTACAAACCTATTCTCTAGAAAAAGTACTTTCGTTATGCCTTTTCTAGGGTTTGTGGTTTACATCAAGCCGCACACCATGTTTATCATTTTGTCACAGTCCTTAAGACCTGTTAAGAAGGGAACTCAAGGATTTCCAAACCAACCCTGCCCTGTCATCTCACAAGGCAAGTTCCTCCACGACCACTAAACTACTCAGGCAGTTGGCCAAGCAGCACCTTCTTTGAGGACAGATTAATGGAACAGCACAGCTCTGGCTGAATGCTTACAGAACAGCTGACGTGGGGGGCACTTGGAGGGACAACTCCCTAGTTTTTCATTAAGAGGTTCAGGCCCCATTTGAGGAGCTGCAGGTGCAGATGTATCCTCTACTGCCATTTCTGTGGTTCCTCCACACATACAAGATTGACTATGACTATATATTAAACAGAAATCTGCAAGTCAGATGTTTCTGAAAACAAGTTTTATTTAAATAAGGGTTTAAATACATTACATAACATTAAAACTGAAGGGGAAAAAAAAAACCCAAAAAGAACCAAAAACCAGTTTGTTACTTCACATGGCATTGGGCAGCTGTTGCTAGTAAGTTGCGAGCTCTACAGCTACATGACTGATACATCGGTTTGAAATTTGTTCCCTTGTCAAAAGTTTAACTCTGATAGAAGGTTGGTCTCACATTCTAGTTTGGACATCGATCAGCTAGGATATGTCTGGTCAAAAAGACCTTGGTGGCAAGCCAGATGTCCTATCACCTCAGAATGAAGGTGGCTGCTCTAAGCTCTGCCCACCTGGTCACGTTGGAGGTACCAGGGGATCTTTCCCCTGATGATCAAAGACTCCCTCTAGCAGTACAGCTGCCGTCGCTGCCTCACCCCATCCTCCACTCTCAGCTTCACCGAGGGCTGTTCAGGTGGCGACATTCTCTTAGGGCAGGGACCTCTGTAGAGGGATTGCTGAGGAGCTTCTGGCCAGACATAGCCGTCTGTGATCTTAGGGCTCTGGTCTTGGCTGAAACATCACTGTTATTGCTTTGTTTCAGGCCGGACACTGCCAGGTGCCTACTGCCTGACCTCTGTTTAAATGAGGGACTTCAAGACTAGACAGCATGGCTCTTTTCAGTTTATTGCATGAAGGAGTTACACTAGTCCAAGTTAAAAGCAGACCCCAAATGGTTACATTACACAAGCTGTGAGGTTTTTAAACTTGTGACAAGGGACAGAAAGAAAATTCTACTCATTGCAAGGAAATCCTCACTTAAGCTTCAGTGAGCCAGAAGCACTTAAAACCCATGAACCTTCAGCTGATCGTCCTTAGCCAGTCCAATCTGCAAAGGAAAAAAGGGCAGTTTTAACGAGGAAATAGAGTTAAAGCCTCCATTTCTGAGGACAACAATCCTGTCTTCCTGCTTCTACACTGGTCAAGAGAAGTCCCAGAGCCCAGATGCTCTTAACTCAGGGTACACTCAGTTAACCACCAATGGTGTAACAGGGAGGATTTTAGCACTTAGGAACAGCCAACCAGACATCCTGCTTGTTTTAGTATCTGTCTGCATGCAATTACACCCTTAAAGTAGATCCATGTAAACAGTAAACTTAAGGCAGACAAATCCCTTGCTTTCAGAAATACATTTTGCCTATGAACTTCAAAAACTCAACTGTTTGGCTTAGCCTTAGAAAACAAACTTCTATGTCCCCAGCAGAAACTGACTAGACTAGGCAGATCTCAGATTAGTTACCCAGAGAGGCACAAATGAACTAACAGGAAGTGACAACTCACCTCTACGAGGAACTGGCATATGTTCTTGCGCTGGTCACCCTGTAGCTGAATTACTTCTCCATATTCTGGATGTTCAATTACAGTTCCATTGCAGGCAAATTTCTGCAAGGACAATGCAAGCAAAACAAGTTAGGCAGCGCAACGGCCTGAATGCCACAAATAACCCTCTTCAGGAAGTAATACAGGACAGCAGCCCCATGCAGGCAAGGTAAATGCGATTTCTCTACAATCTCATTAAAAACCTACCTTCTTAAACGCCTTCACTAGTTTCTTTTTATCGTAATCATCAGCGATCCCTTGGACAGTAGTAAGGGTCTTCCGGCCGTTTCTCTGTTGAATTCTTATATGGATATAATCCTCAGTGCCAGCAGGAAGCAGATCATCACCCTTACTTGCATCAGCAAAGGGGTCTGGGAAGAAAGGTCAAGCTCGTTTAGTGCTGTTGTGCTCAGATCCCACTGCCACCCTCCCACTGGACCTCTTCCGTGTGCAGAAACTGATACTGAAATCGTCAGGGCCTGGTCAGATCAGATATGTTCTTTGTTGGCTCTCCTCGAACAGGTCAGTCCGGGACGGCCGGCTTCCCCAGTCCGGGAGAAAGTCTGGGCTTCCTGCCCCAGGCCCGCCCTCGGAAGCCGATCACATGTCGGGGAAGCCAGGGTTGGCCGGCGGCGCCCCACCCAGCTGATGCAACCGGCCGGAACCCAAACTCCGAGGCGGGGCCACGCTTCCCGCCCCATTGGCGCGCGCAGCTGTCACTTATGGCTGGCACCGCCTCTCCCTCCCGGCTCCGTGACAACGGCGGTGACGTATGGGATGTGACGAAAGGGTGGCAGGAGGGGCGGGTGTGGCCCGATGAGGCCAGGGAGCCATTAGTAAATGCGCCACCCGAGACGCCGGACCCGCCCAAGGGCTGACCTCCCGCCCGCTCCTTCCGGTCGCGCTCAGGGGCCAACCCCAGTGCCCAGGCCGCGGCCCCACTACCTGCGAGCCCGGACATCTCCCCTCTACCTAAGTTCCTAAGGCCCGGAACGCTTAGCAGCTTTCAGGGCCCTGGCTGCGGACCCGGAGCGCCCCGCCCGGGCCTTCCTCCTCTTGGGACCTTTCCGGGACTTACCGAAAGAGTGGAGGTTCTGGATAGCGGACATACGATACGATTCCTTTTCCTCGGTGGAAACGGCCTGCGGAAGGCGGCGGCTGGAGAAGGCGGGCGGGGGGGAACGGAGCGTCGGGAAGCGAGGGGGCTCGAGGGGGAGGCTGCTGAGTCCTCGGCGGCAGCTCAGTGACTGGGGCGGAGGGGCGGTGCCTGTATTCACTTATGTAGCCGCCCCTGTGACGCCAGCGCGCTGCCCTCACGTCCAGGCCCCAACCACGGCGTTGTGCCCCCTGCGCCCGGGCTCCGCCGCTTCCAATTGGTTCGGAGGTGGGGACGCGGGACGGCGCTTGCGCAGGAACTGTGTGCTGCGGGAGGGCGTCCTCTCGACTAGGGGAGAGATAGAAGGGGGAGGGAAGGGTTGGTTCGTCTAGGCGCCTGCGCAGTGCCGGAGGAAGGTGTCTGGCCGGTACAGACAACTGGCGGAGGTTTCTGCGCCTGCACCCCATGTTCTCTGGCTTGTTCCGCCTACTTGACCCTGTTGCAGGGAAGGGTTTTTTCTTGGGGTAGATTGGCACTCCTTAGAGGCGGTTTAGATGCTGACCCTCCCAAACACGACAAATTCCCACTATCTCATACCCACCCAGCTACCCACTTACTCCCTACTTTACAGATTTGCTCCGTGACAGATTTAGGGCGGCACTTTTTCAACGTACAATAGTATAACCAAAACCTTAACTTTATCATTTAGATTAATTTATCATTTAGATGAATCTAATCTAAAAATGGAGTAATCTACTTTAAACGTATCGTTTAGATCGTCTAAGGAAAGAATGCCCAGATCATTAGCACAAGTTCAAGGGGGAGTAACGCTGGGTTGAGCCTTCCCAGAGCTTAGTTGAACTATTTCCTTAGAAACAGTCAACCTTTCTTGCACTTTCAATTTATTAATTGAAATGCTCATAGTTGCAGGGGTACCTAGTGTGGTTTTAGACTCCAACGGCTTCCAGGGGCCAGGGAAGTAAGGTAAAGGAGTGCAGACAGCCAAGGGTGGTATAATGGGATGTGGTGAGTGCCGGGGTGAAAATGAGAGGCTGCAGCGGCTCCAGCCCATTGTGCTAGATCTTCTTTTTCAAGAGAACCCTGAAATTCAGATGTTTCTATAAAATCTTTTGATTTCTAAATATTGCCAATAAATTTAATTTTGGAAAAACACTGTGCAAGGCAAACAGAAAAATGTAAGCTGGCCCCAAGGACTGTGGATTTATGTCTCTTGATGGTCAGGGTCACTGGCACCAGTGGAGTCTAATGGGAGGGAGAGACAATAAATAAGATGACAGATTGTGACAGGTGCCAAGAAAGAAGTAAATAAGGTGACATGAGAGAATGACAAGTGTCATGGTCCGAGCACGGGTTGGAAAAGAATTTCCAGACACAAGGCAGAATGTAAGGAAGAGTTTATTAAAGAGAAGGGTCACTGCAAGAACAGTGGGCCGACTTTCTGGTAGCCAGGGAAAGTCTACCATGAGCATGGGTTGCTTGTCTGTTTTTATAGCCAGGGACTTGTGAGTCACCTGCCAATTGGGTAGGGTCCACATGTTTCCTGTGGCATGAATACCTTCCTTTATATGGGATGGGAAAGGAGCAAGGCATGCTGCTTGGGAAAGCTCAGAGATGTTGCAATGGTCTCATTGTGACAGTGATAAGGGTCTGGTAACTCTCTGTTCTGGTAATGTTGGCCCTTTGAGTTTATCTTGTTCTTTGTCCTTAGAGCACGTCACAACAAGGGCTTCAGGAGGCCTCTGAGGAGGTGATGTCCCAGTTGATGCTTAAAGGGAAAGAGCCCATCACATGGAAAACCCCAAGGGAGGAAAAGCTGGGTGTACTTGATAGTTTTTTTTTTAATTAATTTTTATTGGAGTATAGTTGCTTTACAATGTTGTGTTTGTTTCTGCTGTACAGCAAAGTGAATCAGCTATATGTATACATATATCCCCTCTTTTTTGGATTTCCTTCCCATTTAGGTCACCACAGAGAACTGAGTAGAGTTCCCTGAGCTATACAGTAGGTTCTCATTAGTTATCAGTTTTATACATAGTATCAATAGTGTATATATGTCAGTCCCAGTCTCCCAATTCATCCCCCACCCCCCCTTCTCCCCTTGGTTTCCCTATGTTTGTTCTCTACGTCTATGTCTCTCTATTTCTGTTTTGCAAGTAAGATCATCTATACCGTTTTTCTTGATAGTTTTTTTGATTCGGTATTTACTAAGTAGTCTTTTTTTTTTTTTTTTTTTTTTTTTTTGCGGTATGCGGGCCTCTCACTGTTGTGGCCTCTCCCGTTGCGGAGCACAGGCTCCGGACGCACAGGCTCCGGACGCGCAGGCCTAGCGGCCATGGCTCACGGGCTTGGTTGGTCCGCGCCATGTGGGATCTTCCCGGACCAGGGCACGAACCCGTGTCTCCTACATCGGCAGGCGGATTCTCAACCACTGCGCCACCAGGGAAGCCCCTAAGTAGTCTTTTGAATAATCATTTGGCTTCCTTGATATCAGGAATTGGGAAACCATGGCTAGAAGGCATGGGCGTCCCAGTCTCACACCCATCCCAGTCTGAGAAGCTAAGGAACAATCTTCCTCCAGCTGGAAACCTCTACACTCATAGACGGGGCTGTGCTTGAAAGGGGTTTGGGGAGAGAGAGTGAACGAGTCAGAGCTGGCTCCCCCAGTGTGCACACATATTTTGTTATAAGAAAATTTAAAATAGCAATGTGGTCCAACTTATCTTTTCCTTTTAGGAAAAGATCCTTTCTATGTCATATTGAAGAAATCTTTTCTCTGCCTCCAGTTCATAAAGATACCCTGTTTTTTTTTTTTTTTTTTTTTTCCCCCTGAAAGTTTTAAAGCTTTGCTTTTTCACATTTAGGTCTTTTTTAAAAAATTGCGATATAGTTGTTTTACAATGTTGTGTTAGTTTCTACTGTACAGCAAAGTGAAGTAGAGTTCCCTGTGCTATACAGCAGGTTCCCATTAGTTATCTATTTTGTACATATTAGTGTATATATGTCAATCCCAATCTCCCAATCACATTTAGGTCTTTAAACCACCTGGAATTGTGTGTGTGTGTGTGTGTGTGTGTGTGTGATGTGAGAGAGGGGTCTGATTCTTTTTCCTATGTGGATAGCTAATTGTCCCAGCACCATTTATTGGCTAGTACCTGATTTGTCCTGCCTTCTCTATCGTAATCGTATTTCCATTTATGCATGGGTTCGTTTTCGGACTCTGTTCTGTTCCAGTGCTCTATTTATTCCAGAGCCATAATGTCTCAATTATAGGAGTTTTAGAAAAAGTCTCTCTGTGCCCAATAGCACGAGCTCCTCTGTTTTGTTCATCAGGATTATCTTGGCTTGTCTTCGTTCTAGTTCCCCTTCACCTCACGGTGTATCACCACTCCCCACATTCTACAACGTTCTATGAACCACCCGATCTTTCTCATTGCAGGGTCTGTACGTGCTGTCCCTTTTCTTCCCTCCTCTTCTCTGTTTGATATCTCCCGCTCATCCTCCAGGACTCAGGTGGGAGTCTTCTCTGTGCCCCTGCTTCCTCTCTTTGGCATTAATCACACTGCATTTTGCCTGCCTGCTCCTTGAACTGGCTACATAAATTGCTGGGCCTGGTACAAGATGACCGAGTGAGGCTCTTTGTCCAAAAACGATTCAGAATTTGAAGACAGCAACAGCAGAACATTAAGCCAAGCACAGGGCCCTCCTAAGCGTGGGGCCCTGTGTGACGGCACAGGTGGCATGCCCGTGGTCTGGCTCTGCCAGTTCCCTTATTTATCTCCCTGTTAGACTGTGAGCTCAAAAGAATAGGGTACGTGCCTCTCTCTGCTGTGTATGTGCAGTAGGTGCCTGCACACAGTGGGTGCTCAATGCTTGTCGAATGAACAGGCATTGTAGGTGCTACCAGTTAGGGTTCTTGGTCTTCCTTAATCAATAGAAATTGACAAGAGGCCAGACAAGAAATTCAGGCAAGGCTTCACTGGGGGCCCTGCTGCAGCAGGGGGGAGCGAAAACGAGTAACAGGTTCCCTTGCTTGTAAGGAACAAGGTACCAGGAAGCTGGTTCCTTATATGAGGTGAGGGTAGGGGTGTGTCCAGGGGTTGGGCCAGAGGGGCGGCTCAGGGGGTCTGTCCACCCCTTTGGTGGTGTTGAGTGCAGGGGGCGTACGCAGTACCCTGCTTTTGCTCCTGGGTCTTCAGAAGCGGCAGTTGGTTTTTGGTCTTTCTGTATCTTGTTATCCATAATTTGCCCCAACTGTGTATGCATGCAGTTATTTTTAGTCCCTCGTAGTTTCTTTGCATTTTGTTGCTCTAGGAGATGTTTGTTCAGGTGCAAACCCTGCAGCAAAGAGCCCCAGGTCCCAACTTGTCTCACCGTTGCTCAGTTACTAGGAATGGCCAACCCCTGGCTCCAGGCTGCAACCTCTGCTGCCCTCTTAGAGAGTCCTGGGGTGAAGCACTGAGAAAAGGTCCTTTTCAGAGGTCCGACTCTGGGCTCTAAAGGGAGATCCTGGACCTGGATTCCTGGTGCAGGGCAGGGAGGGTGGCCCTAGGTAAGCATGTTCCCCAGCTCCTCTTACAGGGACCTGGTGTCCGGTGCCAGACCTGACCTCAGTGCACTGTAAACAGTTATTGCCACAAACACACACAGGCTTTGCTTTGGCCAGCCTACTGTTCAGAGGCCAGGCCAGGGGCAGGTGGCTAGGAAAGTGGGACACCCAGTTCTTGGTTACCGCCAGCTTCCTGGGCGACCCTGTTCGCCTCTCAGGGCTTGCATTTTATCCCCTAGAAGGAGGACTCAGTAATTTCTAAGGCCTTTTCCAGGTCTAAAATCTGTAGCTCTGTGTTCCTGTTGGGGACATTTCCAAGGAGGGTATATAAGAGTCCACTATCCAGGGACTTCCCTGGCTGCCCAGTGGTTAAGACTTCGCCTTCCAATGCAGGGGGTGCGAGTTTGATCCCCGGTAGGGGAGCTAAGACCCCACGTGACTTGCGGCCAAAAAAAACCAAAACATATAACAGAAGCAATATTGTAACAAATTCAATAAAGACTTTAAAAATGGTCCACATCAAAAAGAAAAATCTTATTAAAAAAAAAAAAAAAAGAGTCCACTGCCTAGTTTGGAGGTTGTCCCAGCCCGGGGAGCTTGTAAAGTAACGATGGAGCCAGGACAAATTTGTCTGAAAGAGACATCTGTGCCTGCTGATAATACTGGCTTGTTCGTTACCGCACTCCTAGTTCCGAGTCCTGACCCCAGAGCACGGGCTCTGGAGTACCTGAATCTGAGTATCCCCTCCATCTCTTTCTGCCTGGGTGACTTAGTCTCCCAGCCTCCATATTTTTCATCTGCACAAAGGGATACGAATACTTTCTCTCTTAAGCTTTTGAGGAGGTTTAAAGAGAAAAATATGTGTGACAGGATAAAAATGTAATGTTATTAAATCACTAAGTAGATTATGCCAGATTGTCAGTGGAGAAGGGAAAGAGAGAGAGCTCAGAGCAGCAGGGGACAGGAGCACGTCCCTGAGAATGGGGGGACAGAGGTGGGCACCTCTCCAGGGTGAGCTTGGGACATGGCAAAGGCATGGCTGTGTGGGACTCCTGGGGACCTTCAGCCTTGATTCAGATTCCCCAGGGCTCTGAACCTGGCATGGAAGCAGCAGAATCTCCCACCAGGAAAGGATCACATCCTCTGGGGAAATAGGCATCTCCATGGTAACCAAGGCAGATGGCTGATCTGGTCCAAGCGGCCTCCCTGGAGCTCTGGTGTCACAGAAAACCCCGTGACCTAGAGGGAATCCTGGGGAATCGCTGGAGGCCCTGTCACATCCAAGGTCAGATTTCTGGGCAGCTGGTGGGATAACTGGCACAGGATTTAACTTTAATTTTAATTTAAACGCGATCTTTCTTGCATTCCTTATTTGGGAGCTACCAGTATGTATGTACACGATGGGAATCACGTCCCCCTACCGCTCCTCAGTGAATGAAGGCTGCTATTCTTACCACTTGGAAAAGGAGGCAGACCTGGGCTTGCTGCAGCACTGACCCAGATTGCACGGGGTCGTTGTGAGATGTGCTTTAGGCCTCAGCTGGGGTTCCGCTCTCTTTTTTGATCCCTAATTCCTTTCTTTAAACAAACAGTGGCTAAACCCACACTTTGACAGAAGGGTCAGGGGGGCCGCCAGAGTTCAGTTGTGCTTCAGAGATGAGCGGGACAATGTATGTGTGTGTGTGTGTGTGTGTGTATGTGTGGGTGTGTGTGAATACGTGCCGGTGAGAGTGTATGTGCAGGCTATAGGCATGTGTCAGTGTGCGTGTGGATGCATATCTGAGTGAGTGTGAGCATGTATTCGTGGGTGTTTTCCTTTCTCTCTTCCCAGATGCTCCCGAGGATCTGAGAGCTTTCTGCGTTGCAGCCCAAACCCAGGGGAATCATCTCAGTCCCTACAGGAGGCCCTGCTAACAAAATGGGGGTTTTAAGTCAAGGGACCACTTGAGATGCTGTCCTGCTGCTTGTCTGTTCTGTGTCCTCAGGCTGTAACCGAGTCCAAGCTCGTACTTCTCACCACAGGACAGGCCAATAAATCAAGAGACCAGTTGTTGGGGCAAAGGATAGCGACTTTACTCAGAAAGCCAGCAGACAGAGAAGATGGTGGACTAGTGTCCCAAAGAACGGTCTTCCCCGAGTCAGAGTTCAGGCTTCTTTTATACTAAAAGGGTAGGGGGTGTGGTTGGTTGCTGCAAACTTCTTGGTGCCAGAATCCTTCTTTTTTTTTTTTTAAAATTAAAACAATTAAAAAAAAATGGAGTATAATTGCTTTACAATGTTGTGTTAGTTTCTGCTGTACAATGAAGTGAATCAGCTCTACGTATACCTATATCCCCTCCCTCTTAGACCTCCCTTCCACCACCCCATCCCACCCATCTGGGTTGCCACAGAGCCCTGAGCTGAGCTTCCTGTGCTTTATAGCATGTTCCCGCTAGCTAGCTATTTTACGCTTGGTAGGGTATATATGCCAATCCTAATCCCCCAATTCGTCCCACCCTCCCCTTGTAGCTGTCTGGTAGGTCAGGTTTCAATGTTCCTGTAAACCTTCAACAAGAAAAATGTTATTCTCTGTTCCGCAACTTTTTATTTCTATATGAATAGGAAAGTGTTATACCTTTAAAGGTCAGAGCCTTAAGAATGGGCTATCCTGTAAATTGCAGGCTATAAGCAACATTCTTAACTTGTAAGAAAAGCAGCAGTATGCAGAGGTTAAAGTAAAAGAAACAGATCCAGTATGGAAGTCAGGTTTGTTCTTCCCTATTACAAGACAACTTGCATAATCTCTCTGAACCTCAGTGTCCTTTGCTGTATGTAGGAAAAAATCCACCGGTTTTTCTATAACCTGCAGCTCACCTTCTAAGGAGAGCAGCTCCAGTGCCCTGAGGGGCCTTAGTTGGCAGGTGGAGGAGACTGGTGGAGCTAAGATGCTGGGCGAAGGATGAGACCCCCGGGGAAGACTCCAAGGGAGGGGTAGGCGTGGCCAGTGGGGCTGGGGGCCATGCAGTCTGTGGGGACAGGTGGAGAGGGAGGGTCTGGGAGAACTTGGATTTGTGCACTGTGGGTGTCCCACCTGACCCATCCTCACTGCTCCTGCCGAATCGTTCGTAAAATACCAATTACTCACTGGTGCTTTTGAGGGGAGGATTTTCTTTTGGGGACAGAGTGAGGTTTGGGCTTCTGCTTCAAGACTGACCTGGGCTTCTGCATGGGGGAAACTATGACACTTTGGTTGCCTTATAGGGAGGCCATGGCCTGTTGTAGAAATGTTATTTACTATCTGCTTCTAAGTGATGCGCTTGGCGTTAAGCACTTTATATTTACTGTCTTGTTCAATCCTCCCAACACCCCACCAAGTGGGAATGGCTTTTCTCTTTTACAGACGAGGACACTGAATTTAGAGAGCTGGGATTATTTTCTCAAGATCATAGCTAGTTAGTTGCAGGGCTGCATTCAAGCCCTGAGCCTGTGTCCTTAACTGTGAGGGTACTTCCGCCCTGGAGGACTGTCTGTGCCTGGCCGTGCCCCCCAACAGATACCCCCAAATCACTGCTGGCTTCTCTTCCCAGGGCGGGGGAGGCACGGAACCCCCGCCCAGGGCAGGGCGGCCTGGCATGGCCCTTGAGTGAACCCACTTCCTTCAGTTCTTTCAGCACCTCTATGCTTTACTTTATTTTCAAAATAATGATGATATCTCCCCAAATTGTAAAATAATACATTCTTATTGCATAACAATTTAAAAAGTAGAAAAGTGACCCCCCCAAAAAAACCACCTGTTAAATCAGTTACCACCTAGGGATGACCAGGACCCATTTTGGCATGTTTCTGCCTGTTTACATGGATTTTTATGAAACTGCCCACTGCTTTGAGTGTCCTTCTGCCTTGTGCCTTGCTATGCTGTACACAGCCTTCGGCCTGGCTTCAGATCTTCCCCAAAGAATCCATTCTTACTTAAAACATGAGTGAACGATGTAAGTTTTACCCAGTGACCCTCAACAGAGGGCATTTACACCACCTCCCCTAACTTAGCTCAAAAGTCTTAGCTTGTGCAGACCCCTCCTGGTCTTTCTAACGCGGCTCTTTCTCCATCCGGGACCCACCTGTGCTGGCTCCTTCATCTCCCCCTTTGATCCTTTCCCAGTTCCAGGCCTTAAACTCTTGCCCCCTTGATTTTGCAGTTCAGCTCTGCGCCATGCCTCCCTCTGCATGGGTACAGTCATGACCCATCTCCACTTGGCAAAACAAAAAGTGTGCAGGATTGTAGGATCCCTAGAGAGCAGATGCGGTTAGAAACATCAAAAAAATACATATTTTTTCTTTTACTGTACATTTAAAAACAATTTTTTTGTTTGGGATCAAACTTTACAAACTGTTTGTAAATTGTTTTTGTCATGTAATAGAAAAGGAGCTACGCTAGTCTTAGTAAGAAAAAGGATACGTGTGTGTGTAAAAAAAAAAAGGTCTTAAAAAAAGGTTACTTGTAAGGGGAAAGAGGGGATATAGTAGAGGGGGCAGGAATAGAAACTGGATTTCCTTGACTTTATCTTGTTTTAGAGATTTGCTTTTGGAACCATGTAAATATTTTACATAATTATAAGGATAATAAATGCAATAGATTGAAACATACCACATATATTTATTTTTTAATATTTATTTGGCTGCACAGGGTCTTAGTTGCGGCATGTGGGATCTTTAGTTGCAGGATGCATGTGGGATCTAGTTCCCTGACCAGGAATCAAACCTGGACCCAATGCTTTGGGAATGCAGAGTCTTAACCACTGGACCACAAGGGAAGTCCCCAAATATGTTTATTTTAAATATATTTAAATTTATAAGTTTGTAACGGGGAAAGAAAAGCCTTATCAGTTACTGTTGGAGGATGCTAGGGAATCATCTCATCACTTTGAAAACTTGCCTTTCCCGTAACAACTGTGCCTTAGTGGAAACAAATTTAGATGCAGGGGAGGGGCATGATTCTCCTTATAGCAGTATTCCCAGGTAGTAAATGAAGAAGGAACGGTACAATCAGAGTATTGCCGTTTTGCAACCCCTAATGAATGAATGGTTCTGGGCATTGATCATCTATGGCTGCTAAAGTCACCAAAAGAGAAACAACATATTTCTCCTGCACCACCTATAAATTGCCCCTGCTGAGAAGGAGGAGGAAACCTTAAATTTGATCAAGACTTTAGGTCTAACTAGCAAGTTTCAGGCAATACAGAGGACAGGGAAACATGTTAAATTACACCATGGGAATGCAATCAATGAAGTCCAGACTCTTTGGCCGTTGGGTTGACCAGCAGTCCGGGTCTACAGGACAAATCATTTTTTCTACAACAGATATATTGGGAGGGGAAAGAAAAGACAGGGAGGAGGTACCCATCATTTGAAAGACTTAAGATATATACAACCAGTAGTTTTGTGTGGACTTTATGTGGATCCCAAATTCAAAAGAAAAAATTGTCATTTATAAGACAGAATTTAAACACTGACCAGATATTTGATTATATTGTGTGGTATTGTGATAAAACAAATAAATATTTGGTCTCTGGCCCCAGTTCCTGGCACAGAGCTCCTAAAACCCTTGTGATTTCCTGAATGATAGGGGTGCTGGGAGCATCTTTTATTAGAATATTTGGTCTTAGTCCCTGGTTCCTGACACAAGAGCTTCTAAGACTCTTCGAATCTCTGGAGTGATAAGAGTGTCTTTTTGTCTGTTAATGGATGCCTGGTGGCTGGGGCCCCTAGATAGCTTCCTGATAGGGGCTGGTTACCAGAGGAACCAATCACGTGATTAGAGGGTTAGAACTTTCAGTCTTGTTCTCCAACTTCCTCTGGGGAGGGGGAGAGGCTGGAAACTGAGTTACTCACCAGGGGCCAAGGATTTAATCAATCAGGCCTACATAATGGAAGCTCCATAAAAACTTTAAACAACAGGGTTCCTGTTGATGAGCGCATCCACGTGCTGGGAGGGTGGTGTACTCATTCCCTGGGAATAGAAGCTCCTGAGCTTGGGACCCTTCTGCACCTTGCTCTGTATTCCTCTTCATTTGGCTGTTCAAGTCTGTTGTTTATAATATCCTTTATAATTAACTGGTAATAGTAAGTAAAGTGTTTGTCTGAGTTCTGTGAGCCATCGTAGCAAATTATCGAGCCCAAGGAGGGGGTTGTGGGAACCCCAGTTTGTAGCCAAGTTGGACAGAACTATGGGTACCTTAGAACCCACCACTTGTGATTGACGTCTGAAGAGAGGGACTGAACTTTAACCTGTGGGGTCTGTACTAACTCTGGGTAGTTAGTGTCAGAATTGCTTGGTATGGAAAACCAACACATTTTGTTCATAAGTCTTATGAGTAGAGAAACCATGTTCCTTTATTAAGGAATTATTATTTTAGGTGTGATAATTGTATGTGGTTATGTTAAAGAAAAAGAGTTCTTATTTGCTAGCTACATACTGAAATATTTATGGATGAAATGAAATGATGGGATTTATTTGAAAATAATATGTAGGAGGAGGGAGGGGGTGGGTGGGGTTATGGATGAAGGCTGTGAGTTGGTAATGGTTGACTTTGGGTGATGGGTGCACGGAGGTCTATTACATTATTTTTTTCTGCTTTGGTGCATGTTTAAAAATTTCTGAAATAAAAGAGTAACAAATATATATATATATTAGAGCCTCTTTCTGTGCTGATAAAACAATTCTACAACCACATTTTTAATGGCTATGTAGTTTTTATTTATCTGAATGTAGCATAAATAATGTAACCAGTTTCCTTTTCTTGGACATCTAAAATCATCTCCAATCCTCTGTTCTCATCAACAGCACTGGATGAACATCCTTGTGGGTAATTAAACTTGCACTGCCTTTCAGGAATTCTGAGGATAATTCCTCTAAGTGGATTTTCTGGGTCAACAGATAAGCATATCTTTAAGGTGTTTGCTAAACTGCCCTGCAGAGACAAACTGGTTCACATTCCCTCCAGCAGCCCAGCTGAAGGAGGGACTGTCCCTTCTCTCCCAGCCACTCCTCTGACTCTTTCCTCCCTGGGCTCTGTGACGCTCTCTCAGCTCTCTGCCAAGGGCTTTAGAAATCCTAGTTCATCATGTTAAGTTGTCATGTCAACCCGATGAGGCGAGGACGTTTTTAAAATAATTAATTAATTAATTTTTGGCCGCATTGGGTCTTCGTTGTTGCGTGCGGGCTTCCTCTAGCTGCGGCGAGCAGGGGCTACTTTTCGTGGTGGTGCGTGGTCTTCTCATTGCGGTGGCTTCTCTTGTTTCAGATCATGGGCTCTCGGCACGCGGGCTTCAGTATTCGTGGCATGCGGGCTCAGCAGTTGTGGCGCACAGGCTTAGTTGCTCCGCGGCATGTGGGATCTTTCCGGACCAGAGCTTGAACCCATGTCCCCTGCATTGGCAGGCAGACTCTTAACCACTGCGCCACCAGGGAAGTCCCGAGGCAAGAACTTTTATCATCACCATTTTATAGATGGGGAGACAGAGGCTCAGAAAGGGTAAGTAGGGACTTATCTACTTATAAATAAATAAATAAGTAAAAAGGAAAGGGTAAGTAACCAGCCCAAGGTCACACAGCTGCTAGCAAGCTGTGATTGGATGGCCTGGCCTGGGACTGTATTGACAGGTAGCTCTCCCTTTGCTTTCTCTGTTAGCTCCCCTTCCTTCTCTGGACTCCTGCCAGGTCCCAAACTCCTGCTTCCTGCTGTCTTGGGTCTCACATTCCTCTCTTCTGCAGCAAACTGGCAAACTCGTTCCCCACCAGCTCTATGAAGATGGCTCCTAAGTTTGCACCTCGGTTCAATTCAGCTCCCACAAGTTTCAATTTCCAGGTCTGTCTCTAGCAGGGGTTTCTGAATCACAGTGGCCAGGACAACCAGAAACATCTCTGGGGCAAGCAACCTTGGCTCAGGGCTCTGCTACCTCCTGTAAGTTCCTTTCCCTGTCTGATTCTCAAGCCTTCCTGTGTAAAAGTGGGGAAAAAACACACAGGGCTGGGAAACAGCATAGCAGCTCCTCAAAAAAAACTAAACATAGAATCCACATATGATCCACGATTCCACTTCTGTGTATAAACCCCAAAGAATTGAAAGCAGAGAGACATGAGCAGAGGTACACCCATGTTCATAGCAGCACTATTCACAATAGGCAAAAGGTGGAAAACCCTCAAATGTTCATTGATGGATGAATGGATAAACAAAATGAATTCCTATACAATGGAATATTATTCAGCCTTAATAAGGAATGAAATTTTGACACATGCTACAACATGAATGAACCTTGAAAACACTATGCTAAATGCAAAAAGCCGGATACAAAAGGACAAATGTTGGATGATTCCACCTAGATGAAGTACACAGAATAGGCAAATTTGTAGAAATAGAATGATGGTTGCCAGGGGTTGGGGGAAGGGAGAATGAACAGTTATTGTTTAATGGGTACAGAGTTTCTGTTTGGGATGATGAAAAGTTTCTGGAGGTGGATTGTGATGAGGAGGATGATGGTTGTACAACAATGTGAATCTACTTCATGCCACTGAATGATATACTTAAAAATGATTAAAATGGTAAATTTTATGGGGTTTTTTTTTTTTGTTGTTGTTTTTTGCGGTACGCGGGCCTCTCACTGTCGCGGCCTCTCCCGTTGCGGAGCACAGGCTTCGGACGCGCAGGCTCAGCGGCCACGGCTCACGGGCCCAGCCGCTCCGCGGCACGTGGGATCTTCCCGGACCAGGGCGCGAACCCGCGTCCCCTGCATCGGCAGGCGGGCTCTCAACCACTCCGCCATCAGGGAAGCCCAAAATGGTAAATTTTATGTTACGTGTACTTGCCACAGTAAAGCACACACACACGCAAACGCACACACACGTGGTTACCAAGTGGGTTGAGTGAAGTTAATTCACTTGATATCCGCCTTATGATGTTTAAAAAACACCCCAAACTTACCAAGCCCTAGTCTGAGCTTCTAATCTCCCCTCCCCACCCAAGATGCCCCATTCACAGTGGCCCCATCTCCGCTGATGGCAGCTCCTTCCCCGTGGAGACAGCATCCTGACTTTTCTCTCCCATGCCACATCCAATGGTTAGGAAACCCTGAGCGCTCTCTGCACGATATATCAGAGCCTGATCACTGCTCACCCCTCCTTGGTTCCTGCCCCAGACTGAGCCACCATCATCTATGCCTTGGATTGTTGCAATAGCCCCCCAACTTTCACCCCAGCTCCCTGGAGTCTGGTGCCCACACGGCAGCCTGAGGAAGCTCCTTAAAATGGAAATCACGTCATGACTGCCATCTGCTCAAGAGAAAAAGCCGGTCTTCACATGTTCTAGAGGGCCCCTGTATCAATCCTCATCACCTCTCCCAGCTCATCTCAACTACTCCACCCTCCACCCCCAACTCCAGCCACACCAGCTCCCTTGCAGGGCCTAGAACATGCCAGAAATGCTCCCACTTTGGGATCTGGAAGCTTCTCCCCAGATATTCACATGGCTTTCTTTCCCAAAGTGTTCTAGGGGAAGAAAACATAATTTTCCCTCCACCCTTCTAAGTTCTTGGCTGAGACTCCTGTAATAAAAGACAGATTAACAAGAGAAAAACAAACAGGTTTATTAACTTGTATACCTCATGCATACGGGAGAGGTACCCAGGGAAAAAAATGAGTAATTCCAAGGTGGAATTCAGGCTTTAAACACCATCTTAATAGAAAAAAGGGAAGGCGGGGGGAATATAGGCCTCTTAGGGGAAAGTAAACTAAAAAAATTTAAAAAATTGAAGTATAGCTGATTTACAATATCATGCTAGTTTCAGGTGTACAGCACAGTGATTCAGTTATATATAAATATAAATAAGTTAAGTAAGTAAGTAAATAAATAAATTCTTCTTTAAATTCTTTTCCTTTATAGACTATTACAAAATATTGAGTAGAGTTCCCTGTGCTGTACAGTAGGTCCTTGTTGCTTATCTGTTTTATATGTAGTGACGTGTACATGTTAATCCTAACCTCCTCATTTATCCCTCCCCCACACTCCCTTCCCCTTTGGTAACCATAAATTTGTTTTCTATGTCTGTGAGTCTCTTTCTGTTTTGGAAAAAAGTTCATTTGTATTTGTTTTTTTTTTTTTAAGATTCCCTGCTACCCTTCCGCTCGAGGTTTTGCTTAAATGTCTCCTTTTTTGACCACCCTGTTTAATTTATTTATATTTTTTAAAATTAAATTTTATTTTTTAATTGGAGTATAATTGCCTTACAATGTTGTGTTAATTTCTTTCTTTTCTTCTTCTTTTTTTTTTTTTTTTTTTGCGGTACGCGGGCCCCTCACTGTTGTGGCCTCTCCCGCTGCGGAGCACAGGCTCTGGACGCGCAGGCTCGGCGGCCATGGCTCACGGGCCCAGCCGCTCTGCGGCATGTGGGATCTTCCCGGACCGGGGCACGAACCCGTGTCCCCTGCATCGGCAGGCGGACTCGCAACCACTGCGCCACCAGGAAAGCCCTGTTGTGTTAATTTCTGCTGCACAACGAAGGGAATCAGCCGTACGCATACACACATCCCCTCCCTCTTGGACCTCCCCCCCAACTCCCGTTTTAAATTGCAGTCCTCCACCCAGTCCTCCCATACTCCTTTCCCTGCATTACTGCTCCTTTTTTCCCATAGCACCTTCTAGAACACCATGTACTTTACGTATGTTGTTAATGTCTGTCTCCCCTACTGGAATCAACCACCGTTTACTGATGGATCCCAAACCATTTAGCATTGCGCCAGGCGCATAGTAGGGGCTCAATAAATACTAGTCAAAGGCATGCATGAATTAAAGTGCTTTCTTTATTGTGTAGTCTGTACACATGTGAGCGAGTGTTACTGCTTCCACTTTTATTAATTTATTATTTCTAGTTGCGTGAAGGACGTCTTCACGGAGAGCACCTCAAGCTGAAGTCCTCGTCTCTCCTGGTGGCCCTGGCTTGTCAGCACTCTCAGTAGTACCACCATCAGCGCTGCGTGTTCTTCATCCGTTCTCTTTGCCCAGCACCTTCTCAGCTGCCCAAAACTTCTCTCCTGTTTGCCCTGTTCCCCTCCTCTGCAGCTACTATGCTTTTTTTCCTGGAGAGATCCCTGACAGAGCTGAGCCCCTGCTCAGAGACTTTTGCTGGTTCCTCGCTGCATAAGGATTTAAGTACAAACTCAGCTTTGCCCGTCAGGCTCCCAAATGATCTTGCCCTCAATGCCTTACATCTGACCAAGGCTTGGGAAAAACTGGATTCCTTAGAACCGATGTTTTCCTGCCTCTGTACCTTTGCTCAGGCTGGTCCCTTCACCTGGAGTGTCTTCTTTCATCTTCGCTTGCCGCCAGTGCTACCTGCCCTTTAAGGCCCAGCTTCAACATCACTTTCCTGATGCCTCTCCATCTTTTGGAACCTTTTGCAGACCTTCTATTTTGGTGAGTATCTGACTCTGAGTTGAGTTTTGGACCATGTCACTGGGAGGCCACCCGGCCAGACTGTAAGCTTTAAACGAACTGTAAAGGAACGGGCTGTGCCTTGTTCCTTCCTATGTCCCTGGGAGCCAGAGCACACTTTCGCTCAACCCAAGGTTAACTTGGAACTTTACAGGACGAACGCAGAGGGGCGGAACAGGCGCACTTCCTGCTAAGGCCACAAGATGGCAGCATAGACCGGGCTTCAGAACAGGTGAGGTTGCCGCCCGTCCCCCCCTCCCTCCCTTGTTCCTACCACCTTCCCAGCGTCCAAAGCCCTGAAAGGTTACTCGGTTCCCTCGAGGTGTGTGGAGGAGAGTCCTCTCTCTAGGGCTGGGGGCGTTAGGTCTGGGGTGGGGACACCAGTTGGAGGCCTATAGTGAATGTGTGCGTGTGTTTCCTGTACCGCCCTCTTCCAAGGTCCCTTTTCCAAGAGAGATCCCAGGAGGATGGAAGGAGCACCAGGCAGGGAGGGAGTGGCAGGTTTGGGTCCTGGTTCTGCACTGCGGCCTCGGGCAAGTGTCTTTGTACCAGGAAAGGGCCGATCACAGAGTCCAGTTCGCGGCAAATGCCCACGACGTCTCCTCTTCCGGTTCTCTCCCAGTCCCCCTGCCCCGATTTTCCCGAAGGCGAAATTATGGTTGCACTAATGACCTGACGGTCACCACATTCTCCCCCTTTCTGGGATTCTGTGTGGCCCAGAAGAGGGGCGATGTTGGAGCAGGGAAGGAATTTAATAATTTACTATTATTATTAAAGTCCTTTTCCGCTCCAACATTTGACAATTGAGACCAACTGAGAGAGCGGGGGCGGGAAGGCGGGGATTTAGGAATGCCTGAAATGTGCTTGCCGAGGGCGCAGGAGAGAGGCGAGAGGGAGGACAAAGGTGTCTGCGGAGGGTCAGGTACACTCTGGGGCTTCCCTGGGCGACGGGGTGTGTGAGGAAGGGGCGGGACTATCCCCAGTGGTTCGCGGGGAGAGAGGGGAGGAGGGGGCGGGGCGGGGATAAGGACTGCGTCTCCCCCCACCCCCTCCCGCGGCGCGCAATGATGGGTGTGTCCAACAGAGGGCGCCGCGAGCACGCAGGGCTCAGTCTTGAGTTTCCTCTACTTCTTAACTGAGTGGGTTTGTTTTCCGAGCTTTGGGCCTCTGCACCTTCACCAGGGATGTGATAGGGCCGAGGGTACTGCTGGTTAAGCTGGGGAGCTGTGTCACCGTTCGTAATTGTGCTGTCCTGTGTCCCGAGCGGCAATTGTGGGTTTGCATGTAATCAGCACAGTGATCATTCATTCACTCATTTATTCATTCATCCAGCTAAAATTATTGAGCACCCACCAGGTGGCAAAGACTGTACTGGGAGTGAAGTGGCAAACAAGGAGCGCTCACTGATGACCGACTCCTAAGACCCACGTCATAGGTCAGCCCAGGGCCCTGGGGGCACACCGAGGGCGGGGAGCACTTCCTACCTCCATCCCTCGCAAGTGCACCCACTCTGAGGTGAGCAGTGTTAGGCCTCTTTCACAGAGGAGAGAATCGAGGTTCAGAGAGGTTAGGTAAGAGGCCCAGGGTTACACAGCCATTAAGGGGATGAGCTGGGATTTGCACCTGGAGCCTGGTTCCAGAGCTCCCCCCCACCTGCCCTGTGAGGCTGCCTCTGTCAGGGAACAGCCAGTGAGGCTGTGAGGGGGTGAGAGGCTGTCCTGGGGGCAGGGGGAGCTTACAGCTGGCTGCTTCACCCCAGAATGAATAACTTTGCAGCCATCAGAGCTGCCCAGTCATGGGATGGGTGAGCCTGAGGAACAGAAGTGCCCTGCCTCTTCCTAGACCTTGCAGGGGCTGCCCGTTGACCCTGGTGCATCCACCCAGCATTGGAGGCTCTGCCTGGCACAGTCCGCTTCTCCCTCCAGCCTCGTCTTGTGTCCTTGCCCGGCTGCTCTCTGTGTTCCTGCCTCTCAGGTCTTCTTTCAGCAACTTGCTGGGCACACTCACCTCTGGGCCTTTGCACATGCACTCACCCATCTTTGGGCCACTTCAAGCCTTCTCCAAAGGCTTGTGTGCTGCCCTGATGGTTTAGGCTTCTCTGCTCCCCCTAAATATGGCTCCTTATGCCTTACTGAAATTATCGGGTAATAGCCTTTCCCACTGGACTGTCAGATGCACGTGGCAAGGACACTGTCTTGTTATCAGGGCATTGCCTCATTTGGTGCTCAAGAAAGTTTTATTGGAAGAATGAATGAATAATGAATGAAGGTAAAAAAGAATGAAAGAAGCATGCAAAGCCCAATGCATGGTTGGGGGACTTGGGTCAGTTCAAGGTCTTTCAAGTTCCTTCCAATCATCCTCTGGCCTCAGCTCTTGTTCCCCCCATCCCCGCAGGAAGCGGAGACTGAGAGCCACAGTCAACACCTGACGTTTTTAAGCATCTAGGCATCTCACTAGGCACTGTCACATGTACTCTCACCCATCAAATAAGCAGGAACGAGGTGAAACGTTTTCAGTGGACACTAGCTTGAAGGCTTCAATCTCTGAATAGTTTGCCGGTTGGCCTCGGTCATTGCTACGTCTAACTGCACGGGCCCCGCCTTCCCTCGGACCCCGTCCGCCTGGGCCCCTGGCTGCACTTCAGAAGAAGGCCACCAGGTGGCGGCAGACGTCAAGAGTCGGGGCGCTGGGGGCGCTGCTGCTCTGCCGGGTGCTCGGAGGAGGTGGGTCGGGTTTGCCAGCAGGGCTAGGGAGGCGGGGTCAGCCCTGCCTGGAGTTGGGGGCAGGTCCAAACCTCAGCAACGGAGGAAGGCTGCGTAGTACTCTCTTTCTTCCTCATTCGTACAGTGCGGTCTTAACCTCTACTTTATAGGCTTAAGAGGCAAACTCTTTCGTAAAGGGCCAGATGGTAAATATTTTAGGTTTTGCTGGCCATTTGGTCTGTCACAACTACTCAACTCTGTCCTTGGAGTGTGAAACAACCCATGGACAAATGGGCGTGGCCGTGTTCCAATAAATCTTAACTATTGGACGTCGAAATTTGAATTTTGTACCATTTTCTCGTGTCACGAAATGTTGTTCTTTTACTTTTAAAATAAACGACGTAAAAATGTAAAAACTATTTTTAGTTCTTGGGAAGGGATCAGGTGAACCCCGATCTAGGTGAAATCCCAAACCAGTGCCTGGCGTACAGTAGGTGCTCAATGAGGGGACACTGATGTCAGCCAGCCAGAAACACTCAGCAAGGGCTCCATGGACCCTGGTCTCCAGCAGCCCTTGGAGGGGGTCAGGATGCTCTCCTCCCAGTTTTGACCTTGGCTCTCCTCCATCCCTCACAGAAGTGCTCAGTGAGGGAGACCTGTTTCCTCCCCTTCTTCCTGTGGCTTCATTTTCCCACCTCCGTGCCTCCACCTGGGCAGTTCTCTCTTTCTAATGAAACCCCTGTCCTTTTCACCTTGCGAGTCCCAATTTCATTGCTCTCTTTGTAAAAATTCAACTTTAATTGAGGTATTGAAGTATTCACCCATTTTAAGTGCAGAGTCCATGAGTTTATTTATTTATTTATTGGCTGCGTAGGGTCTTAGTTGCAGCACGCGGCACCTTCGTTGCAGTGTGTGGGCTTCTCCCTAGTTGTGGTGCGCGGATTTGGTTGCCCCGTGGTATGTGAGATCTTAGTTCCCGGACCAGGGATCAAACAGGCGTCCCCTGCATTGCAAGAGGGATTCTTAAACACTGGACCGCCAGGGAGGTCCCAGAGTTCATGAGTTTTGACAAATGCGTGTACCCAAAGGACCACCACCCCAATCAAGATAGAGAACATTTCCTTCACCCCCAAATCTTCCCCATGCCCTTTCCTAGTCAACTTTGGATTAAAAAAAAAAAAAAAGTCTCCCAATTATCAAGTACTTGCAATGTGCCAGGCTTCACGGAGGCCCTTGACAAGTCCTGTTTCACTGAAGCCTCGGGAACCTGGTGAGGTGGGGGCAGTTGTTATCCGTGGGCATCTTTTAGCTCAGGACCCCGAGCTCTGGGTTGGGGAGACACGTGCCCACTGCAAATCAGGACAGGGCTGAGATTTGATCCTGGCCTGCTGGTTCCTAACCGCTCTTCTACCTGCTTTTCTCCCAGCCCCCTTCATGTTTACAGGGGCATTGTGCACACACCTCTATACTCCTGGGTGCTTGCAGAGTGGCCTGGGACCAGGAATATCAGTATCCCCTGAGAGCTGGCCAGAAATGCAGAGTCTTGGGCCACACCCAGAACTACTGAGTTCCCAAGTCCCCAGGTAATTTCAAGGCTGAGAAGCGCTGTCCTGAGCCTGGCTCTTTACTGGGGAGTGGTGGCTGTGTCTGTGTCCACTTCCCAGATAGACTGTGAGCTCCTGGAAGGCAGGGGCTGAGCCCACCTCAAGGCCTCCATCCTTGTCACTCAAAGTTGAACCAGTAGGTGAAACGAAGAGCAGGAGGCTGGAGCTTCGGGATGAAGGTTTGGGGGTGAGGGCTGTGTATGCTAGGAACTAGTGGAAGGACTGAGACAGTGCTAGGGGGTGGTCTATCCCCTTGGAGTTTGAAGGTCTGGCTGTCCCCTTGCTCTGGTCACTGTCCACGTTGACCCAGGGAGTCTAGTTCATTTGCATCTTATTTGCATACAATGAGCATGTCTCTCTGGTGCCTTTCCTCTTCTTGCAGATTACATGGTGGTGGTGGGGGGCAGCAGCCTGGATTTGGGAGGCGGTGGACAGGACACAGAGCCGGGGGTTTGGGGGAGGCCTTGGGCTGCAGACTCAGGCCTGGCTCCTGGCTGATGCCCATCCTGGGAGCTGGTCTGGCGTTAAGCAGTGACCCTCTTTGGGTTAGGAGGGGCACCTGCAAGGTCCTCCAAGCTCCAGATACTTGCTGTGGGAGCAAGGTTGGGAGCTGGGCTGTTTCTCACCTCCCTGCCTTCGTCACCCAAGTTCCCCCGCCTGGAATGTCCTTTCCCACGTCCCTGTCACCATCCTACACGTCTGTTCACACAACAGGATTCTCCAAGCAGTGAGAGAAACTTGCAGACGTAATGTTCAGCAAGAAGACATAAAAGGAGCTGTGTTATGAGTCCAATTATATAAAGCACGAAAGCAGGTCCTATGAGTCTGTGCTGTTAGATGTAATGGTTCCCCTGGGGGGTGGTTAGTACCTGGAAGGGAGCATGGGGTGGGGGGGGTGGGGGCTCTGGGAAATGCTGAAGTCACTTTGCGATCTGGGTGTTGGTTATATGGGTGCTGGTTTCACTTTGTGAAAATTCACCGAGCTGCACAGGGATTACACATGCATTTTTCTTTTTTTTCTTTCTTCCTTCCTTCCTTCCTTTCTTTCTTTTCTTTCTTTCTTTCTTTCTTTCTTTCTTTCTTTCTTTCTTTCTTTCTTTCTTTCTTTCTTTCTTTCTTTCTCTCTCTTTCTTTCTTTCTTCCTTTCTTCCTTCCTTCCTTCCTCCCTCCCTTCCTTCCTTCCTTCCTTTTTTTCTTTCTTTCTTTCTTCTAATTTATTCAACATTTATTTTGTATTTACTATGTAAGAAGTATGGCGATAATATGAATTATAAAAATTCACTTTCTGGACCAAGCACCTACACTATGTCTGTCCCTCAGATCATTTATATTCAAAATATGTCTGTGTTTTAGGAAATTATAGCATTCTAAATCCTCCAACTTTGCTTTCCACATGTCCTTAAAAAAGGAAAGTTTTCGTTAAGATCCATTTGCATTTTCATATCTTAACAGGTAATTTTAATGTGTCATAATAGCTGGGACTCCCTCATGGAGGGATCACTTTATGAACTACTGCTCCGTACGTGCATTTTCCTGTATACAGATACAAAGTTGAAAAAAGACCAGATTGAATGCCGAGATGAATCCTGCGCGTACGAGCTGCTAGGAACGCTTCTCTCCCCCTCCCTGCCCTTCGCAGCTGATAAAGACCTGGCTGCTCCATGGGATTTTAGTTTTCTCTTGCCCTCTTCTCCCTCTGGGCTGGGACACCCTGACATCAGGCCCAAGCCTGTTCATCTGTGTCTCCTGGCCTGGGACCCGGCACTGAGCAGACGCTGAACATCTCAGCATCAATGTGGCTCCTCAAGACCCCTGGGCTGGCCCACGAGGCCCTGGGGCACCAGATAACATGTGTATGGGGATATTTCTCCCCCCACAGCCCCACAAAGGCCAACATTAAAACACCTGACTGTGGCCCAGGGTTAGAAGTGGGCTAAGGGATGGGATGGCAGAAAGTGCCAGAGGAGAGAGAGGGGCCCCTGGTGTGGGGAACCACTGACATTCTGGGCCCTCAGCACCCTGGTCTCTCATCACTGCTCTCTCTAGCCGGGGTCGGTGCCTGCTCTTGCCTTGTGCATTCACCCCTGACCCTAAGGGTGCCTGGGCCCCTGCTTAGCCCCCACTTCAGTCTCCAGCAGGGGAGGCTGAGGCCTGGCTTCTCTGCACTTGGCTCTGTGCTCACCCTGCGCTGCAAGTTGGGGCTTCCCGGTCGTGCCTGAGTTACAGGGACCTGCAAGCAGACACAGATGCCCCTCCCCACGGTCTGGAACTTGTCATAGAGGAACTTTGGGCAATGGTCTGGCCTCTCTGGCCTCGGTTTCCCTTTTCCATAGAGTGGGAGAGCAATTCTGCAGCTGTGGGGTCTGAGGAGTGTGGGAGACCCTGGGAGCCGGAAGTGTGGGGTCAAAGGCCTGCGGGGGAGGGGGGGTGGCTAGTGAGGGGCCACACGACCCTTCCCCCTCAGCTGGGTGGGTCTGCAAGGCGGGTGCAGGTGAGGTGTGGAGAGGTGTGTGCTGCTCTTCCCAGGGTTCCTCTGGGAGGTGGGTGGAGGTGCCGGGGAAGCATGGGAGAGTCAGGGGCCTTGGCTTTAGCCCGACTTGGTCCTAACTATCTGCAGGCCTGGTCTTTCTTCTATGGGTCTCAGCTGACTCCTTTGTCAGGGGGCTATTTTGTTCCATTGTCCCTCAGGCCCCCAGAACTCTGAGGCTCTCTCATGCACATGCTCTGTTTGACCTGCCTGCGGTGTTATTTTGGAATCAGTGTCTACATTTAAAAGATCAGAGGCTTCCCAATCAAATCCTGAGTTCCAGCTTCCTGAGCAGGCAGGCAGGTCTGGCCTCTTTGGGAGTCTCTGTGCCGGCAGCAAACGGGGAGAGCTGCTCCCGGGGGCCTCCATTCCCTGGGGACCCAGCCCCCTGCACTGTCCACACGTGGGGGCCTAGCCCCGTGGGCATTTGAGTGTAGTCGCTGGCTCCCCTTCCAGCCTGGGGCCATCCCTGCCCAGGACCCTCTGCTTCCAGCCAGGTCAGCCCTGTGGATGCCCCACCTTCAGCAGCCCAGTGGTCCAGCAGCTGGCACACTTGCACGAACAAGCCTCTTTTCTCTCTGTTTTGCCAACTTAAGGCTTTGGAGGGCGGGTCTGGATTAGATGGGTCTTAGCTCATGACCTAGGTTTCGGGATTTCCAGGGGGTGTCTAGAGCCTCGGTCAGGGCTCAGAGATGGTGTCTGCTTGTGGGGAGGTGGGTCCCTACCTCCTGGGGCCAGGTCCTCCCCCCCCACCTGCGATGACCTCCATTCTCGGTGTCTCAGCCTGGTCACAAGGCCCTTGGAGACCAGCTCCCCGTCTGCCTGCTGATCTCTCGGCCTCACCTCCACCCCCCCACCCCCAAATGCCCACACTCATCGTGTTCTTTGCAGAGCTGCTGACTGTCCACATCCCTAAGCCCCTTCCCCCTCCTTCCTCCTCCCCCTCCCCCCAAGCCTGCCCTGCTCCGTCCCCATGGGCTGCTCCATGATGCCCGTGGCCTCTTGCACCATGGCTGCGTCCCTGGCGCTGGGATGGGGCCTCGGTCCGGCCTCCCAGCCTTGAGCACAGAGTCAGACGCACAGTCAGTGCTCAACGCATGTTCTAACGATTGAAGCTGCCTTTTGTCTGAGGGGCTGGGAGCCGGTGAGGAGTCACTGGAGGTCAGGCTGAGATTCTTTCAGCTGTTGCCTGGCCATTGCTGGGAGAGGGAGAAAGGGTAGCCCTAGCCATCGGGCGAGGGGACAGGGAGGTCCCCTCCCCTCTGACACCATTCCTGGCCACAGCCCTGGGCTCCTGTCCTCTGCCACCTGTTGGCACTAAGGTGTGCCAGCCCCAGGATGGGCAGCGGCCTGCAGAAATCCAGCCGGCCGCGATCCCCTCCACCTCCCGGCTCAAGCCGGCCCAGCTCATGGTGGTGGGCAAACAGAACTAGGGAGGCTTCTCAGGCACCGCCCAGGTCAGCTCCTGACACTTTACAGATGGGGAAACTGAAGTCGAAGAGGGGTGGTGACTTGACCTGGAGTCCTGGGATCCTCTCCCAGGTGGCCTGAGTCCTGGGTGGTGCGAAGTCAGTCCTGGGGGTCAGGACATGGCAGTGCCTGCTGTGCGGGGGCCCCTGCCCCTATCTGAGCAGCAGGGGAACCAGCCCTTCCCTTGCCCGGTTCCACCTGGCCTGGTGCCTCCCAGAGCTGGCAGAAAGGTAGGGTGGGAGCAAGTCTGAATCGGCCCAGGTAGCTTCGAGTCCTGGCCGGCCCTCCCCGCCCGCAGGCCCTGGGAGCGGGGACTGAGCTCACACCCCAAATCCTCTGCCTTCCCTCCCCACCCATGCATTCAGCCTGGGGCCCAAACATGGCAGGGAGCCAGCCCCAGCCTGTCTCCTTGGTAATGGAGGCACAACACCCAACAATACAGACTCTTTGCCTTGCCAAGGTCACACCCGAACCTGGGCCTTCATGCCTGGCCAGGGAGAAGCCTGGCTGGGGGAGGGGGCAGCAGGGTCCCTGGGCCTAGAGACCCTTCCCTCCCTTCTCAAGCTCAGGGGAGCCAGGGCTGTTGTCCCAGCAGCCTTGGATGGTGTGGCCCCGACCTCAGCCCTTCAGACTTGGTAGCGTGTGGAAGGCAGAGACGGGCCAGGTAGATCACAGGGAGAAGTGTGGGTCTAAGCAAGAGAGCCCTCCTGGGCCAGCTGGGCTGTGGGAAGGGCTCAGGGAGGGAGGGTAGGAGAGGGTCCTTCTCTTCTGGCTGGGGGGCAGCAGGGCCTCCTCCCCAGCAGGGGAGGGATGGGACGTTCACCAGCCCCCAGGCTGGGGCAGGGGCACTGCGAGGCCGTTCCAGCCTCATGTTTGGGGGCTGCTTGGGTGGGTGACCAGGGGGGTTCAGGGCCTGGGGAAGCTGGGATGGTGCCGGAGAGGGGAAGGACAGTTTTTCTGACCTTCACTGGCCTTTGGTTTCTGTGGCCCAGGGCTTGGGATTGTGGGGCGATACAGGCAGACGGGGTCTCTGTCCCTGAGGAGCCCCCATCAGGGAGGAACATGGCCCCAGACGTTGGGAGCTCCGGGTCTGAGGGGGGAGGCCCAGCCTCTGTCCTGGGGAGTTTGGGAACATCCATATGGGCGACAGAGACAGAGGACAGATGGAGTCACTCAGCTCTGGGGCACAGGGCTCACCGGGCCTCCCTGGTGAATGCCTCTGTCACTTAGGCAGTGATGGAAACGGAGGGTCTTTTTGCTTCTCCTCCCTGGGTTGGGGGACCAGCCCAGAGCTGATGGGCCCTTTCCCAGGTTACCAGGACTGGTCAGAGCTGTGATCAATTGAAACTGCTGGTCCAATGCTTGCAGGTGAAGCAGAAACTTCTCCCACCACCTCTGCCTGGCTCTGTGGGGAGGAACCATCATTGGCCCCCCTTTATGGATGAGGAAACTGAGACTCAGGGACGTGAGATGCCTGTGCTAGAGGGCTCAGGTCCCATGGGCCAGACCACTGTGTTTAGAGCGCCCAGCTCTCTGATGTTTGGGGGTAGCTGATGCAGGCAGGCCCTGGGCAGTGCAGAGTAGGGCAAGTCGGATCTGTGTCCCTGCTCTCTCCCAAGTCCTGAGACCCTGTGTGTGCCGTCCCAGTTCTCGGCCCCTCTGTCAGGCCCTGCACCCTGCTTCAGTCCCCGGTGGGCCAGCGGGGAGGGTGGGGCCGGGGAGACTGGGTTCTGCTGAGGCTGCATCTTCCATACCCACGTCCCACCCAGGCTGAGTCGGGGCCCCGGCAGGCGCCACGGGGGTGGCAGCGTTCCCAGGGCCAGCCCGGGCGGTGTCCACATTCCTCACAAGCTGGGTGCGTCTGGGCTTGGCCAAGCTATGAGTCCTGGGTCCCGCCCAGGACCCGGCCTGCTCCAGAGGCAGTTCAGCACCATGGCCTTGGCCTTGTAGGGACCACCCCTGGCAGCCGCCTGGACCGGGGTGTGGGAACCGCTTGCTTTGCACATACCTGCTGGGTGCGGTGCGGGCTGGGGTGGGGGGGATCCTGCTGGAGCCCCAGCCCCCCACCATGGCCCGGGTATTGGGGTGCCCACTGTTCACCCCCTCCTCAGGCCCCCCTTTTGCCTCTGTGCTCGGAGACCTGGAGGCTGAGGCTTATGCTGCCCACCTGCTGTCTGGGCCTTGGTCCTGCTCATGGCTCGGCAAGCGCTGGTGGAACAGCGAAGGGTGTTCTGACAGCTGGGGGGAGACGAGGGCCCCTCCAAGGCCAGGAAGCAGCAGGGGGCTCATCCTGTTTGTAGCGCCCAGTCTCTCAGGGAGGCCTTTGTCCTCAGCAGCGTGGAACCCTGGGTGCCAGGTGCGGTGCTGGGGCGGAGGCTCGGAGGGGGGTCCTGTGCCCACGGGGGCTCCAGCTCTGGGGGCTGCCTACAGCTTGCCCTCCCCGCTTCCTCCGCATGCCCGCCGGGCTCTCTGCAGGGCAGGGGACTGCTAGGGATCCATGTAGGGGTTGGTCAAGGTCAGTCCCCACCTCTCCTTTGTGAAACGTTGCCCACAGTCTACCTCCTCTCTCTGGGCCTCAGTTTCGTCTCCTGTCAAAGGAGGACAGACCCCCCTACATACCTGCTGGGTGGGGTGCAGGCTGGGGTCGGGGGGGGATGTGAGGCCCCTGGGCTCTTGGTGGGCGGACTGTGACCTTGAGACTGAGACCTGAGATGGGCTGTGCTGGGCCACCACCCCTTCCCCACCGGGGGACCCTCCACTCCAGCTCTGCAGTTTCTCCATCAGCCTCTGTGGGTCAGGCCAGGCCCCTGCCTGGGGGTAGGGGAGGTAACCTCAAATCTGGGATCTGGGGACCCTGTCCACAGTTCCCCACTTCCTCTGAGGGCTGCTGGTGGAGCTAGCATTTCATTCACTTCAGCGAATGGCTGCCAGGCGCCACTTGCCTTCCCGAGTCACCCAGTTCTGTGGCCTCAGCAGTTCTGAGTTCAGCCCGTGGGGCCTGGGCTGGGCGCCTCCGTCATGTTCCCGCAGCAGGCAGGGCCGGGCTGTTTCCTGGGCAGGCCCAGGGCTGCTTGGGCTGCAGAAACCACTTCCCAGGCCTTGGTGGCAACCAACGGGCCCTGGGCCTGCGCCCAGGGTGGGCGTGGGAGTTCTGTCCTGCATGGAAGGTTGGGAAGGGTGACACCGGGGCTGTCAGAGGAGGGGCAGGGGACAAGCTGAGATGTCAACTCAGCATGTCACTTGGAGAGGCAGCAGGCTGAGTGCCAGGCGACCAGGGGACCTGGGCCAGGGGAGGAGGGAGCAGGTGGGCACAGCCCCTACCCCATCTAGCCCATCACTGAGCACCCCTCAGGCTCCCCCCTCCCCAGCTTCTGACGGCTGAGCCCTAGAGCTGGCGTTCTGGGTGACCCTGTTCCTGCGGACCCTCTAGGGCAGCACTTTGCCCCGGGAGTGGTGCTGTTTGCAGTGGAAGGAAGTGCCTCAGCCCCTGAAAGCCCGCTCTGTGTCCTGGTGTCCTTGGCTAAGGATGGTTCAGTGTGTGTGTGCATGTGTGTCTGTGTGCGTGTTTGTGTGTGTGCACATGTTTGTGTTGGGGGGAGGCAGGTGTCCCAGTGGAGGTGGATTTCTGGACATTCAGACCAGGGTCTCTCTAGCTGGATTCTGAACCCTGAAGGATTCTGGGAGTTAGCACTGAGAACTGGGCCCGGGGCAGGCTGGGAAACCGTGGGAACAGGTGAGAACAGGCTGGAAGGGTGCGGCAGCAGCTGGAACGTGTAGGTTGGAGTAGCTCCACCCTCCCTCATACAGGAATGGGTGCTGGCTGGGGAGCCAGGACCCTGTGCCTTTCCCATGCTGTCCTCAGCTCTGCTCCGCTGGCCTCCCCAGCCCCTGCTCCCTCCCGTGGGGCAGCCCCACACCCCCTTACTCCTTGCTGGGCTAGAGCCAGTGGCTCAGCTGGGCCAGGCTGCTTGGGAGAAGCGGGCCACTTTTCCTGAAGATTCCCAGGTTTTTGGTTTGCACATTTGTTTCTGACCCTCTGCACAGACAGACTCTGTCACTCACGGGAGTCGTGTTCTGATGAGTTAGGGAAGCACGCGGCTCACCTGTGGGGTGTTCCCTGAACGAGGAGATGGGGTTTCTGGGCCAACTCTCCTTCTGGGATAGGGGCTGAGGGCACCTGCCATTCCCAGAGCTTCTGGACACACTGTTGGCCTCTGCAGAGGGCCTTTGTCCTTGCCTGTCCTTCATGGTTGATCAGGGAACCCTGTGGCCTTCAAGAGAGAGGCCGTGCTCCTTAGCAGAGCATACAGGGCCTTCCACTGCGGGCCCCTGTCTGCCTCTCCAGGCCCGGCTCCCATCTCGGCCTCCCCAGCCAACACCCCCATCTGGGGCATCTCACTTCCCTGAGGGTGCCAGGTCCCGGGGCTTCCCGGCTCTTGCACACGCCAGTCATCTGCCAGGAAGGCTAGTGTCTACCTGTGAGCCTTATGTATACAGGTCCCCGCTCAGACTCCTGCCCCAGCTGTCCTGCCTCTTGGGCTGCATCGGGGGTCCCTCTTAGGTGCTCCCACGGCCCCACCTGCTCAACCAGCTTACGACGTCTGGTGCCTTCCCCGGGGACACAGCTCCCTAAGACCAGGACCCACTGTCACGTGTGTCCCCCGCCGCGCCCCGGGCTCTCCCTCGCAGAGGTCGGGGAGCGAGAGGACAAACTAGCGAATGGGTGCAGGCAGCCTGGGGCGTCCCTCTGAGGCCTGCAGACTTGTGAGGGGCTGTCATGTGATCCTGGCACTGATTCTGCTCCCTCCAGCTTGAGGAAGAACATCCCTCTACCTTGGGATTGGGGCCTCCTGGGAAGATTCCAGAAACCTCTCTGAGAGCAAGCTGGGTAGAAGCTCCCCACTCCCCCCCAGGGGGAGGACTCGAGGTTAATGGGCCAGCGTGCATGGCAATGGCTGCTTTGTGTGAGCGGGTGGGTAAAGGACAAGCCGGGAGGGGCTGTGTGAGTGTGAGTGTGCACAAGTGTGAAAGTGCCATGAGTGTGTAAAATTGTGAGCGTGAGTCTGTGAATCAGTGTGAGGCTGTGCACGTCTGTATGCGTGTGTGAGGGTGTGGATACGGGTGAGTGTGCACGGGCGTGTGGGTGTGGGTGTGTAAGTCTGTGAGTGTGAATGTGCGTGAGTCTGCGTGAATGTGTGTGCGAGCTAATTGTGAGTGTGAGTGTGGGTGTCTGTGAATGTGTATATACTCTGTGCTAGTGTGTATGGATCTATGAGTGTGTGAGTTTGTGTGCATCTGTGATTATGAATGTGTGAGTCTAGCAGTGTGAGTGTGACTGTGTGAAAGCTGTGGGTGAGTGTGTGAAGGTGGGAGCCTGAGTGTGTGTGCGTGAATGTGCCTGAGAGCATAAGAGTCCACGAATGCGTGTGAGTGTTAAGTTGTATGAGTGGGAGAGTGTGAATGTGAGTGTGTAAACGCGTGAGTGTATGAATATGTCAGTCTGTGAGCATGTGACCATGGGCGTGTGAATGTGCGTGTAAGCTGTGTGTAAAGATGTGGCTAATCCTGGAGGGTGGTGGCAGGGGACCCAGGGCCGTGGGAGAAGCTCGGGTCTCCCCTTCCCCAGGGTGGAGGTCAACCCCAGGGAACCCTCCCAGGAGTCTGGAGAGACCCTAGGAGCTGCCAGGCTCATGTTTGCCCCAGAAGTTGACTCAGAGGGGCAAGGGGTCTTTCCCTGTTCTAGAGAGAGCTGAGGTCAAACTTTATTAGAAAGAAAAAAAGTACCACCAAATGGATTCAAAATAATATCTACAAAATATGGGTAGGATTTAAGAATTCAGACAACAAACACCTGTGAACCCACCACTCAATTTTAGAAACGTTGACAGCACCCTCTCCCATCTCACCACGACCCGCAGTGTGGATTTGGGGCTGTTACTCCCTTGCTCTCTTTGCAGATCTGAAGCACTTCTCTCCAGGCCCCGTGGGTGAGACACAGGCTTCTTTCTGCCTGTCAGTCAAGCTGCCGGCGGGGCCAGAGAGGCTCAGTGCTGCCTCCTGGGGGCGCCGGACGCCGGCTTCCTCCCTCTCCGCTCCGCCGCCGCCCGGGTAGGAGCCCCAACCAGGTCACTCTGCAGACCCCACAGAGGTGCACGTACTCGCTGTGCACGCACGCGCAAGTCACGCCCGGACACATGCGCACACCAGGCACTCACAGATCTTTGCACGCAGACGTGATCCATCTATTGTGAAGGGAGCAGGTGCCATACTCTGTGGGGGGCGGTCCAGCAGGAGCCAGCCCACAGCAGCTGCTGCCCCAGGGAGCTGGAGGCAGGAAGGGGGGTGGTCCTCACGAAGGGGGCGGTCCTCGGGGACCTTCCCACTCAGGGCTGGGGGAGTCTCGGTAAGAAGTACCTTTGGGGTGAGCCATTTAATAGAAAGGTCTAAGAACGGGGTTGCGGGAGGAGGGCTTTGTTGCCAGAGGCAGGGAAAGGTTTTTTTGGAGATGGAGGACGAGGGGAGAGGCATAATGCAATGTACAGGCCAGCTTCAATAAGGAATTTCATGTCCATTGCCCTGGAATGGACGCAATGGCCCAGCCGGGGCCCCTGGTGCTATGGGGGTCATGGGACTACAGGGAGAGGAGCTGAAGACACTGAGGAGGAGCCAGGCCCCTGGAGAAGGCGCCGGTGTGAAGTGCAGGTGGAAGATGTCTTGAGTCCCCTGGTCCCTACGCTAGTCGCAGGTGCCACCTCCCAGGACTGCTTGGCAGAGGCGCGCGACCCAGGGAGGCCAGCAGAGGGCGCTCCCGCTACGGATTTGAGGCTCCAGTCGGCGCGGTCTTGAGCCCGGGGTTTAACTAGGATCAGATCATTCTTGGAAAGCGCCCGGGCCTGCAGTCCTGATGAAAGCATTCTGGCTTCCGCCTTGGGGGCTACGGAGCAGAAGGGTGAGAAGAGACGACCACGTGAGGTGGGAGCCCCACCAGTGTCCTCCTTCTCCCTTTCCTCTGCTCCCTAGTCAGATGCTGTCCGGTCAGTGTTTGCAACCCCTGTCTCCAGGTGGCGACCTTGAAATCAACCCAGAAACGCGACTGGCTCTCCTAACCTGCCCTGGAAGTCTTCCTCGAGGCCAGCCAGCTTTTCTAGAACGTTCCCCAGGGAACTAGTCCCAGGGCTCTGCCTCGGGAGTCTCCCCGCTTCCCTTGCTGGCCACTAGGTGGAGGACTTCCTCGCCTGGTGCCCAGGAGGCGTCCCCAGCTGCCACAACCACCAAGCCCGTGGCAGCTAGAGTTTTCAGGACCAAATGCAGCCCCTTTGTCTTATGCCACAAAACGTGACAGGCTTCCACGTGGCCGGTTGGCCGTTGGCAGCGCCTTCCACGACCCAGCCAAGGTCCAGCTGGCTCAGACGAGGTGGCAGCCTCATCTATCCCTTGGTGGTGGTGGTGGGGGGGGGATTATGGAGGAGAAAGTCCCCTCAGTTGTGAGTGCCTCCTTCCACAGCCGGGCATCTCCACCCAGGCAGAGGCACCTCGAACTCAGGTCATTCACGTATTCATTCATTTCTGCAGTTATCAAGCACCATTTGCTATGTCTGTTCCTGGGGACAGAAAGGAGGCAGGGTCCCTGCCTGAGTAGAGGAGGAGACAGGAAATAGGTGTGACCACACAGGGTGGTACGAGCTTTGAGGTCAGTGAATTGATTTCTTCCTCTGAATGCTGCTTTTCTAGAACTCTGGTTTCTCGGACCCAGTCAGTGGCATATTACCTGCCCACCTGCTCAACCCCGAAGATGCAGAGTCATCCTGACGCCTCCCCCGCTTAGGCCCATCTCCCTGTTGGCCACTGTGTCCAATCCTTGCCCTCATCATCTCTCTCCCAGGCCATCCCTTTAGCCCCCGGAGCTGGCCCTTGGCCCCCTTCCGGCTTTCACATCGCCACCAAAGTGAGCGCTTCTTCAAACTACCTGATGCCCAGAGGCATAAAAGAAAAAATTAGCAAATGTGATCTAAGGGAAATCGTTTTGTTTGGGGGAAAAAAAACCACTGTAAACAAAGTTGGAAGACGAGTGGTCAGCTGGGAAGAGACATTGCAACCCATGTGGGAAAGGCCTCCTTCCCACATTGACCAAAAGCTCACACAAGTCAGGAGGGACAAGATCCCACAGGGAAAAAAAAAATGGTGAAGACTAGGAACAGCTGGTTCATAAAAAACAAAAAGGGTGCTGGCTTTGGCAGCACATGTACTAAAACTGGAACAATAGAAGATTAGCATGGCCCTTGGGCAAGGATGACACTCAGATTCGTGAAGCATTCCATATTAAAAAAAATGATACAAATGAACTTATTTAGAAAACAGAAACAGACTTTGAAAACACACTTATGGTTACCAAAGGGGAAAAGTAGGGGGGAGGGACAAACTAGAGTTTGGGGTTAACAGATACACACTTCTATATATAAAGTAGATAATCAACCAGGACTTACTACTGTATAGCACAGGGAACTCTGCTCAATATTCTATAATACCTATATGGGAGAAGAATCTGAAAAAGAATGGATATATGTTTAGGTATAACCGAATCACTTTGCTGTACACCTGAAACTAACACAACATTGTAAATCAACTCGACTCCAATATAAAATAAAAATTAAATTAAAAAACCCAACCAAACAAGAAGGGACCAACAAATTTAGGGAAGGATGGTCAGTCTCACTCATGATTAAGGAAATGGAAACTGAAGCAATAGAGAGGACTTTTTCAACTATCAAAAAGACAAAACTTGGAAAACAACAGCAAACTTCAAAGCTTGATGAGGCCCAGTGCTGATGGGTCTGGGTGGGTGGAGGGAGGAGTCATTCTCATTCACGGTGGGTGGGAACGAAAATGTGTAGAACTTTTCAGGAAGACTTGGAGGTGAGGATCCATGACTGGTACAGGGCCCTGGGGCTGCCCGTGACCTTTTTTTTAAAACTGTGGCAATTTCAAATATACACAGAAGTAGAGAGAATGGCAAAACAAACTCCCATATGCCCATCACTTAGTTTCAATAATTGTCAACATGCCGCCATTCCTTTTTTTTCTCTTTTCTATAATAAATAAATAAATAAATAAATTTATTTATTTTTAGCGGTGCTGGGTCGTCGTTTCTGTGCGAGGGCTTTCTCTGGTTGCGGCGAGCGGGGGCCACTCTTCATCGCGGTGTGCGGGCCTCTCACTATCGCTGCCTCTCTTGTTGCGGAGCACAGGCTCCAGATGCGCAGGCTCAGTAGTTGTGGCTCACGGGCCCAGTTGCTTCGCAGCATGTGGGATCTTCCCAAACCAGGGCTCGAAGCCCTGTCCCTTGCATTGGCAGGCAGATTCTCAACCCCTGCGCCACCAGGGAAGCCCCTCAATATTTTTTTAATCAAAGTATAGTTGATTTACGATGTTGTGTTAATTTCTGCTGTGCAGCAAAGTGATTCAGTTATACATATATATATATATTCCTTTTAAAATATTCTTTTCCATTATGGTTTATCACAGGATATTGAACATAGCTCCCTGTGCTCTACAGAAGGACCTTGGTGTTTATCCCTTCTGTATATAATAGCTGACATCCCTTCTGTATATAATAGCTGACATCTGCTAACCCTACACTCCCACTCCACGCCTCCCCCAACCCCCTCCCTCTTGGCAATCACCAGTCTGTTCTCTATGTCTGTCAACATGGGGCCATTCTTGTTTCTTCTCTCCCCTCCACCATCTTTTGTGGGGGAGAGTAGAGTATTTTAAAGCAAAGATATAATTTCAATTCACTCTGAATGAAAATTTGGCAAGAGCTATCAAAAGAGAAAATGGATCTATGCTTTCACCCAGGAATCCCACGGCTAAAATTTCCCCTAAGGATATATATGTAAAAGTTCACCAGGCTTATGTTCAGGGAGGTTTATTACACCATTGTTTGTAAAAAGCAAAAAACCCTGGGCTCCGTTTTGGGGGGGGACAGGAGTGAGTGAATTACAGCTCACAGTCACGATGCATTAGAGAGAGTTAGGGACTTCGCTGGTGGCGCAGTGGTTAAGAATCCGCCTGCCAATGCAGGGGACACGGGTTTGAGCCCTGGTCCGGGAAGATCCCACATGCCGTGGAGCAACTAAGCCCGTGTGCCACAACTACTGAGTCTGTGCTCTAGAGCCCACGAGCCACAACTACTGAGCCCACGTGCCACAACTACTGAAGCCCGCGTGCCTCGAGTCTATGCTCTGCAACAAGAGAAGCCACTGCAATGAGAAGCCCGTGCACCGCAACGAAGAGTAGCCTCCGCTCACCACAACTAGAGAAAGCCCGCGCAGCAATGAAGACACAATGCAACCAAAAATAAAAAATAATTTAAATAAATTAAAAGAAAAAAGAGGGTGAGGTGGCTCTCCAAGACATATTATTAACTGGGAAACTGAGACATTGAAGAGATCAGTCATCTCCCTTTGTATAATTAAAATCTCTAAACAGACAAACTAAAAACAAAACAAAACAAAACAGTACAGCAATGCTTGGATGACTGTATTGCTATAGAATAAGGTCCGAACTCTGCAGCACACTTTTCATGGAGGGCCTTCTTTCCAACTTTCATTCTAGCCATTTCTCCCACTAATATGCCCTATGAATTGGCCATTCGATTCCCAAAATGGGTTCCAAGGAACCGTAGCTCCACATGCACCTCCTGAGAGTGGGTCCATGGGTGATTAAGTTTGGTAAACCCTTAGTGCTCTGTCTTCTCCTTGTACAGTCACAATGCACATAAGCTTGTTAAGGGCTCTGGGAAGTCTGCAGTCAAACAAACAAAAACTTCTTTTTTTTTTTTTTTTTTTTTGTGGTACATGGGCCTCTCACTGCTGTGGCCTCTCCCGTTGCGGAGCGCAGGCTCCGGACGTGCAGGCTCAGCGGCCATGGCTCACGGGCCCAGCCGCTCCGCGGCATGTGGGATCCTCCCGGACCGGGGCATGAACCCGTGTCCCCTGCATCGGCAGGTGGACTCTCAACCACTGCGCCACCAGGGAAAGCCCCCCCAAAAAACTTCTGGACATGGATGTACGGCCTTACCCTGGTCTCCCAGGCTCTGGAACATGGTTCTCAGGCTTGGCTCTCATTAGCACCACCTGGCCCCAGCTCTGTGCATCAGGGCTGAGAACCACTACTCTGCTACGTTGCCCTGCCCCTTTCTGAGCTTATGTAGCCCCACTCTCTCCTTTGCTCACCCCACGCCAGCCATACTGGCCCTTGTTCTAATTCCCTGAAAAGTAGTGTCTTGGTTCTGCCCCAAGGTCTTTGCCCTAGCTCTTACTTTGGCCTCGAATGCCCTTCCCTGAACCCGCTCGCTCTTTCCTTAATTCAGTTTTCCCCTTAAATGTCACTTAGAAGAGGCCTTCCTGCCCTGCCCCGGAAGCACTCCCATTCCCTTTCATGTTTCCGTGAAGAATGTCTCATTCTCTGGATTGATCACTGTCCATCTTACCCCCTAGAATGTCTGCTCCATAAAAGCAAAAATGGTTTCTTTTATCCCCAGAGCCTAGGGCAGTGCCCAGTACACAGTAGGTGCTCAATTAATAGTAGCTGAACAAATGGGTTTCCTTCAAGATCTGCTTTCCTTTTGCTCCCCCTGAAATTGTGATCCAGCTGCAAGTCTCCTGACGGCCCCCAAACACGCTGGGCGCGTCCCCACTTCTGCCTGGATGAATTCTCACCTCGTCTTCTCTTCCTGGCAAAGCCCTGCCCTGGCTTTGAAACCCAGGTTTCTGGCCCCTCCCTATGAAACTGCCCTCAGCAGCCTGGTCTGAATGAGTCGCTCCTTCCGCTCCTCCCAGGTGCTTGTACACACATACTTTCATCACCACACAGTAACACGGTGCTTGGATGGACTGTGCATCTGTCTGTCTCTCGCTCACCTGCCTGCACTCATTATGGGCAGGACTCGCTGACTCAGGGCTGAGTTCTTGGGCAGCCAGCCCGGTGACGGCCACGCCATGAATGTGATGAATGGGTGCTGAGTGAAGCCCAGCATTGGGCTCTTACTGCCTGCATTTATACAGCCAGCATTAACTGGGCACTTCCTGTGCACAAAGCCCCGAGTTAGACCTTAGAGTGGGTCCAGAGATAAACAGAAAGCCATCTTTTGGCTGTAAAGGATCATCATTCTAGAAGGGAAGCAGATCCAAATAATTCTAACACAAGTGAGAGTGGCTAGCACTCATTGGTGCTAGAATGGGCTGGGGGAGTGTATTCATTTCCTATTGCTCTTGAACAAATGACAACTTTAGGGCCTTAAAGCAACACACACTTATTAAGTTACAGTTCTGGAAGTCCAAGGTCTGAAATGCATCTTAGGAGGCTACAGTCAAGGTGTCAGCAGGGCGGAGCCCCTTCTGGAGGCTCTAGGGGAGAATTGTTCCTTGTCTTTTCCTGTTTCTGGAGTCTGCTTCCCTGGCTCATGGCTGCATCACTCTGACCTCTGCTTCTGTTGTCACATCTCCTTCTCTGACTCTGACTCTTTTGCCTCCCTCGTTTAAGGACCCTTGTGGTTACATTGGGCTCAACCAGATAATCCAGAATAATCTCCCCATTGCAAATCCCTTGACTTAATCACACCTGCAGAGTCCCTTTTGCCATATAAGGGGATAAGGACATGGACGTCTGCCTAGCACGGGGAGGGAAGGGTTACATCTCACCCCGGGGGCCTTCACCTAGACAGCTTTGGAGTCATTGATCCTCCCCCCACCGAATCCCTAGTGGGCACAAGGACTGAGGCCAGCTGCTATGACAAGCTGTCTCACGTAAGCCTCACAGAGAGTTTGTCATGGAAGCCGAGGAGCCTCATTTTGCAGATGCGGCTAAGAGAAGGCATATGACTCGTCCACGGCAGAGTCCACATTGACCCAGGCTCTTGCACTTGGCCTTCTGAGCTCTTTTCATGAGGTGCGGAGTCGTGATCACAGATAACGTGCTTCACGATGGGGGTCGTGAAGATCAGGGGCTGTGGTTCCTCCCCCACAAAACCTTGCTGGAGAAAGTGTATCACACCTGAAATGTTAAATAACAAGCCCCAGGGCCTGGGTTCTGAGGCAGAGGAAGGGACAAGGGGGCTGTGAAACTGCCAGGTTGGGGCAGCTTCAGGGATGAGGTAGGGTTTCATGGGGAGGAGCAGGTGGGGGGCCTGGGGTCGGGCCGAGTATCCCATGGAGCCCAGGCCTCTGCACAGGTGTGCTCCTCCCTGTTGGTCAGGCACGTGGATCATCCTGTGGTGGGCTGGGCTGTCCAAGAGTCAAGAGCGCCCCTTCCTGCCGGCGCTGTCAGGCGAGGGAAGGAGGCAGGCCATGCTCAGAGCACCCCGAGGCTCACACGGGGGAGACACGGCCTCCACCCCCAGCGAGCTCCCAGTCCAACTGGGGAGATACAGCTTCTATCCTAGGAAGCCTCCACTCTGAGGGGAGAGACAAAGCCTCTCTCTCGGGGAGCCCGAGCCACACCTGCCCGTGGAGGAAATCACTCAAGAGCATCGAAGAACAGGGACAAGTGAGGGTGAATTAATGGAGAGCGACCAGCCTCGCAGGGCATGGAGGGCAGAGAGCAGAGCGGCCGGCGGCACAGGGCCCGGGGCCTGGGAGGCGGGGGGTTCTGACTTGGTTCCCCCAGGCCCTCGGTGCCCCCTCAGCCTGCAGGGCAAAGGGGAGGGGGTGAGTCCCAGGTCCGAAAGGGGGACCTCCTGACCTGCTGCCCTCTCTTCCTCCCCCATAACTCCCTGAGGCCAAGGAAGGGGGGAGAGAGGGAGGGCCAGAGGGGACCAGCTGGCCCTGTTAAGCTGGAGTCTTCTAGTCTGGGAAGAAGCAAGGGTTCCCTCCCTCGCTGGAAAGCCTGGGCTCCCCTTCCCAAACCTCCTCCCCACCCATTCCTGCTGGTTCTAGGCCCTCCCTTGCCCTCTCCTCCTGTCCTGGGGTCCCATGGGGGCCCTGGGACCTCCGGGCCCTTTCTGGGGCGGGGCCCTGGACAGCTGATGTGGCTTTGTCCAGGGGGGCGGGGTTTCCCCCGCGCGGCTGAATCCTGTCTTGGGTCCACCCCAGGCACATGTTTCCTGGAAGCCAGTTACTGGGAGGTGGCTGCGTATGCTTGTGTGGGGAAGGGAGCATCTGGGGACCCCTGGAGCTCAGGGGGCACTGCAGGACGACCCGCCTCTGACTCTCTTAATCGTGCCTCCTGGGAGGCGGGAGCCAGGAAGGCTCCAAGCCTCCCGCAGACCCCGCCCCGCCCCGAGACGGAGGGTGGGGCCTTCTTTGGAGTCAGATGTAAATCATTAGTGGGTGGATATGGGCAGGTCGGCGCTGGGGCCTCAGGACAGAAGCTGAGGAAACAGAATAGAGGAAGAGGATTCCACCTAAGGGCAGGTGTGGCGGGGTGAGGGTGCCATTGGCAATGGGTGGGGAGGCTTCAGGCTTGAGGTAAAGGGAGGGGCACCTGTGAGCTCCTTGGTGACCTATCCTGGGCAAGGTGCCTGCAGGTGAGAGGGACTGTGTCTGTGTCTGAGGAAAGGAGCTGACAGGCCCTAGTGGCAGGGCCTTGGGGGTGGGGTCCAGTCTTTGGGGCCCGTGAAGGATTTGGGGTCCTCTCCTCACCAGCCAAGCCAAGGTCCCAGCTGGGAGCCCACCACCAGAACCTCGGCCTCTCACTTTCCTGACCTCACCTGATACGGACCCTTTCCCTTGGGGGGAGGGTAGAGGTGGCCATGTGTTCCCTTCCGGGGCCCCTGTCTCCGCCCCAGTCACGGCCCAGGCTCACCCGTTCCTAACAACTCACGAACACTTACAGAGCACCTGCTGCATACCTGCCCTGCCCTGGGTTCTGGGTGGGGGTGGGCACTGTCCTAAGAAGGTGACAGTTAATGCTGGGGGGCCTGTAGGAGCCAAGGTCGACTGGGCCGATGTGGCGAGACCTTTGTCAACATCGATACGCATCTATCAAACATCAAGTGTACACGGCGGCCCCCAGGCCACCCCACACCTTGCTCCTTCCATCAACATCGTAGGGTGGGATGGTCCTGGGGACTCTCCCCCCACACCCTAGTCTTGCTCAAATCCGAGAGCACGCTGGCCGTTCGGCGGCCTCTAGCGAGGAGATCCAGGGCCTGTGGGGTTGGGCAAGGCTGGGGCTGGCTGGGGACACTGAGGGATGCTGGGAGTTGTCCCAGCCGTCTCCCTGGGGCCTCCTCCTCCTGTCCCCTGCCCCCTGTGCTGGACCCCCCGGCAGGCCGTGGGGCTGGATCGCCTCTTCCTTTTCCTCTCCTCCTCCTCGTGGGCCAAGCTGCTGACAACCGTGAGGGCTGTGGGCCTGGCGCTGCCCCTCTGGCTGCCTGGGGTGGAGGACAGGCCCGGCCAGGAGAATTCACAGCTGAGGGGACCTTGGCATAGCCCTCCGACCGGCTCCTGCCAGGCCTTCCTCCCCAGGCAGGGGGAGTGGGTGCTGCTGGGGCCCAGCTTTAGGCCAGGCTCGGCTGCTAGCGCCCGGCTGGCTGCCCTGCCGCTCCGGCACCCTGGGCCTCGGTTTCCTCATGGCATCGTTGACAGGATCTGGCCAGGGCTGTCCTGAGCAGTGAGAGAGGAGTGTCCGGGCTCTTCTTAGGCCTGCCAAGGGCGGCCACACTTTCCAGAGGGCCAGGGAGGCCTTCCTGGCTCTGACCCTGTCCTTTCACCTGGGGAGAGGGGTTGAGCCGGGCCTGTCCTTCAGCAGCAGGTGAGGCTTCTCTGGGCCAAGGTATTGGAGAAGCTTCAGAGGTGGCAGAGTCTCCAAAGGCCGGAGGCAAAGGGCCTGGTGGTCACTGGTGTGGAGCCACCGAGGCCCAGACCTTGACACACAGCCTGACGTCAGGGGGTGGCAAATGGAAGTGACGGTGGGACCTTGGTGACTTTGGAGGGAGAAAAGAAGGTTAGTGAACTCTCTGCCCCTTGAAACTGGGCCTCAAGACTAAGGTCTGAGAGCTTTGGAAGTGGGGTGCGGGCTGAGATGCAGGCTCCGACAGAGGCAGAGGGTGGGTGTTGCCCTGTGGCCTGGCCCCCTCCCCAGGCCCCTGGCTCTGCTCCAAATTCACTTCTCTGAACTGAGTGAGGCCTGGCTGGAGGGAGGAGATCAGTCAGCTTCTGGGGGAGGGGGCTTCCTGGGAGAGTGGCTCCAGTGGGAAGGGGGAAGGTCATTCCCTGTGAAGGTGTGGGGGTGGTGCAAGGCTGGCCTCTGACCCATTCAGGTGACCCCAGGTTCTATTTTTTTTTTAACATCTTTATTGGAGTATAATTGCTTTACAATGGTGTGTTAGTTTCTGCTTTATAACAAAGTGAATCAGTTAAACATATACATATGTTCCCATATCTCCTCCCTCTTGCGTCTCCCTCCCACCCTCCCTATCCCACCCCTCTAGGTGGTCACAAAGCACCGAGCTGATCTCCCTGTGCCATGTGGCTGCTTCCCACTAGCTATCTATTTTACGTTTGGTAGTGTATATATGTCCATGCCCCTCTCTCACTTCGTCCCAGCTTACCCCTTCCCCTCCCCATATCCTCAAATCCATTCTCTAGTAGGTCTGTGTCTTTATTCCCGTCTTACCCCTAGGTTCTTCATGACATTTTTTTTTCTTAGATTCCATATATATGTGTTAGCATACGGTATTTGTCTTTCTCTTTCTGACTAACTTCACTCTGTTTGACAGACTCTAGGTCCATCCACTTCACTACCAATAACTCAATTTCGTTTCTTTTTATTGCTGAGTAATATTCCATTGTATATATGTGCCACATCTTCTTTATCCATTCATCTGTCGATGGACACTTAGGTTGCTTCCATGTCCTGGCTATTGTAAATAGAGCGGCAATGAGTACTGTGGTACATGACTCTTTTTGAATTATGGTTTTCTCAGGGTATATGCCCAGTAGTGGGATTGCTGGGTCATATGGTAGTTCTATTTGTAGTTTTTTAAGGAATCTCCATACTGTTCTCCATAGTGGCTGTACCAGTTCACATTCCCAGCAGCAGTGCAAGAGTGTTCCCTTTTCTCCACACCCTCTCCAGCATTTATTGTTTCTAGATTTTTTGATGACAGCCATTCTGACTGGTGTGAGATGATATCTCAATGTAGTTTTGATTTGCATTTCTCTAATGATTAATGATGTTGAGCATTCTTTCATGTGTTTGTTGGCAATCTGTATATCTTCTTTGGAGAAGTGTCTATTTAGGTCTTCTGCCCATTTTTGGATTGGGTTGTTTGTTTTTTTTGTTATTGAGCTGCATGAGCTGCTTGTAAATTTTGGAGATTAATCCTTTGTCAGTTGCTTCATTTGCAAATATTTTCTCCCATTCTGAGGGTTGTCTTTGGTCTTGTTTATGGTTTCCTTTGCTGTGCAAAAGCTTTTACGTTTCATTAGGTCCCATTTGTTTATTTTTGTTTTTATTTCCATTTCTCTAGGAGGTGGGTCAAAAAGGATCTTGCTGTGATTTATGTCATAGAGTGTTCTGCCTATGTTTTCCTCTAAGAGTTTGATAGTGTCTGGCCTTACATTTAGGTCTTTAATCCATTTTGAGCTTATTTTTGTGTATGGTGTTAGGGAGTGTTCTAATCTCATACTTTTACATGTAGCTGTCCAGTTTTCCCAGCACCACTTATTGAAGAGGCTGTCCTTTCTCCACTGTACATTCCTGCCTCCTTTATCAAAGATAAGGTGACCATATGTGTGTGGGTTTATCTCTGGGCTATCCTGTTCCATTGATCTATATTTCTGTTTTTGTGCCAGTACCATACTGTCTTGATTACTGTAGCTTTGTAGTATAGTCTGAAGTCAGGGAGCCTGATTCCTCCAGCTCCGTTTTTTGTTCTCAAGATTGGGCCCCAGGTTCTATTGGTTCCCTTCCCCAAGACTGTCCTGGAGTAGGAAGAAGTCCTCCCTGGTGTCTGGCCTCATGGAAGAGCCCCAGTGTTCTAACCTTGCTCCCTAGCCTTGACTTTGAGCCCCCTCTGTGCCCCAGGAACCCTGAGAACCCCCAGACTTTGCAGGCGGGGTGGGAGCAGGGTGAAGTCAATCAGGTTGTCCCCTCTCTCACAGTAGCTTGTGGAGTCTCCACTCTCCAAGCAAGGAGACACCCTTGCGTGCGAGGGCACTCACTTTCTTTCCCTGTGTGTGGCCCGAGAGCCCAGGCCGCCCACGTGTCTCCCTCCGCCCCTGCCTGGCCAGAAGGCCTCCCCGCCCCTGGAAGCTTCCCATTCAGACAGGCCCGGTGCAGACGCTGGGGTACTGGCAGCACATAAATCATTAGCACTGAAGCAATTAAGGCTGGTAATCTCCTGGCTGGGCGTCGTCGGCGGGTGCCAGCCGCCAGGATGTGGGATTGTGCTTTGTCCTCGCAGAGGCCACACTTCCCCAGGGCATGGCTCCATGGAGGGGTACCTGCCACACAGGTCCTGCTTCTCCTGCGCCCCGCATCTCCTCTGGGGGCCCCTTGGGAGTGTCTTCCCTCAAGTACTGCGGGTGTGTGTGTGTGTGAGCAGGAGGGATCCCCCTAACCCCCTACTTCCTTCTCCCCCTCAGCCCCAGCTTGACTGATGTCAACCATCTCTCCAGATTCCCTCAAAGACCCTGGGAGGCAGGAATTACCCTCATTTTGCAAATGAGGCAACTGAGGCTCTTGAACTGACTTCCTGAAAGGTTTGGATCCAAAGCTCCCTCAGATCAGTGGCTGTGACTATTCCCCTCAGATAGGGCAGCCCCCAGGCCAGGGGCTACGTCTCCTCCCACAGACTTGGAATAATCCCAAGAGACCTGGGGGGCTCCCTCAGGTCAGAGGCTGATTCGCCCCCCCCACCGCCCAGCCTGGGGGGCTCCCTCAGGGCCACATTGTAGGGGGTAGGGAAGGGTGTCCCCCGCATCTCTCCACCCTCTCCCTGGGACCCAAGAATGCTGGGTGCGGGGCCAGACCAGCCCCAGGCTCTGGGCCTGTGAAGCCTTGTTCCAGGCCCTTTCTGGCTCCCAGGGCTGCGTTCTCCGGACTCCCCCCAAGAATGAGCTCAGCCACCTAATTGTGATTGAGAATGGAGGATCACCCTACCCCGGGGTTGAGCTTCCAATACCACCTTTGTCTAACAGACAATGGGCTGCTAAGAAGCCGTTGTGCCCAGTCCAGGGTCGGGATGCCTCGGTGTGTCCAGCCTGAGCCCCGGGCCCTGGGCAACTGGTACAGAGGCAAATTACATGGCTGGGGTTTTGGCTCTGACTTCAAGAGCCAGGGACCCAGCCGCCCTTTAGCCTGGCTATAAAGGGCTGTAAAGGGCTCCCTGGGGTCTCTGTGCAAACCAGACCCTGCGCCTGACTTGTGGACACCATGGCCGCCCCCACCACCAGCATCTACCGGCTCTCCACCTCCGGCTCTGTCAAGGGCCTGTGTGTGTCTGGTGGCAGGGGTTTCTCTCGATGTCTTCCATCCGTTTTGGGGGTGCCTGCCAGTCCCCCAGCCTCCGGGGAGCCAGCAGCTCTGGCAACATGTCTGTGTCCTCGTCCCACTTCTCCGTGGGCATGGGGGGCAGCTATGGCAGGGGCTGCTTCTGCAGCCTGGATGGGGGCTTTGGCTCCAGCTTTGGGGTGGCAGACGCCCTGCTGGGGGGCAGTGAGAAGGAGACCATGCAGAACCTCAACGACCGCCTGGCCTCCTGCCTGGACAAGGTGCGTGCTCTGGAGGAGGCTAATGCTGACCTGGAGGTGAAGATCCACGACTGGTACAAGAAGCAGGGCCCCGGGCCCGCCCTCGACTACAGCCACTACGTCAAGACCATCGAGGACCTGTGGAGCAAAGTGGGCGCTCCCTGCCCTCTGTCCTTAGTACCTGCTTCTGACTCACACCATACCAACTTTGGACCTTTGCCAACATTTCTCCTCCAGCCTAGGTCTCCATCCCTCACCTGTTCATTCATTCATTCACTCTCTCACTTGCTCTGGAACCCAGCCCTGTACCAGTCACTGGTCCTAGGCCTGGAGGACATCCCACGTTGGGAGGCTGTTTGGAGTTCCTCCTTTCTGGGGGAGGGTATTTGGGGTGGGTGATAGAGGAGTGGGCAGGGAAGGCTTCAGAATCTTGATTGAGGGCAGCAGATGGCATTCCAAGTATAGAGATCAGTGTGGACAAAGGCATAGAGGTGGGAACGAGTTTGGTGTGGCTGCTGGGAGATGAGGCTCAATGTCTCCTTCTCACTATCCCATTTCCCTTTGAGTTTGCTCCCCCCCCCACCCCGCCTGCCTCACCTCCTCCAGGCAGTCCTCCTGGATGCACGGCACTTGCCTTTTATCCTTGGGTCTGGGGGTCCCTTCCGCACTTTGAGTTCAGCTCTGTTCATTGGGCTGATTTCACTGAGTCTGACATGTTCTCACAGCTGCTTTCATTGTTGGTCCTCCTCACTCCTTCCATGATGGTCACTCTGGGGATCCCTAAGAGCAGAGGCTGTCTCTGCTTGCAGATGCAGATTGGGGGTGGTGGTCCCTGAGGAAAGGAGCTGTGTCTTCCCACTCAGACTGGAAGCTTCCAAGGGGAGATATTTCTCTAACTTAGTCTGATGGAGGAGACAACACACACACACACACACACACAAATACACACACACACACACACACACACACACACACACACACACACACACACACTATGATCTCTGTGAACATGACCTTGGCATTCTGTAAACACGGCACCTGGGTCTTCTGTGCAAACCTTGCCCCTGGAGGGACCTACAGGGCTGCAGCCTCCAGAGGCAGGAGAGAGGTCAAAGGGGTGCAAGAGCCGGGCTTGGGGAAAGCCGGGCTGGGGGCTGGCTGGTCCAGAGTCAGCCCACTCAGTTTCCTGGTGGAGAACCAGGCCTGCTGCCCTGCGAGGGGCTTTGCCTGCTCCTGCCCGGGACCCAGGCCCGGAAGGGAACTCCTGCAATTGCCCACTGGAAGCAGAGCTACTGGGAGTGCCAGATCAGATACTGGGCTTGATCTGGGCAGCAGGGATCTCAGGGGAGCCCTGGTGAGTCAGTGTCCCTGAGCTTCGGGGTCAGCTAGCTCCTCACTGCCAGCCCCCAGTGCACTGCGCACCAGGCTTCTGAGTCACTGCCCCTCGGCGGTTTTTAGCCACTGCCCCCTCGCTGGACCCAATCAGCCTCCTAAGCAGGGAGGTGGATGGGGGCCCAGTCTGCAGGCTGCTGATGGGCCTAGTGAGGCCCTGGGGCAGGTTCAGTCAGACTGGCTCTTGGGTTCAGTCTGGAAACGGAGCCTGACTCAGGGTACCTTTTCAGAACTTAGGGCCACGAGTGGGCTCTGAGGCCCAGGATGAGTTTACTGGCGCTGTCCCCTCTTACAGCTTTATACTTCAGCCCTCAGCCTGCAAATATTCCAGATTCTACTCAGCTCATCTGCCACCTCCACTGTGACCTCCTCTCTGCTTCCTCTGGGCAGTGTGGAGGGGCCTCCCCCTCCCCCCAGCCCCATGGCCTTTGACTAGAGCCTCTCTTGGGTATTTCTCCCAACGATAACGATAGCAGCAGTAATAATAGTGAACCCTCTGCTCCTTCCAGAGCCTGTCCCTTCCCTGTTGTCATTTAAACCTCCCAGGTGACCCTGTGGGAAAAGAAAACCTTGCCCTAGGTTTGACCTGGGGCCAGCCATAACATTATTAATTATGTCATTAATCGTTTAATTAAACTAATGTTTCCTGGGGGCTGACTCTCGGCCAGGCACTGTACGCAGGGCTGGGGATTCCAAACTGAAGGAGACAGACATGAGACAGGGCCTTGTTCCTCTGGAGCTCAGAGTCCAGTGGAGGAGAGGAAAAAACACACAAAAAAGTCACAGAAAAATGTCGCACTTGGGAGGAGTACTGTGTAAGAGAGATGGGCCGAGAGGAGATATGATGGGGAAGAAGGACCCAGATGGGGAATCGAAGAGGGCTTCCTGGAGGAGGTGGCAACTGAGCCTAGAGGTGAATTTATTTTATTTATTTATTTGGCTGCTTTGGGTCTTCGTTGTTGTGCTCCAGCTTTCCCTAGTTGTGGCAAGCTGGGGCTACTCTTCGTGGTGGTGCGCGGGCTTCTCATTGTGGTGGCTTCTCTTGTTGTGGAGCACAGGCTCTAGGCGAACGGGCTTCAGTAATTGTGGCACGTGGGCTCAGTAGTTGTGGCTTGCAGGCTCTAGAGCTCAGGCTCAGTAGTTGTGGCGCACGGGCTTAGTTGCTCTGCGGCACGTGGGATCTTCCTGGATCAGGGCTCGAACCCGTATCCCTTGCATTGGCAGGTGGATTCTTAACCACTGAGCCACCAGGGAAGCCCTAGTGGTGAATTTAGTTGGGGAAAGATGAAGTGAGGTCCAGGCAGCTTGGGCAGTGACCCTCGTGGTGGGAGAGGGGTGCATATGGGTCTCTTTCCTGGCACCATGGTTACCTGTGCCTGGCTATCATGCCCCCACCCCTTGTGAGCCCCCCAGCAGGTTGTTCAGAGGAGGAGACCACAGGGACCCTCATCTCCCTCACTCTGGCCCACTCTCCAAAGGGCTGAAGGAGGGGTGTTGCAAGGTCTTCCTGTGGCTGCCCAGGGCGCTTGCTCACCAAGCTCACTGTGTCCCCCAGATCCTGGCGGCTGCCATCGACAAGGCCACCTTGGTGCTGCAGATCGATAATGCCTGCCTGGCAGCCGATGACTTCCACACCAAGTGAGTCTGGGCCTCGGGGACAGCTCAAGGGGCGGGTGGGGGTCTGGCTTTCTGTGTGTACGGGGGTGTCCTAATGGCACTCCATGTCTCAGGCTTCCCCGCCTCCACCGCTCCCCCGCCAAGATATAAGAAGGAGCTGAACCTGCGGATGAGCGTGGAGGCCGACATCAACGGCCTGTGCAGGGTGCTGGATGAGCTGACCCTGGCCAGAGCTGACCTGGAGATGCAGATTGAGAACCTCAAGGAGGAGCTGGCCTGCCTCCGGAAGAGGCCAGCTCGGGCATGCAGGAGAAACTTGCCTGAGGACAAGCAAGGCCGGGGCCCCCAAATCTTCCTGGGCCAGGGCCACGCTGTCCATCCAGTTCCCATCTCTGGTGGGTTCCCGGCTCTGACCCTGGGAGACTCTTTTTTTTTGTTTTGTTTTTTCTGGTACGCAGGCCTCTCACTTTTGCGGCCTCTCCCGTTGCGGAGCACAGGCTCCGGACGCGCAGGCTCAGCGGCCATGGCTCACGGGCCCAGCCGCTCCGCGGCACGTGGGATCTTCCCAGACCGGGGCACGAACCCGTGTCCCCTGCATCGGCAGGTGGACTTGCAATCACTGCGCCACCAGGGAAGCCCCTGGGAGACTCTCATTGGGCCCTGGTTGAGGCCTGGAGGGCTCTTTCCCCCCAGAGACACTTCTCTGTCCCTCGAGGCACTGCCTACTGTGTGGTGGCAGTTAACTATCTAATGGGTGAATCAGTCTAAGAACACGCAGCTAATTATTATATTTAATTGTAATGGTGATAGCCATACCAACCACAAACATCTGCCCAGCCCATTATGAGTGTTTCACAGCAATTATCTCCGCTGATACTGACAGCCTCCCTGGGAGAAAGGAGCAAGTTCTTCTTACCAGTGAAGAAACCGAGGCTCAGAGAGGTTAAGGAACTTGTCCAAGGCTGTACAGGGGTGGGTCTTCCCTCAGGTCTGCCTGAGCCATATCCACACCCGACCCTGACTCCACCACTCTGCCACTTCTCCCACCTCCCAGGGACCCCAAGGCTCAACCCAACGATAGGGATCCAAGACCCTGCAGGGGGATTAATGAACCTTGTGGCTTCCTTCCCATCCGACTTCTGGGCTGGCCTGAGCTGAGGGAGCCTAATGCCCGAGTAGCAGGAGTCCGGAAAATGTCTCTACTTGGCTTCGAGGCTGGTTATAGGGATTGCATCCCCCAGCAGATTCACGTTTCCTAGTGAGGTCTGACTCCCCCCGATACCGACAGGGGGCTGCTTTCCCCGTGCCCGTGCTGCGTGGTTGGTGATGGGGGGTGAGGCGGGTGGTCAGGGCTGGAGTGAGGTTGTCCTGGCTCATGCCCCACCGTGACCGGGAGTTGCCATCTCTCCTGGCCCAGCACACACCGGGACCGGGCAATGTCCACCCCGAGAGTGTGTGTTGGGGGAGATTGTTGATATCCACAGCCCTGCATGTTTGAGACGTGATGACATCCACCTCCACCTTCAGGGGGAGGAGCTGTTGGCCTGTCTGTGTCTGTCTGTCCTCTGCACCCATCTCCCCCAGACAGAGAAGGCAGCCGCAGGGACTCTTCCCAGGATGGCCCTGAGTGAGCTCCTGCTCCCCTGTCTGTCCAGGAAGTGAACGCCCTGCGAGGCCAGGTTGGTGGTGAGATCAACGTGGAGATGGACGCCGCCCCCGGTGTGGACCTGGGCCACATCCTGAGCGAGACGCGTGACCAGTGCGAGAAGGTCACGGAGAAGACCCGCAAGGACGCCGAGGACTGGTTCTTCAACAAGGTGTGTGGCCTGCGTGAGCAGGTGCACACACAGGTGCGTGCATGCGCTGTGTGCTGAGCACATGTTGGAAAACGTACAGATCCACAGACTGTGGATTCCCAGCTGGAAGGACCTTTGGAAACCAGGGAACCAACCCCTCACGTTCAGGGGGACATTGTGAGGCTCAGAGAGGCCTTATGCTCACACAACCCTTCACTGTGGCCTGGGGAGCAGATCCAGATCCAGATCCAGATCCCACTAGGGGTTCTCCCAGCCCGGGCATTCGTAGGTAGGTGTGTGTTTGAATGCAGACTCTCATGCCCCCAGTAAGCATGCACTGAGCAGCCGCAGTGCCCGGACAGCGACAGGCGCAAAAAGAGTAAAACCCAGGGCCTGCCCTAGAGCGGTACCTGCCGTCCAGTAAGGAAACAAACGACCACAGAGCAAGGTGAATTCTGCAAGTTCCAGGGTGTGCAGGTGGGCTTGGGGCCCCGCAGAGGCCGGGGAGCGGCAGGTCTAGGAGGTCAGGCCCCTGCCCCACCTCTGCAAGCCTCTGCAAGCCCCTAGGGCCCATCCTGCCTTCCAGACGGACGAGCTGAACCGTGAGGTGGCCACCAACACCGAGGCCCTGCCGAGCAGCCGGACGGAGATCATGGAGCCACGCCGCACCGTGCAGAACCTGGAGATCGAGCTGCAGTCCCAGCTCAGCATGGTAGGGCCTCTGTCCCCTCCCTGTCCTGTACCCGTCACTCCAAGTGGGCCCCGCCTCCTGGACCCCCACTCGGAGAACCAGCGACTGCCTGCCCCGCCTGTCACTGCACACTCTGCCCCACTCACTGCCCCACCCACAAACTCACACACGTGGGTCCCCCTTCTGGGGGCTCGGTCTCCCCAGCCACCTCCACCTTGACCCACAGAAAGCGTCACTGGAGGGCAGCCTGGCAGAGAGCGAGGTGCACTGCGGGGCCCAGCTGGCCCAGCTGCAGCGGCTCATCAGCAGCATTGAGCAGCGGCTGTGCGAGCTCCCCTGTGACCTGGAGCAGCAGAGCCAGGAAAGATGCTGCCGGACGTGAAGACGCTGCTAGAGCAGGAGATCGCCACCTACCGCCGCCTGCTGGAGGGCTATGTGGCCCGGTGAGTGGAGGGCACCCCGCACCTGCTCGGTGGGCTGGGTGCCTTCACCCAGGGAGGGCCAGCACCGGCCGAGGCAGGAGGAGGTGTGGAGGTTTGCAGGAGGTGAAGCTGAGAACACTGGCTGGGGTCCCACTTGATGGAGTAGGCAGTGGGGAGCCACGGGGGCTTTTGCGCAGAGCGAAGTATGATCATCAAGACATCTTAGAACATTCACTCTGGCTGCAGAGGGAGAAATGCATCCGAGGGGCGAGGGTGGGGTCGGGGAGACCAGTCAGGAGACTGGAGCAAGGGCGTCAGGCTAGAGAAGACCTGCCATAAGGTGGGCGAAGGGCAGGGAAGGGGAGGTGGTACACCAAGAGGATGTTTTATCGCTAAAAACAGCAGGACTGGATGCCTGAATGCGGGGGCGAGCGTGGCTTGCAGGCGGGACTCAATGAACGTTTGCGTTAGCACATGAAGTGGTTAATAATGATCCTGGGGCTTCCCTAGTGGCGCAGTGGTTGAGAGTCCGCCAGCCGATGCAGGGGACACGCGTTCGTGCTCCGGTCCGGGAAGATCCCACGTGCCGCGGAGCGGCTGGGCCCGTGAGCCGTGGCCGCTGAGCCTGGGCGTCCAGAGCCTGTGCTCCGCAACGGGAGAGGCCACAACAGTGAGAGGCCCGCATACCGCAAAACAAACAAACAAACAAACAAAAAACAAAACAAAACAATAATGATCCTGGCTTTCTGGTTCCAGTGATGGCATGGTTGGAGATCCCATTGTCTGGGATGGGTGGCGATCTGGTTTGGAGTTGGGTGGGTGATGGGGCCCTAGTGTAAAGGGGCCGAGGATGTCCTGGAGTCTCCATGCTTAGTCACACATTCCAGCTTTTTGCTCTATGACAATGGCTAAGTCTATCTATAGTCTAGCCACAGTCTCTCCTACTTTAATTAAGTTTATTTGTTGGTCCCTTCACGATATGGAGAAACCACTTGCTCAGCTTCTCCTTGTAAATCCCTGGTTGGCCACAAAGTGCCTCTGGGCCTTCTGGTGGGGTATCCCCTTTCCTTACTCCTGCCCACTGGGCCTGTGCCCTTTGACCCTGTGGTTGCCATTCTTTCCCGTATACTCCCTGCTGTGATTTCTCTCCGATTTGCTGGGACCTCTCTCCCCTCGGCCTGCCGGGGCCTCTCCTCCCGGGGGGCTGGGCTCCCAACCAACACCACTGGGCTGACAGGTCCCCCTTTCCCTGCAGCCTGGCCACCCAGTACTCCTCGTCCGTGGTCTCTCAGCCCACCCGGGAAGGTAAGAGCCTGCCTCGTCCTGCCCAGGGCAGGTGGGGAGAGGCTAAGGACCCTTCTGTGTGGGAGGCTTGGGGAGGGCCTCCAGCCTGAGGTTCCCTGTGCCTCCCTCCTCCTCCACCGTAGCCGCGGTGACCACCCGCCAGACGCGTACCATCGTGGAGGAAGTCCAGGATGGCCAGGTGGTCCCCTCCCGCGAGCAGGTCCATCGCTCCCCCCACTGAGGCCCCGTCTACCTGTGACAGCCCAGCCTCCAGGGTCGTCAAGGGGCGGCCATTGCCTGCAGCTCCCAGCACTCTACTGCTGCACCCCAAGTTCCGGTCTGGGCCACCGCGGTTGCCTTTCCGTATCTGCCTCCCACAGCCCCTCACCAAGGGGACCTCCTGAGTTTGCCCCAGTGACTGCATTTGAAGCTTTGCTTGAAGTTCAATGCCTCCTGTGGTTTGGTCTGGTCATTGGCTTGGGCAGTGTGGGCTGAGGGATGGGGGGACAAGGAGAGTTTGCGGAGGGTTTGGGGCTGCTTATCCCCTGCCAGCCTGTTCTGCCCCCCGCATCCGGGCCTGGGGCTCGAAGGAGGGAGATGGGAGGCTTGAGGGCTGAGGGATGGGACAGCCCATCAGATTGGGAAAGTTCCTGAGAATCAGCCCCTGGGCCCCCATTGCCTGTGGCTGGTCCCTGGGAGAGCCCCGTAGACTTTCCGGGGAGCCACACCTGTTATAGACAGCTCCCTGTCTCAGCCTGAGGCGGTACAAGGTCAAGATCAGAGGGAGGGGCGCTGGGCAGGGGGCTTTCTGGAGAAGTGGTCCAGGGTGCTGAAGCCTGCGAGGGACGGCAGTGGCACGGCCAGTCCAGGAAACCAGACCGGCTCTGCTGGGCTTGCGGGTATGTGGGGTGGGGTGGCCCCTCTGCATATGAGCATGGGCGGCGGGGGGGCATCCTCCTTGCTTTGGTGGCTTAGCAGCTGCTGGGCTCTTGGGGAATCTCTCTCAGCTGCTGGCAGGGGCTGTCTGGGCCTGTCTGGGAAGTGGAAGCCATCGGCAGTCTGAGACACGAGCACGTTCCGCCCACTGGGCCTGCTGGGACCCTGGAACTGAGGGTGGTGGGCAGGGCAGGGTGGGGCTGTGAGGCGGGCACCTGGCCCATCCTGAGGGGCCAGGTCAGGGGATTGGGTGGGGTCCCTGGGGGAGACTGCAGGGGAGGGGAGCGGGGGGAGGGGAAGGGGAGGGGAGGGAGGAGGGGGAGGGGAGGGGGAGGGAGAGGGGATGGCGGGGAGGGGACTGGCGGGGGGCGGGTCTCAGGAAGACCCTCTTCTTGGGCAGTGTCCTTTGGTTTTCCACCTGGCTGGGACCCAAAGGTATATGCCCCCTGCCTGAGGCCTCTTGGGGAATAGGAGGCGTAAGGAGGGTGGAAGGGGCCTGCCTCTCACCCTTCTTCCTGTTGCATTTACCACGATGCCCCCTCTCAGCCTGCCACTTCCCCAGCCTGCAGCTAAGCTCCCCTTTGCCCACTCCAGCTCAGGACTCCCCACTTGTGAGAGAGAGATGGGGAAAGGGTCAGAAAAGGACTCTGGGTCTCCAGGGGCTTCCAGGGATGGGGACAGGGTCAGAAAACTGGACAGAGGGAAGCACGGCCCCTGCAGTGCTTCCTTGGTGTCAGGGCTCTGCAGAAGGGGGCCAGCGTGTCACAGGCCCCTGGGGAGGCGTGCAGGTGCTGTGGCAGGGTGTGATGAAGGGTGAAGCCCTGCCAGCCCCGTTCTGAGTTAGGTGGGGCGGTGGGACACTTTCCCTCTACAAGCCACACTTTCCTTATCTGTAAATGCGGTGGTAATCTGCGACCTGACCGAGCTGCTGTGTGGTGAGCCTGGTGGGTTTGGGTCTAGTTTCCAAGGCAAGATGGGGTACCGGTCCGTCCTCGCTGTCTCCCCCGCACCTCGCCCAGGGCCAGGATCATGTGTGGCGTGGTGTGTGGCTGGGGGCAGCTTCCTGGGACGGCTCAGTGACGGTGACGTCCTGCTTATTCCTTTTGTCCATATTAGGTCATGGGAAAGCGTAGCTGCAGGGCCTGCCTGAATTACAGGTGACAGGCCTGAGACCAGGGACATGCACATACACACAAGCAGACGCCCAGCACGGGGGTTCGGAGAAATGATGCAAAGCCCCGATGGTGGGAGGGAAGGAGACCCACAGTCACCTGGAAGCTGGCGGGCAGCCAGCGGTGATGAAAGCCCAGGGGAATGGGAACAGAGGAGCGAGCCTGTTGTAATCGTTACGCCCATTTGTCAGGGCCTATAAAGGAGGCGGGCGAGCCCTGGCGGCAACGCACACCTTGGGCCTCTCTCCTCTCGAGCCCTCTCTCTCCGTGTCTGCCTGCCACCCGCTGCCGCCACCATGACCACCACCAGCCGCCAGTTCTCCTCCTCCAACTCCATCAAGGGCTCCTCTGGCCTGGGGGGCGGCTTGTCCCTCACCTCCTGCCAGCTGTCTGGCAGCCTGGGCAAAGCCCTTGGGGGCGGCAGCTACTCTAGCTGCTATAGCTTCGGCTCTGGCGGTGGCTATGGCAGTGGCAGCTATGGCAGCGGCGGCTATGGCAGCGGCGGCTATGGCAGCGGCAGCTTTGGCACTGGTTGCGGTGGCAGTGGCTTTGGAAGCGGTGATGGGCTGCTGGGGGGCAGCGAGAAGGCCACCATGCAGAACCTCAACGACCGCCTGGCCTCCTACCTGGACAAGGTGCGCGCCCTGGAGGAGGCCAACGCTGACCTGGAGGTGAAGATCCACAGCTGGTACCAGAAGCAGAGGCCAGAGCCGACTTCCGACTACAGCTGCTACTTCAAGACCATCGAGGACCTGAAGAACCAGGTAGGGGCTGTGGTGGGAGGGGACCTGGCAGGGCACAGCTTTTCCTCCCCTACCTCCTGCCCTTGACCAAGGCCTGGAGTCCAGCGTGGGGGCTACCAAAGGGTCTTGGGGAACTAAGGACAGCTTGGTTCCGGCTTGGCTTCTGGGAGCCCATCTTGGGGCCACCTTGTGGCCTATGGTCTCTTTGTTGGGGGCAGCAGCCTGGGCTAGGGACAAGCAGGCCTTGTGGAGCTCCTTTGAGCCTCAGTTTCCCATCATGGAGCTTTTTGCCACCTTGTGTGATTGTGGGATAAGATGAATGGATGCACGTGGAGGGCTGGGCCCCTGGGGTCACCGGATACTCGGGCACCTCTTTCCTTGGAGTAAGAGGTAGGGCTACGGTGGGGTCAGGGGTCTGAGTGAGTTCCTGCTGGCACCTGCTAGGAGGAGGAAGTGAGAGAGAGGGGACGGGACCTCAGGAGGCCACTTGTGTGCCTTATTTGGAGATCTTTCTGGCTTCCCCATCTCTCCTGCTGCACCCTCAAGACTGGGGCTCAGCAAACCTGGGGCGGGGCTGGGGCTGCCTGCTGGAGCCCGGGGTCAGGGCTTAGCAGGGGTCACGACTTCTGATTTGGAACTACTCTTTGGTGAGGGTTCCTTTAGTCTTCCTTTTTGGGTGAACCTCTCAGGGACACTATATCCCCAACTGTAAAATGAGCTTTCCCATATCCGTCCTCTTTCCAGGATTGGGGAACAGCTTCTGCCCCGGGGCATCCTCCCATTCTTTTCTTGCTCTCCTGCATTCCCAGCCTGGCACTCCCAGATGGCTGTCCACTCTGGCTTAAGGCAGAGCCTGGCATGGGGGAGGGGGGCAAGGTTTCAGCCATCAGACTCGGGCGGGCCCCGCCTCTCTTACCAACTGTAATGCAGTAAAGGTGAATGGCTGGGTGGGAAGGGAGCCTTCCTGGAGGAGGCAGCCACATCCTGGCCCCCAGACAGAGAGACCCGTCTCAGAACCCTGGTCTGTGCTGAGCTCCTCCCACGCAGTGACCTGATTACTCTCCCATCTTCCCAGATCCTCATGGCCACCACGGACAACGCCAACATCCTGATGCAGGTCGACAACACCCGTCTGGCTGCTGATGACTTCTGCACCAAGTGAGCCCTGGCCAGGGAGGCTGGGGAGGAACTGGGGGCACCCCTCCCTACCCCAGGACTCCTCAGTTGCTGGTGGCAAGGTCCAGGAGCTGGGGGTGGGGGAGTCCCTGCTAAGAGTCCTGCACCTCTTAGCCCAGGATGCAGCAAACGCAGCAGATGCTGAAGGTTGCTGGGCTTAGTCAGGTGATGGAAGAGTGGGACGAGGGGGCAGGAGGCAGAGGGGAGAGGACCCAGGAAGCCAGGTGGGGGTGGGGTCTTGCCCTGCGTGGTCCCAGGCCCCCAGGGCTGCGATGGGCTTCTACTCCACCCCCTCATTGTTCGGAGGCAGGGTGCTGGCCAGAACCTGCACCTGCCAGTCCGAGCATCCTGACGGAAGTCTCTGGTTCCCTTCGCAGGTTCGAGACGGAGCAGGCCCTGCGGATGAGCGTGGAGGCCGACATCAGTGGCCTGCGCAGGGTGCTGGACGAGCTGACCCTGGCCAGAGCCGACCTGGAGATGCAGATCGAGAACCTCAAGGAGGAGCTGGCCTACCTCCGGAAAAATCACGAGGAGGTGAGGCAGCCGGGGCAGTAGGTCAAAGAAGATGCTGAGTGGGTGGCAGGGCTGTGGGGCCGTGCCAGGTTGAGACTGCGGGAAGAGCACAGGTGTCCAGGCTGGTCGCCTTACAGTGCTGCTCTGTCTGCAGAGCCCTGATGCCCACGCAGGGCAGCCTCCTCCATGTACTACCTTGCTTCCCTGCATCTGGGGAGCCTCCCAGGGGCCCACAGAGGCCTCTTCTGCCCCTGCTGGCTTCCCTCACCAGGACAGAGATAATCGAGGAGGTTGCCCCCTTGTCCCAGCTCAAACCCTCGAATCTGGCCCCTAGGTAGAAGTTTGGAAACTAGACAGGATGTTTTGGGGGCTCAGGCCTAAGAATTAGATTCTATCTTCAGAGAGCCCTCAGTCTAATGGAGGCAACACAGAGTCTGTCCTCAGGGAACCCCTAGCCTGATGGTGGAGGCAAAGCCCACATAGAGCAGGTGAATAAAAATCATTCGGAGGGTCAGAGAGTAGAGGGCAGGCAGAACAAAGGAGGTGTCCTTGGGAGGGGTCTGGAGAACTTGCCTGGGAAGGGTTGGGAGTGAGAGATCAGGATGCATGTCCACACCCACCATCCCCTCCTCCACAGGAGATGAACGTCCTGCGAGGCCAGGTGGGCGGTGAGGTCAACGTGGAGATGGATGCCGCGCCCAGTGTGGACCTGAGCCGCATCCTGAACGAGATGCGCGCCCAGTACGAGAAGATGGCGGAGAAGAACCGCAAAGACGCCGAGGACTGGTTCTTCAGCAAGGTGGGGGCTGCCACAGGCCAGAGGCCTCCCCCAGCGGATGGGGTGCAAGGCTTGAGTCCCCACAGTAAGCCCAGCGCCTGGCATCTTGGCTACCTTATCCCCGGTGAGCCACACGGACACCGGGGGTCAGGGTCCCCTGTTGCATCCGCAGGCCTGGAGCTTGGCTGAAGCTGGAATCCGGTGGGTGGGTAGGGAGACCCCTCAGGAATAAAACCAGAGGGTCAAGACCCCAGGAGCTTGCATCTGTCCCTCAAGAAGTCAGGAACTAGCACCAGGGGCCTGACTACTGTCCTGGCTGGTTCTCAAGTTTCCTATTCTTGTGCTTTACATTTGCAGAGATTAAACATAAAACTTAACATCCTTTCAAAGGCTTCTGAGTTCTGGGAAGTGGGAAGGTGGTGAGAAGGCACTGCTCCCACAGTGAGGTTTGGGAGGAGGCCTGAGAGGCCCAGGGGAGGTCAGGAAGGTGGCCATGGTGAGGGGGGATTGGGGAGAGTGGGGAGAGCCCAGGTGCCTGTCTGGGCACAGAGTGGACCCTGGGCTGAGCATATGGAGGCCATGGGGGTCACCTGCCTTGGAGAAGGGAAGCTGGGCTCACGCTGCCCTGTCCTGTGTCCTGTCTGCAGACAGAGGAACTGAACCGCGAGGTGGCCACCAACAGCGAGCTGGTGCAGAGCAGCAAGAGCGAGGTCTCAGAGCTCCGGCGCACCCTGCAGAACCTGGAGATCGAGCTGCAGTTCCAGCTCAGCACGGTAGGGGCGCTGCCAGGCCTCGGGGGTGTGGGGGAGGCGCCCAGGTCTCTGGAGGAGGCACTGAGAACCCTTCTGACCCCTGCCCCTCCCTCTCTCCTGCAGAAAGCATCTCTGGAGGGTAGCCTGGCGGAGACAGAGAACCGCTACTGCCTGCAGCTGTCCCAGATCCAGGGGCTGATCTGCAGCGTGGAGGAGCAGTTGGCCCAGCTGCGCTGCGATATGGAACAGCAGAGCCACGAGTACCAGATGCTGCTGGACGTGAAGACACGGCTGGAGCAGGAGATCGCCACCTACCGCCGCCTGCTGGAGGGCGAGGACATCCAGTGAGCGGGGAGGCCCCCGGGCCAGGGCTGGGGGCCTGGGGCAGAGGTGAGGCTGAGACCCACATCTAATCTCTCTCTCTCTCTTTTTTTTTTCTTGCAGGCTGCCTCAGCACAAGATCAGAGATCGTAAGCATCTTGGTTGCTGAGGGTGGGGCTGCACGGGGCAGGCGACCCACCTGTACGTTGCTGGGGGAGGGTGTCCGGGAGCTCCAGGAAATGATGGCTGCTGCTCAGCAGGGGTGGGGGAAGGGACCCGGTAGGGCTCAGGGTCCTAATCAAGTGAGTGGGACACTATCTGGTCCAATGGGCGAGAGGCAGGGAAATGGCCCTTACCTTGGAGATCCTAGTCTGAGGTGGGAGACATGGTCCCAGCTCTGGAGAGTCTCATCTGATGGGGAGGTAGGGACATGGTCTCACGATCTTTGCTCTTGGGACCCTACAGATGAACAAAAGCAGTCTTGTGTCTGGAGTCTCTTGTCTGATGGCAGAAAGGGACTTGATCCTTGTCCTCCAGATCCCAGTCTGATGGGGAAGAAAAAATCCCTGCCCTGGGGCATCTAGCCTAAGGGTGTGGACCAGGGTCTTGTCTTGGAGATCCACTCCTGAAGGGAGCATAATCTATGCCCTTGAGAATGCAGAGAAATGGAGACAGACCCCATTTCGTGTAGCATCCAGTCTGTGCAGTCTTCCTCTTGCAGAAGGACATGTGGGTCAGAATCAAACCATCTATTTGGGAGACAGGATTCACCTAGGGGCACCAGGAAGGAACAGGGTGGGAGGGAGCGAGTGGCAAGGTCAGGGGGACACCTGTGCGGATGTGATGTTGAGGGGCCAGCAGAGGCGTGGACACCAAGTGGCCATGGGGGAGAAAGCCGGCTCCACTCAGGGGGCTGGGGGCTGAGCCAGGACCTCTTGGCCCCCACCCACCCTGAGTGTCTGTCTCCTGCAGCTGTGACCACCCGCCAGGTGCGCACCATTGTGGAAGAAGTCCAAGATGGCAGGGTCATCTCCTCCCGCGAGGAGGTCCGCCAGGCCACCCACTGAGGACTCTGCTCCCCCCGCCAGGCCCTCCGGGGCCCCCCATTGGCTCCACAGCCACTGTAGCCCCAGCCCCTGGCTTCAGTCCTTTTCCCATCCCCCCTCCCTGACCAATAAAGCTTGTCAACTGAGACATGGAATGCTCCCTGGTTGTGGCCACTCACGTGGCCCCGGCGCAGAAGGGGTGAACCGGTGGTGGTGGGGTGAATGGGGGTAGGGGGAGGAGGCCGTGGACACCCACTGTTGTTGACTTGGAGGTCAGGGGTCATCTTAGAACAGGGTGAAGACTAGGTTTGGGCAGAACTCGAGGGGAGGGAGTTGCTTTTTATCTCCCAAGGGCTGGTGATTCCTGGGAGGGTGGCCCAGGCAGTGCCAGACCCAGGTTGAGGTCAGCGTGTCAGGGGGCAGCCTTAGGTGTCCTCTTCTTGGCCTGTAATTGGGTCCATGACCTTGGGCATGCCTTCACCCTCACTGAGCCTCATTTTCTCATCCATAAACGGGCAGGAAGATCTCAGGAGCCAGAGGCTCAGGGGTAAAGCATCCGATCGGTTGCCCCTCACAGCCCTGTGGGCTGTGTCCTCCTCTAAGAGGGGACAAGGTGGGGAGGGGCAGGGAGGCAGGCCAGGCCAGGAATCAGGATCCTTCTGAAGGGGGCGGGGATGGAGGACGGAAGGTGGGGAGGCAGGCTGGGTGATTAGGGCCCAGGTTCCTGTGTGAGTCTCAGGAAACCCCTAGAAGGGGTCTGTGGGTCCGGATGCTCCCATCGCCTCAACCCCAGGAACGTGAGCTGAGACCTGTGCTTCCAGAGACCGCAAGTGTGGGAGAGAGGGTGGGGCCTCTCCCAGGGATATGTCTTCAAATGGTGAGCTCAGGATGGGGCATTCAGGGGAGGCTGTGCCCGGGGAGCTGCACTGCCCTCCCTGGGCAGTTTGTCCCCTCTTGGTTCCAGCAGCGTGGAGGTCGGAGAGGTGGGAAACTGTCTCCTGGGGAAGGGGGAGGGGCCGTCCTGCCTCAGCCGCTCCAACACCCTCCAGCCCCGCCCCTGTCACTCCACGGCCAGGCGCTGAGCCAGCAGGAGAGGAGCCCCGGAAGTCTTTCTTTGAGTAAATCTGGAAAGCACTGGGCCAGGCGGGTCTGATTTCCTGGTTTTCTTCAAGAAGTGGGGGTGGGTGGAAGGTGTTAACGGGGTGGGGGGGGGAGGTATGCCCTCACCCCTGTTCACTGACAGGCCCCCTCCAAACACGTGCTCTCGCCCGGTGCCTGGAGACTGAGGGCGCGGCCGGGACAGGGAGGGGGCAGGAGCAGCCAGAGCCCCCCAGAGGCCTGGCGTGGTGGAGGCTTGGGACCAGCGGAGGCCCGGGAGGAGCAGGTGGCACAGGGCCGTGAGCGCTGTCTATGACGTGGGCCGCGGGGTGTGAGGACTTTGGGCAGGTCAAAGGCCCTCTGTGGATCTCAGAAGCCACAGTAAAGGACGGACGGGTGAGATGAGCCGCAGCCAACAGCGCTTCCGGCCGCGATCCCAGGGGCAGGGAAGACATTGAGTTCCTTTCCACGGCAGGGACAACAGCCTGGAGTCCAGGGCCTGTGTCTGCAGAGGCAAATGCCGGACTCAAAGCAGGCTGGGAGCGTGGGCTCCGCTCCTGCAGGGACAGGCAGCTCTCAGCTGCCTGGGGCGGCAATCAGGGTAGGGAGGGAGGGCAGGAGGGAGGGAGGCACCGTACCCACCAGGCCCCCACCGTACATCCAGCCACAACCGGGAGAACCAGCCCTGGGCTGAGGATGGTCCGTCTGGGGGTGATCTCGTTTACCTGAGCGACAGTTCCAGGAAGAGGGGAGGGTCCGGGAAGAGGTGCCCCATGGTGTGGAGGGGGGACACTGAGGCTCCTAGGGGCAGTGACTCAGCCCCCTGTTTGGAGCCTGGCATGTCAGGGGTGGGGTAGGGCATGGGAGGGGAGACAGCTATGCTGAAAGAGGCCAGAGCCCCACTCCCTGCCCAAACCCAGGCTCTTAGGCAGGGCCCTCTCTCCCCGCAGACCCTGGGGGTCCACTTTTACTGATGGGGTGAGTGAGGAGGGGTCCGAGTGTGGGGCTGGGAGACGCAGCCCCGGACTTCACCCTTGTGCGGGGGAGGAAGCCCCTGCCCACAAAGCGAGTGGGTGGGTGGTCAGGAGGCCACAATGGGGGAGCAGCCAGGTGTCCCGGGAACTGCACCAGGAGAGCAGTGGCTGCGGTGCCGGGGCTGGAGGTCCACAGGGCAGAGCGCGGGACCCAGAGAGGGAAAGTTCTGCCCTTTCCAGGACTGCTCAGCCCGGGCCTGGGCAGGTGGGGGCCGCAGGGAGGAGTGCCTGTGGGTGGAGGCCTGTGGTCCCCTTGGGGATGGTATGGCTTTGTCCAGGCACACCACGCTGACCCGGGCTGCTGGGGCATGTGCCTGCGGCTGGACTGGGGGCCCAGCTGTGGGACTCTCCAAGGGACTCACAGTTCATCCACACCCACCCGCCTGCTGCACAAGATGTTTCAGTGAGCCGGTCTGCACCTCCCCCGGCTGCCGTCTCACCCACACTCGTACGAGGGACACACACCCCTGATGCCCAGGCTCGGGCCGGCCACGGGTGGTCAGCCCCTGTGACTCTTCCTCCACCTCGCCCACACTCTGGAAGGGTGACCTTGACGGTGCTTTCTGCGGAGAAATGACACGGCAGTGACACTGTCCATGGCACTGCGTCGCTCTGTGCCTGGGTCTGCGCTGGGCCCGGGGGAAGCAAGAGACCCAGGCCCTGGTGCGGAGGGGCCCTGAGGGACCCCAAGGGACCCCAGTCTAGGGGTGGTAAACCGGGCACAATGGCAGGCCTGACACTCCTCCCTCAGCCCTTATGCAGTGTGTTCTCCTGTGCCACCCAGGCTTTGGGGGGCTGAGGGGAACAGAGGGGCCAGAGCCAGGACAGTTCAGTCCCCAGGCAGAGTCCAGACTGCCACCCAGCTTAACCCAGCCACAGGCTCCCCTGAGGGCCCCTGGTTGTGCAGCCCATTGTGAGAGGCCCTGCCTTGGAAGGGGGAGATCCAACACAGTGGGGGAGGACCGCCTAAGGTGGGTAAGGCACTCACAGACTCACCCAGATCCTGGGACCAGGCACGGGGCCGGAGCCTGCCTGGGGGTCATTTGTTCACTCCCAGGGAGCCCGTCCCCTCCCTGCAGGCCCCCTACCTCCCATTATGGCCTGAACACTCAGTGTTGGGGACGTCTCTACCTCCTCCAGACATTCTGCCCCGAGGGCCTCTCTGTCTCGTTCTCTGCATCTGAGTGTCCACACAGTGCGTGGCACATAGTAGGCGCTTTATAAATACCTGACGCTAAATGCAGTGATAGCCACCAGTCTGTGACAGCTGCTTTATTTGTTTCACCTCTCTGTGCCTGTGAAGTGGTGCTGCCATTCCTATTTGCCAGAGAAGGAAACTGAGGCTCAGCGGGGAGGAATGACTTACCTAGTATGTGGCCCCTGCTGGCCCGACTGCAGCCTGCTCTGTCCTGGCTCATCTGGCTCCTCTCTTTCTTCATCCTGCCCTGAAGCCTGTGACTGTGGCTGCCATCCGTGGCTGGGGGCTTTGAAGCAGCCTCCCCTTTCCCCTCAGGCTCCCTGGAGTCTCCTTCCCCTCTCCTCCCTCCCCCAGTTGCCTCTTGGTCCCCTGCCTGGCTGGACACCAGAATCCCCTAGGAGCTTGTAAAACCTCCCCACCGTCGGGCTTGTCCTGGGCGAGGCTGATGAAGTGGGTCAGAGCGGGGCCCGGGAATCTCTATGGGGATTCTCGTGTTCAGTCAGATTTGGGAATCACTGCAAGTTGAGGTGTGGCATTGGCCAATAGTATTTCCTGGCCAGTTCAGGTATGTGATGATGATACCTGGGATGGAGCTGGGCCAAGGAGAGAGGAAAGAGGCCTGCGTGGAGGAAGGAACCCACTGCCTGGAGGGGCTGGTGGGACTCTATACTCTGTGCTGAGCAGGTCTGGTGATTCTGGCTCTTGGCAACCTTGGGGCAGGTGGGTTTCACTGGCACGGAGGAAATGCCAGCTGCATCCTGAGGGCCAAGCATCCCAGGTTTGCTGCTGCACTGTGTTGTCTTCCTGGCCTTAGTTTACTCTCCAGGGTCAAATGATAAGTTCCAAGGTCAGAGACCACGTCAGCATCTCTCTCTTCCCTGCCGCACCCCAAATGCTGGACACACGGTGGGTGCTTGGGCTGTGGTGTCGATTGAGTGATCTGATGGGTTGGTTGGCAACTTCCGGCAGCTTCTCAGCTCATGCAGATCCCCGACCTCCAGGGCTGGGTCTGTGTGTAATCCCACCCCCGACTCCTCCAGGAATGGGGGCAGGGGCGGCGATCTGGTGAGAAGGGAGGTGGAGGGTTGGGGGTGGTGCAGAGAAGGAGGAGCTCCCAGAGACCACCGGGAGAGTCAGTGTGGACTTCGGTCAGGGTCCTGGACCTGGGTCTAGTCTCTGCTCCTCTGCTGCTGCTGCTGCTTCCTCTTCAAAAAAAATTTTTTGGCTGCTCCATGCAGCATGTGAAATCTTAATTCCCCAACCAGGGATTGAACCTGCACCCCCTGCACTGGAAGCGTGGAGTCTTAACCACTGGACCGCCAAGGAAGCCCGTCTGCTCCTCTGCTTCTGTCCTGTTTAACATGGGACAAGTCTTTTGTGCTCTCTGGTTGGGGCTTGGTGGTCTTTGCTGATCTTGAAGGCCATTTCCAGCTCCAAAGGTGATGAATCTGTGATTGGACCCGAACTCCAGGCCCATCCTGAAGTCTGGGATGATGGGGGTTTTGTCTAAGATTCCAGGGTCCCTTTTGCCTATTTTGGGGGTTAGGGGAGGGAATAGCAAGTTCTCTCTCCCAGGCCTGGCCCTGAAGGCATAGGCTGGGTACCAGCTCTGCTCATCCCTTTGGGCCCTGTGCCTCCAGATGAGGGACATGATGTGGCAGAAACAAAGCCCTGGTTATGCTGAGACAGAATTTCCCGCCCCAAGGTTCAAGGTGGTATTGTCCAGCAGGACTCGGGCTGAGGCAAGCTCTCTTCCGCCTCCTCTCACTTCCACAGAGGCACTGCAGAGCAAGGACAGTGGCCAGCTCTGTCGGTCACCCCCCAGGGCACCCCAAGGAGGCCTCTTTGTTGGGGCCCAGACCCCCCACTCCTGCCTTCAGACCTCAGGCCAATATCATGTCCAGCATGGGCAGAGCTCATTCCAGGCAGATAATGGACATGTTTGCCAGGCATTGCGGGACAGTTGAAGACAGCCCATCTCTGGGATCAAGTCCCGGCTCTGCAGCTTAAACCCAGTGGCTTTGGGCAAATCACCCTCTCTCTCTGGCTTTCTCTGGTTCTCCCTCTCTCCTCCTCACCTCACAGGGTTGTTTCAAGACAGTGATGTATGTTGGAGGGGCAAAAACAGAGTGGTTCAGGATGCTGGAAAGAACTTGGGCTGGGCGAGCAGACAGACAGGGGTTCAAGCGTCTTGGTAAGCTCACTTACCCTTCCAGCCCCCTCATCTGTGAACTGGTGGCAGGAATAAGGCCCTCACAGAACTGTGTGGCATGTGTAGGGCACTCCATGCAATACCTGAGCGTGGCTGGTGACCAGGGAGCCACCTTCCCCCGTCTCCTCGACTGAACGAATAAAGTTGCCAAGTCCAGCCTGGAAGCTGTGGATGCTCCAGAGAAAAACTGTTGGGATCTAAGCCCTGGAGACACTGTGGGGTCTTGGAGTCTTGCGGTGGGGTTCGGGGGTCACAGGTAGTACCGGCAGCAGGATGGGGATTCCCTCCTACCACAGTTTACGGTGGGTGCCTGTGATTAGGTGAAGCAATGCGCTGGGCGGGGGAGCTGCTCAAAGGGTGGGAGTGTGGGAGAGCAGAGGAGAGGGCAGACACGTGGGAGGGAGGTGCCAGAGCATAGAGGCGGGCGAGGAGGGGCGGGTGAGGGGTAGCTGGGCTGGAAAGGAAGGAAGGGGAGGCTGGGGGTCACGGCTGGCCATTGGGGAGGGGCCAGCAGGGTCCTTCATGCATGTTCCTTTTTGGCTGGCGGTGTGCCCTCCCCTTTTACAGATGAGTAAACTGAGGTCCAGAGGCTCATAGACTAAAGGACTACCTATGCCATGCAGCTTGTACGGAGCAGAGCAGGGATTCAAGCTGCTACCTGCTCGTTTCATGGTACACACCACTTCTGGAGGTCCTGGGGGCTCAAAGGCAGCCTCTGAAACTGGGATAGGAGTCATAGAATTTTTAGAACTGGAAAGGACTCTGAGATTGCTCGGTTCAGCCTTGTCACTTTACTGAGGGCAAACAGAGGCCCAGAGAGGGTAGATGGCGGGTGGGGGGCGCAGGTCACACAGCGAGCAGAGCAGAGCAGGACCATGAACCCAGCTCTCCTGTCCACAGCCAGCCATGTAGGGTCCCCACAGCTGCATCCCGAGACAGCCCCTGGACAGCACCGCTGAGGCCATTCATCCAAGGCTGTCACCGTGGGGCAGGGAGTCCTGCCATGGGCTGACTCACTGCCCAGGGATGCAGTTACCACAAATTTGCCTGTGCCACAGCACTGCTAGCCCCTCAGGCTCCAGGAACTAACTGCAGCTAGATTCCCGTTGCCTAGCGTGAGTCACCACCAACATGAGTTGGTATGTTTGCTCTCGGCTCCACACCCCCAAAAGCTATGTGGAAACTCAGAGAGGCCCACAGTGAATGAGTTGACCCCGGGCTGAATAATCTGGAGGGGAGCTGGATGGGATCGGGAGTGATGAAATCCGGAGCGGGGCCCGGAGTCAGCAGCTGGGAGGGTCCCTCTTTCCTCACGTGCATATAAACATTCCTGGGGTTTGAGGACGCCTCCGCATCCTCCCAGCCTCCCCGAGCACCTTTCTCTTCTCTCTTCTCACCACGACCCACCTGCAGGCGCCGCCAGTTCACCTCCTCCAGCTCCATCGAGGGCTCCTGTGGCATCGGCGGCGGCTCCAACCTCGGGTCTTCCGTCATGGCCGGAGGCTCCTGCCGGGCCCCCAGCGCCAACAGGCCCCCAGGGGCCCGTCTGTCTCCTCCTCCCGCTACTCCTCCGGGGGTGTCTGCGGGCTGTGGGGCGGCTATGGTGGCAGCTTCAGCAGCAGCAGCAGCTTTGGTGGGGCCCTGGGTAGCATCTTCGTTGGAGGATATGGTGGTGGCCTTGGCGTCTGCCTCAGTGGTGGCAATGGTGGCCTCCTCTCTGGCAACGAGAAGGTCACCATGCAGAACCTCAACGACCTCCTGGCCTCCTACCTGGAGAAGGTGCGCGCCCTGGAGGAGGCCGACACGGAGCTGGAGGTGAAGATCCGCGACTGGTACCAGAAGCAGAGGCCCAGGCCTGCCTGCGACTACAGCCCCTACTTCAAGACCATCGAGGACCTGCGGGGCCAGGTGGCGTGGCCAGGTGCGCGGCTCTGGTGGTGGAGTGTTGATAGAGGTCATGGCTGCAGTGGACCCTAGAAAAACGCTTGCTACCGTCTTCATTTTATAAACAGGGAGACTGAGGCCCGCTTTTGAGGAGTGGCCATGGACTACTCAGAATTGGTGGCGGAGGGGTCCCTTTTTAGCATCAGCGTATCTGAGCTGGACCTGGTACCCTGAATCTCTTACTCCCTGCAAGCATTCTTTGGATCAGCTTCTCTCCAAAGTAAGATGGGGCCCAGGATGGGGTGGCGGATACGTGGGTGCATCCCCTGCACATGCTGAGCTGGGTGGAGAAGGCACCCTAGGCTGTCTGGGGGAGAGTAAAGACTGACCTGCCAGCCAGATAACCCCAAGTATGGTGAGGCTCCTTTCTCCCCTCTTTGCTATTCACCCCTGAGCAGCAGGGCCTTGGCTAACCAGACCTGTCCTTCATCCCCTCTGCAGATCTTTGAGGCCACAATAGAGAATACACAGCCTCTTCTTTTTTTTTTTTTTTTTTTTGCGGTACACGGGCCTCTCACTGTTGCGGCCTCTCCCGTTGCGGAGCACAGGCTCCGGACGCGCAGGCTCAGCGGCCATGGCTCACGGGCCCAGCCGCTCCGCGGCATGTGGGATCTTCCCGGACCGGGGCACGAACCCGCGTCCCCTGCATCGCCAGGCAGACTCTCAACCACTGCGCCACCAGGGAAGCCCCACAGCCTCTTCTGCAGATTGACAATGCCAGGCTGGCAGCCGATGACTTCAGGGCCAAGCAAGCAGCACTGCGGTGGCTGAGGACAGAGAGCAGAGGGTAGGGGATGAGCAGTGAGGTTGTCCAGACACGAGGGCCAGCAGGTCTTGAGCCTCAGAAGCTTCATGATGGACCCTGAGGCCCTGACCTTTGTCTTGCCAGGTATGAGAATGAGCTGGCCCTGCGCCAGGGCGTGGAGGCCGACACCCACAGCCTGCGCAGGGTGCTGGACGAGCTGACCCTGGTAAAGACCGACCTGGAGATGCAGATCGAGGGCCTGAAGGAGGAGCTGGCCTGCCTCCGGAAGAACCACGAGGAGGTGAGGCTTCTCCTGGCAGCGGGAGGCTGGTCCAGTGGGGCTGCGGATGCACCTGGGGCCAGGGAAGGGGCAGCTGAACTGATCACCTCCCCCCATCCCTTCCTTAGAGATGCTTACCCTGCAGAGTCAGACCAGCGGGGACGTCAGCGTGGAGGTGGACGCTGCCCCCAGCGTGGACCTGAGCCACATCCTGAATGAGATGCGCGACCGGTATGAACAGATAGCAGACAAGAACTGCAGAGATGCCGAGGCCTGGTTCCTGAGCAAGGTGATGTGGGTCCTCAGTCCTCCTGCAGGACTTCCCAGCTGGGGTGCCTCTGGAGTGCCCCACACCTTCTGTTCTTTCCTATCTTAGAAAGAGGAGCTGAACAAAGAAGTGGCCTCTAACAGAGAGAGCTGATGCAGAACAGCCATAATGAGTTGAATGAGCTCGGAAGGGTGCTCCAGGGCCTGGAGGTCAAACTGCAGTCCCAGTTCTGCATGGTAAGAAGGATCAGGCCCAGCCCCAGCCTCCAAGTCGCCAGTGATGGCACCACCCCCTGTAATGGAACACCGCCGCAGTACAGTTCCTTCTCTCTTTTCCCAGGAGTGGGTTGGAGGGATCACTGTACCCATTATATAGATGGAGAAATTAAGGTCCAGAACAAATGGTGGAATAACTTTTCTCCACGTTGTCTAGCCCATCAGTAGCCCAGCTGGGGTCAAAAATCCATGCACCTCTCAGGAAACATGCCCAAAGACCTGTGGGTACAGCAGTGACTCCCTCCGTTGACTCTCTCTTTTGCCCTCTCCCATCCACAGAAAGCATCCCTGGAGAAGACCCTGGAGGAGACCAGAAACCGCTACTGCCTGCAGCTGGCCCAGATCCAGGAGCTGATCTGCAGCGTGGAGGAGCAGCTGGCCCAGCTGCGCTGCGAGATGGAACAGCAGAGCCAGGAGTAAAAGATGCTGCTGGGGGCTTCCCTGGTGGCGCAGTGGTTGGGAATCCGCCTGCCGATGCAGGGGACACGGGTTCGTGCCCTGGTCTGGGAGGATCCCACATGCCGCTGAGCGGCTGGGCCCGTGAGCCATGGCCGCTGAGCCTGCGCGTCCGGAGCCTGTGCTCCACGGTGGGAGAGGCCGCAACAGTGAGAGGCCCGCAAAAAAAAAAAAAAAAAAGAAAGAAAGAAAAAAAGAAAAGATGCTGCTGGACGTGAAGACACGGCTGGAGCAGGAGATCGCCACCTACCACCGCCTGCTGGAGGGCGAGGACGCCCAGTGAGTGGGGGCCGCCCCTGTCCTGCCCCACAGACCCTTCAGCCCCACCCCTGCTGCTCCCAACACACCTAACCGCTCTACCTTTTCTCCCCTACAGCCAGCCTCTCCTCCCAGCACCCATCCGGCCAGGACTATGTTTCCTGCAAAGTTAAGGCTCCTGAGGGTCCCGGAGCCGCCTTTGCCCACACGCCGGCCTCACCACCTGAAGGCCTGGGTCCAGCCCCTGCTCGCCCCAGCCGTCTTCCCTCCCTCTCTGCTGGTGGTGGGCTAATAAAGCTGACTTTCTGGTTGATGCATCAATCCCGTGTGGTCTCCGTTCCTGAGCTGATGGTAGGGGAATTGGAGGTGCCTCCCAGGAATCTTCTGGGACCTCACAGCCTGAGGGATGCAGGAAAGAGCCAAGCTCAGAAGAGCTTGTAGGGTCTTCCTTGAAGACCTGCATGCTGTCGGGGGAGTGGGAGTTGGGACATAGGATGGGAGGGAGCTCGCTCGTGTTGGCAGATGCTGTGGGAGACGTTTTACAGCAGCTCTTTCCTCCGACTCACCTGGCGACTCTGGGAGGGGGCCGTGGTCAGGCTCATCTTGGTGCTTAATGTCACACAGACATGAGGTGGCACAACAGTGGCTCAGGTCTGCCCAGCTGCAAAGTCCATGCCTTTCTCTTATACGGCTCTATCTTTTTAGGTATTTTAACCCAAGACTCCCAAGCTTGAGCTCCTAACTCTACCCCTTGGAGCCTCACCTTTGCACACAATGATTTTAGTGTTGGATGGTGGAGGGAGAGCCTTCTGCCTTGGGGGTGGTGTCCACGGTTAGGACTGAATCTTTCTTCTTCCAACCTGCTCCCCACCATCACTCCCATCAACTCCCTCCTCTTCCTCGTTCCCCTCAGCCAGTGAATCGTGTGCTAGCGAGTCCCCTAGAAATAGCTGTCACCCCTGCTTCCTCTTCATACCCACAACCACTGCCGCCATCCGATTTGCTTCCTCACTCCCTAGAACTGGGCCCAGCCTACTAATTGGAGTCCCTTGCTGTCCATCTCCCCCACCCTCGCTTCTACCGAAGGACCTTTCTAACGAGAATGTGGTACAGATCAAGAATAAGGAGGCCATTAGGACCCCTCCGTTCAACCAGCTGTGTTGTTCCCTCTCTCCTGGGGTACTTGGCCTTCCCGTCTCAACCCTCAGTGGTGCCTCTCCCCACCCCCTGCCCTGCACCCCATGAATCCACCCTACTTGGCTGTTGAGGTGTACCGCACTCTCACTTGCTGTGGATGCCTTCCATACTTTAAAATTTTGATTAAAAAATCAAAGCTATGGGAATTCCCTGGCAGTCCAGTGGTTAGGACTCGGTGCTTTCACTGCCGGGACCCAGGTTCAATTTCAATCCCTGGTTGGGGAACTAAGATCCCGTAAGCCATGCAGCGTGGCCAAAACAAAACCAAACATAACAAAACAAAACAAAACAAATCAAAGTTATGTCTGTAGAACATAATTAGATTTTTATGAAAAAGAGCCACTCCCAGGCTGACATCCCCAGGTGTCACACACCTCCATACCTACCTCCCACTTTCAAGTCTTAGTTCTTACTTTTGTCATTTGCCTCCTTTATTCTTTTTTTAAAAAATTTTTAAATTTAATTTTATTTTTTTATACAGCAGGTTCTTGTTAGTTATCCATTTAATACATGTTAGAGTATGTATGTCAACCCCAATCTCCCAATTCATCACCCCTTACCCCTACCGCTTTCCCTCCTTGGTGTCCATACATTTGTTCTTTACATCTGTGTCTCAATTTCTGCCCTGCAAACGAGCTCATCTGTACCATTTTTCTAGATTCCACATACATGCATTAATATATGATATTTGTTTTTTTTTTCTGACTTACTTCACTCTGTATGACAGTCTCTAGATCCATCCACGTCTCTACAAATGACCCAATTTCGTTCCTTTTAATGGCTGAATAATATTCCATTGTATATATGTACCACATCTTCTTTATCCATTTGTCTGTCAATGGGCATTTCGGTTGCTTCCATGACCTGGCTATTGTAAATAGCACTGCAATGAACATTGGGGTGCATGTGTCTTTTTGAATTATGGCTTTCTCTTTACCAGCATACCATTGGCATATATAGTTAAAACCCAAAAGCTCAGGTGCCTCGGTTTGGGTTTTAGAAGCAGATCCTTAGACAAAAATTTCAAGTGCAAGAAGTGTTTTGGGTAATGCCTCATGAAACACCATTAGGAAGTGGGAAGTGAGACAGGGAGGGGAAGGAAGCTAATAAGGGCTGTATTATCAAGCAAGTGAACACTGTGGACAACTGGAGCTTAATCCCACCAGGGAACTCCCACCTCAGCGTTCTTTCCAAAGGACCAGGGAGCTGGGGTATTTATCCTCCCATTCCATCAGTCTCAGGCAAGGGGAGTGGCATTACCCGCCCCCCCCCCCCAGCACTCTGGCCTGTCCCGTACATTGGCAGAATGGGCTCTTGTGGCCAGAGAAGGTCCTCAGGCAAAAGTCTCTGCTGCTGACAAATCTGGCCAGTAAATGCCTAGGAGAAGTGAACAGAGCTTGGTGGTAACAGGAGGCTGTGATGCTGCCAGGGGTTGGCTTTACGGAGCATCCTGGCAGCTTTGGGACAGCTGTACATTCAGTGGCAGCTGGGAGGGGCTCAGTGCTTGGGGACTGAGGCCGAGAGGGCTTCCTTGCCTTTACCTCTCTAAGTCTATAACATGGACACTGTAACACCTTCCCCAAGAGGCTTAGGATTAAGTGAGAATATCGGTGGTAGTGCCTAGCCCAGGGCTCAGGAAATGAAAGCTCTAAGTGTCCTTCAGAGTCTATGAAGACAGATTCTTCCCAGACCTCAGACCTTAGAAGATATTTATCTCTCTTGACAGTCAGATGTGCCTCCTTTTTAGTTAGTGAGAGTTTTATATTTCATCATGTTTCCTTTTTTGTCTTGGCTGCCAGGAAACCCAGAGCTAGATGTCAGGTATAGCAGCCTCCTCCTTAGAGTTACCGCCACCTCCGTTTTGCAGTAGACACAAATTGGGGTGGCTGCTTAGATCATAGGGGTTGGGGCCAAATCTGTGCCTCTCACTTCTTCTGATACTTGACCTTTACTCCTTGGTTGGGGCTTGGGGCTGTGGGGCAAGTATGCCTGCTGGGTTGGTCATATAGGATTCTGGCTACTGGCCACATCAGGCCATGCAGGTGGCCTTCCCTGGGTTTTTTTCAAATTCGAGTTGATCCTCTCTAGCCAAGATGCTGAAGGATGAGTTTAAGACTGCCTTCAGCCATGGTTCCAGCCTTGTGTGTGTCTGTGTGTGTCTGTGTGTGTGTGCATTAGAGAGAGAGAGAGAGACAGAGACAGAGAGACAAGAGAATGATGAATCAATGAATTGCCTCTTTTTGAAACTAATTCACTTTGGCTTTCTGTCTTTTGCAATCAAAACATGTTCATCAATATACTCTATTATCTAATTCTTGATTTATTTTTCTTTAATGGATATTTTTAGTTTTATTATACATGAGGTAAGTTTTATGTTATACATTTTTTTCTTTTTTAAAATTGAACTATAGTTGATTTACAATATTTAGGTATACAGCAAAGTAGATTCAGTTATAATGTGTATATATATATATATATATATATATATATATATATATATATACACATATATTCTTTTTCAGCTTCTTTTCCATTATAGGATATTACAAGATATTGAATATAGTTCCCTGTGCTATACAGTAAATCCTTGTTGCTTATCTATTTTATATATAGTAGTGTATATCTGTTAATCTCATACTCCTAATTTATCCCTCTCCCTCCTCTTTTCCCTTTGGTAACCATAAGTTTGTTTTCTATGTCTGTGAGTCTGTTTCTGTTTTGTAAATAAGTTCATTTGTATCATATTTTAGATTCCCACATATAAATGATATCATATAATATTTGCCTTTCTCTGTCTGACTTACTTCACTTAGTATGATAACCTCTAGGTCCATCTATGTTGCTGCAAATGGCATTACTGCATTCTTTTTATGTCTGAGTAATATTCCATTGTATGTATACCACATCTTCTTTATCCATTCATCTGCTGATGGGCACTTAGGTTGCTACCACGTCTTGGCTATTGTAAATAGTGCTGCTATGAACATTGGGGTGCATGTATACTTTCGAAATAGAGTTTTCATTTTTTCCAGATATATGCCCAGGAGTGGGATTGCTGGGTCATAGGGGTAACTCTATTTTTAGGTTTTTTTTTTTTTTTGTGGTACGCGGGCCTCTCACTGTTGTGGCCTCTCCCGTTGCAGAGCACAGGCTCCGGACACGCAGGCTCAGCGGCCCTGGCTCACGGGCCCAGCTGCTCCGCGGCATGTGGGATCTTCCCGGACCGGTGCACGAACCCGTGTCCCCTGCATCTGCAGGCAGATTCTCAACCACTGCGCCACCAGGGAAGCCCTATTTTCAGTTTTTTAAGGAACCTCCATACCGTTTGCCATAGTGGCTGCATCAATTTTAATTCCCACCAACATTGTAGGAGGGTTCCCTTCCACACCCTCTCCAGCATTAATTATTTGTAGACTTTTTGATGATGCCCATTTTTTGATGGGTTTGTTTTGATTTTTGATATTGAGCTGTATGAACTATCTGTATATTTTGGAAATTAACCCCTTGTCAGCTGCATCTTTTGCAAATGTTTTCTCCCAGCCTGTGTGCTGTCTTTTTGTTTTGTTTATGGTTTCCTTTGCTATGCTGTACAAGTGTCTTTTCTCATAAGCTGCCCAGTCCCCTCTTTTGGAGGTGAGTGACATAGAAATGGGTATGTATGTGTGTCTGAGGACAGATGTTGCCCCCGTTGCACCGACAGCCAGGGCTGCTTGGAGAACCAGGTAATGTCGAGAGACTGGTAGGACTTCCCTGGTCTCGGGGCCTCATTGGAATCCCTGAGTTGCTGCTTCCCTGCCTCCCTCACTCCCAGGCCGGGGGTTGGGGTGGTGTGTGTGGGGTGGTGGACGGTGCTGGACCTCCAACCACAGAATGTGGGCCCCTGCCTTTTCCCCTCACACCCAAGCCATCCTGCTGACTCTTCTTTGGCAGGGCTTCTGTATCTGCCAGTTCCCAGAGACTCCGCCCTGGCCAGGCCCTCGCAGACTCAGCAGCTCATCACCATAGCCTGCTGGCTTCAGCAGCTCTCCCGAGGCCGCCTTCCTCCTATCACTCTGATGCCCCAGCGCTCTCCTGGACTCTTCTGTGTTCTTTGCCTGAATTTTTTTTTTTTCAACATCTTTATTGGAGTATAATTGCTTTACAATGGTGTGTTAGTTTCTGCTTTACAACAAAGTGAATCAGTTATACATATACATATGTTCCCATATCTCTTCCCTCTTGCGTCTGAATTTTGATACCTGTTTTCCATTTGTGCTCACCCCCTGCCCACCCTTGACCTCTAGGGCTTCATTTAAAGTAAGTTTTTAAGCTAAAAATTTCCTCTGTTCCAAGCACCATGCTGGCTACTTGCCATGAATTATCTACTCCTCTCAATAATCCTGCGAGGGAGGAACTGTTATTTTGCCCGTTTGATAGGAAACAGGCTCAGAGGGCTGCAGTGGCTTGTCCAAAGTCACACAGCTGGTCAGTGGGGGAGCCCGGGATGGAACCCCAAGTTCCTGGGAGGCCCTGCTCCCTCCCCGGCCCCTCCGTGTCTCAGCCTGGGGGGAGGGGTGAGCTGCACGGCTTTGAACCTGGTCCCCCACCTCGGACTGGTAGAAACTGCTCCTTTCTTTCTACCCTTCAGGCTGGAAAGCCTTGCCTTTCTTGCGGGGTCTCCCGTACCCTCTCCCAGGGCCTGTTGCTCAAGGCTCCTGACACAGCTCTTGTGATTCCCAGATGCTGACTTTGCTTTTGCTGGCGCTGGAGTTCTCACAGCCACGCCCCTATCTGGGAATGCTGGCTCCCACCCCACCCATCCAGGGATCTTCTTTCTTTCAAAGCTGAGTCAAACCTTTCCAAGAAGGCTTCCATGTGCTACCACCCCCACCATCCCCCACCCCACCCCTGCGGCTCCTGGGTTCTGGGCTCCCCTCAGCCTACAGAGCAGAGAAGGTTCTGGGCTCATTTGCCCTCCCCCATTAGACTGGATGTTCCCAAGCATAAGGGCTGTGTCTCCCCTGTCAGACCAGAGTAATTACAGTAAATTAATACACTGAACACCTACTACATGAGAGAGACACTTCGTGGCTGGTCCCCAAAGGCAATGTAGTAAACTATAACGGGGGGTGCACAGATCATAGAAGTACTGCGGGCGCTGAAAAAGGGGAAATCCAGGTGATCTGAGGTGAGGGGGTGGGACTCCCTGGGAGAGAAATCCACCAAACCTGTCCCTTATCTGGATAAGGGCAAGCGGTATCTTCTTCCCCCTTTTCCCTTTGCTTCCCCCTCTCCCAAAGTGTGTTCCACATGGATGCCAGAGTAGCCCTTGTAAACACGCCTGACAGTGTCATTGCCCTTCTTAGGACCCTTCAGTGCCCCCAGCGTTGTCAGGATAAAGTCTGAGCTCCTTGGCACGGCCTTTGTCCCCCAGCCTCTGCTCTCAGTTCCATCCGGCAGATCCAGCCTTCAGCAGTGTGCGCCAGCAATGCTTAAGTGCTTGCATTCTCCAACAGACCCATGTCTCACACCTATGTGTCTTTGCTCAGGTGCTTCCCTGAGCAAATGGGATATCCTTCCTCACGTCCTTAGCTTGCTTAGCATCTATTCATCATCAAGGTTCAGCTAAGTTAAGAACTCCTCTAGGATGCTTGCCCACCTTGGGATGGGTAGGATGACTTCCCTTTCTCTGTGTTCCATCCATCCTTCACCCACCTACCCACCCACCATCCATCCACCTTCCATTTTTCTATTTATCGATCCATTATCCTTCCATCCATACATCCATCTGCCCACTCACCTGCCAATTCATCCATCCATCCATCCATCCATCCATCTATCCATCCATCCATCCATCCACCCATCCATCCATCTATCCATCCATCCATCCATCCATCCATCCATCCATCCATCTATCCATCCATCCATCCATCCATCCATCCATCCATCCCTCCCTCCCTCCCTCCCTCCATCCATCCATCCATCCATCCATCCATCCGTCCATCCATCCATCCATCCATCCATCCATCCATCCATCCATCTATCCATCCATCCATCCATCTATCCCTCCCTCCCTCCCTCCCTCCCTCCATCCATCCATCTATCCATCCGTCCATCCATCCATCCATCCATCCATCCATCCGTCCATCCATCCATCCATCCATCCATCCATCCGTCCATCCATCTATCCATCCATCCATCCATCCATCCATCCATCCATCCATCCATCCTTCCACACTTCCTTACCATCTTCCCTTTCCTCTCTTCTTCCCTTCCTCCCTTCCTTGCCCCTCTCTCTTTCTCTTCTGTCTGTCTTTCACTGAGCACCTACTTTATGCCACACAGTCTACAGAAATAATATCTTAAATCTGTCTGTTGAACTGAGGTTTGGCCTCAAAGAGTGTGAGAGTTGGTCAGAAAGAGAAGACAGAAGAGGAAATTCAGGCAGAGGCTGGGAGATGAGTGGGGATGTAGGGGTAAGTGAGGAAACTGGGCTGTTGGGGCAGAGCTCAGTTTGCACTGGGCATCACGGGTTACTGGCTGGAGAACTTAAGCCTTATTTTTCTTGAACAGGGACCTAATAGAGGGTTAGTGAATCCACCTGTTGCTGGCCTTTGGTTACCTAACCATTAATGTTCTTAACAACCCGAATGTGATTCTGGGGTGCAGGCACAGCTCTTTTCACCCTATACATTGTCACCCTGTCTAGCTCAGATTCCTGGCTAACAATTGTTAAACACTTGGCACTTTCAAAGCAGGTTCCGCTGTGTGACTTTGAACGTGAACTTTCCCCTCTCTGGACCGCGGTTTCCCCATCTGTAAAGTTAAGAGACTTGTCTAGATGAACCCTGAGGACCTTTCTGGCTCAGACTTTTGGAGACCCTCTGGCAGGAGGGGACCTGTCTTTGAGAAGCGAGGCTTACAGCCCAGGCAGAGCTGGGATTGAATCCTGGCTGAGAAGCTTCCTTGCTGTGGACACTTGAGAATTTCCTCAACCTCTGAAACTTCTGCATCTAAAACGCAGTATGGTCAGTCTCTGTTCTCTCAGCTCTAGCAGCTGGCAGGCTCAGACGGGCCCATGGACACGGAAACACTTGAATCAGCCTATCTTTTGTGTCAGCGCAGGTTCTCACAGGATGCTTGGCCCAGACGGGCAGGCTGGCCTGGGAAACCAGCGGGTGGTAGAGCGCTCTAGGGGACAGGGCACCTGGGTGTTCCAGGCTCCTGATTGCCTCCTGGGCCTGCAATCCTACCTGCCAGCCTGCTCCTGACCCCCCCTGCTAGCTCTGCATTTCTGGCGACAGACACTCAGGTCCAGGTCAGTTCAGGTCCCAGCTTGTCATTCTTAGAGATGACAGCCCTCAGCTCTAGGAGACTTAACCCTTGCTGTACAGAGGTGGCTGGGACACGGGGAGAGGGATGGGCAAAGTGAAGGGGCCTGGGCAGGCGAGAGTGTGGAGAGATGAGGAAGGAAGGGCAGGGGACATAGGACTCTGCCAGGAGGAGATGAGAAGCCCAGCCCGGAGGGGAAGGTGGTCTGAGAATCGCAAGGAGGGCTCCAATTGGTTACTTGACTGTGAACCTCTCTGGACCTCAGACTTCATACATGTGACATGGGGAGGACCTTGATTGTCCCTTCCTTTCCCCCATGGCTGGTGGGGGGCTAAGAGAAGACTCTAGACACCAGTGGTTAGAGAAACACTGGGTATCTCTTAAGGGAAGAGGCCTGGGAATACCTTAGGGCACAGGGATGGTTTGAAGGGGCCCAGGCTGGCTTTGGGGCTGGACAAGAGAGGAAGAAAGAGTTCTTTCTTGGGCCTGGACCACTCCCCCAGTCTCTCCTCAAAGCCACAGTCCCTCAAGTATGGATAAATGTGGCTCTAGAGCCAGTGGGCATCCAGAGCTCTTTCCCTCCACTGATGGATTCAAAAACCAGTGGGTGAAAGTTTAAATAGAAACAGGATAAGTTGCATAGTCTCAAAGTATTTATTAGTTTCAGCGAGAAAAATAATATTACAGTGGAGAAACCTAGCAAACCCCACCTTAGCCAATGAACAAGGTTAATGTCCACAGCCCTAAGACACATTAACACACGGACGCCTGAGATGATGCACTGGGAAGACCACAGCGACACTTCTCTGCTTTTCTTGCCAAAATGCATCACCTCAATCTGATGTTGAGAAAATATCAGAGAAACCCAAACCGAGGGACGTTTTACAAACTAACCGACCAGTACTCTTCAAAAGTGTCAAGGTCTTAAAAGACAAGGAACGACGAGGAGGGGCTGTCAACAGATTGCAGGAGACATGCCAACAAGTGAGTGGAATCCTGGATCGGATCCTGCAAGAAAAAAGGATCATTGGCGGAAAAACTGGTGAAATTCAAGTCTGGCGTTAATTACCAGTATTGGGTCAATGTTCATGTGTTGGTTTGGATCGTTGTATAATGTTTATGTGATCTGTTAATATTAGGGGAAGCTGGGTGAAGGGTACACATAGACTCTGTGCAAATTTTGCAACTTTTTCTGAAAGTTTAAAATTATTTCAAAATTAAAAGTTAAAAAAAAAAAGAGCTCTCTCCCAGAGCCATTGTCTATTTGTGAAGGAGTCAGAGAAACCGGGTGATGCGGAGTGTGTGGATCAGAGACCTGAGAATTCTGTGCTTCCCTGATGCTCCCTTCCCGGCACCTTTACATGTGGAGTTAGAGCTGCTCCCAGAAGCCTTCCGGACTGGCCCTGCCAACATCTTATCACAACCCTCCCTCCAAAAAGTTTTCACCACTGCCTCTGCAACACGGATAGTTCCGGGTCTGTTACATGGTGTAGTGGGTTCAATAGTGTCCCGCTCCAATTCATGTGCACCCGAAACCTCAGAATGTGAACAGATTTGGAAATAGGGTCTTTGCAGATGTAAGAATTGAGAGAAGATCATACTGGATTAGGGTGGGTGCTAAATCCAAGGAGTGTCCTTAGATAGATAAAGGCCACATGGAGACACAGAGACGCACGTGCTGGCCACGTGAAGACAGAGGCAGAGATTGGAGTTTTGTTGCCACAAGCCAAGGAATGCATGGAGCCGCCAGAAGCTGGCAGAGGCAGGGAAGGATTCTCTCCCAGCACATCCATAGGGAGTGTGGCACCTTAATTTTAGACTTCACGCCTCCAGAACGGTGAGAGAAGATTTTCAGTTGTTTTTAACCACCAGGTTTGTGATGATTTACTTCTGCAGCCCCAGGAAATGAATACACACGAACTGCATTTTTCTTATGTTTGTTCATATCTTCAGTAATTCTGATGTGTAGCCTCTCTTTCCTTTCAGGCTGGGGGCTTCCAAAGAGACAGTCTCTTCCATTGGACCGGGCTCTGAGAGCAGGGGCTGTGCCTCCCTCCTCAGACTGGACTGTCCCTAGGTCCCCTCCTTCCTTAGGATCCCATTCCCTGTGTGGTCCTCAGCACACAGTGTGAGCTCTGTGGGGGATGCCTCGCCCTGCCCCTTCACCAGTTTGGATTGGCACTGGCCCACCCTACCACAGGCTGGTGCGGGGAGACTCACCAACCACAGATGTACCGCCCCAGGCTCCTGACATGCCACACAAAGCCTGCCTGGGACTCCAGAGGCGTGGGGAGGTACTCCAGCTCCAACAGACAACCCCCCATCACATTAGCCACGGCTGCCCCCGAAAGCTGCCTCTCTTCAAAATGTCAGGAACACCGGGCTGAGCTACTTGCATCTAGATCCCTGTGTGCAGGGGGAAGGGGACTGGCCTTAGGATCTGAGACAGGGTCTAGTCCTGGGTGAGGGAGGAGATCAGACTTGATTCCCATGCTGGGATTCCAGGGTCCACGGAGGTAGGGAGGGGGCTGGCAAAGGTCTCTTCCTAGATGGTGTGCACGAATTTACACGTCATGGGTTCCTTGCCCTCTTTGTCTTTTGGACTCCCCTTGGAGAGGGGCAAGGACGGAGCCTCTCTTCCCGTGAGAGGGAAGAGAGCTTTTCCTGTGTCCCGTGCTCCAGGGATTCTCTCCGGGGTTCCCCGTGGTGGAGAGAGACAGGGTGGTGGGTGGCACAGAGGAAGTGGGCGCTGGGCTCTGCACCCACTGGTGTCCCCCGGCTCCCTCTGGATGCTGCATTCTTCTCTGGAGAGCACCGCACCCCTGCTCCGCCCCACAGCCGACTGCAACATCTTCTAACAAAAGCTTCCTCCTTCAGCCCAAATCCCTGCTGCCTCTTACTGAGGAAGATGTAGGGCTGGGCCGGGACTGGGGGACCATCGTCTGGAAGGAGATTACGGGTCTCTGTCAGGCGTGGTCACTCGCTCACATATTCACATACTTGAGCGTCCTCAGCATGGCAGTTGTGCGGAGCCCACAGCCTCGAGTGTCTGTCTCAGCATTGTCTCCTGAGCCCCAGTGGCAGGGGGCGGGGAGGGCAGGGGAGAGGGAGGCTCCGCTTCCCTCCAGGAGGCAGTTGATCCTAGGAGGAGTGTTGGAGCCTCCAGCAGGGGCTGTTAGGACCTGTCTGGGGAGATGGGACGCGTCAGGCAGCCGCAGACATGACCACATTCCTCCCAACATGCCTGCCGGGGTCCGTGGGGCTGAGGGGTGGCAGGAGGGCGGGGTGAGGCTGAAGGGGGTGCCTTTGGAGGTTGTCTGGGAGAGCTGGGATAGCTGAGGTCCCCATATACAAACCTCCGAGGCAGAACTTGATGGACCCCTGGACATGTCCCCTGACCCTCGGGGCCTCAGTAGTCCGGGACCCTTGAGTTCACTTTCAGGTGCCTGCACCCCTCCCGCCACCGAAAACAAACCAACCAACCCCAAACACCCCTTGAGTCAGCTCCACAGGGGACTCAAACAAGTGTGCCTGAGCCAGACCCTCCCACGAGGGGCTGCCCTGGGGGCCTGAGAAAACACCTGGGGCTGGAAGCAAAAAGGCCCCCTCCAGTCCTGTTCCAGTAGCGTTGCTTCACCCCCTCTGGGCCCCAGACTGGGCTACAACAGTGCTGCCCAGACTTTGTGCCACACTCAGCTTACAAAAGCCTCTCACGTCCATTGCTACGTTGGATTCTCAGTGCTGACTCGGCAGTACTCCCATTTTACAGATGAGCAAACTGAGACTCTGAGGAGGGTCAAGGCCTGGGTCACGGAGGAGTAAATAGCAGAGTCAGGACTCAGTCTGACTCCGTGCTCTTTCCCAGTGTCTCCCGTGACACCACGTGCCCTTGGCCAGCCTGAGCAGCCAATGCCATGGGCCCATCCACAGATGTGTGGGGGATCTTAGGGTCTGTGCCTAGGGCTGGGGAGAGCTGCCTGGATTTCCCTTTACTGGGGGTGTCAGGATAGAAGCCTGAGCCACCCAACTACTGGCTGGGCATGTTTTGGGGATGTGACAGGCCCCGTGGCACAGCCCAGCAGGTCAGAGTTGGGAGGGCCCCCAAACCTTGTTTCTTTTTATCGGTGGTAATGCTGAGGGGGCATCTCTGTGTCCCATGTGACCTTGCCATGCTGGGGGGTTCCTCCTGGAACACGGAGTGCTGGGCTTCCTCTAGGAGGATGTCAGAGACCCACCTAGTTAATGGGGACTAACAAGTCCCCAGGTTTATGGTGCAGAGACCCTCTCCCACCACCTGACTGAGCCCAGCAGGCAGAGGGCCGTGTTCCCAGAGCCCAAAGGAAAAGTGTGGCCTGCAGGCCCATACCTCCTCCTGTGAATCACACCTGTGGGACGAGAAAGCCGAAACACTCCGAACAATGAGTTTCCAGTAAAATATGACAGACATGACGAGGCGGAGGAGAGGAGGGACCTGCCTGGGAGTTGGCACTGTCCCCTGGGTGATGAAAGCCAAGGGGAATGGAAAATGCCAGACCCGCCCTCACGCAGGAGTATAAAGCCTCGCATCCTTTCCTAAGTCACCTGAGCACCTTTCTCTCCTCTCTGCAGACTCACTCGCTCACTCACCTCCCTCCTTGGCACCATGACTAGCCGCCAGTTCACCTCCTCCAGCTCCATCAAGGGCTCCTGTGGCATCGGCGGTGGCTCCAACCTCGGGTCTTTCATCATGGCCGGAGGCTCCTGCCGGGCCCCCAGCGCCAGCGGGGGCCTGTCTGTCTCCTCCTCCCGCTACTCCTCCGGGGGTGTCTGCGGGCTGGGGGGCAGCTATGGCGGCAACTACAGCAGCAGCAGCAGCTTTGGTGGGGCCCTGGGTAGTGGCCTCGGTGGCGGATGTGGCTTCGGTGGAGGATATGGTGGTGGCCTTGGTGTCTGCTACAGTGGTGGCTTGGGTGGTGGCTTGGGTGGTGGTGATGGGCTGCTGGGGGGCAGCGAGAAGGTCACCATGCAGAACCTCAACGACCGCCTGGCCTCCTACCTGGACAAGGTGCGCGCCCTGGAGGAGGCCAACGCTGACCTGGAGGTGAAGATCCGCGACTGGTACCAGAAGCAACAGCCCACTGAGATAAGGGACTACAGCAACTACTTCAGGACCATCGAGGACCTGCGGAACAAGGTGCGTGGACCAGGCAGCAGGACGTGCCGTTCCAGCCAGCTCATTTAGGTGCAATGGATGCCTCAGGCCACTGGTTGCTTGGGATGCTTAGACAGTCTAGCTTCCAGCTCCAGATCCCTTCTTTTGGCTCTGGTTGCCCCCAACAGAGCCGGTCTATGAGAAGATGGTCTCCCTTCCCCTATCTTGCTCATGCCTCTCTGAGCTCCAGATTCTCAGACCGCAAGAGACCAGGGATTCCTACCCTTACATTTTACAGAGGAAGATGCTGAAGCTTTGGGAAAGCCCCACTTTGAGGTCCTGTGCTCTGAAGACTGGAAAAGGAGTGTAGATGCCTGCAGAGGACTGGCAGGGCTGACTTTTGCAGGGAGAGGAGAATTCAGATTCGGAAGGGGGTCTGGAGGGTCCGGTCCCTCCCCTCCTCCGTGGGTAGGGCACTCGAGGGCCTGAGACCCATCTCGGGTTTTGCAACAACTCAGTGGTAGATACGGGATCAGAACTCAAGGGCTTTTTATCTAAGGTCAGGGCTCTTTCTACCCATTTTGCTGACCACGAGTAGCCAAGTTCTGGGTCAAATCTGGACCACTGGGAGTTATCCTTTAGGCTGCCGTGGCAAAGGTTTGTGGGAAGTAGCAGGGACTCAGGCAGAAGGATGAAAGCAAAGTCCCGATGCAGGCTGCAGTCAGGTCTGGCTAGTGCTGTGCACTGGACCGATGACTTGTGTGCCCTTTCCACCTGCAGATCCTTGCAGCCACCGTGGACAATGCTAATGTCGTGCTGCAGATCGACAATGCCCGTCTGGCTGCCGATGATTTCCGCACCAAGTGAGTTTGCAGTGGTGTTTCAGAGCATCCGGTCTCCCCCGGGTTGGGCATTTTTGGAGAAGTGTTCCCTGAACAGAGCTGGCAAGTGCCACAATGGCTGTGTAGAAAACCCCTTGGGGTGTTTGTAAACATGCAAGACTCTTGGGCCCCACCTTTGGGGTTCTGATTCAGTTATTATGATTTTTTTGTGATTCAGTTATTGTGAATAGGCTACCTGGGTGATCCTGATCCACAGCCAGGTTAGGGAGCCACTGCTTTAGGGAGGGGCAGTCCCCACTTCCCCGCCTGGCCCTGAAGTGCAGGAGGTAGTCATATCTGGAGGCCTTGTGTGCTACTGGCTGGCTGAAGCCAGAAGCATCGTCCCTCCGTGAATTCTATAGCACGAACAACTGTCTTATTCTTGGCGCTGTGCCCCTCCCCAGAGTTTCAGATCTGAGGAATCATGGGCTCTGTGTCCATCCATGCCATCTTCAAGACTGGCTCACTAAACCACCCACAGGAGGCCACCTATGGGCAGAAGCTGCGGGGGGAAGAGAACAGAGCCTTCAGTGTGACCAGGGAGGGCGTCTCATTCCTTTGTTCCTGGGTCATTCCAGGTATGAGACGGAGCTGAACCTGCGCATGAGCGTGGAGGCCGACATCAACGGCCTGCGCAGGGTGCTGGACGAGCTGACCCTGGCCAGAGCCGACCTGGAGATGCAGATCGAGAGCCTGAAGGAGGAGCTGGCCTACCTCCGGAAGAACCACGAGGAGGTGAGAGCAAAATGGAAAAGCCAGCTTAGACGGTCGGCTGGGAGGGAAGAGATTTTGGAGAGGAACGTTCAGACCAGGAACACCTCTGACTGGGGAGCCCTAATCGGTTGCCATAGTGAGGCTCCTGACTGTGGACCGTTCTCTGGTTGTGCAGGAGATGACCGTGCTGCGAGGCCAGGTGGTCGGGCAGGTCAACGTGGAGATGGACGCCGCCCCTGGCGTGGACCTGAGCCGCATCCTGAACGAGATGCGCGACCAGTACGAGAAGATGGCGGAGAAGAACCGCAAAGACGTCGAGGACTGGTTCTTCACCAAGGTGGGTGGCCTTCGGAGCGGAAGGGACCCAGGACGCCTGCCTCCCCGGAACTTCCCGTGCCAATGCTGTTTTCTTGTCTGCAGACAGAGGAACTGAACCGCGAGGTGGCCACCAACAGCGAGCTGGTGCAGACCAGCAAGAGCGAGGTCTCAGAGCTCCGGCACACCCTGCAGAGCCTGGAGATCGAGCTGCAGTCCCAGCTCAGCATGGTAGGGGCGCTGCCAGGCTTGGGGGGCTGCCCAGGGCCCTGGAGGGAGAGCATGACCACCCTCACTGATTCCTGATCTCCTTTCCTTCCCTCACAGAAAACATCCCTGGAGAACAGCCTGGAGGAGACCAAAGGCCGCTACTGCCTGCAGCTGTCCCAGATCCAGGGGCTGATCTGCAGCGTGGAGGAGCAGTTGGCCCAGCTGCGCTGCGATATGGAACAGCAGAGCCAGGAGTACCAGATGCTGCTGGACGTGAAGACACGGCTGGAGCAGGAGATCGCCACCTACCGCCGCCTGCTGGAGGGCGAGGACGCCCAGTGAGTGGGGACCCCCCCTCCCCCATCCTGCCCCCCACTGTTCACTCACTGACCCCTGTGTGTCCGATCATCTTGCCCCTTTCTGTCTTCACAGCCTCTCCTCCTCCCAGTTCTCCTCTGCCTCTCAGTCATCCAGAGACGGTAAGACTTGCCTCCTCATCAAGCCTGGACTCAAGACTACCCCCTGTCTCCCAGCATGTCTAGGATGTTAGATGGGGGCTTCTGGAGGGGTTGAGCTAGGGTTTTCTCACCCAGTGTCCCTTATGCACCTCTGTGGGTAGAAGAAGCCATTTTCTAAGCCCTCCTTATGGCGAGGAGTTGGTGGCCCCCTATTTGTGGCAGATCCCATGGTTCTGGTGTCAGCATCAGGGACAGAGCCCCACATGGGTCTTCCCACCAAGACCAGAGTCCATTTGGGCAGATCTGGACGGAACCATTTGGGGCTGAGTTATTAGGAAGCTCCAGTCTGAAGCACAGACTCTGCCCCTGACCTTAGGGAGCTCTAGTCTGAAAGAAATGTGCTGATAATATCAGTGCCGGGGCAAGAGTGGCGGGTGAAGTGGTAATCAGGGGAGAGGGCAGCAGAGAGACAGTTTGTGTAAGGGCCCCCGGCCCCTTGCCCTCACACTCCTGATTTCTCCTTTGCCTATCCGCCGCTGATAAAGCCCTCTCTCCCCTCTTCCCCAGTGACCTCCTCCAGTCGTCAGATTCGCAGCAAAGTCTTGGATGTGCACGATGGCAAGGTGGTGTCCTCCCACGAGCAGGTCATTCGCACCAAGAACTAAAGCTGCTCTGCGCTGTTCAGGCCTAGAACGCTCCCCGTGTGGACGCAGATTTCACCGGGGGAATCCTCTATCCTGTCCCCCCACCCACCCCACCGCAAGCACTTCACACCTGAGCCCTGTTTCACCCTTGCCCCTCCCAGCAATCAATAAAGCTTCCTTATCTGAGTTGCACAACTTCCGCCTCTGCCTGGTCATTGTCAGGAGGGGTGGTGGGGAGAAAACGGAGGAAGCATCTCTTTGGAGCTCTCGTAGCACCTGGCTATGGCATCTGGGACCGGGAGAAAGGACCTGGGGGCAGATCAGGATCAGGTCGCAAGATTGCTTTTGCCATCGCAGAAGATAGATGTGTGTACCAGGTCATTTGTGGTGTCTCCTGGGGCATGGAGGAACATGCGTTCATTTACTCACGGATCCATTTACTTATTCATTCAACAGATATTATTGAGTGACTTCCATAAGCCACGCGCACTGTGCTAGGTGAGGGATTCTTACCATTTTGGTCTTTAGGGATTCTTCTGAGTATATATTGAAAACGGTAGATCTCTTCCCACCCCCAAGAAGCATACACACATTTGCATATAATTCATGAGATTCACGGGTCCCCTAGAGCTCATCAGTTGAGGTCCATGAACCCAGTCAGGACTCATGTTTTACTGAGAGTTTTGTCTCCCATGCCACCTGCCCTTGCCTCCACAGCTGGGTCTGAATCCTGCCTGCTCTTAGTTGACATAGAGCAAGTTGATTAGCATTGCCACGTCTCAGTTTCCACATCTGTAAGGCGGGCACAATGACAGTACCTACCCTGGGAGTTTTTTGCGAGGATTTGCATGTCAGGCCTCTACCGCAGTGCAGGCTCAGAGCACGGCTGTGTGAGTGATACTGTGTGAGCTACTTCTCGTCCATGGTTGTCTCATCCATAATGAGAGCTTTTTTTAGAGGCTTGGGCACAGACTGACTGGTTTCTAACCCTGGCTTTGTTCTTCTTTGAAATTTTTAAAATACCTTTATTGGAGTATAATCGCTTTACAATGTTGTGTTAGTTTCTGCTGCACAACAAAGTGAGTCAGCTATACGTATACCTATACCCCCATATCCCCTCCCTCTTGCGTCTCCCTCCCACCCTCCCTATCCCACCCTTCTGGGGGGGGTCACAAAACATCGAGCTGACTGTGTCTTTATTCCTGCCCTGCCTGGCTCTGTTCTGAATCAGCTCCATGACCTTGGAGTGTCTCAGTTTCCCCATTCAGGAAGCATGGTGAACTCTTGCTTCTTGGAGTTCATATGGGAACCCAGTGAGTGAATGCACACCAAGAGCTGGGGCTGTAGGAGCCTCCCCTGGTGGGGACTGTCTTTTCCTCTCTTTGGAGGGCTGGAAAAAGAGGAGGAAGGGGGAGGACATCGCCTGAGTGAGGTGGGGATGGCTCACAGCCCCAAGCTAGGAAAGAGATGACTAGTAACTGTGTCACTGTCTACAGCTCATTCGTTTAGCCACATGAATGAAGCTTTGAAGGGGAAGTCAAGGGTGGGACTAGGGTTAAAGAAAAGGCTTAGTCTTTGAAGGTAAGGAGACTAAGAGCTTGGGCTGGAATCAGACATCGTGAGTTGGAGTCGTGGCTCCTACGCTGACTAGCCTGGAAGAATCTGGGCAAGATCCTCCTTTGCAAAACAGGCAACGACAACCCTCACTGCATAAGGTCATGGAGGATTAAACGATCTCATGTAGGAATGGGTTTAGCCTTGTAGCTGGCACACAGCTGGCGCTCCATACATGGAAGTGTAAGAGTGTGAGTTATTAGGAAAAGGAATGAAGTAAGCTTGGTTTCTTTGACCTCATTTTCACCTCGGGAAAGGAGGCCTAAAACTCTGGGATGTCTTTTTGCCTGAGTTTTGGATCTAAAATGGGTTTCTCTGGGGTGATCTCTGGGTGAGGGTGGGCCATTCTGGAGGTGAGAGACAGCGTTTTGGAGGAACGAGGGGACAGTTCAGGGAGGTGGGAGGTTTGAAAGATCTTCCTCGGAGACTGGGAAGGGATGGTTTTCTGGCCCTAAAAGTGATAGGACCCTGGTGGGGAAGTGCTGTGTGATATTCCCAGGGATGTTTTCGGCTGAGCAATGAGCTCAAGTGGCATGGACTCTGGGGAATGGTCCACATTCGGGAGGCCCTTGTATATGTATGTGGATGTCACTCATTTTATCTCTGTGTTTTCTTTACTTCTCAGTGAATCTCATGGAGCTGGACAAATTGGCTTTGGAGGTGGCAAAAGAAGTGGATCTCAAGGTGGAAGTGGAGGCAGTTACGGAAGAGGAGCCAGGGTGGAAGTGGAGGCAGCTGTGGACGAGGAAGTGGATCCAGGGGCGGAAGAGGAGGCAGCTGTGGTGGAGGAAGTAGGTCTGGAGGAGGATGTGGAAGGACATCCTAGCCCCCGTCCTATTCCTCAATGCTGGTGGCTGTGATACACAAGGTAAGGGACAACTCTAGGTTGTGGGGTGGGGGAGGAACAGGGGTTACCTGTCAAGGTACCACCCCTTTGTGAATATCCTCGAGCCTCTCTAGAGAGAGAAAAGGTATTCTAAACAGAGCTAGATTTTAGGGAGGTCTCTGGTGAGTGCCATAGACTTGCCCTTGTTTCTGAATTGGTCATTATTTTTGACAGAGCCTTAGGTAAGGCTAGGACACACGTGGCTTAAGTCTCAAAAGCATAGGAGATGAGTTGGAAATGGTGTATTAGCTTGTCTATTTCTCCCCACACACTACGAGGTGGGTATTGTTTTTATCCTCATTTTAGAGGTAAGGAAGAAGAGGTTCAGAGAAGATAAGTAACTTACTTGAGGTCATACAACTCATAAGTGAGAGAGATCAGCTCTGTGGGGCCCCATAGCCAGTACTTTTCATCATCACGCGGATGGGGATGCCTGGGTCAGCCACGGTTCAGGTAGAAAAGAGGCTCAGGGGTTGTAGTCAGCGGTTGGCTTGGACAAGCCAGTTATATGATGAAACTGCCAAAAGGAGCATATATTAAAAATAAAGTCTAAATGCAAGAAAGAGTCACACAGGTGAAGTGGTCTCTAGGTCAGAGAATGTTTCCCTTGTGCATGTTGAATCTTGCAAAATAAAAATTTACTATGAAGTTGTAGCAAAAGGCTGGGTAACATGATTGGGAATGTTTGGCTCAGAGAAGCCTCGAGGTGCCTGAGAGCTGCTCTTCTCCAGAGTCTGGTGTGGTTTTGTGTGTCGGGTGGCACTGCAGGGCCATGGATGTGCATCTATGGGCAGAGGCTGAGGCCATCTTTGCCTCAACATGCAAGGGATTTACTAACAAAGACTGTTGCACGGAGGAGGGGGCTGCCTCATGAGCCTCCATCCTCAGATATGGGAGAGCATCTGCCAGCCGCTGCAGGAGATCTTCAGGAATTGGATGGGGGCCACTAGGACCCGAGGGTCCTTCCATCTTAGAATCCTCCAGCTCTTTGAGCTCTAGCCTCCTTGCTCCCAGTTGCCCATCTTCCTCCAAGTCCTGGTCTCTCTGTCTCTTGCTCTAAGTCCTCTCTTTTCACTCTCACCTCCCTTCTGTCTCTCCATAGGCTACCAGCTGCGTTACTAGAGCCCCTGTAAACTTTCCCAGCCCCGCCTCAGCGGAGCATCCCCCAGACACGCAGACCCTGGATGCAGCCTGCTCATTGCGTTGTGACATTGGGAATAGCTAGCAACAAGCCTACAGGCCCATTTGGAACTGGGCTGACTGGGCATGTCGTTCCTCTGGCTGCCCATTGGCTCCCTCCTCTGGGAGGGTTAGGGAGACCTCTCTCCCTCTGTCTGGTCTGGGGGTGACCCACTCCCTGTCTTATCTCAACTTCCCAATAAAGCTTTCTTACTGCAAATCAAACTTGGGCTTTGACCCATTTGTTCTTTGGGATTGAGAAGGGGCAGAAAGGAGGTGAAGGGAAAATCAAGTGAATCGACCCTAAGGGTGTTGGTTAGCTTTTCTATCAGCTAACTTTTGCTTGTAACAAAGCAACCCACAATTTAGTGGCTTAAAATCACAACCATTTATTTAGCTTGTGCTTTTGCAGTTGACAGTTTGAACTGGGCAGTTCTATTTTCCTTTAAGCATCTGTGGTCAGCTCCAAGTCAGCTGCATAGCTCTGCATCAGGGGCTTGGCTGCATATTGGTTAGGGGTGAAAGGACCACATGACTCTCATCCTCCAGCCAGCTGGCTCAAGCAAGTCTGGGTAACGAACAGAAGTGTGTAAGGTCTCTTACCTACAGAGGGGAACAAGACACAAATGATGTGGGTTTTGCTTTGGAAGATTTCACAGACGGTGAAACATATAGGCACAAATAAAGTGCTCCAAGGCAAAGTGAGGAACATTCTCACAAGACAGCAGCAGTTCTCCAAGGATTCTGACTAGAGACAGATTCAGACAGAGCCCTCAGCCTGTGTTCCAGATGCTACAGCTGTGTAGCAAACCTCCCCAAATCTTAGAGGCTTAAAAGAACAATGCTGGGCTTCCCTGGTGGCGCAGTGGTTGAGAGTCCGCCTGCCGATGCAGGGGACGCGGGTTCGTGGCCCGGTCCGGGAAGATCCCACATGCCGCGGAGCGGCTGGGCCCGTGAACCATGGCCGCTGAGCCTGCGCGTCCAGAGCCTGTGCTCCGCAACGGGAGAGGCCACAACAGTGAGAGGCCCGCGTACCGCAAAAATAAATAAATAAATAAATAAAAATTAAAAAAAAAAAAAGAACAATGCTGATTTGGGGGCTTAGTGGGAACAGTCCACTTCTGTTCCACTTGGTGTCACCGTGGCTCATAGGCTGGGGGCTGGAGCCATCTGAAGCCTTGCTCGCTCACATGTTTGGCCCCTGGGCTGGAAACACTCAAACCTGGGGGCTGGCCCTGCAGGGGCTCTTTGGCATCTCTGTATGAAGACTCTCAGTGTGACCCTTCCAGCAGGGCAGCCTCAGGGTAGCCAGACTTCTTACATGCTGGCTCAGGGCTCCCAAGACATATGTTCTAAGCAAGAAAGAACCAGGAAGAAGCTGTTTTTTCTTCGTTGCTTAGATTTGGAAGTCATGCAGTGTCACTTCTGCTGTACTCAGAGGCTTGCCTAGATTCAAGGAGAGGAAGCATAGACCTTGCAGTAGGCAGAATTCTAAGATAATCCCAGTTATTCAAGCAAAGGCAACTTAGGTGCTGCTGTGAAGGGCTTTTGGAGAATTAATTAAGGTCTCTACTGTGTTGGCCTTAAGGTAGGGAGGTTATCTGGTGGGCCTGACATAATCACGTAAGCTCTTTAAAAGCACATAGCTTTCTCTGGTTGGTTGCAGAGGAGGAAGTCAGACATTTGAAGCATGAGAAGATTTCACTATTCCATTGCCGGCGTGAAGATGGAAGGGGGCCTGAGACAAGGAATGTGGCTGGCCTCTAAGAGCTGAGAGCCACCAAGGAAACAGGGACCTCAGCCCTTCAGCTGCAAAGAAATGAGTTTTTCCAAGGACGAGAAAGAGTTTGGAAGTAGATTTTCTCCCAGAGTCTCCAGATGAGAACTCGACCTGGCCAACACCTTGGTTTCAGCCTTGTGATACCCTGCAAAAGAGAGTCCGGTCACACTTGCAGAATTGCGAGCTAATAAATGGGTGCCCTTTGCAGCTGCTACGTTTGCAGTAATTTGCTTGGCAGAAATGGAAAACAAAGACCCCATCTCAAGATGGAGGAGTGGCAACGTCACATTGAAGGACAACATGTGGAATGAGATATATTGATCTTTGGAAAATATCATTTGCCACAGACTCTCTGAATCACTGGGGGAGGGATTATGTAAGGGTAAACTTAGGACATGAAGCAAACACAGAAGCTCAGGAAAACCCAAGATCCTGGGATTTATGGAGATGGAAGCTGTATGGTGTCTCTGGGTCCAAGATGGCTCTAGCAAGATGCCTGAGCAGTGAGAGTTTGTGATCCTTTCTCTAGTGCTTTGCCCTTAGTGTGCAATGGTGACAGTCTTCTCTGGTTCTCTTCCTGCTACCAGCTCTCTTTCTCTCCTATCTTCTCTCTATCTCTATTTGGGGAGTGCTCCATCTTGAGTCTGAGACTCCCCAAGAACTGGTTTTCCCAACTTCCCTTGCTGCTAGGGCGTGGCCATGTGGCATAGCTCTGCCAATCGTGTGCTCCTACACAAGACTTTGATTTGTATGTGAAGGAAGCGCTGAGTGGAATCTAATATGGCAGGAACAGGGCTGGGGCAGACACAGGGCGTTTATTAAGGCTACGGTAGCGGTGGTTTCTGCAGGGATATGCAGAGCCCAACATCAGTGGTTCGAGCTGCAATGTCTGTGGCCAGCAGTGGTGTCTTCCTGGAGCAATCATTTAGTGTGATTTGGGCAATGACTTCTGTTTGCATAACCCCCAAGTCTGATTCTCTGAAGATGCTGGAAAAGATGTACTGCTTTCTCTGTAGGAGAGAGCAAACAAATTCTGGTATTCTTTGCTTATTGGCATAGAGAAAAAAGAGGTTTCCCTATCAGGTGCCAAGGATTATTGTGATCCAATGCGGATCAATGATTGCTTTTAGAATAGACATGTAATAAGTTGTAAACTAATCCTTCCCTAACATCTGCCCATATTCTGCACAGAGAAAATGACAAGTTAATTGGGAAGTGATCAGAGTCATCAACCCTGAATTTATCAGATCTTTCATATGGCTCTAATCTCTCTCATTCCCTTAGAGATGTAGTGTGGTTGACGCTTCTCACCACAATAATCCTTACTGCATGGATCAGGGAGCAATTTACTGTCTTCTATTCCATTTCAGAGACTGGGGGAAAAAAACACAGGCTGGGTCCAGGGTACTATTGGGATCAGGAGAGGCAGACTTAGGTCAAAACTCCATTTGCCATATGATCCTCTGTAATGGTCAGATTCTCTGCTGCAACCAACAGAAGCTACTCTGGCTATGTTAACAAGTAAGGGATTTATAGCTGCTCTAGATAAATCAAAGAATCCTTAGGAGGGTTAGAGAAATAGGACCTAGGCTGAATTTCTAACATCTCCCAAAATGACACAGCAGAGTGGGCCTGCCAAGGGATCTGTTGCCTCTGCCAAGACTAGGAAGTTTTCAAGTCAGGATGCAGCCTTCTGAATCAAGAGCCTCCCCAGCTTGGGCTTCAGGATAACACTGTCTCTGCCATCCATGCCAGCAAACTAGATGCCCCAAGTGGAGCCCATACTTCACATACCTCCCTTCTAAGTCTCACATGGTGCACCTGATTGGTAGAACCTAAATCACCTGACTTAGTGACAAAGGAAGCTGGGAAATGTAGTTTTTGGATTTACCCGGGAAAGAATAGTGATCATAATGACAGATATAAGCTAGCCCCACATAAGCTTGCAGTCTAACTGGTGAACCACAGTGTTGTTCTGCATTTTCAGAGATCAGAGTTAGTTTGGAGCCAGAGTCCAGTAATCCCCAAAGGTCTGGATATTTTCCTTCCCCCAATACACAGCTACTCTTGTAGATGCCCACAGGCTCCTATGTGGAAGGTTAGGAGGTAGACGTACAGTACTTGCTTGTGATGTTATTACAGAGTCCTTCCTCAAGGGTACCTGGACTTGCCTTTATTCAAAGTCCCCCGGGTCTAGGAGCTGATTCTGGTCTTAGAACTGGATAAGAGTCTGTCATTCTCTATCACAAGGCTTAAGACAGGCCTCTTCCTGGCCTAAAGTTTTCTTTTTGGGGGGTGGGGTAGGAAACTATGGCAGATATGACAGACTGACTTGCTCATATCAGCTCCCACATCCTTCTAGTGAACTTTCCTATTCTCTAGAGGCAGATAATCTTTAACCCTACTTTTTCTAAACTCCCTTAAAGTTACAGATCTAGGTGTAATTTGGTTTTTTCCAATCACATGCACTTCTGTGGGACATGAGTTGAGCGGAAAGAGATCTGGAGGAAGGAAGTGTTTTTTGTTGGAATAGATCTACCAGTTACTATATGGTCCTAGGGCCCCTTATTGTGGCAGACCAGGAGTTCCTCTGGGGGGTGGTTCTGTGGTGTTAATCTGGGAGCCCTTCCTAGAGGCTCAGTCTAGAGTCTGCTCCTCCAGCCTTCTAATGATTTTGTAAGCAGCCAATGCTCTGTATTAAATTCCTTTCTGTTAAGAAAGTGAGATTTGTTTCTGTTACTTTAAACCAAATGCTCACTGAAGCAGGATTTTGGTGGTCTGCCCTGGTCTTTTGGTCATAGAGATCCATGATGAACTAATCATCATATGGATCTATACAGGTCTTATCATTCTGCTTACTATTCCAGCCCTCCAGCATTGAAGGGTCCCTACTTGTCCTCTGCCACCTGGGACCCCATTTCTATAGAAATCAGGGAGGCTAATTCAACTGTAGCATCTCCCATCCACAACCCCAAAGAACAACTGCTACCATGTTTTTCTGGTAGCAGAAAAAATTCAGGGTTGATGACTCTGATCACTTCCCAAACAACTGCTACACTGTGTTCCCTCTTGTCTAGGTATTTCTTTATTGCTAGAGTCTAGACTGTGTCTTCTGGGCTCTCATAGTTGGGAATTGGTTGAATGGGTTCCACATGATAACTCCACCCCAACATTGCTGTTTCCCTGGCTGGTTGTATTTCTTCTTCTTTATTCCTCTTCCTTTATTATTATTCCTTCCTTCTTTGCAACAAGGATTTTATGGAAACTCAAGTTTATTTTGTATAGGCCACTACTGAGTTCAGTTTCTGCCACCCAACTGAACGGATATTTAGACCCGCTCCTAGACACTCAAGCTAGCAGCTGAATTGTGAATCTCTGGTTAATGTCTCTATATTGATTAACTCAGCCTGATCAAAAATTAGAGTCCATTCCCGAACCCAGTATTCACATTTCTGCTGATACAGATTAGTAACATCTTGAAATTCTCTTGGCGAGTAAGCCTTTTTCTCTCAGCTTTGGCTTTATAATGGACTTCTTCCCTTGGGGGGGTCTGATTTATAATTTTGGAGAAGATAAAGGATGGTAGGGTGGAGTGTGAGGATATTTTGGAGTTTGGGGGTACTATAAGTCAATTAAATGGACTCATATATTTCTCTTCCAGTTCTGTGGGTGCCCCTCTTTCCTGATCAATGGTCTACATTTTACATAAGAGACTCGGCAAGATTATGATTTCAACTGATGCTGTGGTTTAGCAACTTGGAGAAGTCAACTTTAAGATGAACTATTAGCTACTTCAGCCTTGTAAATACAATAAATAAGAGATCTTTTCTGTATCATCATGGGAAGTCCTCAGTCCTGTGACCATCCATAGAGTCCAGATCTTAGGAATTTGAGTATATTACTCTTTCTGGAAATTCTCCAGTGCAGCTAGAAGAAACTAGACAACCCCTCTTTTATCACTGCATGCATGGGCTTCTAGAGTCCCATATTTTAATAATAGCTGGATTTTCACTGCCTTCAGGCCCATCTAAGCCGGATAACCATTCTGATTCTCATGTCATTCATGCAACAAACTTTATTGGATAAATATACCTTAAATTCCTTCTATGCAAGACACTGTTCAATGGACAAAAGAGACAAAGATTCCTGCCTACGTGGAGCTTACAATATAGGTAGGGGGAGGGGAAAACTCTAAGTGTCATAAATAAATTATTCTCTTTTAAAGTGATAAATGCAAGGAGAAGATGGGAATGGTGGGGGGATTGGAGTGCTGTGGTGGGGTGGGGAGGGTTGCAAACTTAAATAGGGTGGCCAAGGTCAGGGCCATTGAGAAGGTGAAATGTAGGCAATGACTTGACAGAGTGAGGGAGACAGTCGGGTGGGTATACAGTGGGAGAGCAGTCTAGGCACAGAGCTTGGGTGTGTAAAGGCCCTAAGGTGGGAACGTATTTCACATGTTCAGAGATGAGTAGGGAGGCCAGTGTAGTTGGAGCAGAGAGAGTGAGGAAATAAGTGATGGAAGATGAGGTCAGAGAGATGAGTGGTTACCTCACTGAGGGCTTTGTGGGACCCTTTAAGGAACTTGGCTTTTATGCCCAGTAAAACGGAGAGCCACCGAAGGCACAGGTGAAAGTGAAGGACTCCAAGATGGCAGATGGCAGAGGATAGTAGAAGCCTGAATTGCTGAGTTCTCTGCTTGGAGGGGAGCTAGGAACAATCACACAGTCCTTATGTGAGCAAGTGACAAATGTTCATCACGGTAAAGCCAGTGGGGCTTTTGAGGTTGTTACAGCAACTAGCACTGCCAAGCGTGACTAGCACACAGGGCTTCGAGCGGAGAAGTAGCCCCATCTAAGTTACGTCTTAAGAGGATCTCTTCGGCTCTTGTTTGGTAAGAGGCCGAGGGATCAGGGGTAGAAGCAGAGAGATCGGTTGGGATGGAGGTAATCTCAGTGAGAGACAAGGGCACTTGCTGTGGAGACGGTCGGAGGCAGTTGGTTCTGGATGTAATTTGAAGGTAGAGCCATCAGGATTCTTGAAGAAAGGAAGGAGTCAAGGACGTCTCTCGTCTGTTGGCTGAGGAACTGGATGAGAGGGGTTGCCACCCACCGAGATGAGAAGGCTGTGAGTGGAGGCGTTTGGGGCGCAAGGTGAGTCCATTTTGGACATGCTAGATTTACAAGGTCTGTTAGACAATGTTATGGGTTGAGTTGTGTCCCCCCAAGTTCACATGTGGAAGCCTTAACCCCTGGTACCTCAGTATAGTTGATATATAATGTTAATTTCTGCTGTAGAGCAAAGTGATGCAGTTATACATGTACATATTCTTTTTCATATTCTTTTCCATTAAGGTTTATTCTAGCACTTTCTAAGGTCAGAGATGGGCTTCTGAAGAGCAGAGAAGAGTTTTGAGACAATTGTGTAAATAATTAGGCAAGCTCTGTGATGTCTGGCTGAGGTCTATGCTTGTTGAACACATGTTGAAGTGTAACTGATGAAAGAACAGCGGCCAGGGCTGGGGACCCTCTGGCTCTACTGATTTATGACTCCGAAACTCATCAATCTCAAAGAAAGTCTTCATTTTCCTCAAGCTTTCGCCTCCCTGCAGGGCCTCTCACCTCTCTCTCCAATGTCATGGCTCCCCTCAGCCGCAGGGGAAAGTTGCTCTAGTTTTTTCTTAGGCCCAAACACGAAAAAACCAAAATCCTCTTTTCTCTTCTCTTGGTTTTCTTCCTTTCCCTTCTCTTCTTGGTTCTGTCTGAGATGCTTTGGAATTTTCAGAGGAAATGTCTGGGAAGCACAGGGAGAACTTTATGGGAATGAACAAGGAGTATTCAGAGCCTTTAAGACCCTGTGAGATGGAGTGAAGCTTGTGGGACTAAGGGTAAAGGAAAACAAGAGAGGCTGTGTCCAAAGCTGCTCCTGCCGTTAAATCTGGGTCCTCAGTCCCCTTCCCAGGTCATCCATGCAGTTGGCAAATCTTCCGTGAGCACATAGCCCCTCGTTCCCATGGACCTCACCACCCACCAGGGACACACAGGTAAACATGGGGAGGAATGCAGGCTGGGGAGCTCGGTGCAGGGACTCCCAATCTAGACTAGGGAGAGGATTAAGGAGACACAGGTGGGAGAGGACAAAGTGGAGGTGCTGCTGGTGGTGGAATGGGTAATAAGCAGGGCATATGCAGAAGCCTGGAGGGAAGGGCCAGCCTGGCACATTTAAGAAACCAGGGGCTTCCCTGGTGGCTCAGTGGTTAAGAATCCACCTGCCAATGCAGGGGACACAGATTCAAGCCCTGGTCCAGGAAGATCCCACATGCTGTGGAGAAAGTAAGCCTGTGCGCCACAACTACTGAGCCCACGAGCCACAACTACTGAAGTCCGCGTGCCTAGGCGTGCCTCGAGCCTGTGCTCCACAACAAGAGAAGCCACCGCAATGAGAGACCCGCGCACCACATCGAAGAGTGGTGCAACTAGAGAAAGCCTGTGCACAGCAACGGAGACGCAACACAGCCAAAATAATAATAATAATAATAATAATAATAATAATAATATATATAATTAAAACAAAAGAAACCAGAAGAAGTTTGGAATGGTGGGAAGGGGAGAGTGATGAGGGTTGAAGGTGGAGAAGTAGGCTAGGCTGGATCACAAAGGATTTTGAAAGCCATGTTGTAGAGGGGTACCCATGTAGAGTGCTGTGTTCAGGCTGTGGATCCTTCTTTTTTAAAAAAAGTTCTTTTCCATTATGGTTAATTACAGGATATTGAATATAGTTCCCTGCACTATACAATAGGACCTTGTTGTGTATCCGTTCTATATCTAATAGTTTACATCTGCTAATCCCAAACTCCCAATCCAACCCTCTCCTGCCCTCTCCCCTTTGGCAACCACAAGTCTGTTCTTTATGTCTGTGAACCTGTTTCTGTTTCATAGATAAGTTCATTTGTCTCATATTTTACATTCAACATATAAGTGATATCATATGGTATTTGTCTTTCTCTGTCTGACTTACTTCACTTAGTATAATAATCTCTAGGTCCATCCATCTTGCTACAAATGGCATTATTTCATCCTTTTTATGGCTGGGTAGTATTCCATTGTATATATGTACCACATCTTCTTTATCCATTCATCTGTTGATGGACATTTAGGTTGCTTCTGTGTCTTGGTTATCGTGAATAGTGCTGTTATGAACATAGGGATGTGTGTATCTTTTCAAATTAGAGTTTTGTCTGGATATATGCCCAGGAGTGGAATTGCTGGATCATATGGCAACTCTATTTTTAGTGTTTTGAGGAATCTCCATACGATTCTACCTAGTGGCTGCACCAATTTACATTACCTACAGCAGTGTAGGAGGGTTAGGCTGAGGGATCTTCTACTGTCACATCTCTAGAGTGATCTCAAGGGTTGCTCTGAGTCTGCTATGAGCCCCTTGCCTAAGCCCACATTTCCTATCTGTGCAGGGCAACTGCTGGGGATGGGGGGAACTTGGGGGGTGGGTCCCCCAGTTCAAATACTGACCCCACCTCCAGAGGGTTTCCTCCCACCAGGTGGTTCTGGGAAGAAATCAAAGTTCAGAGAGGTTCATTGACTTGTCTAAGGACCAACAGCTAGTTGGGAACTTCCTACCCTCCTGGATTTGAGCCCACGTACATGGGATTCCATGGCTGACTGGATTTCCTTTAGGCGTCTTGTCTTAGCGCCTTGCAAGGGATTTAGTGGTGTTTCTAGGTCTCACTGGATATATACTCCTAGTTTGCCCATGTGTAGCTCCATCTCCTAACGGTCCCACTAAGCTCCACCCCCAATAGAACTATGAATCGAGGGGACTGTCCTATCCTGGGAAGGTTGTAAACATTTGGGTTACATTATGATTCCAGCAGGGATGGTACTGGGAGGAGGGAGGCTGTGCTGACTGCCCACGGGATCGTGGAGGGGCTGTGTTGCGGCCCGGTAGTTCAGCTGGGAAGGTGTGGCCGGTTTCTATGAGCTTCTGCTGCTTTCACAGCTATGGCTGCAGCGGCCCCTTGTGGCCATTTTGCGCGGGAGGCAACTAAGTGTCAGACAAACTACAATTTTAGAATTGGGAGGGGAGGTACGTTTCCTTAGATGGCCTCCTCCACCCCTCTGTTGCCCAGAGAGGGAAAGACACACGCCCAGGGTCCCACAGCTAGAATCTGGGTCTTTGGACTTCCAGCTCTTCTGGGGCTCTTTCTTTTGTATCTCAGCTCAGTGCCCGTTTGCTCTCCATAGGGAGGCCAAGGAGTAGACTGGAGTGTAGGGCCTGCCCTTGCCCAGACAGACCTCTCTGACCCTTCCTCTCTTCTCAGAATTGAGCACAGTCAGAGATGCAGAAAGGGGAGGACCGCCTCCCGTGGCAGGGCGGCGAGTCCCCATGCGGCCTCCAGGGGGCGCTGTGGCACCGAGTTGGCCTGGTCCTGGGCGCCCGCCTCACGGGCGTAATGAGCTCAGCAAGCTGAGGACAAAGGAATTCTCACGCGGCCGGGGAGCCTGTAAAGTCAGCCCGGTGGCCCGCAGCCTGCTGTTTCCGAAGCTCCGGGGCGGACACCACCGCCTCCTTCCGTGGCTCAGATGCCAGCCTCTGATCCACCTTGCAATTCCCTCTTCTCTCAGACAGAGCCCAGATTCCATCCAGTGCTTTGCACTCGACACCCAAGCGCCCTTTCCTCCATGCTGTTGACTTCCCTGAGTTTGGCTCAGGGTAAACGGGAAAGCTGCCGTGGCTGGAGGCAGAAGGCTTTGGAGTCCGCTCCACTGCCACCTGCCCCTGTGGCTTTCAGCAAGTCACTTACCTCTCCGTGCCTCAGTGTCGTCTGTGAAATGGGTGGTGGTGATCTCCCTTGGAAAGTTGTTGTACAAAATGGATGTAACGTGTTACGTCTGGGCGCCTGGTCTAGGGTAGCTAGTGTTGGAAATGTGGGGGGCGCTGGGTCTGGGCTGGGACGTCCGAGGCCTTCTGTATCTCCGTGAGGCAGGGGCGAGCTTCCCTGGATTCTGGGGGTGCAGAGCGTGGGGCAGCATTGCTCAGGCTGTTGGAACCAGTGTGGAGATGGGGCTGACAGGGGCCAGGGCTGGGGTGGTCAGGGGCAGGGCAGGGTGTGAGGGATGTGGGGTGAGTCACTTAGCAGCCCAGACCCTGGAGAGTGAAGGGGAAGGAGTACGGCAGCTGGCCAGACCTGGTGGCACCAGGCACCAGATACCAGGCACCGAGGCAGCCCTGCAGAAGGAGGTGATGGCGTGGCACTGCGCCAGCCCCACCCCACCAACTCCTGCCCTGCCCACGTGCCCCAGGAGCAGGGGTGGAGCCAGAGGAGAAATGTGGCTGGTTCTCTGGGCAGTGGGGTCCAGAGAACCTGATGGGGGGTGAGGGCCAGACCGCTTTGCTCCACCTGTTGCCCACTCCCTCCTGGTCTCCCCCCTTGCTAAGGCTTTTCTTCCTGACTGCATGGCTGGGGGTGGAGAAGAATGCTCCGTGGGCCTCTCCCAGCCCTGGTGGAGTCACCGTCTGAGACAGAACAGACAGAGGCGGTGTCCACATGGGCAGCAGGCCCATTGCAGCTGATTACCACACCTGCATGGGTCAGGGTGCCCGCAGGATACAATGACTCTCGGGGTCGGCTGAAAGGACTTTAGAGAAAGAACTCTTTTTGGAGGTCTGGTCAGGAGCAGGGATGGGGTAGCAACCGGGGTGGGGGGGAGCATGGGAGCTGAAGGGACAGTGGAGGGGGGAACAGTGTGATGGGAGCTGGTGGAGGCTGAGGCCAGGAGGGCTGCTCTGTAGAAGCAGCGACCGTAGCTGCCCTGGGGGGCAGTATATGCCCAGCCTCTTTCTTCTCTCCTGTCCATTTCCTGCAGCTGCCCCCCACTGGCGGATCCAACAGGGCAGCCAGAGATTAGCCGTCGGGGCACAGAGCAGGGCCAAAAAGGGTGGAGAATACATCTGGAAGGATGCAGAAGAATTATCAGGGTGGTGGGGACACAAACATAAATAGCCAGACCTTGCCCTCAAGGAGCTCACCGTCTAGTAGAGGAGATAAGAGCCAACTAACTCTCACCAGGTGGGGAGAGGACAGCCGAAGGAGAGGGTCAGATAAAGCACCAGATGGACTAGAGGAGGGAAGGAGTTGGGGTGGGCAGGGTGCCAGGGTCGCAGAGGCTTGAAGGAGGAAGTGGTGTATTGGTTTCCTATTCTTGCTTGAAAAAGTTACCTCAAACTTAGTGTCTTAAAACAACAGTCTTAGTATCTTATAGTTCTAACGGTCCAAAGTCTGAAATGGGTCTTATGGGCTAAAATCAAGGTGTCAGCAGAACTGTGTTCCTTCTGGAGGTTTTAGGGGAGAATCAGTTTCCTTGCCTTTTCCAGCTTTTAGAGGCCACCTGCGTTCCTTGGCTTGTGGCCCCTTCTTTCTTCAATGTGCATCACTCCAACCTCTGTTTCTGTGGTCACATCTCCTGTCTCTGATTTTGTCCATCTTGCTTTCCTCTTATAAGGACCTTTGTGATTGCACGGAGCCCATGTAGATGATCCAGGATAATGTCTCCATCTCAAGGTCTTTAACTTCATCACATTCGCAGACTCACTTTTTGCCATGTGAGATACATAGTCACGGGTCCCGGAGATTAGGATTTGTACATCTCTGGAGGGTCACTATCTGCCTATCACATCGGGCACTGGAGAAGGGGTAGGGTTCGAGCTCTGATGGCTGAGGGCGAGGACACCGCAGGTGGAGGGGATGGCGGAGCAGAGGGAGGAACGTGAGGACATAAGCAGCTCCTGCTGGCACCTGGCGTCTGGTTGCAGGAAGGTGTGGTTTTGGGGAATAGGCCTGGAAAAGTGGAAAGGCCAGTGCCTGCTCCATTTCCAAATCCACATAGTTGGCCTCTGAGATGAGGGGGCAAACATTGCCCCAGAGGGATGGTGGGGCTGGGGCGGGCCCTGTGGGTACCGGTTAGCATCACTGTTTAGCTTTCTTTCCCCTGCTTTATCGAGGTACCAGTCATGGCCAGTTTGGCCTTTGTAATTGTCCCTCAGTGACTGTTCTCTATTTAGCCTGCTCCCCTCCCACCCATGTGACCCCCGCAGCTGACAGCTTTAGAATCAGTACCACTCTCTCCCCTGTGGAAGTGTGGGTCTGGACTTTGCTCCGCTCCATGGCGTTCCCCAGCCTCCACACCTCCAACTTTACTCCTCAGCCACACTGAACTGCTCCCAGCTCCTGAATGCCCTGCAATCACTGACAAAAATCAGCACCTGCTGAGCGGCCGTCCACGCAGGGATGGTGGACATGTCACATCCGATCCTCCTATTGGTGTTACAAGCTATCGGCTGTTGAAGGCTCTCCCTATGCCAGGCGCTGTCTATTACATGTGATTTTTTATTTATCTCACACAAACCCTCTGAGGTTGGTGCTGTTAACCCCATTTCAGAGATGAGGAAACTGAGGTTCTGAGACGTTAAGTAACTGGCGTTGGATGACGTGGCCTTAAAATAAAGAGTGGATCCATGAATCAAACCCAGGCCACGTTTTATAGTGGAGGAAACTGAAGCTCCGGGCGGTGAAACAACTGGACCAGGCTAATGAGTAGCTCATAAACTGAGGTGTGGCTCGTTTCAAAGACCAGATTGTCACTGGCCTACTACACAGTCAGTCACTCATTAATCTTAACTGCTGCACTAAATTGCTTAGCCTCTGCCCCGTAGTTATTTGTACAGATCTTCCTTTGCTCCACCTCTACCTTGCCCACTCTACAGGGAGCTGGCCAGGGGCTGGGCCTGGGTCTCTTTCATCTCTCTCTCTGTATTCTGCACCTGGTTGCAGGGCCTGGCTCAGAGCACATGCGTGGCAGACAAATGAGTGAGGCAGTGAATGATGCTTTCTGGGCATGGCTCTGGACACAGGTCAGGGAGGCCACCTGCAGCCACCGAGATCCACAGGGGCTGAAGTCTTGAGGCCCTACTGGGCCCAGGCTTGGGGTCCCAGGTCATCCAAATTTCTTGGCAGGTCTGAAATCCCAAGTTTTTTTTTTTTTTTTTCACAAATGTATTTTATATGTAGTTTTTGGAAGAGGTACTACATGCACAATATAGTACAAAATTTAAAAGTACGAAAGATAGACAACAAAATGTTAGTCTTCCTGCATCCTTTGAATCCAGTCTCCTAGCTCCCCTCCCAGGAAACATTGTTTGCCATCACTTTCTTGTGTATTTTTCTAGAGCTATCCTGTGCATATACAAATATATGTGTGTTCAAGTTCTTCCCTGGAGCACACATACAAAGGGTAGCAAACGATATTCTTTGCTCTGCAATCTTATTTTTCATCTAAGTATTTGGAAGATCTTTCCTATCAGTCCCATATAGAGCTGCTTCATTCTTTTTGGTGGTGGCACAGTATTGTATTGTATAGAGGTATCACATAATGGATATTTAGATGTTTCCACCTTTTGCTATTATAAATAACACTGCAAAGAACATCCTAGTACATCATGTCATTTTGCATGTGTGCAAAAATACACCCAAAAGATAAATACCTGTAAGAGAAGTTGATGGGTCAAAGAATTATATTTAAAATTTTGATGGAAGTTGGACATCACTGTTCATAGATTTTATACTGATTATCGTGCTGTCAACGATGGGTGGATTTTTCAGTTCCCCATCTGCCCAACAAATGGTAAGTTACCTTTTCATCTTTACCAATCTGACATGTAAAAAACGAGAAATCATGATAGTCTAAATTTGCATTTCTCTTATTGTGAGTGAGGTTGAACATTTTCATACGTCTAAATGCAATTTGTATATCCTGAGATATACAATATATATATATATATTTTGGGAACTCTTGGCCCACATGCTTGGCTCTTTTTTCCTCCTGGGTTGTTGATCTCTTACTTGGTTATTTGTAGGAACTCTAAATGTCTTAAGGCTGTTGGCCGTGGGTTCATGATGTAGCTTGCCAATATTTCCCCTTGGTTGTTCCCACAAATTCTGTAGTGAAAGGCTACTCATTAGCCTGGTCCAGTTGCTTCACTGCCCTGAGCTTCAGTTTCCTTCCCTATAAAATGTGGCTTGGGTTTGATTCATGGATCCACTATTTATTTTAAGGCCATGTCATCCAAGGCCAGTTACTTAACGTCTCAGAACCTCAGTTTCCTCATCTCTGAAATGGGGCTAACAGCACCAACCTCAGAGGGTTTGTGTGAGATAAATAAAAATCATATGTAATGAACAGTGCCTGGCACAGGGAGAGCCTTCAATAGCTGATAGCTTGTAACACCAATAGGAGGATTGGATGTGATATATTCACCATCCCTGCGTGGGCCCTCAGTTTCCTAGTTGGTAAAATGGGGATATTGCTGTTTGTAACAGTATCTACAGCACAGGGGAGCTTTTATGATTTAAACCAGTCAGTGTTTGCCACATACTTGAACGGAGCCAGGCATGTAGTAAGGACTCAATACATTTGGGCTGTTTTTACGGCACCCTTTCTGGAACTTTCCACCCATCTGCCACCTTGGTGTCCTCACTCTGCTGACCCTGGGCTCTGCTCACTCCGCCTCCTCCAGGGGTGCCTCCCCGGTCACCCCAGGCCTCACATGGCGGCTTTCCTTCCCTGAGCTCCCGCAGTCCTCTGTACGTGTCCCTGCCATGTTTACCCCTTTCTTGTCTGGGAGCTCAGCTCTTCCCCTGGGGGCAGACAGCTTGGTTCCAGGGCACCTGCCTGCTGGTCTCAGTTCGCTGCGGGAAACCAGCTGTGTGACCTCGGGGAGGCCAAGTCTCTCTCCTGTCTCTGTCTTCTGACCTACAGACTGATGGAGTTGGGTGAAAGTGCCAGTGGTTGAGCTTTAGAAGAGGGACAATCCTCTGCTCAAGCAAAACCTTACAGGAAGCTGGCTGTGCGAAACCAGTGAGAGCAGAGCTGCTTTGGATGGAGGAATGTGAGTGTGTAAGTGTGTGTGTGTGTGTGTGTGTGTGAGCACGTGAGTGAGTGACTATATGAGTGTGGAGAGTGTGTGCACGTGTGTGAGTGAATGAGCGTGTATGCGTGTGACAGTGAGCATGTGAGTGTAAGTGTGTGAGTACACAACTGAGTGTGGAGAGTGTGAGAGCATGTGCACGTGTGCGTATGTACAGGTGTGTGAGGGAGCGAGTGTGTGCACACCTGTGTGAGAGTGAGTGCATGAGTGTGTATGTGTGTGAGTGTGTGTGAGTGTGTGTGATCAGGCCAGACTTGAAAACCTCGGGGTGAGGAGGTCTCCGCCCTCCCGTCCTGCAGGTGTAGGAGTTTCATCTGAATCCTCTCTTGCTCGGCCTGCAGCAGAGGTTTACCGTATTTCTTAGTGGTCAAGATGCCGGTGAGGACAAGGTAAAGTGGGCCTGACAGGAATGGCAAGTTCTGGGTTCCCGGAGCCTCCCCTCCCCCTCCCTGGCTCAAACCCTTCCTTCTGAAACCCCAGATGCGGATCTCTGCCTGAAGGTGTTGGTTGGGTTTCTGCCCGCTGAGGACCTCTCTGTGTGTTTACTGAGCTAGGATTGATGTCTTCGCTGCAGGTTCTGGTCTCCTCAGGCCCCTGCCCTAATCCCAGACCAGGCCTGCAAAGGAAGTCCCCGCCCCGCCTCAACCCCAGCACAGTCCACTGGACAGGGCTGGGGCTCAGGCCGGGGTGGCTGGAGGGCTTCCTGGCCCTGTGGCTCCAGAGCTGATTCCCCGAGCTTCCCTGGTGGCGGCTGGAAGGTCTCAGGCCTGGTGCTTGGGTGCCCCGGTGAGGGCTGGGGCTGGCATCCCATAGATACTGCCTGGAATGGCAGTGAAGCGCCCAAGGGAGCCAATGAGGTTTTGTCCTCCATTAATGGTGTGTGTGTGTGTGTTTGTCTGGGGCTGGGTGCATTTTCCCTCCCAATCGACTGTTGGTTGACCAAAACGCCCCTTGGATACCAGGCCCCTGGCAGAGGACGGGGCCTCAGTCCTCGTTCCTTCTATCGGCAAAGGGCTTCTCCCCTAGCACACCCCAGACCTGGGGCCCTCCTTTGTTCCCAGCTTCTGGCAGCCCCGCCTAGTTCTGGGATTCTTTGCGGTTTCTGCGTAATGAATGTTTATCCTGCAGCCCGCTGGAGCCAGGAGAGGCCAGGAAGAGCCGAGAGGAGCCAGGAAGGGCCAGGAGGGTCAAGGCTCAGCATTCTGTCTCCAGAGGGCTCTGAATTCCGGCTGCTCTCAGGAATGTACCCCCCCCCGCCCCCCAACACACACCCTTCCATCTGCCCTCCTCCCTGGGGAAGTAGCTGTTTTTTCTACGAGCTTGGCTAACCTGATCACCCCTCCCCCAGTCTGCTGGGCTGCACTTGCCAGATCGAGGCCACTGAAGCCTAGGGCAAGTCAGAACTGAAAATATGTAAACAGCTTCCGTCCCATATTATAGAGGTGATACATGTTCACTGTTGCTCTGTTGAGATTTTGGAAAACACAGGTTCTGGTCAGAAGTCACCTCCCTACTCCTGGCCCTGACCGTGGGCTCCGTGTGGACACAGCCTTTGTCTTTCCCCCTCCCTCAGTGGGCATCAGCGCTGGCAGACGTGGGCACAGGGAGGGCTTGGGGAGTAGAACCCAGTTAGAACCTGGTTCTGGACTTCATCCCAAGCAGATCCAGGGATGACCCTGGGGGGGGGACCACTGACTGTCTCGGGGGCCATGGGGGAATCGGATAAGCCGCGGCTCCAGACCAGTCCTCTGACTGCAGTGCAGATGCCAGGCTCAGGCCCCAAGCTAGGAGCCATCCTAGATTCCTCTCCTCCCCCCCTCGCCACCCCCCCCCCCCCCCGCCGTGCTCCTGACTCCATCAGCTCCACCCGTAGGCTCTGCGACAGGATACACCCCACGTCAGGCCACTTCTCACCAACTTCTCACATCTCCTTGGATCCAGCCCCCCCGCCCCCCCCCCTTCTCCTGCCTGGACTTTTGTCAGAGTCTCTTATCAGATCTCCAGCTTCCTCCCTTGGCTCCTGGTCTGTGATCTGGAGAGCGGCCACAGGGATCCCAGGGCTCCTCGGATCAAGGCCCCTTTACTCTCAGAATAAAGCCCAGCTCCCTAGTAAGACTGCTGACCTGTGTGCCTGGCCTCCTCCAGGACTCCCCTCCTGCACACCCGCCCCTGGCACATGCCTCTCAGCTCCGGGCATTCTTCCTCAGGGAGTCTAACCTCTGCTGTGTCCTCAGCCCGGTCCCCAGGGATCTGGAGGCTCCTTTGCCTCCCTCAGGTCTCTGTCCATGTGCCACCTCCTCAGGGGCGTCTCTTCCATGCCCCCCCCAACGCCCTTCACTCCTTCCCTTCTTTGCTTCTCCCCGTGTGCCTCTCACTCCTAGAATCGCACTGTCTGCCAGTGTGAAAGCTGGCAGAAACCCAGCATGAGAGCTCAGGAGGGCAGGGAGCTTTTGACTGCTTTGTTCTAGAAGCCCAGAGTCTAGAAGGTGACTGGCACATAGAGAGTGATCTGTAATTATTGGTCAAATGAAAACAAAGAAGGTTTTCTCCCTTTTTTTTCATCTTTTCCAGCAAATAATTATTAAGCATTTACTAGTACTGGTACTGGCCTGGGGCTAGATGCGGAGGGGAAGCTCTGTCTAGCTGCGGAGACAGGCCAGGGCATGTGATTGGGCGAATCCGGGGACTGGGGCCGGGGAGGCTGGGAAAAACTGGCCCAGCCTGAGTGGATCAGGCGGACAGAGGAGGTGATGCCCAAGCTGAGCGCTGAAAGAGGAACTAGAGTTACTGGCATCCAGGTAAAGGAGGCAGGTGAGAAGGGAGGATGCTCCAGGTCTGAGGAAGGGCCTGCTCCCCTCCTGGAGGGCAGGGATGTGGCCCTCACGGCCTAGGGTCAGCCTCTGGTGCACAGCAGGTGTTTGGTGAAAATGCGGAGATACCTTGAGTCCAGGAGCCACACCTGATTTGGAGGAAGACAGTTTCAGTTCCCGGACAGGAACCTTGCTGTGGGGAGGTCAGCAAGGGCGCTGTAGGGGTCACAGGATCAGATCAGTATTGAAATGGAAAGGATCCCACATCCTAGAGCCTCTGCCCCTGAGGGAGGAAGCGCCGGTTCCCTTGAGGATGCTGGTGGGAGGGAAGTTAGCAGAAGACCAGTCAGGGGACCACGGGGGGCTCTAGGAAATCAGGGCGGACACGGGACATTTTTCTTTCTCTCTGTCCTGTGTCTGGCCCTCCCCAGGCCCCAGCTCACGTGGTACAGGCCGAGGTTTGGCGCAGGACTCTAAATGGGGCCCAAGTAGCCCAGAATCAGGGCAGAGGCAGAGAGAGGTACCCCTGGCTAAGAGATCGGCCAGGGCCCTGCTTGTATGGAGAGGAGCTGAACCTGGTCACGTACACTCAGCCCCGTGGGAGGGGCGGGGCAGGGAGAGGCCAGTCCTGTCTCCCTGGGGTGTGGAATGTGGCACTTGGGGGGAGGCTGGCCCTCTCCCTCCCCCACTGGTCTGGACCTGGGGCAGTTCCCCAGGACTCAGCACTCCCTCTCCTCCCCCATGCTTGCTCCCGGTTCCGTCAGGCTGGTTTTTCCTCCCCTGGGGACTCTAAGAGGAACACCTGGGGTCATCCTGGGCCAGCCTGCTGTGTCTCACCTTCCCTGGGTTCCCACTTGTGGGAAGAGACAGCGATGAGTTGCCGCCGCCGAGGGAGCAGGAATTGGGTTGGGGGGAGCCCCCACCCCACTGCCGGCCTCGGTCCCCGGGACACCACCCACCTGGCCTGAGCAAGCTGCTCCATAGCATGGCCAGCCATTTCTTGTCCCCATCCTTTACTCTACATCATCAATCCTAGGACTAAGTTCAGGCCCTCTTTATCCCCATCAGGGACGATCTCAACAGCCCTAACCTGGTCTCCCCACCCTGGCCATGCCTCGCTCATCCTACCAACCCGTTCAACACGTGGAACCCACGGCAATTTCTAAAATATGAAATTGACCACATCACATCCCCGGTTGAAATGACTTTCCACTGTCTTCAGGATAAATCAACTCCTTGGCTGAGATTTACAGCCCCTGTGACTTCTTCCCTGGCTTTGCCCTCCTCCACATGCCCCCAACTGACCTGAATGTCCAATGGCCCCCCAGTGATCCCACTCTCCCAGGACCTCCTGCCTGTTAAACACCAACAGGTCTTTCAGCCTCTTGCTCAAGGGTGGTGCATCTGTGAAACATCTCGCTCCCAGGCAGAAATGAGGGCTCCTTCCCTTTGCCCCGCTCCCCACCTGCCCGCTCCTGCATGGGAATTCCTGGCACCCACACACCCGATTATACTGATTTGTTTGAGGTCCACATGCCTACTGGCTCAATAGTTATATATATATATATTTTTTAAAAAGATTATTTTTTTAAAAATAAATTTATTTTTAGTTTATGATTTTTTTTGGCTGCGTTGGGTCTTCTTTGCTGCGCACGGGCTTTCTCTAGTTGCGGTGAGCCAGGGCTACTCTTGGTTGCGGTGCGCGTGCTTCTCATTGCAGTGGCTTCTCTTGTTGTGGAGTGCAGGTTCTAGAGCACACGGGCTTCAGTAGATGCGGCACGTGGGCTCAGTAGTTGTGGCACACGGGCTTAGTTACTCTGCGACACGTGGGATCTTCCCTGACCAGGGCTCGAACCCATGTCCCCTGCATTGGCAGGCCGATACTTAACCACTGCGCCACCAGGGAAGCCTGACTCAACAGCTTCAGAATGGTGGCCCATAGAGTGGCTACTCCCTCCAGCACCCCTAGAAACTCCCTCGCAAATGTCTCCCACGTGCTCTCAAGGTGGCTGCTGGTTGCAGGCTCAGGAGGGGGTCACTCCAGCTCCAGCCCACCCATCCACATGCACTACCTGGGGAGGCTGGCTGCCCATCGTGAGAACCCCCAGGTCCCTGCCAGAGGGTGACACCGGATGTTCCTAAGGCTTCCGATCCTTGGGGAACCAGAACAGAAGGGACCTCGCCCCCCCACCCCCGGGGTCCAAGTCATCCGAGCTGAAGGAGCCCTCCTGCACCCAGACTCTTTCCAAGTCCCTCTTGAAATGTTCTGTCATGGGACTTCCTGGTGGTCCAGTGGATAAGACTCTGTGCTTCCACTGCAGGGGGCGTGGGTTCAATCCCTGGTGGGGGAACTAAGATGCTGCATGCCACGTGGTGTGGCCAAAACAAAAACAGAAAAGTTCTGTAGCCTTCTCTTCTTTTCCCTTCTCACCCTCTTGCTTCATAAAGCGGGGAAATCAGAGCAAAGGACCCAGGGGTTGGGGCAGGAGCCTAGAAACCTTTTGTGGGGGGGCTCTTTTCTCCCCACATCTACTGGTCCTCTTTCCAAAACTTCCTCTCTCCTTTCCTAACCCAAGACTAGAAGGTCAAGAGTGTATGAGTGGGACACAGAGGTCTGTGTTGTGGGTACAGGAAGGGAAAGAGGGAGTTACTGTATTAAATATGGCCAGTTCTAAATGTCCATCATATAGTGTTTCCTACGAAATTATTTTTAATTAGCAATTAATCATTTTTAATTAACTAGTAATATGTAAATACATTCTTGTTGTAAAAATTAGAAGAGCAGAGATAAGCCTGGGTTCCCCTGACTACTATCCTTCAATCAGCTTCTCTCCAAGGAAATCTCTGTTGTCAGTCTTATTGATGTGTCCTCATTGATGTGCTTACGTGCATATTCATACGTACTTGTAGAAATATCATCTTTTAAGTGTATGTCAGCATTAATTATGTTATATGTATCGCTCTCCCGCTGCTTTTATTTTACCCAGCAACTGGTTCTTTAAGATTCTTCAGGTCACTAAATATTGACATGACTCGTTCTGTTTAATTCTTCTCACATCATGTGAATGTTACATAGTTTACTCAACTGTCCCCCTACGTGTTGTTGTTTCCCTCTTTCCTTTATTACAAACGATGCTTCAGAGAGTATCTTTTTATATGCCTCCCTGAATATATGAACAAGGGTTCTTTGGGGGTAAATGCAGAAGAGTGGAACTGGGGCTTGCAAGGTGTGTGGATTTTTTTTAAAGAAAGACACTGCCAAATCGCCCTGCAAAGTGGTGGCTGTGACCTGCCTCCCACTAATGTGTCTGTGGGAGTTCATTTGCCCACATCTTCCCCAGCACTTGACGTTATCAAACTTTGTAATTTTCCAGTCTAATGGGGAAGAGTGAGTGAATCTCCCATCTTCTCCTGGTTGCCCTTGGTTGGGCTGGGGATCTGGGAAGGGAAATTGGTGCTGGGTTTTTTTTTTTTTTTTTTTTTTGCCCACGGGTGATAGTTTCCCAACTCCTACTTTATTTTTAAATTTTATATTGGAGTATAGTTGATTAACAATGTTGTGTTAGTTTCAGGTGTACAGCAGAGTGATTCAGTTATACATATACATGTACATCTATTCTCTCAAGTTAACTTGGTGCTGTTTATAGAAACTTCTAGCTAGCCCTGTTCACAGTCCCATCTTCTACTTCTCCTTTCAGGGTCCCTGGTGCCCCAATTCTCGAGCTTCTGGGTTTTGTGTTGAGAATCTTCTTGCTTCTGTGGATTTCCTGCCCTCCCCTCCTCTGTCCCCTCCCTATGCTCCCGAGCCCTAGGTCTCAGCTTCCTCTTGTCTGCTTTTAGTTACCATTTTCGAGCTTTAAAATTTTTGTAGCCATTTATCATCTTCTGTTGTCTCTTCTTTTATTCTTTTAAAATAGTCCTTTACTGTCAGCTTAACAGGGTTTTAGGAAGGTGCAAAAATTAATGTGGGTATTCAATCTACGACATTTAATCAGAACGAAATGTCTCTATAATCCCCTGCCAGACTGTCAACTTCTCAGAGGCAGGAAAGGTTCGTATTTACTTCTGTATCCCAGCATCTAGCGCCTTGCCTGGCAAACAGGGGATAGGACTTGATACACTTTTGCTGAATGGAGGAGCGAGTGAGAAAGTATTGATAGCTGAGCATCTTGTGCTGATGGTCCTTAGGAAGGGGATGTTGCTTAGGCAAGGGTTGCCAATTTACATGACAGGCAAGTTCATGAAGTCTTGCATCCTTTTCCTTTCTGTCCTCCAGCTTAGGACTTCTCTTCTGTTTACATACACGAGCCCATATCCTCTTCAAAGGCTGAACTTTGAATCTTGTTTGTATGACCCACTGACTGACCAAATAGATACTTGTGTATCCAAGCAGGGAGGACAAGTTGGGACCTTGGCAGGTGACACTATGCCTTTCCCAACTTGATGACCCTTTCTCCAGACCAGTGGAAGAAATCGCCTTAACCCCCAACTCATGAGAGGAGGGACAGCATTAGTGGTTGGGTCTACAGCTTTAGGGAGTTAAAGATCTGGGCTTGAATCCTGGGTCCACTATTTACTTGTGTGACTTTGGTCAAGTTAGTAACCTTTTGAGCCTCAGTTTTTTGGTCTGTAAAATGGGGATGATAATACTTTAAGTCACAGGATTAGTTGAGATAATGTATACAAAGTGTTTAACCTAGAGGCTGGCCCAGTAGATGCTGGCTGTCATCATTATCATCATCGTCGCCCTCACTGTCATAGTCACACCATTTCGTTCTACCCAGGGACGAAGGACTCTCACTTCTTTCCAGTGGTCCCCAACCACTATTTCATTTCCTCAGGGATGTTGAAAACTCCCTTACCTTGAATCTCTCCCCTCTGGGAACTGCAATCTGCATTTGCGCTAGTGTAAGAGGCTTCTAGGGTAGGTCCAGGTGGAGATGCAGAGAGAACCGTTGGCCTCAGGACTTGGACACAAGTTAGCCACGTGACCTCAGGCGAGCCACTTTACCTCTCTGAGCTTCCTTGGACTGGATCAGCTTTTCTTGTGATACATGGATTATTAATAGGCATTACCTGACAAAAGACGCCATGGTCCAGTATATTTTGGAACTGCTGATTAAATGAAGTTAAATAACAATACTTAATATGATACTTACATGTATGTAATACATTATATACAATCAAATGATAAGTATTTATTGTGTTACATTGTTATTATTAAATAGTACATTACTATCTATCTAATTAGCATCTATCTAACCACTGAAACAACTCCAGGAACTAGATTGTTATTATGATTATTATCCCTATTTTACAAATGAAGGACTGAGGTTTTCACAGGCTTTAGTACCGTGCATTGTGAATTTCCAAAAGGGAGTGGGGACAGCAGTGTTTCTGATCCTATCTGACAGTGGCCCCCCTTTCCCACGAGGATGTCATGGGGCTGCGGCTCTGCAGCAACAAGCCAGGGGAAGGCTGGGCAGCTTCCTCTCTGGGATCCCTTCATGCTCAAACATTCCCTTTTCATCATTCCTGACCCTGTGTGCCCCTCCTCTGCAGACTGTGGATCCCCAGGCTGGAGATCAGGACTTGGGAAAGGAGCTCCTCTGATCAGGTTCTACAGGTTCTTGCCCTCACTCAGCGAGAGGCAGATCAAGGACTCTGCTCGTGGGCAGTTTGTTTACCGAATGAGAACCGCAGCTTGATTCCTCAGTTCCGTCTCTGGGGGTGCGGGGCAGACTTTACAGTTTGTTCTCTTGAGTTCTTGATGTGCCAGAGAAGTGTTTAAAAGCAACACAACTCATGGTGGAAGGTGCTAGGCACTGTTCTGGCCAGAGTGGGAGCAGGGGACTGTCTTTGGAGTTAGCCTAGGATTTGGGGGGAAAGAGACCCGAAGGAGTCGTTTTGGAGCTGGGACTTCCCTGGAAGGGAGAGTGCAGCCTCTGTTGCACTCAGGACCCCAGGCCATGGGGCTGAGGATTAAGAGGCTGGAAGCCAGAATCTGACACTCCTGGCTGCCCCTCTCGAAGCTTCTGTTTCCTCATCTGTAAAATGGGCATAAGAATACCTTTTCCACTGGGCTTCTGTGGGAATCCAATGAGATCAGAAAAGGCTTTGTAAATGGTACTACCCTGCAGTCAATTGTTCTTATGGCTTTGGGGTAGGGGGCTGGGACTCTAAGCTCTTCTGAAGTTTAGTGAACTCACAACCAGTTAATCTTTGGAGGAGAACTGTTGGTCCTATTCTTTGTTTTCTAATGCAAAGTCCCTTCCCAAACTCTCCTATGAGGCCACAGAAGCAGAGGTTCCAGCTGGGGCTTGGTGTGCTAGCAACTATCTGGCCGATCTCCTCCTTCCCCTACTAAGAGCAGGCCTCCTCCTTAAGGCCAAATAGTGACTCATGTCAGATCAGCCCTGGCAGCTACAACCTTTGTGAAAGCCCAGCCACACCCTGCTTTCAGGGCCAGCCTTGAGTCTTCTTCCCCCTTGGAGCCCCAGGACCCACTTGCAGGTCTGATTCACTAGTTTAAACAGCCCGAGGCTGGCCTTCCTAGTGGCTTGGGGCTGCTCCTGGTGGGTTATGGGGGTGTGTGTGTGTATGTGTGTGTGTAGGGGGGGTTTGCTGTCCCTGTTCCTGGATCAATTGGTGGCCAGAAGACAGTTTATTGGGGGCAGGTTTCAGAAGTTGGGGACAAGTCTTTATTTAGCCACAGGTGACCCAGGTGATAATATGCAGAGAGGAGGCCCAAGATTTCACAGGAAACTGAGAGTAACTGACCCATCTCCCTACCACCCTGTCAAAAGGGCACCGGGCCTCTGTCCTGAGATTGGGTGGCTGCTCTGACATAAGGATGCAAAGGAACTGTGGGGACAGTTCTGAGGAGGGGTGAGGTCCCTGTGGACAGGAACTGGGGTGAGGCTGCTTCAGGGCCCCGCAGTGTCTGGCAGGGGGGCCTCCAAGGCGATCAAAAAGGTGGGTGGAATTACTGAGCTGGATGAAAAACGGGGCTGGGGGTTGTGTGTGGAGCGGAGGGACTCCTTCCTCTATTATCAAAACTCTCCACGTTGTGTGTGGGCGCCCTCCCTAGCAATCCAGTCATTCATCCATGTACTAGGACAGGACTGTTAGGCACAGGATTCAGCCTCTGACACCCTCCTTGGAGATGCTCACAAGGAGGGAGGGATTCCATCCTGTCTCTGGGCAGCAGGCGCTAAAAGCCTCATGGGCGAGTTACTCGCCTCCCTTAGACTCAGATGCCTCCCTACAGCATCACTTCAGTAAGTCTGTGTCAGATGCATGCTTTGGGGGTCGGAGGGTAGAGGGTTGTCCTGGTTGGGGGGGCGCGTGGGTGGATGGTTGGTGAGAGTACTGAGTCGGGGGTTCAGCTCCCAGGTGGGGTTCTGGCTTGAGCTCGGGATTCTGAAGGTGCCTTTTACAGTCCTGCTGCAGAACCCCTTCCAGCAGCTGTTCCCAGGAGCCTATTGTCACCTTGGGGCTTTGTATGGCCACAGCAGGGTGGGGCGGCTTTGTCTCAGGAGGCCTGGGAAGTTGCAGCTCAGAGCACCTCATGTGGGGGACTGAAGGGGGGTCAGGGTGTGGGTGATCCCCAAGGGGCAGGTTCTGAGAGAGTGTAATTCCCAGTGGGGCATAGGAATCAGGTGAATGTACTTTGGTGGGGGTTAATTTTGATCACAAGAAGGGGCTCAGAATGTGATGGGGGGACTCTGAGTGAGGGATCACTGGGGGCGCTGACGTCTCGGCGTGTACTCTCAGAAAAACTCTAATTCCTGGGGGGGTGTCAAACTCTGGGTGATCTTTTTTTTTTTTTTTTTTCGTGGTACGCGGGCCTCTCACTGCTGTGGCCTCTCCCGTTGCGGAGCACAGGCTCCGGACGCGCAGGCTCAGCGGCCATGGCTCACGGGCCCAGCCGCTCTGCGGCATGTGGGATCTTCCCGGACGGGGGCACGAACCCGTGTCCCCTGCATCGGCAGGCGGATTCTCGACCACTGCGCCACCAGGGAAGCCCTCTGGGTGATCTTAATGGGGGAGGGCCAGCATGTGAATTGCGGGGATGTCTAAGTGTACGTGTGGTGGGGGTGAAGATCCGAACGAGTGTGCCAGCAGGGTGTGTGGCTAGGCGTCTGAGTGGGCTGGTGGGGGGCAGCTCTCCGGAGGGCAGGAGCCTCTGGCCCCTGGGAAGGGAGAGTCGGACGGAAGCAGAGCCGCCAGGAACTGACCAATGGGGAGAGCGCCCGTATTTGCACTCAGGAGCCTGCAAATTCCTGGGCCCTCAGATATCCGCTCGACACCGTCCCCCCTCCCCCGCCCAACCCCGGGCATAAAAGGCGCCAGGTGAGGGCCTCGCCACTCCTCTTGCCGACTGCAGCCACTCCTCTTGCCGACTGCAGCCACTCCGACCGGTGTCGCCCGCGTCCTCCTTCGCCATGACTTCTTACAGCTATCGCCAGTCGTCGGCCACCTCGTCCTTCGGGGGTCTGGGCAGCGGCTCCATGCGCTTCGGGGCGGGAGGCGCCTTCCGCGCGCCCAGCATCCACGGGGGCTCGGGTGGCCGCGGCGTGTCGGTGTCCTCCGCCCGCTTCGTGTCCTCGTCCTCCTCCGGGGGCTACGGCGGCGGCTATGCGGGCGCCCTGGCCGGCTCCGACGGGCTGCTGGCGGGCAACGAGAAGGTCACCATGCAGAACCTCAACGACCGCCTGGCCTCCTACCTGGAGAAGGTGCGCGCCCTGGAGGAGGCCAACGGCGACTTGGAGGTGAAGATCCGCGACTGGTACCAGAAGCAGGGGCCCGGGCCCGCCCGCGACTACAGCCACTACTTCAAGACCATCGGGGACCTGCGGGACCAGGTGGGAGGCGGCCCGGCCGCGGGAAGTGTACCTGCCGCGGATACCCAGCCCCGCGGGCCGGGCGAGGCCCGAGGCGGGGGCGGCGGGCGCCAGAGCCACTGCCCGGCGGGGGCGGGAGCGAGTGTTAGGATGGGGGAGGGCCCGCAGGGTGGGGCGGAGGTAAGCCGGCCGGTGAGGAGGGGCAGGACCACGGGGCAGGAAGTGGAGGCCAGCGGGGGGGGGGGGGTCCGGGAGCTGGGGTGGGGGCGGGTTAATGTGGGGGACTGGAGGGCGGGAGGAAGAAGGCGCGCCGGTAGGCTAGGCCTGGGAAAGCGGGGAGGAAGGAGGGGCGAGAGATGGGGCGCGCTGTGGGCTGCCCTGGAGTCTGGACCTGAGTCGCTGTGCAACAGGGAAATGCAAGAGTTTGGCCAGGGAGGAATCTGGTTCTCGCCGGGCCAGACCTGCAGTCTGCTGCCCCGGGCGAGAGGCCTTCTGCATTCCTTTTCTCCCGGCGGGGCGGGTCTGGTTTCCAGCCCGCTGAGGCTGAAGCCCCTCCCCCGCCCAGGGGGCCACTAGGGACTTAAGAGGAGCTCTAGGAAGAATGGGAGAGGCCAACTCTGGCCCCTGGTCAAGGGGGGACATATGCTGTGGCCCCTGGACTGGGTAAAGGAGAGACGAATGCTGAGCTTGAGAAGACCTCTCTGGAGAGGCCCAGTGCCGTGTGGGTGGAGACCCCGGGTCCCAGCTACAGCCTTGCTGGGCGGCCTCAGGGTCCTTCAGGGTGGGGCTTGGTCTCTGCCCACAGGGAACAGCTCAGAGCTGGGATCTCGGTCCAGAAGAAATGTTTCAGAAGCCAGTGGGACATTTAACAGCCTCACACGTTGGGTCTCCAAACGCACAGTCCCCACAGCGTAGGCCAGGGCCCACCCTGCGCCTGGCGTGGTGCTGGGTGCCAGGGGCCTAGACCAGACCCGTAGATGAGGGAGAGCTAGAGATGTAAACAACGAGCTTTCAAACTTTATTAACTGTGACCTACATGAGGGAATACGTTTTGCCTCAAAGAGGAGGCACAAAGTGCCAGCACATAATAGATGCTCAACAGAAGCCTTTCCCTTCCCTGAAGGCAGAATGTGCTTTGAGTGGCGGTCAGACCCCAGGGCGACCCCTGTGCTCCCTGCATCTGGTTTGCGGATCTAGATCCGCAAATGCCTCCCTGCGAGCATTTAGAGTTTCCCTGGGTGCAGGTCGTGGAGACTTTTCCCCCAGGCTTACCTCCCTGGCAGTAGTTTCTCCTGCTCCAGCTCCGGGGCCTGGACGCATTCCAGGGCCTCCCAGAGAGCAGGCTGCTGGGCAGCCTGGATGGCTGAGGCTTTGGTCTCCAGGCGGCGGAGGCACACAGGCACGCATACTCCTTTGCTCTTCTCTCTCCTCTGGGAAGAAAGTGGGTGGACAGTGCCCATGTACTGAACTGGTGCCAATCTCCTGCCTTCCGCCTTCCAGATTCTTGGTGCCACCATTGAGAATTCCAAGATAGTCCTGCAGATCGACAACGCCCGTTTGGCTGCAGATGACTTTCGAACCAAGTGAGTGAGTGTTTCTGCCTTGGGGGCTGCAGAAGCCAGGGCAGGGGAGGGGGGCAATCTCAGGCCCTTATGGGGCTCAGTGCCGTGAGGGGAATGGACTCTGCTTTCACCCACCCCAGCTGGTCTGAAGCACACCCCATCCCCCATGGGCCCCTGAACCCAGGGGAGGTGGGGAAGTCTTCAGAGGTGCAGAGGAAATGCTGGCCCGACTGCAACTATTTCCTCTGAAAGGTTCGAGACGGAGCAGGCCCTGCGCATGAGCGTGGAGGCCGACATCAACGGCCTGCGCAGGGTGCTGGACGAGCTGACCCTGTCCAGAGCCGACCTGGAGCTGCAGATCGAGGGTCTGAAGGAGGAGCTGGCCTACCTGAAGAAGAACCACGAGGAGGTGGGTTTCAAGCTGGGCTTCCCATCCATCCCAGCCCAGCATCCCAGAGCTGAGGACACTTTTTTTTATCCTGTATCCTCTGACCGTGGCCACATCTGCTGTACCCTTGACCTGGCCCTGAGTGTGTCATGTGGCTCCCAAGGGTTCCAGCAGGGGATGGTGGTGACCCCGTCTGTACCCCAGTGCTAGCTCCTAGGTCTGCACCTGGAAACCAGCCCCCTATGGCCTGGGGGATGGGGGCGTGACCTGGCTCAGGCCCAGCAGGCTCTGGGCCCTGACATGCCCATCTCTGCTGTATCTTTCTAGGAAATCGGTGTCCTGAAGAGCCAGGTGGGTGGTCAGGTCAGCGTGGAGGTGGACTCCGCTCCGGGCATCGACCTAGCAAAGATCCTGAGCGACATGAGAAGCCAATATGAGGTCATGGCTGACAAGAACCGGAAGGATGCTGAGGCCTGGTTCACCAGCCAGGTGTGGAGGGGGAGGCAGGTGCCACTTGGGGAGGTGGCAAGGAGAGTGGGCTTAATGCTCCCAGGCAAGGGTCCGCCTGGGTCCGCCTCAGCGCTTACTCCCTCCGCCTCCTCTAACTGCAGACCGAGGAGCTGAACAGGGAGGTCGCTGGCCACACGGAGCAGCTGCAGATCAGCAAGACGGAGGTCACCGACCTGCGGCGTACCCTCCAGGGTCTGGAGATCGAGCTGCAGTCTCAGCTCAGCATGGTATGTGCCCTCTGCCCTGTGGGACGCACACTCGTGTCCTTGCGGCCTCGGGCAGCCAGGATGGTGGCCGGGCCCATGCCATTGCTGGGCACCAGGCTCTGCTGAGTCTCCTTCCCTCTCCCTGCCCTCAGAAAGCTGCCCTGGAAGGCACGCTGGCCGAAACGGAGGCTCGCTTCGGAGCCCAGCTGGCGCACATCCAGGCGCTAATCAGTGGTGTCGAAGCCCAGCTGAGCGATGTGCGTGCCGACACCGAGCGACAGAACCAGGAGTACCAACACCTCATGGACATCAAGTCCCGGCTGGAGCAGGAGATTGCCACCTACCGAAACCTGCTGGAGGGCCAGGATGCCTACCACAACAGCGTGTCCACCCCGAAGGTCCTCTGAGTCTGGCAGCCTCCTGGCCTTCCTCCTCTGCTGCAGAGGGATTCCCCTGGGTAGGGGCAGGGGAGGGGAGGGATGCTTCTCCCTGGCTCTCCCCCTGACCTTCCAATAAAACTTTATGGCCCAAGGGAGGAAGGACGTTGAGTTTGTTATTTCAGCCCATGGCGGGGGGCCAGGCCTTGGCACTGTTTAGGTTTTACTGTGTAGGTTTCATTTGGACCAGAGTCCACCCTTTCCCAGGAAAGGGGAGGGAGGGCGCTCACAAACTCCAGCTGTTACAGTAATTCCTGTTTGCAGAGGTCTTCGTGTATCTCACGTGTCCCCTAAAACAAGGTTGTTAAATAAGCGTTGCTCCCATTTTACAGAGGGATAAACTAAGGCTCAGAGAGGCGAGGTGGGTTGTTGTATATATAACTGTTCTAACACATGGCAAAGGTGGGATTTGAAACTGGTGTTTGCTTCCAGATTTAGTTTTCTTTCCACTGAACTCACCCCAAGGGTTGCTGTGTGTTTGTGTATCTGTCATTAATGTTTACTGAGCACCTACTAAGTGCTATTGAATCAAACAACACTCTATATCCTATAGAGTAGGAAACAGGCTCAGAGAGGTTAAGTAACTTGACCAAGGCCACATAGCAACTACATGGCAGAGCTAGGACCAGAATTACATTTCCTGATTCTTAGCCTACAGTGCCACCCCTGCACCCCATCTCCTAGGATGACACTGCTGTGCCGTTTCCTCAGTACATTCCAGTCTTGCTCTGTGTGAAGGTCTAGGACTGGGATCCCCTGAGGCAGTTCCTCCTGACAGGTTTCTCCACCTAATTAAGGAGAAACTGGGGCTTTGGGGTCAGGGGGCGGGCACCAGCTCAGAACAGGGCTGGAGAGGACGCCCTCGTTGGGGTGTGTGCGCGCATGCACTGACACCTCCATCCATCCCCTGGCAGCCCTGCGTAAGCCCCTTAACGCCCGCCAGCCCATACCTGGGTCCAGAGCCTGGAATAGGACCCAGCTGTGACCTAGACCTCCCACAGAGACCCCCAAACTGGCTTGCCTGGGGCCCGTCCTGGGCCCCCAAAGGAATGCAAGTCCCAGCTTCCTGGTACAGCTCTGCCCTTGGGTTGGTATGGTCCTGCCCCTGGGGTTTACAGCTTAGCTGCCAAGAATGGAGGCCAATTAAAGGTAAATAAGTCCCACTTCCCCCAGCAGAGAGGTCCAGGCTGAGTGGGTCTGTTCAGGCCCCGTGGATCTGGCTGTGACAGCGGCCGACCCTGTGAGGGAGGGGGCTGAGTGAGGCGGAAGCTCTCTAGGGGAACAGATCGACGCTCTGCCACCGTGCTCAGCACTGCGCTAAGGAGGCTCAGGACCCCGCCATACCTGGTGTTCATCCTGAAGGGGGTGCTTTTTTCGCCATTTTCCATGGAGCTTGGTAGGCTCATTAGCTTACTCCAAATCACAGGCTGGTGACCCCCGAGCCCAGCTCTTCCTGCTTCCCCTGCCGCAGCCCTGGGCCAGGAGCCCCTTCTGCCACGTCCCCAGCTATTCCGCTGTGGCCATCGGCACCTACAGACCCAGTCTCCCACTTGACTTAGGAGGCCTTGGAGGTAGAGGCCAGAGGCCTGGCTGCACCCCCAGTCCCAGGCTGGGACTGCCCTGAGATATTTGTCCCCTGTTCGTGAAAGCCTCTGTTGTCACAGCTGAAACTCTCCCCTGTGCCCCAGAGGCCCCTGGAATGTGGCTGTGAGGCGGGGTCTGGGCCCCATACAGGTGGGGCTGGTGACTGGGTCTCAGGTCTGGGTGTCAGGAATAAAGCTTTCCTTTGTGTGTGTGTGTGTGTGTGTGTGTGTGTGTGTGTGTGTGTGTGTGTGTGTGCGCGCGCGTGTGTGGACACTTCTCTGTCTCAGTCTGGGAGCTGAAACTCGGGGTACTGTGTTGACAGAAGCAGCTGGGATAGAGGAAAGGGAGCGAGAGGAAGGGGGAGGGGCTTTGGGGGGGCAGGGTCTTTCCAGCCCAGCTGATGCCGGCTTCAGTTTGCAAGCATTTCCGGCCCGTCATCTTGCTGCATCCCCGTGAGTCAGACTGGGCCAGAGTTATTTCCATTTTTCTAATGGGTAGACTGAGGCTCGGAGAGAGGAGGCTTGATTACCCAAAGCCACATAACTAATAAGTGAGAAATGAGGAATTCTCCAGGCCCCAGGGCATGCCCTCGCTCTGACCCTGACATCTCCCTGGGGAGCGGAGGAGTGAGGGAGGATTCTGACATCTATGGAGGTCCCCGCTCCCCCTGTGACACTGAATGCTCACTGTGGCCCTGTAGCTGCAGTGTTAATGGGGTCAGTGTTTTGGTTTTTTTTTAAATTTTTTTATCGTGGTAAAATACACATAACATAAACGTTACCATGTTACCCGTTTCTCGGTGCACAGTTCTGTGGCAGTTCTGTTCACTCACATTGTAGTGCAAGCATCATCACCCTCCATCCTCAAAACTCTTTCCATCTTGTAAAACTGAAACTTTACCCCCATTAAACCATAACTCCTCATTCTCCCTCCCCACCCCTGGCAACCACCATTACACTTCCTGTCTCTACGATTTTGACTCTTCTTTGTATCTCATGTAAGTGGGAAAATGGCCCAATTTTAAGTCAGGAGCCTGGCTCGGAGGCGTTGTGTCACACCCAGAGGTGGAGTCCAGCTCAGGGTCTTTCCACTGGGCTGCATGGTCCCATCCCAAGGAGGGAAGGCCGGCTCTGGGACAGCCTGTCTGCCTGCAGTGGGCAAAGGACAGAAACTGGCACAGCATCCCAGGCGGGCTGCCTGGGGCAGGGCCCAGGTCTGCAGTCTGGGCTGGAGCCAAATGGAGCTTGATCTCCGCCCTTGCCCAGCCATTCCCTTCTGGTGCTAGTGAGTAGGCTCTGGTCACCCAGACCTTGAGCTCATAGGCACTGTTTGGACCGAAACCAGGGATTTGTGACTGGGGCAGCTGCTGCCTGGCCTGGGCCTGAGAGTGGAGGGAAAGCCCCCTTGAGGGGCTGCTGGAGGGGAGTCAGGGTACAGAGAGAGGTTGGCTGGGGTCCAGCCCTCCTTCACCCCCGGGTGATGGTACATAATTTTTCCCGGGGTAATTGCTGGGGCCATAATGTCTGCAGAGGCTTTAATGAGCTATGGCTGATCTGAGTTTGATTATCTTTCTTTCTGAGGAAAAGACAGTATCCTCCCACCCACGAGACAATACCTCACTGTCTGGGCCCAGCACTCAGAGGCTGGCTCACTGTGTTGCTGGGCTAGGAGAAGCCCAGCCCCACGTGCCAGGAATACTCCACGACCCCAGCTCAGGTGCAGGAATCTGGGGTCTGGGGAGGGGAACACCTTCTTTTCCTGTCTTCTGTTTGAGTGGGAGGGGGGAGGTCAGAGGACCCAGTGAGTCCTGGCGATGACTTCTTACTAGCTGTGCCACCTTATACAAATCACTTCCCTCTCTGAGCTGCAATTTCATTCCTTCTGAAATAGGGGCAGGGATCATCTTCTTAGCTGTGAGGAATAGAGGAGGCGTGGATGCAGAAGTGCTTTGTAAACTGTGAAGGATGCCGTGGAAGTAAGAATTTACTGTTATTAGAGCAATAATAACAATGAACTGTACTGCCCAATAAGTGCTGGTTATGGAAGAATATGACAGAGTATGACGGTCACTCACAGGGCAGATCTGATGCCCAAGGACAAAAAAAAGTCCCCCCAGGTGATGGTACTTGGGAGTCCTAAGTATTGGACGTGCACCCCACACTAGCCAGTGCCTCAGAAGACGGGGAGCAAGGAGGAGGCAGGATGGGGGCTCTTGGGCCTCAGGGCTTCTCCGTAAGTGGGAGCTGAGAGTGCCTGTTGCCACAAGGAAACTGAGACTTGAAAGGTACCGTGTCCAAGGTTTTCCAAGCAGTGATGGGTAGAGCCGGGCTTGAAGCCAGGCCCCAGGGAATCCAGAGCTCCGTCAACCTCACGGTGTTGCAGCTGTGGTCCAGGAATCCTCCTCCTGACTCTCCAGCCTGGTCTTGCTCACTTCTCCGCCCCTGGCTCTCTCTAAACCCCACAGCCAAAGCCAGAGGGCCAGGCCACGCCTCCAGTGGCACTGCCCACAGGTATCAGGTATCCCCGGAAAATCGAAATCGGGCCTTTGAGCTGACGGCAGAGAAGGCTCCCCTGAGTGCTGGACTCCCCTCTCCGGCCTCAGCATCCTGCTCTCTGAAGCGGTGCCTGGTCTGTCATACAGAGTGAACAAAGTCAGAAAGAGAAAAACAAATACCGTATGCTAACACATATATATGGAATCTAAGAAAAAAAAAAAAAAGGTCATGAAGAACCTAGGGGTAAGACGGGAATGGAGATGCAGACCTACTAAGAGAATGGACTTGATGATGTGGGGAGGGGGAAGGGTAAGCTGGGACAAAGTGAGAGAGTGGCATGGACATATATACACTGCCAAACGTAAAATAGACAGCTAGTGGGAAGCAGCCGCATGGCGCAGGGAGATCAGCTCGGTGCTTTGTGACCACCTAGAGGGGTGGGAGGGAGGGAGACGCAAGAGGGAAGCGATATGGGAACATATGTATACATATAACTGATTCCCTTTGTTGTAAAGCAGAAACTAACACACCATTGTAAAGCAGTTATACTCCAATAAAGATGGTAAAACAAAACAAAACAACAACAACAAAACAAGCAAACACAAAGATCTCTGAGGTGTCTTCCAGCCTGGCCTCCAGGCCTCTCTATCCCCTCCCCCCTCATGGTGCTCAGACACACACAGCTTTCTGGATCGGGTCCCTCCCCAGCCCTGCAGTGCTTGACAGGACAAACAGCCGTTAATCTAGCCCCGCTGTGCAGCGACTTGCCTCTCCCTGGAGAAAGCAGGGGCTTTCTGGGACTTGCTCCCGTCTTATCTGCAGAGGTTTGCCCCAACTCGTCCCAGGAGCAAGCAAAGGTTCAGTGACATGCAGTTGACAGGTGGTGGGGTTATCAGTCAGCACCTTGTCAGCCCTGAGCCCTCTGGCTTTTGTGAGAATGCCAGTGCCATGGGGCTGAGGGCAGGGTGGAACTGGAGAAGAAGGAGGGGGCCTGTGGGTGGGGGAGGAGAGGAGGAGAGGGGTCCATTTGGAGCATCAGGGAGGTGACAGAGGCTGGCCCCTCTGGTCACCTCAGCTGGAACTTGACTCAGGACCCCTCTCCTGTCCTCAGCCTGTCCCCGTGGGCCCTGCATTCCTCTGTGGACCTCTGCCTGCCGATCCCCAGAGGCCGCAGGCTCACACGTGGGGTCTGGGAGAGGGACCACACAGGGCAGCGATGGAAAGCGGATTCTCACACTGAGAGCAGGGAGCCGGCCACCTGCGGGCAGCAGAGAAGTCCAGCGGAGGGTGGAGTTGACCTGAGCCTCTAAGAGTGCAGGCGGAGGCCTGGCAGATGGGATGCGAGTTTGCCCCTTCCAGGTTTTCTCCTGGAGTGCAGAGACGAACCTGTAATCCAGGTGTTAAAGCCATGGCCCGGGGCAAAACACCATTCAGAATGAATCATCATCTCTTTTGTTGCATTTTAAAAAAAAAAAAAAAAAAAGAGGGAAAGAGAAAAACCCCATACTGGCCACGTAGAGGTGTACAGGTGGCTGTGTTTGTCAGGGACGTAGAAGGAGTTGGCTTCCCTTTGGGGGAGGAGACATGGTCCCACGACACCCTGGGAGGGGTATATAAGGAGCCAGGGGCTGGGGGTGACAGGTGCAGATCTCGGGTTTCAGCCCAGCTCACGCCTCCTGCCAGCTTTGCTTGTGCTGCTGAGAGCTCAGGGCTGCTGCCTGGCCATGAGCACCACATTTCTGCAGACTTCTTCCTCCACCTTTGGGGGTGGCCCGACCTGGGGGGGTTCCCTCATGGCTGGGAGAGGAGGCTTTGGTGGAGGGAGTCTCTATGGGGGAGGTGGGAGCCGCAGTATCTCAGTTTCTTCTGCCAGGTTTGTCTCCTCGGGGTCAGCAGGGGGCTATGGGGGCGGCTTCAGTGGAGGGGCTGGTAGTGGTTTGGGTGGAGGCTTTGGTGGTGGCTTTGGTGACTTCGGCAGTGGCGGCCTCCTCTCTGGCAACGAGAAGCTCACCATGCAGAACCTGAACGACCGCCTGGCCTCCTACCTGGAGAAGGTGCGCGCCCTGGAGGAGGCCAACGCTGACCTGGAGGTGAAGATCCGCGACTGGTACCAGAAGCAGAGCCCAAGCAGCCCGGAGCACGACTACAGCCGCTACTTCAAGACCATAGAAGAACTCCGAGACAAGGTGAGTCTTCGGGTGTCAGGGAGAAGGGAGCAGGTGGCTGGTGCCAGCTGCCTGGGGGAAATCCTTGCCTTGCCAGGTAATGATGTGCAACCTCAGCGAACTTGGAGCATGGAGAATGCGTTCCAGGTGTGGGTCCCGCAAACATCCGCTCCACCTGGCAGTGCTGGGGATCCTGGCACGCTGGTCTCAACCAGTAGGGGTCAAGGTGGGGGCGGTGCTCACACCCTGCAGGGCTCTGCCTAGAGCGTTCCTTTGGTTTTTTTTTGCAAGAACTGAGATGTAGAGATGAACCTCAGGTTCTAGGAGTCTAGAACGGCAGGACTGCCTGCCTCACCCTTCGAATGTCTTGGGTGGCAAAAGCACTGTTGGACCTTAGGCGACCTGGAACTGGGTATGGGCTCTCCCAGACACTCACTCACCCTTCACTCACCTGCACCGGTTTCTGCAGCTGCCCTCCAGTTTCCCCCTGACTGGAATGTTCTGTAGATGCATGGCTGTGTTAAGGTGTGCAGGAGGCCGGAGACCATGAGTTGTTTACAGGGGAGGCTGGTGGAGTACCCCCAAGAGCGCACCCTCTCCGGGCCAGGCAGTTTGCACAGGGGGTTCTCTGCAACCCTGGCTCCTTGGTCTTTCATGTTCTGGAGACGAGGAGGGTGGCTTGGGGCAGACCAAGTGGTGGCCTGGACCCTGCCCCCGGGCCCTACAGGCTTCCGTTTCTGGTGTCAGAGGGGAGATGTTTAGTGAGGGGTCCCGCCTGGGGTGCAGGGCAGGGGGAGCGGCAGGGAAAAGGGAGGGGTCCTCTAGACACCAGCTCCCTGTATCCTGCAGATCCTGGCGGCCACCATAGACAACTCCCGGGTTATCCTGGAGATTGACAACGCCAGGCTGGCCGCGGATGACTTCAGACTCAAGTACGCTCTCTCTGTTCTGTCTCCCAACTCAAGTGGCCCAGACCCCTCCCAACTCAAGGGTCTCACCCCTAGACCCTTCTTCACTTGGGTTCCCTTTTCCTTTCCAGGTATGAGAACGAGCTGGCCCTGCGCGTGAGCGTGGAAGCCGACATCAACGGCCTGCGCAGGGTGCTGGACGAGCTGACCCTGGCCAGAGCCGACCTGGAGTTGCAGACCGAGAGCCTGAAGGAGGAGCTGGCCTACCTCCGGAAGAACCACGAGGAGGTGAGAGCCAGGCAGTGGCTGGGGCCTCTGGGAGGCAGAGTGGGGCCTCCGGGGCCTCCTCATAGTTGGGGGAAGGGCTTCGTGGTTCAGATATGCACGCCCCCCAACACAGGGGTCCCCATGGAGAGGAAGGGGCACTGTCGACCCAGACCCTTTTTCTCCTCTGATCCATAGCCAGGCCGGGTGGCCAGCGGGCACTGCTGTCCTGATCTGCTTCATGAACTCACACAAGGGCCCTACTGTCTTGAGGTCCTCCCTCGGCAGGACCTAGAGAGGAGGGATCCTTAGTGCTGAGGGGCTCGTGCGATCAAAACTCTTCATGTGCAGTGGGAAACAGGGGCCCGGGGTGGGTACCGGGCAGAGCCAGCGTCACGTGGTGAGTTAGGGATGGAGCCGGGATTGGTACGTGGAACCCCAGACTCGGCTCTGGCTTCTGCCCTCTGTCTCTGAACGGGCCCCACCCACCCTGCAGGAGATGAAGGAGTTCAGCAACCAGCTGGCCGGCCAGGTCAACGTGGAGATGGATGCAGCCCCGGGCGTGGACCTGACCCACGTGCTGGCGGAGATGAGGGAGCAGTACGAGGCCATGGCAGAGAAGAACCGCCGGGACGCCGAGGCCTGGTTCTTCAGCAAGGTGGGCCTGACCTGCCAGCCCCGCTCCAGCTCCCTGAGCTCCTGGGAGGCCCGTGGAGCTCACTTGTCTTGTGTGTGACCTACAGACAGAGGAGCTGAATAAGGAGGTAGCCTCCAACACAGAGATGATCCAGACCGGCAAGGTGGAGATCGCAGACCTGAGACGCACGGTGCAGGGGCTGGAGATGGAGCTGCAGTCCCAGCTCAGCATGGTCTGACTCCCACCCCACCCACCCCAGCCTCTTCCACCCTCCAGGGCTGTGTAAGCCTTGGCGTTCCGGAGCTCCCTTTGGGGCTGTTCCTTGCGATCCATTCAGCCCCTCTCCCCAGGCTCTCGGCGCCTTCCTGTCTAGCCTGATGTGATGTCTGTTGGTCTGCTGCCCCACCAGAAAGCCGGGCTGGAGAGCACGCTGGCGGATACCGAGTGCCGCTACGCCCTGCAGCTGCAGCAGATCCAGGGCCTCATCAGCAGCATGGAGGCCCAGCTGAGCAAGCTCCGCAGTGAGATGGAGTGCCAGAACCAGGAGTACAAGATGCTGCTGGACGTGAAGACGCGACTGGAGCAGGAGATCGCCACCTACCGCAGCCTGCTGGAGGGCCAGGACGCCAGGCAGGGGCTCGGGTGCAGGGGGCAGTGAGGGAGGGGCCAGTTGTGGTTGATGGGGGAGAGTCATCTTAAGTGCAGCGTCTACAGTGAAAAGACAACAGAACAAGGAGTAAGAGGTTCTGGACTCTGCGCTCTAGGCTTTGGCCGTTACCTTGGGCAGGTCATGTCACCTCTCTGGGCCTGTGTACCTTCTGTAAATGATAGCAATTGGGCTCGTGGTCTTGGATTTAATGCTGGTTCCATTTCCAGCATGAAATAGATGGGATGTTATCATAGATCCGAATCTGTGTGCTGGGGGGTGGCTCTCCGGATGTCCCAGGCTTTCGAGAAGTCAGATGTGGGTGTGAGGGTGGTGTGAGGGCTGGAGAGGACGGCTTAGCTGTCTCCCGGGGCCTCCTGTAGGCAGACCTGAGCTTTTGTCCGTTGCTTACATCTGCTTCCCCCTCTCTTTCAGGATGGCCGGCATTGGTACCAGAGAAGGTAAGAGGCTTCACTCTTCTTTTTTTTTTTTTTCTGGCCACACTGGGTGGCATGCGGGATCTTAGTTTCCTGACGAGGGATTGAACCCGTGCCCCCTGCAGTGGAAGTGTGGAGTCTTAACCACTGAACCACCAGAGAAGTCCAAGAGACTTAACTCTTCCTGAGTTGAGGGGAGAGGGAAGCTATTGAAGCCACAATTCTTCTTGGAATGGGGAGGAAGGTGAAAGAGCCCAAGCATCCCAGTAGCATGGGGACGTGCCCATTCCAGTAGGTACCTCTTCCCCAGTGGGACCCCTCTATCAGCCCCAGGTAGGGTTGGGATTGAGATTTACTGAGAACCTTCCAGGATGAGTAAGCTTTGTTCAGGGCATAGCCCCCCCACCCCGCCTCCCCCCAACCCCGCCCGCCCCCACTTCATGCACTTATGCTAAAATGCCCATGATTAATTTCTGTTTATGTACAGCTTAAAAGCCCTGACATTCTTGCTCACTACAGAGCATACCTGCCGGTGCCGCTGCCAATCTCTTTGATGAGTGATTCAGCACCAGTCCTCATGGCTGCTCTGGGAGGATTGGCCAGTGGCCATTATCAGGGGTGCTGTGCAGTTCTCCCAGAGCTCAGCCAAGGTCCTGGCCCCTTGGGAGGGAGGACAGAGAGAGCCTCCCCCTCTAAAGCTTGCCTCTTCTTTCTACAGCCTCCCTGGGAGGTGGTGGCAACGGCAAAGTTCGCATCGACGTTGAGGAGTCAGTGGATGGGGAGGTGGTTTCTTCTCGAAAGAGAGACATCTAAGTGCCCAGCGCAGGAGAGACAGACATCCCCGTCATCCCCACCCTCCCCAGGCTGAGTGGACAGCTGGCTGGAGGGACCAGAAAAGCAAACTTGGGCTTCCCTGGTGTCACAGTGGTTAAGAATTCCCCTGCCAGTGCAGGGGACATGGGTTCGAGCCCTGGTCCAGGAAGATCCCACATGCCGCAGAGCAACTAAGCCCGTGAGCCCCAACTACTGAGCCTGCACCCTAGAGCCCGCGAGCCACAACTACTGAAGCCCACGCACCTAGAGCCTGTGCTCCACAACAAGAGAAGCCGCTGCAATCAGAAGCCCTCGCACTGCAACCAAGAGCAGCCCCCCCACTCGCCACAACTAGAGAAAGCCCGCATGCAGCAATGAAGACCCAACACAGCCAGAAAAAAAAAAAAAAAAGAAAGAAAAGAAAAGCAGACTCCAGGCCCTGCCTTCAGAGGGTCCAGCTCAAGGGGTCCCTCATCTCCTAGCTGGGTGCTTCACATGCTTTCCCAGACCCCGCTTCAGCTTTCCCACCTCCCTTACAGCAGGGAGGTGCAAGAAACAGCTGTATTGTGTAACAAGCTCATGGTCTGTACCATGTCCATGCAATAAAGAATTGCTTTTCCTTTTGCAAATATCTCTTGGTAGTATGTCCAGTTTTTCTTGTTGGTGGCCTCTGAGGAAGCCCAGGGCCCACTGAGAGGGCAAGCTGCCATCTCCCCCTGACTTTGAACTCGTCCCTGCGCGGTCACTCTTTGGGTTACCTGGGGCGCCTGGGACAAATCAGGTGGCTCAGATGACTTGCTGTCTTGCTTACCCCATTTAGTGATCACAGAAGCAGGAGGCGGGGTTCCTTAGAGCAGTGTGTTGTACTTAGCACAGGGCTGGACACATGGATTAATCACTTACTGGATGGTTGACTGAATAGATGGCTCTGGTTCACCACTGTATGGTTGGCACTGTGCCAGGCACACCCACCTATGGGTCTCATTTAATCAACTGCCGGTGGTCAGGATTTATTCTTCCATCTTAGAGATGAGGGAACTTAGAGAAACTTACAAATGAGGAAGTCAGGCTGATGACTTGCCCAGAGGCCTCATGGATGGATAGTAAGCAGCAGGGCTGGGGCTGGGCGGCACACCTGTATGACTCCAAGACCAGGGCTTGTTCTGGGGCCCTAGGCCCTGGTTCTTCACAGCTCATTGCCAGGACCTTCCTCCTTGCTTCTGGCCCTCACCATATGTACCCCCTGAACCTCCCCTCTTTTCCAGCCAGGCACACATGACCTCCAGAGAGGCTGAGCCAGTTCCCCTCTCCGCCCCCCTGCAAAGCTGGCCCCCATCGCCCCCCCGAAGCTGCCATCTCCCCACAAAGCACTGAAAGTGCCCAGAGGGAAAAACACCAGCTCCAGGAAGTCCTCCCTGATTTCTCCAAGCTTAAGTTCAGAGCAACACCAACCCCTACTTGCCCTCTCTGTCTAAATCCTGCTCCTGCTCTCCTGTCACCAGTCTCCACCTGAGGGCTCATTAGAGCAGCGGTATCCATGCACACCTGATTTGTTGCTTCTGGTTTGGGGCTGTTTCCTCTGGGATTCATAGCCCCTGATAGAGGGCAGGGAGTGAGTAAGTGGAGAACTCTGGGTGCCATGGCTGGGCTGGGCTCGGGTGAGGATTGCGGGGAGAGGGAGAACCGGTTTCTTTGTTCTGCTGGGAAGAGCAGGTAGGAGGTGCCGCTGTTCTCCTTAGAATCAGATCATTTGGGAGGAGGGCCAGGCCCTCTGAGAGGGAGCCCATAGGCCTCGCTGAGTACAACTCCTCACCCAGCAGCTGTAGCTGGAGAGAAGGTGGCATCTGTTCTTTCTGGGGGAGATTTAATCTAGAATGTGTCTCCTGAGTACACATTTTGAGGCTAGATTTCCCTGGGGCCGGAGGAAGGAGAGGGAATTTATTAAGTGTCTGAACACTGCCAGGCTCTGGGCAGGGCATTCAATGGATGGCATCTCATTTACTCTCCAGACAGCTTTTGAAGCTGGGGGTCAGACTTCAGAGGCAGTTTTCAGAAGAGGAAACCGAGGACCAGGGAAGCTCAGTCACTTGAATGAAGCCATAAACGAGGAAATAGTGAAACTGGGTTTGGGACGGTCTCTCTGATTCCAGACCTTTGCTTTTCCCTGGATGCCATAAGGGTGGCAGAAGCTGACAACACCTTCCTTAGAGGGTGTGCTGGTCTGAAACCCATTGCTTAACCTCTAGGGGCAGCCTGTTGAAGTGTCACACAGCCATTACTGTCAGAAAGGTTGTCGTCACATGCCACCTTGGTCTCTCACGCTGTGGTTCAAGCCCAGAGCACCAGGTTCCACGTCCCCAGCATCCTGGGATCAGCCAGGCTCCTTTGGGGAACTCTCCGAACCCACTGTGGCCGGGCTGCTGCTCCTGTCTCGCCGACTTCCGGGCCTCTGTTGAGAGGTCTCAGGCCTTCTAAACAGCCACCGAAGAGTCTTCCTTGCTTGCAAAAATAACCACATCTGCAAAGGTGCAGGGTGGCGTGGGGGCTCAGCCCTCATCCAGTGAGCCTTCTCTCTGGGCCAGACCCTGAGCTGGGGGGGGTGGGAAGAGGAGGCTGCTTCTATCTCCCCCGAGTTCCCATTCCTGCTCTGCTGGGATTCAGGGACAGGCTATCAGAGAAGCCCTTGGAACTTGCCAAGTCCTGTCCCCTGCCTGACCGTGGAGTGAGATACCCACACCTAGGGATAGCTCATGCCTGGCTGAGCCCTTAAATCACCTTCGGGGCAGAGAGCGCACTTCCTGCCCCTGGATGGAGGTGGGGCTGGGTTTCCAGCCAATCCGGGAAGCAGGCAGCAGGCGTCTCTCCTCCCCACAGAGAGGGCAGCTTTGGGACTAGGGATTAGGGCCCCGGGCGGGCGTGTCCTGTGTTCCGCCCGGCCTTCCCAGAGCAGCGGCTATGTCTTCTCCCTGCGCTGCTGAGTCCTCAGAGGGGTAGCTCAATAAACAGCTGTTGCACGAATGCATGAACTTTCTGCTCTTTTGCTCTTTCTTGCCTTAGACATGGCTCTGGACATTCGCTCACGTCTTGGGCATGTGCCCACCTGGGGGTCACCTGTCCCTCCGTGGGCAGCTGGCGGCACGAGGGGAAATAAGGAGGTGGCAGCTTTCCCCACGAGATTTGCAACTGGGGTGACCCCACTTGATACCATTCCTGCTAGATATCCCTCCTCACCTAAAGCCAGCAGACAGCGTGTCTCTGAAACGGCTTCTCGGACGGTTAGCCAGAGCTCCCCTGTGCCAGGAGCGGTATTCGGAGGACAAAGCCCTTGTCTTCACGGAACGTAAGACTGAGTGGGGGAAATAAGACAGGAATGCCACCAAACTGTCACATGTCTGGTTGCTGTGGGTGCCGTGCTGGCTGCAGAAACCAGAGAGGGAGGCAAAGCAATGAGCTGGCACTGGATGGAGGCGATCCAGAGGATTGTCCGCTGGGTCCTCTGACAACGAGAAGCTCGCATTTCCTCACTTGTAACGGGGAGGGAAGAGTAACCTTCCGCCTGCCGGGAGCTCCTGTGGGTCAGGTGCTTCTCAAATACGAACTCATCTAATGCCTATTTTTCAGTGGCGGTCACCGAGGCACTGAAAGGTTGAGTAACCTTCCCGAGGTCACACAGCCAGTCTGTGGCAGAAGTCGGGTTGAAACAGGTCCACCTAATTCAAAGCCTTTGCTGGCCTCGCTGGGTTTCTGGGAAACCCTGGTGGTATAAAAGGGGTTTTAGAAAGCTGATTATGTAGAAACGTGCAGCCCTGAGGCCTTGAGGCTAGTCTGGAGAAGGCTCCTGAGGATTGCTGTGTCAAGCAGCTGTCTCTGAGGGTCGGGGGCTGACAGAGGGCCCGGGTCCACCGTCTGGGGTGGGTCTGCCTTTCACAAGAGACCCCTCCCCTGGGGGGGAGCCTTAGGACCCTTTGGGAGGTGGTCAGCCAGCCTGGGCTCCAGGCCCCCTGTTGTCCAGGGAGAGAGGGAAGGAGGGAGGAGCCTGATCCAAGATTCAAGCAAGGAACTCTGGGTTAGGAGCTGGGGGATGAGGTCTAGGCCTCAACTTTGCAGACGAACAATCTGGTGACTCTGGATAAATTTTTTTTTTTTTTTTTTTTTTTTGCGGTATGCGGGCCTCTCACTGTTGTGGCCTCTCCCGTTGCGGAGCACAGGCTCCGGACGCACAGGCTCAGCGGCCACGGCTCACGGGCTTAGCCGCTCCGCGGCATGTGGGATCTTCCCGGACCAGGGCACGAACCCGTGTCTCCTGCATCGGCAGGCGGATTCTCAACCACTGCGCCACCAGGGAAGCCCTGGATAAATTTTTGAGAACAAGAGCCTCAGAGGGCATTGCTGAAGGAAACGTAGAAGTCATTTCAACGTAAGGCCCACAATGAATCACCATATGTACCCCCATATGTACACCATATGTACAATGAATCAGTGGTAGAGCTAGAGATCCATGCACTTCTCTTCCCTTCCCACTGCCCTGGGCCTTGGCATTCTGGGTCTCAGTTTTTCCCACGTGTGAAATGAAGGCGTTGGATGGGGAATTTCCTAGGACAATTTAGGCTTTGACATTTTGCGTCGAGGAAGTAACCTTACAAGCCCCCGAGCTTTGGAGCTCACGTCAGGCCAGACGGCAGACAGGCTGACCATCAGGCCAACAGCTGCACAGCCCTAACGACTGTGGGATGCAGAGCCATCCACCAGCTGGGTCTTGAGTGACAGGAGGCCTGAGAATGGAGAGGGCAAGAGAGAAGGCCCTCTGGATGGGACAGCGCTAACACTGGCCTGAAAGGGATTGACCAGGCAGTCGTTAAGGGCGCAGACCCTGGAGCCAGAGGTTCGAATCTTGGCTCTGACATATTCAAGTTTGGGCAAATGTAGTTAACCTCTCTGGGCCTTTGTTTCCTCATCTGGAAAAAGGATACAATAACAATAGCAGAGTTGTTTCAAGGACCCAATGAAGTCATGCATGTAGAGTGTTTCACACAGTTATTCAGAAATGTTAGCTAGTGTTATTCCATTATCTTTTAACACATACAGAACGGAACCCTGAGAGATCAGACACCGAGTTTGCAGCAAGGCTCCAAGACACCAACTGGTGGGGTAGAGAGAGCCAGATGCCAGTTTAAATCTTGACTTCATGATGATGGTGGGCTAGTGACTTAGCTTCCCTGAACCTCAGCTGCCTCATCTATAAAATGGGGCAAATAAACCCCCTCTCCTGTTGTTGTGTGACAACCTGTTAAGCTCAGCTTCCTCTGCAGGGGTCACTCATCAATGAGGCTTTCCCTCCCCTTCCCTGGAAACGTTACAGCGGAGGTGATTTTGCCAGAATGCAAAGAAGGAAGCTTTAGACATGTGGGCAGTGCCTCAGCCCCATTTGGACAAGGGCTGGGAGAGGAGAAATGGGGTCCCCAGGATGGGTCTCTACCCAGCTCCCTTCAGTAGCGCTGGCATGTGTCCCCCAGCCCCATGGGCCCTGGGGTTCACTTTGGGTCAGAGGAAGGCATTCCTATGTCAAGACTTCACTTACACTGCTTGGGAGGGGTGCGGAGGGGCCGTGTGCCCTGACCCTGTGAGGGAGGCATGTCCTGGCCACCGTGGGGCTTTGGAGGATCTGTGGTTATTGTTCCTCTAAGAGGCGTTGGCTGAACCTGCTCTTCAGCTCCAGGAGGATTGTCATTCCAGGTCTGGCAGGTTCCATTAATCACCTTCTTGGAGGGCTCCTGCTTTGGGCTGAATCACACTTTTTTTTTTTTTTTTAGTACGCGGGCCTCTCACTGTTGTGGCCTCTCCCGTTGCGGAGCACAGGCTCCGGACGCGCAGGCTCAGCGGCCGTGGCTCACGGGCCCAGCCGCTCCGCAGCATGTGGGATCTTCCCGGACTGCGGCACTAACCCGTGTCCCCTGCATCGGCAGGCGGACTCTCAACCACTGCACCACCAGGAAAGCCCAATCACACGTTTTCAGAGAGAGAACTGAGCCATCAGTTTGGGCAGGAGGGCAGGGCAGGGTCAAGGGTCAGCCTGAGTCCCTGGCCTCCCCGTGGTCTTAGAGCACCGCAGCCTGACCTGGCTCTCTCCCTGACACTGACACTCGCTGGGGGAGACGCAGGCCCACTTCCCTACCCATAGAAAACAGAGGCCAAGAAAGCCCTGACTCCGAGCCCTCCTTTCTGGTCTTGCTGGATCAGCGAAGGGGCTTCCAGGACAGCCTCAAGCCTGTGTCACCTCATTCCAGCTCCTGGCCTATCCCACCCAGCCCCTCAGGCTGCTGTGGGCGGGCAGCTCCCAGGAGGTCATTCATGGCAACCCTGGCCCCCTTGGTGAGTGCAGGGTTGGAGCCCAAGTCCAGTGTCCTGCACTCTCAGCCCTGGCACCTCTCCTTCTCTCCCAGGCTTCTGAGAGGCCAGCTCAAGGCCCGTTTCTTTCTTCTTTCACCCTGAGTGGTGAGGCCCCCTCCACTGGCTTCCTAAGCAGACCCTGAGTTTCAGTCACATCCCAGGCTCCTCGGCAGAGACCCTGGCCCCAGGCTCTGGGTCACATCCTCTATGTGGCCTCTTGGTCAAACACTCACAAGCTGAGGCAGGTGTCATGTGGTTGGGGGGCTAGAAAGAGCCCTGCTCAGTATTACAAGACTTCCTTTCTGGAAGTGGCTATGGCTCTGTGGCTGCTATAATGGAGTAATTAAACCCATGGGCCAGGCTGACCTAGGGCTTTATGACCTCGACACTACTGACCTTCTGGGCTGGAGAATTCTTTGGGGCAGGGGCTGTCCCGTGCACAGTAGGATATTAAGCTGCATCTCTGGTGTCTATCCTGCAGATCCCAGTAGCATCCCCCAGTTGTGACAACCAAAATGTCTCCAGACACTATCAAATGTCCCTTGGGGAGCAAAATAGCCCCTGGCTGAGAACATCCAAATTGATCTATGGTGACAGAGTTGGAATTATGGGTATGTTAGGGGCACGGGGTGTATGGGGGGGCGATTGACTGGGAAAAGGTACAATGAGCTTTATGAGGTGCTGGAAATGTTCTGGGTGGTGGTTACACAAGTAAACACACGCTTAAATGTTCATATGGGGGTAAAAATGCATTAAGCTGGATGCTTATGATTTGTCCATTCTACCGTAGGAAAAAAATGCCTAAAAAATTGAGCCTAGTGTAGACAGGACCAGACTTGGGTTTCAGTCCTGACTCTGCCCTGAAGGCTCAGTTTCCTCCTGTGTAAAATGGGGATAATAGGAGTACTCACCTTATTGGACTGTTGCAAAGATTAAATGAGGCAGTCAATATAAATTTCTTAGCCCAGTGCCTGCATATGGTGAGGGATCTCAGGGTGTTAGCTAATTATAATGTGCAGGGCCACTTGCTCTTTCTATGCCTCAGTTTCCCCAGCTGAGGAAACTGTGTTGGATGGTCCCTAAGATCCCTTGCCACCATGACTTTCCCTGATGGTCTTGGAGCCATTTTTTTCTCAGCCTAAAAGCCTTCAAGGTTGTTGATTCTACAGGACCAAGCAAAGTTCGTCATTGTTGCTGGGAGCACTGGAGTAGATGAAACGCTGAGAAAGATGCAGAACATTCCAGTCAGACCTTTTAGAAACAGCAAGAAGGGAGGCAGAGGGCTGAAGTGACAATGCAGTGCCACTTTGCAGCCACCCTTCCTCTGCAGAGGCTCCCTGGCAGACCTGTGCAGCTCAGTCCCGGTTCTAACATTGGGTGGGGCGGATGGGAGTGAGTTCCCTAAGTGGAGACGTGAGACAGAATTCAGTTGTCAAAGGGTAGTCTCAAGTAGAACACTGTTCCCTCTGAATCATCACTTTTGTTAAGGATTAAGAAAAGAAAAATGCCCCCTCCCCCAATGGCACAACCCACCCTGGAGAACGGAGGTAATGAGCTTGTGGGAAACAGACGTGCAGCTGGCACCAGTCAGAGGGTGGGGAAGGGAGGAGAGAAGATGGGGCAACAGTCCAACCCCCTGGAAGGTGTATAAAAGGCATCCACTCTGGGGAAGAGCCACAGTCCTCGGCCAGGCCAAGCCAAGATCCTACCGCACCGGCACTCTCTGCCCATCTCGCTCTCACCATGAGCTGTTTCCTGCAGAATTCCTCTGCTAGCTATGGGGGTGGCTCCTGCAAGCTGGGAGGAGGTCGCAGTATCTCTAGCGGCTCAACCCGGTTTTACTCTGGGGGATCAGCTGGGGGCTTTGGGGGTGGCGTAAGCAGCAGCTGTGGTGGAGGGGCTGGTAGTGGTTTGGGTGGAGGCCTGGGATGTGGCTTCGGAGGTGGCAGCTTTTGTGTGTCTCTTGGCGGTGACTTCGGTGGAGGATACGGTGGTGACAATGGCGGCCTCCTCTCTGGCAACGAGAAGGTCACCATGCAAAACCTCAACGAACGCCTGGCCTCCTACCTGGACAAGGTGCGCGCCCTGGAGGAGGCCAACACTGACCTAGAGGTGAAGATCCGAGACTGGTATCTGAAGCAGAAACCAGTCGGCCCAGAGCGCGACTACAGCCAGTACTTCAAGACCATCGAGGACCTCCAGGACAAGGTGAGTCCTTGCAGGTCGGGGAGGGTTCCTCTGAGCAAGGCAGAGACGCGATGGCAGGAAAAGCAGGGTCCCTCGGGACCAGAAGATGCAGTGCGGGCAGAATTGTTACCCTTCCTTTGGGGGAAAATCTAGTCTTTTACTGCCTATCAAGCATCTCTGTTCCTGATGGACTCTCTCAGGCTATGCGTTCTCTCCCATTATTCATTTTTATTGTTCTTACTCATGCCACCAGTTTTTTACTGCTTTCCAGTTATATTATTACTGACTTGATCGCTATAATCCTAACCCACTGGGTTATTTGGAAGCTGTGCTGGGTTATTTGGAAGTTTTACAAGCCACTAAGAATGGCTAAAACCAACAGAGAAAGGAATGCATGTTCATTCATTGGTCTGGGAACACTATTTTGTGGGGGCCTCCTTTAAACTGGCATTCTCAATTGGCAGCGACCAGGTAGGGGAGATGCAGGCAGAGGCTTAGGCAGTGCTAAGCTGAGATTCTCTCCGTCAAGGCCTGTCCGTGACGTTGTGATGCCAGCTTGTTGGAACAGAAATCCATCTGCCTGGGCTGAGTCCCAGCTATGTGGGGTGGATTTTAAATGCTTTGGAACACAAAAGTTTAGGCAAGAAATTCAAATGGATGGGGATATTTGTTGGAATTCCACCCTGCTCAGAGGGGAGGCCAGCTCCGGTGATGTTATTATGAACTGTGGGGAACCAGGCTGATTCTGTCCTGATCTTAAGGAGAAGAAAGCCTCTCAAGACAGCGGCCATGAAAGGTTGCCAGTGTGATGCTGCAGAGACGTGACTAACCACAGATGTTCTTGGGGGGTCGTTCCCCTGAAACGTACATCGCGATCTTTCCCACCATGAGCAGACATAGAATGACAGAGAGACAGAACAAACAAAGGGGACCCGTCCTGTCTTTCACTTTACAGAAGAGGAACTGAGGCCCAGAGAGAAGTGCCCTGTCCCAGCTCGCAGGGGCAGAGAAGAGGCAGAGTCTGAGGGCCACCCGTCCTGCCCGTGTTTTCTCAGTCCTGCTCCCCAAGCTTGTGGAACCTCCAGTGGTTGGCTACCTTCTGTCTTTTTCAGATCTTGGCGGCCACCATGGACAACAACCGGATCATTCTGGAGATTGACAACTCCAGGCTGGCTGTCGACGACTTCCGTCTCAAGTGAGTTTATTTCCCTCATTCCCCTTTCCCAGCAGTTATAGTTTTAGACAAATGCTCCTCTGAACAATGTAACCAGAGCATCCCAGGAGTGAAGGTCTTGCAGAAGTAGCAGAGTCCAGGGCAGGAGGAGTGGAATGTCTAATACCATTTCTTCCTCCCTCCCTCCCTCCCTCCCTCCCTTCCTTCCTTTCTTTATTGGAGCAGAGAAAGGTTTATTGCAGGGCTAAGTAAGGAGAATGGGTGACTTGTGCTCAAAAACCCAAACTCCTAATACCATTTCTATGCTGTTTTTTCAATTGAAAAATCCTTTAGGTATGAGAACGAGCTGGCCCTGCGCCAGAGCGTGGAGGCCGACATCAATGGCCTGCGCAGGGTGCTGGACGAACTCACCCTGATGAAGACCGACCTGGAGATGCAGATCGAGAGCATGAAGGAGGAGCTGGCCTACCTCCAGAAGAACCACGAGGAGGTGAGAGGTGGGCTGTGCTTGCCATGGCTGAATCACCTTCAGTGATGATGGGGAGCCCTCTGCCGCAGCCAGGCTCAGCCCTCCACTGTGGGACCCGGAAGCACTTTCCAGAACATTCCAGTAGCATTCAGAGCCCAGGAGGGGCAGGCTGAGGAGCTTCATGCATCTTCCTTTTCCATCCCTACAGGAGATGAAGGAGTTCAGAAACCAGGTGGTCGGCCAGGTCAGTGTGGAGATGGACGCCACCCCAGGCGTTGACCTAAGTCGCGTGCTGGCGGAGATGAGGGAGCAATACGAGGCCTTGGCGGAGAAGAACCGCCGGGATGCCGAGGAATGGTTCAACAGCAAGGTACCTGGCCCTCTAACCTCGCTGAGCCAGGGGGTGCTCGGGCCCTCCAGCTGGGCTCTTCCGTCACCTTGGTCCTGCTTGAATTCCAGAGTGCAGAGCTGAGCAAGGAGGTGTCTACCAGCACCGTCACTATCCAGACCAGCAAGACGAAGATCACGGAGCTCAGGCATATGCTCCAGAGTCTGGAGATTGAGCTGCAGGCCCAGCTGAGCATGGTACACCTGCTGCCCCTGTCCAGCGGCTGCCGCCTCTAGGCCCCTCCCCCTGGCTCGGCTCCCCTCTGACCTTCTCCTCTGCTGCCCCACCAGAAAGCCGGGCTGGAGAGCACGCTGGCGGACACCGAGTGCCGCTACGCCCTGCAGCTGCAGCAGATCCAGGGCCTCATCAGCAGCATCGAGGCCCAGCTGAGCGAGCTCCGCAGTGAGATGGAGTGCCAGAACCAGGAGTACAAGATGCTGCTGGACGTGAAGACACGGCTGGAGCAGGAGATCGCCACCTACCGCAGCCTGCTGGAGGGCCAGGATTTCAAGTGGGTCATGTGGGAAAGTGACTGAGGGACCCTGGGCTGTCAGAGCAGGCATGGCCTTAGGGATCAGGCCCTTGTGTCTGGGAGGGAAGGACACCTGTCTGAGCTTAAACAGCCTGGACCAAGATCCAGGACCAGAGCTTCCTCCTTGTCCTCTGGCATCAGACTGTAGGGGCATTTCCTTTAACTTTTAAATTCGGGCCTCCAGGTTAGACTGGCAGGACTAGGGACTATGGAGAAAATATCTCATATTGGAAAAGTATTAGCTTGGCTTCAGGGCAGCCCAACAAAACTGTTAAAATCGAGATTTCACTGCCTTCAGACTATCTGCAGGGATCAGGCCATCCTTGTGGGATCAAGGAAGGGGTAAGGGGTCGAGTGAAGCAGAGGGAGAACAAAACGTCCAGCAAATGCCTAATAATATCTCCGCCTGGGGCTTCACGGACACATAGGACAGGCCTCGGAGTCACCTGATTTCGCTGCTCTGTGGGGTGGGGGCACAGCTGGGAAAAGACCCCAACTCAGGGGCTCCAAGTGATGATATGAGAGACTCCATCTGAAGACAGGTAGGTGGCTGTCCTCCGTTCCCTTCCACTCATGGCTGCCTCTCTCCTTTCCCCCAGGATCCCCAGCTCCACCACAGGAGGTAAGGAAAGAACCCAGTGGCAGAGGTGATGAGGCTCCTGCCTATGGCCCTGTGGGCGGGCTGGGCGGCAGTGCTGGATTCCCCAGTGCAGGGAGGGGGGATGGTACTGGAGCAGAAGTGGTCACCTGCTCCTCTGTTTTCCTTTCAAAGTAGGTGGCTCTGTCCCCACAGAGGAGGGAGTCCCCCAGACAATAACACAGAGTCCCCATCAACTACCCACCACGCCACCAGACTGACTAGGGGTTTGGGGCCCTCCTGGGGGGCCTGAGCTGGCCTGAGCTGGGTCTTCTCCAGCCTGAAGGTCTCTTGCCTCTTGCATTTCCCAGGAAACGTCAGCCGCAGCAGCACCATCTCCACTCGCCGCATTTCAGAAAAACTTAAGCCTTAAATCTGCCGGGCAGCCCCTCGCTCTGTCTTCAGCACCCAGAGGAGAGAGCTGACGGTTCCCTGCAGGAGCAAAGGAGGGGCCGCAGGACCGCTCTCGGCCTGCACCGTCCCGAGGGCAGCCGCTCCCCGCCCTTCTCTCCGGGGTCTGCTTCCTCTTCCCCAGGACCTGCCTCCTCTGATCCCTCAGCTTCTCCACTAAAAAGAAAAGCGAATTCAATAAAATTTCCCACTTTCTTGCAAATGTATTTTTGATTCTGGCTTGGTTTCTGAGGGTGCCACCTGCCGAGGCCCTGACTGGGGGTGGTGGGGGGAGGTGGGCGGGTGAGGTCGGGCTGAACGGCCCAACCTGACGAGGCCCGGCCCAGAGAGCTCCCAGCTGGGAGGGATACAAGGCACCCGGGGCCGACCGTCAGCCACGGGGTCGATAATGACAAACACAGGGCCACAGGTGGCTCACGGGTGATGGCGCCCTGCAAGCATGGACATGCGGGAAAGAGGTACAGAGGGGTTGGGGCAGAATGCGAGGGGTTAGTGCAGGGCTGGTGTGAGGAGAAGGAGGCCTAGGACAGTGACTCCAGCCCCAACTATTGCCTTCCTGCTTTCTGCGGAGACAGCTTCCTTTGGACACCCCCACCTGCAGTCCCCCCACCCCTCTGCTCACCCCAAGGTCCTGCCATTCCAAGCCACTCAGGGGCCAGATGCACGACTCAAGGAGTGACCTCAGCCTGTGCTGGTGGTGACACTCCTCCCCGCCTCCCCTCTGGACCCCTGTCCCCCCTGCTTCTCTGCACATCCCAGCTTAGACGTGCAGCCTCCTCTGGCTCTGCTTACTCCTCACGGGGACGGGTCCCCTGGATTCTGATGTAGGCAGTCTTCTCTTTTGCTTTTCGCCCCGCCCCTCCTTGGGCCATCTGGTATATCCTGATGACTCTCCATCGAGGCCCCTCTCCTCTGTTCCAGTCTCACATGCCCAGATGAGCCCGCCAGCACCTCCTCAGATCCACTCATCTGAAGGAGCATGCCTCCTTCTCCCAGATCTGGGCCTTCCTGGTCCTCCATCCCAGAGGACCCAGAAATCCAAGCCAGGAGGCTGCGAGTCCTCTTGGCTCCCTCTCTCCTTCACCCCCCTCACAAGTCCATCCCGTGGATGCTCAATGTCCCCAATGTCTTAACTTGCTCTGCAGGTTGCCACAGCCTCCATGGCCTCCCTGGCCTCCCTGCCTCCAGTTTTTTTTTTTTTTTTTTTTTTCGCGCTACGCGGGCCTCTCACCGCTGTGGCCTCCCCCACCGCGGAGCACAGGCTCCGGACGTGCAGGCCCAGAGGCCATGACCCACGGGCCCAGCCTCTCTGCGGCACGCGGGATCCTCCCGGACCGGGGCACGAACCCGTGTCCCCTGAATCGGCAGGCGGACTCCCAATCACTGCGCCACCAGGGAAGCCCTGCCTCCAGTTTGAGCTGCCCCTTTATCCGTGCTTCACATGCCAGCCGCCCTGGCTGGAAACGGAAAGTCCTCCTCCCAGCTTAGAGATGCTGCAATAGCTCCCCACAGGCCACCGAGGAAAGTCCAGACTCCTCACCAGCCAAGAGGCCAGCGGGGTCTGGCTTCTTCCGGCCTCTGTCTGGTCCTAATTCTACACTAGCCTCTCCCCACCCACCCAGAGGTCCTGCCACTGCAAACTGTTCTCAGTGAGCCAGCCACATGGCTGGACCCATCAGGCCCTTGTTCAATGAGTGACCTCCGTTTGATCTGAGCTTCCTCCCCTGTTCTCTCTGTTTTATTGGAGACCACCAGATTTTTATTCAACACTCCGACTGAGATGGACACCCCCTCCTCTGTGGCACCCGGAGAGAGTGGGGTGCACTCAGATGTTGGCACATCTGCGCCCTCCTGCCCGGGTGTTGACCGTAGACCGTGTGTGCTGAGGGGGCTGGGCTGTGTCCAGCCGATTGCTGGGGCTCAGCCAGTGCTTATTGAGGGGAGACACCAGCGAATGAACTGGGGGAGGGCCTCTCGGATGCCATCTGAGTTTTGTCGTGGGGTAGTGGGCCAGAGGGTAGGGGTGTTCTGCGTCTCTTGCCAATTGCCCTTTCCCTGCCCCTTCCTCATTTCCCCTCCCCCTCCCGCCCCCCTGTGCACACGGTCGCTGCCCTCACTCATCCTCCTCCACCCCAAGCCTGTCTGGGCACTGGGCAGTTGGTTTAGTCCACAGTGGTTGCTCAGAGGGGACCCGCCCAGCGTGCTAAGCCAGGGGGAAGGTGTCACGGCCACTCATCCCAGATCCCACCCCCACTGAGGAACGAGGTGCGGCTCAGTTCTCATCCATATGCCCAGAGCTGTGCTAGGAGCTCCGACATCAAAGAGAAAGAGGACATGACCTCCACTCCCAAACCCGGTTACTTTTTTTGTTAATCTATTTCATCAGCAGCTGTGAATTGAGTGCACCGTGTATCAGACGCTATATTGGATCCTGGAGAGAAAGAGATGTGCACGAACGCAGCCTCTTTCTTTAGGGAGTCCACAGACTGGCGGGCGGTAGGAGGTGACACCCGCAACAATAAATTGCCATCTTCAAAGCTCAGTTCAGGGTTCACCTTCTGCCACAGATCTCTGCTCTTTCCCCACCACTCCCACCCTCCCCGTCTGTCCCCAAGGCCCCCTGTACTGATGGCCATCATGGCCATTATTGGAGGGCAGGGCGCGAATGGCCACAGGCTCTGGAGCCACGCTATCCTGGAGTGTGTCCCACCTCTGCCACTGATTCCATCTGTAACCCTGGCCAAGCCACTTAACCCTGTGGGCTCAATTTCCTACCTGCTAAGTACCACCTCTCTCGGAAGTTATGAAAGTCAAATGCTTAGAACAGTTCAGGCTCGTAGTATGTGCTCAGTAAATTAAGCTTTGTTGTCCTGTTTCCTTCAGGTCAGGGATGGTTTTGTCTTCATCACCATCCTCCTAACTAGGCTGTTATAGGAGCTCAGTAAATGTGTTGGATGGAGGAATGAGAGCTGACAAGGAAGACAAGCTCTGGGCAATGAAGGAGGTAGGCAAGCACATTGTCCTGTAGGCATGAGGGAGGGGACTGGGCTGGAGGACGCCCTGAGAGCCAAGCCCCAGGGCTGGTGCAAGGCCCTCCCAGGCCTTTCTGGGCTTGGAGCAGCCCCTCTTCCCGAGATCCAGGCGAAGACTGTGTAGGGAGCAGCTCCCTCCTTTTCTGAGCCAGTACTGGGGGGCTCGGTGGTGTGTGGGGTTAGTTGCTCATGTGGAACAGTGAAATGAGCTGCACCCTGGGCCTGGCAGGGGCTCTGGCCTGGGACCCTTTCACCCAGACCCCGGCGAGGATACCGAGAAGCTGCGCTCCACCCGAGGATCTCTGTGGCCCTATCAGGAATCCCGAGGAAGCCTGGAGGGGACCCTGGGGTGGGCGGGGGGAGTGTTGTTTCTCTCAAAGCCAATCCAGGAGACTTCCTGAGCTGGACAGGGGTGGTAACCTCAGGGCTCTGGTCTGAGATGTGGGAGAGGCTTGGGGGAGGGGAGGGCAATCTGCTCTTTCTATCCAGGACTCATTTCATCCCCTCAGTCATATGCATGGACCATTCAAGGGAGGGCAGCTTTATCAGTCCTGCTTGGTCAATACTGCCCCTCCCCGGGGTTGGCCAGGTGCCGAGGTGCCCCACCCCTCCCCCAGGCTCAACACCGCTGCTTCCCAGGGATGTGAGGAGCAGCCCTGTCCATGGAGGCTGACTAACCTCTACGTCATTGGTTGGCAGTGAACATAGTTAATGCAAAAGATGCCGAAATAGAGGGGATGCTGATAAAGGGGAAAGTGACATGTCCAGCATTTGTCTAGGGCTCTTTTTTATTCTTTACTTCATTTCATCTTTACAACAACCCCGAGTTGGCACTGTTGCACCCATTTTACACATCTGAAGATCGAGGCTCAGACTGGTGGAGAGATCTGCCCAGCAGGAGAGCTGGGATCCACATTCCAACGTGCTTTCCAAGACTGTGGCTGGCCCTCTGTCAAAGCCAACGGTTCAGCTCTGGAATCTGTGGCAGAAGCGGGCTCTCACTTAAGCCCCAAATGCTTAGGGGACAAAGTCGTCACCGGGGAAGGTGCCCATAGCATCCCAGAGCCTCAGAGCTTGGGAGGGATGTTCCTCCTCACGGCAGTGCTGCACGAAGGTGGCTGATTGCTGCTTGACTCCCGGGCTGCACAATCAGCCTCTTCCTCGCCCCCCCAGCACGGGGTGCCTCCCTCTCCCAAAGGCTCCGCCCTGGGTGGATGGACCAGTGCACCTCTGCTTTCCCTGATGGGGTTGTGTGTCCTGCCTGGGCCCTGCAGGGGGCAGGCTCACTCCAGAAAGCATGTCAGTGCCACTTTAGCCACTCGCTGTGACATAGAGTGGAGGGACAGGGTACTAAACCTGGTCCCGACATGAGACCCTGTCCAGTCCCCAGCCTTGAGTGGGGCAGCTGGGCAGCAGGCCATGGCTAAGGGCAGAGCTGCGGCCCCGAGACCTCTTGGGTGCCTGTTGTCCCTCTGTTTTGGGGAGCAGCCTCGAGGGAAGACCCTGATGAGGGTGCCTGGGGCTTCCTAGTGAGGGGAATCTCGCTTGAGGGAAGAGGAGGAAGAGATGTCACAGGAGGGCTGTGGTCCGTGGGGTGTGATGACGCACTGTCCCAGCTTCCCCATGTCAGTGGCTGTGCCCTTCTTCTCTCCTGGCCTGGGACAGTGCATCTCGGGGGGGCTGGGACCTGCCCCCGTTAGATGGTGTTCCTGGAGCTGTTGGGGGCTGGAGAGGAGCAGGGGATGCAGGCGGCATCCTTCTGAGCAGCTTGTCCTGGGGAAGCTCTCAAAGAGCCGAACACATCAGACTCTCTATCCTCTTGCAGCACTTGGGAGGGATCTGGTGGGTGGACACCTGTTGGAGGGGGTGGGGATTTGGGGGAGTTGGCAAGGAGTTGGTATTCACTCTTCTGGCCCGTTTTTATGAACAGCCCTAATAACTCTGTGGCTTCTTTCATCCAAGGATCTCAGATGAGTTTGAAAGTAGAACCCCCAGTATAAATCCTGGTTAATTACTGCCTGGAGCCCATAATCTGTTTTGCAGACAAACTGTCGTTAGCAGGAAGAGAGTGAGGTCGACTGCACACCAGCCCCTGTAAATGCAGACGATGGAATCCAATCAAACAGGGTGTCTGGGGAACTCGTTCTGTGGTCCAGTTAGGTGGTACCTGAATCAAGGGGACACGGGAGACTGAGGCACCAGCTTCTTCCCCCAGTGGGTCTGTGCGTCTCCCACAAACCACAGGCTCTCTAAGGAACATCAAGGAGAGCAGTGACAGCTCTGGAACTCTCCATGAAAGCTGGGTGGGGGGAGTTAGGAACTGAGTGGATCTGAGCAGGAGATCCTGGGCTCTTCCAGACAGACAGGAGCGGTCAGCCAGTGCAGCTGTGCGGGAAGAGCTGGCCTGTAGGCGAGACAGAAGTGGCCCTAGGATGCAGAAGGCAGAGCTTGGTGTGAGAGAACTGGAGAGGTATGGCTTAAGATTGGGGTCAGGGCAGCTCCCTGGGCCACCCCAATGGCAAGAACAGTTTGGGACAGAATCCTGCAGCCCTGGACAATTGCCAAAACCATACCCCAGGGCGAGAGAAAGTACCTTTATATTTGGGGGGAGATGAGGGTTCCAGGGTGCTTCTGGGCCTGGTAAAGGGGGAGTTTCGAGGCCTAATTAGAGTCAGGTCCTGGCCCAGTGGGGATTCAGGACCATCGACGGAACAACTCGTTGAGAAGCTGGATGCTCAGGAGCCTGGCAGAGCCCTAGAGTCTTGGGAGAAGCCAAGGGCCGTGGTCACCTCGCTGCTCTCCTGAGGCCCCTAGCACTGGCTCTGGGCCCTGTAGTAGGGGCAGCCAGGGAATGGGGAAGACCTCCATGGTCAATTAGTGTGTGCACTCAGGCTGCCCCGAGGCTGGTGAGGCCTGGCGACAGCAGGGGGTAGGTGGAAGTTGGGGGCACAGGCCGGGGGGACCAGGAAATGGAGCCGAGAGGGACTTGCCAAATCTTGCCGAGGAAGGACTGAGTCAGCCCGCTGAAGGCAGCTACCATCGGGGTGGCGTCCAGGAGACAGAAGGGACACCTTAGCACTATTCTGAATCCTGCTCACCGGGCCTGTGAGGGCAAAAATGGCAGCCACTGAGATCGGGGGACAAAGGACGGAAAGTCACGATTTTCCAAGGGAAGCCCATTATACCTCTTCCTGAGACCAGCCAGTCATGGTGACAAGTCACCGGGGAAGGAGGGAAGGAACAGCTGTGTCTTGTTTGGCCAAAGTTCTCAAACAGTGATGCTTCCTTAGTGAGGATTACCAGAGAAAATGCAGGACGCCTAGTTCAATTGGAGTTGCAAATACACACGCATAAGTTTTTAGTATAATTGTGTCCCAAATGTTGCGTGTATTTTTATTCGCTAAATCTGGCAACCCTACCCTCAGCAGGTTTGCAAACCGCCCTGAGTTTTCCACCATCAAAACCAAAGAAGCAAGACCTTTCTCTGATTCTTTGGACAAATTAAATTGGTGGCTCGAAATGTCATAAACGAAGATTTGTTTTTTTTCCCCTGCCATAACGCTTCCTTCAACTTTGTGGACCTGTTCCTGCCTGTCTGTACTATAATCTAACATCAGCTGGCAGGACATCTGGTAGGAGTTTTGATGTGGTTACTCCACACGGAATATGTAGTAACCCTGCTGTTCAGGGAGGGGCCAGGAATCCTGAGTGCTTTGCTGCTTGAATTCTTTGTGACAAGGAAAAAGCACTCGTGTTGAGGGGAATGAGATCAGTGGGAGTCTCCCTTTCTCTGGCTGGGTTCTGGGTAGGAGTCTAAAAAGGTTAAGACACAGACGGGGTCAGCACTTCTTAGGTGCCTCTTGTGGTGGGAAATTCGTAGGACTTGCGTGTGTGAATGCCAAAGATGGGATAGGGAGCCGGAGAAAACCAGGAAGGTGAAGCTATGCCAGCAGGACACTCTAAGAGAGACAGTCATGGGGCTGTTTGAATGGGCTCATTCCCCTTGCTGCCCAGTCGTAGGTGATCTGGCTGCCCCATGGCCCACTGTCTGCTTCTGCTAGTGCCACTGGGGCACTGTGGGTGCTGGCACATCCTGACCACAGATCAGAGGAGCAGGGCTCCTTGGGCACACTGGGACAGGCGGTGCCTGAAGCCTTCTGCATCGAAGGGACAGCTCCGAACTGGGTAGAGGAGACTCAGGCTTGACTTCTTGGGTCTTTGCCCACGGAGAACCTTGGCTTTCAAATGGAAGCTCATTTGAGGCTGGAGACCTATTTTTACCAAAGAAGGAGTCACAAACTCAGCCGTTGGCTTTGAACTTGGTGGCTTTCCAAGGTGGGCTTGGGGAAATCAAGAGCGTTTTCTGTTCATGCAGAGCATCCTCCCTCTCCCCGCTGCCCCCCAAGCTGAGGTCATGGTGGAAAGGGCTTGTGGGAAGGGCTCGCCTGGACCCAACCCTCAGTGCCGTGGTGAGGGCATCAGTCCTAGAGTGGTTATTGCACAGATGAACGGGGATTGATCAAAGCATCTTCAGAGAGATTCCTTCCAGCCCTGGGCTTTGGGCTTTTGCCCAAAGTGGTAGCTATGAGCTCTGGTATTAAATGAAGAGTCCCTGGGCGGAGGGTGGGGAATGGGAAAGCCCAGCAGGTGGGCCCAAGCTCTTTGCTTGGTCACACGGCAGGACGCTGGTGGGGCCAATACTGCCCGCCAGGAGCACCCTCAGAGCTGAGCCCAAAGGGCTCAACCTCAGACCTGCTTGGCTTTGGGGCAAGAGGCCGGGCAGCAGGGCCAGTCCGCGTGGTCTCAGCCCTGCCCTGCCACTCTCTGTGCTCCGCACTCCTGCTCTGGGGTCTGAGGTCTGCAACTCCGGCTCTGGCAGAGGTTCAGACGAGAGGTGGACGGCCAGGCATGCGCAGAGCGCACCACACCCCAGGGTGCTGCTCCATAGAAATAGCCAGCGGTTGGGCAGTGGGTTGAGCCTCTGTTCTGGCCGCTGCTCCAGCTGCCTGGCTCCTGCATGGAAACAGCAGACAGATGGTGCAGGCTTGTGACCTGACAATCACGCTGTCAACTCCTCGAACCACGCAGTGTGTTCCCTGTTTATGTGCATTCTACAGTTTGCAGAGTGCATTCACAGCCTCTTCACATGCATTCAAACAGCCTGTGTGTGGTAGGTGCTTTATTTATGCAGCTTTCTCTACCTTTTAATCCAGTTGTTCAGAGCATCTATGTTGGTTAAGGAACCCCTGCTCTTTTTTTTTTTAACATCTTTATTGGAGTATAATTGCTTTACAATCTTGTGTTAGTTTCTGCTGTATAACAAAGTGAATCAGCTATATGCACACGTATATCCCCATATCCCCTCCCTCTTGCATCTCCCTCCCACCCTCCCTATCCCACCCCTCTAGGTGGTCACAAAGCACTGAGCTGATCTCCCTGTGCTATGTGGCTGCTTCGCACTAGCTATCTATTTTACATTTGGTAGTGTATATATGTCCTTGCCACTCTCTCACTTCGACCCAGCTTATACTTCCCCCTCCCTGTGTCCTCACGTCCATTCTCTACGTCTGTGTCTTTATTCCTGTCCTGCCCGTAGGTTCATCAGAACCATTTTTTCCCCTTAGATTCCATATATATGTGTTAGTGTACGGTATTTGTTTTTCTCTTTCTGATTTACTTCACTCTGTATGACAGACTCTAGGTCCATCCACTTCACTACAAATAACTCAATTTCATTTCTTTTTATGGCTGAGTAATATTCCATTGTATATGTGTGCCACATCTTCTTTATCCATTCATCTGTCGATGGATACTTAGGTTGCTTCCATGTCCTGGCTATTGTAAATAGAGCTGCAATGAACATTTTAAGTTCTGTACATTTTAAAAAGACATAATGCTACTGAATACTTAATAGACTACAGCACAGTGTAGACATAACTTTTATATGCACTGGGAAACCTAAAAATTTGTTTGACTCGCTTCGGTGCAATATTTGCTCGATTGCCACGGTCTGGAACTGAACCTGCAATATCTCCAAGGTATAATTATATCTTATATTTTTAGGGTAAGGATTAAATGGGCGATTTAATGCCAAGCATTCAGCACAGTACCTGGTACTTGTACACATTCAAAAAGTGCTGGTGATGATTCTGAAGGCTGGTCTGATGAGTCTCATTCCACGTGGTTGGTATTTGCATCACCTGTCCTTCTGTCCTCTCTAAACAGTTAATACAGACAAAAGAACTGGAATTTATGGTTATTACAGGAAATCAAACTGAGAGATGATTTAATCTAACCCTTTCAATTTGCAGGAGGGAACTGAAGCCCAGAGAGGTAGAGTGACTTTCCCAAGGTCACACAGCTAGTTAGAAGGTAGCATCTCTATTTTGACTTTTCTTAAGTAACACATTTCAGGGAATAGGGCTGGGCGGCATTTTTCCTTCCATGCCCTTTCACCAACTCTTCTAGAAATATATGAAAAATAAGAAAAGTACTTATACTTCAATATTATATTGAGAAGATGCGTAAATAAAAAGTGGCTATATCACACACTCATATTAAACACGAAGTGTGTGAGCCCACAGGTATTACAGGCAGGACTAAAAACCACTGGTCTCACCTGCTACTTTCTTAGGAAGTGCCCAAGGGCTTCTAGAACCAGAGACACTTGATCCCGGTCTCCTGCTTTGCTCATCCCAGGGCTGCAGTGTCACTTCTCAAGGGAGCGGATTCACTCTTCTCCTGTCTCTGGGGTCCCAGAGTGAGCCCCCCCCATTGCAGAAAGTGAGGGCAGAGCCAGTTCCAGCTTGTTCAACAAACAATAATCGAACTCTCTGTACGTGGAGCAGTGAGAAATGAAGGGGAGGATCCGGAGATGGTCAAGATAGAGCATCTGCTCACAGAGATGTTCACGACATTGACTTCCTTTCCCAAGATTGGGGTCCTCACCTCTCTCTTTCTCAGTAGCATCCAGCTGAAAGGAGGTCCCTGATTCTTAGGCTGTGCTGAGTTTGTTCTCTCCTCCCTTATATTATTTTCTTCCCCTGGGAGGAAGATTATGCACATTAATAAGACTCAGAGGCTCTTTTTCTTTCCTCCCTGGATTTACACCACTGCCAGTATCGGTGCAGCTTCTGTCACCCACATTTCCTCCTTAAGGGTCCAGGCCTCCTCTTCCCGCAGGGGATGATCTCATCTCATTAAAAGGAAGGGTCACTGCCCCACAGAACTGTGGCCTCTCTCAGGGCCAGAGCAGGTGGGGCCGCAGGGGGCCATGCCACTGGCAGCACAGGGCCAGGCCTGGCAGCCCCACCCTAGTAATGAGGGCCCGGGCCTGGAGCTGGTCCTTTGAAGATGTACCCTGAAGCTCTCGCCCGGTGATCAATGACGGGAGCCCAGAGTCCTGCCTTAGCCAAATGACAAGCTTGGCCTCTTTCATGGGGAAAGGAACTCCTTATTGGAAACCAAATTACAAATGAATTAGCAGCTTCCTCTGGGACTGCTGATCTTCTAGTATAAGCCCCCTGACTCCAAGGGTATAAAAAGACCCGAACACAATGGGGTTGGCAGACACTGGCAATTCAGGTAGCTGCAGCCTCTCCGACACGACGTCTAACTGTTCCCCAGCCTCCATCAAGAGCTGCCCCCGGTCCTCCTCTGTCTGCTCCAGCAGCACGAGCTGCCAGCTGGAGCTGTGACTGGGTTACGTCTGCCAGCCTGGGACGTGCGTGCCCTCTGTCTGCGCGCCCACCCCCTACCGGCCAGCCAGCTGCCTCTCCAAGGCCCACCTAGCCGGCTCCTGCCAGCCCAGCAGCTGCCGCCCGACCGGCAGAATCTCCAGCTCCATGGGTTCCTACAGCCGGTACTTTGAGGGCTCCTTCCATGGCAACGAGAAGGAGACCGTGCAGTTCCTGAACAACCACCTGGTCAGCTACCTGGAGAGGGTGCGCCTGCTGGAACGAGACAATGCACAGCTGGAGAGCTGCATTCGAGACGCCGCCCAGTCTCAAGCGCCTGCCTTGGGTCCTGACTAGCAGTCTTATTTCAAGACCATCGAGGAGCTCCAGCGGAAGGTGAGGGCAAGCGGTGAACAGACTCCCTGGGAAGGCGACCCAAAGAGCTGGCCTTCCAGATTTGAATCTCACTCATTTCTTAAGCTATGTTCAGGGAAAAGAAACGTCCTTAGGGCACAGGATTATCTCATAATTCGAGTGCTCAGCCAGAGCCCTTCACGTGGAAAGAGGCCTGGGATCTAGTCTCAGTTCTGTCATGGATTCATTGCGTGACTCTAGGAGGTCCCCTCCCTGGGCCTCAGTTTCCTCATCTGGAAAATGGGGATAATAAGGGTCCTTATGTCAAAAAGTTTCCATGGGTTAATACAGGTAAAGTGCTTAGCCCAGCCCTTGGTACGTGGTGAGTTTTCAGTAAACTTGAGGGCTTGTTAAGGACCCTTCTAACTGTCATGTCTAACAAAGTTTTTCCTCCCGCGGTGCTCATTGCATTCAAAATGGGGCATTCAGATTTATGAAGACCCAGGTGCCTGAAAAATAAACCTCACGTTTTCTGAGGACTTGCAGTTCGCTGAATATCCCTCAGAGTTCCAGAGGCTTCGGCAGGGATGGCTGCAGGACTGCTGGTTCTCCTGACTTGAGTTCTTTTTCCTTCTTCTTGTCCTGGACCGACCCCTTCTCTGTGCTGTGGCCCCCAGGTTCTGTACACCAAGGCAGAGAATGCCAGGATGATGGTGCACGTCGACAATGCCAAGCTGGCTGCTGATGACTTCAGGACCAAGTGAGTCTGGCCAGGGGATGGAGGCGCCCTGTCTCCTGGCACATGCTTGGGGGCAGCTTTCTGTTAGTTTCATAGACAGTTGGAAAAGCGCCAGTGGCTCAAGGTCTTCCCTGGGGTTGGCACTCAGTTTCACCCCTCAGTCGCTGACCCTGTCCTGGCACAGGTACGAGATGGAGCTGGCCATGTGGCAGCTGGTGGAGGCCAACACCAGTAGCCTGTGTAGGGTGCTGGATGAGCTCACCCTGGGCAAGGCCGACCTGGAGATGCACGTGGAGCCCCTGAAAGAGGAGCTGGTGTGTATCAAGAAGAACCACGAGGAGGTGAGGCCTGAAGTCCAACTGAGGTGGTCCTGGGGAGCCCAGTGAGAAGAACGTGGGATTTGGGGTTGGGTAGTCATGGGCTGAAATTCCCAGGCTGGCCACAGATTGTATATGTGACTTTGCCCAATTTATTTAACCTTTCTGTAACCTTTCCTTTATGTTCTCATCTGTAAAATGGGGCTAACTCTGTCAACAAGGCTGCTGTGAGAATTCAATGAAGTCACAGGTCTTTAACACCTGTCCTTTGGTTGGTGCTTGGAAATGCTAACGACCCTCCCTTCTGCATTTCCCGGACCGGCGTGACTGCCAACTGCTCGTGGTGACTTGTTTTTCTCATGAGAGCTGCATACCAGGGGTAGAGTGGCCCACTAGGGCTGGAGGCGGTTGTTTTCTAGAACCAACATGGAATGGCCCGTCCGTCTCTGCTAGGCTGGACTGCGGGAGGTGGGCTCCAGCTCTTCTAAGGGAGAGGTGAACTGCAGTGGTTTTCTTCTTCTTTTCTCTCCCCATCCTTGTTTCCCTTCCTCTCCCTGTTTGCATAAAATACACTTCATCCAAAAGCCACAGGTCGACCCTCTGCTTTCTGATTTTTCTTCGTCTCCTGTAGGTCCTTGGAGGGGAACCCCTCCACCCTGGGCACCGGGTATGCTGTAAAGCTCACCTGAGCTCTGGTATATTTTACCTCCTTCCCTGGGTTGACACTCAACCTCTCAACTTGGGATTTGAAAGCACAAGTGCCTCTGAATCCTGGCTGGGTTTCCTTAGGCTGAAGTGTAAAGTAACAATGTTACCACATACTCAATGAGCGCCCGAAGGCACCTGACTCACCCCATCTAAATCAGAGAACTGGGAACTGCCCCAGGAGGCCAGTAATGAGGCGTTATCGCTTGCCATCAGCAGCCTCAGCAACAGCTTTCTCTCCTCGGCAGCCAAGCCTGGGAGATGCCTGCTCTAACTTGGGCCTTGAACCAAGTAAAGCCAGGCTACTGCTGCTCTCCTTCCCGGATGAACGCAGGCTGGGAGGGTGGCCGGGGAGACAGGGCACAGTTGTCCCATTTTAGTCCAAATGGACCAAACAAACCCTGATGTTGCTCCTGGCTTCTGCCAAAGCTATAGTAAGCCTCTCCCCTCACAGGGGTGTCCAGGTGGAGCTGAAAGACCCTCGGGACGCTGCAGAGTGGCTGCAGTCCTCACAGGGCCCCTCTAAGGCAGAGATCCTTAGCATCCTTTGCTCCATCTTTTCACACCTCCTGGGGGAGGTGATCTAGGGTCTCACGACTTCACACTTGCTTGGTGTTCTTGTATCTTTTCAGGAAGTCGATGCCCTCCGATGCCAGCTTGGGGACCGCCTTAACGTTGAAGTGGACGCCACAACCCCCGTGGACCTGAACAGGGTTCTGGAAGAGATATGGTGTCCCTACGGGGCCCTGGTGGAGAACAATCACAGGGACGTGGAGGAATGTTTCACCAGGCGGGTGGGCCTCTCGCAGGGGGCTGGCCTCCCCAGGATCCCTGAGAGCCACCCCCAGCCTTCTCCTGTCTCCCCCATTGCAGGATGGAAGAACTTAACCAGCAGGTAGCCACAAGCTCCGAGCAACTTCAGAGCTACCAGTCAGACATCAGTGATCTGAGATGAATGGTTAACATGCTGGAGATTGAGCTGCAGGCCAACACAGCCTGGTGAATGTGCCTGCGGGCACCTCTCTCCCAGCTCTGGATCTCAGGCAGCACCGAATGCAGGCACAGGCATCCCGGAAGGAGGGGGAAGAGGAAGAGGGGGGAGGAGGCGGACGGCGAGGGGGAGGAGGAGGAGGGGGAGGAGGTCCAGATTTAGCCACCACCATTGCTTGCCCAGCTGACCTTTCCTGCAGGGAGGTTTCTCCCAAGACCCAGCTCAGAGATAAAAGGGCCATGTTTCAAATCTGATGTGGGTTAGGTGGCCCCTGTCAAATACTCTCCCCAAGAAGGCTTGTTCTCTGCTTAGCCTGCCTTTCAGATGAGCTGGTCCAGTGTCTCTCATTTATGGACAAGGAGTCTAAGGCCCAGGGGGATGGAAAGATGTGCTCACAGACACACGACCAACAGGTAGAAATTGGAGCCAAGTGTTTCACTGCCAAGCCTAGCGGGCGTCTCTGAGCTCTTTATGCTTTCTCCATGCACCAAGGTTTATTATTATTTCAGGTTAAGTATTTTCCCCTTTCCCCTACTTTCACATCTCTAAGAATAGAGACACTTTTTTTCTGAGATGTTGAAACTCTTTCCCAGGAATATAGTTCCCCTTTTAAAAAGAACTAGCGGGCTTCCCTGGTGGCACAGTGGTTGAGAGTCTGCCTGCCGATGCAGGGGACACAGGTTCGTGCCCCGGTCCGGGAAGATCCCACATGCCGCAGAGCGGCTGGGCCCGTGAGCCACGGCCGCTGAGCCTGCGCGTCTGGAGCCTGTGCTCCGCAACGGGAGAGGCCACAACAGTGAGAGGCCCGCGTACCACACACACACAAAAAAGTCCAGCTGATGGTTGTTGGGTCCACCCCGTCCTGATGCGGGAGTGACAACAGTCCCAGGTCCCAGGGGTGGAGAGAGCTTAAGCCAAGCCTTGGTTGCTGTACCTCCAACTGCTCTCAAGCCCAGAATCCTACCTGTTGGCCGCCGTCTGTGTAGACAGGACCGATCTGCTTAAGAGCCATCAAGACTTCCATCATAGAAAGCTCTGGAAGGTCAGAGGCTGTCTACCCTTTCCTCCCTTCCCCTCCACTGTGCCTCTGCTCTTTTTCCCAAGAGTAAAGGTGTCTGGGTACAGGTGATGCATCCCTAAGGCACTTACCCAAGAGTAGGTCCCAATAAGAAAGAGCAATCTTGATCAGTCTTAATTTAGCACCTGGCCCAAAGACCTTCACCTCTTCCTTTGTACTTAAACAGCTTTCATCCAACAAGTTCAAAGCTGTCTAACGAAATAAAGCCATTTATTCTTGCACCACCAAGTTCTTCCCATGTAAGGACAGGGAGAGAATGTGAGTCGTTCGGTGATGGAGGGATTCTTCTGGTGACATGAAATGAGTCAGTGGGGCCCCAAGATGATGGACCTGTGCTTCTTAAGTTCATATCCAATGCCCTGGCTGTCGTCTATAATTAAAATATTAGCTTTGATGAGACATTGTTTGTGTGTGTGTGCGTGTATGTGTGAAGTGGTTTGGGTTCCTGGGAAGAAATGCTGGGTAAAGGGGAGGATTATGCTTGGGGAGGTGTGAAGAGCTTCCCCGGAAACCAAACAATCCACCATACCATCATCACTACCATCACTGCCACCGTAATTTTCCTTTCCATCATCACCACCGTCAGCATCACATAGCTTCATCATCGTCACGGACACTCACACTCATTGAGCTCTTACTATGAGCCAGGCACTGATCTAAGTTAGGGATAAGTTTATATACATGTACTCATTTAGTCTTCACAGCAATCCGATGAAGCCAATGTTATTGTTATCTCCATTTTGCAGATGAGGAATCAGGGCTCAGAAAAGTTAAGTAACGTGCCCAAGTTCGCACAGCTACTAGATGGGGAAGCCAGGGTTCAGATCCAGGTAATCTGCCTCTAGCAACTCTTCTTTCAACCATTGTGCTTTACAGAGGCCAAGTCTCAGACGGTGTCAGTAGGATGACAGAACCATAATCACCCCAACGCTTTGATTCTTTTTCCTTGCATGAAATAAGAGAGTGTTTATGCCAGAGAATTCTTTCATGTCTGAGAATTTATGCCATAAAGGGTGGTGCAAAGAATGAACGTTCTATGGTATCTGAAAATAGCATGAGGACCCTGGCAATTAAAAAAAAAAATCTCAATAATATTATATTTTATTTGTTTATTTTTAACATCTTTAATGGAGTATAATTGCTTTACGATGTTGTCTTAGTTTCTGCTGTATAACAAAGTGAATCAGCTATACATAAACATATAGCCCCGTATCTCCTCCCTCTTGCTTCTCCCTCCCACCCTCCCTATGCCACCCCTCTAGGGGGTCACAAAGCACCGAGCTGATCTCCCTGTGCTACGTGGCTGCTTCCCACTAGCTAGCTATTTTACGTTTGGTAGTGTATATATGTCAATGGACCCTGGCAATTTTTTTTTTTTTTTTTGGTGGTGGTACGCGGGCCTCTCACTGCGGTGGCCTCTCCCGTTGCGGAGCACAGGCTCCGGACGCACAGGCCCAGCGGCCATAGCTCACGGGCCCAGCTGCTCCGCAGCACGTGGGATCTTCCCGGACCGGGGCATGAACGCGTGTCCCCTGCATCGGCAGGCGGACTCTCAACCACTGCGCCACCAGGGAAGCCCGACCCTGGCAATTTTAATGGTGGGGAATCACCAAAGAAGGCCCATCCACCCTCTGTCATTACTATGACCACTTTGTCCACTGAGGAAGAGAAGAACAGAAATAGTCAGAACCCCTTAAGTGTGTTCATCATTTCACCATTTACAAAGCCCTTTCATATGTGTTATCCAACTTGAGCCCCTCACCCCCAAACTCTGAGAGAGACAGAACAGACGTCACAATCCCCATTTAGCAGCGGAAAAAGTTCAAGGTTTAGGGAGGTGAAATGAACCCCCCACCCCCCGCCAAGTCTCACAGCTGGTCTCACTCAAGCCCAAGTCTTCTCATTCCCAGCCCGTCGCCCTTTAGCTGCACCAAACTGCTAAGGACTTTGCTGAATAAAACTTCCCGTTCAGACCCGCTCTCCAAGGCTGGCGTGAGGTAGTTGAGATGGGTTTTGCAGGGCCCGGGAATCTCCCAGAGGATAACCTTTCTGGCGTTTCCTCCCACCCTGCAATGTCCTCGCCACCCAACCACATTGCAGGCTGAGCTTCTGGCCTTTGGTTATCTCCCGGCCTTCCTCAGCGGAGGCACCCCCTTTAGGCTAGATTTTGTACCCAAATCTCCCTTATCTCCCTGACCCCTTCTCCCACCCCTGGCTTTCAGGCATCTTAAACATGTGCCTTGGTCATTCACATTGGCTCCAAGGCCCTCCACCAAGATGCCTCTACCCCCATTAGCTCTCTCTGATCCTGAGGGTGGAGGACTGTGTCTACTCACCAGCAGGGTCACGTGTCACCTCCATTTCTCTCCACTAGTCTCAGTCCCTTTTCTAGAAAGAGGAAACTCTTTCACTTGCTTGACTTAGCATTGCCTCTTTTCTTTCTGCTGCCCCACACCCCAACCCTGGAAGCCTCTTTCACGTGCTTTGAAACTCATCTTCATGACCACAGATCCTACGGGGATGCTGCAGGGCCACCACCCTGTGGACTCCAAAGCAGCAAGAACCAGTAACAAAATAACTCATTACCAGGCTTGGCTGAAGAAAAGATTCTTAGAGGGATTAGGATTCTAATGAGATCAGTTGTTTGACTCCTACCTCTGAGTCACCTAGAGAGTGGAATCACGAATAAATCTCCTTGGGGGACAGGGAGATAATCTGAAACGGCCTCATCCCTCACCTCCTGGCTGAGAATCATGAACTGGGTTGAAATGGCCTGACTGGAATTTGGGGCTGGGATGGGTGTGGGAAAAGTGGGAGGGGGGAAGGAAGGAATTATTTTTCTTCAGAGGGGAGGTGAAGGGCTCAATTATATTACTTCGTGTTAGAGTTAGTCCACAAGGCTGTCTGCTCAGCAGGACTGAGAGCATGTCATCTTCCTCTCCCCCACCAGTATCCCCCTCCCCACCCACCCCCCGCCCCCATCCCCCCATCCTGCTGTCCTGGAACTATGCCAGGCACTTGGTAGAAATTCAACGAATGATTGCTGCCCTTAATGTCATATATACATTTTTGTTTGTTTGTTTTTTTGCGGTACGCGAGACTCTCACTGTTGTGGCCTCTCCCATTGCGGAGCACAGGCTCCAGACGCGCAGGCTCAGTGGCCATGGCTCACGGGCCCAGCCGCTCCGCGGCATGTGGGATCTTCCTGGACTGGGGCACGAACCCGTGTCCCCTGCATCGGCAGGCGGACGCTCAACCACTGCGCCACCAGGGAAGCCCATATATACAGTTTTCTAATTACATTAAATACAAACATATTTCCAAACATCCGTATCACACCTTTTAAATATCTCACTTCCTTATCTTCTTGTTATTTCTTATATATTTTGGAGACCCATTTTAGCCTGAGTTATTCATAAACATATAATCTACTAAGGGAACTGTGATTCTTCTGTTTCAATTTTGTCCCATGCCCAGAATGGAGAAGTTGCTCATTAGATGTATTTTGAAAAAACTGAACTAAATAAAAAAGTGGATTTGATAGTCCCTTGTCTGCTCAGTTTCTCTCTGAATGAATCAGATTTGCAAATTTCAATTAAGGAATCAAGAGAGTACATGAAGTCTACTCTTAATATGTGTGAGACCATGGAGACCTTATAACCCCATGGTCCCATCTTCTCCACTAATTCAAGAAGCAAATTGACTCAAGCCTATTGATATTTTGAAAACATTGCAAGAAAGAAGCTAGATTTACAAGGAATGGTAGCATTATGTTTACTTACCAGCCATTTCATCTGCTGTCTTGCTCCTGAATTCTTGGGCCATTCACCTTCTGCAGGGAAGAAAGGAATCTCCAGGAGAAGCCGGCAGGTGACAGGTGTAACCTGTTCTCTGCTGCGTCTTCTGTGTGGTTGCTTATTGGACGTGACCTGAAGCCGTGCTGGCCAGACTACCCCTGTTCCTTTCTTCCTTTCTCGTCCTCACACATCATTCAGGAACAGGTAGCAGTGCCCCCTTTTGAGATTTTGCAGCCTGGGTGTAGACAGCAGTGCATTTCTCAGCCACGAACAAATCTCAGACTGGACTGTGCAGGTAATGCTCTGGTCTGGACATCTTAGAACAATGGCATTTCTGTCTGAGGCCTCAGAAGCTGTGGTTCCATGTCTGTAGATCTTTTCTGCCCACCTTGTTTCTCCCCCTTTAATTGCCTTGGAGGAAAACAAAGAGATTTTGATTTTATTATAAGTCTGGAGCTTTTGGTCTGAATGGCATTATAATAAGCAGCGATAATGGTGTTGGAGAGGGTGGATGAAAGACCTTTCCTCCAAGACTTAAACAGAGCGCCACGTGAATACTATCATGAAAGCTCGATGGGGAGAAGGACTCCAATAAGTTGTCAATAAAACTGCCTCTGGCCGGCAGCCAAAGCCGCAGCGGAGTTTGGGGTGCTGCTCCGCAGGATGCAGGTGGTACCTGGTGGTGCCTATAATTATGCAACTTCTATGTTCAGAACTCTGGTCACCCCTTCCTCAGAACTTCTGGTGCCTTCCTTCACCTCCCAAATCAACCCTAAATGACTCCAAGCTTGCCTTGCAAAATCCCCTGCTTAAGCCGTGTCTCCTCATTTCCTCTCCAGGGCGCCCAGGTCCTTGGATTCAGTGACATGACCACCACCCCGTCCCACCCCTTGGTATTTTTCAACCTTTGGTTCTTAAACCAGATTGCATGTAACACAGGAAGGCTGATGGTGGGAGCCTAGGAGAGGATACGGGGTATCTTCCTGGTGTGTCTATTATACTTGGAGGATTGGGCAAAATGTTAGAAAGTCTAACTGGGAATTTTAAAACATTTTATGTTAAAGCCAACACGATGTTTTCATGCTTGAGGAGGCTCCTTTGGGCTATCTCCTGACTTTTCCAGTTACCGCCTACTTTGTTCTAATGCTATGGATACCTCATTGGAAAAGTTGGGCAAGTACTGCCTTTTTCCTTTCTCACACCTGCCTCCACATACTTTCCTTAGATAGTTTCAGTGCATTTGTCTGGATCTCTCAGCTTGCATTTTTTCAGCCTTCTTTCTAAACGATCTCTTCTTTCAGAATCTTCCTTGTTCTCAAACTAATTATCAAAGCCTCTATCTTTAAAATTCCTCTACAGTCCTTTTTAAAAATTTTTATTTATTTTTAAAATTAGTTTTTATTGGAGTATAGTTGATATACAATGTTGTGTTAGTTTCTGCTGTACAGCTAAGTGACTCATACATATACATACACGTATATGTTATACATACACATATATCCACTCTTTTTTTACATTCTTTTCCCATTACAGTCCTCTTAAGTGATAGGCAGGTGACATTTACACAAACAGCAGTCCATCCTTCTTGGCCATGGCCCAAGTCAATCTTTATCCAGCTCAAGTCTTCAAGGCTTGGGGTGCTAAATCATTGAAGGATTCTTCTCTCAAAGCAGATGGAAAGGGAGTCTACTGCTGCCCTTTGATGCAACTTGTTCCTTGATTCAATCTTAGTCCCTCCCTGGAAATGCCAGGTGTGTCAGGAGATGAATCTGACTATGGTTTTAGCAGATCACGTGACACAAAAGAATGTCACTAGATGGACTAACTCCCAATTAACAAGGGCAGATACTTGGGCTAGACCGTGTGGCCTCTTTGAAGGTCTACCGCAGGACTCTGATTTCAGGGGTGCCTAGCCTGAAGACGAGTCCTGACTTAACAAGAAGCCAAGTAAAAACATTTATGGGAGAAGGGACTCTTCGGAGGAAGGCCAATAACAGATTGAAGGGAAGGGCATTTGAAAAGCAGTGAAGAAGTAAAAAGAAAAAAGACATCACATACTGTGTCCACACCCTCTGGGGATGGGGTATAAATGCTCCCCAGACGCAGTAGACTCCAAAGCTCCTTGGAGAACTTGGACTCTGTCTTCAGCCGGTCACCTCACTCCCTCCATCACCATGCCTTACAGCTGCTCCCTGCCCAGCCTGAGCTGCCACTCCAGCCGCTTTTCCTGGCCCTGCGTGCCCCCCAGCTGGCGCAGCTCCACCCTGCCCGGGTCCTGCAACATCCTCGCCAAAGTGGGCAACAGCGGCTGGTTCTGCGAGGGCTCCTTCAATGGCAACGAGAAGGAGACCATGCGGTTCCTGAATGACCGGCTGGCCAGCTACCTGGAGAAGGTGCGCCAGCTGGAGCGAGACAACGCAGAGCTGGAGAGCCGTATCCGGGAGCGGAGCCAGCAACAAGATCCCCTTGTGTGCCCCAACTACCAGTCCTACTTCCGGACCATCGAGGAGCTCCAGCAGAAGGTGAGCGGCCTTGTTGTCCTCTCTAAGCAGGGGAAGTTTGCTAGGATTCTCAATCTGTGGGAGAGAACTATGTTTCTTGCATCTACGTCATTGTGATTCTTTCTTCCTCCTTTTACCTTCAAAATGGCTTTTTAAGCATTTTTAAAGAAGTCGATGGTTTCATATTTATTTTCAATCCTCACTTAGCAACCTCTCATTCCCCAGATCCTTTGCACCAAGGCAGAGAACACTAGGCTGGTAGTGCAGATTGACAATGCCAAGCTGGCCGCAGATGACTTCAGGAGCAAGTGAGTTGTTCAGAATTTACAAGGGTCCGCTCCTTTAGTTCAATCTCTAGCGAAAGAAAAGGGATTTCCATAGCTTACCGAACAGCAGTTCAATCCATCAGTTGTGAGGGATTCTGCAGAGGATTGGGGGGAACCAAGAAAGAAGTCACAAAAGTGGATGAGGACTCAAATCAATTTTTGAATCAATATTGGGTCTTGACTGAGCCTCCAGAACCCTCTGCCTCTTGGGTCTACTCATTGCTGAAAGAGGGAAGAAGAGGTGAATGGGTTTATCCAAGATCATTCTTGTCAGTCTTCAAGGTCTACCAGTTACTGCTCTGACCCTGTCCTTGTGCAGGTATGAGATGGAGCTGGGCTTGCGGCAGCTGGTGGAGTCGGACATAAATGGCCTGCGTAGGGTCCTGGATGAGCTGACCCTGTGCAAGTCCGACCTGGAGGTCCAGGTGGAGTCCTTGAAGGAGGAGCTGATCTGCCTCAAGAGCAACCACGAGGAGGTGAGACCAGAAATGAGAAATGAAGAAACCTGACTCAGCCTCAGGCTGAGAGTGGCTTTAGTGATTTGGGGTGGCAGAATCGGGAATAAGAACCTTTTAAATTTCCTTCAAAAACACCAAAACTTCAGGATAAAAGAAAACATTGAGAGATGAAACCTATCCACGTTCCCAGATAAGCTGTCTTTCACTCAGAACTGGTGCCTCACTTGAGTTTCCCAGGGCACCTCCATGGGCTTGTGATTGGTTACTGAGCTGTAGGAGGAGTCCTAGCATTGCTCTGGTCATGCCATGCAAAGCCATTTCTCCTTCCCCTCAAGGCCAAAATATCAATCCTGGTGAACTGGAGTCTCCACTTTTTCAAAGTCTTGATGACGAATGATCTCGGGTTCCTTCTCTCTCCTGGGAGGGGCCATGACATGATCTTACTTGAAGGCAAAAATGCTGTGATAGACAATCTGAAGTTATACAGCCAATTCTTTTTCTTATGAGGTCATCTGCAGCCAGTCTGCAAACTGGGAAAGTGGGGCATTTATCCGTCCTTGAGTGGCCCCCAAGCGAATCCTTGGGAATTTTTTTTGAACCCAAGTGCCATGACACAGTCATGGTGGGAAAGAGCTGAACACATGGAACGCAGACCACTTTGCCTTCCGTTGTCATAGCCGCTCCACTAAAAGTGTCTTCTCCGAGGAAATCGACAAACAGGACTTTGACAAGCAGTGCCATTTCTTTGGGTCCACTTTTTATTGAGGATGGTCACCCTTGCATTTTCTACATCCACAGGAAGCCAACTCCCTGCGGAGACAGCTTGGAGACCGCCTCAGCGTGGAGGTGGACGCCGTCCCCACCGTGGACCTGAACGATGTGCTCAACGAGACCAGGTCTCGGTACGAGGCCCTGGTGGAGAGCAACCGCAGGGACGTGCAGGAATGGTTCACCAGGCAGGTGGGCCTCTCAGCATGTGGCCTCTCAGGCCCCTCAGCCCCTCAGGGCCCTTCAGACAGGGTCTGATCCTGTCTTCTCCCGTTTGGTGTTTCAGACCGAGGAGCTGAACAGGCAGGTGGTGTCCAGCTCGGAGCAGCTGCAGTCCTACCAGGCGGAGATCACTGAGCTGAGACGCACGGCCCATGCCCTGGAGGTGGAGCTGCAGGCCCAGCACAGCCTGGTGGGTATTGTTCAGACTCCTGGTGAGAAAGGGAGGTCCGGGAGTCAGAGGCACCGGGCCGGCCTTCGGGCCATTCTCTCCTTAACTCTTGGAGCCTGTGACTTCTTTGGATCCTGTGGAGAAGCCCTTTCAGGAGCAGCTCTGTGACGTTCCTTACCTTCCCCACGACAGAGAGACTCTCTGGAGAGCACGCTGGCGGAGACGGAGGCCCGCTACAGCGCCCAGCTGGCCCACGTGCAGTGCCTGGTCAGCAACGTGGAGGCCCAGCTGGCGGAGATCAGGAGGGACCTGGAGCGGCAGAGCCAGGAGTACCGGCTGCTGCTGGATGTCCGGGCCCGGCTGGAGTGTGAGATCAACACGTACCGGGGGCTGCTGGAGAGCGAGGACTGCAAGTGAGTACTCAGCTGCCGGTGTTTGGCGAAGCCGTGCACACATAGGCGTACTTCTCAGTTGGACTCCAGGCAAAGATTGCATACCTTGGAGAGGACATTATGCCTTCGCAATGCTCAGACAGAACTCAGAAAACAATGTGGCTATCATTAAAACATAAAGCGGCAGGAATTGTGTGATGTACGAACTGAAACTGCGTAGTCAACTCTTTGCATTCTACTCTGATGACACTGATATGCGATCAGTGATATTTCTTACATCTTAACAATACCGTATTGTGTTGAAGTTACATTTCCACATGCTACCTTATCTGCCCTGTTACCGTCAGGCAGGCAGGATCAGTATTCTCCTCATTCTGTAGGTGAAGGGACTGGGGCCTGGAGAAGGTAAATGACTTATCTAAGGTCACCAGCTAGGACTGGACGTTGCTGGGAGCTGAGATGGGAGTTTCTGAGCCTCTGTCCAGCACCTTTGACATGCTATGACAGGGAGACCATTAGCATTGACAGTGAGCTTTGCAGCAGGTGAGCCTGTGACCTTCTCTGGTACAGGTCAGGCCAAGTCCCAGAGAGCAGTCCACTCTTGGGGTCTCTCTGGTGTATGTTACAAGCCGCCCTCAATTCGCTTTCCATATCATTCTTTTTCTCCAGGCTGCCCTGCAACCCCTGCGCCACGACCAATGCGTGTGGCAAGACCATCATCCCCTGCATCTCCAGTGCCTGCACCCCCTGCGCTCCTGCTGCCCGCTTCTCGCCCTGCGTCCCCCGCCCCCACTGCGGGCCCTGCAACTCCTACATGTGCTAGCGTCCAGTGGTTGCCAGAGGAGCAAGGAGGCAGGGCCCGGTGTTCCGGAGCTTTGACCTGGCCCTGGTTCATTCCACCAAATGGGCCAGAAAACACAATTGCATGGCTGGAGCTGCCTGGGGAGGTGGTCAAGAAACTTCCCCAACCTACTCCAGATAATTCCCTGCCTACCCTTTCCTTCGTTGGAGACCGTTTCTTCTTAGCTAGCCCAGAGAACCCTCCCACGTGCCACCAGCCTTCCCTTGTAACCTCCTAATAAATTTGATTTCCTTGGCAAAGCAGATGCCTTTCTCACTGGTCTTCATTTATCTCACCATGACCATCACTTGAGCACTTTATAAAAGGGCCAGTTGAAAGCAGAGCCCTATAATAGCCTCACTCTTGGATATGAGAGGCTGGCAGGCAGATGGCTGGCCTGGCATCCTGACCCCATGGGTGAGGCAGGGTGGCAGGAAAGAGGGTAGGGCAGCTGCTGTGTTGCTCCATTTCCCTTTGGCCATTCCTGGATTTTCTTCCTCACCTCTCTTGACCAGGACATCTCCTGGAGCCGATTTTATCCAAATCTAAAGTGAGGAGGCATGAGCTGGGGGCTGGAAAGAGGCTGTGGAGAGCTCATCTTTTCTCAGCAGGAAGTTTTAGGTCCAGCGCTGTATAATCTGGGTGACTGGTCGTTCAGGCAGCCTCAGGACCATGGAGCAAAGGGACCATCTGGCTTGCGTACTGTGCCCAGGACTCCCTCCTTCCTTCTGATCTCCTTCCTGGGGATCGTTATCAGCCTGGGCTTCAGCTGTTCACTTCCCCTCCCCGGATCTGGGGCTCAGAGGACCCACCAACTTTTCCTTTAATACTTCCGCCTTCCTCTGTTCAATCCAACCAGTGCCTGTTGGATACCTGCTCTGTGCAGACCCTGGATGGTGGGGAGGGGAGAGGCACATAATGAAAGACACAGTCCTGGCTGCAAGTTATTTATAATTTCTTAAAAGGGATAAAACTAGTCCCCAAGTAGGGCTATTATAAGCCTAGTCTCTGGCACTGTGAACACTCAGGCTGGTGCTGCAGGAAATCTCAGAGTACTGAAAGTGATATCAGTGTTCATGAAGATGGGTATCTTTCTTTAACTCTAATGAAGAGTTTCCAGAAAGGAACACAGTCTTGCCAACACCCTGATTTTTAAAAATTTGAGTAAAATATATATAACATAAATTTACCATTTTATCCATTTTTAGTGTAAAATTCAGTAGCATGAAGTATATTCACATTGTGGTGCAACCATTGCCTCTACCCATCTCTAGAACTTTTCCATCATCTCAAATGGAAACTCTGGACTCATTAAACAATAACGCCCCAAACCCCCCTGCCCTGAGCCCCTGGTAACCTCTACTCTATTTTCTGTCTATATGAATTTGACTATTCTGGGTACCTTGCATAAAGAAATGGAATTGTATATTATTTGTCCTTTAGGGTCTGGTTTTTTTCATTGTATAATGTTTTCCAGGTTCATCCATGTTGTAGCATGTATCAGAATTTAGTTCTTTTAAAGATTTAATAATATTCCATTGTATGTATATAATGCATTTTGTTTGTTCATTCATCATTGATGGATATTTTGGGTTGTTTCCACCTTTTGGTTATTGTGACATGCTGCTATCAACATTGGTATACATACATCTTCCGTTCAAATCCCTGCTTTCAATTTTTTTGTGTGTGTATGTGTCTGTGTGTGTGTGTGTGTTTATGTACCTAGATGTGGAATTACTGAATCATATGGTAATTCTATGTTTAATTTTCTGAGTAACCTCCATACTGTTTTCCACTGTGGCTGAACCATTTAACATTCCCACAAGCAATGTACAAGGATTGCAATCTCTCCCCAATACTTATTTTCTGTTTTTCTTTTAAGTTGTAGGAGTTCTTTATAAATTCTGGATATTAATCCCTTATTAGATATATGATTTGAAAATATTCTCCCATTCTGTGGGTTGCCTTTTCACTCTTTTCATTCTCTTGAAATTAAAGTTTTTAATTTTTGTAAAGTTCATTTTACCTATTTTTCCTTTTGTTATCTGTGCTTTTGGTGTCATCACCAAGAAATCAGTGCCAAATCCAATGTCATGAAGATTTTCCCCTGTGTTTTTTTCTAAGAGTTTTATCATTTTAGCTCTGATGTTTAGGTCTATGATCCATTTTGCAAAAAACATCACTGAGATTTTTATAGAGGTTGCATTGAATCTGTAGATTGTTTTGAGCAATATTGTTATCATAACAACATTAAATCTTCCAATCGATAAACATGGGATGTCTTTTCATTTATGTATGTCTTCCTTAGTTTCTTTTGGCAATGTTTTGCAGTTTTTCAGTGTACAAGTCTTTTGCCTCCTTGGTTATGTTTATTCCTAAGTTTTTTATTCCTTTTGATGCTGTTGGAAATATAATTTTCCTTCTAATTTCTTTTTCAGATTGTTCATTGCTAGTGCATAGAAATGCAACTCCATACCTTGATTTTAACCCAGTGAGAGTAAATCCTTGATTTACCAATCTGTTAATTGCTTTGAGTAGTATGGTCATTTTCACAATGTTGATTCCTCCAATCCAAGAACATGGTATATCTCTCCATCAGTTTGTATCATCTTTAATTTCTTTCATCAGTGTCTTATAGTTTTCTGCATACAGGTCTTTTGTCTCCTTAGGTAGGTTTATTCCTAGGTATTTTATTCTTTTTGGTGCAGTGGTAAATGGGAGTGTTTCCTTAATTTCTCTTTCAGATTTTTCATCATTAGTGTATAGGATTGCAAGAGATTTCTGGGCATTAATTTTGTATCCTGCGACTCTATCAAATTGATTGATTACCTCTAGTAGTTTTCTGGTAGCATCTTTAGGATTCTTTATGTATAGTATCATGTCATCTGCAAACAGTGACAGCTTTACTTCTTCTTTTCCGATTTGGATTCCTTTTTCTTCTCTGATTGCTGTGTCTAAAACTTCCAAAACTATGTTGAATAATAGTGGTGAGAGTGGACAACCTTGTCTTGTTCCTGATCTTAGAGGAAATGGTTTCAGTTTTCCACCATTGAGAATGATGTTGGCTATGGGGTTTTCATATATGGCCTTTATTATGTTGAGGTAGGTTCCCTCTATGTCCACTCTCTGGAGAGTTTTTTTTCATAAATGGGTGTTAAATTTTGTTGAAAGCTTTTTCTGCATCTATTGAGATGATCATATGTTTTTTATCCTTCAATTTGTTAATATAGTTTATCACATTGATTGAATTGCATATATTGAAGAATCCTTGCATTCCTGGATAAACCCCACTTGATCATGCTGTATGATCCTTTTAATGTGCTGTTGGGGCTTCCCTGGCGGTGCAGTGGTTGAGAGTCCGCCTGCCGATGCAGGGGACACAGGTTCGTGCCTCGGTCCGGGAAGATCCCACATGCCGCAGAGCGGCCGGGCCCGTGAGCCATGGCCGCGGAGCCTGCGCTCCGCAACGGGAGAGGCCACAACAGTGAGAGGCCCGTGTACCACAAAAAAAAAAATAAAAATAAAAGAAAGAAAGAAATAATGTGCTGTTGGGTTCTGTTTGCTAGTATTTTGTTGAGGATTTTTGCATCTATGTTCATCAGAGATATTGACCTGTAGTTTCCTTTTTTTGTGTGACATCTTTGTCTGGTTTTGGTATCAGGGTGATGGTGGCCTCGTAGAATAAGTTTGGGAGTGTTCTGCTCTCTGCTATACTTTGGGAAGAGTTTGAGAAGAATAGGTGTTAGCTTTTCTCTAAATGTTTGATAGAATTTGCCTGTGAATCCATCTGGTTCTGGGCTTTTGTTTTTTGGAAGATTTAAAATCACAGTTTCAATTTCAGTGCTTGTGATTGGTCTGTTCATATTTTCTATGTCTTCCGGGTTCAGTGTTGGAAGGTTGTGCTCTTCTAAGAATTTGTCCATTTCTTCCAGATTGTCCATTTTATTGGCATATAGTTGCTTGTAGTAATCTCTCATGATCCTTTCTATTTCTGCAGTGTCAGTTGTTACTTCTTTATCATTTCTAATTCTGTTGATTTGAGTCTTCTCCCTTTTTTTCTTGATGAGTCTGGCTAATGGTTTATCAATTTTGTTTATCTTCTCAAAGATCCAGCTTTTGTTGTATTGATCTTTGCTATTGTTTCCTTCATTTTTTTTCATTTATTTCTGATCTGCTCTTTATGATTTCTTTCCTTCTGCTAATTTTGGGGTTTTTTTGTTCTTCTTTCTCTAAATGCTTTAGGTGTAAGGTTAGGTTGTTTATTTGAGATGTTTCTTGTTTCTTGAGGTAGCATTGTACTGCTATAAACTTCCCTCTTAGAACTGCTTTTCTGCATCCCATAGGTTTTTGGTTGTCATGTTTTCATTATCATTTTTTCTAGGTATTTTTTGATTTCCTCTTTGATTTCTTCAGTGACCTCTTGGTTATTTAGTAGCATATTGTTTAGCCTCCATTAGTTTGTATTTTTTACAGTTTTTTTTTTCCTGTAATTGATATGTAGTCTCATAACGTTGTAGTCAGAAAAGATACTTGATATGATTTCAATTTTCTTAAATTTACCAAGTCTCGATTTGTGACCCAAGATATGATCTATCCTGCACAGTGTTCCATGAGCACTTGAGAAGAAAGCGTATTCTGGTTTTTTTTGGATGGAATGCTCTATAAATATCAATTAAGTCCATCTTGTTTAATGTATCATTTAAAGCTTGTGTTTCCTTATGTTTTTCATTTTGGATGATCTGTCCATTGGTGCAAGTGGGGCGTTAAATTCCCCTACTATGACTGTGTTACTGTTGCTCTCCCTTTATGGCTGTTAGCCCTTGCGTTATGTATTGAGGTGCTCCTATGTTGTGTGCATAAATATTTACAATTGTTATATCTTCTTGGACTGATCCCTTGATCATTATGTAGTGTACTTCTTTGTCTCTTATAATAGTCTTTATTTTAAAGTCTATTTTGTCTGATTTGAGCATTGCTACTGCAGCTTTCTTTTGATTTCCATTTGATGGAATATCTTTTTTTCCATCCCCTCACTTTCAGTCTGTATGTGCCCCTAGGTCTGAAGTGGGTCTCTTGTAGACAGCATATATATGGGTCTTGTTTTTGTATCCATTCAGCCAGTCTGTGTCTTGGTTGGAACATTTAATCCATTTACATTTAAGGTAATTACTGATATGTATGTTCCTATTACCACTTTCTTAATTGTTTTGGGTTTGTTTTTGTAGGTCTTTTTTCTCTTGTGTTTCCCATTTAGAGTAAGTTCCTTTAGCATTTGTTGTAGAGCTGGCTTGGTGGTGCTGAATTCTCTTAGCTTTTGCTTGTCTGTGAAGGTTTTAATTTCTCTGTCAAATCTGAGTGAGATCCTTGCTGGGTAGAGTAATCTTCATTGTAGGTTTTTCCCTTTCATCACTTTAAATGTGTCCTGCTTCTCCCTTCTGGCTTGCAGAGTTTCTGCTGAAAGATCAGCTGTTAACCTTATGGGGATTCCCTTGTATGTTATTTGTTGCTTTTCCCTTGCTGCTTTTAAGTCTGCCTATTTCCTCTTCATTTTTTTGGTCTGGTGGGTTTTTACCTTGCTCCTTCATCTGCTGCATATTTCTCTGTCTTCTCATTTTGTTTAAGTTACTGTGTTTGGGGTCTCCTTTTTGCAGGCTGCAGGTTTGTAGTTCCCGTTATTTTTGGTGTCTGCCTAGTGGGTGAGGTTGGTTCAGTGGCTTGTGTAGGCTTCCCAGTAGAGGGGACTGGTGCCTGTGTTCTGGTGGGTGGGGCTGGATCTTGCTTTTCTGGTGGGCAGGGCTGTGTCCGGTGGTGTGTTTTGGAGTGTCTATGAACTTAGTATGACTTTAGGCAGCCTCTCTGCTAATGGGTGGGGTTGTGTTCCTGTCTTGCTAGTTGTTTGGCATGGGGCATCCCACACTGGAGCTTGCTGGCCATTGGGTGGAGCTTGGTCTTAGTGCTGCAACAAAGATCTCTGGGAGAGCTCCTGCCAATTGATATTACATGGGGCTGGGAGGTTTTTGATGGTCCAGTGTCCTGGAGTGGGCCCTCCCACCTCAGAGGTTCAGGCCCAACACCCAGCCAGAGCACCATGACCCTGCCAGCTACACAGCTCAGAAGAAAAGGAAGAAAGAAAGAAACAGATAGAACCGTAGGACAAATGGTAATAGCAAACCAAAAAGACAAAATCACACAAAGAAGCATACACATACACAATCACAAAAAGAGAAAAAGAAAAAAAACTAAAAATAAATAAAAATAAACAAACAAAAAATTTTTAAAAAGGAAGAGAGTAATGAAACCAATAAACAAATCCACCAATGATAATAAGCACTAAAATCTAAACTAAGATAAACATAAAACTAGAAACAAATTAGATGCAGGAATCAAACCCCAAGTCTACACTTGCTCCCAAAGTCCACTGCCTCAACTTTGGGAACATTTGTCGTCTATTCAGGTATTCTTCAGATGCAGGGTTTAGCAAGTTGATTGTGGGAATTTAATCTGCTGTTCCTGAGGTGGTACAGAGAAATTTCCCTTTCTCTTCTTTTTTGCATAGTACCTGGGGTTCAGCTTTGGTTTTGGCCTTGATTCTGCGTGTAGGCCACCCTCAGGCATCTGTTTCCCCCACAGACAGGCGGGGGTTAGAGCAGCAGCTAGTAGGTCTCTCTTGCTCACTTAGGCTAGGGAGTGGGAGGGGTATGGTGGTCATAATTGGAATGAGGGGTGAGCCTGCGGTGGCAGAGGCTGGGGTGATATTACAACAGCTGTAGGTATGCCATGTGTTCTCCCGGGGAAGTTGTCCCTGGATCACGGGACCCTGGCAGTGGCGGGCTGCACAGGCTCCTGGGGGGGTGTGGGTAGTGACCTGTGCTCGCACACAGGATTCTTGGTGGTAGTGGCAGCAGCATTAGCAGTTCATGCCCATCTCTGGGGTCTGAGCTGATAGCCGTGGCTCATGTCCGTCTCTGGAGCTCACTTAGGTGGTGCTCTGCCTTCTGTGGGCACACAGAAAAGGAATCCCCTCTCCTCGTGCACCCTGAAACGATGGTCTCTTGCTTCTTTGGCAGGTCCAGACATTTTCCTGGACTCCCTCCAGGCTAGCTGTGGTGCACTAGCCCCCTTCAGGCTGTGTTCACACAGCCAACCCCAGTCCTCTCCCTGGGGTCTGACCTCCGAAGCCTGAGCCTCAGCTCCCAGATCCCACCCACACCCCCGGCGGGTGAGTAGACAAGTCTCTCGGGGTTGGTGAGTGCTGGTCGGCACCGACCCTCTGTGCGGGAATCTCTCCACTTTGCCCTCTGCACCCCTGTTGCTGTGCTCTCCTTCATGGCTTTGAAGCTTCTCCACCCCCACCCAACCCCCCATCCCCACCAGTGAAGGGGCTTCCTGGTGTGTGGAAACTTTTCCTCCTTTGCAGCTCCCTCCCAGAGGTTTGGGTCCTGTCCCTATTCTTTTGTCTCTGTTTTTTCTTTTTTCTTTTGCCCGACCCAGGTATGTGGGGATTTTCTTGCCTTTTGGGAGGTCTGAGGTCTTCTGCCAGCATTCGGTAGGTGTTCTGTAGGAGTTGTTCCACATGTAGATGTATTTTTGATGTATTTGTGGGGAAGAAGGTGACCTCCATGTCTTAATCGTCTGTCATCTTGAAGGTCTCCCCCAAGGACATATTCTGATTTAACAGGACTGGGGTGTGGACTGGCGATCTGTAATTTTCAAAAGCCCTCTCCTTAGGCAATTCTGATGTAAAATCGGGTTCAGAAACCTTGGACCACATGATCTGTTGGGGTTCCTCCCAGTTCTAAAATTCCACATCCTGTGAAGTACTGAGCATTCTATCATATCCAAGTGACCCATTCCCACCCCCCCATTCCCCTCTTTCCCCAATTCTCAGTCCTTCTAGCCCTTCTTGGAGACTGCTTTACCTCCAGGTCCATCTAAAAAGGAGAGGGAAGTTAAAAGGGAGAGAGTGTGTCTTTTGATCCAGCTCTGCATGCCCACTGTCACCTTCCACCTCTACCTCCCACTCCCAACCCCCTTTCTCTGGGTGCTGCTCTCCAAAGGGCAGAGTCTTCAGGCTCCAGGGATGCCATTATCATCCCAAGAGGATAACAAAGTACCAAAGCCCAAAATGGAGACAGGAATTTTGACCCATCTCAGGATCTACACATGGACCTGAATCCTCTGTGGATTCTAGTCTCTTTCTAAAGGTATTTTATTCCCTGGGATGATACTCTGGGTGTTTTGCATGCTAATCCCTCGTGCTGCCAGCTGGTCTATAAAGTTGGAACTCTTAAAAAAAGTGTACAGCATTTTCATTTTAATGCGATGTTTGGGATATTCAATGATCTGCTTCCTTCCTCCCTCCCTTCCTCTTTCCCCCCATCCTCTTCCTCCTTCTCCACCTTCAACACCACCACCACCGCCTCCTTCTGTCTAGGAAAGGGCTGGGCCAGGAGGGTTGCAGGCTCTGACTAGCGCTCTTCCAGCCCGTTTAGAGAGAAGTGTGAGTGTTCCGTTTCCATGCAGCTCAGAGGGAACGTGGCTCCCGGCCTCTTGCAATTTTATGAGGAGTGTCTCTGCATTTCATAGGGCAGTCATTACTGGTGACTAATGCTCACTCACCAAGCCCAAACAAGCATGTGGCACTGTACACATACCACACACAGACACAAATATTTGCCTTGCTCACATGGCCTGGGATGAGGATGCCCTTTCTACCTGGGAGGAGTCACATGACCAGACCTTCTAGGGCAGCCTCTACCTGCAGCAAAAGGCACAGGGCATCCAGCTTTTAGTTCTGCTTTTCCAGGACGAGCATCCATGGCAAAAGGGTCCTGGTCTCCTTACCTTCAGACTTGCCCTCCTTCTCCAATCCCTTCTCCAAAGACAGAGAGACCTTCTAAAGGTCAAACCTGGTCAAGTTACTCCTTTGCTTACAAATCCCAGGGGTCAGTATAAAACCCAAATTCTGATCATGGTCCACAAGGCCTTTTATGAGTGCCTGATAACCACTCTAGTCTAATCACTGTCCCATCCTGTCCCCTTGTACTTTTCATCCTGTCTATAGGACCGTTTGTTGCTCCCAGAATGTATCACGCTCTTGTCTTTGGTTTCCATAGCTGATTCTTTTCCTACCTTTACCATCCCTTTTTATCCTTCTTCCTTGAGGATTCAATGTGGCCATCCTATTACTTGAGAAAGCTTCCCTAACTTCCCCAAAACCATGCTGGTGTTTCTCCTGGGTGCCCCTGTATGTACCCATGTGTTGTAGCACTTGTACTGTACTGTACCATAATTACTTATGTATGTAACTTTCTTCTAAACTTGGGCTCCTTGTGGCAGGAATTACAAGTCATTCTTTTTGTATCCCTCACACAGATCCAGTGAAGACTGAGTTGAATGGATGAATAAAAGAGAAATTGAGTGAATGACTGCATAAATTAATGAATGAATGAAGGGATAATGAACGGTTGGCACAATAGCCCAGCTTCTCCAAAGGAGAGCCTGCCTTTTGCACTGATATTGAAAGAACATGGTAAGTCCTTCACTCAGCAAGGATGTCAGGCCTTGGTGTTTAGAAACCGAGGGTTCATTTTCTCCTCATGTCTGTCTCAAGCGGTAGCATTGACAAAATGCTTTGAGAAAGCATTCATGTTCTTTGCTTTTGTTCATAATGTCTTTGCAAAAGACCGCTTGTCTTTGCTTTTTACTCTTTGGGTCTCGGAGGTGTCTTTCATTTAGCAGCTGCTAAAATCACCAAAGGCAAGAAAGATTTTGGAGGTCTACTGAATTCTTGAGGTGGGGGGGGTGGGGCATGGAAGGAAAGGAGGGAGGAGAAGCAGAGAGGCTAGGTCAAGTGCTTTCCAGGGATAGGTAGAGCCAGCGTTCTAGGGGGAGCTGCTCACAGAACAGAATGGAGGACAGCATTGTGGACTGAGTCTGTGACACGTGGTTCCTGAAAAAAGTCTGTCCTAGCAGGATGGTGAAGACGAAGAAGAGTGGCCCTAGATTAGGGGGCAAACTGTGTGTGATCTTTAGCAAGTGACAAACTTTCTGATTCTAACCCCCTTTCTTTTTCTTCACCTATAATGGGGAGAGATGAGTCCCTGCCTCATGGGATTTCTGGTGGTTTAAAATTGTTGTAAAGTGCAGCATTTAAAATGCAGCCCAGATATCCCCTCTTCCACTGAGATCATCACTGGCCCTCTCTGATAATCCCTTTATGTCTATTGTTGAGTTTATTATGGCATTGCATGAGTCTGCTTGCCCACCAGAGAGCGAGATCCATGAGAGTGGGCACGTAGGTCTTATTCATGTGGGCATCCCCTGTGTCTGGCCCAAGGCCTGGTGCAAAGAACTAGAAGATGGTTAAATTACAAGTTCCTTCTTCTTCCTCTCTTCAGCATGCTCAGAAATACAGATCATTCAGCTTGGAGGCAATGATGCTTATTCCAAGACGACCTGTAGCTTCGAGGATCCCAAAGTTAACAAGTCAATAAACGAACAGCTTTTTTATCGGTAGATAAATAACTTCCAGATCAATAAACCTTGACGTAATAAGATGTACCTCTGAAAACTGGCCCAAACAGCAATGAGGAAAGGATGCAGGGGCTCAAAACAGCACATACCAGGGATGGGGGTATAAAAGTGAGGGCCCTGGAGAGCTATCCCCGTCAGGCAGCAACCTCTCAGCTCTCACAAGGGAGCAGAGACACCTCCACCGTGTCTGGAAACTGCTGTTCTCGGAAATGCACCCTCCATGCAAGCCATCTCCCTCTGCTCCACGGAGGTGAGCTGCAGAAAGCCAGTTAGCTTGCCCAGTTCCTGCCGGAGCCAGACATGGCAACTGGTGACTTAAGATAGCTACAGATCATCCAGCTGTGGCTCATAATGCCGTCGGCCCTCCTGTCCTGTGAGCAGCTGTGCCCAGCCTGTGTGCTGTGAGGCCCCTTCCTGCCAAGCAGTCCTCTGTGCACGCACTTCCTGCCAGCCCGTCCTCTGCAAGCCCAGCCGCTTCCAGCCAGTGGCCTGTGAGCCCCGCTGCTGTGCAGCTATCTGCACTGTGCCTAGTTCCTGCAAGCCAGTGATCTGTGAGCCCGCTTGCTGTCAGCTGGTGTGCCCCACACCTGGCTGCTGTCCTTCTGTCTGCTCTGTGGCCAACAGCTGCCAGTCTGTCTGCTGCGACTCCAGTCCCTGTGAGCCATCTGGGTCGGAGCCCAGCATCTGCCAGCCAGCCACGTGTGTTTCTCTGGTGTGTGAGCCCAGCTGCGTCTGCCCCGTCCTCTGTGTTCCGAGCCCCTGCAAGCCACGTTGTCTCCAGCACTTGCCAAGAGCCCTCTTGCTGCATCTCCAGCATCTGCCAATCTGTTTGCTCTGAGCCCAGCCCTTGCTCCGCAAGTGTCTGTGCGTCCAGGCCATGTCAACCTACCTGCTACGTAGTCAAGTGCTGTTGGTCCATCTCCTGTGAGCCCATTTCCTGCCCACCTACATCCTGCTGACCTCTCTGCTGCCCCCTGGGGTCTTCTGCATCTGCCATCTGCCAGCCAACTTGCTCTTGAACTTTCTACATACCCAGCTCCTGCAAACAACCTTGCGCCACTTCAGTTTCCTATCGCCCAATCTGCTCTGGACCCATCACCTACAGGCAGCCATATGTGACGTCCATCTCCTACCACCCGGCCTGCCCTCGCCCATAGTACTCCATCCTGCGCCGTCCAGCACGTGTCACTTCTGTCTCTTGCCGCCCAGTCCGCTCCTGCGTGCCTTGCGCTGACTTCTGCAAAAGGGATTGCAAGAAGTCCACTTCCAGCCAACCGGATTATGCTGATTCAACGCTCTGCAAGGCGGAGCTCTCAGAGGCCACTCCCTGCTACCCCACTGAGGCCAAGCCCATTAGTCCCACACCACCCAGGAGGCCACAGCCAGCCAGCCTGCTGCCACCAAGCCTGCTGACTGCTGAACTGGCCCCAGCCCACTGATTCCTGCAACGCATGCCTCCAGCTAGAGAGAAAATTTGACTGCCCTCCCCAAAGCTCATTCTCACTTAGAATCTTCCTTTCTGCCCCATCACCTGCCACCTGCTTATGCTTCAAAGAACTCATCAGAAATGTCAGTCCCCTAATGGCCCAAATGAAGGCCTCCTGAGCACAAGAGGGGGACATTCTGGGTTCTTGTCTGCTGCTGCCATCGAGCGGAAAAAGGCTGCTTTGCCACATCATCTCAAGTCTCTTTCCTGGAATAAATATGTTTCTGTCCTCATGCAAGTGCTCCCTTGATGTGTGTGCTCCTCTTCCTTGGGGACCTCTTCCATGCCATATAGATATTTAACTGTCCAATAAGCATGGCTAAGTTGAAGTGACACACTATTCTCACTGCTATCTGGTTCATGTCATATTCTCATCAGCTGACTTTCTTCATCTTTGAGAGCAGCTCCATTCATCCATTCAACCATCCAAGAAGCTTTATTACATAGCTGTTAGGTGCAAGAGACTGTGATGGGTTCTAGGAATGAGAAGACAGAAGTTTCAGCCTCACTCTCGGGACGACGCTTACTCTCTGATGGGGAGACAGGCAGAGAGGCAATTACTACATTCCACTGGCTAAGTCCTGGGGTACAGGCAAGCATAGGGTGCTTTGAACTCAGCAGGGCCTGGGGAGAAACAGGGAAGAATTCTTGGGGGATGTGATACTAAAGTTGAGTCTTTCAGCACAAGTAGGAATTAACCAGTTAAAAACCAGGAAAGAAGAGCTTCCCAGGCAGAGGAAACATATACAGATGAATGGGGCTTGTGAACACACTGCTCATTAGGCATAGCTTGGGCAGAGGTGTAGTAAGCTCTGAGGTCAGAGCAGTAGACAGTGACCTGCCCTCGTCAGGCCTTGTGTGCTGGACAGAGGCATCTGGGTTTGGTGCAGGGCTGATGTGAAGGCATTGAGGAACCACATGCAGGGCAGTGACATGAAAACTACTGGGTTTTGAAACGTCCCCCTGGCCTTGGTGTGGAGAGCTGAATGGTGGAGCATGGATTTTGGTATAGGGAGACTGAGCGGGGAGACATGGCTTTGGGGTCCACAGTGAAATGAAAACAAGTGGGGAGGTCATACTTACAATAAGGAAAGTAACCTGGGTTTCTTGTGCAAGAACTTTGATATGTTCTCTGAGTCCCTATAAGACATACTCTTTGTGTAAACTCCATACACATCCTCTTACAATTGCCAAGGACAGAGTCTCTTCAAAACAGTCACCTCTTGCACTTAGTGCACAGATTGAAGGGCTACCCCTTGTCCTCAAGGTGCAATTTGGGCTCCCCTAAACACAAGAGGGGGTAGCTCAGGTCTTCTCAACTTTGGTACCATTGACATTTTGGGCTGGAGAATTCTTTGTTGTGGAGACTGTTCTTTGTATTGTAGGCTATTAAGCAGCATCCCTAGCTTCACCAACTAGATGCTAGTAGCATCCCCTGAGTGTGATGATCAAAAATAGCTCCAGGCATTGGCAAAAACTGCCCCCCAAGGGGGGCGGGGCAAAAATTACCCTGGTTTGAGAGCCATTGGGTTAGACAAAGGCAGAGGGAGAAAGTCAAAGGTGAAACTTATCCTGCACATTGGTGTTGGAGTTACTGTCTATTAGGCCACTGGGATCTATCTCTATCTCCTTTCAGAGTTAAGAGACAAGTTGGCTAGGTTTTAAAATCTCTGTACCAAGCACAGGCTCAGTGTTTCAGGTAAATCACAGAAATTCTGTGAGGTAAGATTTCTTTTCCCCTATTTTATAGATGAAGAATATGAAGGACAAACAATCCAAATGCCTAGCAACACAGACAAGAAAATTGTGTTATATTCATTCACACAATAGAATATTATGCTGTAGTGAAAACACCTGGACAATGGCTACATGCACCAAAATGAGTGAACCTTATCCCTGTAATGTTGATTGATATAAACAAGCCCCAGAGACCATATATATATTTATAAAATAAAATAAAATAGAAATAAAAGCCCCTATGTATTAGATGTCTTTCAAACTCACGTATACTGAGGTTGCAGCTTCCTAGCACGGTTAGCACCAGCACCATGGTGGACAGCTGTTGTCCTGGAAACGCCAATGCCATTCCAGCTGTGCCCACCATCTCCACATGCTCAAATGGCGGCAGCTTCAGAAATGGTATCTGTTTGCCTAGTTCCTGTCAGAGCAGAACGTGGCAACGGGTTAGATGCCAAGAAAACCGTCAGTCGTGCCGCAGTGCCCCAAGTGGCTGTGAGCCTGCTTCTTGGCCAACCTACCTGCCTTCCAGTAACTTCTTGTGTGGGTTTTGTTTGCCAACCCATTTGCTCCTGCACGGCCTGCTACGGATCTGGCACTGGTCAGTCTCCTTGTCTGGTTAGCTCCTGCCAGCCCCTCCTGCTCGGAATCCGTCGGCAGTCAGGCAAAGTGCTGGGAAGCCAGCTCCTGCCAACAAAGCTCCTGCCAGCAACCTGTCCACACATCTGGATCGTGCGAGGTAACTTGTGCCAATCAGCCTGCTGTGACTCCAGGTCCTGCCAGCCATCCTACTCTGAGGTAACTTCCTGTCCTGAAACTTCTTGCCCACCGACTGTCTGTGCGGCTAGTCTGTACCAGCCAACTTGCCGCCAAGCAGGTTCATGTCAAGCCATTAGTGGTGAAGATCGGCCCTGCAAGTCAACTTATTACCAACCGATCTGCTACATTTTGAAGCCTTGCCCATCAGTTCCCTGCCAGCCGTCTACTTGTGGGCTCAGTTCTTGCAATCCTACTTGCTGTGTGTCCTTCCCTTGCCAGACGCTTCACTACAAACCAGCTCCTTCCATATCCTTCATCGGCCAGCCAGGGGCTAACGGCCAGCCCCCTTGTTTGGTAAAGTACCCTTACAAACTAGCTTCCTGCGACACCATGTTTTCTGGCCAACCAAATTGTGGTGAACCCTCTTCCTTCAATCAGAGTGGCTGCAGATCCCCTTCCTGCCAACCAGCTTGCTGTGTGACAGGTTTTGGCAAATCATCCAGTGGTGGCTCCGATTGCTTCTCACCAACTGCCCCGAGTCTCTGCAAAGCCGGCACCTGCTTGATGACTTCCTGCCACGCCAGCTATGAGTCCGGCAGAAGTAAGGCAACAGTTCATTGAGGGAGCGCACTCTTCACACCTCCTCTGAAGTCTGCTGCTGTCCACGAGTGAACAGTCATCCCGCGGTGCCTGCCGCCAGCCGAGCAAAAATGCCGCCTGCTTGCTAACTTTACTCCAAGTCCAGTCCCACTTTCCCTCCAGGTGCCGATGAGGGAATTTAGCCTAAGAGATCCTTCTTCACCGAGGATAACCTTTCAGCAAGCATGGTGCATGCTATAGCTTGCATTTCCTGATATTATCATTTCATTTCACTCCGGCAAAGCCTTTTCTCCAGTTTTTCTCTCTTTGGATACTGCCAAGTCTTTAAGGAGACTCTTTTTTTTGTTGTTGTTGTTGTTTTTTTTTTTTGGTGGTACGCGGGCCTCTCACCGCTGTGGCCCCTCCAGTTGCGGAGCACAGGCTCCGGACGCGCAGGCTCAGCGGCCATGGCTCACGGGCCCAGCCGCTCCGCGGCACGTGGGATCTTCCCGGACCGGGGCACGAACCCGCGTCCCCTGCATCGGCAGGCGGACTCTCAACCACTGCGCCACCAGGGAAGCCCTAAGGAGACTCTTTTTCTGCCAATTGCTAATAAAAATGTGACTGGTTAAGTATAACGAATAAGACTGGCATGACTGTGCTTTCATTCCTTTCAATATAGCCCTACTTAGATTTCCTTTAGGTTCCATTTGAACGCAATGACCTTGGGTCTGCGTTGGTATGCAAGGGTAGTTGGTGTCTAGAATTATAGATGCCTAAGCTGCAAGGGAGTAAGGACAAACAATTCCCTGGCTTCCAACCTTTACACCACCAAGAGCTCTTTGAGTTGGGTGACCTCAGTCTTCCCACAGAGAAAAGACTTGGGAAGCCAAAGACAGAAATGGTTCAGGGCAGCCATAGATTAAAGTAAACATGAGGCTTTGGCCATGGAGAATAACTAAGAGTTAAGTCACTTAACATTGGTTTTAATGATCAATTCACCTAATGGCCGATATAAATAAAATTAAAAATTCTTTAGAAAATTTTAGCAGGTATTTGCTATGTTTTTGACATTTTAAGAAAACAGTTTTAAGAACAATTAGTCTCAGGGAACTTTTGACTGAATTTCGTTATTTCTAGTGGGTAATTATTGAATCCAAACAGTTTTTGGATTGGTTTTCTTAGGGGAAAAGCTTAGAGGAAGATTTATAGTGTGTACTTGTAGCAAAGGTACAGAGTCTTTCCTGAAGAGGATCTGGCCTCCCCTTTAATAAAGGGGCTCTGGGCCTGCAAAATGACTTAAGCATCAACCCCCCCCAAATTCTTACACAGCTCCATAAAGACACATATGATGATGTTCACTGTGGCATGACATAGATTTTAAAGGAAATCTGTGGTCCACCACTAGGAGAATAAAGAGTGGGTAGGTAACAGGAGGTGATTCCTTCCATGGGGTATTGTATTAGGCTGGTTTTCCAGAGAAATAGACCCAATAGGGGGTATCTATCTATCTATCTCTATCTATTTATCTATCTATCTGTCTATCTATCTATCTATCTATCTATCTATCTATCTATCTATCTATCTATATGCATTCATTAAAGGGAATTAGCTCACATGATTATGGAGGCTGGCAAGTCCAAATCTGTAGTGTGGGCCTGAAGTGTGGGCTGGCAGGAGGAGACCCAAGAGAGGTGATGGTGAAGAAGAAGTCTGAAAGCTGCCTGCTGGGGAAAATGCATTAAACAGAAGAAAACAGGTGCTTATTGAAAGAGAATGGGGCATAAGGAGAACAGGAATTAAATTAATTGATATGTAAGCACATAAAGAAAAAAATAAATAAGAGGGAACTTGCAAAGACCAAGTGATAATGTGCCACATAAGGGATATAACTGATTCAAGTATTTGCAACTGAAATCCAAACAGAAAATTAAAAAGAAGAAAAAAGGGAGAGAGGGACCTTGATATGGCAAAAGAATTACCGTGGATGGAATGTCTTCTAGAAGTGATGTTTTGATGGATTTCCTGTTTAAATTCTCTCTCCCACATCTTCCATGGAGATTCCTCAGCTGGGGGAAGGAGGAGACTTTGGGTAGCGGAGCACATCTTACCTCAGTCCTGAACAGAATTTTCAATAATGTTCCTTACCGTTTAAGTTTAAGGAATCACATCTACTTTAATAATTTGCTTATTAATACCCAAATTCTTGACATCCTTGAAATTTCAGATTTTATTTTGCTATTTTTTTTGGACCCATCTAAGTCAATCTTATTCTTTTTATCTTTCCAGTTACGGATTTCTCTGTTGTACAGGCAAGTGTTTTTCACTGGCCGCTTGCTATCACACAAACTGCATGTTTTAAACATGTCAAGTGTAAAAGGCGTGTTGGAAGCCTTGTATCTCCTCCTATGCTTGGCAACAGTTTAAATAACAAAGCATTTATTAGTTGCTTTTAGGTTTGCTAGAACTTGTTCATAAAACATCCAAACCTCCAATTATAAACATTGTTCTGCCAAGCCTGAGCGTGCTTATAACTAAATCTTTGTTTATATTTATCTCCTGGGTAGGGGGGCAATTTTAAAAATACAGGGAAGTTTGGAGAAAAATATAGGCATGCCTTGTCTTATTGCATTTCACTTTACTGTGCTTCGCAGATATTGCATTTTTTTAAAAAAACTGAAGGTTTGTGGCAACACTGCAGCAACCAAGTCTGTTGGTACCATTTCTCTAATAGCATTTGTTCACTTTGTGTCTCTGTGTCACGTTTTGTAATTCTTGCAATGTTTCAGACTTTTTCATTATTATTATATTGGTTGTGGTGATCTGTGATCAGTGATTTTTGATACTATTGTCATTGTTTTAGGGCACCATGAACCACTCCCAGATAAGATGGTGAATTTAAGATGTGTGTGTTCTGATGAATGGATAAAGATGTGCGATACACACACACACACACACACACACATATACATACAATGGAATACTACTCAGCCATAAAAAAGAATGAAACAATGCTTTTGCAGCAACATGGATGGACCTAAGATTATCATACCAAGTGAAGTAAGCCAGAAAGAGAAAGACAAATATCATGTGATAACACTTATATGTGGAATCTAAAATATGATACAAATGAACTTATTAACAAAACAGAAACAGACTCACAAACATAGAAAACAAACTTATGGTTACCAAAGGGGAAAGGCAGGGAGGGGTAAATTAGGATTTGGGGATTAGCAGATACAAGCTACTAACTATAAAATAGATAAACACCAAGGTCCTACTGTAAAGCACAGGGAGCTCTATTCAGTATCCTGTAGTAAACCATAATGGAAAAGAAAAAAAACATATATCTGAATCACTTTGCTGTATACCAGTAACTAACACAACATTGTAAATCAGCTTCAGTTAAAAAAAAAAAAGATGTGTGTGTTCTGACTGCCCTACCAACCGACTGTTCCCCTATCTCTCTCCTTCTTCTTGGGCCTCCCTATTCCCTGAGACATGACAATATTGATATGCCAGTTAATAACCCTAAAATGACCTGTAAGTGTTCAAGGGAAATGGAGAGTCTCTAAGTTTCTCACTTTAAATCAAAAGCTAGAGATGATTAAGCTTAGTGAGGAAGGCAAGTCCAAAGCCAAGAGAGGCCAAAAGCTAGGCCTCTTGGACCAAAAAGTTAGCCAAGTTGTGAATGCAAATGAAAAGTTCTTGAAGGAAATGAAAAATGCTACTCCAGTGAACACATGAATGATAAGAAAGTGAAACAGACATTGCTGATACGAGAAAGTTTTAGTGGTCTGGATAGAAGATCAAACCAGCCACAATATTCCCTTAAGCCGAAGCCTCATCCAGAGCAAGGCCCTAAATCTCTTCAATTCTGTGAAGGCTGAGAGCGGTGAAGCTCTCAGAGGTTCGTTCATAAGGTTTAAGGAAAGAAGCCATTTCCATAACATAAAAGTACAAGGTGAAGCAGCAAGGGCTGATGTAGGACTTGCAGCAAGATCTTTATCCAGAAGATCTAGCTAAAATAATTAACCAAGGTGGCTACACTAAACAACGGATTTTCACTGTAGTTGAAGCAGTCTTCTATTGGAAGAAGATGCGAGCTAGGACTTTCATGACTGGAGAGAAATCAATGCTTGGCTTCAAAGCTTTAGAGGACAGGGTGACTCTCTTTTGCGGGGCTAGTGTAGCTGGTGACTTCAAACTGAAGTCAATGATCATTTACTATTCTGAGAATCCAGGCCCCTTAAGAATTATGCTAAATCTACTCTGTCTGTTACCTATAAATGTAACAACAAAGCCTGGATGACAGCACATCTGTTTACAACATGGTTTACTGAATATTTTAAGCCCACTATTGAGACTTACTGCTCAGAAAAAAAAGATTCCTTTCAAAATATTACTGCTTATTGGCAATGCACCCGGTCAGCCAAGAGCTCTGATAGAGATGTACAAGATTAATGTTGTTTTCATGCCTGTTAACGTAACATCCATTCTGCAGCCCATGGATCAAGGATTCATTTTGACTTTCAAGTCTGATTATTTAAGAATTACATTTTGTGTAAAATAGATAGCTAGTGGGAAGCGGCCACATGGTGCAGGGAGATCAGCTCGGTGCTTTGTGTCCACCTGGAGGGGTGGGATAGGGAGGGTGCGAGGGAGACACAAGAGGGAGGAGATATGGGGATATGTGTGTATGTATAGCTGATTCACTCTGTTATACAGCAGAAGCTAAAACACCATTGTGAAGCAATTATACTCCAATAAAGTTGTTTAAAAAAAAGAAATACATTTTGCAAGGCTATAGTTGACATAGATAGTGATTCCTCTGATGGATCCTGGCAAAGTAAACTGAAAACTGTCTGGAAAGGATTCCCCATTCTGGATGCCGTTAAGAACATTTGTGGGGCTTCCCTGGTGGCGCAGTGGTTGAGAGTCTGCCTGCCGATGCAGGGGACACGGATTCGTGCCCCGGTCTGGGAAGATCCCACATGCCATAGAGCGGCTAAAAAAAAAAAAAAAAAAAAAAAAAAAGAACATTTGTGATTCATGGGAAGAGGTCAAAATATCAGCATTAACAGGAGTTTGGAAGAAGTTGATTCCAATGTTCATGGATGCCTGAGGGGTTCAAGACTTCGTTGGAGGAAGTAACTGAAGATGTGGTGGAAATAGCAAGAGAACTAAATTAGCAGTGGAGCCTGAAGATTGGACTGAATTGCTACAATGTCACGATAAAACTTTAACAGATGTGGAGTTGATGAGCAAAGAAAGTGGTTTCTTGAAATGGAAACTCTTCCTAATGAAGATGCTGTGAAGGTTGTTGAAATGACAACAAAGGATTTAGAATATTACATACGCTTAGTTGATAAAGCAGCAGCAGGCTTTGAGAGGATTGACTCCAGTTTTGAAAGAAGTGCTGTGGTGGGTAAAATTCTGTAAATAGCATTGCATGCTATAGAGAAATCGTTCATGAAAGAAAGAGTCGATTGATATGGCAAAGATCATTGTTGTTTTATTTTATTATAAATAAATAAGTTAATTAATTTATTTTTGGCTGCATTGGGTTTTTTTTTTTTTTTCCTAACATCTTTATTGGAGTTTATGCATTGGGTCTTAGTCGTTGTGTGCGGGCTTTCTCTAGTAGCGGCCATTAGGGGCCACTCTTCGTTGCCGTGCGCATGCCTCATTGCGGTGGCGTCTCTTTGTTACAGTGCACAGGCTCCAGTAGTTGTGGCGCACGGGCTTAGTTGCTCCGCGGCATGTGGGATCTTCCTGGACCAGGGCTCGAACCTGTGTCCCCTGCATTGACAGGCAGATTCTTAAACTCTGTGCCACCAGGGAAGTCCTGTTGTTTTATTTTGAGAAATTGCTACCACCACCCCAAGCATCAAGCAACCACCATTCCGATCAGTCAGCAGCCATCAATATCAAGGCAAGAGCCTCCACCAGCAAAAAGATTATGACTTGCTGAAGGCTCAGATCATGGTTAGCATTTTTTAGTAATAAAATATTTTTAAATTAAGATATTTACATTTTTAGACATAATGCTATTGTACACTTAACAGACTACAGCATAGCGTAAGCATAACTTTTATGTGCACTGGGAAACCAAAAATTTGTGTGGCTCGCTGTATAGCAATATTTGCCTTATTCTGGTGGTCTGGAACTGAACCCACCACTCAGAACTGATGTTCTTCATTATGTGATTTGAATTCTGGTTCTACCCTCAGGATAGCTGCTCTCCTCAAAGCACTTTCCAATTATTCAATATTCTTTTGAAAGGTACATCATCAGAGCCTAATTCAAGATCTAGCTGCTTTTTAACCAGCTCAGGATGTGAAATGGTCATACTCCTTTTCTGAATTACAGCCCATATTTCCCCCAAGGTCATGTTTGCCTGATGATATAATTAAGTACTATTCTTTAAGTTAGATATCTCAGCCCCACCAGGAAATCTGCTGGGATCTGAATGACTAAGTCCCTTTTTAGTATAGTGGCATGTGTCTTCCTGTAGGGGTCATTTCCATCACTCCTCAAATGGTTTCTTGGTCCCTGTGTTGATACCCCCTTTCCTGTCTTTGCATGCCTGTTCCTAAGTTCATATTCCTCCTCCAGTCGTACCTATATCTTTATTGTCATCGGATGCAAGAGGGAGTTCTTCAGGTTCAGATTTAACATAAACTTGAGATATATGGCTCTTTCATTTGAGTCCAAGTTAGCCATCGCGCTTCTTCCTTAGCAAACTCCAGGTGCTTTGAGTATCTGCAGAAAAGACTACCCAGTGGATCTGCCCCACAGACAGCGGGGCAGTCTGTCCCACTGCCCCTCTAGCCCATCTTTTATCCAGGGTCTCAGCTTGAACTTGGGGTCAAGTGTTTATTATTATCGGATGAAGTGAGATGCTATCATTGGAAATGAGACGTGTCTTGGTAATTGTCATTGAATTCGGTCTATATTTCCACATTCTCTTCGCAAGCTATTATGAGAGTCCTTTTTAATTGTCCTGCTGAAATCTAGATTCATTTCTTACTGAATTTCATTGATCAACTAATCTGGCCAAAATAAAAAGTTAAATTATTTGACATGACTTGGCCTAAGTGGTCCCATGTTCTTTTTCTAGGGGTCCACAAAAGGTCTTTTGAACAACCCATTCTATGATTTGCAGAAACTTGAAAATGGAATGGCATTTGCTTGTCTCAACACATTCAGCATCTCTTCTCAAAGGTTCCTCAAAATCAATGTGTAAAGACTGCTTTGGGAAAGATCCTCTGTGTTCTCCTTACTTGCTGCAAGTTATAAAGCCTTCCTTCTCCCACTTAAAAAAAAAAAAAAAAAAGTCAATGTGTGGTTTACTTCCAGTCTCTCAGTGCTCTGGGACATAATGTGCATAGTATATAATACCATGAGTTTATTTTGAGAATCTAGGCATTTGTAAAATCTATTTGTCCTTGTAAATGTTTAGTTATTTTTTCAATTTGATTATTTCCCATTGTCTGAAAAGACAGGCACCAGATAAGAGTCTTTCTAGCATAACTTTCACATTCTTTGTGCTACATTCCACAGGGAGATCTCAGATCTTATCTTATCTCTTTCCGGGTCTAAGCTTGAACTAAGGAGAACAGACCACTTTTATAAGCCTGGATTTTCGTTGCCAGCTGCTGACATGTTGACAGCTCATAGATCATGAGTTGGGTGAGGGGTGGCTGCAAATGCATCATGTGAACATTTTTTTTGCACTATCACACTGAGGCGTTTCCTTCATTTAAGCTTCTTGGTGTTATTTTGAAATAAGGTTTGATTTCCTTATTTAAATAAAAAAGAGTTAAACTCTCATTCTCTTTCTTCTCTCTCTCACTGTTGCAGGCTTTCCCATTTAATTAGAAAGGAAATTTTACAATCTTCATTTTTCTTTTATTGTAAAAATAACTCAGGAGTTCCCTGGTGGCTTATTGGTTAGGATTCTGGGCTTTCATTGCTGTGGCCTGGGTTCAATCCCTGGTTGGGGAACTGAGATCCCATAAGCTGCGTGGCAAAAACAAACGAACAAACAAACAAACAAAAACACACGCTTGAGGAATGTTGTGGCATCTGTCCTCCTGTAAGGGCCACTTCTGTCATTCCTCAGATATTCATTTGCACATTATCAATTATTTTTGATCTACAAAAATGAAAATTTCTTATGGTTCAAACTAGCATATTCCCTTCTTGGCCTTTTTCAGTCAAATCCTAACTCACATCTCCTTATAACTCTCTCTGGTATCTTTATATACTGGAAAGTATTTTAAAAGGCATTAAGATAATAATCACACTCGGGAAAACGTTTTTTAAAGAATTAAGACAACTTAAGCCATTCTTTCTACCAGTGTCTTTTAGAATGAAATGTTGCCGGCCATTTTTCTGTTTCTTTTGATATCTATTTAATAACTAGGGTACACGTCAGACTTGTCCTGAGAAATTCCATTCTTGAAGAGCAAAAAGTCTTTATTTTTTATCTTATCTTCATAATCCCAGATGTGAGATTGCCATAATGGACTTTGATAAAGAGAGGGGGCAAAAGAATCTGTATGATGATTGAGGCAGCTTCATAAAGGTCAATTTTGAAACCAAAGATCCATAGGGAGTCATCCCAGTGGCTATGAATAAAGAAAACAGAATGGAAGGCAATGTCTGAGACACACAAAAGGCCCAAAACATACATGTAAGGAGCCTAAAAGTTGAGTCCCAAACAAACACGTAGAATTTTCCCATCTGTGTGACGTATGACATTTGGTGTTATTTTTGTTGATCTCTTCAGTTTGCCCATATAAATGGGTTCATCTTATAACAATAGTCCAATGACATCAGGAAGTAAATTTCCTCTTATAATCTACTTTCTCAGAAACTTTTGGGCAGGGCCCTGAACTTAGCTGGAGCTGGAGAAATGTGTGATGATAGTGACTTTATGATATATAGTCTAGGGCTGTTATAAGCAAAATCAGAAAGTTGCTATTTAGATGGGATCTTTACTTATACTCTAAGGCAGCTCAGAGTGGGATCCATAATCCTTGTCCAGTGTCTTCAAATTTGGTCTCTTGTCTTTGTGTGCAGGAATAGAGTGGAGGAAATTTGTAAAATATAAAATATTCTCCAAATCTAAGGGCTTGTGAAAGACACACTGTACACACGATCTAGGTCACTAAAGGACATGCAGGATGAGTAGAATTTATTAGGTGATAAATTGGGAAATGCCTTAGTTGCAAAGAAGACCATTCAAATGACTGTAGAGGGTAGAAAACAAATATAAGCACAACAAAGTAGAGTAAAAGAAAGACATTTTAAAGGTGGAAAAATTAATCAATTATTAAGACAATCAGCAGGGTGGATGACGGGGATGGAGAATCTTATGCCTATCCAATTTCTAACGACACCCATTAGCTAAATCCAAACTATCACTAGTGGCTCGTAAAGCCCAACTTTTTGACAAGGGCAATGAAGACTAAGATGTGTTTTCTTAAATCAAATCCTGTTATTTCCCTGATAATGTATTATTTCACCCGAGGAATAAATGTAAGTAGCCTGTTTTACATGTATCTCAAACCATCGGAAGACGAGTTGACGCCATTGAACTATCAGGAAAGAGGGGGAAGGAAGAGTATGTCACTCAATGCAAGGAGGTCCAGCTGGCATGGATGCACCAGGTGCACCTTTTTTTAGGACATATCTGTGCAAAGGAAGTTAATATTTACCAGTTTAGAGCAAAGAGAAAGAGGAGAAAGTAGTTGTTCAGGCACTAAACAGAATGAAGACAATAATTTGAAACACAGAAAATGTTATAAATGTTATTACAAAACAACAACAACAATAATGATAAATTCCCTACTGTATAACAGGGAATTGAGCAATAGCTGAGAGAGAGATTGTTTGAAGTCTTCATGGACATCGTAAGTTACTAAGAGTCAGCAAGAAAAACAGCTCATATAATTCAAATCCTGGTATGTAGATTGCAGACTCTGGGACACTCACTACTTCCTAAGAGAGTCTGCTTCTTGTTTTGGTCAGCTCAGATGGTGTGAAAATTACCTCTGATACTGATATCCATCTAGTCTCTGTATGTCTTAGATTCTCCATGAATTTTCAAATTTTCAAATATCACCAACAAGGGCTCAGTGTTCTCACACGGAAGATATCTTAGTACTTGAGGAGTAATTTGTCTAAGTAATTTGTCTAGTCTAAAACTAGAACTCATTTAGAGAAACTAAATTTTCTCCATACTGTTCACACCCATTTGGAGCTATTAACCCTTCTTTCCTATTTTCTTTCTACACCCTTATGTTCAAATATTATCCTTTACATACATAAGTAATATTGAGAAGTCTTCTTTCCTTAAGTTATAATCATAATTTTACCAATGGATCTCAAATGAAATTTTACTGCATCTTAAAATCACCTATTTGTGTGGAGAAAAATCCTTTTTTGGGGGAGAGGTCTTACTTAAGTTGCTTGTTTTGTATATTAAGTATATTTGTGCTTTGCTATATTTGCTACTATCGGGCAATTAAAGGGAATGCTTAGGGAGAACTGGGTTAACTTTGCTGGAAATCAACCTTAAGAGGTAGAAGATCATTTAAAATTTGTCTCTTTCCAACCTTAATCAAGCAAGAATCTGAATGAGACTAAAGAGCTTGGTTTTTCACTATACCCTTATCTTGGGTAAGGAATGCTTTTGTTAAGAAGGAGGGTCTGAAGGCTTTCTGGCCAGGGACAGTTACAACCATTGTAAACACAACAATAATAAAGAAGAGGTGAAGTATGCATGCTTTCCTTATCAAGTTTACACTCTCTATACAATTTAGACTTTTTTGATCTATGGTTTGGGCATGGAGGAAGAGCCTGATAATAGTCCATGTTGGTGCTGTAAATCAAGGGTCCTCAAATGAGAAGGCCTGGGGAGAGATAACACAGGATTCTACCCCTCTTATGAAGGCCTCTAATTGAGAGATTTTAGGAGAGGTTGGGAAGGGTTTGTTGTGTCAGTTTTGAGACTGGGCAGGACGTGCCAGGGCCCTGTTTCTATTAACATTTGTAAATAGACATTTAAAAAATATACTCTTTAGATCTTTCCATAAATTCTAGGTGATGGGTTAGCTGGAAGATGAAAGATGAGAGTGACCTGAATTGTGGGTTTGATTTATGAGTCTGCAGAACTGTTAAAAGTCAAGGAGCATTGAAGCCTTGGACAGCTCAGACAAGAGACTGGAGATCCAAGGTACCAGAGGTCCAGGAAAAGGGAGAGGGGTGTATGGATGGCACAAATACTAAATGCTCCAGGGATTTGAGGATCAAAGGCAAAAGGCTTATGTTTGAACCATGATATCCTTTATGAAACATGCCCATGTTTGCAACTGTGTCAGACTGATAAATTGAGCTTTTTAAATTCCACTTAATTTAGTCCATCCTCATCAATGAATTATTGGGAGCTCAGCTTCAATGAATTATTGGGAGCTCAGCTTCATGACAAAAAGAACCAAAACCCCAAGAATTAGTCTTCTAACCATAAGGCTCCCCAATATTGCCTGAATCTAACAGAGTGGGTGGATGGAGAACTACTAAATGAGAATGAAAGGACAATTCTGATTAAAATCTGCAACTGATCTGAGACATCAACACATGAAACCTGGCTCAGTTATTTTGTCCTATGTTGCAGACACCCCCTCAGATGACCTTCATAATCCAAATAAGATTATCCATCTGGCCTCTGGTCACAGGATATGGTGAGAGATTGGAAGTGCTTTGTAAACATTGTAAAACATCTTCTTAATGGAAATTTTTAAAGGACTCAGGGCTCATATCAGTTAGAGCTTTTAAAAATGAATAGAGATTATTAGGAGATTAAACAGGAAGGCCCTATTGTAGCTACAAAGATTATTCAAAGTTACCATGAAAGGTAGGAAAAAGGATATACGAATAATGAAGCAATTGGGGAAACCATTGTTATGTAGGAATACTGAGCAATTTCAGTTACTAGGGCCTGAACAGTCAGCCTGGAGGATATGGTTTTTAAAAATAGATTAGATTAAAAGACTGAACTGGAATCTCATTGGGAAAGTAGTTCTTGCCATCATTTGCAAGGGATCTCTAACCACTGTCGACTGAAGAAAAATGCACAACCTAAAAGTTGAGCAATATGTTTTATTCAGCGGACAAAACTGAGGACTTAAGCCTGGGACTCAGAGTTACCTTGAGAGACTGCTCCGAAGAGGTGAGGGGGAGAGCCAGGATATATAGGAGTTTTTGCAACAAAGACCAGATATTCAGAACATCAAAAGATTACTGTTAAAATTAAAAGAATAGCTCAAATTAAGATATAAAGATATCTCAAATTAAGGAATTTAGTGCTTTTCTTTCTTTTTTTAAATTTTTTATTGGAATATAGTTGATTTACAATGCTGTGTTAGTTTCAGGTGTAGTACAGCAAAGTGAATCAGTTATCCATATACATATATCCACTCTTTTTTAGATTCTTTTCCCGTATAGGTCATTACAGAGTATTGAGTAGAGTTCCCTGAGCTATACAGTAGGTCCTTATTAGTTTCCTATTAATAGTTTATAGATAGTAGTGTGTATATGTCAATCCCAATCTTTCAATTTATCTCTCCCCCATCCCTCACCCCATGGTAACCATAAGTTTGTTTTCTACATCTGTAACTCTATTTCTGTTTTGTAGATAAGTTCATTTGTACCCTTTTTTTAGATTCCACATATAAGTGATATCATATACTGTACAAAACGAAAAGACAACCTTTAGAATGGGAGAAAATATTTGCAAATGAAGCAACCGACAAGGGATTAATCTCCTAAATATAGAAAGAGCTAATGCAGCTCAATATTAGTGCTTTTCTATGTGTGGAAAGATGCAAGAATCTGGGCTCACTGAAATCATTCCTTCGGTATGCACCTCAGCTATCTGGGGCCAGTGTCCTATGCCTATTTATCCTGAGTTTTCTCAGGGTGCACCATTGGTAGGTGGCCGCAGTGGCTGAGGGCTTGGCAGTGGGTTGCTGGCTTGTCTCCATCCTGAGTTTCCTCAGAGCTCACGGTCCGCGGTGGTCATAGTGGCTTGATGGCTGCAACATCCTTTGTTTACTGATATGGCAGGTGGTATTTTTAGTTCACACCACCTAAGATGGGGCTACATAAAGAAACTGAAATATTGTGAACATCTCTCTGATCAATTACCACCAACAATTCTTAATATTCTAAATTTCTCCTGTTGTAGAATATCCTTTATTTTCCCAGAATAATATCTGTATTTGTTTACTGAAGTGAGAATTATTATAATTTTACTTCCAATTCTTATTCCTGTATTTGCTATGTAAGTTACTTCCTAGCAGGTAAGATTTCTCCTTCTTTGGTGACTAATTTGACTTTGAAATAGCTTCTTTTGTTGTCATTTCTAAGAGTTCTCCCATTCTCCTTAAATTAAATTAAATCTAGTCCAGAGTGTGGGCTTGGAGATGTAACATTCATTCTCAATTCGAGCACATACACAAGAAAAATCCCGAGGTGCACTTCCTGAACCATGTACTAGAGGTTCCAAGGAGAAGGTCTCCAGCTATGAAAGAGCTGAGTGTTCTCTACTTTGAATAAAGGAAACAGAAACGGAGACTGCTTTTCTGAAATTAACCCCTGTTCTTTCCTTAACAGCATTACATTGCACCAGAGTGCCCAACCTAGGGATACAAAGCCCTTCAAATTCCATCCAAATCATAAGAGTAAATTAACTATAGTGTAATCACTAGAGTAATTTGCAGGAGGGAGGGAGGAATACAATGTCGTGTCACTCATAACAAGCTGGAGATGTTGGGTTATAACCTGGTGAACAAAGACACACAAAAATAAGAGTCAATGCAATATTCTGATGATAACTCTATGTCACTGAGGATTCTTTTTATTATTATTTTTTTAAATCTTGGAAGGGAAGGCAAAGGTAAATAAACCCTAAGTCATCTCAAAATACAATTAGAAATTTTATAAATAGCCAACAGATATTATGGTAGAAATGAGCCAAAACATGAATTACATCACGGGTGCTCACAATGCAAGTGTGTGAGTGTGGGTGCGTGACCAGTGGGGACCACAGTGAGATCCCACCCAAGAGTCAGGATCCACACTAAAAAGGAGCAAAATCAAATTACGTAAAGTCAAAAAGAAGGATATCTTCAAAGTCTGAGGAATCGGCTCAGGTCTGATTGAAGATATAAGAAATGTGAAACTTAACTGAGTGTTGGTGAACACCGGAATCTCAGAGTTAAGTCAAGCAAACGTTGGCAGTGCCCAGCCAAGCACTGCTCAGGGGAGATGGAGAGTTAGTCGCGGTACTGTGAGTTTTCAGGTTCCACCGGTGAGACCTATTGCGAAATGAATGCGTCAAATGCTATCTGACATTTAGTTCCTTTAACTTCCTGTGCTGATTCCTTGCTCGTGTGGTGGCTGAGAAGTTCCTGTTGCAGTTAATTCTCCTGTAAGTCCATAAATGGGTGTCCTTGCTTTATGGGCTTGGCTAACATGAGTCTGCTCCAAGAGACGGCTTCCCACTTAGTATTTAAACAAAATCAGGTCTTCCAGAGTCTGCAGGTTCAAGGCCAGTCCCTGATAACTTTATCAAAGTTGTGAATTCTGCCCTGATTGCCTTTTGGGAAATAGCCTTTCTCACCCCTCTACAAGGGAATGACCATTATCGTGACAGTGTGTATATTTTCTTTCAAGCATTATGTGTTTGTTTGTTTTTTAAATTTATTTACTTATTTATTTTTGGCTGCTTTGGGTCTTTGTCACTGCATGTGGGCTTTCTCTAGTTGCGGTGAGCGGGAGCTACTCTTCTGTGTGGTGTGCGGGCTTCTCACTGCGGTGGCTTCTCTTGTTGCGGAGCATGGGCTGTAGGCACGTGGGCTTCAGTAGTTGTGGCACGTGGGCTCAGTAGTTGTGGCTCGTGGGCTCTAGAGAGCAGGCTCGGTAGTAGTGGCTCACGGGCTTAGTTGCTCCACGGCATGTGGGACCTTCCCGGACCGGGGCTTGAACCCGTGTCCCCTGCGTTGGCAGGCAGATTCTTAACCACCGTGCCACCAGGGAAGTCCCAGCATTATGTGGCTGAATGCTTATGAACTTCAGAGAATGATAACATGTCAGGAACCAACCAATCAAATAAGGCTGGGTCAAGGCAGAGAGTGTTTAGGGACCTCAAAGAATTTCAAGCATGAAAGGAATCCTGATAAACTTTCTGCCAAGTGGTTGTCAGTTCCAGGGCTTGAATGTCCAGAAATCAAAAATTCATACGCCCTGGGTAGGTCTGTTCCATCCTTGGGAAGCTCTTTTAAAGAGTTTCTCCATATTTCAGGTTACACTTACTCTAGGCCCCCTGAACTGTTTTTCCATCAGAAGCATCTTGACTGTACAATCAGAATGACATTTCTGAGTTTTTTCCTACCCTTATTAACTCTGCCCTTTATTTCTGTGCCCTTTGTCAGGAAATTGCATTCCTTTTCCTCTAAACATAGCAATTATGTTTTTGCTCTTTAGAACACAGTGCCAGTCAGGCAAGCAATTTTCTTGACTGGTTATCACAAAGTTAAAATAGTCTGTCTGTAGCAAGTTTATCATCATTAATTTTGCTTAGCAGGTCCTCCTCATTGTTAAAATCAATTTCAGAGTGATTTACCTGGATGCTTAGGAACTTTCTACTCTGTTTTAGTTACACTGAGATCCCCCGTGCCATACCCAGAGATTTGGACGTCCCTTCATCCCTTTTCCTTGCATATGTGCCCATTTTGTGATTTGTATATTCAATGCATCACCAGTTCTCTGTGTGTGGTCAGGAAGGCTATATAGCATGCTCACATAGTGAGAGGTCATCTGTGAATCACTCCTCCTACGTTCATCCATATATTTTCCATTCAGAAGAAGACAGGAGAGGTTGGACCATGAGGATTGAAATCAGACAGATGAGTATTTGCGTCATGCATGTTCTTAACCTACTAACTGCAGGTTTTTGAGAAAATTACTTGATATATTCCAACCAGTCAGTGTCCATTGTTTTTGCATATACATTGTTGAGGAACATCTGTACCCAAATTCTTCTTTTAATATCACCCCTGCTGTTTTTACATGTTAAGTTGATTCATGGTATCAGTATGGAATTCCTCCCTTTCTCTCTTCCTTCCTTCCTTCCTTCACTATTCCTTTCTTCCTTCCTTTCCTTCTTCTTCTCTCCTTTCTTTCTTTCTTTCTTTCTTTCTTTCTTTCTTTCTTTCTTTCTTTCTTTCTTTCTTTCTTCTTTTTTCCTTCCTTCCTCTCTCTCTCTCTCTCTTTCTTTCTTTCTTTCTTTTCCTTTCCTTCGTTCTTTCTTTCCCTGTTTGGGTCAGCCAGGTACAATCCTGCCTACATAGAATCCTTTTGAACCACTCTTCCTCTATTATTAGTGATATAAACTCATCATCCTCACTTATGGCATATACATTTCATCTCCTGTTTGTATTCCACTAAGTACAATAAGGGTGGGGGAACTTGAATATCGTGTTCATTTCTATAGTGCCAGCACCTGGCATAGTACTTAACACAAGTAAGTACTTAATAAATCTTTTTTTTTTTGTGGTACACGGGCCTCTCACTGTTGTGGCCTCTCCCATTGCGGAGCACAGGCTCAGCGGCCATGGCTCACGGGCCCAGCCGCTCCGTGGCATGTGGGATCTTCCCAGACCAGGGCACGAACCCATGTCCCCTGCATTGGCAGGCGGACTCTCAACCACTGCGCCACCAGGGAAGCCCTCCCTCTAAGTCTTGACTAAATTTTTCCATCTTTCACACAGTGAGATGAGGAAGGTCCAGAGGACTTTTGCAAGGTTTTGTTGCTAGGGCGGACAAACAGAGCCGGTGTGCTTTAGTTGATTTTATTTGTAATTAGGAATGATTTTGCCTTTGTGGTTGGCTGGTTCCCCCTTGGGGAGGCTTTTTCCTACTCTCTGTTTTTACAACTCACACTCCTAAAAGAGGCAGGAGGTGATGGCATCAGAGGCCTGAGTTAAAATCCTGACTCTAAAAAAGTTCATTATTGAGTTAGTACACACGTTTATTAAATGCCTATGAGAAGCCAGACTTTGGTGCTTTAAAGATAGAAGACATTATCCTTGTTTTCAAGAAGCCTGCAGTCCCCAAGGAGTGTAACAAATGCAGTATAATGTAGTGAGTGAAAGAATGGGGGTGGACTTAGCTCCCAGAGGTGGCTGGACCTCACTGGGGGATTCCCGGCTTCCACTGTGGGGCTCCAAGCTTCTACTCTGGGGTGGGGATACTGTCTGCCCCCTGGAGCATCTTGGGATCTAGAAAAGGCAGTTTCCTCAAAGAAGGGGCACCCAACTCACGCAAGAAGATTCAGAAAACGATTGCTGAAATCAATAACCCTTGAACTACGTCTGGAAGGCAGGGGAGCAGGCCTAGGCTACATAAGCAGTGGCTTTCCAAGCAGTGGAAACAGCACAGACCAAGTCCGTAACAACTGCCAATTCCCTTGCTGATTGACATTACACATGCAGATCAGCTCCCCATCACTCATCCATGAGCCCCGGATCTGTAAAATGGGAAAAATTACTCTTGCCTGGCTACATCAAGAGTTGTTGTGTGGATTAAATAAAGAATATCAAAGGGCTATGTAAACTGGGAAGTCCCATTATCACCATTATGAAAGAGAAGTGTGGTACAGGACTCCATCAAGATTCGACTCAAAGATTACAATGCTATGTGGCACAAAGAGTCCTGCCCTGGCTTTGCCACTAACCCACGATCTGTCCTCCACGCCCTCCCTGCCCCACAGGCCTCAGTTTTCCTCATCTGTAAAATTAGTGGCTTGGACCAAGGAACACGAAAGTCCCTTCATGATGCTGCCATTTGGGGCTTCCTTGGTGGTGCAGTGGTTGAGAGTTCGCCTGCCGAGTCAGGGGACACGGGTTCGTGCCCCGGTCTGAGAAGATCCCGCACGCCGCGGAGCGGCTGGGCCCGTGAGCCATAGCTGCGGAGCCTGCGCGTGCGGAGCCTGTGCTCCGCAACGGGAGAGGCCACAACAGTGAGAGGCCTGCGTACCAAAAAAATTTAAAAGTAGTTTTGGTATGGGGAAATTTGAATACAAACCCTTAGATAATATTTAAAAGTTATTATTGATTTTTTTAGGTGTGATAATGTTATTATGCTTATTTAGAAAAGTGTCTTTTTGTTAAAAGATACATTCTGAAGTATTTAGGGGTGAAATGTCATAATGTCTATAATTTACTTTAAAATACAAAATAGAATATAGATGAAGCAAATATGGCAAAATGTTAATAGTTGCTAAATCTAAGTGACGGGCATATGGCTGTTTATTATTCCATTTTCTTTAGTAAAAAAAAAAATAACGTTGAGTCACCATCATAGAAAACCCTTCATGAAACAGACATACGAATGATGCACAGCTTGTATGCATTTGCTCTTATTAAACGTAAAAAGTAAGATATAACCTCTAAACTAAGGTGACTCCTTCCAACAGCAAGTGTACTCTTCTCTTCCTTCTAACCAAAGGTATGAAAATGAACACTTCTTCAAGAAAAACTTGGAAATTGAAGTTGAGAGTCTCCGAAATAACTTGGATGATCTGACCATTGTCACAACAGACCTGGAACAGGAGGTCGAGGGGGTGAGGAAAGGGCTCATCCTCATGAAGAAGCATCATGAGCAGGTAGGATTCCCAGGCCTCCAGGTAAATAGCATACCTCTTAATCTGCACATTTCAGGTGACTCAATAGTTACAGGAGAAACCACCGTCAGAATGCCCGCCCTATTGTCTTCAACCTAAATAATCATAAGGAACCATCTCAATGTCTAATTTTTCCAAGTTCAGGGTTATCTACCCAGATGTCAAATACAACAGCCAAAATACAATCGCAATTAACGATGACATAGGTCAACAGTTTTGTTAATATACAATGTTTATCTAGACCTGTTTGTAAATATACCAGAAAAATAAATGTGTGGGATCTATCTTTCATTAACCCAACGTGCAGCAAATTGGGGACAACAGAATAAAGAGAATCTGCCACTGATCCAGGTAAATATAACTGGTGGCAAAAACTGAGTCCTAATTTCCAGAAACATTTAACTCACTTTTTTTTGTTTTTGTTTTTTCTTTTTTGGCACACGGGCTCAGCAGTTGTAGCTCATGAACTTAGTTGCACCGCGGCATGTGGAATCTTCCCAGACCAGGGCTCGAACCCGTGTCCCCTGCACTGGCAGGCGGATTCTTAACCACTGAGCCACCAGGGAAGTCCTTAACTCACTTTTAAAAAGTTACCATCCATCTAAAGTCCCTGAGACTCTGATGAAAGGATAGAAAAACAATCCCCATTTTAGGCAAACAAAATTGCTTATGAACATCAAAGAGCCTCAGCTTCTGCACAGCTGGTTAGACAGTGATTGTTAATGAAACCTTTCCTGTGGTTTCTTGGTTTTATGATACCCTATGGGCGTCAGCCCTACAGAGTCATATTCACTGACAAGATTTTGAAAGTCTCTACACCTTTTGGCTTTGGGTTACGGAACTGCTCTCCCAAAGTTTGGCCTATAACCTGAAATGTTCAACTGTTTCATTGTGTCATCACTTCATGTATGAACATTTGCCGAAGAGTTCTTTACATGCTATGTAAGCATAATGCTTTGCAAAACGTTTTCAACCAGGGACTAAGTCAGTAATCACAGAGGCCATTTGATTACCCTGCCTGGTGCTATTCTTTACTTTATAAAATTATAAGAGAAAAAACGTATTGTTTTGTCATCAACAAATGAGAAACCAAATCAAACCAGTGAAAGAGTGGCCACCACATAAGCTGAGTTTTTTTTAAAATTTAATGTGTATTTTATTTTAGTTTTGGCCACGCCATGCAGCATGTGGGATCTTAGTTCCCCAACCAGGGATCGAACCCGTGACCCCTGCAGTGGAAGCACAGAGTCTCAACCACTGGACCGCCAGGGAAGTTCCAGCTGAGTTTTTTAAAGATCTGTGAACTGCTGTCCATTAACACACTTCCAGCCTTCTGATGTCACAGCTGATTCATTTTCTCTCTCTGTTATTAAACAGGAAATGGAAGAACATCATGTACCAAATGACTTCAAGGTCAATGTGAAGGTGGATACAACCCCGGGAGAAGATCTGATTAAGGTCCTGGGGGACATGAGGCAGGAATATGAGTTTATAATAAAGAAGCATCAAGACTTGGACGGCTGGTATAAAGAGCAGGTAAAAGAAAGATGCCCAAACTTCCCAAAGGTTCCATTTCCAAGTGGTCCCAATGCCAATGCCTCTGCTCTTTGCTTGGTCTCACAGTTAGCAGCCGTGACCCAGGAGGTGGCCCGTCCAACAGCTGTGCAGGGCAGCCAAAGTGATATCCGTGAGCTGAAGCGCACTTTCCAGGCCCTGGAGATTGACCCGCAGGCACAGTGCAACAAGGTCAGTTTGAGCTGGGAAAACCCCGGGTCAGGTACCTCCTTCTCCACAAAGCCTTCCTTGACCTCTCCCCCAGGCCCAGATCTCCCCAACTCCCTTGGGACACCTCTCCATCCAAATTCCCACTCTCCATCCAGATTGCCCATGATGAGGATAATAAGAGCTACCATTTATTGAGGTGTCCGTGTTGTGCCATATTCATTACATTAAATATCATCAATCCTCACATTAACCTTGCCAGGTGGGTCTTGGTGTCCCCCTTTTAGAGATGAGGAGACCAAAGCCCCAAACAGTTAAGTGAATGGGCCGAGGTCACACAGCTAGTAAGTGGCCAATGGTGAAGCCACATGGTGGTTTGTAGCAGGGGGGTTGGGCAGATTTACACCTTCATAAACTCTATCAGTACTCTCCCCACTTACAACCGTGCTGCCCCCCAAATTCCAATAAAGAGAAATTCTCGTGCCAACATGAATAGGAGGCAAATCCAGGCCTGGCTGACTCCAAAGTACTGCTTTATTCATTATGTGTGTATCTTACCACCCAGTAAACTGTAAGTTCTTGTGTATAAGTTATTTCTTTAATCATCACGGTTTTCAGTAAAATGTTTTTATGCACGTCATAAGCACTCAAAAGTCATTAAATAAAACCTATCATTGGATTCCCTTTTTAGCCTATCTGAATCTTCTAATCATTCATCAATATCATTCCCAAGTGCTACTCTGCCCTCAGTCTTGAGGAGAAATAATTAGTTCATTTTGCTGCAGGTGCACGTGGTATATTACTGTTATGCTTTAGGAATGGGTGACGATGAACAGACATTTAAAATGTACACTGTCAAGGTGATAATACTGAACACAAGCATGATTACAGTGTTTTATAGCTTTCAAAACATTTTAACATTAGCTATTTCACCACAACCCTGTGAGATCAGCAAGACATATAAATCCATTTTCACGCATCCTAGTATCTGACACTATTCTAAGTACTGAAGATTCGATAATAAGGAAGTTTGTATTCTACTGTGGATGATAGACCAAAAAAATGCACAAATCATCAAAATATGTAATATGTTAGAGGGAGGAAAGTGCTATAAAGAAACAAACCATGAGAGGTAGGTTAGGCATGCCAGGTGAAGAACAGTCATTTTAAACAAGATGGTAGAGAGAGGCTTTACTGTTAAGGTGGCAGTTGAGCCAAACCCTAAAAGTGATAAGGAGGTGCATTATGTGGCTATGGGGAGGTGGTTCCAGGTGGAGGGAACAGCTGGGAAGCCAGTGTGGCTGCAGTGAGTGAACAAAGAGAAGAAAAAAGGAGGGGAGAGAAGGGGAGGCCCTGGGGAAACAGTATAGCCTTGAGCCTTGGAGGAAGGTCAGGAGGAATTTGAAACAGAGGGTATAGATAACTCTTTGAGGAACTTTGCCATACACAAAGGACAGCAGAGAAATTGGCTGATCGCTGAAGGTAGATATGGGCTCAAGAGAGAACAAATTTTAAGGTGGGAGAAATTATTCTATCTGAAAGCTGGTGGAAATAATCTAGGAGAGAGGAAAACATTCACGTTGCAAGAAGGTGGGCAATTGCTGAAATAACCGGGGCATGGACAGCTCATGCGTTGTAACAGGAGGGGAATAAGTATCAGACACAGATTCACATCTGCGGGTGGAAGTGATGGCGGGAACTGGTGGGAGTCCTCTCCTGATGGCTTTCATCTCTCCGGCGACAGAGGAAGCAAGGCCATGGGCTAAACGAAAGGATGGGGGGAGGGAGGTTTGAGGACAGAGGAGTAGGAATGAAATAGCCCTTTGGGAGAACAGGAGAGTGACGAGACCAGGGACATATGGCTTAATGTCCAGGCAGCAGGAAGGGCCCCCTGAAAGTTAGCAGCCTTGATAAAGTGAGAGTATCTAGCACAGTTATGAGTTTCTCTTTAAGATCAAAGTTATGTGCTCCAGAAAAGCAGGTGGTAAATCCAAACAGAACAGGGACTTGAACTCAATTCTCTGTATCCTTCATTTTGCAGCTTTCAGAATTTCCTCAGAAATAACCAAATGTTACCATTGTCATAATCAAAAAGCACTGCTTGGGGCTAGGGTTGCCAGATTCACCAAATTAAAATGTAAGACACCCAGTGAAATTTGAATTTCAGATAAACAACAAAATGGTTTTTCTAGTGTAAGCAAGTCCCGTGCAATATTGGGGCAATATTGGGGAATACTTATACTAAAACTTTACTCGTTGCTTGTCTGAAATTCAAACTGAGTCAGGTGTCCCCTATTTTTTCTGGCATCCCTACCCTAGACCCTTCTCTGAAGATACAAAGAGGCAGCAGTCCAGCTGCTGTTTCCCTCTAGGAGTTTTCAGATTGGCCAGAGACAAAATGTAAGCATAAGGAGGTAAGGAAGAGATCAGGGCAAGGTGGCATACACCCACTCCCAAACAAGCCACGTAAATAATAGGCACTACAGAAATGCAGGGAAGTTGCCGAGAGCTCCCTGACACAAAGGCTCTATGCCCAGAAAATGGGATTCAGAAAGTCCTGACGCCTCGCTGCCTGGTTCCAAACCTATAAGTCAGCCTGCTCCTCGTCATGCAGTCCCAGCTCCACCAAAGACACCCAGCACAGTGGTTGGTGTATTCTCACTACTCAGCAAGCACAGGCTATTGAATCAGGCCATCAGTCAATTGATGAAAATAATATATCATTCCTCTTTCAGAAATCCGCTTTAGAAAACACGTTATCAGAGACCCAGTCTCGGTATTCCTGCCAGCTCCAGGACATACAAAGAATCATCTCCCACTACGAGGAGGAACTGATGCAGCTACGCCATGATCTGGAGCATCTGAGCAACGAATACAAGGTCCTCCTGGGCATCAAAACCCACCTTGAGGAGGAAATCGCCACCTACCGCCAGCTCCTGGATGGAGAGAATGGAGAGTAAAGCAAAGGCTGGCAGGGAGGAGAACGGAAAGGGTATCCGCCCTTGTGTGCATTCACATACTTTATGGTCCTGTTGGCCATCCTCACTCTAGAGAAAGAAAGGTTGATGCTGAATTTCTTCTGAAGATATTTAGATCAGGTTGCATTCCATTAAGTAGCAAGTGTGAATTCATCAGCTATTATTCCCAGGACACTAAGATATGAGGTCAACAGTTTCAACTAATATATTAAAATCTTTAGAAAGAACCAACTAAGAAGGTTTGGCTATAGTATTTCCCAGTGGGAATGCACACAATTTTGGCTCCAAAATAAAAAAGAAAGGTGGGGGGAATGTTTTATTCTAACAGCAGGAAAAGATTCATAAGAGATTGAGATGTCTAGATTTTCAATCTAGTATCTCTGACTTTTGGTATACCTGTCCACAAAAAGGGCACATATGTTTTATGATCCAAGAGAAAGGGTTAGAAGTGTTTTTGACACATAAATAAAATGTTACTGTAACAAGCTTTGAACAATCTGAAAAGTCCAGGGATTCCAAGCTTCCGATCCAGACCCTGGAAAGGATCCTAGTGAAGGCAAAGCCTACAGCTGGCTGAAAGGATGGAGGTGATCCAGCAGACTTCTCCTGACCCCAGGGTCAGCAGGAGGCAGTACTCTCTGCCTTCTGCGTCCAGGAAGGTTCTCCCATGAACTCACGACCTTGAGACTACAGAACTCAGACAGTTATCCTCATGAAAGAGCTATGAATTTACAAGCAGGCAAAAGAAGTTAGTTCATCTTGAGAAGTTTTTATGATCGTTGCTAATACTAAAACGAGCCTTTATCACTTTTATAGGACAATGGAAGAATCTAAGTCGAGTGTGAAAGGTAAAAAAAATTCTTTCATTGTTTGAATCTACTTTTTAAAAATAAATCAGCACATTTATCCATTCTGCAGTACTCATAACCCCTCATGTACTCCTGAATGTTCTGTGTTCAATTTGTATTTTCTTCCCAAATTGCCAGGAATATTGAATTAACAAATTAGATAAGACAGAACAAAGTGAGCTCTCAATATTGTCCTAAAGAATATATATAAAAGCTCTTTGCAAGCAGTAAAGTAGATAAAAATGATCATTAATATTATTATATCTCTATTAAGTTATGGGATCTGTTGACCAAACCCCTAGAAAATTAAGAGGAAGTGACTTCACGTAATTCCCCAAACTATATTCTGTTGAACACTAGTGTCCCATGAGATTTTAATTGTGTATTATAAAAGATGTGTTCTATGGCCTGATATGGCTGGGAATACTGTGTACTATTATCCTCTTTGTGAAAAATCAGGCTGTATTTTAGTATTAAAGATGGAACAAATACTGCTGCAGGGAAGAAAAGGAAAAAGAAAGAGAAAGAAACCACAGCAAAAATTTTACTTAGTTTAACCCAGTGTTCCCAAATACCTTTGACCTGGGAACCCTATTTTCTCAGATTACTTTTAACATCTCACAGAAAAGTTCTAAGAAGCCACAGTTTGGGACAGGTGGCACTTTCTGATTCGTTTATGATTAAAATGTTCTAAGGCATTAGAGGTTCAGGGACTCAGAGTCCAAGTAACCATCACAGAACAGCTGGTCTCATTCTCTGCAAGATCCCAACAGATGGTCCTTCAGCCTCTCTTGGGCCATGTCCAGGGATGGGGAACCCATTACTGGAGGGGGTGGTCCAATCTACTATTGGAGAGGTTCTGAAGGCTAGGATGTCCAAGACCAAGGTACCAGTACAGTTGCATTCTGGTGAAGACCTGCTTCCTAGTTCATAGCCTGTATCCTTGCATGATGGAAGGGGCTTGGGAACTCTGTGGGGTCTCTTTTGTAAGAGCATTAATCCCATTCATAAAGGCTCCACTCTCATGACCTAAGCCCCTCCCAAAGACCTCACCCCCTACAACCATCACCTTTGGGGGTTAAGATTTCAACATATAAATTTTTCAGACAAGTAGAGAGAAATTAAACCATTTTCCTGAATAAAGAGACAATTGCATGAGTTTAGGCTCTAGGCAATACAGAATAACATCTCTCCTACATCTAAATAAGTCCAAAAATATTTCAAAATACCCATTACAACCTGATTAGTGCCTGTAGGTTCAGGCGAGTTGCCAACTAAAGAAATTTTCATTTGTATTTGGTTTTGACCCCCACACACCCAATCCACATAAAGGAATTGGTTACAAATTCTATTGTTTCCATTACAGAAACACTTTAAGTAAATAATAGCTATTCCATTACCCAAAATCCAATTAAAGAAATACTTCGCTAATCCAGAGAGGTATCAAGTATTATTTTGGAATACTTATGTCAACATATTTTCCAATAGTACCATAATAACATGGTTGAATGGATAGATCCATTTAATATTTTTCAATCCAGTCAAATGCATGCCTTTACTAAAAGTTCATTTTTCCATTAATGCTCTTATACACCTACTCTGTTAATGATGTGTGAATTTGGAAACTAAACTTCATAAAAGTTCATTATTAAGGAATGTAGCAATTGTATATAGGTGGAAAGGTCATAAAGCTGAGAGGAGAGGAAGAACTTGAATTACAAGTTACAGTGGGAAAAGGTAGGTAAGAGAAAGGGATTACTTTAGCACAGGGGTTCTCAAACTTGGCTGCACCTCAGGATCATCTGGGGAGATTAAAAAATTCTGATGCCTAGGCTACATTATAGATCAATTAAATCAAGGTTTTTGAAGGTTAGAACCTAGGGATCCATATATTTTAAAGATTCCCAAGTAATTACAACGTACAACTAATTTTGAGAACTTACTGCTTTAGCAGCTTCAGGTGAGTGCTTTTGTATTTGTTTGCATGTTCTCCATATTATTAATTTTTTAATACTCCCATAAGAATTAATTAATTCTTATTAATCCCATAAGAATTAACTAATGGAAAAATAAGACCTCCTTCATGTCACTCCCAAATGCTGTGAACAGTTTCATTTTACAGAATTGTAGAGAGCTGCATCCAGGAAGGACAGCTGAATAAAAACTTAAAAGAAAGATAAATACTAAAAAATATTTCACAAAATTTTGCAAACTTACTTCTACCTGAGTTTAGTAAGGTATCTTTCAGGTGCCTAGTCAAATATTTTCCCAAAGTGTGAAGCTCCTATAATGAGTTTCTATGACAAAAAATTGTCATGTTACTTTAGCCTCTTCATTTCTTTTACCTCTTAGAATTTTTTCACAGCAAAGTAAAATATTAACATATGCAGATAAGAGGCTCCTTAGGGAAAACATCTCTAAGCCAAGAGACTAAAAGATTTAATATCAGAAACACCTAAGTAAATTTGTCCTTAATGAAATATCAGATTGTTTTAGTATTTCCTAAATTTCCTAAATGCACATTTTATATTTCTCTAATAGTTAATTAGGCATCATGCATAAGTTCAAATCAAAAAATAGTAGCATTAGAAGAAAACACAGCAAGCAACTGATTGAATCCACTTGTTTAAGAGATGAGGAAGGTAAAGTCTAGAAAGGTTAGCCAAGCCCTCCTAGGACTCAAATCTCATTCCTACCTATATATAGCACCTCTGACACATGGAAACATCAGAACTGAAGAAAGCATCACATAATTTTTAAAATTCATAGCAAATGCATGAATTATTGAAAAGCCAAAATAATTTAAGGTATTAGCTCTTAAGCTGGAACCTATTTGTCAAAATGCCAATAACTGCAAGAAAAAAGTAAGCCGGGGGCTTCCCTGGTGGCGCAGTGGTTGAGAGTCCGCCTGCCGATGCAGGGGACACAGGTTCGTGCCCCGGTCCGGGAAGATCCCACATGCCGCAGAGCGGCTGGGCCCGTGAGCCATGGCTGCTGAGCCTGCACGTCCGGAGCCTGTGCTCAGCAACGGGAGAGGCCACAACAGTGAGAGGCCAGCATACCGCAAAAAAAAAAAAAAAGAAGTATTGATGATGTTCCTAGCGTATGTCGCTATGGAGTCAGTCACTATGAGGAAGACAAAACAAGGAAGTTCATAAGGTCAGAACTTCAGAGAAGTAAATTAAAATATACAAAACAGTCCCTTTGCCCCACTGCAATTCCTGGCACCCATAATCATGGTAGGTAGTCATGATAATTACTACCTTTGCTGGTGTCATTATAAGGAAATTCATTTGAGCTGAGAGACAAAAAAGAAGGCATGTCTCTTCAGTAAAGCTCTTTCCACCCTCTTGAAAATTTCTCCTACACTCAACAAAACCTTCATACAGCCATCCCTGACCCTTCTGCCCAGTTCCACCGAGTCAAGTCCTACAGCTGGCCTCACACCCTTCCCAAGCATCCAGGCATTACCACATGGACTTCCCCCATGAAGCCCCAGCCTGTTTTTCCAGAGGGTGGCAGTCATTACCTGAATGGCAGGTTTGCGATGCAAGCTGCCTTAACGTGGAGCTTTGTAGACACCACGCCTGGGTTGTCATGAGTGTCCTCTGAAAATTATAATCAGCTGGCAAATCAAATAAGGGCATTCCAAGAAAACATTAATCCAAGTGTTTGGGGAAGCCACGGAAAATCTAAATTTATTTAACTTTTGGTTCTCAAAGGAAGGTCTAACATACACACAAAGACAAGAGTCACCTAAAAGTTTATGAACAGCATTTGCTACAGTGCTGTTGGGAGAGGTAACACACCTATGGATAGGCAGCTCTGGGGAAGGAGACAGCATCTTTAATCTTTCCTGCATATACAAGGGGCTGGACCACTGGTAAGAGACCTTTTTGTAGGGACATGAGTGATTCCATTTCTCACGCTGTCCTTTCTTCTTCCCTCTACAATGCTAGGTGGTTGGAAGGTTCTGGAAGAGGCCTCTCTACAGGAGACAAGGCATCATCTATCTTTCTCCTCTGCCCCCACTTCTCGTGTGGATGCCCCTGAGGCCAATATGGCCCAAGGGAGGACGTGATAGCGCTCAAGTCTCCTCTCTTCCACTCCAGCCACACTGTCCCTGGGCCAACCAGAGGTCAGAGTGACCAGGGCCAGGTTCTGTGTCACACCACACTAGTGCTGCCTTCAAATAGCAGATGTCCAGAGTCGGTTCCCTCCTCCATCGCAGGAGGCAGAAGGAAGAAAAAAGCCCAGCAGTGACAAGTGCAGGTCCGCTAACTATTTGTACAGCAGGCACAGGGTTAAAACCACAGCCTGAGACCCTTCTAGGGGCCCAGACGCTGGGAAGCTGGTGAGAGGGATACATAGACGCCTGAAGTGGGGGAACGGTGGAGTCCGGGTCTGGGAGTTCAAGGCTTTGATACACAAATACACTCTTCCAGGATCTTCCTGGTAGTGCTTGGAATCAGATCTGCCTCACTTCCCCCACACCAGGAATGTGTAAGTGGGAGAATTCAGAGCCTTCTCCCATAACCCTTTAGAAATAAAGCTTTCTATGTGGTCTCTGCTACGCTTAAAGGATGTCTGGAAGGCACCCCTGTGCTTGTTTGGGTCCCAGAGCAGGGGAGGCTTGGGGCTCGCAGATATTTGCTTCCTGCTCTCCCCACCACCAGCTTTGTTTAGGTGCCTCCAAGTAACCTCTGACATTTACATATTTACATAAAATCATCTCAATATAAAAGCACCTCCAGAGGTTCTCCTTCTCTTGTTCACTTCTCATTTCCTGTCCTCTGTGGTCAGCTCCAGCTAAATGTTTCTTTGAGGGCAGGGACAGGAGCATGTAACCTTCTTTTTATCAGAAGTGGAGTGGGGGAGGGGAAGTTAGGAGGAACCAGAGAGGAATTAAAGCTGCAGGCAGCAATTGTGTTACCTCGATTTCCCCTAAACCCACTCAGGCTTGTAAGAGACAAAATCCATTTACAGAACAAGTACAAAAATGGGTTTGAGGTCAGGCAGCAGAAAAAAACAGTTCCAGTTCCTGCCTTGACAATTACCCATGCTCTAAGTGCGGGTTCCCTTTGCAAGACAACTTGTCAGAAAGTATTTCCACACTGGCATCTATGTCTTCAAGGCATCCAAGTAGCTTGTGTATCTTTCAACAGATCAAAAGGCAGAAAGAAAAATGTTCTTGGGTCAACACCCAGAAAAATCTTAAACCAGATTTTCCTGGGATATTTCAGGCCAGTCAGTGCCTGTTGCTTTATACTGTGGCATCTTTCCTTTAACATATGGATTAAATGAGATGATTGAAAAGATTAAAAGTTCACACTTCCAGCAGCACTGGTTTCTAAACTGCTGTGTTATCTACTTAAAAACTTCCATGGACTTCTATCATCCTCTCAGCTCTTTGGGGCCACTGCTTTGCTTACAGGGAAAACAGAAAGCCTGAGCTTCGCAAGCAGAGGGCAATGACCCCTGTCAGGAATGTCGTAAGGGGGACCAGGCTTCGATTCCAAATAGGAATGGAACAAGATAGACATTCCGATTTGACTATTTTCTTGTTAACTGTAAAAGAGTTTGAGTTTATAAGAAACCTAAAATAACAGATATGGGGCTTCCCTGGTGGCACAGTGGTTGGGAGTCCGCCTGCCGATTCAGGGGACTCGGGTTCATGCCCCGGTCCGGAAGGATCCCACGTGCCGCGGAGCGGCTGGACCCATGAGCCATGGCCGCTGAGCCTGCGCGTCCGGAGCCTGTGCTCCGCGACGGGAGAGGCCGCAGCAGTGAGAGGCCTGCGTACCGCAAAAAACAAACAACCAAAACAACAGATATGTAAGTAAGATATTAACTGGCTTTTTAATATTTTAGATGTCTACAGGTTGGTCATATTATAAATAAAGTTTCATTAGAACACAGCCACACCTACTCGCTTACATGTCTGCAACTTTGGGCAACAGCAGGAGAACTGAGTAGTTACAGCAGAGTCTCTCTGGCCCACAAATCCTAAAATAATTACCATTTGGCCTTTGCAAAAAAAAAAAAAAAGTGCCAACCCCGTCTATAGGTATTACAGCGGGGTAAAATGAGTTGAAATTACAGCAGGAAAGGTCTGGTCCATCTATGCCAACATCTCTGCTAGGAATTAGGGACAGACTATTAAAACTTTCCTACAGCTGAGAGGGCCTTTGACTGTTTGGCACACAACCAAACACAAACGCGGCTAATTTAAAGAACACCTGGATAGTTTAGGCTGGTGTAATAATCTAAAAGATGGAAAAGAATCTGCTTTTCCTGTGGGTCATTCACGCTTATGGCAAAAAAATAAAAATAAGATAAAGGATATATTTTGCTTTTTACTTTTAAAATTGTCTAGTTTGCTAAATGCTTTTCGAGGTGACTGGCCAACTGTTGCTCACCGAGAAGTAATGCTGCTCTTTGCAAAGTGCCAACTGAACCGAGTAGGAAGGGTGGAAATGGTGACTCACAAACGAGTTTCCCTAGATGCGCTGGAGCGGTCGCTTTAGCCGTGATGAGATATGAAGGGCAAGTGCTCCCCCTGCTGACCAGAGAGGCAATTTAGGCCTGAACTCAATATTCTTTTTCCTGGTCAGGGCTCTCGGGTTGAACTGAAATCAAAATCCACACAGCCTCTTGAGGGAGTAAAAGAATACCAAACCGGGCTTCCCTGGTGGCGCAGTGGTTGAGAGTCCTCCTGCCGATGCAAGGGACACGGGTTCGTGCCCCAATCCGGGAAGATCCCACATGCCGCCGAGCGGCTGGGCCCGTGAGCCGTGGCCGCTGAGCCTGCGCGTCCGGAGCCTGTGCTCTGCCACGAGCCACAACAGTGAGAGGCCCGCGTACCGAAAAAAAGAATAACAAACCTTCACAGTTCATGCCCAAGGCACGTTAGCAACTTTAAATCTCAGTAATTTGTATGACAGGTACGGTAGCAAAGAACGACCAGGAATCATCTCCCGTAAGACTCTCTTCCCACTAAAAATAAAAATTAAACTGCAGCCTTCTACAACAGCTCATTGACGCAAATTACCTTAACAATGAGCAAAAGAACTTATTTCCTCATTTGAAATAGAATACTGACCAAGGGTTTTGTTCAAAATAGGTCGAACCAAGGACTTCCCTGGTGGTCCAGTGGTTAAGACTCCGCGCTCCCAATGCAGGGGGCCATCCTTGGTCAGGGAACTAGATCCCACGTGCGGCAACTAAAAGATCCCGCATGCCCGCAACTAAACATCCGCATGCGGCAAAGACCTGGTCGCAGCCTAATTAATTAACTAAACAGCAAGCAAAATAGGTCGAGCCCTATGAAATTGCCGATATTCCAGTTGTTTGACCCACAAACAGCCTGAATATAATGACTTCATTGACAATTGACAAAGATACACAGGGCAGCCTGAAGGTATGGAGCTGGCAGGCTTCCCTTCTTGACTGGAGGCTGGGGATGCAGGACATAAACCCTCTGGCCTCACAATTTTCCCCAGGGCAGCCTCTGAATTCCTCTGACCAATGAAAGTAGAGGCTAGAATGTTAAAGTATTTTTGCTCATTTAGGCAACTCTGCTCCACGTTATACATAAACATTTTTTAATTAGGTTTTTTTTTTTTTTCATTTTAATGCAAGCATCCTAATAAAGGAGTTTCAGGGAAAAGGAGATTTTTTCACATCATGATCTCACATTGCCTCATTCTCTGTTTGCTCAGAGGTGAAGTAAAACCCCTGTTGACTGTCACTGACTGCAGGGGGGTGCCATGCTATGGAGACCAGGGGTGGTCGAGGTTTGCAGAGATGCAGACAAGTGCCACAGACCAAGTATTACGAGGTCAGGGACTTCTGATTTGAAGTGGGAGAATCTGGGAAGCTAAAACATTTTTAAAATCTGAATACTAAGCAAATTAACATATAGACTTGTTAAGCTATCTGACTTTTGCAATAAAATCAATGTGAATATGGATTTCATGACCACAATGTCCTAGATAATAAGTACTCCTGTGGGCTCCTTTTTCAGGAGTGTCAGTTACAAGAGTCACAAAAACCGCAAGAGTTATAGGAAGACTTTGAAGTAAACTAACAATGAAAGTAGAAGGGTAGGACAGCAACTCTGTCACACAACAGTCTTAGAACTTAGCAGGAAGGACCTTGAAGGCAAATTCCAAGTAGATTTATTTGAAGGATCAAGTCAGGAGAAAGTAGGGGTGCCCATACCCTGAGCTGGTCCAATACTTTGATACATTCCTTAAAGTGTCCATGATGGCTTAAGGCAATGGTCCCCAGGTTAAAAACACAAAAGAACCATGGCTTCTGAGTACTTGGATTTGAAGAAACTGTGGCCAAATGCTATCCTCCAGGACAGGAACACTGAACACAGTAAAAGCCTGAATATATCCTTAGCCTATAACATCAAGCCCCCAGGGGATTCCAAGGTGCATCTGAAGGAAGGGAACCACTGGGTCAAAGGGTTTCTCTTGAGTCTAATTATAATTCAGTATAAGCTTGGGTATTTTTAACTATAAAAAGAGAGGGTTTCCCTGGTGGTGCAGTGGTTGAGTCCGCCTGCCTGCCGATGCAGGGGACGCGGGTTCGTGCCCCGGTCCGGGAAGATCCCACGTGCCGCAGAGCGGCTGGGCCCGTGACCCATGGCCGCTGAGCCTGCGCGTCCGGAGCCTGTGCTCCGCAGCGGGAGAGGCCACAACAGTGAGAGGCCCGCGTACCACACAAAAAAAATAAAAATAAAAAATAAAATAAAAAGAGAAAAAATGCTACAGCTACATAGTATACTCATTGTAAGAGCAAAGCAGAAAGCCAATCATCCAGCAGAGTGAGCAAGAGGTAAATAAATACGGTACTTCTTTCAAAGCCATAAAATGGGATGGATCTTAAGACTTAAGAGCCCAAATGTTTCCTTTTATCTGCAATGATATTATTTCCTGAAAGATGAAGAAACTTGGTCACAGTAACACGGTGATTAAAACCCTGCGAATCTTGACTCCTCGTCCTGTGTTCTTTCCCAGGACGAAGCTGACGTGAAATGATTCTTTCATGCTCATTTACCTACAGAAACGTGCAATCAAATTCCTTGTGTAGTGAAAGGAACATAGTAAAATACATTTTGTCAGTAGACACCATAAAAACAGGAAGGATTTTTAAGAAAAATACAAAGAAATTTCTTCCTCTTTCAAACAGATAAATTGGACCCCTCATGCTCATTCATTCACTTATTAACCATCAACCATGTACTTGCTATGTTAGACACTGTATCCAGACCTCACCTAAGATCCCTCCATAGCCCTGTACTGAAGTTTGGGATATTTTAGCCCCTTCTTAAGATAGCCCATTTTGTGGGACCCAATACTGGGTATTATTGTGCTGTGTTTCCTTATGTGGCTGTCAGTGTTATACACTTGTGGCGGTAGGTGTATCCTTGTATTTACAGCAGATATGAAGGAGATAATATTTCCGGATGAGCTTTCCAGAGTCACTGCACTTTATAGGCTTACTCATTCAACACAATTGTTGGCAAAGTCCTCAAACTTCAAGGTTCAGAAATATAACAGGATAAGAGCAATACTCTTATCAGATAAAATAAACTTTAGAATAAAGAATGTTACAAGAGACAAGGAAGGACACTACATAATGATCAAGGGATCAATCCAAGGAGAAGATATAAGAATTATAAATATATATGCACCCAACATAGGGGCACCTCAACACATAAGGCAACTGCTAACAGCTATAAAAGAGGAAATTGACAGTAACACAATAATAGTAGGGGGCTTTAACACCTCACTTACACAAATAGACAGATCATCCGGACAGAAAATTAATAAGGAAACACAAGCTTAAAATGACACAATAGAGCAGATAGATTTAATTGATATTTATAGGACATTCCATCCAAAAACAGCAGATTACACTTTCTTCTCAAGTGCGCACAGAACATTCTATAGGATAGCTCTTATCTTGGGTCACAAATCAAGCCTCAGTAAATTTAAGAAAATTGAAATCATATTAAGCATGTTTTCCGACCACAACGCTATGAGATTAGAAATCAATTCCAGGGAAAGATACAGATTGTATACAAATATGTGTATATATACATACACTGCATTTCAGTTATTAATACGGGGCATATCAGACTGATGCATTGGACAAATCAGCTTATAAGGAAAAATGGAAGAATAATTCAAAATCAGTTACCAATGAATTGTTTTATGATGAAGGCACAAGTTTTGGAATGGTCTTTGAAAGACAGACTTTTGATTTTTGCATCAGTTTCAGTTTTGCAGTCATTTTTTTTCTAATGATTTTATTCCTTCTTCATCAAAAGAGCTGGTTCATCCAGAAAAGAAGATTTAATGATGACAGTTTTACTTCAGAGATTATCACCTGTGTATATATGTATACAATTTTAAAACATTAAAGATTTGAAATAATATACAAACTACTTGTTAATTCCATTCTGACAGAACTGTAAAAAGGACAAAATCTTCTAAAAATTTCTTGTAGTTCTACCCCAAAATATTTCATTCAAGTTTCCACATAAAAATGTTGGATAAAATTCCTGGCATATTGAGATGCAAAATGATGGAGACAAAATGATCATAATCATTGTGATGAAACAGATTAAGGATCATGGTTTTAGCATGTGTGACAGGCCAGAATAATCAGTTTCCATGTTTACTCTTCAACTAGTTGATCATTGCTTCTAGGGTCAATTTTGCTGTATAGTTTTTCCATTTTGATAATGCTAAGGCACTATGTCAGTGTAATCTAGGAAGGAAAAGGATCTGAATTAGAGATTTAAAACCTGAACTTTGGTCAAATGTCATACTTATGATGTTCAATACACATAAATGATGACTGAACACACACCACATTAAATACTGGGCTTTTAAAAAGCCACCAGGTAAATCTTTAATAAAGCCTCAACTGACTTAGGAACAGAATGAGTCCTGCAGTAAGAAACAAAATGAATTATTGGTACAGATCAAATTGCCCAGAAATATCATGTGTCAACATTAATATCAGTTCCTCAGAACCAACACATTGCTCCTTAATTACTCCAGGCTTTCAAAGCCTGTAGTCCTCCTGACAGCTCATTTCACAGAGATGCATTTATTTTGAAAAAGTGTGTGTGGCTACCAGCCCGTCCACTCTATCAGCAGAAGACTTGTCCATAAAATCCTGTTATATTTTGCCCTGGGTAGCAATTACTAAGTAACGCTCAACATATGTGTCAAACATATAAGAAATTGCTCCAGGCTTTTTCTACATTTTCATTGCTTAAAAGAGTAGAAAACACCAAACAAAGAGACCATTGTGGAACACAAGGCATAAAAAATATTTGCATTGTGAGAGTCGAATAGTAGCAACTCATTCTTGAAAAAAATGTTGATAAGCCAAGTCTCCATTGACACCTAGTAAGTCCCCAGAAAGGTGTAAAGCCCCTGGTTATAAGGGTAGGAAACATATCACAGGAACAAAACTCAAAACTGCAAAAATCTATGCTATCTGCAATGGTTATTGTCACTGTTGAATCTTGTAGTGATGATGGTAGTTTTCCACCTTCACTTTTCTAAACCAGGTTAAACAGGATTCCTCACAATGGGATTGTTTCCTCCTGACTCTCTAACACCCAAGCAGGATTTATCTAAGGATTTATTACCTTATTACACGCTGGCATCCCAAGACCACCCTCCTGGTCCATATCAAAAAAAATCTTTAAAAACAAAAAACAAAAAACAAACTGTGTCCCAGCACTGGACCACACAGCCTATACTGCACTTAAAAAAAAAAGTTAGTATTTTTTATGAATCTGTAATTGATACATATATTGTATTATATTTTGTGTTGAAAATGGTAATATGTAGGAAATTAAAACACAAACATAATTTTGGTTTGGATTTTTTTTTCATTTATTTAATATATCAGGAGGCTCAAATATGGAAATGGTCCAGATACCCTTCAAATTCTGAAAGGACTTGCAAAAGGACTGTGCACACAGCTGCAGGAGGATTCTGTGGCCATCATTTGCAATCAGCCATACCATCTACATATAACCCTTCATCCCATGTAATTTAGTTTTGCCTGTTTTTGTACTTTACATCAATTGAATTGTCTGGATACATTATTTTGTGTCTTGTTTCTTTCACTAGACATCATGCTTCTTAAGATTCTCCCATGTCAAGAATGCAAGAATGTGGTTTATCTATTTTAAACTGCTGCATACTATTCCATTGTATGAAAATACATCAACATATTTATTCACTCTACTGTTGATGGACATTTAAATTGTTCCAAGTGTATGTGTGTGTGTGTGTGTGTGTGTGCATGTGTGTGTGTGTGTGTGTTTTAGCATCATGAACAATGCTTCTGTGAATATTTTTGTACATGTCTTCAGATAAATACGTTCAAGAGTTTCTCTGGAATATATAAACAAGAATGGAATTACTGGATGATAGGTATGTGCACGGTCACATTTTTGAGATATTGTCAAACTGTTTTCCAAAGCAATTGTGCCTATTTACACAGCCACTGTCAATGGATGAGAATTTTCCTCAACAACAATTTGGCAGGTGTGAAACAGGACATTTAGCTTTCCTTTTCTGTGCAAGTCTACTCATATTTTTGCCCATTTTCCCACTGAGTTGTTTTTCTTTTCCTTATTGATTTGGAAACGAATTCCTTGTCAGTTACGTGTATTCTAAATATCTGCTCCATGTTTGAGGCTTTCTCCATTATAATTACAATATCCTTTAATGAACAAAGATTGTTACATTAGTAGCAATTTTGTACTTTATAGTTTGCACTTTATGTGTCTTGCTTAAGAAATACTCCTTTACCCTGATTCCTAGAGATATTATTCTGTATTTTCCTTTAAACATTGTATAGTATTTTACCTTTCACATTTATATCTTTAATGAATCTGGAATATATCTGTGTATATTATATGTAATTTTGCCTGAGATAGGAATACTATTTCCATCTTTTAAATGTGGAAATACTCTAGTCCTTTCCACACCGGTTTGTGATGCTGAACCAGTTACAAATTAATTTTCCATATGCCGACCTGTTTCTGAGCTCTTTGTGCTGGTCCGTTGGTTTATTTTCAGGTCAGTTTAGGAGCCATTACTCATCATTTGAAGGGCAAAACTACAAAATTAGGAATTGTAATATGCACTCTTAACTTGTCAAAGTCTAAAGTTCATCTGTATCTTTACCCTTTTCCTGAAGGGTCAAGAACCTTAGAACAATTATTTAACTCCATTTATCTCTTCCAGCTCTCATCTAGTTTAATTCTATTTTGTTTTTCCTTCATAAGCCAATATCCACTAAAATTTGGTCACATTTTAGCACTTTATTTATTCATCATCCTTTTCTCACCTCAGATCTCCCATCTGAGATCATCTTCTTTCAGCTTAAAATGCATTCCTTTTAGTGAGCCTGCTGAGGGCAAACTTGGTTTCTGTTATCCTGAAAATGTCTTTATTTTACTCTCATTCTTCAAAGATACTATCACTGAGAAGGAAAATTCCAGGCAGTTATTTTCTCCCAGCCCATTGAAGATGCTGTTCCATTTCCGGGGTCCATTGTTGCTCTTGAGAAATCAGCCACCAGTCTAATCACTATTCCTTTGTCTTTCTTTTCTTGTTACATGCTTACAAGATCTTCTTTTTATTATTTGATTTTCTGCTCTGATGTGTACAAATGTGATTTATTTTTATTCATTTTGCTTGGAATGCTTTAAGTTCTCTTAACCTGAGAACGTGTTTCTTTAAACAATTCTGGAAAATTTCACCTCCTATGTCATTGAATGTTTTCTTTTCCCGTTCTCCCTTGTCCATCTGGAACTCTGAGCAGACGTAGTTAGACCTTCTTACTCTAGCCTTCATGTCTCTTGACTCCTCTTTTGTCACTTAGCTGCATTCTGGAAAAGGTCTTCAGAGCTATCTTTTTGTTCAATAATTCTCCCTTTGGCCTTGCTTAATCCATTGTTGGACTTATCCACTGAACCTTTTTTTAAAAATAAATTTATTTATTTTATTTATTTATTTGGCTGCGTTGGGGCTTCGTTGCTGCATGCAGGCTTTCTCTAGTTGCGGCAAGAGGGTGCTACTCTTTGTTGCAGTGCACGGGCTTCTCGTTGTGGTGGCTTCTCTTGTTGCGGAGCACGGGCTCTAGGCGCGCAGGCTTCCATAGTTGTGGTGCGTGGGCTCAGCAGTTTAGGCTTGCAGACACTAGAGTGCAGGCTCAGTAGTTGTGGTGCACAGGCTTAGCTGCTCTGCGGCATGTGGGATCTTCCTAGACCAGGGCTCGAACCCATGTCTCCTGCATTGGCAGGCGGATTCTTTTTTTTTTTTTTTTTTTTAATTAATTAATTAATTATTTTTATTTATGGCTGTGTTGGGCCTTCGTTTCTGTGTGAGGGCTTTCTCTAGTTGTGGCAAGCAGGGGCCACTCTTCATCACGGTGTGCGGGCCTCTCACTATCGCGGCCTCTTGTTGCGGAGCACAGGCTCCGGACGTGCAGGCTCAGTAATTGTGGCTCACGGGCCTAGTTGTTCCACGGCATGTGGGATCTTCCCAGACCAGGGCTCGAACCCGTGTCGCCTGCATTGGCAGGCAGATTCTTAACCACTGCGCCACCAGGGAAGCCCCGCAGGTGGATTCTTAACCACTGCGCCACCAGGGAAGTCCTCATCCACTGAACTTTTCATTTTATTATAGCATTCATTTCTTCTGGGTTCTTTTTCAAAGCTTCTGGTAAGTTTTATAATCTCTTAGTACTTGCCCAATTTTCAAGCTTACCTTTCATTTACGAAAACACTTTAATATGAGTAGATTATATTCTCCTTCCAATAATTCCACAGCTAAAGTCTTTGTGGATCCAATTCCACTGTCTGTTGGTGTGCTCACACTCCACGCAACTTTATCTGTAGGGATTCTCTGAGCCTCCGTTGAAGTTGCATTATTTTAGAGAAGATTTCAGCTTCCTGCTGCCAGTTGGCTGAGGGCACCACTCAGCCCACAAGGACCACTTTAAATTCAATGCTCCACTTCAGGCTTTCAGATTACACACAGACACATGTAAATAAAGACAACAAACTGTGTTGGGCCAGCTGTGGTTACAAATTCTCAGGGAAGATTTATTTTTCCTCTGCACCAAGCACCAAGGCTGAGACAGAATATTTTCCTCATGGTACCCTTCTGCATGGTGGCTTTCTTTATATGTACCTTTACTCTGAAGGCATAAGTTCTTCAGGATACTAGGTTTACATAGATGTTCCCTGTTAGTATTCCCACTTTAAGCAGGTGCTGGTCTCTCCTGTGCCCTTATAGACATGGTAAAGTAACCTCAATGTCTCCACGACAGAGCAAAACTCACAGGGTGCAAGACAACTTTCTCACCTACTTCTCTCCTAAGATTCCTATTTTCATTTCCTTTTTGATCTCTGAGAAATCTTTCCTTCCATACTAGGTCTTCAATAAGTTTGAAAAAAATAAACAGATAGATGACAGAAAGATAGGTAGGTAGATAGATAGACAGATAGATAGACAAAGGAAGGGAGGGAGGGAGGGGGGAGGGAGGAAATAGTATAATGCACTTGAGTTGTATCCATTGGAAATATTCGGGAGAGGGGCATTAGATGTACCCAGTATGCCATACTCCATGACGTGAACTCCTGGGTTGCAACTCTTTTAATTTCTTAACATGACTAGCAGAAACAGCAGCCAATGGTCAGGAAGAACCTCTCCACACTGGCAAATGTTTCTTCTCTCCTCCAAGTTGGGAATCAGCACTTTTATTCATTCATTCATTTATCATTTACATGGCAAGTCATATCGAGTGCCCACTAGGTTTGAGTCACTGTGAGACAATAAATCTGTCAACTCATTGAAGCACAGCAGGGCAGGATCACCAAGTAAATACAAATCAAAACCTGAATATAAGAGATTAACCGTGTAAAACACAATAATGTAAGTTTACTATATCAGCATCTCAAAATGTTTCCTTATAGAAATTTCCAAACAAATACTAGAGCAGTTAGAACAGTATGACAAACCCCCACAAACCCATTTCCCAGCTTCAACAAACAAGTCATACCCAAACTTCCTTCATCATCCATACTCCCAACCTCTTTCTCCCTCTCATATTATTTTGAAGGAAATCGGAGACATCGTATCATTTGACTTGTAACTAATTCAGTCAGTACATCAGTTTTTAAAGCACAGAGGCTATGTTTTTTTCTGACTTAACTGTGTGATGTCTAGAACCACGATGCCTACAAACACCCACAGTTCCTATATGTCATCCTTCTCCACCAGTGAAAGCATGCATCCTAACTAAGATGTCTGGGAAGAAAACACCCCCTCCATCAACACCGCACCCCCAGAGATTGCAGACTCTACATCTACTACATCTGGGCTGCAATAGTTTCTCCGTGATGGAAAAAAAACAAACAAACTGAAAGTCCTCTGGAAACTATAGTACTTATGATAACTCTCCAAATTACCACCTATACTTAATCATTAACGCCCTTAGCGGAATCTGTCTCAGAGGGCAAAATGCACTTCCTATTAGTTATATGGAAGTTGGGATATAAAAAATATTTATTTACAGATACAGTCATCCAACAGACTGGAATATCAGGGCCTCTAAATTTATGACTTACATATGAGCAAGAGTTAATAGGATCTGTATCTAGTCCTTAGGTATAATTCAGAAAAGTTAATTGCTGTGAAATACTAGCCTGGTTTCCTGTGGTCACATTATAAGATGTAATGATCTACCAAAGCACAAAACTCAGTGTGATAGAGGAGATATCAAATTCTCCTGCCGTTACAGAAACATGTGGAAATCTTCTCAATACGAATTTTTCTACTGCGGCAAATAAGTAGATTGGATAACTGTACCCCACATTAATAACCCTACTATGTCGTATTTTAGTTTAAAGTCTCAAAAGCTTACAAATACTAGCCAAAATTTCATGGTATAACACATAGACAAAGTTATTTCTCAAAAAAATTAAAAACGATTTTCATCATTTTAATGAGATTTTAACTCTTTCACTTAAACGTAATTGGCTCCAGCCATAGGAAGAATTAATTGTGTTAAAGAAGAGAGTAAAATTATCATGTTTAATAACTGCAGCTTATATTCCTTTCTAGTTATAAAACTAACTCTTGATTTAAATAAGGTTTCTACCTACCTTGACCACACGTGTTAGTGTATGAAAGTCTTAGCTCAAACTATTGTGGCAAAACATTAAATTTAAACAGTATGCTGTTCCAATGACCTTAGTCAAACAACCTCCTACTCCCCCATGAAGCAACAACCAAAAAACATGTTACATTTGTGAATACACATATATAAAAAGAACACAGTTCATGTGTTTATAAAAAGCTCCTCACTGCAGATTTTAGCTGTGACATCTATGTACAGGGTAATTTACAGCTCTGTAATAAACAGTAAGGTCTGCTTATTTCACATTCTTCATTGGTGGTGAACTCTCAGTGAGTGTTGACTGATGCATATATGAATGGATAAAAATATAAGAACTGTCCACACATAAACCATAAAGTGCATGAAATAGGTTTAACTCTCTTGTAATTTTTACTTTCATAATATAACTGAAGCAAAGTCTAATACAAAGTATTATTTTAAAGTATACTGTTTGTAAAAGAGAAATAATATAGTATCATCTCCTTTTTCAAGAAGGATGTTTGTTTTAAAAAAAGCCCTCACACTTAAAAGTAAAAAAGCCATTAGTTTCAGTAAAAAAAAAAAAAAAAAAAAAAAAAACCAACAAAAATGAGCCACTAAAACCAGTAAATTCCAAAATTTTCAGAAATAAAGTGCAGGGATTTTTGATAAGCCATTTTTTAGGTTTTTTTTTCTTTTTTGTTTGTTTCTTTGCTTGCTTGCTTGCGTTAATCATATGCAAACCTCAATGATCAGCGTGAGTGTTAATGAGGCTTTTTCTGTGCCATTTCCAATCTCTTCGATTTAATCTGATAAAGGAAACAATTTAAATGTTTCAGGGGAGGTATGAATTCTTTGTCCAGACAGTTTGAATGAGGTGGAGTGAAAAAACAAATTCCATTCATCAGATCCCCACTGGTGAGAACACACTCCCAGCTCACCATGAGTATGGAGGTCAACACACCTGCAGTGGTTTACTGTGCGATTATGGAGGCTGGGTGTAGCCCCAAGGCACTGAGCACACTCGCCCTGTGCATGGAATTGCTCTGCTCGAGCGGTGAGTAGGGAGACCTGCGGGAAAGATCTGGCTTCTGTGGAAGCTTCTGCTGGTGAAATCCACTGGGGATTCTAGGAGCGAGCAGCTACAGCTTTAGGATGGATGGAGCACCGTCTGTCACAGTGGGTGTTGCGCTGAACTTACACAGGGAGAGAGACTCCCCCATTCACCAGGTCAGGTGCAAAGCACTATGGTATCTATTCTAAGTTTCTAGAGAAGACCTAAAGCCAGGCAGTGACTGAGAAATTTAGATGCATTATCTAGTCTTAGGACATCAGAATTAGGGAAAAAACTTCAAAATCATGTATCCACCTAAATTCATTTTATTCATTTTCCCCAATTACATCTCCAGATGTATAACTGTTTTATTCCTGTTTTAAATATTAGAGGTTTTATGTTTGTAAGAAGTATTTTAATCATCTTATAAAATATGATCTTTAAACAGGATAAACTCAGCCCCCCAAAAAAGTAAAACAGAGACTCTGAAGAGTGACTTATCAATACATATCAACCATTGTTCTTATGTGAATCAAAACCACAATGAGATATCACCTCACACCTTTTAGAATGGTTATCATCAAAAAGACAGGATAACAAATGGTGGCAAGGATGTAGAGGAAAGGGAACACTGGTGCACTGCTGGTGGGAATGTAAGTTGGTACAGCAATTGTGTAAAACAATACAGAGGTTCCACACACACACACACACACAAATAAAAGTAGAACTACCCTACAATAAGGCAATTCCACTTCCGGGTGTATATCCAAAGAAAATGAAACCACTGTCTCAGAGATATCTGCACTCCCATGTTCATTGCAGCATTATTCATAATAGCCAAGATATGGAAAAAGCTAAGCGTCATTCAATGGATGAACAGATAAAGAGGAAGAAGAATATAAGAAAAAAATATATATATATCTCCTGCCATTTGCAACAACATAGATGGAGCTTGAGGGCATTATGCTAAGTGAAATAGCCAAGACAGAGAAAGAAAAATACTGCATAGTATCACTTACATGGGGAATCTTAAAGAAAAAAAAAAGTCCAACTCATAGAAAAGAGCCTAGAAAAGTGGCTGCCAGGGACTGGAGGAGGAAGTTTAAAGGAAATGGGGAGAAGCTGGTAAAAGGGTACAAACTTTTAGCTATAAGATGGATAAGTTCTGAAGACGTAATTTAAAACATGGTGACTATAGTTGATAATATAATTGAAATTTACTAAAAAAGCAGAACTTAAATGTTCTCACCAAAAAGAGAAAAAGATTTTTTTTAAATTTTTTTTTTCTTTTTTTTAAATAAAGATTTTTTTTTTTCCAGACCGGGGCACGAACCCGCGTCCCCTGCATCGGCAGGCGGACTAGCAGCCACTGGGCCACTAGGGAAGCCCCTTTTTTTAATTTTTAAACACTGTTTTTTATCGTTAGTGTGGTTTACTATTATGTACCCACATCTGTCTTTTTAGATAAATTATTCATAGAGATTGCAAATATGCTTTATGTGTATCTTAGGATGAAAGAAAATGTGCCAAGGCAGGTGCAAGGGCTAAGAGAACACAGCTTCCTGTTTTCCTTTGTTTCCTCTGTTGAAAAAAAGAAATCACCCCTGAGGGCTTCCCTGGTGGCGCAGTGGTTGAGAATCCGCCAGCCGATGCAGGAGACAAGGGTTCGTGCCCTGGTCCGGGAAGATCCCACATACCGCGGAGCAACTAAGCCCGTGAGCCATGGCCGCTAGGCCTGCGCGTCCGGAGCCTGTGCTCCACAACGGGAGAGGCCACAACAGTGAGAGGCCCGCATACCGCAAAAAAAAAAAAAAAAAAAAAAAAAGAAATCACCCCTGAGAAAAGCCTCTAAGAAAGGCCTCTAGTGGTAATTTCTGGAATGGTATTAAATAGATTGCTGTACAAAGGGGAAAAAAAAGGCAAAGCAAGGTGGACTATAGTGTCTATCGTAGGGTGACATGTCAGCAGAGGAGGTGTTTCTCCTGTGAATTCTATAATAATAATATAATAATATAATTCTATAAAATTAAATTAAATTAAATTAAAATATAATAATATAATTCTATAAAAGGTCATCCACAACCAAGAGACAGACTCTGCTCCATCCCTTCTGAAGCTACAGCTGCTTCCTCCTAGAATCCCCAATGGATTTCAATCACAGAAGCTTCCACTGAAGCCTGAGTTCCTCCTCCCAGGGCCTTGCACTCAGCCTGAGCAGCTCCATATATAGGAAGGGGGCACAGAGCACCTCAGGGTCACGCCCAGTGTGTATGGGGGGGCTGGAGGCCACGGCACCCACATCTCGACCTCTAGACACATGGTGAGCTATGGGAGTGACCTCGCTGAAGGAACCTGTGTGTTGGCAATGAGAAGATGACCATGCAGAACTTAAACGACCGCCTAGCAAGCTACCTAGAAAAAGTGCGGTCCCTGGAGCAGTCCAACTCCAAACTTGAACTGCAGATCAAGCACTGGTATGAAACCAACACGCCTGGCACCTGTCGGGACCACAGTGCATATATGGAACAAATCAACGAGCTGCGAAATCAGGTGAGGCCTGACACCTGTGCTTTCTACTCCACTGTTCAGCTGCATCATACATCAAGAAGGGCACATATGTTAGGTGGGTCTGAATGGACATTGTAAAGCAAATCAGGCTTAAATGCTACCTCTATAAAGATGGCATATTCTATCATCTACCCTTGGAGCTGGAGTACCTGACTACATAATAGGTTGACTGTAAACCATACATTAAAAAAAATAATCTAATTACATATAAAATATTAACATTTTATCCTCCAGGCTTATAATCTGTATTTTTGTCACAGTTTACCAAGTCAGGACTAAGTGGATAGTGAACATTTTTTTTCTGGAAAGATCTCAGATTTTTTTATGTGGTAATAAATCTTTCTTAGTTTTTTTACCTAATTTCCATCAACTTTTAAAACCCCAGTCACTTTAGAGATTTTCCTCCTTTCATTTATATAAAAGTTGTAATACAAGTATTACAATATGATCCAGAACACTGGATCATAAATTTCTATGATAAAGTGAGTCAGGGTGGAAATGGGGGCAGGGGTATTGGTCTTAATGATAAGTGGATTTTAAAATGTCTTTAAAATGTTTAATAATCTGATCATCATCAGCAAGCAGTTCAGAAACCATCTCTACAGTAATAAAATGTTTTATTGCCCCCAATTCAAATTTATTGCAATCGTACCTGCTCCCATGTCATACCAGAAAGTTGGAGCTCTCCATTTCATCAATTATGTGAAATAAAAGAAGACTTCGCTCCTAACTGAAGATTTTGAATATGACACAGGGCACTTACTCTGTTTTAAAATTCTTATCTAATCAAGAAAAGTGTCCCTTTCGTTTTCATTTCTATTTTAACATTCCTCTTTCTTCTCAGCAAAGACCACTCTCTTTTCTTGCGTTGTATTAGACATGAGTGCAATTTGATTCAGATTCCACAGGAAGTTAGTTTGGGCTTTCAGAACCGTGGGGATGTGAGGCAAAGGTGTTTAAATTGCCCCTCTGCCAACAGGTCATTCTTCTCAGGCTCCCACTAAAAACGTTCAAAACCAGCCAACGAGGGCTTCCCTGGTGGCGCAGTGGTTGGGAGTCCGCCTGCCTATGCAGGGGACACGGGTTCGTGCCCCGGTCCGGGAAGATCCCACATGCCGCGGAACGGCTGGGCCCGTGAGCCATGGCCGCTGAGCCTGCACGTCCGGAGCCTGTGCTCTGCAACCGGAGAGGCCACAACATTGAGAGGCCCGCGTACTGCAAAATAATAATAATAATAATAATCGTTTTAAAAAAAGAATGAAGCACATTATGCTTGAAATGGAAGTAGATGAAAAGCAAAATTAGCAAAAACTTTCTCAAGGCAGAATGCTTCTCTTTATGATAATAAACTGCATAAATCATCATCGGGTGCTTTCTTTCTTTACGTGGTAATTGTATGTTATGAAATGTTTCTCACTATTTTTTTGTTTGTTTGTTTTTTTTTTTGTGGTACGCGGGCCTCACTGTTGTGGCCTCTCCCGTTGCGGAGCACAGGCTCCGGACGCGCAGGCTCAGCAGCCACGGCTCACGGGCCCAGCCGCTCCACGGCATGTGGGATCTTCCCGGACCGGGACACGAACCCGTGTCTCCTGCATTGGCAGGCGGATTCTCCACCACTGCGCCACCAGGGAAGCCCTCTCACTATTTTTTTAATAACAGTTTTAATGAAGTATAATCCACACACCATAAAATTCATCCTTGTAAAGTATGCAATTCAGTCGTCTTTAGTATGTTCACAGGATTGTGCAGCCATCACCACTATCTAATCTTAGAGCACTTTCATCACCCCAAAAAGAAGCTCCATTAGCAGTCACCCCAATCCTCTTCCCCCCAGCCCCTGACAACCGCTAATCTATTTGCTCTCTCTATGGATTTGCCTAATCTAGACCAGACATTTCATATAAATGGAATCATACAATGTGTTCTTTTGTACACAGATGTTCATAGCAGCATTATCCATAATAGCCCCAAAGCGGAAACAACTCAGATGCCCATCAACTGATGAATGGATAAACAAAATGTGGTATATCCCTACAATAGAATAGTATTCTGCAATAAAAAGGAATGAAATACTGATACATGCTACAACATGGATGAACCTTAAAAACATGATGCTACATGAAAGAAACCAGATACAATGCTCTAGTGAGCATTCTAAATTCTAAATTTCACTAAATTTGCATTTTAGTGAGTAATAACTGCCTTGCAAATGTTTCCAGGAAAAAATAAATTTGCCCTCTGTCATTGTATTCTAGTAAATGAATAGCTTGGATTTAAATTTTAATATTTAAGTTTGTAAATAAATAGGATTGTGAGGGACTTCCCTGGTGGTGCAGTGGTTAAGAATCTGCCTGCCAGTGCAGGGGACACGGGTTCGAGCCCTGGTCCAGGAAGATCCAATGTGCCATGGAGCAACTAAGCCCGTGTGCCACAACTACTGAGCCCATGAGCCACAACTACTGAAGTCCGCGCACCTAGACCCCATGCTTCACAACAAGAGAAGCCACTGCAATGAGAAGCTCACGCACCGCAACGAACAGTAGCCCCCACTCGCTGCAACTAGAGAAAGCCCGTGAGTAGCAACAAAGACCCAACGAAGTCAAAAATTAAAAGATATATATATATATATATGATCTTGAGTGTGATTATTATATTGAAAATAATCATGTGATTCACTTAGGATAGTAATATCTACCCTTTTATTGAGCACGTACTATGAACTAAACAGTATGCCAGCATTTTATATGCATTTCTCATTTAATCTTCACAATTAAATTAAAATCTTCTACCCATGAGGTAGAGGGTATTAGGTTGAATCATATGAACTTGCCAATATGGGATCGTTTCTGACCTTCAAAAATAGCAGTTTGACCTTATAGTATTATCCCTATTTTTCATATAAGGACAAATGAGAATTATATATGAAGACATGAAATAAGTACTTTCCCAAATTCACAGTTACCAAGTAACAGAGCAAGACTGAACCTCAGGGCTGTTTGTCTAAAGTCATGATACCTTTTTAAGCAATTAATTACATGACAAATAATTACTGAGTCACACTTGAAATGAATGCCTATCCTGAGTTGTTGTTTTCTAATTGTCATTTTCACTAGCCAGACACTTACAACACCCATTGTCACAAATGTCCAGCTAACATCACACACAAGATTTGATTCAGCACAATTTTTGTCAGAAAAGATATTATTTTCACCCCTTCTCATCCCTTTCCTTTTCAAAGAAGTAAAGAGGTTTCACTCTCACTTTTTTTTCTTAATTTCCTTCTAAGTCCCTTTTGTTAGTAAATTGCTTTTAAAGATGTTAAGAACTTTTAGAAGTGAATTCTTTCTCACATACCAAGACACATTCCTGAAACTGACATGCAAATACCAGACATTGTGAGTCTAATTAATAAAAAACTTGCAGGAGATGGGTTTGAAATTCACTAGGCATGGCCATTGTCATATGGTAATAGTGACGCTTTGTCAAAAGAGGTAGGATTATTATTTTTGACTCAATTTCCTACCATAAAAAAGGAAGATTAATCCTCACTTTTTGGTCTATCCCTAGTTTCTTCCACGTAATCTTTCAAAGAAGATGAGACCACACATACACGTGGAACCAGATGGTTCTAACCTCCAGTTCTACCAGTAGGTACTGTGTGAAAGTGAAGCATTAATCTCTGTATCTGTCTATACTTCTTTTTTTTTTTTTAATGTATCTATACTTCTTATACAAGTTAAGAACCAGAACAGCACAATCCTACTTCTGACAGGCATGCAGATCCAGAGAACATTTGTAGGTCTTTATATACAGGTTTCTTTATCACACATCAGAATCATCATCAATGTGTTTCAGGACTTTATATGAAATCATCAGTGCAGAAGTGGAGCTATCAAATGCAGAGGGAACCCCTAGAGGTGAAGTTAGGATGGAGAGAATTATCTTTTTTTTTCTGGGCTTTGGGAATTACTTCCTCACTGAGTCTTTACAACATCTAAAAAGAAGAATGACATGAAATGATGTAAAATCAAAACTTTACCAGTCGGGCTTCCCTGGTGCCACAGTGGTTAAGAATCCGCCTGCCAATGCAGGGGACATGGGTTCAAGCCCCGGTCCGAGAAGATCCTACATGCCACGGAGCAACTAAGCCCATGGCCACAACTATTGAGCCTGCGCTCTAGAGCCCACGAGCCAAAACTACAGAAGCCCGCGCACCTAGAGCCGGTGCTCTGCAACAAGAGGAGCCACACCAATGAGAAGCCTGTACACTGCAAGGAAGAGCAGCCCCCACTCACCACAACTAAAGAACGCCCACGCAGCAAGGAAGACCCAACGCAGCCAAAAATAAATAAATAAAAATAAAGTTCCCTTTAAAAAAAAAAAACACTTTTTTTTTTTTTTTTTTTTTTTTTTTTTTTTTTTAAATAAACACTTTACCAGTGGATACCCTTTGCTCTCACTCTCACTCACTGGAGAGCAGTCTCAGGTTTATACCCTGAAATAACAATTCCGTCTTAAGGCATTGGTACGCAATTTCTACTTTTAAATTTCCCTTTAAACATCTGTTTTCTCTCTCCTAGACTCACTTCCAAAATTCACCTTACCAGGGTATTATTTTATCTTCCTCCTCGTCTCTCTCACAATCCTCCCCTGCTTTTGAGAACCACTGAGCTGTGAAATCCAGAAATTATCCTCAAGCGTGACCACCAGGATCCTTGTTCATCCTCATCTCAAAAGCACAGCATAAAAGTCAGTAACTCAATATTCTTTCATTCAGTCACAGGATCTTAAATTGTTATTCAAAGCAAAAAAGAAAGGTATCATCTAGCAAGCAATCAGTAAATTGCACAGAGTGGAAGGTTTTTTTGTTTTTTGTTATTTTGCCGCACCTGGCAGCTTGCAGGATCTTAGTTCCCCGACCAGGGATCGAACCTGGCCCCAGCAGTGAAAGGGTCAAGTCCTAACCACTGGATTGCCAGGGAATTCCAGTGGAAGGTCTGTCTTTAAGAGAAAGAACTCAGGAGGAAAATCCTGCAAACAAAGACCAGGAAACTAACCCATCTGACATGAGAAGATGAACACATGTTTTACTTAATAAAAATCTAGGGATTTACAAATGCCATATAAATAATATCCTCATTTTGAATATTCTCTAAACTCTACAAAAATGGAAGATGTAATTCTTTTGAACAGTCACCCAAGTCATATTCCTCTGTGCCTCAACTTATGTAATCATTTTGCCAACAAGCCCATTTTATACATTCCCACCTTCCTGTATTTTTACAGCTGTCAAAGGAAGTTACTTTCACTTCTAAAAACTCTAAAATAGAGGCTTAATTATTTAGCTTCGCCTTCCCTCCCCCCACAAAAAAAAAGCCACTGAAGAAGAAATACTTCTCTTTTCAGCTTCTGAAGTTGCTCCCCATTCATAATTGGATTCAGAATAAATCTTGGTCAAAGCATACCAGTAAATTAGAGCAATGTCATTTTCAAATGAAATGAATTTTAAATGACACATTCAAATACATTAAGGATTAAGTTCTTTCAAGTGAAATAACTCTAAGTGTGCAAGAATGAAGTTTAACCAAATACTAGGCTAAGACTCAGGATAAAAAATGAAGTAGACATAGCCCTTGCCTGAGAAGCTTACAGTCTAGGATAATATATATGTATAGAAATACAAAGGTATAATGTGTAAACATAATGTATAGATATTGAACAAGATTGTTTAAAATTGACATATAAGCATTAGAGTTGGAAAGTATACATTTCAGCACTAAATTGATTCCAAGTTCAAAAATTCAAGTTAATCATATTCCCACATTATGTGATATCACGAAGTTACAATTCTGAATTTGGCACATTCCTTCTGACTCTGTAAGCAAGTAATAGTCTGTGTTCATTTCTAGGGCAATAAAATGGATTCACTCTGTCTCAGGGGGATGCTACTTGTGAGGGAATAATAGTTTATACCCATAATGTTAAGTTCCTGGGTGGGAAGTGCAAGTTTAACTAGTACTTCATAAGATCTCTGGAGATGTGGTTACATGTCAAAAGGTATAACTAAAAACACATTTGCCTATAGGTTCCCCAAATTTCATTTGTGATGCCATTTCTGATAAACCACGAAGAGTAGTAGATCACTGGGTCTCAGGCTGTACACTGAGAAATGAAATTCAAAGAGAAAGCTTTTTTTTTTTTTTTTTTTTTTCGGTACGCGGGCCTCTCACTGTTGTGGCCTCTCCCGTTGCGGAGCACAGGCTCCAGACGCGCAGGTTCAATGACCATGGCTCACGAGCCCAGCCGCTCCGCGGCATGTGGGATCTTCCCGGACCGGGGCACGAACCCGCGTCCCCTGCATCGGCAGGCGGACTCTCAACCACTGCGCCACCAGGGGGAAGCCCAAAGAGAAAGCTTTTTTGAAAAGGAAAGAGCTAAAACTCCTGGTTGATGTGCAGGGCAGAAACCCAGTCTCACGATTTGGGGGTCAGAGCGACCCTCTGTCCTTTTCGTTTTCACTGTAAGCAGCAGGGTTGTGCTGTCTATAGAAGGCACTGCAGACCCAGATCCTATCTTGGCCATCTCCTGGCTGTGTGGCCTTGAATAAGTCACTTAACATCCTCACCCTCAGATTGCTCTTCTGTAAAATGGGATAAAAATATCCACCTTAAGAGGTTGCCACAAAGGTTAAAAATAATGTCTGTAGTTTACCTGCTCAATGTCTAGAACATATTAAGTACACAATAACTACTAATGGTTCAAACAAGGACAAGAGCAGAAAAAAACCGATTGTAACGCCGGTAATAGTTTAAAGGAATCCTTGGTAAAAAATCTCCGTATAGGGGCTTCCCTGGTGGCGCAGTGGTTGAGAGTCCGCCTGCTGATGCAGGGGATACAGGTTCGTGGCCCGGTCGGGAAAGATCCCACATGCCGCGGAGCGGCTGGGCCCGTGAGCCATGGCCGCTGAGCCTGTGCGTCCGGAGCCTGTGCTCCGCAACGGGAGAGGCCACAACAGTGAGAGGCCCGCGTACCGCAAAAAAAAAAAAAAAAAAAAAAAAAAAAAAAATCTCCGTATAAAGCTGGGGCCCCTGGCATTTCCACATAACAAGTTTCCATTCTCTCAAGAAATGGAACAAATGGATGGATTATGGCCCCCTCTCTTCAAGCTGATCCTGCATTGGATTGCTGCTTCCTTTCTATAACTATTGTGAATGAGAATATGTGAATTCTGCAAATTTCTTGCTTAAAAACCCCTTTATTTAGACATCCCACTTGCTTGCTCTTTGTGAAGTGTATAAGTTAGGAGTAAGTAAGTCCCTTGGCACATCTCCCTTCTATAAAAAGGTAAAAGGAAGCTGTAGTTGGATTTCACTCTGAGTTCATCATTCCTGTTCCCAGGAAGTGATAAAAAAAAAAAAAAAAAAAAAAAAAGGGTCACAAGATCCTTCCATTTGCCAGAACTGATGATACTCTAGAGGACTGACATGGGCTTCAAGTGGAACGTCTCTGCATTTGCCCCCAAATCACCAGTGGGCACAGCTGGCTCTAGCTGTTCACAGGACTATTCACAGGATTGAAGAACCTCACCTTCAGGGAGGCTGGAGTCAGAGGAGATACTATCTGGATATTTGGGGGTTAAGGGGTTGAGGATATGAGCACTGATACAATTTCAATAAACAAAAAGATCAATTCTTTTTGATACACTAGCAAAGCTGGCGGCAGAGTAATGAACTTTCAGACAAGGCTCCTGATTTCATGGAGTTTACTAGGAAGGTCAAACTTCATGTAAAGGAAGACCTGCTGGAAATACTATCATATTCTACTCAAAAATAGCATTTTTCAATATTTAAGAGGTCTTCTTTCTGAATTAGAAAAATAGAAACCATGCAACAATCTAACGACAAGACTTTCAAATCTTTGAAAATTTAAATTCCAGTATCAATCTGGAAAATGCCTTTGTTCCCCACCTTCCACCAGTGCGTTTCACAACAGTTTCTGAAAAGATATTCTGCTAGAAGATACACTACATCATGATCAGATGGTTTACATTGAGTCTTCTAAAGGAAACAGGTAGGAAATATGAGTGAACTTTAAGAAACTTAAGAATTAGGAAGAAATATTCATGAGTTTATCCATTCAGCAGTCACTCTTTGCTTTCCTACGGTGCATAAGACACTGGGCAGTGCTGAGAATACAAGCAATAGAATAATTTGGAGATGAAAAATTCCTTATGACAACCTATCTGTACTCCACCCAGATTTCTTCTTTCTATCACAAATATGTAATGGGAACAATTATTCAATTAGTTCTATACCAATGAATTGTCAATGTGCATAAACCATTTTCTTGTTGAGATGGCCAAAAAAGGTTGGCAGGGAGGGGAGACATATTTTTGAATGGAGAGAGTGAACTTTTCAACGGCAACACCCAGTCGGTAACCTATAAAAGGTTAGCCTTTCTGACACCGAACCATCCCTGGCTGTGGGTCTCTAGAGCAGCACCATGTCATTCTCCGCGCGCACCTCTGGGCTGCCCCAGTGGCCGTCCTCCCAAAGTGGGACATTGGGCAGAGCCAGGGGCATTTCTGCCTCAAGCATCGGAAGCATTTACGGGGGAAGTGCCTTGGGCTTTGGAGGCAGCTATGGGGGAGGCTTTTCAGCTGCTTCCATGTTTGGTTCCAGTTCTGGCTTTGGCGGTGGCTCTGGAAGTTCCTTTGCAGGAGGACTGGGCGCTGGTTATGGAGGAGCCAGGGGAGGTGGCTTTGGGAGCCTTGGGATTGGATTTGGGGGAAGCCCAGGGGGGGGCTCTCTAGGGATTCTCTCTGGCAACGATGGATGCCTTCTTTCTGGATCAGAGAAGGAAACTATGCAAAATCTTAATGACAGGTTGGCTTCCTACCTGGATAAGGTTCGAGCTCTAGAAGAGGCTAACGCTGACCTAGAAAACAAAATTCGAGAATGGTACGAAACACGAGGATCTGGGACTGGAGACCCCGGGTCACAGAATGATTATAGTAAATATTATCTGTTGATTGAAGACCTCAGGAATAAGGTAACAAAATGGCTTTTTAGAGGAGCTTTGGGAATTATTTTTGACTTTTCTTTTTTGCTATTTCAATATTTTACAGTCATAAATCACCTAAAACTTAGATATCTTTCCATTCAACTGTATTTGGAATAATTTCTCATCTTAAGATATTTAGTTTTATTTTATCATTTACCATAAAGTGATTGTTTTTTACACTACCTTTTCTGGGGGAAATGTATGTTTCTTAATTTTTAAATAATATTCTCTACACATATTTTCTTTTAAAAAGTTAACTGCCTTAAACCCTTAATAAAATAGCATTATAACATCACCTAAAATTTTCCTTTCAAAGATATATTTGCAAAACACTATCTTTAACGACCTCACTTTGTGTGTCTCCCCCTGTTTTGCCAGATCATTTCTGACAGCACTGCAAATGCCCAGCTCCTCTTGCAGATCGACAATGCAAGACTGGCTGCCGAAGACTTCAGAATGAAGTGAGTAGAATAAAAGAAAGACTAATGATGATTGACATGCCCCAGTATCTCTTCTTTTTCTCTATTTTCCTGCCTTCATTGATGGCAAATATTTCCAACCTTCTGCAGTTCACATGCTCCATACATTTAATGTTTTGGTAAATTCACATTGGGCATTCTATTAGAAAGTAACTAGATTCAAACACAATTCACATTACATGTCCTTAGTTATAAAGTACTTAAAGCCAGGGCTATGGATTGCCATATTTGACATTTGTTATTGACTCACGTTGCGACATAATTCCACCAGGGTCCTAAACCTCAATCCTCCATGCATCAAAATGAATTACTAATGTTTTTGCCTGGGCGTTAAACGAAGTGACCTTTTTCCCAATGACACATACAACTTAAATATTAACCAGGCATTTATTTTTATATTGCCTCCTCCTTTCCCATTCACCACCCTCAGACATAAGGAGAAAGTACTAACGTCCTTTTTGCTCTGCAAAATTTCCTCACAGGATGTTGCAGTGGTGATGATCCTGAACCTCAGTACGAGTTACTAAAGAAGTATCACTGTTTTAAATTAAACCATGAATAAAGGTTAAGCAAGATGACTAATTATTATTTAATTTTCAACCGCTTTTAGGATTCCATCAGAAACTCCACCTGGAGAGGGGCTGCTACTTACTGTTCATAGCCAAGGCAGCCAGCCAGAGGGGAAGAGGTAGCCTGGGATGCGGTGCTATTGCGATTCATTGCTGGTAGAAAAGTGTCACTTCCTAAATTTTTCACTTCTCTCCAACTGAGCAGCAACCTATCATTTAAAAAGAGGAAAAGAAAAAGTTAGAAGAGCAAAAACAGTCTCATGCATTACAATGCTGCTAAATTTATATGCAAAGCAGCCCTGAAGATCGCAGGGGGCTTATTCAAATGGGTGTGTTGATTCCCTGGACTGTTTTGCACTTGGTTTGCAGATACGAAAGTGAGCTGGCCCTGTGCCAGAACGTGGAGGCCGACATCAACGGCCTGCGCAGGGTGCTGGATGAGATGACCCTGGCCAGAGCCGACCTGGAGATGCAGATCGAGACCCTGAATGAGGAGCTGGCCTACCAGAAGAAGAACCATGAGGAGGTGAGAGCCAGAAAGCACGGTTCTCTAAGCTGCTTTTTTCTACCAGACTCAAAAATTACAATTTCAAATTTATACTTCTGGAGTTAGAAAAGATATGCATGATACACTATCCCCCTGTTAAGATGACCATTTGTTTTGAAGTTGTGGTGGTGGTTTCTGTTAAAGCTTAACACATTAGAGGCACTTTTTGATTTTGTCATTTTCATCATTTGGTAAGGACAATCAGAATTTTAATTGTCCTGATTTAGTGATTTCTTAAAATATAGTATTTTTATTCACTAGCTAGGAAAAAAAATGTTAAAAGGCTGACCTTGCACTATCTAGTGAAAAAAATTCTGGAAGGATTGAAGAATTAATCTTTTTTGTCATAGAAAAGAAAAGGAGATACTTATCAAGAAAAAGATATAGTATTTTTAAAGTTCAAAACTAAAAGTCTACCAATAATACATACTGTTATATATGTTAGAGAAGCGAATTATACCCAGTGTAATACACACATGGAACTCTGATATACCGCAATGTATACAAGTAATCATGCATGACCCTGGCACTAGGCTCCTAAAGAGTTTTCCACTGTAAAGCAATGACTATGGTAGAAACAGTGGCCAAGCCCAGGGACCGTCTGCAGCCCTCGGTTTGGCAGCTGTAGTTGAAAACCCCGGGTACATTTCCACCAGGCCTTCCCTTCTTGCAAAGGTTGTGGAGCCCCAAGAAGCGGGGCCGACTCATCCATCAGGCATGGTAGGCATAGCACCCAGGACCCGCGGTGAGTTTAGGGGCCCGTGAAAGTGTCTTAAGTTCTTTCAAAATCAGAATAAAAATACGAATTTTAGGTAAAAAATGTTTGAATATATTGCATTGATAGGTTTGTCTTTACACCAACTATGTTTTGTGGAGGAAGAGGTCCACGAAAGTCACGATGGGCCCCTGCGCCCCTCTCTCTCACTCGCTGTTCCCAGGAGCTCCAAAGTTTCCAGGCCGGCGGCCCAGGCCAGGTCAGCGTAGAAATGGACGCTGCCCCCGGAGCGGACCTCACGAGCCTCCTTAACGACGTGCGGGGGCGGTACGAAGCCATAGCCGAGCAGAATCGGGAGGATGTGGAAGCCTGGTTCATTGAAAAGGTACCACTAACAAAGAAAAAAGGGGTTGATACGCTTGCATTAAAGACCGGGGAGAGGAGCAGGGCTGGCTCACGTCCCCTCCCCTCTCTTTGCTGTGGCAGAGCGCCGAGCTCAGGAAGGAGATCAGCAGCAACGCCGAGGAGCTTCAGTCCAGCAAGAGCGTGGTCACCGAACTGCGGCGCGCGCTTCAAAACCTGGAGATCGAGCTCCAGTCCCAGCTCGCCATGGTACGGCGCGCGCCAAAAGACGCGGCTTCCTTTCGCCTTGCAAAGGAAATGTTTCATCCAAATTAGTAAGGCCAGGGTTTCCCTGGTGGCACAGTGGTTGAGAATCCGCCTGCCAATGCAGGGGACACGGGTTCATGCCCCGGTCCGGGGCGGCTGGGCCCGTAAGCCATGGCCACTGAGCCTGCGCGTCTGGAGCCTGTGCTCCGCAACGCGAGAGGCCACAGCGGTGAGAGGCCCGCGTACCGCAAAAAAAAAAAAAAAAGAAAAGAAAAAAAAGGATACAAATTAATTAGTAAGGCCGTTGGCTGCCTTCCGCATTTCGGTCCCCTCCATTGTTACGTCTGTGCCATTTCCCTCCCCCGTGCAGAAGAAATCCCTGGAGGACTCACTGGCCGAAACCGAGGGCGACTACTACGGCCAGCTGTCCCAGGTGCGGCAGCTCATCGGCAGCCTGGAAGAGCAGCTACTGCAAGTGCGCGCCGACGCCGAGCGCCAGAGCGCCGACTACCAGCTGCTGCTGAACATCAAGGCCCGTCTGGAGCTGGAGATCGAGAACTACCGCCGCCTGCTGGACGGAGAAGCCCAAAGGTGAATAGATAACTGAGGCTGAAAATAACCTCAATGGCTGACGGACCGTGGACACTGATGCAGTCTGGGGGCAACAGAAGTGGGAAGGGTTCTTTAGTTGACAGAAAATAACACATCTAGTAAAGACACGCCTTAGATTTGTTAAATGCTCTACATTTTGCAAAGTGTTGTCACCTGTTATCTTCCCTGATAAAAGTTAATAAAATGCTGGGATGAACAATGGCATCACAGACAGAGGCATGCTGCAGATGAGTATTAGAAAAATCAACCGTCCGAGTTCTGATGTTAATGCCCCGATGCTGAGAATGATATCAAATCACAGCCATGCAATCACCTCAGACCTACTGTAGCGAACTTTCCAAAAGTAATAACTGCCTGGACTAGTGGGAATTCAGGACTGTAAATCAGGAAACCAGATCTTCCATTAATTGCCAGTTTGCTTCACTTTAAGAGCCCGTTTTAGGCAGGGTTTGAGAGCAAAGGTGCACTGCACCAGCTGATTACTCTCAGGGCGCATCATTCAATCATTCTTAATAAAGAAATGTATAATACTTTCTCCAGTTGGCCAAGTTTTAGCTCAAATAGCAAATTCCTTATTCCCTCTCATTCCAGAAAGCATCATGTGATATCAACTCCCTTGTTTTCTTTACAGTGACTGTTTGGATGAAAGTTCCAATGTGGCAGCCTCCAACTCTCAAACACCGTCAACTGATTCCTCCAAAGGTATGCAGATTCCCTAAGAAGCACTTAGAATAAGTCAGAATCACATCTATTAATGACGAAAACTGTAAGATCTCATTGAATATTGCAGTGTTATCACTAATTTAAATTTAAAGTATATTTGTATTCAGAGCAAAGGAAAAATATTTATGCACTCCTGCAGAAAAATGAGTAGTCTGTTCTGTGTTAAAACTTTTGGCAAGCTCAGGAAGGAAAAAAAAAAATCGACAAAGTATTATGAGAATCATAAACACTTTTTAAATTTTAAAAAGAAAAATATTTTCACTTGTGCACAACACTGAATACATTTTGTTAAATAAAATGCATTTCGTTTAGAATGCAAAAGTCACTTTTGAAAGTTTAAATTTGATGGACTGTATTAGTCAATACCTAATTTAGAAGCTTAAGTTAAATAACCAATTTTAGATGAATATTTGAAACACTAACTTTTGCCCTCTTTGTTCCAATTTTATCTTTAGACCCTACCAGAGCCCGAAAAATCAAGACAATTGTGCAGGAAGTGGTGAATGGTGAGGTGGTCTCCTCCCAAATTCAGGAAATTGAAGAACTAATATAAAATTTCAGAAGATCTGCGTGCGCCATGACTGGTTCCTTAGGAACAAGAAATTTACAAGTAGAAATTATTCCTTTTAGAGTAAGAGGATACATTAGTTCAATCTCGATTTCTGTTTGTTTCATTTTCTTTGGATTCCCTATCCACTTTGAGCCTTTTTTTGGCCTTCTGAAACAAAATTTAATTACAAATAATTGTGGAAATGTTGGTCTTCATAACAAATCAAAATTGCCTTACATCTTTCTGGACCTACGGTAGTCTTTTAATAAACTTTCTTCTAGTGACCTGGAACATATTTTTAATCACCAGACTTTGATCAAGTAGCATCATTTTTAAAAAGTTAATCTTAATAAAAGATGAATGGTAATAATGTGAAGTGTGTACCTCCTTGACTCCAACAATAGTGTCAAGGGCATAGAGAGAGGTTTGTGAAATACTGATTAAGTTAAGAAGATTCTTTTAGAAGTTCTTTCCTTTTTACATCAGCCCATCAAGGTTACAAAAAAAAATTGTATTGTTCACTACATGGGATAACATTTGTCCTGTTCTTTTTCTAGCACTTTCTTTCATTCAATCAGAAAACACTTGTGAACTCCCATAGTGTGCCCAACTCAAGCCTCGAAGGTGAATAAAGATACGGTCCTTGCCTGGAGGAGTTCCCAACTGAGGGCAGAGATAGACATCTACTGGGAACAGTGATACAGTGAGATAGGGTGGATAGAAGTTCAAAGGACGCTTGGAGGAAGAAAAATTTGTGAGGAGGCAACCAAATGCTTCATACAGAAACCAACCAGGCAGAGAAGGGAGAAAGGGAACAGAGGAAGCACATAAGAAAGGACACAGGGGCATAAACAAACACTGCTTTGATGGCCTTTCTCCTATTGGGCACCTGCAAGGCCCAGGGTGGGGTTTCTATTGGGGTGGGGCAGACCCACAAGTCAATAACAGATGTCACGTTCTGGGTTGGGGCAGAAGGCGGCCAAAGTCTAAGCCTGAGTAGACTGTGGTTCAATCTGGGTTGCCAAATTCAAAACCCTAAAAGGAAAAGGAGAGCAAGATCTAACAATTAAGAGCCTGATCTCTGAAGCCAGACTGGGTTCAAATTCTGACCCTTATACTTAATAGCACGTAACTCAACCTCTTGTCTGCTTCTGTTTCCTGATCTTTAAAGTGGGGTGAGTTTGTGAAGATTAAATGAGGTGACATACATAAAACAGTAGGAACAGTCCCTGGCACTTAGAAGTACTCAATATTTGTGTCCTATTATTATTTACTGTATGTAACCAAAATACTACGGAGAAACCAGGGGAACTGATGAGCAAGGAGCGTCAAAGGAGCAGAAAGGAGAGGAGAGAGTCAGGCAAGCCTGGAGGCATTCCAGCACTGGGTGCAAAAGCCCACAGAAGATTATTATGTCATTTTCAGCTGACTTGCTTCCGTATGCAGCTTTCTGAAGTCACACTTCTTTTTAAATTTGCTAGTGATCTCAGGTGCTCCATTCATTTACTTTATTACTCATGGCAATTCAGCTCTCTGTCTAGACCTCACCTTCCAGAACTAATGCTAGGAGAACCTTACCTTTCAGACCTAAAGAGATTATCAAGGTCTTCTCCTGCACAAGCTCCATAGCCCCCAAGTAATAAATGATGCCACCTCCTGGTACTCAAAAGTGGCTGCAAATAGTCACTGCTTTAAACTGCATCTGTTTTCCTTACAACTACATCTGAATTGTGTGAAACTCCAAGGAGAAAGGGATGTTGCACATGTATAAATTCGGTGGTCATTTCTTAGCTATTATCCTAGTTTCTCAGCCTTCCCAAAATATTGGGGAATATTTTCTCTACTGGGCTCCCAAAGGCATCACCTCACTGGAAGCTTTTTCTCAGACTCTTCTTTGTGACTTCTGAATGTTGACTTAATCCTATCGTCTTCTCTCTCTACACTCACTCCCTAGGCGGCCTCATCTAATCCCATGGCTTTAAAGGAACCATCTATGGATGGATGTTACCTACACTCATTGTGGTGACCATTTCCCAATGTATACAAATATTAAATCATTATGTTGTATACCCCACACTATTAATATAATGTTATATGTCAATTATACCTCAATGAAATAAATAAAGTAACCACCTATGTATAAATAGATAAAGTAACCACTCCTTGTGGTAACCTCCAAGATGGTCCCAATGAGCCTCACCTCCTTGGTACTCATGCCCCTGAGCATTGTTCCCTCCCACGATGAGTAAAGCAGACCTACTGAAGGAGTGACAGTGTGTGAATTCCAAGGTTAGGTCACAAAAGCATTTCTGTCTGTCTTGGTCTCTTGGATTGCTCATTCTGGGGGAAATTGGCTGCCCTTAAGTTATACTGCGGGAGAAAAATCTATTTTAAAAAAATCAGTGATTTCACAAAATTGCCCACTGAAGATCCAATAGCTAGCATCTCCTGGAATAGCCAGCAAGTTAAAAATCACAATCCTATTCTGATGAAATCTTAGAATATTCTACAGTCTTCAGTTGGCAAAGGAAGCATTAGATGTCTTATGATTTCAGTTCTCTTTACCCTACTCTCACTGCCAAGAAATGCAGTTAGCATAGAATCCTTATCATGAAAGTCTAGGCCTCATTCCCTACACCACAAGCCCTAATTCAACACAGATGTGAAAGGTCCTTTCAGACTCAGCAATTAATGAATTGCAGAAATGAGAGGTCTGTCTTAAAGGAAAGTAACTCATAAGAAAAAACCCAGGTATAGGATCAGAAAACAAAGACAAGCATATCATTAAGATTATTTTAAAATCTAAAACTTTATTAATTTAAATTTTAACTTTTATATGCATTTATTGTGTGTGTAGGCTAGAGAAAGTTCTGGAAAATATTGTATATACTAAATTGTTAGAGTGGTTATCTCTTGGAAATTAGTCAAGGTGTTTGAAGAATATTTTTTCTTTTGTACATTTTTTAAATGCTTAACAAACAGTATATGCAACTCTGACAATTAGAGGGAAAATGAATTTTAGTTATCCAGAACAAATGGGTTTGCAAGTAGGTCACAGTAAAAAGGGAACCATCTAGAAAACAATCACGTATTGCCAAAGCAGTCAAATCTTCAGGATTTGTAAGAGTGCCACCTACTGGAATCTCAGGATATGAACCTTAAAAAAATTTAATCCTGCTTTTTAAGCCACTTGAGATATGCTGGATACTACAAAATGGGTTTGGGATTTGTCTGTTTGTTTGTTTTAAGAAAGAGAGAAAGAAAAGACAAGGAAAAAGCAAACCTGTTTAAAAGTATCAACTTTATAAATTAACATTTTCTTATTTAAATAAGTGGTATTAGTTTCCAGAAAGTCCACCAGTAAAGAGGTAAGTTCTATAAGGCATAAAGTAAAAAAGAAAGCTAGTAGTTATTTACAGTGTAGAGAACCAGACAGCCAGTCTGAACTACCTAGTCTTTAAAAAATATACTCAAACATCAAAAGAAAAAAATGTATTCATATACCTAAGTAAATGGCTTTTTAATGGGGTAGTAAATGTTTCTTAAATCTTGGTACTGGATCTAAGATTAAAATGTCATTGTTTAATATTAGTATCATAAACTCAATATCAAACTAAAAACCATTAGTATCCTAATTAAATGTATCCTCTCCATCACTACAACATTTTTTTTTTTTTTTTTTTTTTTTTTGCGTTACGCAGGCCTCTCACTGCTGTGGCCTCTCCCGTTGCGGAGCACTGGCTCCGGACACGCAGGCTCAGTGGCCATGGCTCACGGGCCCAACCGCTCCGCGGCATGTGGGATCTTCCCAGACCAGGGCACGAACCGTGTCCCCTGAATCGGCAGGCGGACTCTCAACCACTGCGCCACCAGGGACGCCCCAATCACTACAACTTTTTAATAAAAGCTATGGCTGCAACATTCAGCAACATATTTATTGAAGGATTTTTTATGACCAGAATTCACAGTTGAAAAATAATCACCTGGTGAATAGATAAATTATGGTACATCCATACAATAGAATACAACCTACCCATAAATAAGGATGTACAGAAAAACAACATGGATGAATTTCAAGACCATTATGCTGAACAAAAGAAGCTAGACACAAAAGAATATATACTGTATGATTCCATTTATAGGAAACTCTGGGGGGAAAGAAATCTAATCCACAGTGACATAAAACAGATCAGTGGGGACTTCCCTGGTGGTCCAGTGGTTAAGAATCAGCCTTCTAATGAAGGGGACTCGGGTTCGATCCCCGGTGGGGGAGCTAAGATCCCACAGGCCGGGAGGCAACTAAGCGTGCGAGCTCTGGAGCCCCTGCACCATAACTAGAGAGAAGCTCGCCCACATGCTCTGAAGCCAGTGCACCACAGCTAGAGAGAAGCCTGCAGGTCACAATGAAAGATCCCGCATGCCACAACGAAGATCCACGCTCCACAACTAAGACCTGACCAGCCAAATTTAAAAATAAATTAAAAAAATAAAAAACAGATCAGTCAGTGGTGGTGGTTCAGTGGTAAAGACTCCACTCTTCCAATGCAGGGGGGAAGGTTTTGATCCCTGGTCTGGGAACTAAGGTCCTGCATGTCACGTGGCCAAAAAAAAAACCAAGAAAAACAAACAGATCAGTGGTTGCCTGGGCTGAAATGGTTGGTGAAGTGGGGGTTAACTGGTTAACTAGGAAGGGTCACAAGAAAACATTTAAGATTAATGGAAATGTTCTGTATCTTGATTATGGTGATGGTATATCCATTAGTCAAAATTCTCCAAACTGTACAATTAAAATGGGTACCTTTTATTGTATGTAAATCATATTTCAAAGTTGATTTTTAAATAATAATAGTAATTTAATAGTCTGTCTTCATGACGATGCTGTGTTGAAAGCATGAAGAGGCCATGTAGGATAATCAATGATGTGCTAGGGCAGGCTTGCACCTGCTCTTGAGTGCTGATTGGTAAATATTCAGGAATTTTCCAAGCTGGCTATTAAATCATTGGTAATTTGAAACTGGCCATGATGGGAATATCTACACTATGGGACTTGGGCTCTACTTATGTATTCCCCTAGCCAGCTGGTTTAAACCAGCACACGACGGAGCACAGTAGTTAAAAACACAGATGCAGAGGCTGCTGCTTGGGTTTGGGTTCCAGCTCTGCCATTTTCCACTGGTTTTATTTACCCCTCTGTTCTTCAGTTTTTTGGCCTGTAAAAACCAAGGCAATAATAGTACCATGATTTTTACAAGGATTCAGTGAGTTAATTCACATTTCACAGAATAAGCACTAACTAAATGGTAGCTGTTATTATTATAGAGAGAAAGAACAAAGTTTCTCTACAACCAAAATTAATTTGCAGATTTCCTCTCAGACCCCAGACTTATTCTTTTCCTTCTCTTCATGCAAACTCCCAGACAATTTCAATTTCATAAAAGAAATGTGCAATTTTCTTTTTCCCCTGAAATATGTCTCCTTAGCTGACTGCTAAGAGGTCAGATTTTCTCACAGGACATATTGGTGTAATAATATTTATCCTCCCTACATCACAAGCTGTTGCGAGCTTCAAAAAGACCAATTTCTGGGGCTTCCCTGGTGGCGCAGTGGTTGAGAGTCCGCCTGCGGATGCAGGGGACACGGGTTCGTGCCCTGGTCCGGGAAGATCCCACATCCCGCGGAGCGGCTGGGCCCGTGAGCCATGGCCACTGAGCCTGCGCGTCCAGAGCCTGTGCTCAGCAAGGGGAGAGGCCACAGCAGTGAGAGGCCCGCATACCACCACCACCAAAAAAAAAAAAAAAAAAAAAAGTCCAATTTCTGTGAAAGAGCTTTGTAAGCTGCAAATCATGTGAGAATTGTAAGATGCTAATATTAACACCACTGCTCAGATTGAAGGGGAGGGTTCTACAAGTAAACAGAAGACATAGAAAACAGGTTGAGGAAAATCTTAGGACTTCAGGGGATTATCATTCACAATTTTCAGGGGTTTTTTTTTTGCTTTAACATACATGGTATAACTGTTAGCAAAATCCTGAGTAAGTGCAATGCTTTACACACATGCATTAGATTGCAAAATTCAGAGTAAATATTTAAACTCTATAGAATGCAAACACAGGGCCACCAGGCCTTTTAGAAACCACTCTTGCATTCTGGTCTTCCTTCAAATTAAATTAACTGTGGATTTTTAGTTACTAAAACATGCCATTGTTTATGTTTCACTATGCATATATTCTTAAAGAAATGCATTTTTTTTCAAAATCATGAAAGCAGACTTGTAAATAAAACAGTCCATGGAGAGGCAATGGGGTCTAACAGATAGAAACCAGATGGTATTTCAGGCTTCATTCAGTGAGTTATTATTTTACTCAAAACAAGTTACTCAACTTGAGATGATTTCCCTTCACAAAAAGACAATAACAATATCACATATAATCACATTAGCCCTGCATTTTGTAATTCTCATGAAAAACACCATAAACACAGGGTATTAAGAACTTGGCTGGTCAGAATATATTCATTTTCGTTATCAGCTTGGAACCCATTTCCTAAAATTATATATACATGAAGTTTCTGCTGAGGAAAGTGTATCCATTTTGAAATATTTCATTTATTTGAAAATATCCTGGGATTTTTAAAAATCACTTAAGCCTGCAGTTTCACACTTCAAATGAACATAGCTGCAAATACAACTTTTTTTAACCAGTTGAAGTGTAATTTTAATTTTTTTAAACAACACCCAGTTTGTATACTTATGGATACATGTGGGGCATCCCATATTCATTTATTTGTGTATTCATTAATTCAACAAATATTTATTTAGCACCATTTATAGATAAGTCTTTACATAGTCCAGTGAAAATGACCACAGTTTTTATGAATTAAGGTAATGCATGATAAGGTTTCATACATTATTTTTCTTTGTTGCATTGGTGCAAATGGAATAAAGTCATCACCATTTTTAATTGGCAAAAGTGATACTGCTCCACACATGGTATATGCTGATTATTTAACAGGTGTGAGAGGCTTAGTCAATTCCTTCTAGAAGATATGACACTTCCTCATTCATTTTTATGGGTTTGATAAGGTTTTTTTTTAAGATTTTTTGATGTGGACGATTTTTCACTGAATTTGTTACAGTACTGCTTCTGTCTTATGTTTTGGTTTTTTGGCCCCAAGGCATGTGGGGTCTTAGCTCCCCAACCAGAGATCAAACCCGCACCCTCTGCATTGGAAGGCAAAGTCTTAACCACTGGACCTCCAGGGAAGTCCCTGGGTTTGATAAGTGTTAAAAGGAGCAATCCATACTCTTAAACAAACATTTTGAGGGCATATTTTTAAAGTATGATCATCTTGAATATTTAATTACATTTTATATTACATGTTTCATTAAGTAAAAGTAACTCCAAGGTACTTTAAGATGTTTTCACTAAACACTCATTTTAAACAGCCTTATGTGCTGGTTCTGGATGACAGAGCAATTTTGATATCAAACTTCCCTCTCTTACCTAATAAGTGACTGAGTAGGCTGATAAAAAATAAGATAAATTTTCATCATTATTTTTTAAAAAACCAAACACATACAATCAGCATCTAATCAAAAGATAATCCTGGAGCAAAAACTGCATAATTAGATCCAGAATTTTATGTAATACAGAATTCATTGGACAGTGGTGTTAGAGATAAAGCAAAACAATGACATTTAGTTTTCCTGTCTCAGGAGGCAGAGGCTGAGGGTAAGGAAAAGTCCTCTAAGGGGTGATGTGAAGGTGGGAGAGTTTGACTCAATTCCCCACTGAAGCCTTCAGTGGAATCTCTCCCTCTCCTACATGACTCTGGCAGATGTTTTTACAGCTTGTAGAGATGGAAGGCGCAAGGAGACCCGCATGTTAACCAGTGGGTAGATGAGAATCGCTCTAGGGGAAGGTAGGTCTCAGTAGGGAGGCGAACTGAGTGAACATTTTTTTCATTATTGGCATTATCTGTCATCTCCAGGATACACAGCAAACAGAGGAGATGATTTCTGAGGAGTTAGAGGACAATATAATATTGTAACTCCCATGATACAATGCTAAAGCAGCAGGTTACACAATGATATGATTTGTTGATTAGCTGCATTTTCCAACATATTGGCACCCTGAAAACTTAATCATATAAAACTACATCCCAAAAATGTGTAATGTGCATTATAAAACACTTGCTATATACACATATATCCAGACATCTTATATCATCATGATAACTTATCTCTGTTTAGGATGTTTTGGGTCATTTAAGTTATCTTTGATTTGGTGAGAAAAATCACCAAATAAGAAAGCACTATTTCAACAAACTTATGCATCTCAAACTGAACTTTAGCTAAACAATCCAAGTAAAGTTATTCCACCATCAGTGTTGGTCTAAAACTCCTTCAATTGTAGCTTTTCAACTAGGTCAATCTCCATGTCTCCTAAATCCATCCATTTACTTATTCATTCATTCAACAAGTAAATATAGGGCATAGAAAACAGGTTGAGGAAAGCCTCAGGGCTCTTGGGGATTATCATTCATAATCTTAGGGGTTTTTTTTCCCTTGACAAGCATAGTATAACATAGCAAAATCCTGAGTAAATGCAATGCTTTACACACATGCAATAGATTGCAAAATTCAGAGTAAATATATAAAACTTACAAAATGCAAATACACGGCCATCAATGCACAGAGGCTAAGCAGTTGCCATCACATAGGAGACATTAAGAGGATGCTCAGAATATATTTAATTTGAATCTATGAATTTTGGTTATTTTTTCAAATGTATGAGTCACATGGAAATGAATCTCACTGAATTCTCCTTAAATATTAATAAAGGAATTATGCTGTCGGGGACTAAAACACCATTAAGAAGTTGTTTGCATTTTACTGAGAAATTCATTGGATTCTATTAATATTTTCAGAAAACTTTTAAGATACTTGACACTCAATGGAGACATGAATTTTTTATCTAAAATATATAGCTACTTTTTAAAAATGAAATAAACCAGCCCACACAACTCTATGAATATACTAAAAACTATTGAATTGTACACTTTAAATGGGTGAGTTTTATGGTACGTGAATTATATCTCAATAAAGTTATTAAAGTTTAAAAAATATATATACAACTCCTGACTTGGCAATTTCACAAGACATACTGATACAAATCATATTGCTCAGTACACTGTTGCTGATGACTCAGTAGAAAGTGATCTTCAGTTTCAATAAGCAGTCATTTAATGCATGACTTTTTCTTATGCAAATTAACCTGAGGACTTTTTCCCATCCATCTAAAGAGTACTAGGAGTTGTTTTCACAAAATACAGTAACTTGATTTCTGTGAAGTCTTTATAAGGAAAAAAATGTGTCCATTAATGTTTATTTCTAGAAGCAACCTCAGAATCCTCGTATTCATCATTAGAGTGTGGTTTGTGCACAGGCAATCAACTAACTATGGATACAAAACAGTCCTCTTGAACCAACTGATAGAAGACTGACTTTCCATGAAAAAAAAAATTAAGTCTAAAATCTTAATACTCCTGGCAATCTAGACCAAAATAGAACTTGTTCCCCCTTATTTAACCAAGGTATTCTATCTAAAATAGACTTTTCTTTCAATCAAACTAATATTTATTGGGCATTACGGAAGCAACAGTGAGCAAACATACACATATATGCAAATAAACTTACCTTGAGGTATAAAGAGATGTGCCTATGAGAGAAAGTGCAGATGAGGGACCAGAGAAGCTTGGAAAAGGGAGAGAATACACAGGGCTGGGGCATGAGGATCAGGGCCACTCTTTTGGTTGAAGAAGCATTTGAGCAGAGCCTGTATGAGTACATAAAATCTCCATGTGTGGTGTTAAGTGGAAGTGATAGGCAGGAACAGGAGCAAAGAGCAACTCCCCTGGGATGCTTTCCCACAAGACTAAGTGGCCTTCTTCTGAGAACCCTATGTTCTTTGACCATGGTGGTCTGAAGTTTATTTTTAGATGAGTTTACTTGCCTGATTCCTTTTCAAAGGCTGGACCATGTATTTTTGGCCAACCAGAAATAAATTCCCAGCACTAATGCAGGGTCTGGCAGAATGTAGGTGTGCCAAGTACATGTTGGTTGAAGTGGTGCTTAGAAACACCACACTCAGTTTACACATTGTCAAAATGATTGAAAAATTCATGGGAAAGTATTAGATAAAATCCAGTTAAAACTATTAAGCCCATCATTTGGCACAGTTTAAAATAAAAGCATATGTTGACTGAATATTTCATTGGCACCAGTTATGCTGTCATATCAGTATGGTTCTAGTTCATGAGTCTCTCAATATTCTCTAAGCTGGAAATAATAATATAGTGTATTTTAATCACTATATAACAGCAAGTGAGGACACATGAAAACAGAAAAAAGCAATACTGCAAAGTGCCCACTGATCGATCTTTATCAGGAAGAATGTCCTCCTCAGCACCTAACAATCCAGAAGAAAAAAGTATCTATTGTCAGGGAAAGTTGCTTAGAGGGAAATAAAGATCCAATGTGCATTATTCGATTTTGCAATAGCTCATGTTGTAATATAAAAATGTAATTTTAATTGAAGGAGGAAGATAATTATAGCTTAGGAGCCAACTAGTTAATCAACACCACAATCAAAAATATCTGAGGGACAAGTCTTTGGTCCCACACCCAAGAAAAGAGGGTGAACCCAAAAAGTGAGTAAAACAAGTTTCTATTAAAATATGTTCAAGGCACCTGAGCCATTCTGAAAGCAAGCCCTGAAACCAAGAGGAGAATTTTGTTTCTAATGATTAGTTATTAAGTTTAAATAATTTCTATAGATTTAATAGGAAAACAAGAAATTCTGCACTGCATTATATCTCCAGAACTAATATTATGCTGGAGAGTGATGCAATGGAATAAAACACAGTTAGCATGCATTGCTTAAATGAGTAAATAATAATTTCATTCTTTTACATGTATCTATCCATTTTTCCCAGCACCACTTAATGAAGAGGCTGTCTTTTCTCCAGTGTATATTCTTGCCTCCTCTGTCAAAGATAAGGTGACCATATGTGCATGGGTTTACCTCTGGGCTTTTTATCCTGTACCATTGATCTAGATTTCTGTTTTTGCGCCAGTACCGTACTGTCTTGATTACTGTACCTTTGTAGTATAGTTTGAAGTCACATAGCCTGATTCCTCCAGCTCCGTTTTTCTTCCTTAAGATTGCTTTGGCTATTTGGGGTCTTTTGTATTTCCATACAAATTGTAAAATTTCTTGTTCTAGTTCTGTGAAAAATGTCATTGGTAATTTGACAGGGATTGCACTGAACCTGTAGATTGCTTTGGGTAGTATAGTCATTTTCACAATATTGATTCTTCCAATCCAGGAACATGGTATATCTCTCCATCTGTTTATGTTATTTTTTATTTCTTTCATCAGTGCTCTATAGCTTTCTGGGTACAGGTCTTTTGCCTCCTTAGATAGGTTTATTCCTAGGCTTTTTATTCTTTTTGTTGTGATGGTAAATGGGATTGTTTCCTTAATTTCTCTTTCTGATTTTTCATTGTTAGTGTATAGGAATGCAAGAGATTTCTGTGTATAAATGTTCTATCCTGTGACTTTACTGAATTCGTTGATTAGCTCTAGTAGTTTTCTGGTGGCATCCTTAGGATTTTCTGTGTATAGTATCATGTCATCTGCAAACAGTGCCAGTTTTACTTCTTCTTTTCCAATTTGGATTGCTTTTATTTCTTTTTCTTATCTGACTGCCATGGCTGAAACTTCCAAAACTATGCTGAATAATAGTGGTGAGAGTGGGCACCCTTGTCTTGCTCCTGACCTTAGAGGAAATGCTTTCAGTTTTTCACCATTGAGCATGATGTTTGTTGTGGGATTGTCATATATGGCTTTTATTATGTTGAGGTAGGTTCCTCTATGCCCACTTCCTGGAGACTTTTTATCATAAATGGGTGTTGAATTTTGTTGAAAGCTTTTTCTGTATCTATTGAGATGATCATATGGTTTTTATCCTTCAATTTGTTAATATGGTGTATCACATTGATTGATTTGCATATATTGAAGAATCCTTGCATTCCTGGGATAAACCCCACTTGATCATGGTGTATGATCCTTATAATGTGTTGTTGGATTCTGTTTGCTAGTATTTTGTTGAGGATTTCTGCATCTATGTTCATCAGTGATATGGCCTGTAATTTTCTTTTTTGGTGATATCTTTGTTGGTTTTTGATATCAGGGTGATAGTGGCCTCGTAGAATGAGTTTGGGAGTGTTCCTCCTTCTGCTATATTTTGGAAGAGTTTGAGAAGGATAGGTGTTAGCTCTTCTCTAAATGTTTGATAGAATTCACCTATGAAGCCATCTGGCCCTGGGCTTCTGTTTGTTGGAAGATTTTTAATCACAGCTTCAATTTCAGTGCTTGTGATTATTCTGTTCATGTTTTCTATTTCTTCCTGGTTCAGTCTTGGAAGGTTGTACTTTTCTAAGAATTTGTCCATTTCTTCCAGGTTGTCCATTCTATTGGCATATAGCTGCTTGTAGTAGTCTCTTATGATCCTTTGTATTTCTGCAGTGTCAGTTGTTAATTTTTCATTTCCCCTTTTCATTTCTAATTCTATTGATTTGAGTCTGCTTCCTTTTTTTCTTGATGAGTTTGGCTAATGGTTTACCAATTTTGTTTATCTTCTCAAAGAACCAGCTTTTAGTTTTATTGATCTTTGCTATTGTTTCCTTCATTTCTTTTTCATTTATTTCTGATCTGATCTTTATGATTTCTTTCCTTCTACTAACTTCGGGTTTTTTTGTTGCTGTTGTTGTTGTTCTTCTTCTGTCTCTAATTGCTTTAGGTGTAAGGTTAGGTTGTTTGAGATTTTTCTAGTTTCTTGAGGTAGGATTGTATTGCTATAAACTTCTCTCTTATAACTGCTTTTGCTGCATCCCATATGTTTTGGGTTATTGTGGTTTCATTGTCATTTGTTTCTAGGTACTCTTTGATTTCCTCTTTTATTTCTTCAGTGATCTCTTTGTTATTTAGTAGTATTTATGTAGATATTTTTAAAATCCTTTGCACATAAGATATTTTACAATTAAAAAATTTTTTTAAACAGTTGCCAAAAAATGATGCCAAGATTTTAAGGAAACATGGCTAGAAAATAGCAATGCTGTTGGGAGAAGCAGCAAAGTGAAAGAGGATGTCAATGGAATGGAAGATGGTGAGATGAGTTTGGAACATGGGCACTGAGGTCAGGACAAGAGAATCATTTCCTAAAGGAAGAAAACGAACGGGAGCAGGAGGTGGGTTTCAGATTCCACAGGAGGGAGGTGACCACTGAGGCCCTGAATGCAGATGAGAATAAAGAATTCTCCAGAGGGTGAAGGGCAGAGGTCTGTGCTGAGCAGGGGAGAAGGATGCAGATAGTGATGAATTAGAAAAATGGGTCAGAGGAAACCGGGAAGGGTTCAGAGGTATCAAAGTCAGGAAGGAGTATCATGAGTTCCCAGAAATGCAGCCTCCTCCATCAATGAGAACATAAAGACACTCTCTGCCAAATAGAAAATACTTTTTGATTTTGTGCCACTTGGTGGTTTCCGTGCTACCATTCCCATTCATTCAATAACAATAACCAAGCATTTTCTCAGCAGTAAAACTCTTGTTCAATAATAATACTACTTCATTTGGAAAGCGTTCTTGAAATTTAATAATTATGTTGTAGAAAGAAGACCACATTCTGGGAACATGTTCAGAGCCTCCACTCTGAAAATACACTGGAGTCAGCATGCCAACACTGCTCCCTAACGAGATGTTTATCTTCCTTCTGTCCCTGTTGCTGCCACCACCACCTCATTCTTGGTTCACTGGAGAGTTTCCTCATAGCAGCTGTGAGAATTTTCAGGTGTTTACACAGATGTCTTACCAGATAAGGTCTTCCTTCAAGGGAAACCAAATCTTATAAAATTGCACCTGTCCTTTCCTAGGCTTAAAGTTATATCCACATAGACCTACAGAGACAATAAAACTGCCCAGGGACTTCCCTGGTGGTGCGGTGGTTAAGAACCTGCCTGCCAGTGTAGGGGACACAGGTTTGAGCCCTGGTCCGGGAAGATCTCACATGCCGCGGAGCAACTAAGCCCGTGTGCCACAACTATTGAGCCTGTGTGCTAGAGCCCGTGGGACACAACTACTGAGCCCACATGCCACAACTACTGAAGCCCACGCTCCTAGAGCCTGGGCTCCACAACAAGAGAAGCCACCACAATGAGAAGCCCCTGCACCTCAATGAAGAGTAGCCCCCGCTTGTCACAACTAGAGAAAACCTGCACGCAGCAACAAAAACCCAACGCAGCCAAAATAAGTAAATAAATAATAAATTAAAAAAAAAAAAAAACTGCCCGAATGGTGGATTTATATTCAGTTATGGGAATAATCTAAGAGGAAGGAGGGCAACGATGTTGAAACTGACATGTAATAGTCATTACCTCTGCAAACATCTCTGACTTGTTCTTTTAAAACATATATCACCATGCTGTTTGGAGAGTGCTCACAAATATTTAAGTGAAAATGTATAACTGGTGCTTTCATATTTTTGAGTGGAATAACTCCAACTCAGTCCCATTTGTTTTCTGATCTTTGTAGAGGAACGTAGATCGGTCAGTTCAAGCGCAGGCCATACTGGTGTCTGTTATTCATTGATGTGGCCAAAAAAAGTACACATCGGTTAAGTGCCCACTGCAATCCTAGGGACCAGGGATCTATGGGAATCCAGACAAATCCTGCTCCTGCTTTCATAGAGCTTACGTGCTAATGGAGCGACACAGAGCACAGGCAAGTGAACAAACAAGAGGACATCAGATGCTGCTAAGTGCCTTAAAGACAGTAAACAGAGTGGTAGCTTGTGGACTGTATTAAAATTCTACCCAGGATTTAATGTAGCGGTGCAACTGAGTGACAATTCAGAGAGGCCAATACCATTGAAAGAAGATTTTTATTACTTACATCTCCAGAGAGGAGGGGGCATGTCACAACACACTGGGCCACATAGGTAGCAACAGTGTGGGTCAAGGGAGCCTTCACTGGGGTTTCTGCAGGAAAAGCAAGGCACGGCAGAGTAAACAGCTTAGACTTGACTAGTTTGAATAATTCCCTTGGGTTTGGGGCTGTAGGGGTGGTCTCGACTTGGCCCTGGGATGATTTAGGGTCAGGGATAAATTGGCTTAATGTGAGAGAGTCAGAGAAGTTGATTGGTGCTTTCTATTCAGGATTGGTTGGTTTGTATATAAAAGACGTGCTCCCAGCTGAGCCATTTGTTATCTCTAAGAATTGGCTAGCCCTGGGCCAGCGAGCTCTTTAAGATATCAAAACATCATAAAATACAGAAAATGAAAAGCATGATGAAGAGAGGGGCAAGGTGGTTCCTTTACATGGAATGGTCATTCGAGACTTTTCAGAGGGGCCAACATTTAAGCTGAGGCCCAAACGGATGAGAAACGGCCAGTCGTGGGAAACTCTGAGGGCAGCCAGTGCAAAAACCCCTAGCTAGCACTGGCAGGGAAAAGTTGGCATGATATGGAAATAGAAGCATGACCGCTGTGGCTGGGGCAGAATAAGCAAAGAGGAGGGAGGTTCAAATGGGGCCGTGGAGAAAGCTGGACTTTATTCAAAGTTCATTGGGAAGCCATGGGAGGTCTAGACCTGAGGGGACCATGAATCTAGAAAAATCACTCTGGCTGCCGTGTAGACAATGGATCATAGGCAGGCAGGCAGGAGTGGCAACAGGGAGGCTCTTGCAGTGACCTACTTGAGAGATGGTGGAGGCGTGGTCTGGCTTTGAAGACTCCTCCTCATTTTCCTGTTGGAAGTCCTCCCAAAACACCCACTCCATAGCACCTAGGTCCATATCCTCACTCTGTGTTACAACTGCCTCTTTCCCTATCTAGCTCGTGATCTGGCTGATTGTAAGCTCTTGAGAGCAGGGGCTATGTCTCTCATCTCCGGATCCTTAGCACCTAGCGCGGGACCAGACTGAGAGCTGAGTAAATGAATGATGTGACTCAGGCTTGTACCAAAACAATTCAAAGCTGCACCTAAGGCCTAAAGGAAATGTAAATAATTAGTCATTGAAACTGTTCAATGCCAAAATAAACTTGGAACTCTCCACTCTGTACCATACTTAGCATAATAAGTATCCAAAAGGCGCCTAAGAAAATGAGTGCAAAGAATCAGATCATGAATTTGGGGGGTGGGGGTGGGGGAAGTTACACAATAGTTTTCCTGAGATAATTTAGGCAAAAACTTTGCCCCTGAACTGTATTGTAACAAGAAACCATTCTATAGTAACATGGCCAAGCTGCAGAGAATGATGATTGCCTTGGGAATGTCTTAAAGCTGTGATCTCAACTCTGTTTAATGTCTGTTGCCTTTGGGATAAAAATGAAAGCAAATGCCAGCCTCATAGAGATTCGGATATGCATGCCCCTCTCCACTCCCAGCTGAGAATTGTTATTACAAAAAGTTATCTGTAAGGCTTTGGGTGGGCTCTACCCTACACTGGGGTCCCCAGCCCACACTTCACTCCCCAAGCTGGGTGCCCAAGAGCAGAGGCACCTTTTCCTAATAGGTACAGAGGTACAGGAAGGACTACAGCAGTGCTGGTACGTGTTATTAAAATACCAAAATATTTCACAGGATTGATAGGTAGCCACTGCCCACAGACCCTCTGAATGCCCTCATTCATGGCCCCAGGCCTTCCTCTACAACCCCCTTCCCACCACCCAGTAACTAAACGCCATGAGGCACAGCAGGGGCTTCCAGGACCCCAGCCCAGACTTATGAACTCCTCCTCTTTGTTCTGATTCATCAGTGCCCATGCCATATGCTTGTTAAATATTTTGAAGATCACACCTTGTTTTATCCATATTTCTTTGTTTTTTTTTGGTTTGTTTTCTTGTTCATGTCCTTAGAAAAGCCTTAAAGAACCATCTGTAGGCTCAGTAGTGAGTGGTCTGGTGTATAGAACTATGTTCCACAATTCTAGCTGGTCAGTTTCCAGGGTAGGAAATAGTGACCAGAACAAGAGCTCTGTGACAATTCAGACTGGAGCTGAGTGGTCCTGGCTTCAGCTGGCAGGTCAGGCCACCTTGACTTAGACCTTCTCCTCTAATCCATCTCACTAATGAATCAAACTAACATATCAAAACTAAGGAAAAATAAATTCCCTCACTTACTTGTTAGAGAAGGTAGCAATGAACCCTGGTTAAGGGATCAGGCCCTGAACTGCCTGGATTCAAAATAATTTCTACCTCTTTCTAGCTGTATGTTCTTGAGAAAGTTATCTAACTGCTCTGTCCCTCAATTTCATTACCTGTAAAACTAGGATAATAATGATAATACCTACTTCAGATAGTTGTGGTGAGGATTCAATATCCAATCTACGTACTTGGAAAAGTGCCTGGTTCATAGCTACATTAATCCCTCAATAAATGTAGCTCTATCAAACGGTACAAATTTCCAGTTATAAAATAAATAAGTACTAGGGATATAATGTACAATGATAAATATAATTAACTCCGCTCTACATTATATATGAAAGTTGCTAAGAGAGTAATCCTGAGAACTCTCATTAGAAAAAAAAACCTCTATTTTAAAAATTCTGTATCTATGTGAGATGATGAATGTCCACTAAACTTATTGCGATAATCATTTCATGATGTATGTAAGTCAGATCCTTATGCTGTACACCTTAAACTTATACAGTGCCATCTGTCAATTACATTTCAATAAAACTGGAAGAGAAAATAAAAATTAAAAAAATAAATGTAGCTATATGATGAAGAAATTAAAATGTAAAAATTAAGTTCATGATATCAGAGAACTTCAAACACATAGGAGAGTTTAGAGGTTATGGAGTCTATGGAGTCCCTCCCAAGTTTCCCCAGCAGGGACTGAGGCCCCAAAGGATGAAGGGGTTGATTTAGCATCATCCCCGGTACTCAGAATGAGAGAGATAATCTTATTAATCCTTTTAAAGCTGAATAATAACTCTCCCTACTTTATGATAAGGCTCAGGCACTGAATTGAATAAATCAGCCAACTAAAGCAGAAGCACTTAGGAGAACAAAATGACCTAATTCCAAGGAATGTGTTGCCAAAATGGCGAGACCAAAAGAGAACAGAGAAAGCATAGCTCCTGACCCTACTCCTCGGGATGCTTACGCCTGAAGGAACGTGGTGCCCAGCAAGGCCAAGGTGTTCCTGCTCAGGTAGCAGATACCACCTGGCAAGGCGGTTAGCACTCTTGACCTAGTGTCTAAGGCAGGAAGTGGCTGAAAGCTTTCCAGAAAGGGAAGAGGAACGCGGCTGCCATGGTCCAGCAGGGCCTTTTACCTGCATGATGTAAAAAGGGGTATATTTATAGACAGTACTGAGAGAACAATGGATTTTAATTTTTTAATTATCAAGATTACAATTTTCATTTTAGAACTTGCTTTACCACATCTGCCTGTCACGTACACATACAAACACACATACAAAAAAAAGCTCTGTCTTTCGCAAAGAAATAAACTAATACAAAACGTAAAATATCCAGTGATCATTTTTAAATTGCTCCAAAGGGGCAGAATTTAAGGAGAAAACACTGTGTAAGGAATCCTGAAAACTAGAAGATCCACGTGCTTCACTGATAAACTTCATCTCTTCAGGTGTGACATCCTCAGCGGCGGGTCCTCAAAGTGCAGCAACAATCGACGAGAGGGGGTAGGGAACGGAAAGCACCAAGGTATGGGATCAGAAGGGCACAAGCAACTGATGGTTGCAAGGCAAATTTAATAACAAAGCATAGCCATATATACACCCCTAAAGCAGGGACTTTGCATAGTCATTGTAAAGTAGAAACTTTGCATAACCTTTGTTCTGTGGAACTAGTCTTTCATCTTAGGCCTAGTCGCCACCATAACTGCATTAGCGGGTTTATCGTCTCTCGGTTTAGTCGCCACCTTATCTGCATCAGCGGATCTATCGCTTGTTCCACAAAGGCACCAATTTCCCCTCCAGGATTGCATTTCCTAGCTTTAGGGAACAACCAGGGACTCCCATTAACTGAGCAGGTCCCTGGAGTGATCTGGCCAAAGGCCATCTCCTTTTTTACGTTCATACCATAAAGTCCACGATGCATACCAAGGAGAGTACAATCGGGCCCTGAGGCTTATGAGGGTCTTAACGGCGCCTTCCTCAGAGGGCAATGCTCGCCACAAGCTAGGGTCTCTTCCAGGTAAGTGGGTGGTCAGGGACACCCTCAGTGAGGGTGATGACCTGGAGCAAAGTGTGTCAGCCCTGTGCTTACTTTGACGTAATGAAATGAGCTTTGGGCAGAGTTAAGAGACCCCAGGTTCTAATCCTGCTTCTTGTACCAACGAATTGTATTACATAAAGGAAAACACAACTTTCGAGCTTCAGTTTCCTTCTCTGTAAAATTTCCTGACCGCCCCTCACGTCGCTCAGAAGCATTTACTTACACTCTAATACGTAGGCTGAAGGGTTGAAAACCACAAAAGTGATGTAGAAATGCAAGCATGAATAGCAGAAGAGATTAGACAAGAAAATGATTTCTTATTTAAACAGGCAAAAAGTCTTGAATCTGATGAGTCATTAGAACAAACTTGAAAAATGACACGATGCCAATTAGGGATAGTGGTGTAGGTGTAAGTATAGGTTTCCATGGTGATAAACACTCCTACAGTTAAGGCAGGGTCATGATGTAATGACTGGGATCTACAACAGCAGGCTTTTCCCAGGTGAAAAACATACCATGTGGAACCTCACTTATCAGAATACAGTAGAAACAAGCTGCTGATTCGAAAATCAAAATCAATAGAGATTTGGTCCAGCCAGAGATTACAGCAAATATTCAGTAATTGAAGAATTAATGAGTCAAGCAAGAAACCTATGCTCCTCAACCTCTTTCCTATAGGTAATAGTTTTGTGGGATTTTTAAAATAAAACCGAATGCATTGCAACATATATATAATCTTGCCTTCTATTTTTTAGGTAACTGCTGTTAGTGATCAAAATTTGGGAGCTATTTTTAAACGGGCAATGACATAGTGGTTATTGATTACCTCAACTTGTCATTAAAAACAAAAGCAGTCGTCTGTTCAAAAGGGGGTTGTATTCCAAGAGTTGTTTATAAACTTTTTGTTTTGTTTTTTTTGCAGTACACGGGCCTCTCAGTGTTATGGCCTCTCCTGTACACGCAGGCTCAGCGGCCATGGCTCACGGGCCCAGCCACCCCGTGGCATGTGGGATCTTCCCAGACCGGGGCATGAACCCGTGTCCCCTGCATCGGCAGGCGGACTCTCAACCACTGCGCCACCAGGAAAGCCCTATAAACTTTTCTACGTAACAAACACATTTCACACTTACCATATGTCACGTATTATTCCTGGTCCTTTACGAATATAATTTGTTTAATCCTTATGACAACTCTATGAAGTAGGAACTAGTGTCTTCATTTTACAGATGAAGAAGCACCAAGGTACATAGATGTTAAGTAATTTTCTCAACATCACACAGCTGATAAATAGCCAGAGAATAACTGGGGAGGTGGAAGTGCAAAAATGTGGCTCCAGGATTCTTTAGGCTCCATGCCATGCTGACCTTTGGGAACTTGAATATATTTTCTTAGAAACAATGTTATAAATAGTTATAAAATTCCACACTAGCTTATTTTAACCACATGTAGCTGACCTGAAATTCTGCAGATCTGTTGATGTACTATCTCTGGTTCCCAGCACAGTATCAATCAGAGTAAGTGCTCGATAAATGCTTGTTGAATTTAGTGTAGAAAGGACATACCACTAAGGACATTGGCACTCTAGAATGACTTGGAGCGCCCCACAGCAGGAACATAGGTGTTCTCCTCTCCAGCATTGCCCACTTTGGCCCTGACAGCTTTATGGTGGAAAGGATTTGGACTAATGGGCCTTATGGAGGTGGCACAAGTCTTTGGCAGCAGGTGACAGATGGGGTCTTGGTTTTAGCAGCAGGGCAGCAGCTCAAAACTTCAGCAGCAACACTAGAGAGAGAATCTGGTTTCTACTGCTGGGTAGCAGGATATAATAGAAGTCTGTGACAGAAGGTGGTGTGAAGTACGGAGTGGGACAGCGAGGTGAGCTGAAAGGACCATGCTACACGGAAACTGGGTCTCTAACTAGGGCAGCTGTTTGTAAGCAAGGGAAGATGATAAATAAGCCATCAGCAACCAAGAGTCTACAACTAGGTCAACTATGGAGACAGTAAATAATCTCTATTATTTCTTAGTAAAAAAAAAAGAAGAAAAAAGTGAATTATTTTTCTGACACTTTCTCAACATTGTGAAAGTTACATAAGAGAACACTTGCTGTGATCATATAAAACACAACAAAAATTATTCACAAGTTCTTTGAGATCAGGGACTGTGACTTGTCAATTTTATTCCCAAGATCTAGCAGAGTATTTTTTGCAAGATGCTCAATTAATAATTGATAAAAATTGACTTATTACTGGTGTATAAAATATAAATAATAGAATAATAGAATGATAAAATAAAATAATAAGATAATAAGATAAAAAATAGAATGATAAATTATAGGATTAAAAATTAGGTAATAGAATAAACAAACAGATTAATTGATAAATAGATATAACAAATTGAATAATAAATAATAGACTAATAAGCAAATACAATCCTAAGTGAATAGAATAATAGGTGAATGGTAAATGAATGAAGCTATAGCACCGATATTATATTACATTCTGAATATATATATTCAGAATATATAAATTATATATATTCTGATTATATTAATCAGAAACAATGAAATGAATTTGAAATAATCATATTATCTTGTTATACAATATATAACGTGAGCTATTAAGAAAGCAGTTATCGGGGCAGTGGTTGAGAGTCCGCCTGCCGATGCAGGGGACGCGGGTTCGTGCCCCGGTCTGGGAAGATCCCACATGCCGCGAAGCGTCTGGGACCGCCAGCCATGGCTGCTGAGCCTGCGCGTCCGGAGCCTGTGCTCCGCAACGGGAGAGGCCACAGCAGTGAGAGGCCTGTGTACCGAAAAAAAAAAAAAAGCAGTTATTAAACTTATCCTTTCCCCAAAATAAATTATTCTGAAACTATCAAAATTCCCAAATCTAATTTTGAAAATCTTATGGTACAGCCCGAAGATATGACTCCAGTTTATTCAGACAGACATTTTGCTCCCACTTCCTTTTTGAACACAACACCAAAATCTACAAAGCAATGTGATGGGGAACATTCTTTATCTTATGAATAAATAAACAAATTAAAATGTAGATGCCTTGGAGCTTTATTTAAGCAATACCATTAACTACTTTTAAATCTTAAATCATCACTCTAGGTCTTAATGTTTTAATTTTAAAAGAAATAAATTGGTCTAAATTATTATGCATTCTTCATCCCTTTCTAAGTGCTAGAGAATTATTCAAAACTTTCCTAAAGTCTTTGGACTAGACAGCAGAAAGTGCATATAATTTAATAGAAAACATTTTAGAAATATTCTTATTTGAACCAAATTTTAACCACTTTCCCAAAGTATTGGTATGAAAATCAGCTTTATCTACAGAACAGAATGGAGGTCAATTGCCCAGTTGATGTTTTGAAAACTCTGACGAGTGCTGATCTATAAATGAATATGAAAACCAAATTGAAGAAAAAGACATCACAAAATAGCATCATGCCTCAATGCCTTTCTACTTCACTTTCAAAACAATCATTTTCTTCTAGGTTCATTTTAAGAAAAAGAATCAGAGAAAATAGAAGTACAGTTTTTTCTCTGTTTTAACTTAGTTTAAAAACATTTTAAACCTTAATAGAATATGGTAAAAATCCATCACAACGCAAAGGGGCATCCAAGCATGTAGCCAGTCAGGCAACTACAGGTTTGGGCAGTGCAATTTAAATCTTCTGCCACCTGCAGTTTGGCGCCACCTGCTGGCAGCTGTCTTCTATGTCGAAAACCAGGAGAGAATTCCGAGACCAGCTGACTTCCAAGAAAGCAGCAGTTCCAGTAATCCGAAGCCTGTTTAGCTGGCTTGACTCATCCTCAACTTCCCCATTCCTGAAACTCCCCTTCCCTAACCACCGCCCCTTAGCCCTGCCTGTCCACCAGCCATATCTCCCCTCCTCACCCCAGAAAATTACAAGCTTTAGCCCACCTTCTTGAGGGCTGGATGCAGAATGAGCAGCAACAGCCAATCAGTTTATGTCTATATTTTTCAGCAATGCCACATGGTACCAGGGGTTTTCACTGTACTTATATATTGCTGTTCAAGGACTGATGTCCCCAATATATAAATTCATGAACAGATCTATGGGTACATGATACACATAAGCACTTCATGAAGTATGAATGGCCAACAAACATTAAAAAGTGCCCATGGGTTTCCCTGGTGGCACAGTGGTTGGGAATCCGCCTGGCGATGCAGGGGACACGGATTCGTGCCCCGCTCCGGGAAGATCCCACATGCCATGGAGCGGCTGGGCCCGTGAGCCATGGCTGCTGAGCCTGTGCATCCGGAGCCTGTGCTCCGCAACGGGAGAGGCCACAATAGTGAGAGGCCCACGTACCACACACACACACACACAAAAGTGCCCAATGCCCAACATCTCTAGTAATCAAAGAAAGGCATCAAAACAGGTCCAGTTTGTTCAATGATAATATTTTAGCAAGGGTGTAGACAAAAGGCACTAATACCTTGCTGGATGGAATGTATCAATAAATTAACAAAAACTTCATGAGAACAACTCAGCAACAGGTATCAAAAGCCTTTAAGGGGCTTCCCTGGTGGCGCAGTGGTTGAGAATCCGCCTGCCGATGCAGGGGACACGGGTTCATGCCCCGGTCCGGGAAGATCCCACATGCTGCGGAGCGGCTAGGCCCATGAGCCATGGCCGCTGAGCTTGCGCGTCCGGAGCCTGTGCTCCGCAACGGGAGAGGCCACAACAGTGAGGCCCGCATACCAAAAAAAAAAAAAAAAGCCTTTAAGAAAAGAATATACCAAAAAAAAAAAAAGAATATACCAGCAACTCCATTTCTAGGAATTTATTCTTTTTTTTTTTTTTGGCGGTACATGGGCCTCTCACTGTTGTGGCCTCTCCCGTTGCGGAGCACAGGCTCCGGACGCGCAGGCTCAGCGGCCATGGCTCACGGGCCCAGCCGCTCCACCGCATGTGGGATCTTCCCGGACCGGGGCCCGAACCCACGTCCCCTGCATCGGCAGGCAGACGTTCAACCACTGCGCCACCAGGAAAGCCCATAGGAATTTATTCTTAAATAATCAGTTATTTATTATATGTCCATTCCTCCTAGCAGTGTTTATCATAGTGAAAAATTAAGCATAATAAAATATCCAACAATGAAGAATCAACAGACTGTTAGAAAACACCCATCAAAGTCCAACAGAGGAGTCTCATGCAGCCATTAAGAATGTTCAGATTCATGTATTGACCTGAAAAGATGTCAGTCATCAATTGAGAAATGAAAAGTAGAGTTTCAAGACAATAAATACAGTGTCATCTACTTGTACAAGAAAAATAATTGTATGCAAATTATATACATGCTTATTAAAAATTTGAAACAATATACATATAAATGTTAACAGTGACTATTCATGGGTAGTGGAAATATGGGTGATGTTTATTCCAGCTACATGTTTATATACATTTTCTAATTTTTCTGAAATAAATATGTACTACTGGTAAAATTTTTAAATCTTCAACGAAAAACCATCTGTATATTTAAATGTTTTTACAATGTTCCTTTGTTTCATTTTTAAGAAAAAAACTAAAAGAGTAGCCAAGTGGTAAGAAATGTGGTAGAAACTTTTAAGAACAATTAAGAAAGAAGAAGTGTGTGGGTAAGAGAAGAAATTAGGAATTTGTGGGTGGGACAAGAAAAGCATTCTAGAAGAAGCAGGGTTTAAACTGTGGTAAACTGTGGATACATGGAAAGAAAGAACAGGGCATGATTTGGGTCATTGGCTCCAGGACTAATCACGTCAAAGGGCTTCTAGAAATACCCAGTCACCTACCATGAAGAGGTGACGGGTTAGTACATAAACATCATCCATTTGCCCTTTTTAGAAATACTTGTGTCCACTTTGCACCCAGAAGGGCAATGGTAGGCCCTGGACTTGCTGTTGAATGCCACTGGGAAAGGATGCTAGGCTTACCAGGTACCCTTCAACCAAGGATTCCCGGACACCTGGTTTCTCTGTCTCCCTCTAGGGCACAGGCATCGAAGGAGAACAACTGTTTGCTGGGACCTGTTTCTCACTCATCTAGTCATCAGAGCTGAATCTTGTTCCTTTTCTCCCTTCCTGAAAAGCTCTGGCTTCTGAGCCAGCATTCCCACGGGTTCCCTCCACACAACAGTAACCATACAGGCTGGCCCCCTGGGTCCTAAGCCCACAGCCAACCCTCCCAAGCCTGGCCCAGATCTACAGCCTCTCTATTCAGACTTGTCCTGTGAGCCCTTCCCATCCAAGGCCACAGATCTGCAACGGTTTCTCAACAGCTCTGTTCTCCAGGGGTCAGCCTTGTGCCCTGGGGCCAGTGCAGGTAGACTGTCTACCTGAGCCTTACCCAGTCTCTGTGCCTGGGATGAGCCTTGGTGGGACGGGTCTGATGAGCATGGAGATCACTCATGGGCAAATAACAGTTTGGCTAAGTACTAGAAAGATCTCCAAAGTGTGTTCCATTAACTTGTACATGGCATTCTTTTATAATTATTTTAACCTTTCCTGTACACATAGTTATGTCTCCTTTCCTATTTCTAATCTTTCTAATTTTTTTTTCTAATCTTATACATTTTGAATCTCTCTCTCTTTTCCTTAACCAGGGTCACAAAGAGGTCACCTATTTTAATGGTCTCTTTAAAGAACCGGTTTTTGAGCGTCTGTATGTATTTGTTACTTTCTATCTCAATGATGTCAGCTCTTATTTTTATTAATTTATTTTTCATCCATTTGATCTTGCTGTTCTTTAAAAAAAATTGTAGTAAGTTTCTTCATTATTAGTTTCTCTTTAATAATGCAGCCATGTGAGGCTATAAATTTTCCTCTATAATTTCAGCTACAACCCAAAAGTCCAGGTACAAAGTTTTCTTCTTTTCATTACTTTCAAGTTGGTTTGTAATATCAGCTTTGATTTCCTTTGGTCCAAGAGTTATTTAGGAGAATGTATCTGCATTTACAATTAAGGTTGTTCTGGTTGTTTTTTTATTATTGAATTCTTACTGTGTCAAATAAAAAAAAATAAGGAGGACTTCCGTTAGAAAGACTCTTGCAATAGGGAGATTGCTGTGATCTCAGAAATCTGCAAGTGTGTCTAAATCATACAGAAAAAATGGTTTTCTTTTATAGAGTAAAAGAGGAGGCAGGCAGAGATAAGCAGAATCTTTGGAGAGGAAGCAGGGCAAGCAAGGAGGAATGACCACTGAGGTCTGACAGGAAAAGGGTCTCTCTGTGGTCAGATGATTCCCAGGAGAAGTTGATAAGGGGGAATGTTCCACCTTTTGTGTGTGTGTGTGCTTGCTCAAGCTTGAGGGAAAGCAGATCAAGGGCCTGCACAAAAGAGAGAAGCTGGACCAAACAAGGTCAAGACAAAGCAGAGGGTAAGAAACAGACTACTGTGAGTGCTTAGTCAATTGTAACTCAGATTGGAAGGTTGCCTTGGAAGCATTCCTAGGCAAGCCCCCCTTCCTCAGTCAGCTATCTTTATCAGGTTTCCTCTCGGAATGGACATGTACAGGCCCGTGAAGGAGGATCTCTAACTTCTAAACTCTAATTTGGCACGATTTCTACCAAACAAGCATTACTCTACCCAGTTCTTAAGTACAAGTGCTGAACTTTTGCAGCTTACGAGCTAGTAAAGGAAATCCCTCCTAACTGTAATATAAAACACTTCCTAAATCTGACCAGAAAGTGATGCACTTAGTAACCAAATTGCTACATATTACAGCTCGAAGGGAACCTGAAAATTATAGAGTCCAATATAATAGTTTTCCAGATCAGGAGACTGTGACCTCATCTAGAGACACCCAAGATGTTGGAATTTGAGAACAATATAAAGTGTCCTAGTCCTGATGGCTGAGGACAGAGGACATGAACAGGTGAAGGTTTCCCCTGAGCCTGTGAGATAAAATATCATCCCATTCCTTCCTATAAAACTATTCTTTTACCACTGGGACTCCTTGACCAAAAGTTTGTCACCTCTCTGTGATCAGGTCAGAGGAGACTGAGGGGTCAACCTCAGAGAGACAGAGGGGAGAATGCCCAGAGGGTTGACTTAGCAATGGCAAGAGCCATAGGAGGCTGGGTCTCGCCGCTTACATTACCATCTGACTTATAGATGTCTGTGGGTTCTCTGAATAGAAGCTATTGTCTACCTGGTATGAAGAAAGGTCCGAAAGGCCCTCTCAAGCAAAATTAAAGTCCCTGTGCTTACTTCAATCTGTCTTAACTCTCCAACCCTACAAAGTCACTTGCCCATTCTCTTAACTCTCCATAAACTGGCTAAATGATCTTCAGGAAAATTAAAGAACTGAGTTGCGTAAAGGGATTCTAGAGCATTCGAGTATGACAAGCACAAAGCTAAGTCATTTTCTCTCAGAACAAAATTTGGCAAAATGGTGCCAAACAGATGCAGGTGGGGAAGAGGAAGGCTTCAAACAGACACGCTTAACGGAAGCTATTAAGGGAAGATTGGAAAAGGTGACAGGGAAAGAATTCAGGAAAGGAGAGGAAGGCATGAAGGAAGAGAAACAGTCACAGCCTGGGTGGATTTCTGCTCTATTTTTGTAGGTGTTTGTAACTTCTTTGGTGTCTGACAAGAGCACTGGGTTGAAATCGATTTAGGGATGGTGCCAGATCCAGCTGGAGTGTCCTTTCAGGCTACTTATTGTTGTATTTTTTTTTTTCTTCCAAATAGTTGAGCCTGGGGGGCGCTCACAGTGGCCACCACCAGGCCACTGACCTAAACAACGATTCCCTACAGGGGAGGACCCGGCTCATTCTGGCATGTCCTTCCCTGCCCTTTCCCCAAACAACACCCCCCCACCCCCCCGCCACACACACACACACACTGAATTACAAACCCAGAAGGTGGAGAAATAAAGACTTAGAAGGCAGAACACATAGTAAAGGACAAAAGTGATCAAAGTGTTCATGAAGCACGTCAAGACGTGCTGTTTTTCATCGTTTCATTCAAGGAGTATTTATTATCTCTCTACAACATGTGGCATATTACAAAGAGGCTGTGCACACATCAGATGGGAGCTTTTCCCTTTTCCGTATTGCCTGCCACAAAAATTTCTGCTGACACTCCACAAATACTCTGTGCCCCCTTCCTTCCTTTAGCTTTTCTGGTCTTGTGCTTTTATTTGAAAGACTCGTAACAGAATATTCTCTGGAGTGAACAGAAGGCAGAAGCCCTGAGTTCATTCTATTCCTAACTTGAAAGACTCATCAGGGGCAACATGCCATACCTTTCATTATTTGGTTTTCCTCCTAATCTAAAAACATGGAGTTTATTCCTCTGTAATCTTTTAAAATGCAGTTCTATCTCACAAAAAAATAAATGCTGTTGGTTACTATTTGCAGATCATTCTGCACTTATAAAAATCATGTTCTACAGTGAAGTGTAGTTTATATGATTTTTTACAGGTAAAAATAAATGAATAAATAAACCGCTAATCACAAAATATTCAAACCGACATGTAACTGAAGGCAGAGCATTGAACTGGGAGCCTGGACATCTGGGGTTCAGTCCATTGCTTCTAAACGATTATGTATTAAACAACCACTGATGCCAGGCACTGCAGCCAGCATTTCTGAACAATCTGTTTCACTGGAGCTTCACCAGATTCTTGAAGCTTTCATTTTACAACGAAGACCCAGCGTAACCAAAAACAAATTAATTAATTAATTAATTAATTAAAAAAAAATTTACCATCCTAATTATTTTTCAGTGTACAGTTCAGGAGTGTTAGGTACATTGACATTATTATGTGACCAATCTCCAGAACTACTTTCATCTTACAAAACTAAAACTCTGTACCCACTGAACAACTCATTTTCCCTCCCCCGAGCCCATGGCAACCACCATTCTATTTTCTCTCTCTGAATTTGACTACAGCAGGTACCTCATATAAATAGAATCATACAGTATTTGTCTTTAAAAAAAGAAAAAAAAAAAACCACTTTCAAAACAGAGAAACTACTAGCAGCGGCAAATGGAAATAATCTAAAGAACAAAGGGACAGAAAAACAGGAAGCAGAAAGTGAAAGACAGGGGAGGATTCTAGATTTCAGTATCTATAAAATATGACCCCAATCATAACATTAGTTATCAGAAGTGGATCCAGATCCTCTTTTCTAAATACCTTTTAAACAAAAACAGAAAAAAAACCTGAACAGAGAGTAGACAGGAAACTCCAGCTTTTGGTATCCTCAAAATCACTCCAAGCCTAACACTGGTTCTCAGAAGTGATTCACATAGGGTCTTAGTTGCTCCACAGCATGTGGGATCTTCATGGACCAGGGATCTTCGCTGACCAGTGATTGAACCCATGTCCCCTGCATTGGCAGGCGGATTCTTAACCACTGCACTACCAGGGAAGTCCTTTTTATCAGGTTTTTATATTAATATTATACTAGCTACATGACACGAGTTGGGGAGTTTTTCCTTTTTAAAAAAAATTGGTATGCTTTAAATCACATTAGAATCATCTCTCAAAGATGGTGGTGTGGGAAGACATGGGGTTTGAATCTCCCCACAACTAGGGTGCCTGCTGGATGCTGGTGGGAGACCCTGATGCCCAAGGAGATGGGAAGAACTCCCAAGGTAACTGGTAGGACTTGGGGGGACTGAAGGGGGAGGAGAAGTGGGGGATGGACAGGACCAGTGCCCCTGAGGGGTGGCTGAGACCGGGGAGGGGTTCCCATGCCTGGAGGGACCCTCAGGGGCTCAGATCAGGAGGGAGCGGGCAGGGGAAATCTGCCCGGAGACGGCTGGGTCCTATACCCTCAGAAGTCCCCTCTGGGCGGGGTTGGTCCTAGGGGCATAGGAGGGAGGCCGGGGAGATCAGGAGAGGCAGGCGGGAGGGGCCCTACAGGACCGGAGGAGCAGGAGAGGAACAAGGGAGTTTCCCCACCCGCTTGAGCCCAGGAAGCCTGCTGGGCTCCAAGGTGAGTCTCCCACCCTCTGGAACCACAGGTGGGAGGCACACCTGGGCCCCTTCTGTTCTGTTGAGCCTAAGCCCCAACTCCCACACCCCACAGGGCTTTTTCCAGCCCTGTGGGTCCTAAACATAGGCCCTGCCCACCACCCAAACCACACCCCTGCTTAGGCCCCGCCCTCCAAAGCCAAGGCCTTTTCCACCTTTTTTTTTTTCTCCTCTTTTTTTACTATTGTGGTTTTGTTTTACCTTCCAGTTGTTGTCTCATCTATATTTTTATTTTTATTTTTCTAACATATCTGTTAGTTTCCTGGTCTAATTTTATTTTTTACTTTGTTATTGTTCTTTTCTCCTTTTTCTTTTTTTTTTTTTTTTGCCGCCCTGGGTGGCTTGTGGGATCTTGGTCACGAGCCAGGGGTCAGGCCAGAGCTCCTGCGGTGGGAGCTCTGAGTCTGAACCACTGGACTAACACTCATATCAGATAAAATAGACTTTAAAATAACGACTGTTACAAGAGATAAGGAAGGACACTACATAATGATCAAGGGATCAATCCAAGAAGAAGATATAACAATTACAAATGTTTATGAACCCAACATAGGAGCACCTCAACACAGAAGGTAAATGCTAACAACCATAAAGGGGAAATCGACAGTAACACAATAATAGTAGAAGACTTTAACACCCCACTTACACCAATGGAAAGATCATCCAAACAGAAAATAAATAAGGAAACACAAGCTTTAGATGACACAATAGACCAGATAGATTTAATTGACATTTATAGAACATTCCACCCAAAAGTGGCAGAATACACTTTCTTCTCAAGTGCACACAGAACATTCTCCAGGATAGATCACATCTTGGGTCACAAATCAAGCCTCAGAAAATTTAAGAAAATTGAAATCATATCAATCATCTTTTCTGACCACAACGCTATGAGATTGGAAATCAATAACAGGAAAAAAACTGTAAAAAACACAAATACACGGAGGCTAAATAGTGCACTACTAAATAACCAAGAGATCACTGAAGAAATCAAAGAGGAAATTTAAAAATACATTAAAACAAATGACAATGAAAACACAATGACCCAAAAGCAGTTCTAAGAGGGAAGTTTATAGCAATTCAATCTCACCTCAAGAAACAAGAAAAATCTCAGATACACAATCTAACGCTACACCTAAAGCATCTAGAGAAAGAAGAACAAAGAAAACCCAAAGTCAGTACAAGGAAAGAAATCATAAAGATCAGAGAAGAAATAAATGAAATACAAACAAAACAATAGCAAAGATCAATAAAATTAAAAGCTGGTTCTTTGAGAAGATAAACAAAATTGATAAACCCTTAGCTAGACTCAACAACAAAAAAAAGGGAGAGGATGCAAATCAATAAAATTAGAAATGAAAAAGGAGAAATCATAACTGACTCTGCAGAAATACAAAGGATAAAAGACTATTACAAACAACTATATCCCAATAAAATGGACAACCACGAAGAAATGGACAAATTCTTGGAAAGGTACAGTTTTCCAAGACTGAATCAGAAAGAATTAGAAAATATAAACAGACCTATCACAAGTAATGAAATTGAAACTGTAATTTAAAATCTTTCAAATAACAAAAGCCCAGGACCAGATGGCTTCACAGGTGAATTCTATCAAACATTTAGAGAAGAGCTAACACCTATCCTTCTCAAACTCTTCCAAAAAATTGTAGAGGGAGGAACACTCCCAAATTCATTCTACGAGGCCACAATCACCTTGACACCAAAACCAGACAAAAATATCACAAAAAAAGAAAATTATAGACCAATATCACTGATGAACATAGACGCAAAAACCCTGAACAAAATATTAGCAAACAGAATCCAACAACATATTAAAAGGATCATACACCATGATCAAGTGGGATTTATCCCGGGGATGCAAGGATTCTTCAATATATGCAAAACAATCAATGTGATACACCAAATTAACAAATTAAGGAATAAAAACCATATGATCATCTCAGTAGATGCAGAAAAAGCTTTTGACAAAATTCAACACCACTTATGATAAAAAAAAAAAACTCTCCAGATAATGGGCATAGAGGGAACATACCTCAACATAATAAAAGGCCACATATGACAAACCCACAGCAAACATCATACTCAATGGTGAAAAACTGAAAGCATTTCCACTAAGATCAGGAACAAGTCAAGGATATCCACTCTTGCCACTCTTATTCAACATAGTTTTGGAAGTCCTAGCCATGGCAATCAGAGAAGAAAAAGAAATAAAAGGAATACAGATCGGAAAAGAAGTAAAACTGTCACTGTTTTCAGATGCCATGATCTATACATAGAAAATCCTAAAGATGCCACCAGAAACTACTAGAACTAACCAATGAATTTGGTAAGGTTGCAGGATACAAAATTAATTCACAGAAATCTCTGGCATTCCTATGCACTAACAATGAAAAATCAGAAAGAGAAATTAAGGAAACAAACCCATTTACCATCACAACAAAAAGAATAAAATACCTAGGAATAAACCTGCCTAAGGAGGCAAAAGACCTGTACTCAGAAAACTATAAAACACTGATGAAAGAAATCAAAAATGACATAAACAGATGGAGAAATATACCATGTTCTTGGATTGGAAGAATCAGTATTGTGAAAATGACTATACTACCCAAAGCAATCTACAGATTCAATGCAATCCCTATCAAACTAGCAATGGCATTCTTCACAGGATTCAAACAAAAAATTTTACAATTCGTATAGAAACACAAAAGACCCTGAATAGCCAAAGCAATCTTGAGAAAGAAAAACAGAGCCAGAGGAATCAGGCTCCCTGACTTCAAACTATACTACAAAGCTACAGTAATCAAGACAGTATAGTACTGGCACAAAAACAGAAATCTAGATCAGTGGTACAGAATAGAAAGCCCAGAGATAAACCCACACACATATGGTCATCTAATTTATGACAAAGGAAGCAAGAACATACAATGGAGAAAAGACAGCCTCTTCAGTAAGTGGTGCTGGGAAAAATGGACAGCTACATGTAAAAGAATGAAATTAGAACACTCCCTAATACCATACACAAAAATAAACTCCAAATTGATTAAAGACCTAAATGTAAGACAAGACACTATAAAACTCTTAGAGGAAAACATAGGAAAAACACTCTGACATAATCCACAACAAGATCCTTTTTGACCCACCTCCTAGAATAATGGAAATAAAAACAAAAATAAACAAATGGGATCTAATGAAACTTAAAAGCTTTTGCACAGCAAAGGAAACCTTAAACAAAATGAAAAGACAACCCTCAGAATGGGAGAAAATAGTTGCAAGCGAAGTAACTGACAAAGGATTAATCTCCAAAATATACAAACAGCTCATGGAGCTCAGTATCAAAGAAACAAACAATTCAATTTAAAAATGCACGGAAGACCTAAATAGACATGCCACCAAAGAAGACATACAGATGGCCAAGAGGCACATGAAAAGATGCTCAACATCACTAATTATTAGAGAAATGCAAATCAAAACTACAATGAGGTATCACCTCACACCTGTCAGAACGGCCATTATCAAAAAGTCTAGAAACAATAAAGGCTGGAAAGGGTGTGGTGAAAAGGGAACCTCCTGCACGGTTGGTGAGAATGTAAATTGATACCACTATGGAGAACAGCATGAAGTTTCCTTAAAATACTACAAATAGAACTACCATATGACCCAGCGATCCCACTACTGGGCATATACCCTGAGAACACCATAATTCAAAAACAGACATGTATCACAATGTTCACTGCAGCACTGTTTACAATAGCCAGGACATGGAACCAACCTAAATGCCTGTCGACAGATGAATGCATAAAGAAGATGTGGCGCATATATACAATGGAATATTACTCAGCCATAAAAAGAAATGAAACTGAGCTATTTGTAGTGAGGTGGTTGGATGTAAAGTCTGTCATACAGAGTGAAGTAAGTCAGAATGAGAAAAACAAATACCATAAGCTAACACATATATATGGAATCTAAAAAAAAGAGAAAAAAAGGTACTGATGAACCTAGGAGCAGGGCAGGAATAAAGACATAGACATAGAGAATGGACTTGGGGACACGGGGTAGGGGAGGGGGAAGCTGGGGCAAAGTGAGAGTAGCATCAACGTATGTACACTGCTGAATGTAAAATAGATAGCTAGTGGTAAGCAGCAGCATAGCAAGGGAGATCAGCTCGATGCTTTGCGATGACCTAGAGAGGTGGGATAGGGAGGGTGGGAGGAGGCTCAAGAGGGAGGGGGATATGGGGATATATATATATATATGCATATAGCTGACTTACTTTGTTGTACAACAAACAAACTAACACAGTATTGTGCAGCAGTTATACTCCAATAACGATCTATTTTTAAAAAGTGATTCATATAAAATTTTTTTAAATAAAATAAATTTAGGGCATTCCCTGGTTGTCCAGTGGTTAGGACCCTGTGCTTCCACTGCTGGGGGCACGGGTTCAATCCCTGGTCAGGGAACTAAGATCCCATATGCCCTGTGGCACAGCCAATAAAATAATAATAAATAAAATTTAAAAGAAGTGACTCAGATCCCCTTCTCTAGTTATCAACGAAATCAACATTATCTGTTCATTTCTTAAGATTTGATTCTAAAGAAGGAAGTTGGTATCATTATATCAGACTCAAATTCAATCAGAAAGAAAAGCATCTTTGTAGCACAATCATCTAAAATCGCAAACTTAAACAACCTTAGGAATATGCTGATTGAAGTAATCACAGAGAAGGACGATTAAGTAAATCTGAAACAAATGCTGATGCTAAAGCTCATTTCAACTTTAAGAGAACAATATGAACAAAAAGTCACAAGTTTGATGGGAAATTTCCATTCTGGTCATATTAAGTATTTTAATTACATCTGTTAATCTGGGGATGTGCTCTGCAACTGGGAAATCATGAAGCAAATTTAACAGAATTGCTCTTTCAGAAAAGAATTATCACTCATCAAAACCTCTGAAAGATTAAAACTATAATTCTGAAAAATAATTTTTGTTGCTTTGCTCCACCTTTTTTTTTCTTTTTTACTTGATACAGTAAATGCCCCGAGGCTCTGACCCAGCTTCAGAAAAAAAGCCAGTAGAGTGGATTCGGGAGGAAAAAAATATATATCCAATTGAAGATGAGCAAAAGGGTAACGGGTTAAGAACTGACACGGAAAAGGAACACACTAGAAGTATGTGTATATAAGGGCCAAAAAGGCAGCTTGCACATAGGCTCTTCCCGATCACCTCTCCTCCTCACCTGGACAAACCAACCCTTTGCAGGAACACCATGTCTTGCTCATCTCGCGTGTCCTCCTCCAGGGCTGGTGGCAGCAGCTTCAGCAGCGGAAGCAGATGCAGTCTGGGGGAAGGCTCTGCTCGGGGATTCTGCGGAGGGGCCGGCAGCTGTGGCCTGAGTGGGGGCTCCAGCAGGGGCTTTGGAGGCAGCTTTGGAGGGGGTTTTGGTAGCTGATCAATAGGGGGCGGTTTGGGAGGAGCTTCAGGCTCTGGGATTGGCTTTGGTGGAGGTGCTGGATTCGGCGGGGGGTGCTAGCGGAGGCTTCTACAGCTATGGTGGTGGTGTTGGCCAGGGGGCGCTTTTCTCTAGAGGTGAAAAGCAAACCATGCAGAACCTCAGTGACTGGCTGGTCAATTACGTAGACAAAGTCAGAGCCCCGGAGGAGGCCAACGCTGATCTGGAGAACAAAATCAAGGAGTGGTATGACAAATTTGGGCCTGGGTCTAGAGACGGTGGAGCTGGAAGAGATTACAGCAAATACTATTCAATCACTGAGGATCTTAGGAATCAGGTGAGACACTAGCCATGGCTGAATTTCTATTACTTCTGTAGCTTTCCCATTTATTCAGATCGTGGACCATGATGGTGAATTTAAGTCAAGGAATTATTTGAAAATATATCTGTTTTGTTGTATATGTAAAATGGGACTTGGTGTGCTTTAACTATGACAGTATTTTATTTTTATTTTTATTTATTTATTTATTTATTTTTGCGGTACGCGGGCCTCTCACTGCTGTGGCCTCTCCCGTCGCGGAGCACAGGCTCCGGACGCGCAGGCTCAGCGGCCACGGCCCACGGGCCCAGCCGCTCCGCGGCATGTGGGATCTTCCCGGCCCGGGGCACGAACCCGCGTCCCCTGCATCGGCAGGCGGACTCCCAACCCCTGCGCCACCAGGGAAGCCCTATGACAGTATTTTATACACGACATCCAACCACATTAATTTTGTTCACATCTTACATTTGAGTATTTCTACGTAAGAGTAAAATTTATACAATGCCAGGTAGCTAACTAACATAAGAGTGACGGCTATGAGTTGACACAAGCTTCATCTTATTATTTTGTGATTAATTCTGGCAGGTGGACATATTTTAGTGTCTTGCTAGATTTAAATAGTCTTACAACTATTTTTCTTCCTAGGAAGTCTGGTGCAAATATTGTATGAGAATGTGGTGGAATCTAAAATGTTTAGCCACGGTTGTATGGGAAGTATATTTTTAAAGACTTTTTTGGAAGTGGAATTCATGTTTCACCCTGTTTCTCAAAGAGCCCATTAGAACAACTGATCTTCCAAAGCATCAGAAATATTCAGAGGATTGTGTTCTGTAAAACAATGTTCCATGCCCATTCCAATAAATGTGCAAGCTGTGAATTTTTGCAGAAAGATGTCTAAATACATTATGATTATCAATGCAGGTGTCATTACTAAGCAAATCTTCAAAGCAATTCACCTTTAAAAGCTAACTCAGGAGACATCTACTCTCACAGGTGGGCATGTAGACACAGGTAAAAAGCATCCATGATTTATTCACTATTATTGTCTTTTCTAGATCCTTACTGCCACTATTAAAAATGCTGGGATTCTTCTGCAAATTGACAATGCCAGAGTGATGCTGATGACTTCAGACTGAAGTAAGAAAAATGAAGACTTGAAAACAAACGTCCTAGGGGAAATAAAATTCAATCCCTTGGCTTAGTTTATTCTAAATTTTAAAGAAACCTTTTAGGGGATCAAGACCTGAATTCACAAACATCCCAAGGGTACATTTTAAAAACCATCATTCCACCAACAAGAAAAGAAAGGCAACTTCAGGATGAAATTTTTGTTATCAAAAATATTGGCCATCAATAGAATTAATGTAAGGCTCAGATTTTTATTTACAAGGGAAAAACACCTAAGAGAAAACTTAGCCTTCAATGATCAAATTGCTTAGGGGAGAAAATATTTTCTTGAATAGGTAAGAATGGACTGTACTCTTTGAACTGGGCTGTACTGTACCCTTCCAGATACAAGAACGAGCTGCATCTCTGGCAGACCGTGGAGTCTGACATCAATGGCCTGCAGAAAGTCCTGGATGACCTGACCATGACTTGCTCTGACTTGGAGATGCAGATTGAGAGCCTCACAGAGGGCTGGCCTACCTGAAGAAGAACCACCAGGAGGTAGGAACACGGTCCACGATTAAATTACTCTGGCCTACAGAGCTCCCCCCACATCCATTCTATGACAGTAAATTCCATCTGAATGGATTTCCAACTTCTATAACCGGGGAAGAAAAGTCACGATGAGAAAATTATATGTGAATTTGTTGGGTTCTTTTTTCCCTTCAGTGTCCTAGTTTCAAATTTTTGTTGGCTTAAGCACATTTTAGGAAGTCATCGCTTTTCAGTTTTCATCACTCTGGTCTATTTTCCCTTCATGCTAGGAAATGAAGAGTACGCAACGAAGCTCCGGAGGGGATGTGACCGTAGAACTGAACCCAGGGACAGACCTGACTGAGTTACTGAATGACATGAGGGCACAGTATGAGGAGCTGGCTGAGCAAAACCTCCGCGAGGCTGAAGAGCAAGCAGTTCAATGAGCAGGTAGATCATGACCCTGAGTCTCCGAGCCCTGCCCGTGGCCACACACACGCCACTTCCGCTCATCTCATCAGCCCCATCTCATCAGCCTCAACTCATCATCAGCCTGCAACGAGACTGCGTTTTATTTGTATTTAGAGCGCATCTCTGCAAGCACAGATCTCTACCGATGCTGATGCCAGGTCAGCCAGTTCCACCAAGAATGAGATCACAGAACTGAAACGCACTCTGCAAGCCCTGGAAATTGAGCTGCAGTCCCAACTGGCCATGGTTTGTGCAAAGAGCTTTTCAAAAATCTCCAACGGAGCAGTTCGGTTTTCTTTGCCAACATGTTCCACTTGGCACATAATAAAAGCAGGATTAGGGAGGACTGTATTATGGTTGTTGAAAGCATGAGACATTTCAGTTAAAAGTAATATATCTATTTCCATAAAAGACTTCGTTTTAAAAAAGTAATGGCAACAAAAATGAAGGAAGCAATGATAGAGCAATAGAGGTTTTAACTCGTGGAAAGTGCATTTCTCCTAGTATCTTATAAAATGTCTTTTAAAAATCATCCAATGATTTATTTTCATCATGAAATTTTTATTTGCTTTTTCCCTTAGAAAAGCTCCCTGGAAGGGACCTTGGCTGACACGGAGGCTGGCTACATGGCACAGCTGTCACAAATTCAGATGCAGATCAGCAGCCTGGAGGAGCGGATCTGCCAGATCCAGGGTGAGACTGAATGCCAGAACACAGAGTATGAGTAGCTGTTGGACATCAAGACCCGCCTGGAGATGGAAACTGATACCTACCACTGCCTGCTTGATGGAGAAGGAGGGTAAACGAAAGTCAGGAACATGCTAAACGCAGGTCTTGGTGTATTTACATTATGAAACCTAAAAGAGGCTTGGGGACCAGACTTGTATTTATAAAGTAAAAGAGTCCAATCAAATGACAGCTGCCTTCATGAGAAAGAGCCCTCTGCATGGAGGGTTTCTCCTGCCTTTGCAAACTGCAAAGGAAAACAATTCTTTTTTTCTCCAGTGGTTCTGGTTTTGGAGGATCTGATTTTAGAAACTCGGGATCAGACACATGGAGTTCAGAAACACCGGATCCAGGGATTCATCCATGTCTAGTGACTCAAGATCTGGAAGCTGTTCTGTCCAAGGAAGAGGTAGATATTTTTTTCATGTTCCTGATAATTTTATAATTGAAACGTAAAGGCACACATTGCTTGTCATATAAAAAGTGTATACTAGTGTTCATGTCATCTTACTCAGACAGAACATACTCAGTGAATGCATTTGGATTTCTCTTGATCTATGTTTCTGTGACAGTTTCCAGACTGACATTGTGATTCTTTGATTTTCAGATCTAAGCAAGACTAGAGTGACTACGACCATCGTAGAGGAGGTGGTGGATGGCAAAGTTGTCTCATCTCAAGTCAGTAATGTTTCTGAGGTGAAACTTAAATAGGCAATTTCCAGATCAACAAGAGTGTCCTTCAGAGAAAAAAATCTAAAAGACACGAATGAAGAAGTTGCATCAATCTAGCCATCTTTCTGGCTAACTTCGGGAAAAAGTTTCCATACAGAAGTAGATGACTAACCAATTTTTCTGCATCTTTTTCTTTTCTTATTAGAATTCTCTTGAAAAAGTTGAAATGACAGCTTTGCTCTAATTGTTTCTATGCTTCAATAAATTTACTTTTGCAAGTCAACTAAATTATTTCTGAATTTTTTTAAAGAAATGCAATATTTTACCCAGAAATGAAGCTCTAGATTATGATCTAGCTTCATTATCATTACAAATAATAATGTACACATTATTCATTGTTTACATGGTGTCTTCTTCATGAGAATGAAAATTATAGCCATTTTGTATGTGGGAAATTTTAACATCACATTAGAACTCAGTGATAGCTGAAATTAGACCTCAGTGTCCCTAACACTACAGCCAATAGCTTTAGCCCACAAAAAAGGATGAGATTGAATAATCAGTCTATAATTAATTAACGTCTAGTTTCTTTATGTCCATCACTGAACTGAGTATATCATGAGATAAAAAGAAACATAAGGGACTTCCCCGGTGGTCCAGGGGTAAGACTCTGCTCTCCCAGTGCAGGGAGCCCGGGTTCGATCCCTGGCCAGGGAACTAGATCCCACATGCCGCAACTGAGACCCGGTGCAGCCAAAATTAACTAATTAATTAGTTAATTTTAAAAAAAGAAACATAAGATATACCTCCTACTTCAAGAAGCTTACATTTTAGATGGAGAGGAAAGCTAAAAACACAAAGAAGATAGACAATACAGGATGTTAACAGTGAAGGGCTTGATTCCACAGTATCCACCAGAAGTGCAGCAGGAATCTGACAGTGCATGTTTGCAGAGCATTTAGGAGACTGGTCAAAATAAAAGTCTTGGGGGCTTCCCTGGTGGCGCAGTGGTTGAGAGCCCGCCTGCCGATGCAGGGGACATGGGTTCGTGCCCCAGTCTGGGAAGATCCCACATGCCGCGGAGCGGCTGGGCCCATGAGCCATGGCCGCTGGGCCTGTGCGTCCGGAGCCTGTGCTCCGCAACGGGAGAGGCCAAGGCAGTGAGAGGCCCGCGTACCACAAAAAACAAAAAAAAAAAGAGTTGGGAAAGAAGATGGGATATGTGATATGGTGCCAGATTTCCGAAAACCTTGAAAGTCCCAAAGGGAATAGATGCTCAGATATTTGCTCCCTTGTCACATCTAGCCACACCTCTAACCAAAAACTGTCACTTAGCCAAGCTGGTGTTTCCTATTCCCACTCTCCATTGCTGAAGTTTTTTACCCCATGGGTGGTCCACACAGCTCTGTCTTGTCTTGCTTGGGAAACAAAGCCTGTTAAAGTAGGGTAGGGGGTGGTATAGGTCAGTCTCAGGAAGAAACAGGCAAAGGACAAAGCCAGGCTGGGTAAGGACTTTCCCAGACCACAAATTAGATCATCAATCCCACAAGCCAGTCCTTAAGAAAAGGACATGGGACTTGGCATAAAAACCCAAATTAAAAATTACAAAAGAGTAAACCTGAATGTAATTCATGTAAATTGGTACCTTCAAATATAAAATCAATAAGAGCTGCATGAGAGTATCAAACCTTAATAATAAAAACAACCAAATAATGTAGTTTGTTTTCCTCTAGGCACATTGAATAAAACATAAAAAATGAATCTGTAGGCACTCTGTAACCACAGAATGAAGTTGATAGCTAAGCATCAACCACTATTCAGAGAAAAAGAGAAACACTGTCTTGAGTCGAACATATGTTTCCCATCAAAGCATTACAGCAAATTAAACCTTGGATGTTTCTCCTCGACTGAAAAGTTAAGAAATATGAACTCGCTGATTCAGCTTGGATTAAAGACAGAAGGACAGACATGGAAACCAGCTGTATGTGGCCTCCCATCACAGTCACATCGGGAAAGCCTCTCTCCATGAGTCTTCCGACGGCCAGTCTTCCAGTCCTGTACCACCTGGGACCTATGTTTACGGCTAGTATTAGCCTCATGTCAGGGCAAAAGTATATGGCTACTCTGAAAATTATCTTGAGGTGAAACCCTCATTCTGGATTACCTTGGCATGTGTTGAGATGCTGTATTTGTACTAAATGATTGTTTACAGATATGGAAAGGGCCAGATCACAGGTGCCAACATAGTGAGATGCAGTAGAATGTGCAGCAAAATGAGCTCATTTGATTTTAAAAACAGAAATTATTGAAACATTATGGATTGTGAAATTTATTTAGAGTGCTGAATAAAATGTTAAGGACAGGGTGTTCACACCTTATTATCGGCCCGAAAATTATTTTGAAACCACACAACAGGCATAGGCTTTATTTTGAAACTCTAAAGTTCAGCTCTCCAGTTGACTTTTAAGTAAGAGGAATGTGTTTCTTTTTTCTGAGAGTTGGACTTATGGATAAGAAGGAAGAGCCAATGCCAACCTGCATATAGATGTTCATTGTTGACCTCTGATCCAGAGATTCATAAAGTTCTTCTTGTCTTTCTGATCTCAAAGGACAATGGACAAGAACAGTGAGGATGCTGGAGGTGGTATCCATCCTCACAGAGATTAGAAACAAGAGACAAGGGACTTCCCTGGTGGCTCAGTGGTTAAGAATCTGCCTGCCAATGTGGGGGACACGGGTTCGATCCCCAGTCCGGGAAGATCCCACATGCCGCTGAGCAGCTAAGCCCGTGTGCCACAACTACTGAGCCTGCGCTCTAGAGCCCACGAGCCACAACTACTGAGCCCACGTGCCACAACTACTTAAGTCCGCGCGCCTAGAGGCCGTGCTCTGCAACGAGAGAAGCCACCGCAATGAGAAGCCCGTGCACCGCAATGAAGAGTAGCCCCCGATCACCGCAACTAGAGAAAGCCCGCATGCAGCAAAAAAGAACCAATGCAGCTAAAAATAAATAAATGTATAAATTTATTTTTAAAAAAAAGAAAGAAGAGACAAGGTTTATAGCAGGAAGAGAAGAGGAAACATCCAAAGGATATGAGACTCTGTAGAAAGTAGCCTAAACTTGCTTCATGAAGTCACAGAATTAGACAGTGTTCAAAAGACCTACAAGAGGAGATAGAGTGATGAATATAAATAACCCAGAACATAGCTCAAGTAATAGTCTCCAAACAATCTCCTCAAGTAACAAAATACTGCAAGTAATAAATCACTTAAAAAAATTATCAGTAGCTCAAATATGACACCTGAAGAACAGGAAATACTGGTCAAGCTCTTTTAAAAACATTTACTCATTTGTAATATCAATGTCAATATAAAATGATCCAGTGGAAAGAAGCAAACATTGAGATAACACTTTTTTCTTATTATAAAAGTAATTTATATTTATTGAAGACAGTTTGGAAAATGCAAATTAAAAGAAGAAAATTTAAATCCCTCATAACCCCACTATCTAACATAATCACTGTTGATATCGTGGCATGTATTGGTGACACTTTTTTTTCTTTTTTTCCCCCCAGCTTTATTGAGACATAATTGACATACAACCTTGTGTAAGTTTAAGGTGTACAATGTATAAATTTGATACACTTATCATTGCAAAATGATGACCCCCATAGCCTTAGCTAACACCTCCATCATGTCACATAATTACCGTCTCTTTTTTTTTAGGTTATTTTTATACAATTTTTAAAGGTTACTTTCCACTCACAGTTACTGTAAAATATTGGCTCTATTCCCCACATTTTACAATATACATACTTGAGCCTATATTACAGCCAATAGTTTGTCTCCCACTCTCCCACCACTTTATTGTCCCTCCTCCCCACTGGTAACCACTAGTTTTCAACCACTTTTTTTTTTTTTTTTTTTTTTTTTTTTTGCGGTACGCGGGCCTCTCACTGCTGTGGCCTCTCCCGTTGCAGAGCACAGGCTCCGGACGCGCAGGCTCAGCGGCCATGGCTCACGGGCCCAGCCGCTCCACGGCATGTGGGATCTTCCCGGACCGGGGCACGAACCCGTGTCCCCTGCATCGGCAGGTGGATTCTCAACCACTGCGCCACCAGGGAAGCCCTGTAATTCTTTTACTGCAGTCTAACTGGCAGCCACGACTCTGTTGAGGGCGACTTCTGCAGAGGCACTTTATCATTCACCTGATGTTTTGTTCTCTTTTGTGTTTTTAGCTCAGAGAACTTCACTTTTAAAATTTTACTTATTTCACAAAATCTTATTTATTGGGGGGGTCATCCTTTCAGCCTGAAAGATTTTATAATATATGTTCAATTCTCTATTCAACATATTACATATATTTGGGGTCATTTAGAAGAAAAGCAACAACTACAAAACCTAAAAATGCAGATATTATCACACTCACAGCCCCACACTTGCCAATAGCAGATATTGGCTTGACATTTATGTTTCCTAAATATGTCATTTGAAAATTTTATTCTTTGTGGAATTGTTTCAACTTTAACAGAAGTTTTAAGGAATATTTATTTGATTACTAGGGTGTTTGAAGACAGGAACGGGCTCAGACTTCCCCTTAAGTGCAATGAAGCCAAGGCCATGAGAGAGAGAACATCAAGTGACACCAAGTTTATTGACCAAAAGTATTGTCCTTCTAGTGGGACAGCTTTCATTAAAGATAGACAGACAGACTACGAAGCAGAAACAGACTCACAGACATAGAGAACAGACTTGTGGTTGCCAAGGGGGAGGGGGTGGGGGAGGGATGAATTGGGAATTAGGGATTAGCAGATGCAAACTATTATATACAGAATGGATACACAACAAGGTCCTACTGTATAGCACAGAGAACAATATTCAATATCCTGTGATAAACCATAATGGAAAATAATATAAAAAAGAATATATATATGTGTATATATATATATATATATATATATAATTGAATCAGTTTGCTGTACAGCGGAAATTAACACAACGTTGTAAATCAACTTGACTTCAATTTAAAAAAACTGAAAAAAGTTAGATAGATGATAGATCGATGGATAGACAGATATAGATAGATAGATACTTAGATGAAGAAAAATACATTTTGTAATATGGAAATCATGGGGGGAAGGGACTTCTCCATGTTAGTAAGGAATTGGGGGAGGGAAAGTGCAGCATGTCATGGTTATTATCTCCAAGATGAGTATTTCTGCTACAATTCAGGATCTGCATGTGTCAATTTAACTGCAAAAGGAACAAGAGGCAGCCACTGCAGAGGTTTATAAGAACCTGGAGAAACTGTTTGCTGTTTAATACTGACTCAGAACACTATATTGTATCATTCCTCCATTTCACTTTAACTTTTTGAGGGTCCTACACTTTCATAAATTAAGAATATAAAATTAGGGAATTCCCTGGCGATCCACTGGTTAGGACTCGGTGCCTTCATTGCCGAGGGCCCAGGTTCAATCCTTGGTCAGGGAACTAAGATCCCACAAGGCATGCAGCATGGCCAAAAAATTTAAAAAGAATATAAAATTAGATAGCATTGATCACTTTGAAAGTCCAAGGCAAGCTTTAAGAAAATTTTAAAATTTTAAAAAATTTAAAAATTTTTAATATTTTATTTTTCTACAATTGACTAAATTCAAGAAAAACATAACAAGAGACTATTAAAATGAAACAGACCCTTTTCTCTTCCAACATTTTATTGTTACTTACTGTACTTACTTACTTACTGTTACTTATGTACAGGGTACATAGGCTAAGGATCAGCCACTTTCTATAACTTCACCAGAAATCCCTAAAGTTGATTTCAAATAGCTTCATCTGAAAAGATGGCATACTTATCATACAATTCCAAAGGAAAATAAAGTGTAATAATCAAAGTCATAAAAAAATATGAGGGCAGAAATTCCATATGGGAAAATAGAAGTTTAACTAGGCTGATACCATGTAAATATTCTCAGCTCCATTTCTCCAATGTTAGATAATAGATACCTGAAAGCATTTTCTGTGCCTTTAAGTAAATAAACTATGGAATTTAACAAATAATTACCAAAACAATTATTTAGTATTACAGATGTCATTAAAAATCCTTAAAGTGATTCTATCAGAGATGAAACATCCACTTTATCAGCTCTAAAAGGAGTTACTAATTGATACCTCTCAATACTCTCCTGGAGGCATTGGGTTTCGCAGGGTTGAAGCCTTTCATGTCACACTTTGCCCCCAAATCAAGTCTATGGCAATTAGTCTCTGGTCAAGGGTAAAGGAAGACTTGTAGGGGAGAAATGTGGTTTAGGTGGCTTCTGGGAAGCTTTTTCCACCAACTTCGGGAGCAGTTGAGGAAAGAATAGATAAGAATTCTAAATGACCATTTCACAGTTTCCCTGGACCAGGTGGGGCTCTGGAGTAGGCAAACAGTATACTTGAATATAAAATCAAAGCATCGTATAAGAAATTTTGGACCCGGAGCTAATGGTCAAGAAGAAAAACAGAACTACAAGAAATATTACAGGATAATTGAGGAACTTCAAAACAAGGTAAGAAACTTTGCAACTGCTGGATGAAAGAACTACACTAAAAATGACAAAATATTAAAAGATTAGCAACATCTTACACATATACCTGTACTTTTCTCAATTTAACCAGATTAAGGAATTTAGCAAGCAACAAAATATACCTCTTAGCAATATTAGTTTTTTTCTAATTAGCTCACTTTTATATAGTTCATTTTATGGAATGAGTTGTAGAAATGTCTCCAAAATACTTAAGTGAAATTAAACTAAGTAGATTGCCTACAGTTATTTTATTCTCAAAAGAAGAGATAAACGGTATAAAGAAATATTTAGGCAATTATTTAATGTATTTGTCATTAGAGAATCATATACATCTAAAATTTATTTGAAGACCCTGAAATTGTCATTGCTAAATACCAGTGCACAGAAGTTACAAATGTGAGTGTAACAAACACAACTTTTTTGTGTCCTGCTTTCCCAGATATCAGATGCAACCATTAACGACACCAGCTTCATGCTGCAGACTGACAATATAAAACTAGTAGCCGACAGCTTCAGACAAAGTAAGACATGGTTACCTTCAATGGCACGATGGAAGACATAAGCCAAGGAGATAAACACTATGTGAAGTCATGCTTATTTTTATACTGGAGTCACAAGATATGAAAAGAGTATTTTTCTTTTTAGAAATAAATGAAATCCTAAAAATGAAAAAAGTATTTTAGCTGAATACACTGTAGAAGGCCATTATTTACAAGAATGTTTTGTGTTCAAATAATCACTACCTAATTTATGTTTCATAAGTAAGAATTATTCCATTTATGTAAAGTTGAAAAACGTGTACTGTACCATTATGAAATGATGTATGGTTTAGTGATGCAAACAAAAAAGGTTAAACTAAAAAGAACAGCAAATAAAATATAAACACAAAATTCAGGGGCAGGAAGAGGGCATACAAGTGACTCAGTTGTACTGGTAATGACAACATTTCATTTCTAACCTGAGTGTGGTTCATGGGTATCTGCTGCATTGTTTTTCTCAATACATTGTACACAGTTTATAATTATTACTTTGCATCTATTCAATAATGCTTTTAGTTTCAATAAAGTAAAAAGGCTCGAATTTTGAAGGAAGGATTTGAATAGGCAGACATGAAGCCAATATGAATGAAGGAAAAGTGATAGGACTGACCATGATTTACATGGAACTATGATGTTGAATCTGGCAGAATAAGGAATTCACCTTTGGAGAATGACAGGGATAAGACTAGATTCATGGAATAGGGTCAAACCATGGAGGGGCTTAGCTTCTCTGAGGAGTAGAAACTAATGTTAAGTTCCACAGAGAACGCTTGGAAGCTTTAGGCTTAGGAGTAACCTATCAAGGGTTGATTAAGGAAATTAATACGACCTCTGCACACAAGAAGGATGCTATTTCCCCCAAAGGTTAATGCCAAAACCCCAACATATCACTCAGTAAAAACCCATCAAGATGAAGGATGGGTATGTGTCTGACTTGCTTGGCTTTATAAACACTAAAAACATGGGGAGTGTAATGGTTTTGAACTACTTGTCTGTCTCCTGGTAGTTCATCACGCCCACTCCCACATCCTTCAAGCAAATACGTGACTCTGTGTTCATCGCCTCAGGGGAGAGTGAAGCAAAATCCTTGGTCTTAGAAGGAAGAGCACTCAGAGTCCAAACAAAACGTTTAGGAGAAGCATCATTCATTCTACACATATTTATTGTCTCCCATCTCAGGGCCAGCACAAAGCTAGAAAGTGATGAGAGAGACATGAACATGATAGACATGTCTTGGGGCTTATGTTCTATAATAGAACCTTCAAGAATAGAAGAGCTTCCCCTGGACTGAAAGAAGAGGGGAGGAAGGAGGAGTGAAGAGACAGGGGCAGGGGTGGGTTCCCAAGAGAGGAGCCCCGGGTCCCGCTTCTGAGTCAGAGCCGCTGCAAAGCAGCAAAACGCGAAGTAAGTTTCGGGACCTGATGGCTTAAGAGCAAGGCACACTGCTTCTTAGATTGTGGCCCCAGGAAAGGGACAAGATCCAAATAGGTTATGGTTGATCAGTGTGTCTAGGCAGATGGAGCCACAGACCAGCTACCTGATATTTCCATGCCAGCGGCACACTGAAACAGCAGGATGGTTCTTAAGCCCTCAAGCAGGGAAGTATGGAAGCGAGAAGCTGGAGGCTGTAAGGGCAGATACAAATTCAAACTAAGAGGCTAAACCCTCCCTGTTGAAATAAGGTAAGACACACACACACACACACACACACACACACACACACATACACACACACACACAAACACACGCTTCCTTTTCTTAGAGCATTTACTTTAGAAACCTTGTAAATGTAAATTCTTTCTCTGTCTCTTTGAAACGTAAGTGAACTTAAAAGTGAAACAAGCCTTTGGCCAGCTTTACAACCTAGGAATATCTTTCTCAGGGACCTGGGAACCATACTTTGGAATGTAAATATCCAAGGAAAATAGCGCCCTGTCTCCCAGTTTCTGTGGGAAGGTAGGAGCCTCTCTCCAAAGCTACCTCCTGTTACAAGAAGTGTAATTTTCCTTCATGTGAAGCCTGTTAGTGAACACAGATGGTGACCCCGATTACCAGGTAAAGTTACCAGATGAACTGTCTGTGACAAATGGTGCTGTCAAGTCCTCTTACAGGAGGACTAGGTATGGTTTCTCTTGAGAACTGGGACGTAATGGGCTCTAGAAGGGGAAGATTTCCTTCTGTCTTTGCACTCTCCTATTGATTTCCAGGATGTGCATCACATTCTAATGTAATGCTTATCCAATAGCAAAAGTGTTTTCTTTCTCTACTACCTTTGCGGAGAGAATTTCTGGGCAGGGAGATTTTGTTGTTAACGTTTTCCCCAACAACGCAAATGGGACACGTGGGAAGAACGGAGACTGACTCAGTGAACCCAGACTTGGACAGATGACATCAAAGATGATACGGGACCCCATAGTCACAACTGCAGAATTGCCCCAAAACTTAGATGCAACGTCTTGGAGAAAAGGCGGGAAGCCCAATTGATGACATTTAATTACATATCCTGTACAGCATGGGAGCTCAAGACAAAGACTAATTAGTTATAGAAAAATACAGCAATGTATCTGTCCTGTCTATCTCAATCTACGGACTCAGATTTGCACCAACTATGGCAAAAACTGGGACTTGCCAATGTTTAACTTCGGGAGCCTTATTTCAGACACGTGAACTAACAACCCATTTCTTCTGGGTGAAGCATAGAGGGAAGTGAGCAGAAGAAAGCCTAACATTTGTAACAGTAATTCTCAAACTTTGCTGCACATTAGACCCACCTGGGGAATGTTTAAAACTCTTATGGGGGCTGCGGGGCGGGACCTGGATGGGGCAGGGCCAAGAGGGGCGGGGCAAGGAGGAAAAGGATGCGCAGGCAACATCCTGTGTTGATTAAATCAGAATCTCTGGGAGGGTGACGCGGCCACCAGTAGCTTTTAAAATTCCCCAGATGAGTTCATTGTGCGGCAAGTTTGAGAAGCAGTGATTTAAAGTGGTCCTTCTCACACTTTGGTGTGCACACGAATCACCTAGAGATCTTCTTAAAATGCAGATTCCGACCTAGTAGGTCTAGGGCGGGGCCTGAGAGTCTGCTTTCTAACAAGCGCTCACTCTAAGTAACAAGGATTGAAGGGCCTCTATTATGTGCTCAGTGTTTTACTTCTGATTACTAAGAAGTTACCTATCAGTTATGCTGGAAAGAGTAGGCTCTGGAGTCAGACTGCCTGGCTTTGGATCTTGGCTCTGCACTTCATTGGACTTCAGTATCTTCACCTATAAAATGAGGATGATGATAATGGTACCTACCTATGCTCGTAGTAGTAATAGTATGAGGAGTATATCATTAGTCTCATTTTACAAATGAGGAAATTGAAGTTCAAAGAGCATCAGCACACCTTGCTAGTAATTGGCAGGCAGAGGCTTGACCCCAGATCTTTTCCCTTTAAAGGGTCTAGATTGAATTTAATCTAATTACCCTCCCTCTTCCTGATTCTGATCATGGAACCACTCACGTTCTAGTCGCAGAGAGTGTGAACCTGTATCATCTCTGCCCTCCCCTCCCCTTCCCTTCATAATCAGTTGCCACTTTTGCTAAAACTCACTGATTTCATGCATGCTCCCCTTTCCTCTATGCCCATGGCATTACTCAAACCCAGTTTCCAATGATCGCCCAGCCAGAACTTCAAAAATAGCTTTACGTTTCTTGTTTCTTTTCGTAAACACTGGTTCTCTAATTGGTGTCCTTATTCTGAAATGCTCTGCACTACTCCCCAATTAATCTGACCACGTGACTCCTCGTTTCATAAACCAGCAATGATTCTCCATCTCTTCCCCCCACAATATGCCCCAAAAGCTCACCTCTCCTCTTCAGAACTCTTCTAGCAATTTGTCTGTACCCAACACACCTCTGTGCAAAAAGTAGCCATCTGATAACTGAATGAATGAATGAATGGCCTTCAGTCTTGAATTCTAACTCCAAAGGGTCTGGAGGCTCCCTCTCATGAATGTCCCTAGAGCTTGTGTTCTCAACCACAGCATTTTGACCATTGTGAGGTATGTTATAATTAATTTGTTTCTATTAATAAAATACATTTTCAAATGATTTACTTTTCTAATAACTAGAGTGGGTTCAAGATGATCCCTATGAGAAGTGTGGGGGTCCCTGCTTATTTGCACTCTGTTATGATTTCTGAAGCATAAAGAACAGTGTGTAACTATAGCTAACGCACTGAGAATTGCATGGATCCTGCAGTTTTATTTATGCCACAGCCTTTAATGGACATCATTACTGATTTCTTTAATAAAGGACAGTATTTTTTAAAGTAAATTAGCAGTATTTTTCCTTGAAAAGTGACATTTGAGATCTTGAATTAATTAACTTCATTACTCACATGTGTGGCGAGCATTGCCCTCTGAGGAATGCGCCATTAAGACCCTCATAAGCCTCAGGGCCCGATTGTACTCTCCTTGGTATGCATCCTGGACTTTATGGTTTGAACGTAAAAAAGGAGATGGCCTTTGGCCAGATCGCTCCAGAGACCTGCTCAGATACTGAGAGTCCCTGGTTGTTCCCTAAAAGCTAGGCAAAGCAACCCTGGAGGGGAAGTTGGTGCCTTTGTGGAACAAGCAATAAACCCGCTGATGCAGATATGGTGGCGACTAGCCCAGAGGAAAGCCCAGTTCTATAGAAAAATGTTTATACAAAGTTTCTGCTTTAGGGCACAATGACTATGCAAAGTCCCTGCTTTAGGGGTATATATATATGACTATGCTTTGCTATTAAATTTGCCTTGCAACCATCAGTTGTCTGTGCCCTTCTGATCCCATACCTTGGTGCTTTCCGTTCCCTACCCCCTCTCATCGATTGTTGCTGCACTTTGAGGACCCGCCATTGTGACCGGTAGGGAGGGTGGAGGAGGCGTGGGTCAAATGAAACAGAGTATAAGAATGACCTCGCCTCTCAGCAGGGGCTCTGGTCAGCCAGCTTTCTTTGGAGGCGACTGTGGGAATGCCCAGCACAGATTGGACTGGCCAGGAGCGAGTTAATTCCGAAATTAAAAGAGCATGATGCACATTCAAAGGCCCTGTGAGCACTAGAGCCAAAGATTGATTATTTCCTGAACTACACTCCAGATACACTTTCAGCCAAGCCACTCTACAAATAACAGTATCTCAAAAATATTTTGAGTCACACAGCCAGCTTGCCAGGCTAAACAAGGAATTTAGGTGGGGAGAGACATAATGCACGGGCAGATGGGACAATATTTGGAATACAGCCAAGGAGTCAAAGTTCCAGTGCCAAGGATGCCATTACATCACCATACATCCTTGGGAAAGATGCCCTAACCCCTCCTGCCTCGGGCTTGTCATCTTTACAGGTTACAAAATGACAGGGATTGTGACTACTGAATGGAATGACAGTTGTAAAGGTGCTTTTTAAAGTTAGAAGAGTTGCACAAATGTTATATTTACAAGTAGGAGCTGTCATTAACTGTTTACTCATGAAGGAGTAACCCCACAATACATCTTACCTCAATGAACACATTCTGCCCAGGGACCATCTGATTGTATTTCTTCAACCTTATTAAAACGTTGGAAATGTTAACTGTCAGCTCTCAGACTCTGTTAGCACTTATTTACAGCCATAGCTTCATCCGTAATGTATCTTCAGGAATTCACAACAATATGTCAAAGCCTGCCGTCAGACCAGCAGCCCACCATGAGCCACGCAGCATGTATTTAAGAGAAATACTGTCAGTCAGCCCTGTGGCTGATGACCACTGTCAGCTGAATATGATGGTAGCTTTTTCCAATAACTGTCAGAATATTCAAGGTTTACAACATATTCTAATGCCCTCCCACAGCATTTCTGTGTAAATTATCCAAATGGTGAGGAAAGCCATAAAAGGAAAGCTCAGTTACCATGTTTTGAGCCTAGATTTATTTCCATGCAATATCTTGGGAAAACAAAATACAATTTTCTTTATGTTATGCCCCGTTTCCTTTCCACAAGCTAAATTAACTTTCCCCCTCAATGGGCTCAGTTTTAGAGAAGCAATTCAAGAATACTGAGACTGTTTTCATTTTTCTGTTACTTTACAGAGAGCCTGACACGTCTACTAGATCAACAACAACAGGAGAAAAGGGTTTATCAAATATTTGCATAATTGATTAGAAACCCGGCATATCCGTGGCTTCCGGGGGGGAAAAAAAGGAGCTCTGTATCTTTAAGGCTCCATGGAGCTGTCTCTGCGCGCGATGCAGACAGAGCAGGTTCTGCGGCAGAGACTCATCCTATCGATAAGGTTCTGATAGCCAAGGTGGAGGATGGGAAAAGAATGGAGCTGTCCCAGCTACTCAATGAGATCAGGGCAAAATATGAAAAGCTCCTCACCAGAAATCAGATAGAGACCGTGCTCTCAACAAGGATCCAGGTAATGATTTCATACAGACAGGCATCTTCCAGGATAAGGAGACAATCCATGTCTATCCAATTCCTGCCCCGGCCTCTCTGAGGTACAGTATTTCCTTTTCAATGCAGCATATACTGGGGAAGGAATTTAGGTTTTATTGCAAAGTGACTGGGACTACAGGGGGAAAGGCTGTGATTATTACTGTTAAATAACCATTAAATGAATGTTGATTGATACATTTGATTTTTATATAAATCATGAGGTTACTATCATTAACAAAACATGGAATCAACATGCAATAAAATGGTGCATTCTAATCTCTTTTAGATCTACAGGAAGGAACATTTCAGATACCCTTCCAAGCTATTATGGAGTTATTTATAGAGATAATATAAATAACATCTTTAAAATGACAAGCTTTATAGTTAAGATTTATTAGCTTCCACACTTTGCAAGATAAAACTAAGTAAAATATTTCTAAAAGGTTTCTATCATTTTTTAATGAGTTCAATTTTATACCAGATTGTTATAAATAGAAATCATCTGAGTATGTGAACATGGCATTCAGAAACAATTATATAAATTGGGACTATCAAAATTGCCAAATCGAAAATGACTTTCTACTTCAATTACAGGTTTTTGCTTTTGTACTAAAAGATGAGAAATGTTTATTTCTAATACTAAGCATTCAAATTTAAGTATTTTTTAAAAAGAGAATCAAGTTAAATAAAAGCTAAATCCTAATTTCATAGACTTACTTTGTTTTAAAGTGACAATCACCTTTAGTAATAAATTAAGGTCTCATCTCTAAACAAATGAATAAACAACTCTTTTAGAAACAAAGATTCAGAAATTCAGGGATTTTTTTTTTTTTTTTTTTTTTTAGTTTACCTATCATATCTGAGTACAAGTTCTATTCCAAGCACCCAAACACAGCAAAGAGTTTACTTAAGAACATACCCAAAAGGGAAAAAATATTGCTGGGAAATCATAGGACATTACTGCATGCAACTCATTTTTAGTAACAACATACATTTAACTTCTGGGTAACATTTTCGGTCTTCATAAAGAATTATCAGCATCGTAGATGAAGCAAATTCACTGGGATATTTGATTGAAGTGTTGGAATAGTTCACTCACCTTTTACAAAGAGAAGAAAACAATTAACAGATGACAATTTCTAAAAATTATAAGCCAAATAACCATTTTATTTTGCAATAATAGAAATACAAGTCATTTAGTTTACAAGTCATTATGCTGAAGTGAATAAAGTGAAAAAGCAAGACTACAGTAAGTTTTGTTTCATCTTCTTAACATAAAACTAGGGGATTTTTTTTCAAATAATTTAGAAAATCAACTGGAATAAATTCAAGGAAGCCTGATTACTTACTTGTTACAAAATAAACATAAGCTATTTTAGTTATTTACTGCTGTATAACAAACCACTCCAGAACTTGGTGGATTAAAACAATTGTATTGTCTTTCACGATGCTGTGGGTTGACTGGGTTCCGTGGGGGCTATTCTTCTGCTGCACATGACATTGGCTAGAACTTCAGCCATCTTGGGGCAAAACTAGGTTGGGACATCCAAGGTGGCTCACTCCTGTGTCTGGCACCTTGGCAAGGCATTTCTGGAAGGCTGGCTCAGCTGAGACAACTGGGCCTGTTTCTCTCCATCTGGCCTCTCTACGTGACCTCTCCAACAGGGTATCCAGTTCTCTTACCTGTTGGCCCAGAGCTCCCAAAATCATAGGAGTGGAAGTCATCTGGGTCATCTCATCTAAGGCTTAGGCCTAGAACTGGCACTTCAGCTATATTCTACTGGCTAAAACAAGACACAGGTTATCCCAGATTCAGTGTGGAAGAGGACCAAACAAGGACATGAATCTGGGGAGGTGTGATTCATTGGGAGCCATCTTCGGAATCTAGCTACCACACAAGCCTAGCTGCCAGCTCCTCACTCAACATCCAAGAGACCAGCATTTTTATGCTCTTCTATTTCCAAAATTCTTGTCATCCTCTTTTGTAGTTGCTCTGATATGTGTTGCTGCTTGGCTTTGCCAACTTAACACTAAGAATAAGTGATACAACAAACCAAAAGAAATGAATGAATTTTGTTGTCTAATATCTTGCGCTAAACTTTATTGACTTTCATTTAATCCAATATTGCCTTTTAAAAAAAATCTATGGTACCACCAAATTAAATTTTTTACATTTTAAAATGCACTTATATATACACATTAAGAAGTTCTAATTTTTGCTTCAAAATACTTCAATCAATTCCATACATTGCTCCTACTGTACTTGGGGCCAAATGTTGAGAATTCTGTCAAAAGATACTTTCATTTAATCCCAACATCAGCATAAGAACACTTAAAGCTGAATATAAAATAATCCACCTGTTATTTAATATAAGAACATTTAGAAAACAGTCTTTAAAGAAGTCATTTCTGCTACCACCTTGGATATCCAAAATTAAAATTAACATGCCTTCTAAAAAAGGTAACTCAACAATGGGTTCTCTTAATACCGAAGTCTATTATAGAATCTCTAATGCCTATGATAACTTAACTCTCTAAATGATTCATAATATACTTTCTAGCAGTATTGTAAATTATCCTGTAAATTATTGTAAAGTATCCTGTCCATCGATCAGAAATGATCGATTTAGGATATATAGCTGTTTATCTGCTTTTATGAAGCAGCCTACAAGAAAATATGGGGGGGTGGGTAGTAGCTAATTTTCTTTCTTTCTTCCTTAATGATGCCATAAACAATAGAAAGTTAAGAATCAGAGGTCTCAGGACTTCCCTGGCAGTCCAGTGGTTAAGACTTCGCCTTCCAGTTCAGGGGGTGTGGGTTCAATCCCTGGTTGGGGAGCTAAGATCCCACATGCCTTGCGGCCAAAAATCCAAAACAGAAAACAGAAGCAATATTGTAACAAATTCAATAAAGACTTTTAAAAAATGGTCCACATCAAAAAATTAAAAAAAAAAAAAAGGATCAGAGGTCTCAAACTTAGGTCCTGCAAACTTACTTCTCATTAAATGTATTTTTCTACATTTCATAGACTGTCATGGTAGGAAAAGAATTTTGAGGTTCATTTTACATCCTAGAAAACTGAGGCTAAGAGTGCAATTGACTCGCTCACGAATTTAATTAATTAGTAACTGAGCATCAAGCAGAACACACATTGGTAATTTAAAAATTTAAAGAAAAAACTATTTGATTCCTATACTATTTTTCTATAACTGCTTTTAAATGTCTCATTTTCAAGAGTCCTTTTTTTTGTTGTTATTGTTGTTGTCTTTCTTCTAGTTGGAGGAAGATCTAAGCAAAAAAATGGACAAAGATGAAGAGGCTTTAAAGGCAGCTCAAGCAGAACTCAAGGAAGCCCGACGCCAGTGGCATCACCTGCAAGTGGAAATTGAATCTCTCCATGCTGTGGTGAGAATAATCTCAAAAGCAACTGGCCCATTGAATCCCCCAGATGTTATCTGATTAAGAGAAGGAAAGGAATAATGTCCATTACTGGCCAGTGAGAAACTGAAAATCAGACCACTGAATTCCATCCATGGACCTAGTTCAACTACCACCGCCCTGCCTCCATCATGGCAATAACTATTGTCAATTCACTCAAGGTTTATTCACACCTTTAAAAATGAAATAACCGGGGCTTCCCTGGTGGCGCAGTGGTTGGGAGTCCACCTGCCGATGCAGGGGACATGGGTTCGTGCCCCGGTCCGGGAAGATCCCACGTGCCGCGGAGCGGCTGGGCCCGTGAGCCATGGCCGGGAGAGTACCGCAAAAAAAAAAAAAAAAAAAAAAAAAAGAAATAACCCTCGCTTATCACCCTGGGGTTCTCTAATTGTTAGAGTAGGGGAATAGAGCCTTTGTCATTATCCAAGGTCGTAACAGTGGGGAGTCTTTTATCCATACCACTGAGAATTCTAATAGAAAAATATTTAAACACTTTCTGAAAATGCCTTTTATAAGCAGTCTGCTCTGGCTTTGATATTTAATATTCTATATTTTTCAATATTTAAGAAATCAAATAAATTAGGGTGTAATAGACTAATCACACTGCAGATTTTTTTTTTTTTTTTTTTTTTGCCATTAAGAATTATCACAGGATTCCTTTGAAATAGTAAGCTCTCTAGCTGTAAATAGAAAATACAGCTTTTTAAAATTTGGGTCATACCTAAAGCTGTAAGGAAATACCTCTTGCATAAGGGCTGTACAATTATTGCAACCTTTTTAAGAAAGAAGAGAACTCAATAGAACAAAAACATTGCAAATCAGATTTCAGAAACACAGTTAGTTTCCCTGATTCACTGATGAAGATCTGTATAAAACAGGAAAGGGGCCTTGAAAACTCCCTACAAGCCAGTGAACAACATTACCAGATGCAGCTGCAAGACCTAGAGGCAGTGATTGAAGGACTAGAAAAAGAGCTTCAGGAAGTAAGGCGCGGCATTGAAAAGCAGCTTCAAGAGCATGAGATGCTCCTCAACACGAAGATGAGGCTAGAACAAGAAATCGCAACTTATCGCCGACTCCTAGAAAAGGAAGAAATCAGGTACCTAATTCCATATAGTGAATGACCAGAAATACAGACCCATTTATGTCACTGAGATAGAGAAATTAAATCTAAAACCCATCATAACCAAGGCATGCTCACAGAGTTCCTACCACAAGACAGGATTAGTAGGCACTGCAAAAAATATGCGGGAGAACTATTTCCAGCCTCCCAAAATTATGAACAGAGTAGCCAAAGTCAGGGACATTAGCTACAACAAAGAGCACAGAAAGCCTAGAACAAAATGTAAACAATTCTCCATCGCTACAAAAATGACCTTCCTTAATTTTCTCACTTTCCTTGCCATTCACCCCTTTTAGAATTAGTCAGTGCCTTCTATGGACCACCCACAAAGAAAGTTTGAAAAATTCACACATTACCACATTCCTCCTCCCACAAGGGCCCACTCCCCACACACATCAAACACCAAAATAATAATAACCATTATTATAACCATAATAATAATAATGTTATTATTACTATTATAGTACAACCACGGAAAGCAATGTTGTTCTGAGTACATGATTTGAAAGATTTCCAGATATCCTGGTAATGAAAGGTATCAAAAAAGGAATTCTTATTAATTCACATAATTTCATAATCTGCAATCACGTATAAGGTCATATGGCTTTGAGCACAGCACAATGTACAATTTTCTATGTTCCCATAAAAAGAAAACCTTTATTCCTGCTTACTTCAGAATTCTGAGTCCTCTATAAAACTGGAGGAAACTACTTTCACCTATAATAATTCTCGACATTTACTAAATCTTTGAAAAACATAAATTGAATTAAAAATATGCCACTTACTAGCTAAGTGATGCTGGGAAAGTTACTGAATCTCTCTGTTCCTCAGTTTTCTCATCTATAAAATGGGAATAATATTGCCTACCTCAAAACTGCTGAGGATTAAATGAATTGTTTGTAAAGTGCTTAAAACAGTGCTATGTAAATATATATATAGCTATATACATATAATTTATTCATTATGAAATAAAATGGTTGTAAATTTTATTTAATGCCTAATCATTCAAGATGTTGATAAAGTGGTCTTTAACATTCCTTTAATATAATTTTAAAAATTTTATTATGCTATATTTAAGATACACAGGTATCTTAAATTTAAGATAAATATACAAAGTATCAAGAAAAATATAATGAACTCCCATGTTTAAGAAGTGAGACATTTACAATGTTATTGAAGTCCCCCCCAATCCCCACCCCCAGCACCTAAGCCACACCCCCACCAATCTCATTCTCCTCCCTCAGTCTAACCTGGCTCCCAGATCTGATGCTTATGTCTCATTAGTCTCATTATATATCCCTAAGCAAAATGTGAAATTGTTTTACATGTTTTCTAACCTTGATAAAATTAGTTACAATGTATCTTTCTTTCCCCACTCAATGTTATACTTGGGAGATTGTTCCCTCCAGATAGAGTATACCCCTAGTTCACTAATTTTCACTAAGTAGTATTTCCTTTGTATGACTATGCTACAATTTATCCATTCTCTTATTTGTGAGCATTTGTTTCGATTACATGCTGATAAAATGTTGCTCCTATAATTCTTTCCAATTTCAGATATTATGGTTGCATCCAAGGTGGGAAAAAAGAACAAAAACCTACCACAAGTAGAGTTGGTTTTGTTTTACCTTCAGGTGAGTTTCTGATATAAGTTAACTAACTTAAAAAGTGAAGTGCCATTTATAGGGATTACAAATAAATACTCTAAAGTAGCAAAAACAAGCAATATTTGAATAAAGTTTTGACATACAAATTGACTGTGAATAGTACTTCAACATTGTAATTTAATATTTCATAAATAATATTTTCACAGCCATTATAAATGAAATATCTTTTTCAACAAAAGTCCCACAGAAGTATGAGAACGAAAAAGTGGAAACAGTGACCAAACAAGCAATATTAAATGGAAATGTCGTGAAAGAAAGCGCTGAAGCTCATGGCACTGTTCAGTAAGTAAAAAATTTTGACTAACAGTGAACATATGCCAAAAAAATTAACTTCAATTGAGTAATCTCAGCAATCTTTGAACGTTTCCAAACATAATTTTATATATTGTGATTTTTAACCTGACATGAATAAATATACATAAACAAAAACTCAGATGAAGTACTCTATCCTTAATTGACCATTTTTCCAAAAATATAACCAAAACATGAGAATTCCATAGAATCAGTTAGAAATTTTATTCATGATTTTTAAAGACTATAATAAATGTCACAATGTAAATTATAAATTATAATTTAAAATGTAAATATAAATTACATTTCTTGATTTATTTTTCATATACAATACATATTACATGTTTTTTACTATAGCCATACTTCTTCATATAGAAAGATTTATTTTATCATTTCAGGACAGAGAAAGTGGATGAAGTTATTAAAGAATGGGAAGGTTCCTTCTTTAAAGATAACCCTCGATTAAGGAAAAAATCTGTTTCTCTTCGATTTGATCTTCATTTAGCAGCCACTGATGAAGGGTGCTTACAGACTAAGCAGGATAATCTACCAGATATAGAAGTCAGGCTTATCATGAGAAGATCATGCAGTATCCCCTCTATCAAACCTCCATCAGCAGCTAATTAATCCAAAGACAGTATTTGACTTGATGTGAAAATGACATTAGGTTGGACCAAGGTAGGCCTGCTGACGACCTTCTGTCCCAAAATGTAAGTTACTAAGTATGTACGTTATGACCAATGTATGACTCTTCAGAAAAAAAAAGGGGGGGTACAAAATGTCTCTGAATCTAATTATAGTTGTATTTTTTTGGACAGAGGGAGCTTAAAATCAGAAATTTAGTACAGTTTCTATTTTATTTATTCTCCAAATAGTCTTCTTTTTCCCTTGAAATTTTTATCAGAGACTGTAGGCATTAAGATGGTTTAGTTAAGCCTTTGAAATTTCACTCAGTGGCTGAACATTCTAAGGAAAAGGGAATAGTCTGTTTAAATATGATTGTATTATGTTAAGAACCACACTGAGTTATTCATCATTATTCCATGACTGGTTATATCTAAAAAGATTTTTCTACTTAAAAAAAGAAAGCAATTATAAATGAACCTTTAAAGAAGACATTCACTTAACCAAATGTTTTCCTTTTGAGATAATAATTTGCACAGGTAGAAAAATAACAGTTATTTTCTGCAAGATGTTTTGAACAAACTATAGAAAACACCCCAGGGCTAATTTGATGATTAAATTAATCTTCATCTGAAAGCTTTTTGTAATCATTATCTGATTTCCAGAGAGTTAACTTTATTCTAAGAACTTTAAAGGTTGTGTCCTCCCCCACAAAACAATCAGAAGTCCAGCTGCACAAAAAGAACATGAAAGCTAGTTACTCCGATTACTAGAACAGTTAATCCACCCTCTCACCATCCCACCTTTTCCATCTGTAAAGTTAAATGTAATTAATTTGAGTCTCTGATGCAAGCATTAAAGATACTATATAAAGTATTATAAATATTTCTTGTGAACATTTATGTGAATTAAGATAACAGTATTGTTATCTAAGCTAAGAGTATTTGCAGGATTTATGTTTTTAAATTGTTCAAACTCTAATAAATATGGCTAGAAAATATATTTGTGAATAAGTCAAGTATTGTTGCAAAGTTTTTTTAACTATCTAATTTGTTTAATACAGGTATATTTAAAGACCTTAAATAATAAATACCTGTTTTAAAACATTAGAAATTTATAGGCTATCAATTTTTTTCTAAGCAGAAAAAAACACTGAGTACAACTCACCATACTTTCTTCCCAGCTAAAGTATCATCTAAGGGCTACAGCTGTTAGCATATTAATACAGCCTTTACAACTCTCCCTCTCTCTTTCTCTCTTCTTTCTTTCAACCAAAAAAAAAAAAAAAAGTATATTTTAACCAGAAGAAAATTATGTTAAATAATCTTTAACATAATACAGGGAATCACATTTAAATTTTCTTTTGATTACTTCAGATTTCTTTTAGCCTGGCTTATTCTGTTCAGTGAAAGGGATGATTTTGTTTTGTCAAGGATACAACAGCATGTTAAGTGCTTATTCTTGCATAAGCATCTGACCTAAAATACATCCTACACATAAAAATGTTTTCATTCAATATTAGTTAAATGCTACTAACTTTATTAAAGCTTTGGAAATGCAATCATATAAGCTATTGTACTAAAGTTACTGTACTAAGTAACAGTTATCATAAATAAAGAAATATATCTAGTGTAATCTATATGCCGTGTCGAAAACTTAGTTCTGGGCATCATGAATGTAACTGCTTGTTATAGTAATTCCACTATGCAGCTATTGTGTGTATTACATGTACATTTTAAAATACAGTACTTGAATTTATAACAGAGTTTTATTTGCTTTGGGGCATTTTAAATTGGGATATGAATTTACCAAAGTAAATGATACCACTACAATAAAAAAAAATTGAAACATGAACTACAAACCTGCATTGTATTTGAGTTTGATATATTGTTTTGAGTTTAATTGTTCCAATATTGTTAGCTCAATTGGGGAATGAAAAAAACTGTACCCAAGGTGCACAAAACACAATTTTTTTTTTTTTTTTTTTTCCGGTACGCGGGCCTCTCACTGTTGTGGCCTCTCCCGTTGCGGAGCACAGGCTCCGGACGCGCAGGCTCAGCGGCCATGGCTCACGGGCCCAGCCGCTCTGCGTCACGTGGGATCTTCCCGGACCGGGGCACGAACCCGTGTCCCCTGCATCGGAAGGCGGACTCCCAACCACTGCGCCACCAGGGAAGCCCTAAAAGCACAATTTCTATACTTTTTTTAACAACAGAAAAATTAAGAGTATATTCTAATAAATGGCATATTCTAATTAAAAAATAAAAATAATCCCATGATCCTGGGAAAAGTATAATAACGGCAGAGCCACCATTTGCAGAGTGTCCACTCTGCTCCTGGCCCTGTACTCAGCATCTTCGTACACAATCTCTAATTCTTACAACAATCCCACAGATGAATAATATTATCCTCACTGGATGTATGAATAGAAATTAATATTCTTCAATCTCTCTGAAATGGTTCAAATGCACCCTTCCATAACAAAATACAAAAGTAAATAATAATTCCAGTTACCAACAATTGCAGGATATCAGCCCTGGGACTGTCAGTAATGACCCACGTAACCAGGAAGGAATCACTTAAATTCCCTAGGCCTCAATTTTCACACCTGAAAATTAAGAGAAAGATGTTGGTTGATCAGAACTCCTACCCTGCCTACCTCACAGGAATGTTTGAAATAGTATACATGTGAAAATATTTGGCAAAGCACTACTCAAATATACAGTACTATTTGGATGAAAATGGTCAGTGGGAGAGAAGAATTTGTGAGGACAATTATAGCTGACGATGAGTAAGTAATAGTTCAAACATAACAGGTAAAGAGAATTTTTTAAATTCTTCAATTACTGCCAGAAGAGTTATTCTTTCCCAGTGAGTTACCCAATTTGAACTGTTCTACCATGATAGTTTAAAGTACAAAATGTTCTCCAAAGTAAAAAAAAAAAAAGTTTAAAATAATTTGAAAGTTTCCAATGGAATCATGTTATGGTACATGGGCCAAAAAATAAACTTCAGTTAAATAATATGCATACACACATTACTCAAATTAGCAACACACGAAATGAAAAGAAAGTCTGTGCACAGGGTAGAATTTGGTTCTACATTTGTAAGTTATGGCCATCATGTACACACAGATTGCCAACATTCATGGGCATAGTACAAAGAAACATTTTGAAATAAGGTGTATGTGCAAACCAGTACAAGCCTTTTCCAGTTTCCCTCACCCATTTCTTTAGACCCTAGACCAGGATTGGCAAACTTTGTAAAAGCCCACATAGCAATTATTTTAGGTTTTTCACGCCATACAATCCCTGTAGCAACTATACAATTCTGCCCTTATAGTTGAAAGCAACTGCTACATAAATAATATGTAAATAAGTGGGCATGGCTGTGTCCTAATAAAACTACAAAAACAGGAGGCAGCCCAGTCCTGGCCTGCACCTGCAGTTTGCTGTCACCTGCCCTGGACCCTCAAATAAGGCCTGTGGATGACACACCATACCCCAAGTTCTCCAGGACCATTCTGTTTTCAAACACTTTCATCCTTTTCTGCACCATGTGTCAAAGTTCATGTCCCAAATCCCCAGGTATTTTGAAGGTAATGCAGAAGGCTGTAAAAACAAACCATACTTTGTCGAAGTCTACAAAATATCGTGAATCACTCAGACCTGGAAATCTTCTGGGCTTCAGTATTTCACAACAGTTTCTAGTGATAGCAACTGAATAGCCATAACTTCTGCCTTCACGGAAACGGCTGAGAAAACTAGCTTATTTCACCATTTTTCCTACAGCCAGAATTTTTTTTTTAATATCCAGACTTTATAAGCTTTTTGGCTCAGACAGAGTTCTGTTCTCCCTTTCCCTATTTTAAGGGGGAAAAAAATCCATTGAAAAAAAGCTTCATTAGAACAAACTGCAGACAAATTGCACGGTTCAGTGTTCGGTTCAAAATTTTTTTTTTTTGGTGGTACGCGGGCCTCTCACTGTTGTGGCCTCTCCCGTTGCGGAGCACAGGCTCCGGATGTGCAGGCTCAGTGTCCATGGCTCACGGGCCCAGCCGCTCCACGGCAAGTGGGATTTTCCCGGACCGGGGCACGAACCCGTGTCCCCTGCATCGGCAGGCGGACTCTCAACCACTGTGCCACCAGGGAAGCCCTCAAAATATTTCTGAGTCACAGAACTCTTTGGAAATCTGTTAAACTCCAAACCCTCTATCTGGGGGTTAAAAAAAAAAGCATCTAAAAATTGTGTACAATTCTAAAGCATTATAAAGGAATAAACCTCCTAGAACCAATTCACACAGACTACTAGGTATCCAAGGACTATGGGTTTTTCCTTGTTCTCTCCCATTTTCTCCTCTTTCTTCCTCCGCAGTCATGGTTCTCATTCTACCCCTAATTGTCTCCCTCCCAGCTTCTTCCCACATTACTATAGAAAGAAATGAGAGACCTGGGCTTCAATCCCAGCTTAATCACTTACTAGTTTTGACTTCCCTGCTTCGAGGCGGGGAAGAAGAATCTCAAGGAAATATGAGCACTGTCAGAGAGGAAAGCAGGCCAAGTTCCCGAATCTTGTTGCCAGAAAGAAAACTAAACTACTTGGTCCTAAGACTATCACTGTGGTTTACCATAAGAAGCCTGCGAGGGCTCCCAACGACTTCACAGTTACATATAGCTCAACAGTCATGTTAATGATGCATACCATGTTTTCCAGGAATAATCACCATTCCAAAAGTCTGTCCTGCAGTTCCCATAAATATCCCTGTCCATGAAAGATCATATGTGCTGATGTTTGCTTGGAGAAAAATCAACAGCAATTCAGTGTAAGTTGAATCCACTCTTCGGTCTTAATCTCTAGGGCTTTCTCTCTTATATCTTCCCTATATTCCTCCTTTCTTAATTTTGCAAATCTTCGGAGCACAGAAGGAGCCAAAGGAAAGAAAATGAGATAGCCATTCATTTATCCACTCCACAAATATGGGCACCTGAATGGGCACTGTTCCAGACGTCGAAAGCCCCCCTCCCTCAAGGAGCTTTCATCCTGATGGGAAGAAAAAGACAACAAAATAAGCACATAACAAATAGAGTATGTTAGGTGGTGATAAATACTGTAGAAAAAAACAAAGCACAAACCATGAAGAGAATGGAGGTTGGGGAATGAGATGCAGTTTTACATAGGTCAGGAAAAACCAACTGCGAAGGTGACATCTGAGTAAAGACCAGGAGGTGAGAAAGTGTATCAATGTCACTCCTCCTCCGAGAGCCCCTCCTTTCCTTTTCCACCATTTTTGTGCCACTCTGTTCGCACTACAGTGTGCTTTGTTCCTAACACTCAGCACCTGCAGCTTTTCTGCAGAAGACTGCCTAGAGATGACACAACCCAGCACCTGCCCCGGCACCGCACTTGCCCAGTCCCCCAGAGAAAGAAGGTACTGGGCTTCCCTGCTGAGGCATTCGTGTATCTTACATTAATCCATATCTCTGATGCATGTACATATATACATATATGCTTTTTTTTTTTTTTTCTCCTCTACGTGGCTTGCAGGATTTTAGTTCCCCGACTGGGGATGAAACCGGGCCCCCTGCAGTGGAAGCACGGAGTCCTAACCACTGGACCGCCAGGGAATTCCCTGATGCTTATATATTTTTAAAAAGCAATTTCATGTACATTATCTCAAGCACCACTCAGGCCTCCCATTATCCTTTGATGAGCTCCTTTTTAGTCTTTCCCTTTAACATGCTCTTCAACTTCACTAATCTCTAATCATGAGTATAAAAATATTGGAGGTGTAAGAACTGGACAGTGGGTTCAGCTGGACGGCTTTGCTGACTTCTAGAGATGCCCTAGCCTCTGCTGGCACACCCAGGATGGTGGCTAAGGGCAGCCGGAGAATTCAATCAGTCACCCTAAATGTCAACACTGTTTTCAAGTAATTTCAGATCCTTCTCGCTCCACAGTGTCCCACATCGGTCAGGTGTTCATATATCCAAGGAGAAGCTCCTATCTAGTAAACCAACGTAGTCATGATTTAGTGGAAAGAGCCCTGGACTAGACCAGAACCTGCCTCAATACACATTTACTGAGCATCTAACAACGGGTCAAGCCCTTACTGGGCACGGGCGATACGAAGATGACCAATGCAGATGACTGAACCTTTGCTTTCACGGCTCTCATATGACAAACAGTCCGGTATCAGGTAAAGACCATAATAAAGTTATCAAAGAATCTTCCGAGTTCAGAGGAAGGATTAAGGGGGGGAAGGGGAAAGTTCCAGGAGAGCATCACAATTTGAGCTGAATCCGGAAGGACAGATGAGTTTAAGCTGAAAAGTGAAGGACAGTCGTTCCCGGTGGAGAGAACCTAATGAGCCAAGGCGCGTTGGGACACAGACCCTTGCCTGGCGTTGCAAGAGCACACAACCTGTGGCAAGAGGATTAACATCTCCGGCCCTTGGCTCAGAAACCTGTGGCATTTACCCTAGCCTCGCGCTTGGGTAAACTGGAAAGGTCCTTGCTGCTTTCGCCAAGTCTCCTGCCCTGCCGTTAAGGCAGGAAGCCCTGGGAGGCGCGCGGGAGGGCAGAAACTGCGAACCGCGCGCTCCACGCCTGCATCCTCGGCTTACTGAAGCATACACTCCAGCTCCCAGGGAAAGAGTAAAGAAAAAGACCGGAAGGAAAGAAAGAAAAAAACAAACCCTCGGAGGCGGGGACGTGCGCGGCCTGAGTCCGGCCGGAGTGGCGCGCGGGCCTCGCGGCCACAGTGGTTCCGGGGCTAGCTGCAAGCGCGCTTCCCGCTGCCTTCCGGCCCCGCGCGGGGAAGCTGAGTCCGCGCTCCCACCTCCCTTCGGCGCAGCCTCGCACCTCCCGCCGCGTCACCCGTTGCTGCTCCCGCTCCTCAACGGCCGCGGGGTTTGGGCCTACCCAGCGGTCGGACCACCTCCGCCCTCTCCGCCGTGACGAATCGGCGCCCGGCTGGCAAATTACCCGAATTCGGGGAGTTTTGAGAAACGTATGGGGTCTGAAAAAATCCTCCATTGTACTAAGCACCACAGCGTCCCCACTAGAAGACTTACTTTTCTAAAGAGAGTCGGCTGGGGCCTTGAAAGGAATTAAGAAGAGTGTTGAAAGTGCGAGCGCGGAAGCTCCGGACGCGAGGGGCGGGGCGTGCGCGGGACAAAGGGAAGCGAGGCCGGAGCTGCGGGCGTTTTTTCTGCCCGCGGGTGAGTGTTTCCGACTGGGCTCGACTGGGTCGGGAGGGTGGCGAGGCGTGGGGTCCCGGCTTGGCCCCACCCCGAGTCCCCGGGGGTTGCTGGGGTTCAGGCTAGGCCGCGGCGCCAGAGCCGGGGGCCAGCTGCGGCCTCTCTGAGGCCTAGCGGAGCGAGGGTGGGGAGGGAGTGCCAGCTGGGGCTCCTGGGCGGCCTGATGTGCCCCTTCCACTAACCCCGCGGAATTGGTCAGAGCACCTCTGCATACTCCTCTTTAGTAGAGTCGCAGGGAAAGTGCATCCTTCACACAAGCCTAAAGGAAACGACCTCAGAGGAAGCCCTTGGGGCAAGCCAAGCCCGTGGTCCTCACCCCCGGGAAGGTGGTTTCCCCTCGGTTCAGGCAGCGACCTGAGGACTCGTGGTGTGGCTTAGAGTGAAGAGCGAAAGCTCGGAAACAGTTTGACCTGGGTTTGAAACCCAACTCTGGCACTTCCTGGCTATGTGTCTTGAGACAAGTTACTTATACTCGCCGAGACTCCCTTTTTTCTCTGTAAAATGGGAAGAGCAGTACACGTCTCGTTGGGAGTTGTGACTGTTAAAGCAGATGGTGTAAGTAGTAAGCCTGTCCTCTACAAGGTAGTCAACAGATACTTTAAGATTTTATGCCAGGCACCGGGCATGCATCCGGTGGTGGACAAATGTACAAGGTCGCTCTTGGAATTTATAGTATAGCAGAGGAGATTAGTAATTTTAAAGTATTAGCAATAAAGTGTGACATATCAGGGAGCTTGTGGCAGTTCTTGTCAGGGCTCCCCCCAGCAAGGCCTAGTGGATGTTGACAGCCTACCTGAACTTGTGCAGGAAGGAAATCTGCACCAGACTCTGGCTTCTTGCCTGTTCCTTAAGGAGAGAGGGAGAGACACAGGTTGGGCCATTGAGAAAATAAAGGATTTCGTTCTGCACCAGGCCTCTTATTCATTCATAATGCTCCAGGAATTCCCTTAAAATGCAAAACAGAAGCCAAAAAATCATGTTTGTTTCACATAATGTTGGATGAAAGTACTCCAGTAGTCATAAAAGTTATTTGCCTTATTTCTAAAAATGAATGTTTGTCTCTTTGTACTCACAGTGTGTGATGTACATTGAGGTAAGGAACAAGCTCACCTGTGTATGGTCATGTGGTGAGCTAGTAATACTAGGACAAAAGTTAGTAAGAATTGAGCTAGGAAAAAAAAAAAAAAGAATTGAGCTAGGTACAGGGACTACAATAATAAATTAAATGGTCCCTGTTTCTAAGCAGCACACAATATACCCACATTAACAGGTATAATACGATAGCATAGATCTGTGTAAATTGGATAGGAGTACAGATGAGGAAGCAATTAATTCCGCACAGGTAATTTGTCAAGAAAGCTCCACTGAGGGAGATATATTTTGAAATGGGCTGAGAAGGGTAATAAGAGTTTTTCAGGTAGACTCTCAAAATTTATTCCCAGCAGTTATAAAGCTGTTTACCACTATAAGAGAACGTAAAGTTCATTGTCACACCAGTTACCTTTTTCACTGCCTCCAGGAATAAAATGCTCCATTTTAGTAGATGTTGTTATCCTAAAAGGAAGGCAGAGCTGCGGCTGATCAGGAAGCTGTCAGTATCTGGTAGGCCTTGTTGAGGTAGGCCCTGACAATACATCACATTCTATTGTCACTGTATTTTTATCAGTCTGATTAAATGTTTACATGACATCAGCAAAACGTTTTCCATACAAGAGGTGGCTCAGTATCAAAAAAAACAAGAACAAAAAAACTTGCAAGTACATGTCTAATTTTACTTTTTAATATCCCCAGTAATTTGTTTCAGTCATTTAATTCTTATCAACCAAATGACCTAAAGAGCTAGTAAAATATTAAAAAGGCTGGATTACTAGACGACAATGTAATTTTACTAAGAAATACCAATTAAACTACCCTATTCTTTAGGAAAACATTCTCTTATGCTTGCTGAGTTTTGATTATTTTTCTTTTTTTTTCTTTTTTTTATTTTAGTGTCTCAGATTCATTCTTAAGGAACTGAGAACTTAATCTTCCAAAATGTCAAGTAAGTTTCATTTTTTATATTTATCAATCTATAGTAATAAGAGACTAATGCCCTAGCAAATGGGAATTCCAAAATACTCTCATTTTTTTTTTCTTCAAAACAGGACCATTGGTAGTTTTGTTGCATAGTATTATATCTCAGTTGTTTACAAGAAGTTATTTATTTTCTTTCAAACAGAAAGACCATCTTATGCCCCACCTCCCACCCCAGCTCCTGCAACAGTAAGTTTTAATTTTCTTGTTAATGTAATAGCCAAGTCTGGCCTTGATACAAAAACCCAGATGTCTTCCAGTGACAGTCACTCAATCATCACAGCAACAGGATGAAAAATTCAGCTAAAAAACAGCACTTCCTACTAAATAAAATAACTCTGCATCTTACCTTGAACCAACCCCAGCATTTAAAGAAACATACTACTGAAATGCCAACCTCCTATGCTCAGTTCTTTTTTTAATTGGGAGTAAGTGACAAGTTTAACATTTCTTTCTTGTTAATCTCTATTAAGAGTCTTGAAAGTTAATATGAAATGAATGTTTGTTCTGGCATTTATTATTTTTAAGCCTAACCTTCAACTGGTTACATTTTTCTCTCCTTGTTTGTATATAATTTTCATGTTAAACAATAAAGCTTCCAGTTCTATAATAACTTATTGTAAATCTTTATTTTCAAGCTGTTCAAGTAAAGATTTCATTATCTGTGGGTCAGATCCTGCCATTGCACTTTACTGCATAAGTAATGTTTTATTGGATTGAGAATTGATATGTTTCAAAGTGCCTAAATGATAGTAGTGAACTCGTTTTTTCCACCCAGCAAGCTCTGGCCCAGCTTGGTCAGCATGTAAAATAATTGTCCAATCCACAAAACAGTTTTAACGTAACCATTCAGGCCTTGCTGAAATGGATTTCTTGTTGTCTTTTTATTTAAAAACAAAAACAAAACACTGTTAACATTGACCATATCCTACAAAAGAAGTTCTTTAAAGCTGTTAGCCCTCCTTCCATACTCCCTACCCCTAAATTTCTGGCTAGTTTACTAATTAGGTCCTTGTGTAATTTTGTTTTCTCCACTAGATAAACTAGTTTTATTTACTGACCCTCAGATGTATGTTGTAGTTATGTTTATCAACCATTTATTTTTCCATAGTAAGATGCTTTTAAAAAGCGATACTGTATCACATCTTCTCAGCTCAATTTATATAACATACGGTTTCTAAAGTTACTTCTGGTAGATCTTAAAGTCCTGTGTTTGGTTTGTTTCCTTTTTTAAATCAAAGAACATTTCTTATGACCATCTCCTTGGCACTCTGCTAATGGCTATACAGGTGGAGTTGAACAATTGAGATTCCCAACCTCAAAGAGCTAACCATGTACTTCATTTTTGGAAACGGTATAATTGTAATATTTTAGTTTCGATTTTTTTTTTTTAGTTCCCTTATTTTCTTACATTACTGCCTCATAATGTTGAATAGTGATTATCATTGCTTATGCAACTCTGAAGGTGTCATTTTGACACAAATACTGCCTCTGACAGCATATAATATCTTGAAAACAGACTTGACTTTTTGAGATAATAAAAATAGCTCAGAAACTAACCCTATGACTTCTTAAATGTAGAAAGGGATATTTTTACCTTTCTTTAGTCATACTTCTGTACCATTATAATTTCACATGTACACATAAACTACAGAAGACTAGGGGTTAGGACATCCAACAGAATGGATATTAAATGAGTTATCCTCCTTTCTTTTTTTTCCATTTCTTCTGCCACCACCATCACCACCTCCACCCACCACTACCACCCAAATGTACCACTCCAAGTAATATAAACTTCTTTTGTGCCTTTGATGCTTCATCTGTGTTTTTCCTACTTATGTATGCTTGATTTGCGTCTTCTATAACTACATAGACTAGAAATTGATCAGTAGTTTTCTTCTAAAGAATATCAAATGTATTATCTGCTTGACTGTCTTTCTTTTGGACGCTAAGGATATGTGCAGTGGCATGTTTTAGAAAATTGTGTTTATAATGGCTACAGTTTAGTTGGGATGTGTTAAGTTTATTTTACATTATACAATTCAGCATTGGTATTGTCAATTGCATGTTTAAATGAAATTACTGTCACTTGTTTTGATTGAGGTTCATTAGGTAAAATACCTTACTTTTGGTCTCTCTTTGCTACATCCTTTTTATGCATTATACCTTGATTCTCATGAACATTGGATGTCATTTTATTAATCACGAAGGGCACTGCTATATAAGAGCCCATTTGTGATCACATCAACACAATTTACAAAAGCCAAGAATTCTGTTGCTCCAACAAGCAGTTGTGGTTTGAAAGAGCTAGGGCTGTCGGGAAACTAGATGAGAAAAGGAAGTTCAAGTCTGTCTACTAGAAGAGTAGTTCACATTAAAACTAAATGCAGAAATTGTTCATGATTGACCTGTGGAAGATGGATCAAAGAAGAGATGGAAGAGAAAGCCTATAAAAGAATGGGTTAAAAAGATCAGACAGTACCCGCAGAATGAAATCCATGCATTTCTTACAAGTCTTCGTTTTGAAATCATGTATGTGACATCCATTGAATCCCACATATGTTCTTTTCTATGGACAACTTCTGACTTCCTGATTTGAATCTCTTCTCATTTCTCACACTATATAAAATGATTTAAAGCTGTCTTTGAAAGTGATTCATTTCTTGTTTTTGATTTGGGAAGATAATACATTGGCGGCATTCACGTAACTGTCAAATAAATCATGTTTTGTTTTGCATGTAAAGTGTTCTCAGACTCCTAGCTTATCACATTTCAAGCTTTCCTATCTCAGACATATATCGCTAAGTTGTTATTTCATACTATTGACCATAAAGTAACCCTGAATGTTTGAGACACTTCAGTGTATTGCGTATTCCAAAAAACAAGCACATACATTCACACTCACACGAACACCACTGGCCCCTGCAAAGAGACAGAAAGAGAGGGGAAAAAAAAAAAAAAAACACAGACTGGTTTTTCACTGAAAGAAAAAGAACAGTTACAACACATCATTGCTTGTTTAAAATCAGGTTGCTTTTGCATGCCATATGCAGATCATTTTTCATTTCTGTGTTTTCCTCGTTTGAGCTCATTTCTCATTCGTGTTTTTGTCTCATTTGTTTCCATCAGCAAATGCCCAGCACACCAGGGTTTGTGGGATACAATCCATACAGTCATCTCGCCTACAACAACTACAGGCTGGGAGGGAACCCGGGCACCAACAGCCGGGTCACGGTAGGAGAATCAACTATTACAGCATCCAGCAAACAACTGGAATTGACCAGAAATGCCTTCAGAGTTAGGTCCTTTGAATCATCAGCACAGCCATTAAAAAAAAAAAATTTTAACCTGGCTTTTAGACTATTTTAAATATTCATTGTACAATCTTACACTAAAAAATGAAAAAATAGATCTGGATATGTATATAGAAGAAAAGAATTTATTCTGTTTGGTGGTTGGTAGAGATAAAGCCTTGGGCACTTAATGCTAATACTATGTGTAGACAAACCTAGAATTTCCTATGGTTAAGATGCCCTTTTTGAGTTGAAGAGTATCTTTCATTTAAGGTAATTGGCATTAGGCCCAAGACCTTAGTTTCTTAATAAAAGCTGGGCTTACAGGCCTAAGTGCCCTACCAGTTTGAACTGCGGCACATAATTATTTGTCTTTTGGATTTAACAGTTGACCTAACTGAGATTCATTTCTCTCTAATTAAAAATATTTTAATGTCACCTCAATGAATTGCAGAACAAAAGTTGAATGAAATTAATTTGAATTATCAGACTATAGATATCTACAGCTATAAGTGCATTTATAATCCATAGGATAGAGGATATAATTTCTGAAACTTAGGATGTTTCACTTAAATGATCAGCCTAAGATACCAAAATTGGATGATGTACTTCAGACTTTCTATTTTATTTTATTTTATTTTTATTTTTATTTTATTTTAAGAAAGAATTGGAGAATTTTATTCAAGCCGAATTTGAGGATTATAACCTGGGAAGAACATGTCAGAAAGCTCTGAGAATTGTTCCTCCCGTTAGAAGACTTTTTATTTTACAATCATCTTAAAGTCCATTTAAGGAAGTTTAGGTACCAAAGAAACAAATAACTGTAAAAATGATTTACCAAAAATAAATAATAAATCCAAAAGCCAAATACCTACATACATTGGAATGTGGTATTGGTGAGAATTTATACAACCCAGAATGGCTGTAAACTTTTTAATACCTGGTTTTTGTTTGCTGTATTCATAAGTAATTCAATTAGTGTGACTTCAAAAAAGCCCTCTCACCCTGTAGTCAAGCTAGAGCAGAAAGCTTGTACCTATCAAACTATATGTCTATCTTGGTAAGCATATTGCTTAGCTTGATAGGTTTTGTTTGTCTAAATTTTTCATTGTTTCTGCATAATTTGTACCTCATAAGCATATCAAGTTTTATGTGCCATGCATATTTCATGGTATCTGAAAAGAATTCTGACAAAGTGTGTGTATGTATGCATTTCACAATGCATACAATTTTTATGTGCATCGGTACTTGTTTTTCCCTGGCCTGAATGTGTTTCACAGGTGTAATGGGTCACAAAGTTATCAAATGGTAAAGAACATTTTAATTTAAACAAGGAGTAGAATCGATTTTGGACCATTCACGTTAATACAGAAAATTATTCATGGGCAGTAGACAAAAGAATGATTACATTTTAATAGCTGTATACAGTCAGCTCTTGATTATCTATGTTAATGGACAAGAAATGGTGGTAACTGTAATATTAGAATCATTTGTATTGCAGTTTCTGTAAGCGTTTTGTTCTTAACTTGGATGTATCTGTGGGATTCTTTGTTAAAAACGTGAGCTCATTCAATGGAGACTTACTAGGAATAGGAAAGTGCAGTTGCCGTCTCGGGGCCTTGGCAAGTTATCTGTTTCTCCCCAATTCTTTGTTTCAGGTGTTAGAACCCAATATTTGGGGCTAGGCACTAGCTTCAGGGTAGATTAGTATAGGAGGGCTGTTGAGCACGGAAACATTGATCTTCTGGTTCTTTATGGTTGTTTTCTTTGTATTATTGTTCTCTCAACACCAGAATGAAGTGTAATCAAAGTGCTCTGTAGACTTAACTTGAAGAGCCTAGAAAATGTGGAGATTTTTAGCCTGTGTTAATCCCAGCCCCTTCAACTTCTAGTGACCTCTCAGGTCATTGAATCATTCTCTATGAAAATTAGTTACGCCTAATGTTTTATACTACTATATATGTATAATTTAAGCTCTGTTAGGACTCAGTAGATCTGATTTTGACCTTTATAAAAGTGTTACTTTAAAATGACCTCACCTATGTGTTTTTTGGGGGGGCTCCTCTTTGGTATTACTGTCTGCAAATCGCCTTAAGTCATTGATTTGAAGGAATGATTCGGTGACACCCTATGAATAGCTTCTTGTAGCATCCACAGAACGACTCCAGTACACTCGAGTGGTTTTCAGACAATAAACACTTTGTATATAGCATGTTGAAACCTTTTGGAGTGCTTATGGTAGCTATGAGGTGGAATTCACTTCTGGTCAGTTCTTCATCAGATGATGATTAACAATCTCAAGTACAGGTATGAAGACAGATCAAGACAAAATGTTAAAAGTAGCTCATTGTGCTTTAATGGAAATTCCATCCCAGAAGAAAACCTTAGATAAGATCCTACCAGAGAAACAGCTGAAAAATGGGAAGAAACAACAAAAATCTGAGTAGCCAGAATTTCACAAAATCATGGGCTTTATTCATAGGAGATTCCCAGGACCTTACTCTATAGTAAGCACAGTTTTAACAAGCATCATTAGTTGTTTTCCCCCAACTCATTGCCGGCTGGAAAGAGGGACAGTTGCTGCTAGAGGTAGGTTTCCTGATAGCAGCAAGGAAAGAAACCACTAAAAAAGGAGACATGCCCTCCAAAAGCATAACCACCAGGCCATTTAATAAAGGGGCCAGCAGGTTTCATATCTCAAACTAGAGGATTATAGCAAAGCAGTGATTATAATTGTGTTCAGTGCAGACTGCTTTTTTTTTCTTTTTTAAAGAATAATGTTTGAGAAATTGTAGAAAGATATCTGTTTGAGATGGTTAATAAATTAGGGGTGTTCAGTGATATAAACCTTTAATATCCTGAAAACCAGCTAGAATTTAACTATGTTGTTATTGTTTTGGGTTCGGTTTTGTTTTCCTTGTATTTGTAAATTGGTCAGTGTAATGAAAATACGACCTCAACATGTTCCTTTGGGAGAAAAGAAGAGAAATAAGCAAATTCATTGTTATAAAATACAGTTCTTAGAGAAATATCAAAGAGCAAATATTACTGTAATTTGTTTTTAAAGTGTTTTAATTTCACATATTAAAGCATAGACATTTCAGAATTCTTTATCTCTTTTTTAAAAAATTGTTAACAGTGGTCTACCAACTTCAATTATTGGCACAATTCCAACTTTATTTGTAACCCACTTCATGGAATTCTGAAGGTTTGTGTTGGATATAAGTTGGAAGTGCTTTCTAATAACTTTATGAAGAATCAGACTTTTATGTGTTTCTTGCTCTGAATTCATGACATAAGGTAAGCTTTGTAGAAATCCCCCCCACCCCCCCCCCCCCAGAGAACTCCTACAGCCCTGAGACAGATAGCCTGGTGGCTGTTCGTACCACCACTGTTGACAGTTTCCATCCCCCATGGCTCACCACTGCTGGCTAAAAACAGTCTATCTACATGAGCATCAGCATGAGGTGTGCTAAGAATGCGTGGGAGGAGTGGAAAGAAGGGAGATACAGCTTCAGAGGAGAAATACGTTCTGATAAGTTCACGTGTGAAGAAGCAGAGAGGAAGCAGAGTTACTTGACAAGTATGGAGGGAGGGAGGGAGACGCTCCTCACAGGAAGAAGAAGCATTGTTGGAAAGTGGTGGAAGCAGGTGCCAACACACTATTCCCAGAGCCCTTGCATGAAAAATAAGGTTGATTGGGGTCTCAGCCCAGAATGGAGGGGTTTCCCTCTGGTTTTACCACACAGCAACGTCAGAGCAAGGGAACAAAAGGGCACCTTAGTTTTCTTGCAAGAATTTGCTGATTCCTGTCTTTTGGTCGTTAGAGTGAAGCCAGCTCTTCTTCCCCCCAGCCTGGAAAGGAGGATCAGTATCAGGAGTCTCCCAGAAATTTGGGAGAAACAAATGTGATTCAGCCGTGATTTGATTCTGGGTCCTTGATCAAATGCAGCCATGTGTGTAGAGATGAGAGTAGGTTCAGCAGCAGCACTCCCTCATTAGAGATATGTGGGGTTCCAACTGGGAGCTATTTGATATCTTGCCTAGATTTAGCTTTTAGAAAGAGCTGATCTCTCCTCTCTCTTTCCCTTTTTTCTTTATCTCACCCACTTTCTTCTTTACCTTTTTAAAAACTATTTTACAGTCTCCTCTCCTCCTTTTCTTCTGTTTTCCTTTCCCTTTCTTTCTGTGTCTTCCCCACAAAACCAGCATTTTTAAAAAATTAAATGGAGTTTCTTGATATAAGGTCTCAAAAGTAACTTAATCAGGCCCTGTGTCTGCCATTTCTCTGTTCCTGGTAAATTTGTTCACTCCTCCACTGTGATTAGGAATTAAAAAAGGCATGACTTCAGTTCACACTTACTGATCTCCTTTATAAAAAAAAAAAAATACTAGTTATGGGCATAGAACCTTCAGAAAAGTAAAATCTCTAGTCATAATAAAGAAGCTAAGAAGGGTTTTTTCGTTTTCCATTTTTGAACCTAGGAAATAGGGTTTGTGGTGGTGGCAGTTGTTCATGTGGAGGTGTGTTCCTGAAATGGTGCAAATAGTAAATAGTCCCCTGTAGGCAGTATGAGGTGTGGTAAGTGCTGAACGGGTTCAGCTTCCAGTGAGGTAATCAAGTGTTGACTGTATGTGTAATGGTAAATTAAGTAAAATAAAAGGGTGCCGGGGAGTGTCCTAAACATGGGACATCTGATATATAACCATATACTTTCGATGTATGAATTATTGTGTAATATTTTATTCGTTCTTACAGCCAGGTTGTCAAAGCAGTGGCAATAAACTGCTAAGTAAAGTATTAAAAAATTACGTGCCTAAAAGTCATTTTCTTTATTTTCTTCTGATGTGAACATTTCTGAATTTGCAGTGATAGCTATTTTCAGTGGAGAAAATATAAGAATCTTGTATCCATGGACGAGTAGAAGAAAGGCGCATTAGCATTTTTTAAGGGACTCTCTTTTCAGTTTGCTGGTGAACTTCTTGCAGTTGAGTAATGAATGTATTTAACTCTTTCCTAGGCATCCTCTGGTATTACGATTCCAAAACCCCCAAAGCCACCAGATAAGCCACTGATGCCCTACATGCGGTACAGCAGAAAGGTAGGTGCTCAGGAGCCAGAAAGGAGTGAGGACTGCCGTCTTTGCTCTTGGCTTTATGTCAGGTTTCAGATTGGCTTAGACAGCTTTTTTGAGCATAGTCAGAGGAAAAGATACAGAATTACAGTTTTTAAAGAAATTAGTTCTGATTTCCAAATTCCAGAACTAAAATCCAACAAGAACATGATTAAATAAAGAGTTAAAATACTTAAAGCAAAGTTATGTAGCCAATGTTACTTATGTAGTCTTTTGGAGAATATTTAATGACATGAGAAACGTGTTTAGTGAAAAAAAGGAATGCAAGACTACATGTACTGGTATCTTATTTTTATAAAAATAATAGCAAATACATGTTAGTTTATATTTTAAAAAAGCCTAGAAGACAGTGGTTATCTCTAAAACAATAAGCTTATGGTAATTTTTATTTTCTTCATACTTCCTTGAATTTTTCCTCTTTTTTTTTTTTTTTTTTGATAATGAACCTCCATTACTCATTTTTTGTTTTTTTTAACATCTTTATTGGAGTATAATTGCTTTACAATGTTGTGTTAGTTTCTGCTGTATAACAAACTGAATCAGCTGTATGTATACATATATCCCCATATCCCTTCCCTCTTGCATCTCCCTCCCACCCTCCCTATCCCACCGTTCTAGGTGGTCACAAAGCATCAAGCTGATCTCCCTGTGCTATGCTGCTGCTTCCCACTAGCTATCTGTTTTACATTTGGTAGTGTATATATTCAGTGCTACTCTCTCACTTCGTCCCAGTTTACCCTTACCCTTCCCTGTTCAAGTCCATTCTCTATGTGTGCGTCTTTATTCCTGTCCTGCCCCTAGGTTCATGAGAACCTTTTTTTTTAAGATTCCATATATATGTGTTAGCATAAGGTATTTGTTTTTCTCTTTCTGACTTACTTCACTCTATATGACAGACTCTAGGTCCATCCACCTCACTACAAATAACTCAGTTTCATTTCTCTTTATGGCTGAGTAATATTCCACTGTACATATGTGCCACATCTTTATCCATTCATCTGTCGATGGGCACTTAAGTTGCTTCAATGTCCTGGCTATTGTAAATAGTGCTGCAATGAACATTGTGTACATGACTCTTTGAATTATGGTTTTCTCAGGGTATATGCCCAGTAGCGGGGTTGCTGGGTCATATGGTATGAACCTCCATTACTCTTAAAATAACAAATATAACTGATATCTTTATTAAAGACAAGAGCTTTTATTAATTTTCACCACTATTTAGAAATTTTAAAATTTTTGGTCAGAATTATTATACATGTATTTGACAATATGGTGTCTTGTATTATGCAGAGTAACCACATTCCTTCTAAATTCTCGTGAATTTTTAGAAAGACATAAGACTATGTTATTGAGTTAGCTCATCATAAGTGTCTGCAGTGATTGGAGATACCCGAGATCTGCCTTAAAGTAACCTGACAGAGGACTCGATAATTATTGCAGCAGACTGAAGAGAACACGGGGATTTGACACTATTGCCTCTGCCTTTGTTGATGATTGAAGGTTTCTATATTAAAAAGTATTTTTAAAGGTCTTTATTTTTAGGCATCAATACTGAAATCTCAACTGTTTGTCCTTTTCAAGGTCTGGGACCAAGTAAAGGCTTCCAACCCTGACCTAAAGTTGTGGGAGATTGGCAAGATTATTGGTGGCATGTGGCGAGATCTCACTGATGAAGAAAAACAAGAATATTTAAACGAATACGAAGCAGAAAAGGTAGAATGGGACTGTAGGGATGGGTACAATATAAAATTCATGAACACTTGCCTTATTATTTATAAAAGAAACATAAAATCTAATCAGATAGCTGAGGCATTGTCTGCCTGGGTCAAGTCACTTAATTTCTCTAAGACTTCAGATCCCTTGTCTGTAAAAAGAAGATAATTATCATGTCTTTTGATATTCAAATGAGGTAATGTAAGTATTCATTGTAACCTGAAAAATGTCAATTCTAAAACTGAAAACATTTGAATTTCAGATAGAGTACAATGAATCTATGAAGGCCTATCATAATTCCCCCGCGTACCTTGCTTACATAAATGCAAAAAGTCGTGCAGAAGCTGCTTTAGAGGAAGAAAGTCGACAGAGACAGTCTCGCATGGAGAAAGGAGAGCCTTACATGAGCATTCAGCCTGCTGAAGATCCAGATGGTAAAAAAAAAGTGGGGCTTTGTTTATGCTTTCTCTGAGAATTAAAATATGAGAAATCTCTTAAGTTTTATTTCCTATTCTAAATGGAAACATAGCATAATTTAAGTGCCATTTCAATATTTTGAATAATTTGAATAATTATTTTGATTAATATTTGTATGTGAATTTCCCAAAGATAAAAGAAGTACCCTTTTTAGTGTAGAAGATAGCAAAAACTACCTAGCCTTTATCAAAATCTTTGTACTCAGAATGCATGGAAGGTTTTTTAGTCACAATCAGAATTTTACCTCAACTGCTTTTAGAAAGTTAATTGCCTTCAAGTTATATTCTACTTTCTTATTGGTTCCCTAAATTAGCTGAGTTAAAGGCTCTTAAGGGAGAAAGTTAATGAGTGGGAAAAGGCATTATGAACTTTCTTTTCTAGTTAATTCAGAAATCCAGCTCGAATTTATAAATACAACTCATGATGACACTTAGGAGGGTGCATACCTACAAACTTGATACACGCGCACACCCCCGCACACAGAGCAGAGCTTCCTAGTTGGCATTCCATGAAGAGTTTGGGTATGCTTTTATACCTCTGGTTGGTTCTCTGTAGCCGTGCAGGGTCTGAAGCTGCAAGGAGCTTCAGAGCAAGCCACCTCCAGCTGTGAGTATTCTCATCCACATAGCAAGCATGCTATACAAATAATATTTTCTTCATGTACTGCTATGATGTGCAAAAGGTTGGAAGCTCTAGCTACAAGCAACAAAAACATCTAGAAAATGATTTAAGATCCCATTTTAAAGAAGTAATAGTAACAAAGATAAAGCTTGTAAGACCTTAAAGAAGAGACCTTTAAGAAAGGAAGCAATAATACCACCTAAAGACATGAATAAACTGATATACTTAAAAGGAGAGGAAAACAAAAATGAGTTTTTAAAAGAAAGGACTGGGGCTTCCCTGGTGGCACAGTGGTTGAGAGTCCGCCTGCCGATGCAGGGGACACGGGTTCGTGCCCCGGTCTGGGAAGATCCCACATGCCTCAAAGCGGCTGGGCCCGTGAGCTGTGGCTGGTGAGCCTGCACATCCAGAGCCTGTGCTCCGCAACAGGAGAGGCCACAACAGTGAGAGGCTCGCGTACCGCAAAAAAAAAAAAAGAAAGAAAGAAAGAAAGGACTGGGATATTGACAAATATTCTCATAAATACAAAATGTAATAATAAATACAGAAAATAGAATAGGGAATAGAAACAATATAGCATGTTAAGCAGAATCATCAGTGCTAAAGACACAGTAGTGTAGGCAAACTTTAGTTGCTCAAATTGGACAATTAGTGCAAGAAAATAACAGAACAACAAAAAATAGAAGATCCAGTCTACAAATAATTGGAAGGATGGGGGTCAGTAATAATCGGAAACAAAGGCTAGCAACATAAAAGATGTAAGTAGAAATCAGTTGAAGTTTTCACAGGTGAAAGGTAACGGCAGGAACACTGAGAAGGACTGAAAGAGCTTCACTTAGGAACAGTCTTCAAAGAGAGTCCTTTTCTCTGTTTCTCAGACTTCTGCCCATTATGTTTTTTAAGTTTAAAATAGGATATTAGAGCTGCTAGTAAGAAAGGATGATAATAGTTAAGATACCAGGATAAGAATGACTTTAGACCTTGGAACTGAGTAGAAAGAGGAAGACTTGGGAGGTGGAAATGTACATAAAACCAAGAGAAAGGCAGCACATCCACGAGTACAACAGCTGCTCACTTTAACAAAGAAGACCTACAAGGCCTAAAAAACATAAGTAGTTATCCACACAAGACAGTGAAGTCTTTTTTAACTGACATTTTAGAAAGAGAATATTCATGAGATAAAGTAAATACCTGGTGAATTAGAAAATATAAACCTACCCCCCCCTCCAAACAAAAAAAAGTCAGACAACTAAAGTGCAAAGGAAGGCCCAGATTTTTAAGACTTTATTTCCCCTACCAGTCCAGTGGTCAACACTGGGGACATATACATGAAAGAAGAAAAAGAAAGGTAACCTAGATGGATAACCTAGCACAAATGTATATAATCTTAAGTGTGAATATGAAAAACTCTCCCTTAAGAAGTAAAAAGGTCACAGTTTTTTTTAATGATATCTTTTATTCCAGTAATTTTAATTTCAGAAGTGTATATCCTAAAGAAATTACTTGAAACAAAAATCAATTTGCACAGCAGTTCGTAGCGGTGGTGTTGCTGGTAATAAGAGTTTTAGGAACTACTTAAGCACCAAAATTAAGGGACATGCTAAACTGACATAGCACAATTTGAGCCTTTATAGCAGTTTCCTAAAGTGTGGTCCCCCACCTCTGATGGCACACTAAGATGGTTAGGTGGTTCAGAGAGGAACTTTTGTTTTAATGTGTATTGCTTAAGAGGAAGCTCTTTTTTTTTTTTAAGTTGATTTAAATAAAAATATTAAGTAAATAATAGCACAGGTTGTTAGCAGATATGTCAAAAACTGATAGTGATAGAGCAAAGGTAATAGCTATTAAGAATAAGCTTGGGGCTTCCCTGGTGGCGCAGTGGTTGAGAATCCGCCTGCCGATACAGGGGACGTGGGTTCGTGCCCCAGTCCGGGAAGATCCCACATGCCACGGAGCTTCTGGGCCCGTGAGCCATGGCCACTGAGCCTGCGCATCCGGAGCCTGCGCTCCGCAACAGGAGAGGCCACAACAGTGAGAGGCCTGCATACCGAAACAAACAAACAAACAAACAAAAAACAACAAAAAAAGAATAATCTTGTAAACCAGATCCAGATCCATACCATATGTATATGCACTTGAGTGGATGAAAACAGCATGTAATATATACCTTGATACACTGACAACAAATGTATATGTGTGTAAATTGATAAAAATTAGAAGTGAAATTTAGAATTAAATGTTTTTAAGGCTTTAGTGGTATTTTAATCTTATAAAATATATATGCCCATCTGGGAAACTGAATATTGCTAGAGATAATGTTTTCTCTGCAGTGGGCATTTTCCTTACTTTAAAGTGCTACAGTGACAAAGACACCACCCAGTTCCTATGTAACATCAGTTGTAAAAGCCTTAAATTACTACCCCCAAAGTGAGACATTTGGCAAAATCTGTTTTGCTGTTAGATCAGCCTTCATGTTGATTTCCAGGCCAAAGACACATGGTCGTATTTCATTTGTGTTTCAGCCAAATCTTCCCAGATGCACATCATAACTTAAAGATTTATTTTAGATTTTGTTAGACCAGTGAGGGCCATGGCTCCTTGGTAATCACTAAGTATTAACATTGTTACACTCTCCTGATGATGGTAGTTGGTGACCTAATTTCCAGATCCTTTTGTTTATTCCAGATTATGATGATGGCTTTTCAATGAAGCATACAGCTACCGCCCGTTTCCAGAGAAACCACCGCCTCATCAGTGAAATCCTTAGTGAGAGTGTGGTGCCAGACGTTCGGTCTGTTGTCACAACAGCTAGAATGCAGGTCCTCAAACGACAGGTCCAGTCCTTAATGGTTCATCAGGTAGAGTCACAAAACTTTTTATTATGCCACAGGTGCCAGGTGACCTGATCCTATACCATGCATCAGTGTGCCTGTTAAATATTTATGTTCAGTCTGACCTGTTCCTGATTCAGGGAAGAGGCTGGAGGGAGTAGACTTTCCCAGAGATTTAATAAGTTTGTCATTAAAACTGTAACGTAGAGCCTTTTGATGGAAAGCATATCCGATAAGAATTTGGGGACATCCTGTCAGCTCTTACTGATGTACTAAATATTTTTTTTCCAAAAAATCGCTGAGGCCTGAAACAGTATTCTCCAACATATACTTATTAATCAGTCATTCCCTCTTTGCTGCATTTTACATTTTAAAAATCTTAGCTAGATACATTATGTAATAAATAAATTAAAAATTCAAAACATTTATCACACTACGAGAATGTGTGGACCATTAAAATACGAGACATATTTTCTGTGTTTGACATTTGCTTTAGAGAAAATAATTCAGTGGTAACAAAACCTGATCTTATGTTTTACAGCGAAAACTAGAAGCTGAACTTCTTCAAATAGAGGAGCGACACCAAGAAAAGAAGAGGAAATTCCTGGAAAGCACAGATTCATTTAACAATGAACTTAAAAGGGTATAAATTTAATGTGTTAACTATACTTTTATCACTGTGTCTGTTACTTTTTTTTTTTCCTCTTTCTTTTTTCCAAAATAGTGTTTTTATAGAACGTTGTTCACTTGGAAACAGGGTTAACTATGCTGTAACTGGCAGGGTCTTTGCTTTATGAAATAATTTCCATTTTCTGGCAGAGTTGCAATAGGTTTGAAATATCATATAGTACACACATATGTACTAGGCCTTAGACTCTAGAACCCTCTGAGGTTTTAATTTAAACTGTCATGCAGTTGTGAATTATTTTCATTTCATTGCAGTTTATTCATCAAATGTCTCCATTAGCTGTAGTTCAGTTTGCACTTTGTATGAAAACAAGTAAATCTAGTGTTTGGCCACCTGAGATATAAAATGGAAGCTTTGAGTATAATCCAGAACTTTCAGCATTGTCTCACCAGCTGTTCTGTAATACTTGATGTTATGTGGCATGCTAGGGCAACTTTCCTGTAGACACAAGAGCTTCAGAGAGGACATGGAACCATTTTTTTTTCTGCCATCTATATGTATATAGTTCTTAGCCAAGAAAACCCACTTTTAAAACAATTTCTCTGGTTCAGAGATTATAAGAAAAGAACATTACTAAGAGAGTTTTTTGGGTTCTGTTTTCTGACTGCTAGTTGTGTGGTTTGAAAGTAGAAGTGGATATGGAAAAAATTGCAGCTGAAATTGCACAGGCCGAGGAACAGGCTCGCAAAAGGCAGGAGGAAAGGGAGAAAGAGGCAGCAGAGCAAGCTGAGCGCAGCCAGAGCAGTGTTGTTCCTGAGGAGGAGCCAGCAGCTAATAAGACCGAAGAAAAGAAAGAAGACGAGAGCATTCCGATGGAGACAGGTAATCTTTCAGTTGATACCGAAGTAAATGTCAAGGGTTTTTACAGCTGTCTTTAGTTCTGCTTTTCCTTTCTCAGTGCTTTTCAGAAGTCACTCTGTTGATCTTGCCTCTTGAATTATTCTCCATGTGACCTACCCATTTCTTTCAAAATCTTAATCTCTTCTAGTAGAGTCCACTTAAAATGTTGGTATTAGTACAAGGCGTGTTGTCTTTAGTCTCGCTGTTTGAGGTCTTGGTTGTTTGCCCAGATTGAGTCATGTCATTTCCTGGGAATATAAAGTATAATGGTTTAATGGTTAAGGATACTGGCCCGAGAGTCAGACAGATCTGGGTCTAATACTGCTTCTCCCATTTGCTAGCGCTGTGACTTTGGGTAAGTTATTTAATTTCAGTTTTTTCATTTGCAAGTATTCTAGCACCTGCCTCTGAGAGTGAGTTCCCAAGGATAAATGTACATAAAAATCATCATTACTGCACTTGACATGATATTGGCACTCAGTATTTTAACTTTTATTGCTAAAATTGTTTAAAGAAGATGTGGTCAGGGTTCCCTGGTGGCGCAGTGGTTGAGAGTCCGCCTGCCGATGCAGGGGACGCGGGTTCATGCCCCGGTCTGGGAAGGTCCCACATGCCGCGGAGCGGCTGGGCCCGTGAGCCATGGCCGCTGAGCCTGCGCGTCCGGAGCCTGTGCTCCGCAACGGGAGAGGCCACAGCAGTGAGAGGCCCGTGTACCGCAAAAAAAAAATAAAAAAATTAAAAAAATAATAAAGAAGATGTGGTCCTTGTTCTTAAGATCAGTGTTGTCTCTGGTGTCCTAGAACAGAGTTAGGCAAATAAAACCTGCAGGCCAAATCCTGCCTGCCACCTGCTTTTGTAAATAAAGTTTTGTTGGAACCGTTTATTTATGTATTGTCTGTGGCTGCTTTGGGGCTACGGCAGTACAGTTGAGTAGTTGCAGCTGAGACTACCTGGCCCACAAAACCTGAAATATTTACTATCTAGCCTTTATGGAAAGCATTTGTCGACCCCATCCTGGAACAATTCATGCTTCTGTTCTACCGATTTTCCTGCTTAAAAGCATTCCTCAAGGCAAACAGTAACACAGCTTACATGAAGTACTGATTAAATCGATTATTGCTTGAAATTTTGAGATCACTCTACTTTCTGGCATTGTTTTGACCCTGCCCAGTGCACTGTGTAGTAAACAGAGCTGAGCTGAAAGTATGGGAAACACAATCAAAGGCTCCCTGGACCATCATTACAAGAAGTGAGAAGGGACCACAGTCATACTTGGTGCTCAATGGACAACTTCTGATTTGACATCTGGAAAACATTAAGTAGAATATAGTGTCTTTACCAGATATTTCTGCAGAATGTAGTTCATCAGATTAACATTTCAGATAGTCAGATTTTAAGCTTTATCATCTGAACCTTTCTCTGTTTCGTGTGAACATGTTTTTTATCTTAACAGATTTGGAGCTTGAACACATTTTGTGGTTAAAACAAGAGCTTGAGAATTAGAGCATGGTTCTTTGGCTCATTTTGCAGCTAGAATACTCAGCCTTGCCTCTGTTTGTCATCTATGAATAGATCATGCCTAGGTCTTTACTCAGATTTCATCCTTCTAGCTGAAGAAAAAGAGCTGAAGAAAATTGTTCTGAAGACTATTAGAGCAATAACAGAAAACAGCCCAGCGTGACTTGTAACGAAGTACTTCAAATATCAGCCTTATACCATTTCCATACCTGCTTTCTCACTCATTAAATCCAAGCACTTCACAACAGCACTGTCCAATAGAAATGAAATATAAGTCACTTGTAATTATAAATTTTCTACTACCGACATTTTTTAAATGAAAATTTTTAAGTGAAATTAATTTTAATAAGTCTTCAAAATCCAGTGTGTATTCTTAGGCTTAGAGCACATCGAAATTTGGAAGCTAAATTTTCAGCAGAAATACTTCATCTGTATTTAGATTTCAAAATTTACAGTTAAAAAGTAGATTGTTTCCACATCCCAAATTGTTTTAAACATGCTAAAAGTTCCTCAGTCACACTCGCTCATATCAAGCAAGTGCTTAGTAGCCATATGTGGTGAGTGGCTGCCTTATCATCGGATGCTGCAGCTCTGGACTGTCAGCATTATTAGAAGAGGGAATTTTTGTATTGGAACTAACAGTGACAAATGTGTGATTACAGAGGAGACACACCTTGAAGAAACGACAGAAAGCCAACAGAATGGTGAAGAAGGCACGTCTACTCCTGAGGACAAGGAGAGCGGGCAGGAGGGGGTGGACAGTCTGGCAGAGGAAGGGACCAGTGACAGTAACACTGGCTCCGAGAGCAACAGTGCAACCGTGGAGGAAGCACCAACAGACCCCGTGCCGGAAGACGGGAAAAAAGAATAAATGTTGCCTTGTTTTATGTGTTCTAAATACTTTTTTAAATGAAAAAAGTGTTTTTTGAGTTTTAATGGTGTTACGTGGTTTGTGTATTTTTTTCTTGTCCATATCACACCACCAAAGGCTTTTTGGACAATTTAGCATCATGAGCTGAATGGCACAGTCACCTTTATTAAGCGGGAAGAAGATTGTTCTTTTCTTTGGATCTTGTTTCTAGCCCTCAACTGTTGAAAGCCTCAGAATTTAAATTAATTGAGAAAATGCCCACCTCTTTTAGAGAATTATCCTTTGATGCTGCAGAATCTACTCTTACAAATGCCTTCCTACAGCTCACTTGGGTGCTTACCAAAGCCATAGCTTTAAACCTTCCCAGTCCCCATCAACAGCTTCCTGAAGGGCCCCTTTCCTGTTTACTTCCACAGAGTAGCTTCTTGAAAACATAGTCGTGTGAGTATGTATTTGTTCACTTACCCTTTTTTTATTTTGAATCAATGTCAGATACCAAGAGTTGTGTTAAGGTGTTTAGTGTACCTACAGCCACACTTGGATTGTATTGATCCAGAAATAGTCTTCATAGTTAGTTACTGGCTTATGAAATATTCATTAAAGTGAACATGACACATATACACTTATCTATAATGCCTTTTGTTATAATTAGTATTGGTTATGTTCTGGTGAATTCAACCCTATTGTACAGGGGGGACAAATTACCTTTTCACCAAGTTTTCCAAAGACAGAATAGATCACAAAGCTGAAGGAATTGAATATTCTTGCAGTGGAGGATGTAACTTCAAAATGATTAACCCATTCTAGAAGAAAAACAGCTGGGAATTAAGTTCATCCACTGGAAATTGTTTTACAATAATCAAAACATTTAAAACCTCAAGGCTCAGGATCCCATAGATCAGAGCCTACCTTTTTGATAAACTCTTAGTAAAGTCTTAGAGACCAGAAGCAAGATAGTTTGTGACACATATGCGTTCCAAAAACTAGAATAGATTTTTACTGAATAGTGGTATAACTGGTGGTATATGTTTCTTAAAGGTCCAAATGTAATAAAAAAAATGGAAAAAAGAGTCTCAGTGTTTTTAATGCACTAAATATTTTCATGCAACACAAGCTTGTAACTTCATTATTACAATGTAGTGACAGTAGGGAGTGGCCTCTCACTGTTACGAATTTGCCTCTTCAGGTAAGGCCGTGTCTCACCCAACCGTGTAAACTGCTGTAAGTAGTAAGTTCATGTGTACAAGACACTTGGGAAAATTAGTTTCCTCACATTATAGTCATGTCACATATGGTCTTTGACTCCAGAAGTAAAGTAATAAGTTTCTACATACACATAAGAGAAACTTTCTCTACATTGAAAAAAAATATGTGGCCAAATGAATAAAGGTAGGCCCTGTGCTTACATGTAGATAACTTCTCTATATGGACAAAACTTAATTTATCGTGAATTCACTGCTACTGAGCTCACGGCACGCAGTGACTGAGTCCACTCTGTTCAGCCTCCTGAGAGTGAGAGGAGGAAAGGAAACAGTTGAGCAGAAGCACCCCTTGGTACCTGTTTTTCTTAAAAACGCATGGAATGTTTCTTTCTGAATCAAAAACTAATTTATCGGGGCTTCCCTTGTGGCGCAGTGGTTGAGAGCCCGCCTGCGATGCAGGGGACGCGGGTTCGTGCCCCGGTCCGGGAAGATCCCACGTGCCGCGGAGCGGCTGGGCCCGTGAGCCATGGCCGCTGAGCCTGCGCGTCCGGAGCCTGTGCTCCGCAATGGGAGAGGCCACAGCAGTGAGAGGCCCGCGTACCGCAAAAAAAAAAAAAAAAAAAAAAAAAAAACACTAATTTATCCGTTCTGGGTGTAGGGCATCATAGGGCTAGGAACTTCAGCCATCTCATCCCCAACAAACTGGATATCCTTTTAAGTACATTGTCAAAACTGGGTAGAGAAGTTGTTAATGTGGGTGGAAAACAGTACCAGATCAAGATGTCACGTTATTACCCTGGTACTGAAGTCTCTTAAGAGGATGGAAGTGGTTCTTTTGCTGAGCTGGAGATGGCACAGGGAAAACAAGTATATCTAGACCAAGCCTGCCCATAGGATG